>NC_071466.1:168799123-170162640 GCF_028500815.1 Rissa tridactyla
TAGTGTCACCTGTGCACTAAGTGCTTCTAACTAAAACTAAAATACGTATGATTCTAATCAATCTTTTGTAAATTGTGGTGCGAGCTCGAGTTGGAGTCTATAACAAACAGATATGGAACCATTTGAAAATAACTTCTACGCATTCTCATAAAAATACTACAGGAGCTTTTTGTGTTTCCAAAGTGTGATCCTTTGTTTTTAATTTTTGACAGATATGATATGACACTAGCGAATGCTTGTGTTGCTTTGAGCCAAAGATGGATCCAAGTGAGTAGTTAAAGAACGCTGAGGTGTCTGTATCTGGAAAAGCTAGCTCTCTTTATATAAAGTGAGCCATTCTCTCCTGAAATCTATCCGGTGCCGAGTGAGAGTGTATTTAGGGTGCTAGTATGGCTGCCAGGGATTTTGCATTTCGTACACTAGCCTTTCATCATAGAGTCTGTGCATTTACTATGACTTCTGTACATGAAGTGCTGTACATATTTTAACAAGGCACACCACCAACTTTTTGTTATAAATACGTAGTAACCAAACTGAGAGTATTCTTTTTGAAACCCTGATATTACGGCTTCATTTAAAAACAAATGCCAAGGTATCTCTACATTACTGATTGTATCGTATTAGTAATAATTCCCCTACATTATACTGGAGCTAGTATGCATTTCTCATCAAAAACTGAAATACATAAATCATAATAGGTAACTAATAGCATACAGTTTTCTCATAATTTTAACCATGAGACTCGTACAACTAATAGAGAATTCAGCATACCTTCCTTTTGTTAACTCTGGCTTTTCACTGTACTTGTATTTAACTTTCTTCTCCTCAATGTTACTTTTTAAAGAAAAAGTATGGGATTTTTCACTTAACTTTAACAGAAAGACAGTGGATATCTTTTATGTGGAATGGCTCAATAGTAAATGTGGATGTCCAAACAAAAAATTACACCTGATTGTACTTTGAAATACCTGGTAGAAACTTAAGTAACCGTTCTCTTTTAGGCAAAAGAGAGTGATTTAGGCTCATTCAGCTCAGCAGACCTGAAGGAAATGTCATCTCATCAGTTGATTGAGTTCCTGGCACTGTTGCTTCTGGAGGTAAATGAATGCCTGGAGTAACTTAATTCTGGTATCACAAAAGCAGGCGCAGAAGCCCAAGTGTGCCTTGGGAATTAAGTTGTCAATTTTCTTTTAAGTTTTGCTAAAATAACCTGCTCTCACCATACATGGTTACTAAAACTTCAGCCGTGCCTCCCAGATTATGTCTGGCTCTTCAGCTAACGAGCAACATATAGAGTATTTTGGATTGAAAAGTAAAAACTATGAATTTGTCTGTATTTGATCTTATAGCAAATACGCTATAAATAAAATGGAATGAAAATGCTTCAAGTTTTGAATGTTTCAGTAGTACATTGGGTAGTACTGGATGTGGGAATTTGTTAACGTTTATTCCTTGCCCCTTCCCTAATACTATGAGAAGGTGAAAGAAACAAATACAAATATTTGTCTTTTAATTCCTTTGTAGCATCAGTGTTCTTGAATTTAAAGTGTGCCTCTGGTTTATTCTGACTATGCAATTTCCTTTTTCAGCCTCCTCTTCCAGTGTCCCATGTCAAACGAATGCAGCAAGTATATGACTTCAATGCTATACACAATTCTGAAATAAGATTCAGGTTTGTTCTAGTATGGGCATTTTCCTAAATGCTTTCGTGAAACAAACTGTCCTGCTTCATGAGACATGCTGTTGTATACAACTGGTGTAGGGTTTTGGGGTTGGGTTTTTTTTGTTGTCGTTGTGGTTTGTTTTTTTTTCTGTCAGTGCATGTGGAAGCACGCTTACCAGAGTGGTATTCTGTTACTTGAGAATCGGGTAAATCTAGTCCAGTAAAAGAACTGGAAGTGAGCAATGGATTAGCTGTGCTTTATTTTCATCTGTCATGCTAGCGAAGGAACCTGACAGCCTGATATTATTTTGGGAGTTGTATTGGATACTGCAAGAGTGAACCTCTCTTTGACTCAAACATGCCTGAAAAATCTTTCAAAAAATTTAGTCACATCTTCTGACTTAGCTAATCAGTTCTTTTGCTGATGTTTTTTTCAACACAACTTGGAAACATTTTTATCACATTTTAATGCTCACTATCACAAAGCTTTAATCTCATAAAAAAAAAAAAAAAAAGTAAATATCAAAGCAAGTTTCTAATCAAGTAGGAAATGCTTGTAGCTAAATGCCTTGATTCTTGTGCCATCCTAATTTCTTCTGTTTTGTATGTACACATTGTGTTTACATATGTCACTTGTTTAAAAAAAGGTATCGTTGAGGACGTAAGTAATCTTTAATCTTGAAGTATTACATATTTTGCTACTGGTACATATTTGCATACACTTGCAATAGTAACGGTTATTCTGCCTTAGCTAACATACAGTATAGTTTCTATTTCTTGTAACAAGATCAATTTCTTATTATTTTTAAAACAAAACAAGCACGTTCCAGTTACTGTTGATGTTTTGTTTGGGTTTTTTGTTTTTTAATCACTTTGTCCAACGTGACAAGTGCTATATAATTAATCTCTAATTCTGAGTGATGCAACTGGACACTGCTGTAATATAAAAGAAATATATAGCTGCAGAAAATGATCAGGCCATTTTGGAGAAACTTTGAAAAACAATATCCTATTTTATAGAAAAGTCCGCTTGTAACATGCCTAGTCAGACACTAAATATTTTATGTCGAACTTCGCTAGAATCTCATTCCCGTGATGACATAGCACTGCCTAGAGCGCTTATGGGAACAGAATCATAAGCTAACTAACCACCACAAATGAAAATAGAAGTGTAAATTTTTTATTTTATTTTTATTCCTCCAGGTGGCTGCGTCTCTGCATCAAGTCCAAGTGGGAAGAAGCTATTCCTCTGGCTCTAAAAATGGCAACAGATCAGGGCAGGATGAAGTTTACTCGACCCTTGTTCAGGTAAAAGTAATCTCCAAATTGTAGGAGCTCACGCTGTTGGCATTTTTAGTTTAATGGAATGTATAATACTTGATGTTGCACATGTATTTATGTTATGCTTTGAAGTGATACAATCTGGAATTTTCTGTATACTGCGAACAAGCTTATCTTCAGAGTTGCTTTCCACTTGCTGACTTTTTTAATAGAAGAAAGCTTAGTCTCCCAGTATGCACCTTAATGTGAGGCTTTCAAGGGAAAACTAAAAGTTTGAGAAAACCCCCGTTGTACGATTTTCACAGATATTTGTAATGGTGCTTTTTTTCATTCCTTTTACAGGGACCTTTACAATTTTGATAAGTGTCGAGATCTGGCTGTCAAGACGTTTCTGGAGCATAGAGCCTCTATGCACCCAGTCACTTCAATGCTTGTGGCCAAAGACTTGAACCAGGATCAGTGACAAATTTACTGATTTCTTTGAAATGTTCTTGTTGCTGAAAGAAGAGACTGATTCCACAAACTGCTGATATGCGTGCTTGACTATGCCATAAAAATGCTCTGCTGCTTTGTTACTAATTTAGCTTAAAATGAACTTTCTAAATCAAGTTCAGTAATTTCTGTTCTGCACCACCAAGTAGAACAGCAAAATTGCTAAATCTCTGGAATTGGGAGAATCATTTTGTTACACACAATTTTTAGAACGCGCAAAAAAGCTGTTCTGAGATGCAGTCATTTGTCAGTCATGGAATTTAAAAACAGAAAATTAATTGATGGATGGTATGGCTCTTGTGCACAGCTTTCTTTTTCGTAGCAATGTGGTTGAAACTTCCCGTATCTGAAGCCTAAAAAAAATAAATCTTTTCATTGTCTACTTGTCTGTGTATTGATCTGTACATAAAGTTTTGAAATAATAATTTTGCTTTATTTACTCTTCTTTGTTGTGGGAGAAATTTTTATTATGGATCCAAGAGGAGTATGAAGACTGAAATGGATCACAGCACTCCAGTGTTAGAGCAGAATTTCTGTCCAGCCCTATTTGTCGTGGCTTTGTTATGTCACTCAGTTCTTCACGTTAATCACAATATGATGGATTTACTTGGTTTTCCCTATTGGATCCTATGCTGTGCACTAGTAGTTGTCTGAAATACTTTCTTGTTTTCTTTTTTTTTTTTAACAGAACTGGGATTTTTACCAAATTTCAGTTTTAATATCTTGCCGTCCTTTTAGTATTTCAATTATTTCAACCCACTATCTATTTTCAAAACTTGTTGTAGAGGGGACTAAAGCCCAAGTCTGTCTTTCTCCCATTTGGATTTTTTAATCTTTCAATTTTTTACGCAGTTGTGGGCACTACCACTTACACTAATTTAACAACTTCAAAATAAGGTAAAAAACAATCAGAGAGCTGTGTTTACTTAATTGCTGCAAGGCTTAGGTTCAAGTTGATCAAGATGGCGAATGCTGCCATCTACGGGTGGCTTTTTGAAGTGAATTTGAGAAGAACTGCTTTTCCTGGAAATGCTGTTAACATGAGTTAAGTGTGTTGACATAGAGGTAACCCCGTACGGAGGAGTAACAAAGCAGGGGGGGGAAAAAAGTGCTCTTTTAGAGGAGGACGATCCCAAATACAGGCCGCGGCAAAAGGTTTGGATTTAATAATAGCACGTAGAGTGGGGGTGGAGATCTGTCAATCAGTTTATTTCTGATGGGAGTTTTCATCAGTATAAGCTTTCACATGGACCGAGTTACGAGCTTTACCAGGAGATTCATCTTTTCATGCTGGAAGCTCTAATATAAATTAAAGCATGAACATATCCTGTTGGATTTTATTGATTCAAGGCATCCCACATTCTTCACTCAACTTTAACCTACATTATGTCTAAGGGGTTTAAATAAAAATGATAGAAAATTAACTCCGAGGTGACTGAGGCTCAAAAATCAGTTTAAATTATTCCTGTGAATTTTGCACCACTCGCCTTTTAATGAACACTATCAAATGCTGGCTTTTTTTGGAACCAAAACAGTGTAATTTTCTTGCGCATGAAGAATTTACAGGCTTTCTTGTGTTGAGTTTTTCATTTTCATGCTGCTCCTCTGAATGAGTGACAACTTCTGCTGGAAAACTCACTGAAAAGAATTTTTCTAGATTTCAGGTTAGAAATTAACACAATTCCTTTTGTTCACTCCCAAAGTCTAATTAGGCTTCACCGGAATGAACGGGGATTCTCTGGGGCAAGGCGCTGGTAGGAGGAAGGGGCATCTGGTGTTAACAGGTTCTGGTTGCAGCTATCAGATTGCAGTAGAAACTCCTGTTCTTTGTTTTAGAAATGTTATGTGTTAACTCATTTTGGGGTAATGTTTTGTTGTAAAAGCCCACATATCGTACACAGTGATTTGGCAGTTGGAGTTCATGCTGCCAGCTAATCTGGATTTCTTGCTGTCAGAGCCAGAAAACAAATAAAATAGTGGGAAGCACGGCTTTCGCCGGCATTGTCCTGCTCTGCCGGGGCAATGTGCCCCACATAGAGACTTCCACCCATGGGTCTCGAGGTAAAATTCCCTACAATAATTCACCCCAGGCAGGTGCACCTTATAGTATTCCCTTTGTCTGGGAATGCTTTTGTGGGTAGCATGGACTACAAGTGTTGTCATTGTGTTGTATTTAAAGACAAAGGTATTTTCCTCTTCTGTGTTGACATGGTCATTGCTAAACTTTATTTTGGCACCATCTTAACAGGTATTTCTCCATATCTTTTCTGCTTTGCATCTGCCGGCAAAAGCAGCCGTGGTGGAGCAGCACCAGGCTCCGTAGTCGCAGGCGTGGCCTAAAATTCATGCTACCTGCTGTGGCAGCATCTTCCAGAGCATAAACGAAAGGGTAATGGAGGGAAACTCATTAATCCCCTTCCCTATGATACAAAATGATGTTCTATAATTTCGGTTTGGACTGAGCAAAGCAGGCTTGCTGCCTGCCCTGGGCAGAGGTGTTTGGGTGTAATCCAGTCTCCTCTCAATCCTGGCAGCCATGGCCAACCCCCAATAACGGGGTGACTCTCTCCCAGCCCTGTCCCTCATGGGGGTTTTCATTGGTGGGATGTACTGCCAGGTGACAACTCTGTTAACTTTTGGTAAACCCTTAAGTTTTTAGAATGGTTGCATTCCAGTTTAGTCTGATTTATTTATCTATTTTGGCTACATAAACTCCAGCTCCCAGATTTTCATTTCTCTCCTCCTGATGTGATAGTTGGAAAAAAAAAACCAAAAAATCCTGTGGTCATAGGTGGGTTTTTTCCACCTTTCTCTGAAAAGGGTGTGCTCCCTGGGTTTGGTTTGATTGGATAAAGTCACCTAGATACATCGATCTCGCTTATTTACAAAGGTGGGGATTTGGGGGGTGGATTTTTGCCTCTATCTGATTGCGACACTGGACTCCAGCTAGACTGCCGCTCTTCAGGCCATCGCGTGGTAGATGTAAGACGGCTGCAGGCTGCAGCCCTTCTCGGTCAAGGGACAGTTTTGGAGAGAAAGCATGCCGAGATACACGGTGCACGTGCGAGGAGAATGGCTGGCAGTGCCCTGCCTAAACCCGACGAACACAATCAGGTGGCTGGGGAAGGAGGCCGTGAGACGCTACATGAAAAACAAACCCGACAACGGGGGATTTGCCTCGGTGGAAGAAGTAAAATTTTACATTCGAAGGTGCAAGGGACTTGGCTTGCTGGATCTTGACGATACAGTGGAGGATGCTCTGGAGGACAATGAATTTGTCGAAGTCGGTAAGCAAAACCTTTAGCAACGCGTCACAGAGTCACCATGTTGGCATCTGAGTCAGTAAAATCTTGTTTAGTTTATCTAAAACTGCATCTGAGACAGTGTCTGCCATTTTTATGGCAAAATACCAAAATGCACCCTTAGTTTTTCAAGTGTAGAACTATATGAGGCATAGAAGTTACAGGGTTCTATATACATCATTTGTATATGATATATATGTTAAATGATTGTATGGGATATGGAGCATGTGTCTAAGGCTTGGGTGGCTCCTTTGCCTTTAGCATACCTTAAATAAGCTACATGGTCTCTTGTTATTTTCCTAGAAGCATACAAATATATTTGAAGCTGATAACTGCAAATTAGAATTCTTACTGGTGTGTATTGCAATGAACAGCAAATATATATATAGAATGCAATTTAATCCTGTTCATGTTTATTTACTTATTTCTTCTAGTTATAGAAGGAGATATAATGTCTCCAGATTTCATACCATCTCAGCCAGAAGGAGTTCATTTGTATCCTTTTTTTGAGCATTCTCTGAACATTTTTTTATAGTTGCAGATGTATAATTTCCTATATTTCCCTGTTCTTTTAGTGTTCCTTCATTCTTAAAACACATTGCCAGCTGTAATCGAATGGTCACTACCTGTGAAATCCTGTCTGCCCTTTATTTTCCTTTACAGAACTTTCAGATACAGCAAATACCGAGAACCGGAACAGGTAGGAATCGCCAATGATTTTACAACTCGGTAACAAATCCTGCCGTTCCCCAGAACAGGCCGAGAGTTGATCCACTGCGGCATTCACAAGAGCAGGGGCTGTTAGACTGGCTGGGTCCAGGGATCTAAATTATAATGTGTTTATTGTGTTTTTGTTAGCGAGTTCCTGTCTTAAGAATGAGTGTGAGCAAGCTTCCTGTCACTCTGAGTTTCGACTGTGTTGGTTTTTTTTAATTCTAATTATTAAGCAACTATATATGTATACGTATCCCAAACTAAAAAGTGGTTTTTTTGTGTAGTATATTTCTTTGGATGGCAACAGCTTAACAACGGAGGACTTGGTCAATTTAGGAAAGGGGCTCTACAAGATAAAGGTAAAGATCCTGAACAAACACAGCTAAGAATTACATGTTTATCTTCCTACAGTTAAATAATGACAGATAAACTTATGTTTAAACTACGTTGTAGCTCACACCTGAAGCTGAAACTAAAGTCAAACAATCGCGAGAAGTGATTGAAAGGATTGTAAAGGAACAGACAGGTAAATATTTTTACCTCGAACTATTAATCGCTTAGAGAACCTTATCGAGTTTATCCCCTACTTAACCAGCAGTGTACATTTCTTCCAGTTGTTTATGGAATCACCACGGGGTTTGGGAAGTTTGCCAGGACTGTCATCCCAAACAGCAAGCTGATGTAAGTTGCGTGTGCGGCTTTTCCCATCCTTTCCTTTCCTTCCTCTCAGGAAAGGAAGAGGAGGGAGCAGTTGACTCCCTACATTTACAGTCCGTCGTTAGATGAGAGGGCTGCTTCGGTAGTTCCCTTTGCTTTGTGCAAAATAAAACCTGACAAGACTTATTTAGAGTTTTGCATATTTTGTGGTTTTTTTTTTCCATAGGGAGCTTCAAGTGAACTTGGTTCGTTCACATTCTGCAGGTAATGAGAACTCACTTGGCCTTTTCCCTTTTCTGCCGCTGTTGGTAGCGGGCTGGTAACCGAGAGGGTTCCTCTTTCAGGTGTGGGGAAACCTTTGAGCCCAGAGAGGTCTCGCATGCTGTTGGCGCTGAGAATCAATGTCCTAGCAAAAGGATACAGTGGAATATCCCTAGAAACGCTCCAGCAAGTCATTGAAGCCTTTAATGGTAAAAAGATGCTTAAAGAAAATTTCCATTTACCCTTTTTTTTTTTTTCCTTTAACTGTTTCGTTAAAGGGTGTAGCCCAGAGCATCAAGCTATGGATGTTGGTCTTTTGACTTGGTAGTTGTGAGAGATCAGGACCAAAACTCAGCTGCGACTGGTCCTGTAGAAGACCATGATTAGAGACCGTTCCTCTGTTGAAGAACATGGGGTGTGAGCAGGAGCGACAGAAAAGGCTGAGAGAAAGGGATGCAACAGGTCCAAGTTTAGGAAATGAGCCCCTGAGAGGTCAAGTAATTAGTTCAAGGCTAAGCTTGACTGAGAGCATGGCTGACTCTGGGTGAGCTCTGCTGCCAAGATTCAAGTCTCTAACTTTTGTCCTGTCGCATGTGCCACCATCTTTTGGCATTTGGATTTTTGGTATTTCTACCATGTAGAAAACTGCACATGTTGGTGTTCGTCAAGCAGACCCACTTGAGCAGCACCTGTTCTTGTGAGCAGACCCCCTGAGACCTACACGGGTGTTCATGAGCAAGGGCTACAAGGCAGCCGCGCAGAAGCAGACGGCCGGTCGCCAGCTCACGTGGCCACTGCTATCAAATCATTTAAAGCTGGGTGGCCTTGCTGGACGCTGCAGCAGGGCACCCAAAGGGGTGGCTGTGCTGTTCATTAGCTGGTATCCATTAACGGTCCCTCCGGTGAGGCATGCCAGAGTGGCTGTGATGACCAACGAGCACCTTCTCTCTCTGCACAGTGTTGCCCTCTGCTGCACAATCCTCTTCCTCCTTTTTCTCCTCCCCCCTTCTCCCACAGCAGGTGAAGGAGCCGCAATTCAGTGTTTAGCTCTGCAAAAGAAGCAAAGCAGACTGGTCTCTTCCCTGCTTTTTCCTCAGTTCCTTGGGCTCTGTTCCTTCATTTCCACACTTTCAGTGCTCGGAGGGCTGGGGTGGGGGGGAAGAGGGCTCAAAGATTGTTTGTAGGAGTCACCCAGTGTGTGGCTGTAGATGCAATCACCCTGGGCTGTGATCCCCCCAGTCCAGAACTAAATGCAGCAGGGAGCTGATTCCTTTATGAACTGTCGCGAGCCTGCAAGCAGGGCCAAATCCCAGTCTGCAATGAGAGCAGTCCTGTTGGTGCCATTGACCATGACTGCAAGGGTGTTACTGTGGCCGCATTCATGGGCTGGTTTCTCTGTTTTCCAAGGAGCATATCGAGGGGAAGCTCTAACACGATGGTTTTTCTTTTCTTTCTAGCGTCCTGCCTTCCTTATATCCCTGAGAAAGGGACAGTTGGAGCCAGCGGCGACTTGGCCCCCCTCTCTCATCTTGCTCTGGGATTAATCGGAGAGGGAAAGATGTGGTCCCCGAAGAGTGGCTGGGCTTATGCTAAATATGTAAGACTCATGCAGCTGATTGATTGGTTGGGTTTTTTTTCTGCTTGCTGGCTCATTTGCCAAACTGCATGTAGCTTTGAGAGAAAGACAGCTTTTGCTCAGGTTAATAACAGGTAAGAGTCTTCGGATTTTTTGTACCGGCTTGAATCGGGACTAGGTTGCCTTTAGCAACTCATCCTCTGCCTTGAGGAAGGTGGATCCATGAGAATGGAATAACTGATTCACATGTCACCGGAGCAGATATGAACATGCAGCATGTTATTAAGTCCTAAAGAAATATCATGTCGTAGTATTGCAATACAAGAAACTGCGGTGACATCAGTTGGGACCTGGAGAGAGGGACAGGATGTGTTATCAGCTTTGAAAGAACTGTTCCTACATCTTCAGCTCCATAAACATCAACACTGTTCCAACAAACACACGAGCACCTCTCAAATTCAAAACTTCAAATGCTGAGAGTAACTGGAGATTTACTGGAGGCAGGACCTTATCACTAAAATTTCTACTGATTTTATAATGGCGTTAAGTGAACACACAGGTTTGGACATCTCATTTTTGATAGATTAACTAGTGTTACAGGGAACCTTTATAGCATCCTCTGTTAAAAGATGGATGCTGTACAATGGAATTATTTTTTAATTAATTGTTATTCTGTCACTAATACATCAGCAGATTGATCTAGTGCTGAATATGTCCAAGTCTGGCCCCTCCCTACTCCCTTTCATGGTAGGTTCTGCTACACCTCTCTCTCGTATATTCAAATATTTGAACACCAGATTCGAATATTTGAACACCGGATTTATTCATGGATTGATAGCTGTACCGTCACTGTAGGCTGGAGAGGTACTGAGAACTACACAGGGAGAGTAGGTGAGAAGCAGGCCAGTCTGTTGTGGACCTTCAGGACCAGAAATTATAGTTGAACACCTCTGAGATGTGTTACCTCTTTAGTTGGAAAGGCTGAGAGGACTCTAATCAGAGTCAAGGTTATAGCTTTCCTCCATTTCCCACAAGAGCGATTGCCCTGTGGAATAGATGCGTATAGAATAAACTCAGTAGGACTCTTCCTGTCACTGGAGATTTTCTATAGAAAGGGTTGGGGAATCATTTATGAAGGAATAGTTTATGCGAAGCCAAACTTGCTACGAGGCAGGGCGTAGGCAGAACCACCTTCCCAGGCTGTTTCCAGCCTTCTCTCCTGTTATTCTCGCCCATCAGCTAATACATGGTAGATGTTAATGGGCTGTGACAGTATTTCACTTCAGCGCTCCTACTGCCTTCTTTTACTGGCACTGGGAAAAGAAGTGCTAGTTTGGAAGCCCCCAAGTGCTGTCCTTTCTTTAGCCCAGCACAAAAAAATATTTTAAGTGTTTGTGCTATAAAGCTCTTTTTCTCCTTTCGCTTGAGGAATTTGTTAATATTTTTATTTATAGAAACATTTAAGATCTAAAAGTTTTGGTGGCTGAATTGCCAAAAAACTTTTTTCATTAATTACCTTGTCATTAAACTCCTTCACAGGTCCTGGAAGCCCACGGTCTGAGACCAATTACCTTGAAACCAAAAGAGGTAATAAAGTATAATGATGCCAGCTGATGAAAACAAGCATAGTGAATGCTTTGTGAATGCTTTATACTTACGATTTAAGCCTGAAATTAATTAACAGGCATATTAAATCAAGCTCCAGAATGATATTAATGAAGTATTTTCAGGCGTGGGATTCACCTCTCCTAGTGTCACCCTACCTGACTTGAAATGTCAGACCCAACCTTGATGCTTAAATTGGCTCTGTGGTCATCTTCAGAAAACACTTTATAGCATCCTGAAACAACTGTCTAAGAAGCCCTCTCAAGGTACCTATCTACCCTTTGACCATAACAGGAGCTCAGATGACTGACTTGAACCAGGTATCTGAATTCTAGATCATTAAAACTAGGTGAGATGACTCTCACTCCAAGTATTAACATTTATGTGGGAGCACAACAGATTTGAGGGCTCCGATAAGGGGCCTCAGGAGCTGAAAAACAGCACCAGGACCAAGAAGGCAAATCCAGGCAAATGGAAGGCTCCCATGGACCTCATGTTTGTTTAGAACAAACTTGAAGCTAGTTTTAACTGAACTCAACAAGTCTTTTAAAGCAGTTATAACTTGTAATTCTGTTTTAATTCTCTGCTTCCCATGATGGGGTTTTGCACCCGCCCATGCTCATAGCTTCTTTGGTTTAACTAATAACTTATGAAGACATTAATAAAAAAAGCATTCCACTTCCAAAGAACTGGAGAAGAACAGAGATTTCCTGTACTTTTTTTGCTTAATCTGGAAGTAACATGACATAAACCTCTTGCTTGAAACTACTGGATTTCCAAGGGTGTGTATAATGACTTAGTAGGGTCATGACCATTGACAATTTATGTAGCAAAGATGCCCAGTCAAGCATTTTATGATTTCAGGACAATCCCAGGAAGCTGAGCAAAGGTCTTTACCTCATTCATATGAGAAGGAGAATTATCACAGAGGTGGGGAATGAATTTGCTTAACATCTGCTCTCTCTTTGAAGGGTCTGGCCCTCATCAACGGGACACAAATGATCACTTCGCTGGGATGTGAAGCAGTTGAAAGAGCCGGTGCTATTGCTAGACAAGCTGACATAATCGCTGCCCTTACACTGGAAGTCTTGAAGGGTACAACAAGGGCCTTTGACACTGGTGGGTACTGGGCCTTTCCTGTCTGTTTGCTTAACAGCCGTTGACAAGAGAAGCAAAACCTAACAGTCTAACTTGTTTTACTAGATATCCACGCTGTGCGCCCACATCGAGGGCAAGCTGAGGTGGCATTTCGATTCAGGTCTCTTCTAGATTCTGACCATCATCCATCAGAAATAGCAGGTGAACAATCTTGACCTTCACCCTCTCGCGTTACCAGGACAGGCTGGGTCTTTCAGCAGTAGCCCATATGCTTTTGTGTGAGGAATATTTGGTGTTTTCCTCCCTTCTTCCTTCTAGAGAGCCACAGATTTTGTGACCGAGTTCAGGACGCGTACACGATGCGCTGCTGCCCTCAGGTAAAAACTGACTTTTATTTCCTTTCATAGCACTCAAAAAAATGATGAAGTTCCCACATCAGAAATACTGTCAACTTTGTGTTGTCTGATTCCATTAGAAGAAGTGGTTTTACCTTGCTTCTCCCTCAGTTCAAAGTTAGTATTAATGGAGACATGTAATTCACTGATCCCCTGCACGCACCCATCAGGCAGACTAACAAAGCTGTGTTCGGATCCGAAAGAGGCCAAGTGTCGGAAGCAGGAGGAAGGTGCCGGTTCCTACTTTGGCAGGCTTTGTAGGGCATTTATTCTGCATTGATGCTAAGACCCATGGCCTGGGGAAAGGTGTTTCCAGAAGGAGCCAGAGTCGTAGGTTGTTCATCTACCTGTAGTATCTCTAACATACTGGAAGAATTCAACCCCGTGGGTTTTAACATGAGCAAAGCTATTAAATCAGAGGAAATAATGAAAGTTAATTAATGAGAGGTTTTGTTTTCTGTGGGGGATTTGTGAGGTTACTTCTCTCCTAATAACACTTCTGCCACTCAATAAGTACCTTATCTTCCATTTAGGGTAAATCAACACAAGCAAGTAAAGAATGACACATTCGGATTTCCCTTTTAGCAATACTGTCATAATAATAGTAAACACAGTCTTTTGGGAGTCTAGGATGGGCGGTGTCCCACAGTGATGCTCCTGATTTGAAGAGCAAATACAAGACCACCTTCGTGTGCGGATGTAGAGACAGGGATGATGGGAAAGAGGGTGCTTGCAGCTCAGTCAGCACCCTGAAGATGAACTAAGTGTGGATACTGATCTCAGGGGGCTAACGTCTTTTGTTCTAGGTCCACGGAATTGTAAATGACACAATTGCTTTTGTGAAGGACATCATGACAACTGAAATCAATAGCGCCACGGACAACCCTGTATCTTTTTTGTTACTTTATTTCTATGTAAAATTTTGCTTGGCCTTTTTTATCCTTTTCTTCTATATAATTATTTGCATAGGAGGCAAAAAAGTCATAACTGGTTTCAATCAATAACTACCATTGGTTGCAATAGCAACCTCTCTTCTTTTCTCCATGTCTGCATTGGTGTTTGCAAGTGTGTGTCTGGGCAAGGAAACCACGTGTGCATGCAGTTTAGCAGATGTTAAATGTTTCCTAGATGAGATTCTATATGCTTATATTGAATATGCAGATAGATTGGTCTTGGCAACCAAATGGATGTAAATGGATGGTGACTTGTCATATGAGACAGCTGTTGATGCAGCATGAGTGAAACCTGCACTATAGAGCGAGATTTGTGTCCAGGGAAGACAGACAAAATGTGTGTGGCTGGTAAAGCCTTGTCATGGCTCAGCCTGGTAAACTGTGCACAGTTCTTGCATTGGCATTGAGCAAGGCTGGATTCCCCTCTGCAGTGTAAAGACGCTGTGTGTAGACACTTCCATAGCAGATAAGCGTTATTGCTTGTAACCTGTCTAAAATTGTATCTGCCGTGGAGAAAATCTACCAAGGAACTGAGAAACCACACTAGGATCCAAACACGCGTGTTTCTTTAACACCCCTCCCCATCCCCAAAGGCAGACCTCGTTTTATGTAGTCTACCTGAAAAAAATAGGAGAACTGAGATGGGGTCTTCATTTTCTGAAAAGTGAACATGCAGATGTAACATGATGTGCTTGCAAATAAAAACCTATCAGCACAAACATTCCTTCTGATTACTGACAGATTAGCTGTCATGTAAACTGTATTTCACTCATGTTTGGGCCTTAACTTCTCCTTAAAGATGGTATTTGCTGAAAGAGCAGAGACCATTTCTGGGGGAAATTTTCATGGTGAATATCCTGCAAAGGTAACTAAGCGTTTGGAGAAAGAAAAAAAAAAAAGAAATCAGTGTCTTTTTGCATTTTTTTTGTTTGTTTGTTTCTGTCATCTGGTTTAATGTGATCTTTTATAGGCTCTAGACTATTTGGCAATCGGTGTGCATGAACTCGCTGCAATTAGCGAAAGGAGAATTGAGAGGCTCTGCAACCCCTCGCTCAGCGAGCTGCCTGCATTTTTGGTCACTGAAGGAGGCCTGAACTCTGGCTTCATGATTGCCCACTGCACAGCAGCTGCCCTGGGTGAGTCCTTGAGCAATATCATCAGGAGAGCAAGCTAAAAAGACCAATTTTTATCGAAGCAGTTGTAAGGTGGTAGTATATACAAAGGGATCTCACTCCTGTTTGCCATCTCTTCTCCACGTGCTTTGTGCTGCCTGGCTGAAAAGTTTGAGCGTTGAGAGCAGCTGCAATTATTTCAGCTCGGGATTCTTTATTCTGCACTGATCCATGGGCATGTTTAGTGCTCCGAGCATGCAAACCTGTAGGTGGACTGTAGTGGGAATGCTTGCCTGCTTGCATCTTTGGGGGATTGGCAGGGAGTGCTCTGATGTACAGCCACCAACGTAAGAGCTCTGGCTGAAATCAGTGACAGCTGCGTCCCCAGGAGTCGGCAAAGCAGCTCAGATAGGGCTGTAATTAACAGCAAACAGTGCAGGCAACAAACATACATCTGTCTGAGCCCCTCTGCTGAACCTGGAACCTCTGCTTGAATAGTTACGGTTTGTAAGCAGGGGATACCTCTACCTCCCACTATCACGGGGACGCCACTTGTCTCAAAGATGGGCCTGATACCCTTAGTACTCGATGTCTCTGTTTGGCGGCCAGGTCTGTATATCAATATCAGACTTCACAGTCCTCAGGAGACCGGAGTTCCCAGGGCTGGTTACTGGAGGAGCACGCTAAAAATAAGCGTTAGTACATTTTTCCTCTAGTGCTTATGACTAAGGCAACAAGAAGCCTGCTGGCCGCTGGGATATGACAGCTCAAAGGTTCAGGAAAGCAGGAGCCAACATAAAAATAAACGTGCTATGAGTAGAGGGTAAATTATAAAAGATACAAACAGACAAAGGAGGACAGGATGTCAGATAAATGTGTAGATAAACATCCTGCAGAAAAACAATCAATGAACTAAATCAATGTAATAAAGGAACCTTACCTAGAGGCCATTTTGGGAAGTGGGGCTGGAAAAGGAGCTGAAGTGCTCATCCCCTTGTTCAGAGGCTGGAAACTTTTCCTTTTGGCTGGGCAGACTTTAGGATGACTCCAGGCCCTAGCTGTTGCTTGGCTTCAGGTTTTGCAGCTCACTTCTGCAACCTGGAGCAAGAGATTCTGGGGTGTTCGTGGTCTCTGCTGCAGGCAATGAAAATGACAGCCCCGCCTCCTAACTCATTGCTGCGCTGACACCAGGAGTCTGTGGGTTAAAACCATCTTTCCTCTGGTCAAAACAGCCAGGAATTTATCTAAAAATGAAGTTTGAGCCTTTTTTTTTTTTTCTTTTAACACAGTACTACTAGTATTTTTAAAGTCACTCCGCCAGTGTCTAAGGTGTTTGCGTACCAGCTAGTGTTGTTCACTCCCAGGGTTAATAGATAAAACTGGGGGAAAAAAAAAAAAAAAAAAAGCAGATGTTTTGCAATGCTGCTGGATGCATCTCTCCCTTCTTCTCTGGTAGCACTGTGCCCACCAAACCGAGCTGTTTGCCGCAGCCACACGCAGCCTCTCTGGGACCTGCCCAAATGCGCCAGCTGGGCTCTGGCCCTGGACTGTGTCACTCCAGCCTATTTGCAATTGGTGTCACCACCTCTCTGTTGCTCTTGTTGCTTTTCTGCAGCTCTTAATTTGGTGAGGGCCTTAGGCGGCGTCCTGCTGGGCTTCAGAAGGAAAAGGTCTGCCTGCAGCCAGAGCGCTGTGAATGCTGACTTCCTTTCTTCTTTTCTAAAGAACAAGTCTCAACAACCTTGAATTGTCGTTGGGTGGTGCCTACAGCCCTCCCTGCAGCCAAACTCCCCAAGCACCCAGCTTTCAAAGCTGGAACGCTCCCTCCCTCAGGGGTGTTTGGATGTGGGCAGCCTGGTGGCGAGGCGAGGAAGGTGGGAGAGGATTCGTACCAAGGAGGGTGGGAGAAGATTCGTACCGTGCTCCCGCAGCATCTTCATGGAGCAAGTTCTGCAAGTGCCTCAGCTCCGATGGGAAGAGACCAGACGCTGATCTCTAGTTCTCTTCTCGAAACCAGGCTAGGAGCAGGATCTGTGACAAAAACAGAGAGAACCAATGTTCTCCACAAAGAGTTGCCCTGAAGTAACAGGCAAGAGCAGGCTTGTATTTCGGTTATGCTGTCCACTCGTTTTCTTCTTCAGTTTCCAGCAGGCCTTTGAGCCAGAGCAGCCCAACCCCAGAGGTGGGGGAGGATTGAGCAGTCTTTCTGTATTTCTTTAATATTTGCTTTTAAAGACTGAAATTTGTTCCGGTTTTCAGAGGCAACGGTAGTTTTCAAGGTGTTTATTACAAATCACTCAGTCCAGGTAAAACATGCACGCATTCTCCGAAGAGGAGCGATAGCTGGATTCTCTGCTGTCACCCAAGGTGGCGGACAGGTTCCTTGCTCCAGGTTGGCCATTGCTTCTGGTGCCTCTTGCCCATTCTGTCCTATATTCATTGCACTGGATTTTTGCAGTTTCTGAGAACAAAGCCTTGTGCCACCCCTCTTCTGTGGATTCTCTCTCAACCAGTGCTGCTACGGAGGATCACGTGTCCATGGGAGGATGGGCTGCAAGGAAAGCTTTGAGAGTTATTGAACACGTGGAACAAGGTAAAATTAAAATGCTGATTTCCAGACAGACCCCTTGTGTATGTAACTAGATGAAAGTATTAGTGCCATACTTTTTAGATATATTTTAAGAAAAAAAGGAGTTAATGCATATGAAAGAAGTATCTAAAGAATATTATAGTAAGTATGTACTTTTACAAGCATTTGGATCTTTCTAACAGAAATGAGGTAAATCCAGCACTCGGTGTTTCTTGTGAAACAAAGCTGCTTACTGCAGGACACTCAGCAAAACTTTCCTCTCTTGCTTACAAGGACAGATCACTCTCTCGCTTTTTATTTCTTTACTTCTTTGTTTATTTGGCAGATGGTGTGCTTAGATGCAGATGTCAGCTGTTAGTGGAAGAGCGCAGTAATACAGGGCACACAAATACTAAACTCGCTTGCCTGCTTAAGTTTATACATTTGAGTGCTCTGAAGAGTTCATTCTATAGAAATACATTTTTTGTGTGCAGACATGAGTTTGAGAAACTGTGTGTTTCAACGACATGCTCAGAAACAGTTTGTCCTATATCCAGTTGGTTCACTTAGTTTCTTGGATGAATTGGCTTGTGAAAATGAGGAACTAATGCCAATAATGATCAGGTGTGAGGTGGGCAGATATGGTGCAAACTTCTCCAGATAGAAGGCTGTATTTCAAAGCTCTGTAATTTTACTGGTGCTTTCACGTGGGCTCTTGCAAGCTTTGTGGGCAGAACTTTCTTTTATAGCTCAGGCCCCTTTCTTCACAATCCTAAAGAGGTTTTCTGATTTATGATGATGGCCATTAATTTGAGTATTCAGGATACCCTAGAGGAGATTCCTATGGATTTAAGACTGCGGTGACCAGGAGTTCCTGGCACACTGAAAGGTCTGGATGGCACAGCACCCAAAATCTGCTTGCTAAAATGCTGGATGCTGCGCCCAGCACCATCCATATAATGGTCCTGCTGCTGGGCTGCCTCTCTTGGTCCTGCGGATCCACCAGTCTTTTCACATTGCCTGGAACTGTATCGTGTTGAGCCTAGAGCACAAGTCTTATGAGAAGTGGCTGAGGGAACTGAGATTGCTTAGTTTGGAGGAAAGGAGGCTGAGGGGAGACCTTATCACTCTCTACAACTACCTGAAAGGAGGTTGTAGCGAGGTGGGGGCCAGTCTCTTCTCCCAAGTAACAAATGGTAAGACAAGAGGAAATGGCCTCAAGTTGCTCTAGGGGAGGTTTAGGATGGATATTAAGAAAAACTTCTTCACCGAAAGGGTGATTAAATATTGGAACAGGCTGCCCAGGGAAGTGGCTGGGTCACCATCCCTGGAGGTATTTAAAAGACAGGTAGACATGGTGCTTAGGGACAAGGTTTAGTGGTGGTTTTGCACTGTTAGGTTAATGGTTGGACTTGATGATCTTAAAGGTCCCTTCCAGCCTAGACAATTCTATGATTCTATATTGGCCGGAACAAACGCCAGGGATAGCTTTATAAGGGAAAGCTCACCTAGAACTGCCGAAAATATCGTTTGCTGTTCTGATTTTCTAGTTCTGGCTATTGAACTGCTCGCAGCCTGCCAGGGCATTGAATTCCTACGCCCTCTGAGAACGACAACCCCATTGGAGAAGGTCTACGACCTTGTGCGCTCCGTTGTGAGGTAAGATCAGATAAACGCCTCCCCCAGCCTGGAGAGCGGCTGCCAGTGGTGGTGGTTAATGTTTGGCCAATGTTCACAATGTGTCTTCTTATAGGCCCTGGATGAAGGATCGCTTCATGGCCCCAGACATCGAAGCAGCTCACAGGCTGCTCGTGGAGCAGAAGGCAAGTGTTGACTTTCGTAACGTGCTGTAGGACTGTCCTGAGGAGCGCGCTACACCTCTGCTTTGGAAATACCCCTCCACGTGTTCACTAGATGGCCTCTCTAAAAGCACTTCTCTGCCTGGGGCGAACCCACCAGATGTTCTGAGATTTGGTTTTCCCTAGTTTTGGTGGGATAGATTTAGAAATCAGTTCCTAAACTTGCCCTGTGTAATAAATAGCTTACATTATCAAATCTGGTAGGGTCCAGACATAGGTCCAACTTTGAATTGTTTGAGGGCAGGGTCCTGTAACCCCACAGATGTCCAGAGAAATCAGTAGTCTCTCCAGATGGTCATCCTCATTCCTGGGGCAGGGAGGCTTCCCCAGCCTGGAGGCCCTTGGGCATGGTCCGGAAGCAATAAGGGGATGTGGATGAGGGAATAGCAGTGGTGAAATGCGTTAACCTGGGCCAAGTGTTTGTCCGGCTATGGGATCTATCTATTTCATTTGTTTGTAAAATACAAGTAACAGAAGAATTGAGGAAAGTAAATAAATGGGAGAAGCAAATCCCCCCTCCCCCCGCTTTTTTTTGGTTGCCTTGCAGCCCTCACAGGAGGAGAGACAAAGGAGGCTGTAAAACATTTTCCTTTTCTTCCTTAAACCCCAGCTGCTGTCCCTTCCCCTTTTTCTTTGTCCATGCCAGCTGCCATTTTGCTTCCCCGGCCCCTTCATGACCGAGTGGTTTTGTAGCAAGTGACAGCGATCCTCTCCCAACTATTGCACACAGAGCATTAACCTGGTAACAAGACAAGACGCAACGTTTTTGCCTTGAGTCCTTTCACCTTGTTCCCCTGGAGGTGTGTCTTTTCCCATCCTCTGTCAACTCCATCCAGATGCTCTTCACCGCACCTCACACTGTATCTGTGTAGCTCTGTGATTCTCACCTCCATCCCAATAACTTTTCTACAGGGTTTCCTGAACTTGCGCATTGATGTCTGACCTGACCTTTTTCTTTTTACCTCTGACTCTGCTGTTTCCATTTCTTGTCTCGCAGGTGTGGGAGGTGGCTAAACCTTACATTGAGAAGTACAGGAGGGAACACATTCCTGAATCGAGACCCATTTCACCAACAGCATTCTCCCTGGGATTGCTGGAAATGAAGACGGGTGTTGATCATGACCACGGGCATCAGGATGAACTTTAAGAGCTATGGTCCTCTGGTAGAGAGCAGATCCCCTCCGGCACCTTGCCTGAGGGTGGCTGTTCTACTCAAACTCAACGTGGTTTCTCCAGGTGACCCAAAGGACCTGATGTCTAGCACATACAGATAGTAGAGAAATAGCTCACTCGTTTCCTCACATGTGAAAGACAGCTTTGTCATGACAGTGTGGTTTTGATTGAATTTCCTGAGCTTCCAAGCGCAAAACATTCGGACTCCTGCTGATACCAGGGGATGTTTTATACAGGGCCTCCTGTATTTGTTTCATTAGTTCTTCGCTTGTTTTCTCTTCATCTGTGCCAATGATACCGTACAGCCTGGGTTTGATATTCTCACCCTTTTTTTTTTCCTCTTTGGGGAATTGGTGTGGTGCCCTTCGTTCTGCCACAAGCAAAATTATCTTTACACTAAATTATCCTCTTTTTTGCAGATCATATGTGAGGTACAGGTTCTTGTATAACAAGAGCATTTTTAGAGCAGGTGCTTCACAAATCAGAAAAGCTGTGTGCATAAAAATGTGCTACGGATATCATTGCTCCAGAACAAATATATTGTATTCTGGTGATGGACTACACTTAATGCAGCTTTCCAAGAGCTATGGGCTCACACCTGCAATAAATAAACTGAGGCTTCACATACGGCTGCAGCAATCTGTTTTCCTGTCATGTGTGATGATGAAAACGTAAAGCAAAAGCTTAATTTGGAAAGAAGGAGGACAGGTGGGCCAGGGGCCAGGAAAGGGGGAGGAGGAGGAGGAGGAGCTGTAGGAGTGGTGGATGTGAACCAATGCTAAAGCAATAGCGCCAAGCTCTACACTCCCATGGCTCACCAGGTATCTGCCTGGCTGCCGAGGGTTCCATCCCCACAGAGGGGCTCGTGTCATAGCTTGCTCTCTGTTACAACACTGACCTCTGGCACAGGCTTTAGTTTGCAATGGAAGAGCCGGGACTTAGACTTCACATGATGGAGCAGTGATGGCATGTTAAGGCTGGTTAACAACCATCAGCCTTGGCACTACTGGCCCGATACCCACGGCTGCGAGGGGTTCGGTGTGGGCTGGAAATCTTCCCAGGCTATAGGCTTGTGCTGCAAGGGGATGCCAAAGTGCTCGTGTGGGGCTTCCATTGCATGTCTGAGACCTTCTGTGTCAAATGTGCCCTGAGGAGACAACTCATGCCCGTTGGCAAGCTGGCAGGGAGACACCTAACCTTGCCAGAAGACCTGAGAAATAGGCTACCCACCCATGGCATGTTGGCTCCTAGCTCAGCTCCTTCCTTCTGCGCCTGATTTGCAGCATCTCCAGCCTCCATCTCTCCCTTATGTGCCAAGTAAGCTGCTACCCTTTCAGCTCAAGGCTCTCTATAGCAGCTGTACCTCAAACTCCCCCTGAAGCTGTTCCATTTTGTATAAAATCAAGTATTAATTAAAATCAAGCATGAGAACGAACAGCCAGGCATACATCTTGTAGGCTCAACCATTTTCCTTCAGCCTCACGTTATGGCTAAATGATACGGTTCCTTCAGCAGCAAAGCTGGCAGAAGTTCCTACCCACTTTGCTGTTACCTATGCTCCGCTCCCGGCCGCTGCAGGAGCCAGCACAGTGAATGTCATCGCTGACGTGAGTCACTTTAAAAACAAGCAAACAAAATCTTCCTGCGTTTCGGTGTGGCTGTGCTTTCGCCGGCCAGGACTAAGTAGCTGGCCATCAGGAACCACTTAAGCCAGCTGCGCCACTGAAGTATAACCACATCCTCTAACTGCAAACCTGCCACTAATTATAGCCCTGGGGCATACTCGGCTACTGGATTCAGCCAAGCTGGTTGGGCAAGCATGTGGTTTGACTTTCCCGTCAGAACCAGAGCTCCTGTGTGAGAGGAGAATCCCTTCACATCAGCAGTTTCAGGCCATGAATTCCTGTCCAGCAAGAGAATATTTGAGGTTTTCCTTATGCAGTCTTGAGCTCCCAAATGCCTCAGGGACTTCAGAGAAGAGGTGCTGGGCATTTCTTCCCACCCACCTCAGCCTTGGGCTGCCTGGGAGCAAGGGACCACCAGCACATGCTGCAGCAGGGTGGCCTCAGCTTTGCCCCACACCTAGGCAAAGCCAGGAGGCACCGTTCCGGCCTCACGCTGCATTTCAGAAATGCCTGCACTCCTGCCCTGACAGCTTTCCCCAGCTGCCTGCATAAACGTTATTTATGAAGGCTGCCTTGGGCAGAATGGACCGTGCGATCGCACACTTCAGATGTTCTTCCAAGCTCTATAAAAACAAATGTCCACACCCACATCTGGTGCAACATCTGCTTGCAGGAAAATGCGTCTAGTGGCGGGAATGCCATTAAATTGTTTTAAAAACTGATTGAGTTGGCTAGCCTGGCTCAAATAAAGCATGAACAAAAATACTTTATGGTGTCCCTTACATATTTTGGGTATTAACAGATGTGCCCAAGGCTCAGGAAGATCAGAAGGTCATAATAAAGCTCATACATTCTTGTGATGGCTTTCAAATACCTGTTAATCAGAATGAGACTGTTGTCCTTCCTCGGGGGTCTGGTTCACTAAAGCATTCTGCTCTGTACCACAGGTTATGTCACCTGCTTATACCAATAATTATTTTTGACACTATGTTTTTCATGTGTGTCAGGTGTAGTTTTATGACTTCACCTTCAGAAAGTTAAGCCCTTTTGTTTCTGCAGCCACCGTTCATTTGAAAAGTTGAAGAAAAGCCTCAGACAGTGTGTACTCAGAGACCTTCCCTACCCGAGCCCCTCTGCTTAAGCACTGCGACAGCTTGAACTCTCCAGAGCTGTATCATCCTTTTTTCTACATATGACATCCCCAAGTGACAGTACACGCCCCAGAAAAAAAAAGTAGCTGAAAGAAAAAAGAAAGCAAGTTTTTTAAAAAAAAAAACAAACAGGATCTTCAGTTTTGACATTGCTCTGAGTTGGAGTTGTCGTACTTGTACTCAACTTATCATCAGAACACATTCAAACTTCGATGAACAAATATATCTTATGTTATTTCGGATTCAGCCTAGAATAAATGAAATTAGGTCTTTTTTTGGAACATCTGGATGACACTGCTTATGATCGTCTTTTGAAGATCAAGGTAATTGAAATTTTGAGGGGTTGGCTGTTCACACTAGACTTCCCTGGCCTAACTGCCTTGAAGAGTAAACTGTAAGGTTTCGGTATCACTTCCATCAGTAGGCCTGATTCAGCCTCTAACTTACAGCACACTCCAGCTTTCAGGAGCCCAGTGCGTGGCGTACCTGGCTGCATTTTCCTCTCCTCCTTCTTCTTGTGCCCCTACAGCCCTGAAGGAGCCGCAAGATCCTCAGCAAGGGAAGATGTTGGATATCAGCTGATAAGCAGCACCTTGCTGGGCTCCCAGCTGCTGCCTCCCACTGAGTTTCAAGGCTGCAGAAACCAGGAGATTTGGTGTTTTGGAGAGGTAACGTACTGTGCTTCACACCACGACTGTGGTTGCTGGTATCTGCTGAGTTTGAGAGAGAGCAGACCTGGGAGCTATGAACGTTTCCTTGGGATGCTGTGGCCTCCCAGCACCACCAAGGGCCATTCCACATGTGCATGCCTGAGCCCCTGGCCCTTAACATCACCCTTCACAATAAATCTTACCTGGATCCAAACTATTTAATTCATTAGTGGTTTTTTCTTTGGGGTTTTTTTTTCAAGTATAATGATTTTATAGATTAAAATTGTATAGGAAAACATTTCTGGAAAACATCTTATTTCAAATAGATACAATTTGAAGTTATTTTTATGCAGTGAAGGACAACAGACATGAAGATGCACCAGATGGGTAATGCTTGGTAAATTTTATTTGAGTAAGAAGGCCGGTAAGGTGAGCAGGCAATCAATTTACCAGTAAATACAAATCTGATTTGTCTGTTGCTTTAAAATATTCCATGCTACTTTGATTATAGCAGCTTCCTGAATTACTGTCTTCTCTCAGTAACTGCTCATTGTCCCACACCTCTCATTTTGATAGACGACTTTTCCTTTGACTATAACGTAGTCGATCAATGCTTCGTGTCCCCCAAACTGGTAAATCAAGTGCTCCCACCTAAAAAGACAACAAAATGTTTAAAAATATCCAGACTTGCATAAAAGCTGGTCACATACCTCGTATACCTGGCAATTACAAAATATTTGCTTGAACCATCGGAAAACACTATTCCATGTTTACACATTGATCTCTTGTTGCAGGCACACAGTGAGTTAATGTAGAAATCAGTAGAGAATTTGTTCCACAAAATAAATAGGTATTATCTTTAGATAGTTTGTAATTAGGCATGGATTATTTGTAATATTGCCCCCAAAAGTTTTAGGCTTTATTTTCCACTGGAGCGATTAAGGTGAATGAAAGTGGGTCTAAAATGCTAGCAGTGTCCCTTTTTACACATGAAAATAACTTCTAAAGCACGAGGAATTCACTAACTTCTCCACTGTCCACAACAGGTGAAAAACAAAGTCCCTTATATTAAATCACATTGCAAACGACAATGGAAGAACAAACCTCGATGAATTTATGATAACAAGGTCCCCCTGCTTGCCAGTCTCTATGGAGCCATGCGTGTCCGATTTTCCCAGGGCATAAGCTGCATTAATGGTGGCAGCTGCTAGTGCTTCATTCATTGACATTTTCATGTTTACACAGGCCAGATGCATCACCATAGGCTAGAAGGCAAGTTAAGTGGAAAATGGGAGTTACCAGTATCACAAATACAGCTGTTCATGCCTCAAATCCCTAAGCACTCTCCTCCCTCCTTGTGCAACAGAAGGAGTTGTCCTGCATGATGTAAATCTTGCCAACTCCAAAATGAGAACTCTAAAATCAGGAATTTTGAGAGCCTTTTTTATAAGCCTTTCGGTGCATATGAAGAATAGAAGCCCTTCTGGTTTCAAGAACTTCTGGCAAAAACTAGCAACCCACGTAAATAAGCATGAGCAATTGTCTGAGCTGGGCACACAGCTCTCTTTGCAGACATGAAGACTGTTTAAATTGTGCAAATACCTATACACAAGTTGTACAAGTAAGAGATTTCATAGTTTTATGTTGTTATAAGTGTGAGCAATAGCTTACCATTGAAAAACAGTATGCATTAGGGTTAAAGTCACTGCCAAGAGCCACTATAACTCCTTCTTCTAACATTTTTCTAGCTGGAGGTTGCTTCAGTCTAGTGGGAAAAAGACACTTGTCAGCACAATTTGCTTAGTTATTACTTGATGAATTACAAGAGCAAAAGTCATCACTCGGTTTGGCCGCGCTCATGCCTTCAGTTGCACTCATCCTTTTGGAGACAAAAGGCCAAATTCTCCCCTTGGCTCCCTACCTGTCACCCTACGGGCAGCAGAAACGGGAACTGTGATCCACTGCTTTTGCAGTAACAGCACATGGCAGCAGCCAGTATCAAGCACCAGGCTGCAGGCCGCTGAAATTCTGGTATTTACCCAGATCTCAACCACTTAAGGATTTACAAGGTGAAAATCTTAATTTCTCCAAAAAGTACTTTTCTAGTCCTTATAGCTTCAAAGACAGTTTCCCAAACATGAGCAGCGGCGTAAGCAATGCAATAGTCCCTTCCCGATTCTGCTGGCAATTCGAAATAGTAAGTTGAGGCTGTGAATTTAATTTATAGACATGAGGATTTTCTCACTTAGCAGTGTTAATGCAAAAGACATTGTCAATAACTTCAATATCTGGAATATCCATTTCAAAATTGTTTGGCCACTGGATTAATCTGGGTAGGCGTTTGCAGGGGTGGGCACTAGGAAATACACACTCTAAGAAGTTTTAGCCATAGTTGCCATAAAGCCAATAGTGCCAAACATCATGTCCGAAAATAAACCAGTGTAACAATAAAAATGAAACATTAGAGCAACTGCTTCTCAAAAAGTAGTATTAAAAGCACTGCAGTTAACAGAAAAGAACAATAAACGAGATCTTGCTGAAGCACTTACATTTGGTATAAGACAACCCTCTCCCTATAGAAGCCTCTTCGCAGATTTATGAGAAAATACCACCTGTTCATGCACAACACGCTGCTCCAGGAGTTAACTGTGTTTAAAAAGATTTGTCTGAAGAGCCGTTCCGTGTCCTCACGTGTCCTTCCAGCCTCTGCACCCCTCCCTGTGCTCTTGCTGCCAGGCTCCTTGGGAGAACTGCAGGCAACGCTCAGCAAAGGCCAAAAGGAGAGCGTGCCTGCCATGAAGCAACTCTCCAGCTGCACACTTTGGCCCACCACCAGGTGAAGTCCTGGCCGCTGCTGCTTTTCTTAAACCCAGGGGACAGTATAGGGGCAGGACCTCTTGAGGTCTGAGCTCTCCCCATTGGTGCTGAAGGAGCTGAGGGAGGTCAGCAAAGGATGTACCACATCACCTCACAGCAACTTCTGTACATTGCACAGCTTTCACCCCTCTGCTGCACTTTTAAGCAGTATCTGAAACGTGGCTTCTTCATTTTTAGAGTGTATTAGATTGGAAGCCCATGTTCAGTACATAGTGCACCAGACACTGGAACAAACGAGTCCCGGTATTATCCCCATCTTAGACTCATCCTGACATTATAAACTTCCACTGCAGGGAGTCTCTGGAGTAACATGTGAGTTGCAGCCACAGGCTTTGCCACAGTGGCTGCGTCTCTGTTGTCTCCTTTACCCCCCTGCCTGGGGTCAATTTGCAAGACCACAGGTCCTCCGTGAGGTCTGTGTTCTGGCGGTGCCAGTTGCAATCAGCCAGTGGTTTAAAAGCACTGGTGCAAGACATGGACAGATAACCACAAACAGAAACACAAGTACGGACATAGATGTGAACACCGGTGGCACTGGCACAAGCCTCGATGCCTCAGAAAGCGGGCTGCTGAAAATAAACCAAAATTAGCTCAAGGATCTTCCCTTCTCAGGAGGGAAAGTATTATTGGGTCATGGTCTTCATCATCTACTTGACTTATTTTTGGCATTAAGCAGGTACGCCATCTATGCTTATCTGGAATATCTGTATATGGAAAATAGTGTGCTGAAGACAATTCTGTTCGGTGTTGCCTGGGCAAAATCAGAGGAGATTTTAAAAAGCTACCTACAGTCTTCCAGCGCTTTAGATAACCAAAGGATTCATTTCACAGCAAAACCTTCTGCAAGAGAGCCAATACATACATTGCAGATAGAACTTGCCTGAAAAGAAGCCAATTCAGTTTTCAAAGTCTAAATGGGTTAAAGAAAACCAGTGCAGTTTTCTTCTTAAATGAATGCCTGATGATCACCTTAGCCTGTCATAAGGGTTAAATTCCAGTGCTGAGCGAACCACTCGAAAACTGCTGTGAGACTTCTCAGAAGTACCATAGTGCTTCATTTTTGAGGATCTCCACCAAACCCAAGAAATGAGGAGGCTCATTCAGCACTTTGTATTTGTGATTGCCTTCACTGATCCAGCCTGATCTTTAAGGCATAGAGGCAAGCTTGTGTTTTTACATCAAAAGACCCTAAAACCACAAACGTGGTTTTGCTGTTACAAAAGTTTTACTCCAATCTAGTGGCCTTACCTGAGCATGTAGGCAGTTGTTGGTAAAAGGACAGCGGCGCACTTAGCTCTTGCCATCGCCTTGATACCTTCATCGCTAACTTCTTCCAGGTGGCTGATAGCCCGGGCTCCCAGCTCAGCTCCAAGCTAAGCAAATTTTCAAGAAAATTACTCACTGTTCTCAATTAATTCAGTAAAGCAGTGTTGTTATCAAATGACCCGAGGAGATAATTCACTATTAATATAAAATTAACCAAAAGAAAAAAAAAATAACAACACATTTTTGAAAGAACAAGCAGAGACAAAATATATACTAATAAAATAAGTATTAAAATATGTATTAACCACCCAAAAGGTGGAAGTGCACCTTTTGTGTTGTTTTTAATAGACTAACATTCAAACTACGGGACAGCTACGGATAAAACCTTCATTCACTCCCATTCACAAAGTATCCACCAGAAAAGGGTTGACAAAACTTACACTGGTTGCAGAACTTGTAGTGCAACTGCTGCCTTCAATGGTGAAGCACCAAAAAGGCTTTTATGATCAATCAAGTTTTTGGTTTGGTTTGATATTTTTTAAATACAGCAGAGAATAACTTGAGCAGACCCCACAGGAAAGAAGCAATGTTTAAATGATGGTAACACATGGTCTCAGAGTGACTTTCTTTATCAAGATGTTTGGGAGCCTATTCTTGACTAAACCATCCCTCCAAGTGTGCCCACTGCACATCTGACTTGTTGCTGCTAACAGGACATTTAAGCAAAAAAAATTTCAAGTTGGATAGAAACCGTGTTTTTGTCATTCTTGGGTTCGCGGATATCCACCTTCCTCATCTGTATCCCATGTGGAAGATAAGCAAAGTCAATGTTTGATTAGGCAGTGCGTGTTAGTCCCAGAGGTCAAGGCTTCCTCCTATGTCCTTAACTCCAAAGTTGCCCAAGGGCAGCACTTTCTGTCGTCTGACAGAAATAGAAGTCTATGAATGGTTTGTTTTATAAAGTCTTAGGAAAGAAAACCTTGGTTTTGAAAACTGCAATTCTTTCAAAGATTCGGGTCTCACAAAAGCAAAGCAGAAAGCAAAAATGGTTTAACTGAATGTTAAGAAAGACGTACCTCAGCAGATTTCATCGGATGGAGTTCATCACCATGGAAGTTAATCTGTAACCCTATATCTTTTCCAGCTTGAAGAATTCTCCTAGTAGAATCCAGATCAAAGACTCCCTTCTCACAGAACACATCTATATTGTTAACATGTATTTCACCACTTAGTTTGAGTTCTTTCAGTTTAGGGAGATGGTTATTGATAATGTCATCTGTGGCTTCAGTAGCAGTTTTCCCTCTAATGAAAAGAAAATGTTATAGACCCATAAGAATAACATCCTTGAAGTCTGGCAAACATTCAAATTGTACGAGATTATTTAGAAAATGATTCAAACACAAATCACTCAAAAAACCTTCAGGCTAAAAAATGTTAAGCTCCTGTACTACATGTACTCTCAAACACTAATTACTTGCCATTCAAAGAATATTAGATTGTATTACTAGATATTTTTTATAAGGTTACCTTCTTGGATGCTAACCAAGACATGGGAATTTTAAAACCAATTCTTCTGCTTTCCTATTCATATATTTTGACCTACTTATACTGTATTCTAAAACACATTTAAAATATGCAAATGATTATTTAAATATTTTAAACAGTATTGAATGCGATATTTTTATGCAAGTATCAAAGCTCAAAGGGGATGTGCAGCACAAATATTTTAAATTGACCTCTCCTCCTTTTATATCATGCAGAGTGATAGCTAGATAAATCAGAGGGGCCTCCCGAGGTTCCATTTGTCAAAGCCAGAACCGCTTATGAACCCCCTGTTACATAAAGATAACCCAGGAGAGATCAGTAAATGCCTTTGAAAGAGTGAACAATCCCAAAACATGCAGTTGAGTTAGTATTTTGCAATTTTAAGATCTAAAGGTACGTGACGTACTGCAGCTGAATGTCTGTGACATCTCAATCCTCATGTCAGGCACCGTAAGGCACGCGCAGACCAGCATTCTATGCGTGCCACACGTGGGCAAGTTGGGAGCTTTACAGTGGCGGTAAATTCAAGAAGCCACATTCTGCTCTGATTTACAAAGAGGTTGTGCAGTCATAAAGCAGAGCAGAACCCGGCTTATGGCACTTCTTTTGTTCATGTCTCACTGAAACAGTCGTTGAGGTTGCTCAGGCTTTTAGCATGCTGAGCCTTCTCCCTTTCCCTCCAGCCTTTGGAGGAATTTGGACGGAAAGATTAGGACCAAAGTCAAGACGAAACAGAGGGAAACATCTTGGTTTCACTTTTCTGGGGGGACATAATGCCCAAGAATTCAAAACTGTCGTTGTTCTAAGGCAACAGACTTCTGCTCAGGAAATGACTTTGAAAATTTCTTCCTAAAGATGAAAAGGGCCCAGTGAATCTTTGCCAATCAGAAAAAAAAAAAAAAAATTAGAATCAGACATCCTCAACATCATGAATTTTGATTCAAAATGATGACTGGAGGGATGATAGAGCAGTTATTTTTTTGCCCCCTCTGCTATGAGCTTTTTAGGTTCATTTCCTAAAGAACTGGAAGTTCTGAGCTGGAAACATTTTTAAAAGCAATGGATGGGAACAAGTATCACTAAGAACGGAGCAGCCTTATTTTTCTCTAGGATGGCTCAGACTAAAGTAGCCTGCACTGTTTGGTGCACATTTCAGTATGTACTGCCTGTTACCAAAGTATGTACTGCCTGTTACCAATCACAGTCCCACAGAATAACTGCGTTTGTAAGGACCTCTGGAGCTCATCTGATCCAACACCCTGGCGCAGAGCAGGGTCAATTTGAATCATGCGTCAATGGTGCCTTCTAGAAGCAAAAAATCAGCCTGAATTACCTTACACCTAGAAATCGTGAACAGATACACGCTGCAAGTTCTCAACATCTGCCCAAAGCTAATTTCCAGGTGGGAAAAAAGAATAACCACTGCTGGCAAGTCTGGAGGTAGGCTCCTCTGAAGAGTCCATATACTGCAGCTTTACAAGCCACATATTGCAAGACTTGGCAACATGGAAGACGTGACACCTTTATCCATTGAATGAACCTTCTGGTGATGCTTCTGCTGTCAGAGGTCAGACTCAGAACAGTGAATTAAGCCAAGTGTGAGAAGCAAGAGATTGGCTTAGCAAGAACTTCACAAAGCTCCTCAGCAGCGGGGGTCTGAGCAGCATTTTTCGTGAGCAAGCATAATGTAGCCCTCTTGTTTCACATTAAATGGAAGGATTTAAAATTGATTCAATGCTAGCAGATTGGCAGTAACAAATTTGCATGACTATGGTCATTCCAAAATCATGAGAAAATCATTAGACTTTTAATGGCTATCTAGTCAAGAGTTGCCACTAAGTACCTACAAGAAAAAAGAGCATTACATTTTAAGACCTGCATAAATCAGGAGGATGTAAATTAAAATGGTTAAAGCAATAGTTAAATCTTTTGTTTGTATGATTTATGCATAACTGAACGACAGCACAGTTCTGTGGAATACAATGATGAAAGAAAACTGGCATGAGCTTAAGTGACTTGGGAGATGTCTGTTTAACAGCTTCTAAAATCCTCAAGATCTCATTTGCATAAATAATATCAAAGAGCAATTCCCAGCCCCAAGCCTGCGGGCAATATGTTCCCCTTGCGACTCTCCACTGTTACTGAAGCTGCAGGAAATTCAGTTTAAAACCGGAGCTCAACAAAGCGGGATGCTTCCCTCAGCATGTTAGTGGCCCAGATGTTCAGGAGCCAGCCAAAGGCTGAGGACCACAGCTCTGAACATCTGGGCTCAGAACAGGGAAGAACCGCAGAATTCCTCCTGGTCAAAATAAATATGTGAGGCAGAGACTAAGTTTAAAGGGTAACAGCAAAATATTCTAGACATGAACATTTGAATGAAAAGGGAAGAGGATTTAAGAAGGCACAAACTGGAAAATTGAGATAATTCATTATTTCCTTCAGGACATTTCCTCAAATCCCCAACTACCTTTTCTCCTTACTTACAATACCATATCCTCGCTATCTAGATTTTGTTATGCTTGAAGTGCAATCAGTGGGGACAGAACTGTGCAGAGTGTGATACGGTAGACCTGCCTTTCTAACACACAAGATTTGATATATTTGTAAAAACACTGGAATTTATTTCCTTAGTTTATGGAAATGCTTGAAATATTTTGGTGGGAAAAACTATTTATGGGGATTTTGACCAAAATCCTACCAAGGCTTTTTAGGGGAGAAGGAAAGGAAGGGCTGAGAATTATACACAGTTTGGGGTAAAAACCTCGATTATATTTTACCATTGAGTCCTCCAAATTTTAGTAGAACTTCTTGAAGGAAATATTTGGTGTTTTCAGCAGATTTTAGTTACTTTTTATTCTCAACCATCTTCCACTTACTGAAGATGATACAGGTTTCCTTTTGAATAGTTACATTAGCAAAAGATAACTTCCCGTCCTGCCCTGAATACGCAATAATTAGATTTTAAGTACATTTTTCTAGGTCATGTTTTCTTGAATGCCAGAAGAGGTAGATTTTTTTTGGAGTGCGCTTTTCTTTTTTAAACGAACACCTCTTAAATATTGCCACAGTATCACTGTGACGCTAGGCCTGCCTCCACCTCACAGGCCTTGTTTTGCAGTAGCCTACTGCTTAGTCTGTCAAAATATATGTTTCACATACACCTACCTAGCTAAAATTCCTCATTAATTCTTTCATACAATGAAATCTGGTAACTTGAAGATGTTATTTTCATCATAGGGAGAAAAACGTCGAAGTGAGAAAGGCTTGTTATGTCTACTTGAGCCATTAAAATAGTTGCGATTAAGGACATTTACTTTAATCCTATTCATCTCATACCTATTAGATATATGCAATTTTTCATTGCACGGAAGCATAATTAAGCTTTGTTTACTGAGGTATATAAGGATTAAACACAGTATTTTTTTTTGACTAGTTGGTCAGAATAAAAGCTCACAGTAGAGGCTGAGCTTGAAGGGTTCAGGATGAAACACAGTATTTTTTTCTGTTGGCTGGTCAAAATAAATGTTTGTGGCAGAGACTAAGCTTGAAGGGCAGCAGCAAACCCAAGCAGAAGAACTGTCTGTACAGGAAACCCTGTAACGCGTGTTACGGTCAGTGTATGAATCAGCTGGAGGCAGGGATTCTGTGCTAAGCTTATGTTGGCATTTAGCAGCCATTAAACTATGCTTCCCCGTCTTCCTTCAAATTAAAATTTAGGAGACCCTTCTGTAAATACGGCCTATTGTTTCGAATATGATATATTTTAGGAGGGCTGGGCAAAAGAAACCTTTCCGAAAACAACAGCCAATTTTCAATGCAAAGCAGTAATACCTAACAAGAGCAAGAAAAATCAAGTCGTATTACTTCGGCACAGAATGAGCTCCACAGTAGGTTGAAGAAATGCCAATATCCATGGATTGCTTAGCGCGCTCGATCACCCTGAGCATTTTGAGCTCTGTTTCTAAGTTTAAGCCATATCCGCTCTTGCACTCAACCAAGGTGGATCCTGCGCCGCGCATGCGTTCCAGTCGGTGTTTGAAAGTATTGAACAGCTCTTCTTCTGAGGCCTTCCGAGTGTGCTCCACAGTAAAATGTATTCCTCCCCCAGCCTGGTGGATCTCCATGTAGGACGCACCTGCCAGCTTGGGGAAAAAAAGAAAACAAAAACCAACCCCCCCATACAATTCGCTATTAATTGTGAATTTTCTATCCAAGGGATATTGGAAAGTGCCTTGAGGTCTCGTCAGCGAGACAGAAAAAGAGGAGGGGAAAAAATCCACATTAATTCTTCCCCCCTCCCCTTTCTCTTCTCTCTCCTCTCCGTTTAAGTGAAGAAATGATGTAAGAAGCGACATAAAGAGAATTATTCTAAAGATTTCTTTACGTCTAAGCCCAAGGGGAAAACCTATCTCTAGGTGAAAAATTCATTATATGGAAAAAAAGAAAAAAAAAAAAATCAAGATTTAGACGGTAATAGAAGACAGCACTCCTGTATTGCTTCAATTAATGCGGAAATATATGAAGTCTGGCTGCAAAGGCTGCAGTTACACTCCTCTCTCAGCCTATCATCCCTCCTCCCTCAGTTAGATTATCTGACAGAAATTACATCTTTTTCTACAGAGGAAAGATGGGAATCACTAGAAAGTAGAAACAGTTACACATTAAAAAAAAAGGAAGAAAAATCCAGCTGTGTAATCTTGTGCCATTACCTTCATTGCAAACTCATGAACTCTGTCACCAGCCCACACTGGATGTGTATGTGCATCTACCAGGCCTAAAGAAAACAAAGTAAATGTACGCTCAGGTTATTTCACTGTGTAAAAGAAAAGTTTGTGAACATGCAAGCAAATGAAATGCACAGCATAAGCTCCCCTATAAAGCCTCTGCTGCTTAGAGAAAAAGAAAAATCCAACCAGCCAAAAATCGAGGATTTTCTTCAAAGGCTACCAATTTTCTTTCCATTTTTTTAGGTGTGACACCTAATGCAAAAGGTGTCTAGGTAAGTTGTCGAGTTTTTCGTGTTGTTTTGACGACATTTTCAAACTGTGGGAGAAATGATAAAGGACAAACTTTGGAAGAGTTCATTAGACTTTAAATCTTTGCTCTTTAAAAAAAGCACAGTGCTCAGGCTGGGCTTAGCACACTGACACTCTCGCAAAAGTCCACTTACTCCAGCGGGAGCTTTTTCTATGAGCTGTGAAACCAACACTGCTGAATGCCCAAGGCCATTGCAAACAAAACAGCGGTCTGGCAGCTCGTGCGCAAACACCGCTTGCAAAGTTTACCATGAAATAGATTTGCCCAGTTTGTTTTTGGTTTGTTTTTGGTTTTGTTTTTATTTTTAATCAGGTAAAGTTGCAGAGTATGTGACTTAAACTCTTGCGCTGCCCTTTTGCTTCCAACCAGCCAACGGGCAGAAAGGGTGGAGAAAAAGAGATGTGCAGCTGAAAAGTCACTGGTCGGGCCAGCTGCCTTACTGCTGTGATCTGTGATGCAGGGGAATGGGTGAAAAGTGAAACAAGAGGGGACAGAGCTCTACCATGAAGCCAAAAAAACCCCCATCCCAAATGCTGTGATTTTCTCCTTGCAGCACTCCCGATGAGGAAGCTACGATACTCTGCTCCTCAACACAAGGCAGAGGGATATTTAATACACATCAACTTTGTCTCTAAGCACTTGCTGCCATTCAGCATTGTATCATCATTAAAAAATACACCTACCTGGTAACACACATTTCCCAGAGCAGTCAATTATTCTTTCAAATGTTGCTCCTGAAAACTGGTTGCGAATAACATCTGCCTGGCCCACAGCTTTGATGCAGCCATCTCTGCAAACAACAAATAATCAAGAAAGGAGGCGTGAGCCTGTCGGAAAGCCAAGTGCTCACTGACAGAGCTTCTGGAGCAACATCTCTCCAAAAGCAGAGACAGGGACCTTCAGCAGGACTGAAGATGCAGGCAGGAGGCGGTATGTTAGTCTTACAGATGCACAGAAAACGATGGGGTAATGCCAAGGTTTTCAATTTGTTTGCCATAAAATTTGTCACATCCTCTGCTTAGATCCCTCAGGACGATGCTGTGGTACTCTTCCATTCTAATTTCTGCTAGACAACATTGTTTTTCTCCTGTGGATCAGCAAATATACAGCATTCCTCCAGCAAGTATCTGCAGGGCGCTCTTCTCATGGAAATCAAACTGTCATCACCAGCATCCTCTGCCTGGATCTGACTCATACCCTTGTGCCCTTGGAAGCCACAGGGATAAATCTCTTTCGGGCTGATCTTCGGTTCAATGGCAATTTTCTCCCGGTAGAACTCAAGGATGGTACTGGGAACCCTACACTGCACTGGAGGGATCCCTTCTGGCCATGCATGGAGGTCCATCCAACCCATCTACACGAGAAGAGCTTCCCAGGGCACAGGCGGCACCTCTGTCCTTTCAGCCTTGTCTTTCTCCATCTCTTTTCAAGCCACTGGAATAGTAACTGGGTTACCTCATCACTGATACCTCGCTGGAGGTATCTCTGCACTACACGGCTGAATTTTTAAGAGGCAAATAGCAGTTACAGCATTTAGAAATGGGAGAGGTGTAATTATATACATTGGTTATTAACTATAATTTCATTAGTTACACAAATTATTTATAGGATTGCTATCGGTTCATATCAGTTCACCTAGAAACAAAGCGGAGAGCCAGAAGAGGGTTGCAGCTATCATCAGCACCGGGCTAAAAGTTAACCTCACGAGTCTGGAAACGCGAACACAGCACAGTAACGGAAGTGATCACGATATGGACTGTGAAACAACCCAAATTGCGGAGCTGCATTTCCACGCAGGCAGGTGCCTGCAGTGCCAGGGCAAGCCCCGGACCCAGGCGACCTGGCAGCTGTCGCACAGGCTGTCGGGGTTGGGGGGGGAGCTCACAGCAACCCCCTCCGCCGTCACCCAGCACCGCCGATCCCCCGACCCCCTGCCGTCATCAGCCCGCCGCCCCCACCACCTCTGCAGCCATCCCCGCCGCCCCGGCACTCACAACCCCACCACCAAGCTGGCCCCCGGCAGCAGGGCCAGGCTGGCGGCTCCATCCCGCCGCAGGTACTCCTCGCCCCGGCTGCAGACGAGCACCAGCTGCTGGGCGTTCTCCAGCAGCAGCCGATGCCTGCCCGCCATGGCTTGCAACAGGGCCGCTGCTCGGCTCAAAGTCCTCCCTCCACCAAAGTCCTCCTGCCCCCACCTCGGGCCAGGCCTGACCCTCACCCTGCCCGGGCTGGTCTTTGCTAACCAACCTCCCGACAGAGGGGGAAGGCACGGAGGCGGGAAGCAAAGCTGGGGGGCAGGCGGGATGATTCCTGCAGGGCATGGGTGAGGTGGGTGGCGGTGGTCACCATCACTTGGCAGAAAATTGGGTTGGAAAAGCTACAGGGCTTTAAGAGTGAATTTGGCGGCAGCCTGCTGCGCTTGGCGAGAGATGCTGTTCTTCCTGCGGTCCGGGCCGACATAACAACATCCATACGTGATGCTGGTTTATGATAAGCTCCAAAGCACCAGTTCTGCCAATTGGGGATTCCTGGAGCCCTCTGCCCACACTGCACCACCTGGAGATTTCCCTTTGCCAAGAAAACAGGAGCTTCTGAATTGGGAGCATTTGCCTGACCATATACCCCCTCCCCAGCTTCCATCACCTCCCCAGCATCCATCACCTCGCCAGGATCCCAGTACCAGCCCCTGAGGGACCATAACACCTCTCACCGCACCGGATATTCAGGCAGACATTAATTTATCCAGGCAGATATTAATTTATCCAATTCCACCATCGGTAGGTTTGTGCGATTCTGCTGCCCCCTACAGAACTGGGAGAGTCAGGGAGCAAATATTTACTCTTGATGTAGATTTTTGGTTTTCTTCTCTCTTCAAACATTCCTAGTGAGCACAGGGCTCCAGTAATTCCCAGGTGGCAAATGGAGTGTATTTCTAAATAGGTGGTCCCTCAGCCACCTTTCTGGTGGTAGTAATCTTTTTTAGACCTTCTTTTCGTTTAGAAAGGGGATCAATTTTAAATGCTTATAACACGTCTATGTGCATATATTCCTGTACAGCAGAGACAGATGGATACGTTGGCTCTTTGAATGAGCCTTTCTGGTGAAGTCTTGTTTGCAAATGAGGCAAAGTATGCAGCTAAAACACAGTAATTTGCATTTAATAACAAGCCTGAAAAGTGAGTAGAACTACGAATAGCGTTAGGTGTTATCTTGTGATACTGCTCCACTGGTTCAATACTGCACCACCACATAATCTTTGTCTTCCTCCTACACACCGTTTCTTGCTGGGTGTGCAGAAAGTTGACAGGAGAGGTGGTAGATGGTGCTTTACTGCTTCCAGGAGTTCCTGCTGCTGGCTCTGGCTTTCCCCGGCACTTTCACGCTACGTTTGAAAGCAGAAATTAAAGAGGAACCTCGCAACAGAGTCATAGCAAGGACAGAAGTACAATCCATGGGGGGGAGATGGTTAAGCAGCAGTGGTGAGTAAAAGCTGGTGTGCCAGGAACGAAATGGAGCCTGGCACGGGCCGGATCGGGCCTGCCGCTAAAAGCAGCGGGGAGAGATGGTCCAGCCGGAGCAGAAGGGAGTACCCCCCTACCCGCGCACAGCTCCCTTCTCTGTGTGCAGTGAGGTGGCGGGCAAATAGAGAGATCTAGAATGAACAGCCTCGCTGCAGCGCTGTCTTAAGGCAGTGTAAGTGCTGCGAAATCATCTTCCTTGCATTCACAAATATTTTAGGGTATATGTTCAGTGAGCTGCTCTTTCTGCCCTTGAAGGGACCACCAGGGAACATTAAATTCCCACCTGTATTTTCACGTCCCCACGTTTAATTGCCTGCCTGCGCAGCCGGTGCTTCTGTGAGCAAGGGCTGGAAGTCAAACAGAAACTGGCCTGAATGACTCTTACATTTATGTTTCTCACATCTACACATTCTTTTGGCTTTGTCCTCTTTCAGCAATTCCAGAGAGAATTTTGAAGAGCAAAGGTGACATCTGCAGCTCTATTTCTGGTTATCCAATCTCAGACTCCAGCCACTCGTAACATTAGTTTTGGTAAAAGGGGGGAAAAAAGGAAAGATAAATTCTGTGTAAAGCTTTATACCTGTAAGAAGTGTGTTCTTACACTCTGTAAGGATAAAATTCAGTTCTGTGCACTAGGCTTTTCCAAGAACCAAGGGCAGATCCTGATTTAAATCCTTAGAATAAGTGAAGATTTTATGATTAGTAAGACAGGAGTGTATTTCATTCACAAGCTCACAGTAAAAGTTGGAAAGACAGCTCTTTACAGAGCTGATGGGTCTTTGCCCACTGAGAAGGTGTGTGTTCCTAAAACAGCTTGGGTGACAGTATCCTGTCCTCATTGTACTTATGCTATTATCATTGGTTATTTTAATTTCCTTAAGTTTGCCAGTTTGGATTAGAAAATAATTCTTTTCACCAAAGAATTAAACAAAGGAAGGTAGCAGAAAGAATACAGAAGGAAAGAAGTAGTAAAAGTAAAGATAAGTAAAAAAGTCAATTGAGTATCAGGTTATCGATTTAAGAGATCTCATCTGTTCTTGCTCATGCTTTGTGTGATACATTTATTCCTCAAGGAACATCTGTTCAAATACACTGTCAGGGTTACTTCAGAATATTTATTCTTGTAAACAACTTGCAATTAAATACAGAAGGCCCAAGACTGGATATGAGTTTTAACCCAAATATTGGCTACGTTTTCCTTAAATTTGTATGCTAGTTTTTTTCTTCTGCTGAATAGACCTTTACAACAATACACATAGCATGGTGAAACGTCCTGAAAGGAGATATTGTGCATGTCTTAAGAATTAATTGCTAGTGCAATTTACTGAATGCTATTTCCCTGTTCACAAGAGTAGCAGAGGCTGATGAACCCTCAGGTTCAAACATAGAAATTGCTTTAAATGGACGAAGCTGACTTTCAGATGTGGAATTGACCCAGACTAAATTGCAAACTTGTTATGTCCTCCTGGCTCCCCTCATCAGATTGAGTTTTACGTCAGAGTTACAAATATTTTTTGCATAGCTTTGCAAAAGTAAAAATGAAGCAATTCTGCATTTTCTTTTTCTCATTCAGAAAAACTTCGCACCTCTCAAACCATGGAAACATTGCATTTGCTCAAATGGGGTTTCTGAATCGTCCCTCTGTTCCCAGGTTCTGTCTTAATAACTCCTTTGGCAGAGTTCGTAAACTCCTGGTGACAAGGGGACCTCTGGGATGACACCCCAGTCTGTCCCAGATGACCTAATTTGGCAGGAATGGTTCTCTCTGAGCATAGCCTAACCTTTCCTACCGAAACGCTTAGGTTTCCTTTTCATAAAAACTACAGCGAAGGGGAAAAGGAGAGCTTGTGTGCACCTGTGTCCTGTTGGGAGCAAGGACGCAGACACATCCAGACACAGGAACTGGTATCATTCCAGCATCTAGCCTTATGGCCAAAGCTCATCATTCTTTGCAGTCAGTGATCTCCATCGGAGAGGAGAATTCATGGCATTTTGTCTCAGCAATTATAAGATTTAGGGTCTTCTCAGCTAGGTCATGTACTGTTTTTTTGGCTACTCCTAGGAACGTGAAGGTTTCCAAGTCAAAAATAATCAGCAAACAACCTGTACTTGAATGAGTAACACAAAAAAATAAGCTCAAAACTAGATGTATGTCTTGTGTCTTGCTCTAAGTCTTCCTAGGCTTTTTTTTTACTACGTAACTTCTTATTTAGTAAGTAGTTTTGCAGGGTGTAACTTTTTGCTCATGAAGCGTCCTACTACTTTGCCTCTGATTTCTTTTATCCTGGAAACAATTGGAACTTAAACACATGAAAGTGTTTGATTTTTAGTTGCCTTATATACCTTGTATTTCAGAAGCAAAATCACAAGACCTTTTATTTACATCTTCAATGCATACTTAATATCTGTGAATACTTGCAATTCTTCTGCCTTTGGGACTTGCTCCAGAAGAAAGGAACAGTCTGTTGCTATTCCTGGGGCTTACCCTGTACCAACTAAGGACCAGCTCCAATTACGTTGATATATTCAGAGAACCTTCTTACCTTCACCTGTATTGTAATTCTTTTCACTCCATTTAGGACCAAAATCTGAATTAAGTGCATGCCTAAGTCTTTGTCTAACAACCTGCATGAGTTTTCCCATTGAAATGAATGGAACGCTTTATGGCAGCATGCACCTTTGCAGTGTGTGGGCATGAGAACTACAATTAGTTTTATGAAGTTATATGCCACAGCATTATTTAGTCACTGTGTTTGACACCCGGTGATGCGCAAAAATGAAAGCGTCTTTCTGAGTTTGAAGTCTAATGAATGTACCTACCAAAAAACCCTGTAGATGCGTAACAAAAAATCTCAGAAGAATCTGAAGCTACGTGACAGGAGCACACTTTCATCGAGAACAAAAACTCAAGACTCTCTAAAGCAGGGGATCTCAGTCTCTGAAAGAGGGAGACAAAATACAGGAGAAAAATTTATTTACTTTCTTTCTTAGTTCCAACTGGGCTCTTCCTTTTGCAAAACGTAAGTCCACTTGTCTTTCCTTTCGCATTACTCATCTTAGCCTAGATTAGATTTTCATAGAATTTTGACTTTTTTAATCTAGATATGGGTTTTAAGGCCAAGGTCTGCTGTCCCTCCACAGAAAGCTACTGATTTTACTGGCCCTTTTAGAAACAGCAGTCCACATAGATTTCTTTCTTTCCATGGTTTGTCCTTCAGGGGATAGTTAAAAAAAAAAAATTGGAACCATATCCAGCTTTAAATGGACTGTTAGGCTTTGTGATAAATTATCATTTTTCTTCCCATCTGTACACCACAGCTACGACAGTCTGCTACTAAAGAAACATAGAATTTTAGTATGCAAACGAATGAATGAAAGCCAGAACGTTTGCAGGGTTCTACCACATTTTGTGGACAGATAGCAGAGCTGAGATCTGCATGCCGTGATTTCCGTGGCATCATTTACTAGTAAACAACCAGCACTAGTTGAGTTTTTGTGGAATTGCACGCATGATTGACTCATCTCTGAGACTTTTGACTTTAAATAGCTCAAAACACTGATGGTTTTCTATACATGACAAATAATAATAGTGTTTAACCTGAAAGACAAACTGATTTGTGAATATGCTGGAGGTATGAGGTTGAGTTTATTAATGTCCCCCGTGTTGATACCTCATTTCAGAAGCCTTTGCGCCGAACTGCTTCCAGGACACCAGTGGCAGGACCCCAGCCACCCTCTGCTTTGAGCGGTTTACTCAATGGCCTTTCATTAAGAAATTCTAATAGGTAAGGGACATTCAGTTAACCTCAACGTTTAAGATTAAACATTTGAAAACATGGTTATTGTGTTCCTGCTAAGACTTTTGATATGCCGGGTGCCTGGTAACAAAAAGAGACTTTCTTTTTACAACAGAGACTGGGAAAGGTGCATTCCCATTTTGCAGTATGTTGTCTTAACTCTATTAATGCCAATGAAGTCTACGGACCTTTAGAGCTGCCAGGAAACTTCTGTTTGCATGAATATTGGCTACAAAGTTGATACAAATTTGTCCTTCCTTAATAAGGATTGTACAACCACACTTCAAGCTTTGTGACTCAAAGCAGCAGGATATTTCTTAGAGACACAGGGGTATAATGGATCTCCACATCTCACCCGGAGTGAAATCTTCACAACTATTTCCAAATAGTTTATGAACAGGTTTAAAGAATAAGTATATTTAAATAGTAACGACATACAGACTGTGAACTATATAGACTGCCATATTTTCCTGTGTTTCAGATGCAAAGATAACTGGTATTTTGTTCAGAGCCTTCAGCTGTCAAAGCAGAGAAGACAACGAATGAGGTTCCTACAAATACTGAAATGACTTACAGCTTTTCTACTTAAGAGGTGAAACTTAGTTTCTACTGAAACAAGGCTACAAGGCATTATAGCTGCATCCTCTTAATTAACCAATTCAGAACTGAAGGAATCATAACCAAATCAGCAGCAGTCTGCAGTTAAGTGCATCACGATATTTTTTAAGACTTTTTCCTGTTGCTCATTCCACAGCCCGTATTATCATCATTACGGAGAGAAGAGGCTATTCCTGCAGCTCCTTTGATCTGCTCAGCTACGCAGCTTAGAATGACACAAGAAAGTCACATACACAGGATGAGACGTTCTTCACCTTCTATTTCCCGCTAGTCCGCATTCAGTATGAGTACCTGACACCAGAGCACTGACACTGATGCTAAACTGAGCCGATAAACAAATGAACTATCTATTTTCTTTTGGAGTACAAACTTGGAAGATTTAACTTATTCCAGGAATCACTTAAATTCAGGTATTTCCCTTGACAGCAATGGCATTTGTTGACACCGGTAATACTTAAAAGTTGTGGGGCTTTTATTTGTTTTCAATATTCACTTTTCATTATAATATTTTCAGTTTTAAGTTGAAGTAATTGTCTATTCCTCCAGCATTATATTTTTGGACACCAATAGAATATTAGAGACCTTTCCAAGAGTTAACTTCCCCATATTAAAAAACAATGGAAAAAAGTAAACACATTATTACAAAACCATGAAAAAAAAACCAAAACAAAAAAAGTTTATTTCCAGATATACAAAACACCTATTCTCTCATTTCTCCATCTTCTTCCTCTTCTTCCACACCTCTGATGTACAAAACATTATTGCACCTGTAAATAAAAACAAAGAGTTCCCTTAACTATGTTTTAATTTTCCACCCCTTAACTACACCGCTTTATGCATTCCCCTTCTTGAGTGTAGCCTGGCAACAGCCAAATTCCGCCTAAGGAATTGCTGTTCACCTTGTGCAGCTTTCTGCAAGGTTCATAACAAGTGCAAAAACCTCAAGCTTATAAAAGCAGTAACTGGTTGACAATGCTGTACAAGAAATTTTTACTCTTCAGTTAACAGTTATGGTCAAGTTTAGTTCCAAGCATGCAAAATGTTTTCAGTAGCAATACACTAATATACTCATGCCGAGGAATTAATAGATGTACAATAATCTGGAAAACTAAAGTATTTAATTAATCTGAAACAGGGATTGTAAATACTACTTTAAAAATATTTCAAAATTAATTTTTCCTCCCCTCAGTAGGGATCTCATAGCCTTCACGTAAGAGTTACATTGACACTTAGCGTCTTAGTTACACAAAAAACACAGCACCTAGCAACACAAGTTTTAACACAGGTGATAAGAAGATTTAAAGCAACCCTTCCTCTGTCATAAATACCCCAATTACCTTATCAAAACTTCACCCAGGTGTCCAGACAACGCGCCGTCTATATACTCCTCTGTGTTTGCCAGCTTAGGAAGAAAACCAGCAAGACTCAGAACGGTTATAACAGCAGCGGCTTCGCAAAGCACACGCCGGTTTTGCTCGGCAGTGGGCGAACAGAAGGCGGCAAAGCGGCCCCGCTCTCACCGCCGATCCTTCAGAAGCGCCTCACTTTGCCCCCCCGCTCCGCCGGGGCCGGGGCCCGGCGCCCCCCTCCGCCCCAGGTGCCTCGCCGGGAACCCCGAGGCGGCTCCTGCCCCTGCGCCGCCGCCCCGCCCCTCACCTGCATATTCATGTAGCCGTCGACGGAGACGAGGTAGCCCTTGTACTCCATCCCCCACTTCAGCTTCACCATCACCGGCTTCCCCGTCAGCCCGTTCAGGAAGGGCTTGGGGTTGAGGGGCAGGCTCTGCCGGGGAGAGCACCAGGTCAGCGCCGTCGCCCGACCCGCTCCGCTCCGCCCCTCCCGCCCCACCCCGGGACCGTTAACGGCCGCGGCTCCCGCCGCCCGCGTGCCCCCCATCCCCGTCCCCGTCCCTCACCATGGCGGCGGCGCGCGGCAGGCAAGCGCTGGCGGGAAGCCCTCGTGCGCGCCGCGGGCGGCGGGAGAATGGGAGGCAGCGCCGCTCACGGGCTTCCACTTCCGGGGCCGCCGCCGCTCTCACCTCTCACCCCTCACCCCCGCCGAGCCGCACTTCCGATAGGCTGCGGCAGCCCCCTCACGCGCGAAGCGACAACCGGGGCTGCCCATTGGCTGGGCTGCTCCGGGGTGTTCTCTCTCATTGGCCGGGCTGTCAGCCCTCCCACCTGTCCCAACCAATCGTGTGCCGTGCTCTTCAAGGCGGGGGTGGTGCTGCCGTTGCCGGGCGCTTGAAGCTGCCATGGCGGGGGCGGCCGCCATCCTGCGCGCCTCAAGGCCGCAGGCCTTTCCCTCCCTCTCAGCTTGCGGTCTCCTCGCTGACCCCCAGCCCCGCAGGCCCCAGGGGGCCGGCTTTGTTCCCTCTCAGCCGGCAGCGAGCTTATTTTGCCTTTCGGTCGGACGGGCAGGGCAGCAGCTGCCCTCCCGGCCCGGAATGGACGCCCGGCTTCGGAGCGGTGGAGCGTGCGTGTGTCCGTGTCCTTCCCAGCAGGGTGTTGCTTGCTTTTCGCCCCGCGATTTACCAGTTTTGAGGGCCGTGTTCAGCTGCGCAGCAGTTAGCCCCTGTGTGTTTCCATCTCTCTTTATACCGGTAGATCCCCACGAGGTGGCAGTGCTTAGCTGGCACGATGGCTGTGGCACATAACGGGAGGCCTCTGATACACTCTCCCGATGTTACTGCGAGCCTTGCGGGCGGTGAAAGTGTGGCGACATCGGTTTGTGTTCAAGAATAACTTTGCGGACCAGTATGTTTTCGTTACTCCACACGCACGGATAGAAAACCGCAGAGTTTATAAGACGCATAAGCGATGTCCTTGCCAATGCGCGAGTGCTCTACTCAGTCTCATTTGACTCACAGGTGAAGTTGCTGGAGCTTCTCTTGACTCTAGAGAGCATCAGCCTGCTCACACTCACGAAATGTCAGTTCTGCTGCAGCTATAATTTGTGACTCTTAACCTTTGAGTGGCAAATATGTTGAACCAACGTTTGTACTGTTTAGTAATTTGTCATGTCTATACTAATGTCTTCTACTACTCTATGTCTAAAGTCATCAAATGCCACAATGTGTATTTGTGTTCCTGCATACAGCCTATTCCCTTCATCTTTAATGTATTAGATGCTGCATGTGGAAAACATACATTTGGGAACTAACCTTGCTGTAACAGAACTGTTACATTTTTTTGTGCACTTTGCCTTCCAAAGGTCAGTCTGGTACCCTAGTGTTGAAAGCAAAACCATCATCACCTGCTTAAATCTGAGTGTTTAATGCTGTTGACTCAACAACCAGTCTTTTCCAGATCCAGACTGTGCTCATGCACAGTGGTTGTGGTACCTTTACGGATGGGTAGGAGTGAATAAGAGTTGGAATTGTAATTATTTTTAACTAGTATTAAAACTAGTGTTGAAAGTGCACTCAGATACTTGTTTCTATGATCACCAGAAATGAGTGTGGTTTTCTTTTAGAGTGTATTGGATGGTCATCAGATACAACATCAAAATTATTCTAATAGTCTTTCTGGTAGTAAGACTCACTATGGGCCAGCTGAAAGAGTAACTAAGTTATAAGATTTCTGTAAGGAAGCCTGTGTTAAGCCTATATAGGAAAAGCATGAACACAATGGGAAATGGTATATATAGCAAAATTTTTCATGCTGCTTGGAGTAAAGAACAGCTGATTTCAAGTGATGACGTGTATAATGTGTCAGAACACAATGAGCTTAGAGTGAGTGTCTTGGATAAAATCATATTGTGGGAGTAATTTTTGCACTTTTCTGACAATTGCCAAGGATAAATATGTATATCGGTGAATGGCAATATAACAGGTTTGGTATGTTATCTGTAAACAGCACTTCTTATTTTTACATATTGAACCAATTTTGATCACAACACCTCCTACTCATGTTGGGAAAACTTTTTGTGTACCAAGAAATACAGAAGCAATTACATTCACCTTTTAATACACTCTGTTCCTCTGTCAGATGAGTAAATACTTCAGCCCAGTTGTTATAAAGTTATCAAAAAACAGAAGAATTTCCCAGGGTCATAGATATCGGCATAGAAGTCAGAGAGCCGGAGTGCTTGACTTCTGGTTTCATAATCGGTGCATGAAATCACGCGTCAGTAATCTCATCAGCTGTAGACTGGGTCTGCAGCAATTTTGTGTGGCGGTCGGGAAGGAAGGAGCACTGAAAGCACAGAATGCGTGACTACATCTGATGTAGTTAACTGGATAACTTGGTTAATCAGGAAACAAAATAGCTTTTGCCTTTTTTCCCCCCCTCTGAGGAATTTGCTGTTTACCTTTTTGACTGAATCATTCTGACTCAGAGACAGTTTGCTTACGCGGGTCTTCTCCTGACCTTCAGCACAGGGGTGAAGTTCACCTTTTGTCCTCTTTGTATTTCCCTTTGTAATAGGGGAAGTAATCGTTCGCATTCTTTTCTGCCTGTGGTTCAGGGTATTTAGGCTGCTGCTCAACAGGAAATGAACAGGAAAGAGTTTTTGTCATAGATTAATCCAAACCTTAGATCTTGGGTGGATGGATAGGATTTTCTCTTACGACTCAAGGGTGGGAATTTAGCACGACTGCCTACACTCTGTTCCTAAGGAAACACATTAAGCAGCTGGGCATCTGACGGCAGCAGTATTTCTGGTGGAGGGACTTACTAGATGTCGTTATCTCTGTAAGCGCAAATGCTCACCGACATCATTAAGACTCCATGTCACCATAATGCCAGGCAGAGAGAGCTAGCCCCTGTACCCTCACATTGCTGAGAGAAAGCTGAGCTGCCCAGAAATATTTCCTGATTGAGTGGAGTTTGCCGAGACAGGAACTCCCTGCAATAACCCCCACTTCTGCCTGCCATAAACACATTTCTTAAGGAAACTTTCAGAGCTACCCCATGTTCCAGCTTCTCGACTGCACTTTAATGACCATCCAGTGCCTTTTCCTAGTGATATCCCAGTGTAAATGGGATTTTGATCTGCTGCGCTCTTCTCCCACATCAAAGGAGTTATTTCTGATACCACGCAGTTCATCTCCACTGGGGTAGCAGCAGCATCAACTTTGCCATCACACCAAAGACACCATGAGATGGGCATCAGTTACAATCACAGAACTTAAAGCAGCTGTGAAGGCATAGCCCTGAATTAAGAGTGGGGAGAGTTGAGTTAACAAAAAGGAAGGTCCACCAGGAGAAGGTGTCTTCAAAGGACAGGTTTGCATTAAAATCCAGTGTAGTGGCACGGAGTTAGCCCAGCTACGCAATGAATTAGCCTCAGCTTCTGGTTCTGTTGGGTTCATAATTGACAAAGCAGTGTAAGAACCCGTTGCTCTCCCCATATGAACCTATCCCAGGTGAAGATGTACCATCCTCCTTCCTCCTCCTTGCCAGTGTCTGGTTCTTGAAAATGTGAGGAGAAATGATGGCTCGGTCTAAGCTGGACAGTTGTTAAGTAGCCTTGTGCAGACCAGGAGTTGATTTCTGACAAGCTCTCTATTCTAACTACTTAGGGATGCAGTGGTTATCACGCTTACGGACCTAGAAGGATTTTGAGGCTGTGTGCACCCTTGGAGAGTTTTGCTGCTGTAGCAATACTGCTGAAATGTGAAGAATATCTAGGACTCAGCCTAAATCTTGCAATGAAATAAATTTATTTTTTCTTCAGCAATGGGCATAATGGAAGATTTGCCATTATAAATCATACTGTAATGGAAAATTTGCTCATGCCCACAAATTTTCTGTAGAAAGTATCTGATGAAATTTTGTCTACAAATCTTTTTCAATAAGGAATACAAATTTTTTGTATGTGCAAAGGATCTGTATCAGTTATCAGCTCTTGGTGACTTGGGAACTGCTGTGGCAGTATGTGTGGATTGTCAACAGACCTCACATGAGGTATAATCCTGACCTTCTGGGGCTTTGCCAGAATAAGTTTCTCGTCAAGCAGCATTTTCCCAGAGATCACTATCGGTAAAATATCTTTCCTCTCTCTGTCGATTGTCATTTTAATAACATCATCTTTGATCAAATCTCCATGAATGAGGCAATAACTGTCCACCACAGACCTTCACTGTGGATGAGGACTGGGATCCCTGGAGATATTTAAATGATGTGTAGGCATGGCGCTTAGGGACATGATTTAGTGGTGGACTTCGTAGTGTTAGGTTAACGGTTGGACTCAGTGATCTTAAGGGTCTTTTCCAACCTAAATGAATCTATGATTCTATGATTTTATTATCCAGTAGGTAGTGACATCAGGCTCCGGAAGAAGAGAGGTTTTTAATTTCTCTCTGACATCCTAGGATCATCAGCCAAACCAAAGCCAAGCTGTGCTGCAGAGGTGGGTATGCAGAATCCAAGTGCCAGGAGCCACAAAATTGGTCAACCTGTTTCAGGTTTGATCCAACTAACATGCCTCTCTCCGCATGCTGCCACATTCACATTTGTTGCACGGCTGTAGCCTAGGATAGATGTTTGGTCTTGCTGAACAACACTTGGAACAAGCTGAGTGATGTCCTAGTGATAGGACAAGGGATAATGGCTTCAAACTGGAAGAGGGTAGATTTAGTTTGGATATCAGGAAGATCTTTTTCACCATGAGGGTGGTGAGGCACTGGAACAGGTTGCCCAGGGAAGTTGTGGGTGCCCCATCCCTGGAAGTGTTCAAGGCCAGGCTGGATGGGGCTTCGAGCAACCTGGTCTAATGGGAAGTATCCCTGCCCGTGATTCTGTTAAGGGAAGGGCACAGAGGAACCCTGAAATCCAAGAGAGACTTGCCATCAGCTGTGTGTGCCTGGTGGTGGCTGGCATACTAATGTGAGGAAACACAAGCGAGATGCAAAAGTCTTTTTAAGGTGGACTTGCCCAATGAGCAGAGATCCTGCTGTGAAGGGCTCACAGTGCAGGAGGCAGAGGTGAGCTTGGGAAGAAGGGAACGCAGTGTTTCTTCTTGGGTGAAGGATTTGTGTGCAGTTTTGCCTGCGGAGCGACGTAGGTATGAAATGAGGTTTGGGGGGTGGCAGGTATATGCTAACAAAAGCCCAGATCTTGATGGTGTCACAAAAATTTTTTGCCCCCCACCCCAGGAGGTTTGCCGGAGTGTCCCTGCTGTGAACCTGTCACCAGGCTGGCCTGTGCCAGCGAGAAGGGGCATGGGATGGGTATTGTACAGAAATTAAGGGAACATTAAAGCCTCCTTTTATGCATATTGAAAACCTTTATTTGTTGGTGCAAATAGTATTCATGCAAATCATGCAGCTACACTAATGGGAAGCCCTTTAAGAATGTGTCTCTGAAAACACAGGCTCCTTTGCCAAGAAATAATGGGACTTCCTTAATTATCAGCTGTTATCTTCTGGTTTTGGCAAACTTTTCTTGCTTTATGTTGTTTCTTTTATGCTTTGACATTAATGAATTGGAATTGAAATTATGTGCTGAGGAAAACAAAGTGATCTGTATAAATAATAAAATGGCATTCTTGTGTGTGTCAGAAAGAGCGGGGATCAAGCATTGTGCAGAAGGAATTTGGAAACTCTGCTTTCACACAAACATCTTAATGGAAACTAATAGCTGGCTCCAAATCACAGAAGTGCTTCAAGAGTTGGTGTTTTGAGAAATCTGTCTGAGCAGAGCTCAGAAAATCTGGCTGCAGTTGGAGGCTCTCGATGTTAGGTGGCAAGCTGTGTTTTAACAGAGGACCTCGTCTGCATCTTCTCTTGTCCTTCTGCTTCCAGCCATGGCTGAAATTCCAGTTGTGGTGGTGGTACAAACCTAACAACAGTTTCTAAACCTTAATAGTGTTTAGAAAAAACAGTTTCTAAACCTTTCTAAACCTTAAGTCCATGGGACCTGATGGGATACACCCACGGGTACTGAAGGAACTGGCGGATGAGGTTGCTAAACCGCTCTCTATTATATTCCACAAGTCATGGCAGTCTGGTGAGGTCCCCACTGACTGGAAAAGGGGAAACATAATCCCCATTTTCAAAAAGGGAAAGAAGGAGGAACCAGGGACCTATAGGCCAGTCAGTCTCACCTCCGTGCCTGGTAAGATTATGGAGCAGATCCTCCTGGAGGCACTGCTGAGGCAGAAGAATAACGAAGAGGTGATTGGGTACAATCAACACGGCTTCACCAAGGGCAAATCATGCCTGACGAACCTGGTGGCCTTCTATGAGGAGGTCACAACATTGATAGACAAGGGGAGAGCAACTGACATCATTTACCTGGACCTGAGCAAAGCCTTTGACACTGTCCCACATGACATCCTGGTCTCCAAGCTGATAAAATATGGGTTTGATGGATGGACAATTCAGTGGATAAAGAACTGGCTTGATGGCTGCACCCAAAGAGTGGCTGTCAATGGGTCCATGTCCAAGTGGAGGCCAGTGACAAGTGGAGTCCCTCAAGGATCAGCACTGGGACTGGTCTTGTTTAACATCTTTGTCAGCGACATGGACAGTGGCACAGAGTGCACCCTCAGCAAGTTTGCCAATGACACCAAGCTGTGTGGGGCGGCTGACACGCTGGAGGGAAGAGATGCCATCCAGAGCGACCTTGACAGGCTGGAGAGGTGGGCCCATGCCAACCTCATGAAGTTCAACAAGACCAAGTGCAAGGTCCTCCATCTGGGTCAGGGCAATCCCAAGCACCGATATAGGCTGGGCAGTGACTGGCTTGAGAGCAGCCCTGAAGAAAAGGACTTGGGGGTGCTGGTGGAAGAGAGGCTCAACATGAGCTGTCAGTGTGTACCAGTGGCCCAGAAAGCCAATCGTATCCTGGGCTGCATCAGGAGAAGCGTGGCCAGCAGGTCGAAGGAGGTGATTCTCCCCCTCTGCTCCACTCTCGTGAGACCCCACCTGGAGTACTGCATCCAATTCTTGAGCCCCTACTACAAGAAAGATATGGACGTGCTAGAACGTGTCCAGAGAAGGGCCACGAGGATGATCAGAGGGCTGGAGCACCTCTCTTATGAGGACAGACTGAGAGAGTTGGGGTTGTTCAGTCTGGAGAAAAGAAGGCTCTGAGGAGACCTTATTGTGGCCTTCCAGTATCTTAAGGGGGCCTACAAGAAAGGTGGTGAGGGACTTTTTAGGATGTCGGGTAATGGTACGACTAGAGGGAATGGATTAAAACTAGAGAGGGGTCGATTCAGACTGGACATTAGGAAGAAGTTCTTCACCATGAGGGTGGTGAGACACTGAAACAGGTTGCCCAGAGAGGCAGTGGAAGCCCCATCCCTGGAAGTTTTTAAGGCCAAGCTGGATGGGGCTCTGAGCAACCTGATCTAGTGGGAGGTGTCCCTGTCCATGGCAGGGGGGTTGGAACTAGATGATCTTTAAGGTCCCTTCCAACCCTAACAGTTCTATGATTCTATAATCCTTTATCCATGCTGAAGCCCTCTTGGACAAACTGAAAAACAGAGGGAAGTAATTTTTAACAGTGAATCTTGTGGGTCAGAAGGGGAAGAAGGAGTGTTTAGGCCACAGGGCAGCCAGATAGGGACACGGGTCACTGGGGGACCTCTGGTAAAGGGAGATCTGGTAGATGTCATATGAGAGGTTCCCTCACTATTTCAGGGAAAAAGCAGAAGGAAACTAGCTGTAGAGGAGAAAGTAAGAGAGAGAAGCACTGCTGGGTTAAAAGAAGGAGCTAAATCCAGGGCTCCTGAACTTCTTAGAAAACTCTGTCTGAGCCCAAGCAATATTCTGGAGAGATGAGGCAGAGAAATAGGACCCCAGGCCCCAAAGAAACCAGTGACTCATCAAGGCTGACTAGCAGCTGTAGGGACAAATGCATCCTGAATTCCCTCCATTACACTGTGAGGCTTTGAATGTACTGTGGTTTTATTAATTTGGCCAGATACGTGTATTTTTGTGATAGCCAAAGGGAAGAGAGATTTGGGGTTGGAGCCTCTGCAAAGTCTGCTGGGCTACTTGCTGTTTGCACCTCTCCCAGGGGAGCCAGAGCTGATCCTGGGGCAGCTGGGCCAGAAAGTCTCATTTCCAGGAAGGGGCTGCAGACAGAAAAAATCCCCAACCCCCCTGTACTCTGAAAATGTTCCAGAGGCAACGTCTGCATTTCGTGTTTGACTTGAACCTGAGCCCAGGGCCCACATCTCAGCTGGGAGGCAGCGATTGCTGCCCTGCATCAGAGACCGGTGACTTCTGCCTCTCCGCTAAAGTGGTGGTCCTTTTGTGAGGGCCTTTCCAGGGCCAGGGAGTGGCGAAGGTCTGCTGTAAAGTCAAAAATACACGTACAAACCTTCCCCATGGAGCAGACTGGAGGAGAAGCTTTCACACAGCCAGTTTCTGGGCAGCTACCAGAACCTCTGAGCATCTTATTGCGTGCCTGAAACAGGCAGGAGTCCAAGCTCGCGTAGATGGGCAAGCTTTTCTCAGACCCCACAAACCCCATGGGCTTAGACCACCCGAGATAGGGGGGGTTGTAGGGACCAGGAATTAACCGTGGGGATGGTCATTGGGTTAGAACCAGACACACCAGGCAGACAGCACAAAAGACTGCAGCGTGCTCAAGGCAAAAATAACTCAAAATCCCATGGTTCAACAAGCAACATCTGATACAAATCCAGGAGAGAGAGCATCGCTGTAGCTGTTTACGCTGGTTTTATGCCAACCGTTCCCAAATTACCAGTGCCCTGACTTTCATACTTCTTGGGGCAGTGCCCAGCTGTATGTGCTGGGTGCAGCGTGTCACCACAGAAATGCCTTTCTTCAAAATGCTTTAAGAGTTCAGTAAGTCAGAGTTTTGGCCAGCCAAGTTTCCACTGCATCGTGGCAACGGCAACAGTGCTCACTGGGAGCAACTTTACCTGCTTCATTTCTAGCTTGGGAGGCCATTGATGTGCTGGTGTTCTCTTGTCAAAAGTGCTTTCTGTAATGCTTTAGATTGCTATTTAGTTTGCTGTTCTGCCTTCATTTTGCTGAGTACTCAGTTAGATCACTTACACAACTGTTACTTTTTCCCAAAGTGCACAGAGGATGGGAGCTGATGTCTGTCTTTGCCCAGCAAGTGGTTCTGAGGAGGCAGCTGAGGTACCATGGGCTTCCCCGCTTGGGCACCAAGAGCCTGGAGAGCCACCACGAGCAGTTTCAGTGCTCCCAATGGTGCACTGGCAATTCTTGATACTCCTTGTACATCCTAGGTGACCTGACCTCGCTGCCACCCTGCTCCCTTCAGGTCTTTTTCTGTTCTTTACAATCTTATGGCAGCCACTGTCGCCTGTCTATCCTGGGGCACGGGTGGCTGCAGCAGCATAGCATGGACATTTGCCTTCGTTTGGTGCCTTCCTTCTCTAGAGCAATGTCTTCTCAGTGGCAATTCACACCATAATAGGAATGGCCAAGTAGGTAAGCGGAGGGTGCTCTTGTAGTAGGACCCAGAGACGGTCAATAGAGGATCCGTTCTTCCACCCAGGAATGCAGTGACAAACACACTCGCAAGGGTAGGTACTGACCAGGCAAGTGAAGAGAAGATCAAGCCCTGACCAAAGTGTTTACTGCAGTGCAGGATAGAGATACTTAAGCTAGTTTGGGTAATAAAAACAATTGAAAAAAGCGTGCTTCTCTGCCAACAAATGTACTCTGATGTCTGAGCCGGCTCGCTTGGATGAGCACGTGCAACTACGATAATTTGGAGGATTAGGGTATGTTGAAGGGTTAGACTGTATCCACATTTCAGCAGATTTTCATAAGCACAGCAAAAGGTGTACCCTTTACAAAGACCATTTATTTCAACACTCAACTCTTTGCTCCAAACCTCATTACTTTTCCAGAAGAAATATGTTACTTTTTTTTTTTTTTTAAATACGGGGAAAGGAACCTATTTTTTTTCCCAAACAACATTCTTGGAAATGACCTTCTTGGCTGAAATTTTCTTGAAAAATATCAGCTTGGTGCAGATATTTCCTGCTTCCAGGAAAGCTTTTCTAGAGATCTGCCTCCTGTAAATGTTTATGCAAACAGTTAAAGGCTGCCAAAGTTATAAGCCACTAAGAAAGAGGAGCTTAAACAGAAAACAGTGAAACCTTAATAATAGCATTGCCAACTTCACTTAATAAGCAGACGCATTCAATATGGATTTGATATAATAAACGGTAGCTTAGATATGAAACTATTGTACCATTTTTTTTGCTACACAATATACAAAGATTTAGCATGTCCGTGCACACTGTTGAGTATTTTCTGGCAAATGTTGTATTTCTAAAATTGTCCTTATGGTTGGTCGATCAGTTGTAGGTTGCAACAGACTGATATTGATGTTGCATTCATATGATGCTTCACATAAGGCGACTACTTGTTTTGGCGGATTGTAAAAGATACGTAATCAGAAGGGGAAAAGGGCTAGTTCATACCTGTGACACTTTATGGGTTTGTAAATTTTTATGACTCTGTGAATTGGATATAAAACACTTCAGCTCATCTGTGGTTTTGTGGGTTCTTGCTTTAAATGTTCAAGACAAAGCTCTTATCATTTTTTATCTCTGGGAAAGGAGATCTCCAGGATCAAATGATACAATTAAAGATTTTTTTAACAACAGACATCAAATCCACAGCTAAACTGTCTTGTTTAAGTTTGATGTGCAGTACTATCACGTTGAAACCCCAAGAATTTTAATGGAGGTATGACTTTACATTAACTAGTTGATAAGATGATTCACAATAGAGTCAAGTGGATGGCAATTCCTGTGCCCCTCTGAACTGGGCCGTCCGAGGAGAAGCACGGTCACGGTGGTGGTGGGTGACACTGCTTCTGTCCCAGCATTGGGACACCAGCTCCCACTGGAAGACCCCAGCAGACGCTTTACCCATCCAGAAGATAAGAATGGCTGGAAACCTGACTGCCGTGATACTTGTTCACCATTTAATAATTAACTGAATTTAGGTCTCTGCAGGACCTTTCCTGTAGGCCGTGTTGACAATGACCTTTATAATTCGGCTCTACTTTTTGTGGTGTTTGGGGAGCAACACTTACCTGACTTAAGAACCTGTATTTTGTGAGGTATCTTTGAGGTTATATATAACTGATCTCCATTCCTCTAATACACTATTCATCCAATAGATTTTCTTTATGGGTCTATTAGTTGCAGTGCTAAGCTTGACAGGATTTCAGGGAGTTTATTCGGAAAATAAAAAGTTCATCTGCATGAAACTGATTTTTTCCCCCCCTGAATAGTCAACATGAGTAAATTAAGTATAGATGGAAAATACTGCAGACTAGTGTTTCTGACGCTGAGTGAATATATGAGTGTATAATAGCTTATACAAATGAAAAATACAACCTTTTTGATGTTGCCAAGTTGACTCCAGCCTCAGATAATGGGCTAAAAGGTGCAAGCTAAGCACATTGATCGGAGCTGTAATGTCTTTAGCAAATGAGGGAAATTGAATACCCTTTGCCTACATAACCTTTGCCTTCATTGGTTTTGCTTTATTCACATTTGGAAGTACACGTCATCTCCAAGTGTGTTTAAATAGCAGCAGGATGGAAGTAACGACTGCGCTTTCAAGGGCAGAATGCCCCTGAGTTCCATGGGAACTGGATGCTAAATTATACTAAAAATTCATAAATCACACATGACTCAGACTTGCGTTGTACATCCGAAATGTTGTTGTAATGAAAAGCATCACTTAATTGTATTTTTTTATTCATTTATAGAAAAGGAAAATCCATTTTATATCATTTTAACATATGTTTTACTTTCCATGTTTTCTACGATTTCATATTCATATGTGTATTTTATATATATGTGATACCACAAAAGAGTGCAGACAATACCATGCATATTAAGCTATATTTCTGTGCTATGTATATGGATATACTCTATATTATTTACTAACAAGCATTTTATTCCAGACCTCAGAAAAATGTGGGATTCCGCTGTGTCTGAGAGCACTGATTACATTCACAATGGCGAACAGATTAACCATTTAGTTGCAGGTATCAAGGTTGTCACTCAAACTGGCAGCACCTCAGAATAGCTAAAGCTTATCAAAAATTGTCTGGATTGGAAATGACAGCCATACATGCATGAATGCGTCTGTATGGCTGGATGATTGTTGAAGTGTGAAGCGAAGAAGTTCACTTCAGTTTATTTTTTATCATAATTACTGTATTTCATGAGGGAACATTGACTTGCCACATGATAAATACAAGGGGAAACAGAAAGAAACTTCATTCTCTTATCATCTTTGTCTCCCAAAGGTCACCACATTTGAACAAAGCATATTTATTTCATTCCTTATGCATTTATGTAGCCATTTACTGTACTCTGTATAAGTGAAGCAGAATAATTTTTTGCGAGACTAATTAAAAGTTGCATGGTAGAAAATGTTTTTGTGATCACACCACCGTAACGAAATTGAGCTGTCTTTAGTGACGTGTGCTCCATTTACTGTGTTTTTAAAAACATATTTCCCACACTTTCAGCAGGTCATTGTTTTTTAAGAGCAAAAACATAGTCAAGTTTTTCATCCTAAGCAAAGCAATATCCTTAATGAACGTATTTAGAAAAAAAAATCATGGCAATTTATCTCATCTTTATTCTATTTGGTGTGCAGGTTTATACTGCTTCCTCACTCTAGAGCATCTTAGAAAGCTTCCATGTCAAACCAAGAACAACCAAATTGCCCCCGAGTCGATAGGATCGATGCATAAACTTTATTTATCTCCATCCAAGTGGCATTAAAGTCTCCTTCAGTCCCAGCATAAAGTACCAACCAGGCAATTTTACCACATGCTACATTTTGGATCCCACGTGTAATAAACATTTAGTGAATGGAAGAAGCCATTAATTTTGTTACATGATTTCATCATAGAGCATTAATGGAGTTGAGGGTTGCACTGAGAAAGCCTGGAGGTTTTAGCATGACAGGTGGACAAACCCAAGCTTTTATTAAAAAAAAAATTAAATTAAATTCCCCCAAGTTAGCTCAAACCACAGTTAATTCTTCCCAAAGACTGCCATAGGTGGGGACAGGACTTAGCTCTGTGGCTGACATTTTTGAGGGCAAAATCGTCTACCAAAGAAAAGAGAAGGTCCAGTTTTAACTGGCACAGCACTCCAAAGTACCCGTTTGGCTTCCACAAAGAATTTGTGAAGCTTTCTTTTTCAGGTGTTATGAGCCTAATTAAAATGGAAGAATTAATACCGGCTGGGTATATACTTAAAGGCAACTGCTGTATCTGAGCTGGCCAGTGGATAAAGTGTTGATAAGACCAGAAGTTCATACTGTGTCCCAAAAGACTAAAACATGTGGCAGCTTTGGTGCACTCTGTCATCATAGGCGTGGGGTCGGGGACTGGTCTTACCTCTACCACTGGTCCAGCAAGTGGCCTTCAGCAAGTTGTGAAACTCCCATTTGCGAAGCAGGGACATTTTTTATTATTCTGACTATGATCACATTATTTTGTGGATGCTACGATAGCACCTAGAAGACTTATGCAAGATTGAGGCTCTGCTGTGTGGGGCACCCGACAGAAAAGAAGAGGATGCCCTGCAGAGGTATCAAACCATGGGTTGGGGAAAAGGAAGCATCACTGAAAAGGTGGAGAATGCAGGCAAGAAAGATAACCTTAACGCTCTACCTGCCATTCCAGAAGTGAAAAGGACATTGCCAGGATATATTAGTTTTTGTGGCAAAGCTGCGACTGTCTAAAGTGCAAACCCGTACGTATCTTTTTCCCTTCTCAGTGGCTGACTTCAAGAGGGAAGGCAAAATGCCTCCCTTTCCAAATGCGTGGAAATGGCTCTGAGATATGGATAGATATGGGATTGTCAACTCTAATTAGTTGGTGAAATGACCTACTGTACTTCTCTTCTATAGGTATTACAAAAGCCGTTCCGCCCATGAATTAGGCATCGGTGAGAAGCTGAATTTAAGCCCACTATTGTATGGGAATGTCCACTCCGCTTTGCCACACTAAAGATATTCAGGCAGGCAGAACACCCTCCGCCAACTCATTAGGGCATACATTAGAGGCAAACTCGCTGCGCTCGCCATGAACCCACAGTGCTCTCTTGAATGGTAGCCCTTGGTGGACGCTTGCAGGGCAGGCCGGTTCCCACAGCACCCCGCTGATCCCCTGTGAACAGATTCGCAGCTCCCCGCTGGCTGCAGAAATGGATTGCTTGCCCCATCCTCACCCGCCACTGACAGCCCTCATAATAATAACCTGCCCGGGAGGCGAGGGATGGGGACGGGTTTCTGACAACTCATTAGCCTGAGATACGGTCGGTTCCTGCCAGGGATCGCCACCACCACCACAGAGGCAGTGGGACGATGCGGGGCAACACCGGTCGGAGCCTTTTGGGGCCATCCTTTCCCGAAAGAGTGACTTTTGTCCTCAGAAAGGAGCACCTGCAAAGGGTGGCTCCGTGAAGAATCCCGAGGGGGGGAAAAAAAACCCGAAAAATTGGCAGTGCAAGAAGTGCTGAGGAGAAAAATGAGGCCAGCAGGGGGTCGTATGATACTACAATGAAACCGCAGCTGCTCAGAGGGATGGGAGGCTGCCCTCCTCTGAGGCATGCTCGCACACCATCCGCCCTTGAGGCCGCAGTTCAGTTCTGAGGTCCTGGGTCTGACTTCTGTGGCGCTGTCTCTCCTCTTCCTTTGGCTTCAACAGGACATCATGATCAAGGTATCAGCCTGAGAAAAGAAATCAAGAAAAGAACCGGGAAGACTCTATTAAATATTGCATTTTGCTGTTCTCTGCAGTTTATCTTTTAAAATCCAGGTGCACTGAACTACCTGAAAACAGTGATTTTTTTGGCCCAGTCAAGAACTACACGTGAGATCCTGCCCACTCCCCGCTGCCACTGGTGTGGTAGACAGGTCACTTCTGAGTCTGGCAGAAATGCTCTTGGGGTGTAACTGGTCTATGAAAACCACCAACTAGAAGTTCCTGAGGCTGGTTCAGCAGGAGTGGTTGTGGAAGGCTGTCCACGAAGAGCCATTTTTTTCTGGCTGTCATGGAATGTTGTTACCTCCAGCTTGGAGGATGATGCTTGCAAAGGAGACATCTTCACTCGGAGCACCCAGCAAGAGCAATGTGGAGTAGATTGGTCACTACAAGCGAGAGATGCCCTTGCTTCTAATGGGATGGGTGCAAGACACGGGAGGTCACATATTTCGCCTTTTGCTTTCTTTACTTTGATATCTTGTGTGACATCAGAGGCAAGTTTCTATGCAAACTGAAACCCTGGACTGCATGTTCTCTACCTGATGTTTTCTGGTTTAATCATTAGACTCAGAAAGAGCAAGCCAGTTGATTTATAAGGTCTTTGTCTGGCTGCATACTGGTAGACAATGAAAATTTAATGAGTTTTCTACAAATTTTAGTGCAGAAACAAGAAACGGCTTCACTAAGGGAAGTAATTTTCAGCACTACTGCAGACAAATGCCATCTAGCAGAAATGGAGACAGTCACTCTAAAATAAATGCCAGCAAGACCCAATTTGTCAGCAAAGAAAGTAAAAACCAATTCAGGCCATAAATAAGTAAATAAATAAAAAGAATCATCACAGTGTGCTGTTCCCATAGCTCAACCGCTTTGGAAATAAGAATGAAGACTCTGAGCCACAGCTCTGAAAGTACTCGAGTGCTGTGGTCAGGGAAGGCTCATGGCTATTGCTAAAGTTTTGGGAGAATGTAAAATCACAAGGAAACAACTTCTGTTTCAGAAGGGAGGGAAACAGGGAGGGGTGAATCCACACGTAGTGGTCTATAATTGTGTTATCTTGTTGTTTCTGTCTTCTAAACAGCCTGTCTTGTAGGCAGGACTTAAACTATGGAGATGCAGAGATATCCCAGGCACGCTGGAGACATTCCAGACCCGCTAATAGTCCCCCTTAGTCATGGAAGCAACAACACATACTAAATCATATTGAAAGCCAATGAAAGGTTTTTAACAACTTTATTAATGAACTCAAAAAGGAGGAACATTACAATGACATTAGTAGAAAATGTGAAATTTGGATGTGCTGCAGGCAGAAAAATTGCTCAAAGGCAAAGGTGGAGATTAAAATTATCAGGCAGAATTGATACGAAGTCAGTCAGTTTTCAGAACTATAGCTGTTGAAAAGGAAGACAGATACATAGATCTAAGTTTTACATTGCTCCTCACAACATATGCAGTCTGTCCAGAGAGCCAGAGGAACCGACCTCTTGTAAAAGTAGAGGCCCAGCAGATGTACACCAAGGTGACATCACCTGATGGCAAGTGACAGCTGGTACTGTCCTGTTGTCCTAAAACTCAGCTATTGATGGAAAAAGGTGAAAAGAGAGAAAAAGAAACTACATCCAAATGAAATGGCTGGCTGACATGGTCTAAGGCTGTGGTGAGATACAGCTAAACCAGGCACGTGTTGTTCCCAGACTGTCTTGAGAAAGACGTGAAAAAACCTGTAGATGCCGTCCTTTGTGTGAGACTCAAACAGGAGAGCAAAGAAATGGCTGTGGATGCGTGCTTTGTCAAAGGCAGGGGAAGTCGGAGTTTGCTGTTGGGGTAAACCACAGAAGTATCTTGTCCTTCCCACCAGGAAGGCTCAGTTGATAGAGGGAGAAACTCTAACTTTGTGAAGAAGGAATTATGATCAGTGGTGTAGGCAGGAGTGCAGCTGGGGTTTTGTACACAGTAAAACGGTCTTGGGAGGGAGGCAGCCGCATACAGCTGAGAGGCTTTCCTCTGGAAACCTTCCTCCGGGGGATTCGCCAATGACACCAGTGTCCAGTTTTCTGGAGCAGATTCATATTCCTGAATTGCCTTTAAGCCCACAATACAAAACACAGAAAAAGCTTTATTATCTGTTTCCGAGGAACTCTGGCTTACCAAACTGATATCAAAGAAATTTCTTCAAGTACTAAAAACTTGCTCATGCAGAAAAAAAAATTGCATGACTGTGAAAATGCACATTTTGTTGGATTTATTTGTCTTTAAGTGTTTTGTAAATAATGATCTTCTTGTACGTGGAAATTTCTTCTAGGATGGAAAATGCTGATCTTCCTGGAGATGACTATGTGTTTTTGAATTACCTTCAAATTTTGAAAGTGATTGCACTTTTGCTAAAGGCTGTTGTTTGAAGTGGTTGCTGCACTTGCCCATGGATGGACTCCAGCTGATGGTGCTACACCTTCCAGGAGTGCAGCCATAACTAGAAAAAAGGTGCTTTGTTTCCAAGTTCATTTTCTGCACTGAATTTGAAATGACTTTGAAAGACCAAGGAAAAAGGAAAAACAAAACTTGACTGAGCCAAAAGAGAGAGAGTCCAAAGAGGCAAAGATTTCAGCGTTGCATCTCAGAGACACTAAGAGTTGTGTTCGTTGCAGCCCTCCAGTGACACATGCATCCTAAAAACTCAAATAAAATACCTGCTCTCATGTTCTCTCTATGATCCAGACCACGGATTTGCAAGTGAGGTGGAATCCAATGTTTGAAGCCAAATGTACCTGGAGAAATGCAGGAGTCTGGAGGGAAGCGAGTCAGCAGGAATCCACAGAGGAAGAGGATCCTTTAGAGGAGACTGATGCCAAGGGCCACCACCTCTGTGAATGCAACAAACAGCCGCTCACCTGATATTCCTCGGCGCAAAGGAAGGAGCTGATGTTACTTTTCCTAGCGCATGAACAGCTTCCCTTTCTGGGTCTGCGTTCGTATGGAAGTATATAAGACAAGGAAAAAAAATTGTTTCAGGAGATGAGTCTTCCCTCTTTATGATATGGAGGATATATACAAAAGGTATTTTTATAATGTTTGGAAAGGCTTCACAGCAAGTCATTTTGATATGTTCCACTGAAACTACTGTTCAATGGAAAAAAAAAAACAAAACACATGTAAAGAAAAAAAGAGGATGTTTTTCAAGCTCTCCAGGAGATGTTTTTGGCTTTTGTACACTTCCTTCCAAGCCCATTAAACACTCTTTCCCAAAGTCAAAGCACTTCTTTCACTGCAACAAGTTGAATGAGTTCAGAAAAGCTGGCAGCCCTAAGTTCACGGTGCCATTTCTGACCTCTCTTACAATATTTTAGATACCTCAGATATTTCTCCATCAAGCTCTCTGAAGGCAAGAACTATTAAGTCACATCTGTAAACCGAAGCATGGAGAATTCTTTACACGTGTAAAATTCCTTCTCATTATCTAGAGAGAAATAGTTTACAGACTGCTCTAAGTACAAGGAAATAACTCACCAGAACAATAGGAATAATATATACAAGCCTGTTAGCCTTGATGGTCTTGTTTGGCAACACGTCTGAATGGCTTGACTGGATTACTTGAAAGTAACTAAATTAAATACTGTCTTTTGTTCATCAGCTGGGAGATTTCTTCTAAGCACTCTACTCCAGTCCTGAAACATCTGCAGATAAATGAGAGAAAGAAAAGAAGGCAAAATAGTACATAAAGGGGATTTAACTCTCTCTTAAACAGAAATGCAAATGAAGGGATGCTGGCTAGCTTGAGAGATCCCTGCTCAGGGAGATCGATGCTGGAAACTGGGCAAGAATGGTATGAACATACATTTCTAAGAGCATCCATGTCACCCAGAGCCGCAAAACCGGGGGGCATCCATGGTCATATTCAGAAGACACGATAAATTATCGTTTAGTAGTTATATAGGAAAATGTCAAAAGATCAGATCAGAAGCTGGACTCTCATGTGCTAGACTGAATTTAGACATATGAAGACACTCTCTTGGAGAGCTACTCCCCTCCTGAATACTTGAGATGTATGGAATGTACTAAGCTGTGTACATCTGTTGGTGCATAGGTTTGAGTGCTGTCTGACATATTTTCAAACATATCAAGCTCCGTGTATTCTTTGTGCACTCCTGCTGAGACAGCAAATCCCTGGATAAATGCCTGCACTGCGTCACTGAGTGGAAGACTCCCATATTTTATTTCCTCCAGTGCTCCCTGCATCACGTCTGTACCCTGGTCAGAGGTGCTGCTCCGAGCCCCGTGGTTGCCCAGTCCATGATCTCAGGTCTACAGAATCACAGAATGGTAGGGGTTGGAAGGGACCTCTGAAGATCATCTAGTCCAACCCCCCCTGCCAGAGCAGGGTCACCCAGAGCAGGTTGCACAGGAACATGTCCAGGCAAGTTTTGAATGTCTCCAGAGTTGGAGACTCCACCACCTCCCTGGGCAGCCTGTTCCAGTGCTCTGCCACCCTCAAAGTAAAGAAGTTCCTCCTCATCTTTAGATGGAACTTCCTATGTTCAAGTTTGTGCCCGTTACCTCTTGTCCTGTCCCTGGGCACCACTGAAAAGAGCCTGGCCCCATCCTCCTGACACCCACCCTTTAAGTATTTGTAAGTGTTGATGAGATCTCCCCTCAGTTGTCTTTTTTCCAGACTGAAGAGACCCAAATCCCTCAGCCTTTCTTCATAAGAGAGGTGTTCCAGTCCCCTAGTCATCTTGGTAGCCCTTGGCTGCACCCTCTCCAGCAGTTCCCTGTCCTTCTTGAACCGGGGAGCCCAGAACTGGACACAGTACTCCAGGTGCGGCCTCACCAGGGCAGAGTAGAGGGGGAGGATGACCTCCCTCGACCTGCTGGTCACACTCTTCTTGATGCACCCCAGGATGCCATGGGCCTTCTTGGCCACAAGGGCACAATGCTGGCTCATGGTCATCGTGTTGTCCACCGGGACTCCCAGGTCTTTTTCCACAGAGCTGCTCTCTCTGTGGTCCAGCAATAGAAGATCTGTATCCAGGGAACAGCCAGAGCGCTGTGTCACAGCCATGGGGTAAACCTTCACAAGGTTTTTTTCCTGGACAATTCCTTTGTTTTCCACCTGGAAGCTTTGCTTGGGTGGCTTTTGCCAGCTTCCCTGTATGGGCCATAGATTTCCTGACCTCCCTCTCAAGCAGGGAGGCTGGACCATGCTGCACCTTCCCAGGCTGCTGCATAGCACTGGCTGCTCCGGTCACCGCAAACATGCCACGCCGTCCCACGGGCAGGTATTTCTGAAGGGGAGGGCCAGGCCTGTGCTCGGCAGGGGCCATGGGCAGGCTCCCTCCTGCTGCAGCTGAGTGCCACTGCCCTCCCAGGCACCTCATCCCACCTGCGAGGGCTGACGCCCATCGTGGGACCCCAGGCATGCCATGTTCTTACATGCTCAGAGGTGGATGTTGAAAGGTGTGTTTTTAGAGTTACTAGCCATTTTTTTCTGAAGCATCTGCTCTGCTGTGTGCTTTCTTGCCGTCTCTTATTCCCTCAAACAAGGAAGAAGCCAAGGTTTTGCGAGCCAAGTCTAATCCTGTTTACATGATGCTTTTAACTCCTGTATTACTAGTTCAAAGCATGTGTCCAAATTTAGAAGCAAGACTTACACAACCTCGGGCTTTGCACTCATCAGATCTCACTAATTAAGCATGTTCAGGCCTGGTCAGTGCTGGATGGAAAGTTGTCAAAAAATTATCTGCCTTAGCTAGGAGTGGTCTCAGAGGCTGCAGGTGATGCACTTCTCTCAGTAATCAACTGATCTCACAGCCACCCTCAGCTTGGCAGTTTTGAGCGTCTGGAGCAGAGTTCGATTTAATTACATGCATAGAGCACTTCACACTCATTTTTTCCATGTGGAGAGGGAAAACCAGCCTGACTTTGAAGACCAGCACAGGGCTACTTGGCATTTAAATCCCCAAATTCCTGTCTGGAGGACAGAGGACTTTGATGCTGCAGGACATGCGTGCCGGCCATCTGCACAGCACCATCTCCTACAGCCATCCCTTGAATACATGATGAAAATGCTGACGGTTCAGGCTGGGCTGGTGCAGATGCTCTTTATCATCAGTAAAATACCAAAATATTTTTTTGCTAGAGGAAGGATGTTGATTGAGGTATTAAGCTCCAAAGAGAACGATTCTCTTCTTTTCTGTATTCTTTGTCCTACTTATCCATCTGATCCCTAAACTCATTTCCTCACGTTTGAGTGAAACTCAGCCTCTGTTTAAATGGCTAATGTGAGACACACGAACGGCCTGTATAAGACTTCAGTATGAACCAGATTTATCACTTCATAGCTGACAGCTGAGTTTAGCCCTAAAGAAGGTTTTGCAAATGGATTAGGGAGGATTGCAACACAAATGGTTGCAATAAACCACTTTACGTAGGAGACACTATTTTGCCAATGACAAATGCTCTACAATTGCAGGAAGGTTAGTACATACACATACAAAACTTTGCAGCAGAGTTTCTGCTACAAAGTTTTAACAACTCCGTAACTCCCTAGCTGTGTTGCAAACACAAAGCTCAGCCCATCAGGTGACAGAAATGCCCACAAGGCTCATCATCTTTGCCACAGAACTGATGTCTGGTCCAAAGCACAGGCAGGATCAACGTCTTGAAGTCATGACGTGCTTCTGAGTTCACCTGAATTGTACCAAAATCAAAAAGAGATAGAAGGTAAAGGGGCAATTTAGAGATCTAAACCAAAGGCAGATTCGTACCTACAATATGGTACTATCTTTAAACTCTTTGTTAAGAAACATTGTCACATTCATCACAGCTTTTGAGAGTGTCAACTGGCTTTTCTGTAGCCAGTAAAGGGCAAAAGTAATATTTTTTTTTAAATACAAAGGTTTTTTGCAAACAGTGTCTAATTCTTTTTATATAATGCGGTCAGATTTAGAAATACCATAGCACCATAGAATGGTTCAGGTTGGAAGGGACCTTAAAGATCATCTAGTTCCAGCCCCCCATCGGTGTTCCCCTTGCAGCTAATTGCTAATTCTAGGTAGGCAGAAACTATCAATATGTTTCAATTTGAACATAAAAAGCTCGCTCTTCTTTGTTAGCTACATGGATAATCAGCGCAGCTTTGCTCATGTTTTCCATCATTTACTGTGACTTCTAGGACATCTGATTGAACAAGACGGTGTGTTAGCGGTGGATGTAATGACAGATCCACCTGCTATATGGTAGTCTAGTATTAATCAATTTTTTCCATTTCTACTTCTCCCAAGTAAGAAAGTACTCATCCAAAACCTGAGTGCCTTTGTAATTGTCATTGACCAGTTAACACTTTAAATGCCCGACCTTTCTCAGGGATCGCAGCTCTGAGAGCAAATCCATTTCAGTGACTAAGGTGAGTGCTTCTATAGCCCCGGTGAGAAAGCAAGAAAAGGAAAAAGAAGGTCTTGGTGTTGTTGGGAGTTTGCCACTGCAGTTGTAAACGAGCTTTGCTATTTCTCCGGCATACCAGGATTTCAGCAATAACCCGATACAAAGCAGGTATGGAAACATCTTGACTGCTGCAGGGGAAGAAAATCTTGGCTGGGGCACCATCCACCTTCAGTGTTTCCAAACAGAGATGTCATCATGTTTCTGGTAACATATCAAAACTTAAAGAGGGTTGGGCTTGAGGGTAACTTTTCTGGTTGGATTCCTCCTTCTCTGCTCTGGCCGTGCGCCCTTCGGTGGAAAGTGCTTAATCTGACGAGCCTTGCTGTGAATCCTTGCTGCGCTGGGGAAGCGGGAGCCCATCACCATGGGATGCCCCCAGCACCATGGGATGCCCCAGCACCTTTTCAACCCGCAGGAGGGACGTGTGTGTGTGAGTGGGCTCCCGTACCCTGGTCCCTGCTCCATCCCCTCACTCCTCAGGTGGACTCCCCCTGCCTCTCAGCCCGCCACACATGCCGTCTCCTTTTGTAGACGCGTCAGTCAGGATAACGTCCTTGACCAGGCAAATCACAGCCACTTTTCAGCTGGAAACAATGCTCGAGCCACAACGCGGCATTGTGCTCAAAGCGGATTACACAAGCAGGGCTGTCTGCCTGGCATGATATTATTATATCAATAAGACTTTTCTTTCTCCCAGAAGACGTAAGCTCTGTCATCTTTTAACAAAGAAACCCAATGCCAACCTGCTGCCAGCCGGCACTTTTAGCAAAACGCTGCTGTTTTTCTTGGAAAGCGCTAACAACTATGGCTTGTTCATGACAAAAGCATCGGGGGCTCTGGCAGGGAGAGAGGGGAGAACTTCATCAGTGGTCCAGATTCCTCTTTACAAATCCAGCGGTGAGCAAACAAAAAAAAAAAGGGTTCACGTGAGCAAAACCCTGCCCTGATGCAAAACCCTGCCCTGATCCGAAGCCCCTGCATGTTGGTGGAAAGCCCCCAGCCAGCAGGTGAGTGCAGTGGAGATGGACCGTGGATGGTGGGGTTTGTGTCCCTGCGGCATCCACGGGGTCCGTGTCTGGCGCTGATGGTGAGGCAGGAGGAGGAGGAGGCCAGCAGTTGTAGCAGCAGAAAAATAGCCCTTGCCAAGAAATACTTCTTGCTAGTTCAGGGCTGTGTTTCTTGCCGCTCCCAAACGCTGTGGAGAGCTTCGCTGCTGGCTGACAGAGGGTCAGCAACAGCCAAAACATCCCCCCAGGTCAGCTTATTCCTCTCAGTCCTTGGGTTTATTACATTTAACAACTTCTAGACGCATTTTTCTCCCTGAAGAAATGTAGTACCACCATTGCCTTGCACCCTCTGTTTATCTCTGGCTCCATCTGGGCTATTTATTTCTCATTACATAATTCCAATCAAGTTTCAGAGTGCTTGATTCTTGTAAAGCGGCATGAAAAGGCTGTAGCTGCTGTCTGTGCCTACTGATTGTGGATTGAAACAAACATGGTTCCATCTGGTTACATCAATCTGTCGTGTTCGCCCATCTGTGGTTTTGCCTGACAGTTAAATTCATTTATTGTTAGAATAAATTCCTTTCAAAAAAAGGGAAAGGAAAAGGGAGGCCATTTGTTGGGTTGAGTTTTGTTTAATTTGAAATGCCTGCCTGAATCTACCCAAGGAAATTTGTGAGCAGCATTCCCAGCCCATGCTGGGAAATGTGCCTGTCTTCACAGGTATTGGATGTATCTGCTTGCCTGGGAGGGCTGGAAGACAAGCCAGATACATGCCCAGGTATTGCAGGAAGATTGTCCGAGGGACAGTCTGGTCATATTTGTGCACGTCAAAAGAAACCCTACTGAAATCGGTGCAGGGCATTGATATAAATCTAGCATATGCCTCATCAGAAGGCAGTGTGTTCAAAAATGCTAAGTTACCCCAGGTCCCATTTTCAAAGGTGACCCAGTAGAAGAGGCCAAGATTTGCCGGTGCCTATCAGCATCTGTAAATGCATATGTTCAGAGTATAGAATCTATGCTCTTTAGCATAGATTTTTCCTGTCCTTCTCTATTGTTCATCTATGAGTTGTATTTCCAGAGAATAATCCTCTTCCCATTTGAAATGACCTAATCCTAAATCTTGCAGTCCCTGCTGGCCTGGCAGTCTCTCCATGTCCTTCATCAACTTCTCTGCACTGCTCCTTGTTCAAGGTGAGGCCACTGACATTTCCTAATTTGATGTTCAGTTGCCATCTTCTGTGTGGTACCTACTCTCCCTGGGTCAGTGTTTGTAAAGCTGCTTGCACACCTTCTCTTGAAGATAGGAAGGGGCTTGGAGCCTTCACACAAGTCCTGGTTGCCCTGAGATGGAGCATGTGTGTGATGCAGCCAAGCACCAGTACTCCTGTGGGTCCTTGTCCTACAGAGGTTCTTGTAGCATCCTCAGGCACCCACCACCTTCCAGATGTGAAGCAATGACCCAGAATTGGGCCAGAGATGCTGGATGTAATGCTGGAATAAACTGCAGAGCCTCTAAACATGAATAAGCCAGTCAGCTGTACTTCATTACCACCTTAGTCATTACTTTGCAAATATTTGGACTTCTGCCAGAATTCATCAACATATTTCTGGATTCCAGGAGTGTCAAGAATTCATACCAGCTGTTCATTAGTCACTGCTCACCACTCAACTTGCTCATGCTAGGAAACATCAGTGTTTGCTTAGGGAGCCAGAAACCACACTGGCTCACTCACCAGGCACCCCGGTAACAAAGGTTCATTAGAGGAACATGGTAGCCAACATTTTGCAGGACACTCATAGCTGGAAAATTATTTGCCCGTATAGCCAGCTAATGTTTAAAAAAAAAAATCAACCACAAATGCTTGAGACTAATTTCCCAAAACAACACAGTCTCTGCTGCGTGACTGCCCTGAGCGGCTCTGACCAGGGGATCTGCAGAGGGCTGGTACTAGGCTCCTGCCTGTCACTTAGTTGCTGCTCAAAGCCTTTTTGAGTGGCTACGTGGAATTTCAGGGATACTTCAGGGTCTAAAGTTCACATTGAACAAATCTCTGGAGCAGATCCCCAGAATCAGCTCCTGCTTCATTGCATTGCTGCATCTGAGTCTGTCTCATGAGATGACCTGACAGCCTCACCCAAGTACACTTGTCCCTCCTTGAAGGTGAGGCTCATATGCTGAGGTGGCTCCGAGCAGGAGTCAGCTACTTCTCAGCGAGGACTCCCGTTTGATCAGACCAGCCTCAAAGCTTACCATTACCCAGTGACGGGGCCAGCACTCTTTGAGAGAAGGGAGAAGAGGTGAAGCAATGTGATCAAAACAGGGTTCTTGGCCTACTGCAGAGGTACATCAAAGTCCCTAGTATGCGACTCGACGTGCAAGCCTTGCACAGACATATTCCCTAAACACTTGTACACTCCTGCGAGGCTTTTCTTGAAACTGAAGAGGCTGCAGCAGCTGCTCCTTTCATGTTTTGATACAAAACAAGTAAATGGCCACCTCCCAGTGACTCTGCTGGGTTCAGATTAGCCAAAGCTGCCGCCCACCTTGAGTCACCACAGAGTGGTAACGTCAGCTGGGACAGAGCCTCTCCCATCAGCTGGTCCTGGATGGATTCCTTCCTCAAAGACAGCCTTTCGCTGTCTTTGTTTAGTGCCAGCATTTCCTTTCTCCTGTTTCACGTACTCCTTCAGCATTACCGACCAAAGTGCATGGCCCTGGCTTACCGCTCAGCACTGCCCGGGGAAATAAACCTTTGCGAACGGGCACGTGGTCCAGCTCAGCTTCCCTACCTTTGCTCTGGGCGTCCTTGTGCCAGCAGGATGCCACCTTCTGCCCTGGGCCTCCCGAGAGTATACAAGAGGAAGGGTGACTTCCTGGAGATCTCTTTATGTTAGGAGAATCTGCTCCAACAGGCAGCATCACCTGGTTCTGTTATTTTGGGTTGGATGTTTGTAAATGTTGGTCGCTGACAAGAGATGGGTTTGGGATGAATGTCGCCAGCATCCAGAAGTCTTTTCCATAAGCTCGCTCATGCCCATCTTTGCTAAAAGATCTCAATTGGGAAATTACTGAGGAGAAACTAAATGGTAAATGTGGAGTCCAGTGTACTACATATTTGTGCAGATGAAAGGAAATTGCCTCTATTACAGGGAGATAAAGAAGATACAAACATAGAATTTAACTAAATGGTTGATTTCCTTCAGTCAGTCAAAAGGAAAGCTTTAATTTCCATAGAAAGGACAAAAGAAAGAAAAAAAAGCACAGCCCAAGGGAAGGGAGGAAAGAAAGACATTAAAAAACATAAGACAGTACTTCCCATTATGAAAGGGGCTTTTTTGGAGACATAATACTCAGAAATACATTATTACAAGATTTCTTGTGATTTATGACAAATCTTATAGCTGACAGAAAATACTTGACATAATTCAGTTAATATTACAAAAGGTCTTTGGAACAAGCTAGCACAAGCTTTAAACTTTTAACTTAAAGTAAATTAAAATTCTTACTCCAAGAGCCCATAGAGACAGCGCATGTCCCAGCAACATCATGAATGTTATGGTTGTCATGTGGACATACGCAAACTGGTTGCTGGGTTTCGGGGGCTGTGCTTTAGTCTTCTTTTTTTCAAAATAATCTTGAAAATTAACTAGGGAAAAGAAACCTGACCTGTGTTTCATATCCATTTTTGCTTTCAAAAACACAAGCCCTCATTGCTGCTCGCTGAACACTAAAATCTGCTGTCAGACAGTTCAGTGTCAATCCCACTGGACACTGCTTTCCACAAAATACAGAGCTTCTGTGCATAGGAAGCCACAGATAAACCCACATGATTACTCACTGAAAAAAAAAAAAACATTGTCCCACACCAGAAAATCTAAATCACTGCACTGAAGATCAAGACAGGGGACTAACCCTTCACAACTGCAATCTAATGAGTCACTGTTGACATTTCTCCTGGCTCTGTTTTGAACCTGTGCTCTTGGTTCTGCCTCTGCCTTCCTTTGCAGGCAGGGATAATTAGATTACTTTCGTTGTGTCTTCATTCCTCTTCATAAAATGTATAAAAAACAATGTGTCTGACATCTCCTTGCCTTTCAAAGTTTGCTCAGATTTAGTGATGTATTGCTGCAGCAACGGGGAACGTGCTGTGTGTTCAATAAGGCAGCAGATCAAAATTAGTATTACTTTCTGTTGGAACAATTGAGAACAGAATTTTTAGTGAAATGGCTTAAAAAATATAGTTTCAGACAAGTATAATTTTTTTTTATTTAAGCCCTTGTAGAAAAAAATAAGTGACTTTCATTTTTGCTTCTTCCTTTTCTCTGGCCTTTCTATGCTAGAAAAGAGAAATAAAGACTACAGGGTAAGATGAGCAAACATGAAGGCAATATTGCTTTATACACTGGAGGATGGGAGGAGAAAGAAAAATGACCCCTTTAATACCTTTTAAACCATGTCAAACCCCCAAACTTGTTCTGCTTCCATGCAATATGGAAAGGGAATTCATGGCTTGACGTGTGTTTAGAAACTAGAAATTATTTTATTATTAAAATCAGAGACATTTCAAACACATCAACATGTTTTTATGGAACGAAAGATCCTTTTTCACCTGACCTCATTAGACACCAGTGCTGACATGGCAGTCCTCTGCTCAATACACGTTTTGAGCTGGTGGTTTCATGCTTTTTTCCATTCTCCCCTTCAGCTCCTTCTTCTCCCCTTTGTTCTTCTCTGGGTTTCTGAACGGCAGCTTCTTTTTCTTGGCTGCCTCTCAGGAACGTCAGTTGACATCGGATCACTGGATCTCATCTTCTTTGATCTCAAACCTATTTTAAAGCCCATTAAAAATCTGAGCCATTTGTCCTGTGGTGTTCCCACTCCTGCCTGGTTTCCAGGAGCTCAGACCTATTTAGGCAAGGGCAGTAAGGTGCCAAAATACCTCCCAGCTCTTGGTCTGAGGTTCGTCCTGGCTGTCCCTCCCTTGCGAGTGCTGCGGTTACACACGGCTGCTGGAGCCCATGGCCAGGCCCCGGCCAGACAAAGGGACCTGGGAGCGCCCTGTGTCCCTGCCAGGGTTGTTAGAAATTCCCTCCCTGAAGCAGCAGGTTTCTGGGAGGCATCAGGCACGGGTAGGCTTCAAAGCTGTTATTTCAGTCTACCGACTCCCGTAGACATTTCTGTCCAAGTACCTATAGCGGGGTTAGGATATCACTGGCCTACAGGAGCTACAGGAATTCATTCCCACCACAGGGATCTGCAATGGTCCATGCGGGACATGGGGAGAATTTGTTACCCCCTTGCGCTTGGGAAACCCTCCCCTTGACGATGGTGAGGTAAAGCCCTGACTTTTTCCCTGCTGAATTTCTGACAGCTTGCGTCCACGGCTCTGCCCAAGTCTCACAGGCACTCCAGCTGTTAGAAATGTCTAAATTTATCCTTTATGAAATGTGAATAAGTGGCTTCTTATCGGCTCGTATCTTTCCAGATGTTTGGGGATCTCATCTGTCAGGAATGTATTTAGAATTTTGTCCGATGCCAGAATCGCAAAGCTGTAAAAAATATTCCCAGCCTTACTAACTCCTGGATCATTCTGAATTTTCCTCTTAAGCATTGCTTATCTCTCTTCATGCTTTTCCGGTGCTTTCTGTTTTTAAACCAAGGAAGAGCATTATCTCAGTCATAATTCAGTCATTCAGAGTCCCATCTCTGAGAATGGCCGAGACCTGGTGAAGAGCCAAGTAAGCCCAGAATGGAAAACTGTGAAATGATTTGACCATAGTTAGAGACATTCCCCAGAGTTTAGTGTCTGTTCTGTGTCTTAAAAAAGTTTTTGATCCTGGCTATTGCTACAGACTGTTCATTCATATGCAACTATGTATGTGTTTATTTGCTTCCCTTAAAAATCTTAGCTTTGCAGGTCAGCGCATTCTGTTTTATGGTCTGTAAAGATACAGAAACCGGAGATGGAAATAAGAGTCTCTCATCTGTCTCGCCCTCTGAGTGCTGTGATATTCCTATATTGTGTTTTTTAATGGAGCTGGAAAACCCCTACAATTCTTTCACTTCTTCTTTCATTTCATTTTTCCTGGAATTCAGTTATGATTTTCTTTTGCTCAGCTGTGCTGCGCACTGTACTGCCTCGAACAGCCATGCCACGACTCGTATACCGTCAGTGTACCGTCAGTATTTCTCTCCAGTTGATGGTCAGCCAGACCAGACTTAGTTCTCTGTCTGTCTGGCAGAGGTCTGTCCTCCCCCTTTCATTCCTCCTGCTCTCATACGGATTCCATTCAGCGTGTCAGCATCTTTCTAACAGTGGAGTTCCCAAGGTGGTGATCAGCCCTCTAGGTCCCGTCTAAGGAGTTTTTCTATTACAGAAAAGGTCTTAGGGCATAAAGAACATGAATCCATTGCCTGGGTTGTCGGTGGGCAGTGAGCCCAATCCCCACGTCATCATAAAACTCAAGCTAAAGGACTAGGATTGAAAGGCTTAGCGGTCCTTCAGTGGGTAGGAATGCATATTCCACTGGGACCGGGGCCACAAATAGATAGGAGTGTTGCAAATCTGAGCATCCTGTCATCTGCTTTTTAGGCATCTTGCCACCTTCTTGTCCCTGAGTGAGCTGTCTGTGCTCCCTGTAAGGGGACGGAAAGCGCTGGGTGCCTGGGAATGGGACTACAGGGGTCAGGGCATTAGAGATCCAAGATATGAGCAGGTCATGCTAGATGGATCAGTAGATCAAAGCAGCATCTACCCTACGCACATCCAAGGGTTGTTCTTTGGACTGTAATGTTCCTATCACACATGTGGCTTATAGCTGCCCAAATGACCGGTCATTCATGTGCCCCTGGGTGCTGGAGGGCTGCTGATGCTCACCTGGAGCAGAGCCTCTGGTTTAGTAGCCTCCGAAGGAAATCTCGTTCTACATGCCAGAACTGCTCTGCAAATCCAACCAGTGAGCAGTAAGTGGAAATTATCAGGGAATTTGTTTACAAGCTGCACTACCACTCCTGCAGTGCCAAGACTACTCCCATGTTTGTCTTTCAGAGATTTTATGGGCATAACATGGGAACATGCCACTGCATAGCTGGACTTCGATGTTTTCAGATGCTAAGCACAACAGTTACTTTGTCACTGCGGTACTGTGCTTGTCCTGTGAAGGAGGGATTTCAAGGCTATCAATGGACACTTTCCAAGAGGTCTAGACTCATTTTATAACGACAGAAAGCACAAAGAGTGTCTCACGTTTTTTTACTTCTGCAGATCACTTGGATTTTGGACTCATGCTTTGTAGAACAAGGTAAGGAATGTTATAATGACCCAGAAAAGTACAGTCTGCCATGCTTGGACATTTCCTTTATTATTTGACTGTCTGATATTCTTTAGGGGTAATTTCTTACACACAATCTTGTACTAATTTGGTAAAAAAGATACCAGCAGAAGGGAAATGAGGGAAGAAAAAGAGATGGGGATGCAGAAGGCAGGGATGAATGTCAGATCAGGGATGAGAAGACAGATAGCAGGTGTGGGCTACCCGGGTAGGATTGGCTTTGTGAACGGGGGGAATTAAAGACCATGATGGCAGGAAGTAAAGGATGGATCTAGGCTGCAACATGGAAAAGCAGGGAAAGTTTGAGACTCAAGAAGAACTGATAGTAAAGAAAAAAACAAGAAGAGGAGATCAAGAAAGACACAATAGAAATGAAAGCTCATTTGTTTTTATTTTCCTGCCCAAACAAACCATTTTTTTTTTCTTAAAGTATATGGTATGTGTTTCAGCTGATCAGTTCAGGACAAGGAGAAAAAAAATCCCTGTCAAAGCCTTCATTCACTAAAAGATGCAGTTTGGAGTAGCTGAAAATATTTGTGGATTAAGCACATAGATTTGCCTGTAACAAGAAATAATGATTTGGAAATGCTGGAATACACCTTTTCATAATATCCACAGCAACTTTCAAATATCACTTTATTTGTGATAAACGCAAAAATTTAAATTCAAGCAGTAATAGTGTCAACACTGACTGCTACAGGTGTCATGCCAGTGGGAATAGCATTGCATCCAGGACGCATCCTTCAGGATGCAGGAGACCTTGGTTCAAGCCCTTTCTCTACCTACAGATGTTCTCACCTGTATCTCCTACCACGCTGCTCTGGGTTTTGGTGCACATTTTAGGATCTGCTGCTTTTGCTTGCTTCTGCTTGCCTCTGCTGACACTGTGCCTCTTTGCACATACATTTACTTTGCACGTCATGTATATTGTTGTAGAGATGGGCCGTTCTTCCTAGTGTGGTACCCAAAGCACCAGGTGATAAAGCCATCCTCTCACGTACAATCTCTCTGCTGCAGCAGGCTGCGAAATTTGCTAAGGAAATCCAAATGAGCAAGAAAAACCACTGGGAACAATTCAGCCTGCAACAGCTGGTTGGTTAAGATGCTTTCCTGAGAAGGACGTTTAATTCTGCTCAGGGCTCAAACCAATGCTTTACTGTTCATGGGTGAGGGCATCTTTCACTCCTTCAGCTGCTTTGGGAACTTGGCATTTCAGTATGCTCAAAATGGCAAATAGCAAAACCTTCAGGGACCATAGCCAGTAACAACACCTAAGGATATGAAGAAAGGTGCTCCAAAAATCAGTGATGTTCAGATTTTCATTTCAGGAATAAGAAACTGGTATGATTAGTGTTGTTCCTTTCGTTTAATGTGAGGTTGTCCAAGAAGAAAACCACATTTCTGATCAGATGATGAACAGAAAAAACAGCTACTGACTCAGTCCTAGGTAGCAGTTTTGATTTTCCTGAAAATGATGCTTCCATGGCCTTCAAGTGCTACAGAAACACCCTCACCTGCCGTGATTTCAGGGGCCCGCCAGTGAGACAGCTTGGAAATCCATGAGGATTGACAGTGTAATGTCTGCCAAGGACCTTCAGCAGCCTCAGTAAATGAAAGATCTGAATCTCCTTAAGCTAGGCATCAAAAGCAATCACACTTTAAAGGGAAGCTGTGCCAGCTGACCCCAAGGAGAGATCCCACCTAAGGCTTAACAGCAAACCTGGCAGGGAACCAAATCAAGAGCAACAGCAAAAAGAGAGCAAGCCCTCCCATTCTTGGCATGTCCCACTCTAAGCATACATAGCAAAACAAACTCCTTCAAAAATACCGTAAAAATGTCCCAGTTCCCTACTGAATTAACATATCATTATGAGCAAGAGTGTCAGGGCTGTTTATAGAATGGTCTCATTTGTACAAACTAAGTAGCGTCTGGCTGGTATCTGTCCCTTGTTGTGTGCTTTTTCCTCCCCTTCCAAGCAGTCACAGCATCAATGGTACCTGAAGGAGGTGCCAGTTGCCCAGCAAAAGTGGTCTTCAGCCACCAGCTATCAAAATTACCCTGCAGATTTCAGGCAGCATTTAAAGCAATCACTCAAAGAAGGCTTATTAAAATGTCTTTATATGAGTCCACAGGGCCTAAAAGATGTAGATAAACCTGGCTGCATTCAGATCTGGTGGTCCCTTCTGCCCTTATGTAGGACCAAGGCAAAATGGGTGACGTCTCAATATTGCCCAAAGCCCATTTGCAGAAGTAAATTGGGCATTTAAAGCCTCCCAACCCTGTAGCAGCTATACCCTCTCTTCCTTCCGTTGATTTATCAGACCAGCCTCTGTCTATGCTGGATGAGAAGAGGCTGTGCAGAGTGAAGCTGGCTCAACTTCTCTTTCTCCCCTGGGAGCTCCTCCTAAATCTCTTGGGTAAAGGCACGTGGCCAGCGTGTCCTCTGATAACAATCTGTCATTTTGCTGGTATGTACTGCAAAATGTCTCCAGATCCCCATGTTCCTGCTGGATGTTGTGGAATCTGAGGCGCACACACCAGGGCCTGGAAATCTGAGCTGCTTTGAGGAGGATGGAGATTCCCCAGAGGACCCTCTCAGAGGAGATCGGGCTTCTTTCTGGCCATGCTGATATTTCGTGTCTTCACTGCTGCCTCCAGCATGGTTTAGAGGTACCAAAACTAGCTGTAAGCAAGAGCTTTATACAGGCTAATTTAGCTTAATTGCTCAATTTTCAACCAGAGCAAAAGTCATGAGGCCCCTGGCATCTTTAACATATGCCGGAATAAGGCAGCTGGGAATAGTGTTACTTAGGCTGGTTGCTTGGCTGTCTTCGCACTCTGTACGTGTCCTACATCCACGGACACACTGAACAACCAGGGCTGTCATATTTAAGTACCTATAAACAATGATGTTTAAAAGCTCCCTAGTGATCCAAGCTTGAAAGCAGCCAAAGGGTGACTAGACTAAATGCAGACTCACACGCACGAGCTACGTGAATCCATAGCTCTGCTACATTGTGCTGCCCCAAGAGTACAGACACAGCACATTCCACATTTGTGGAGCTCTTTTCGTTTAAAGAGCTAAGTGGTCTTCCATTTCCACTTATAAGAAGGTAATCCATTTGACTACATGATGTACTCCAGATCATTCGCTAGATGAGCATTAGATGTACAGAAGAAGAAATTCCCTCTCTAAGGTGTATTTTCCACTATAAATTATGCCAGCATTCAGTGATACTCACACCCAATAACCTGTAGCATGAAGTACGACTGTAATGAGTGCACCTAGACTAGCAAGAGATCTTTCTGGCACCAAGTCTTTCTACTGCATCCCAATGTGATGAGTCTTACTGTACGCATTTTCCTGCACATCGGTCCCATGCGGGTCAAGGAATTGTAAATATGAAATGGCTTTTTCCTCTGCCTATGAAAAGAGAGGAGATTATTGTCAGAGACCAGAAATAGCCATGATGTCACCCTGCGTGTACATCCAGCAGAAAGCAAAACAATGTCTAGAGTGGGTGGAAGGGCTGCCAAGACCCCATAGCAAAGGCAACATCTGAGCTGAGATTTTAATGCTAAGGAAAGGGGCATGGGGATAGAGAGACTTCTCTAACATGCTGTGGAGCTCCAGATTTTAAAGACAGCCTTGTGGCTTGATCAAGAGAGTAGTTTATTTACCCTGTATATTATTCACACTCTCCTTAGTATATACAAGCCGTCTCAGATGTTTGATTTTCTGGTGGGGATGCTTAAGTCCCCTCAGATGTAAAGACCATAGGAAGCACTGATGATACTGCTGCATCACACGCATTACGTTTTGCAATTTACCTGCACAAATGTTACTAATTTTGCATTGGGAGAAATAGAAGCGTAGCGAAATTCAGTCCCAGTCTGTGCCATGAGAGCTCTAGCTCTCAGATAGATAGCATGACGTACCTGACCCCAAAGAGAGGCATGACCAGCACACCAGAATTTGTCTATGCCTATGTGCCTGCAGGGGTATCCTCCTCTGTGCCCAAAAGGTTCTAGTACATCTCCAGGCTGCATTTTTCTGGTTCCCAGTATGCCCACTCTGCCTTGCCAATCACAGAATCACAGAATCACAGAATGGTTTGGGTTGGAAGGGACCTTAAAGATCATCTAGTTCCAACCCCCCTGCCATGGGCAGGGACACCTCCCACTTAGACCAGGTTGCGCAAAGCCCCATCCAGCCTGGCCTTGAACACTTCCAGGGATGGAGCATCCACAACTTCCCTGGGCAACCTGTTCCAGTGCCTCACCACCCTCACAGTAAAGAATTTCTTCCTGATATCCAATCTCAATCTAAATCTCCCCTCTTTCAGTTTGAGGCCGTTACCCCATGTCCTATCATTACATTCCCCGATAAAGAGTCCCTCCCCATCTCTCCTGTAGGCCCCCTTTAGGTGCTGGAAGGCCACTATAAGGTCTCCTTGGAGCCTTCTCTTCTCCAGGCTGAACAACTGCAACTCTCTCAGCCTGTAATCCACAAATGCTGGCTGTAAAAGCGGCATTTTGGACCCTGAGCTAACAGACCAAAAGATGACGTTGACCCAGCAGGACAAATTACACCTTTTGCATCTTCCACCAGCACAAAAGGCGTAGCCTGAGCCCACCATCAGATCCAGTGCCTGATGCTCCACCATATCCGTGCTGCCACATTCCTTTTACCTTAGCAATACTATGCGACACACTCATTCGCAAGCGGACAAAAGGACCAAGCTATACAACACTGAATTAAGACTTTGCGTGTCTGGGGATAATGCAGGGCTTTTTCTTGAGTCTCATGGAAAGGAGCAGCATTAGTCCTCTAGCAATGGGCATCACCGTGCTGGGGCTCACCAGACTGCACAGGTAACAAGACTGGGAATGGTAAAAGTGGCTGTGTGACCATGCTGGTGCCCCAAAGAGAGATTCAAAAAAACAAAGAAATCATCACACAATTCCCACTAGTAAAAAAGCAAAGCAGCCAAGGAGTGGACAAGGACAAAGGCCAAGGTTTTCCAGCTTGGCTTGACTTTCAGCGCCTGATTTTTGAATGCCCCCCCAGAGACACGAAGAGGGTGGATGCAGATTGCAAGTATTCACACTGCATGTGCTCATTTTAGGTGCCTGAAAATGGGGACATTGCAGTGTGACTGAAAGTGCCGGTGGCAAGGTGCCACCATCAACCACCATCAAACCTTTCTGCTGTTTCTGGCATGCTGAGATCAGCAATTCCTGGGCAATAATTCTTACTGTCATACCAGGGTCATGTTTGACGGAGTAGTTTTTAGGCTGCTCGACATTGCGCCCAGCACGTGCCTGCTCCTTGCTGTTACTGGCAGACATGAGTGATGTGCAGTGGTCGGGTTGACACTGTGAAAAATGGTCTGGAGGCTTCCTCTGAACCAAATTAACCTGAAATCCATCCCGTGAGCCTGAAAATATGGCCTGAGAAACAGCCACAGCAGGGCTTCCGTGGGGCCCCATTTACCTTGCCAGGCTCTGCATCTCCCAGGACAGGTGCATTCCCAGCACATCCCTCCGTGAAACAGCCATTGGCAAAGACGGTGGCAGGACAAAAAGTCCATTGTGCTTATGGCTACTTAGAAGCCAGGCTTTCATGCCAGCATAGGTGTAATCATTAGAAGAAAGGAGCTTTGTGTGACAGGGCTGGTATCCTCCTCTGAGCCAGGGCTGTGTCTCCTTTGTGTTCTTCCTGATGTCCTAGCTGAAGATACTTTGTTTTTCAAAGAAAGGAGGGAAAATAGACCTTCTGCAATTAACTTCTCTGTCAGGAGAGCTTTCCCATGAGCACAGGACAGACATAATTTCTGTCGTACTTTCGCGGAGTCTCTGCTACACAGAGGTGAAGGAGGAGGGCAGCCGGTCATGTCCCTGCCCTGTCTGGCCATGCTGTCCCCCTCAGGAACATGGCTCCTTCCATCTTTGCTACTGATTTCACCAGCACAAACTCGCCATTGCTCCTGTGCGGGGCTCTGCCCGCCTTGAGAGGCTGCACCGCACGCCCTGCAGCGAGCCTGCTGGGCCCGTAGGGAGGGAGCCCTTCTGTGGCTTTCCAAAGGAACTCGGGATCAAGAGGGGACCAATGCTCACGGCACCTCTTAGACCCAGGGAGGAGCTTTCTATTCCAACAGCTCGTTCAATCAAAGGGCAATCATTTAGTCAATGTTTTTCCACATGCTGTTCTGACAGTCATTTCTGTTTCTTTTTCAATAGAGTCCAATGAGATCACAAAACCATAACCTACTTTCTCTAAAAGCTGCCTTTATTGCTATGTTGGATAAAATGTCACTATTTAAATTGACCTGTAATGCCTGAAGGGGGTGATTTACAGCCACCTAACCCTCCCCAAGTTTGCCATAAAACCACTGCCAAATACTTCCTTGAGCATTTCTAAATTCAGTTTGTCATATTTTCATTGCTCATCCTGTTCGCCAGGCAGACAGAAGCACATTTTTCCAGTCTTGCTTTCTACTAATACCGTCTTTCCTCCGCATGAGTAGTGATTGTAACTGAAGGCTATTAAACCTCATTTAATTCAAATGTAATGTGGTTCTCAAACAGTCCTGCTGGGGAGGCAGGTTCAGCAGCGAGTCACTGTCCTGGAGGAAGCCCTGACCGTCTAGTGCCTCCTCCTGACTTATGAAGTTATATTTTAAGCCCATTTTCTTAATTAATTCTGTGTTTGCATCTGAGAGTCCCTGTGGCTGTCTCTGGTTAATTACCTTTCTGTTAAGTGGGCTGCAATAGGCTTGTGCATGCACTTCAGCACCAAATTCCCGTTAATCAGGTCACCATGGAAGAGCTGAATGCTGTGACAGTCCCTGGGGCATCCAGCCTGCTTGGCAGCCCAGGGCTGAGGAGGATTATGGAAGGATGATGCTCAGGGACTCAACCAAGAGGCAAAGAGCAGATGCCAAAAGGGGTGGCACAGGCCCACCAACACCTGTATGCCCATAAACCTGAGCTCCTGCTAGTGGGTCCTGCTGGCAGATGCCCTGGTTAAGAGGTGGGAGCAAACACGGCTGCCCTGCCCTCCCTTCCAGCTCTGGAGAAGGCACAGAGGGGGGCATGGCATGCTCTGTGCCTTCTGTCTCCAAACACGTATTAACACCCGTGGGCAGAGGACACATCTCTTGGTCACCCTGAGCCCCAGCTTTCGAGGTTTGGCTCGCCTTAACGTCAGTGGTGAGGCAGAGCTGATGAGAGTCATTCCCCCGCCAAGAACTGAGCAGCAGGCTGCAGTACGCCATGGCCAGCCAGGCGTTTCTCAGACATGAAAGATGTGCTGACCCTGCTGCACTTGATGGCTTTCCAGCACAAGGCAGCATCCGGACCAGCTCCCAGTAGGGCTCAGAGGGTGGCAGAGCGGGGATAGCAGGTGTCCTCACCTAACCCCTTCTCCCTCTGGCCCCCAGCTCGCTCCTCCTGGCCCCACATCCCACCGCTGCGGCCGCTGCCGGCTGCTGGGCTGCCCTCCGGCACCTCGGTCCCAGCTTTTGGGCCGGGCGCCAGGGCTGAAACAAGAGCCAGCCAGCACCCGGGAGGGATGTGCCCGGCCTCATCCTGCTGCCAGCCCCAACGCTGCCGGCCATGGACGGCTGCCTCACCACCCCAGCCGCTCTCCCTGGCTGCTGGCAGCGTTTCAGAGGCTTTCTGCCAGCTCCATGTCGACGTTGGCAGAGGTAACATCCAGGAAGCAGCCAGCAGGTTAATCCTCCTAATAATTTGTAGCATGCAGGATGGAGTGGAGAACTGACGTAGAAAGCCTGGGTGCTGTGGGTTTCTGTGGCATTTGAATTTCATCATTGTCTTGATATCTGCATATCAATTACCCAGGAAAGGAGGGAAGGAGGAGGGGCAGAGGTTATGTGGGAGCTAAGAAAACAGTGACAGCAATAATCCGGCAAGAGCGGGTCCTATTGCAAAAAATTATGCCAACTGCCTACCAACACTTTTCTTTCTTCAGCAAGTCCTCCCCATCTCTTTCTCTCTTTTGCTTCGCTTTTTTCCCTCCCAAATCCCCTGTAAAAGGAACATGGGCAGATTAGCTGGTTCCCCTTCATTCCTGCTTGTCCAAAATGGATGGTAAGAAGAGAGGGAGAGAGGGAGAGGGAAAAAAAAATCTTAAAATGCCTGGAGCCATGTCTCATGGATAAAAACCAGCTGCACGTGAAAAACAATTGACGCAGTTTTCAAGCTACTATGGGTTGGAGAATAAAATGCCAACCTCACCCCTTACTTTCAGAAAGGCAGCAGAACCTTTAAAGAATATTACTGAAAATAGGGGGTTGGGTTGGGTTTTTTTAGCAGTGGCTGCAGAGAATCTAATGCACCTGGATCCAGCCCTGTGTGCTGCCAGGCTATCCCCCGCGGCTCTGGGCCTGGGGGCTGACCTCCCTTCCTAAAACAAATCCCTGTCAGAAGGCATTTCGGCACTGTTAATCAGAGAAGTGTAGCAGCTATCGGACCTCCTGGACACCTGAATGAGCCTTAACCCTCTCATCCCTCCCATGAATCCTAGGAGAGGACTGTAAGTGGAAGCGATACCTGATTTCATGACCAGGTGATGAACTCTTGCCAGAGTGCAGGGGTCCCTTTACCTGGTGCAAGGAGACCCTTTTGCTCACTAAAACTATAACCAAAGGGAGAAGGATTCAAATCTTTACCAGGCTACACAGTAAACGGGTTTGTCTGTGCTCAGTAAAGGGATTTATCATTACGTGCAATGTGCAGAAGTTTACCCAAGGACTGTGATGGTCTTAGCTTTGCCCCCATATAAAATGAACTGCAGTGTTTCCAGGGTTTCTTCTTCCTCTCTTTTTGAGGTTCCCTACTGCCCCTTTGCATTTTTCCCCATGGTGGGCAGAAATAGGGTCCTTTCCATCCTCATTACACAATTCTGAAGAGCAGCGCTATCATTGCCATAATTATTCTGTGACTTGACATTTAACTACCAAATCCCATGAAAGTGCTCTCATTCTTTTATATACACTGGTCCGGCATGCAAAATACTCCAAAAAGTCGATCACCGAATATAGGGAAAAGTAAAGGCACTTCGGTTCCCTCATTTTCTCCAGATGTCTGTAGGGTGATGCCTTATATCAGAACTCAGCTTTAACAGGAATTTAAACAAGGAAATATGAAGCTTGAATCAGTAATTATTGCTCTGGATTATCCTTGGGTTTATTTTCATACAGAAAACTTAGGAATCAAGCTGTTTCAAAATGCGATGAGTCAGTGAAATGTTTTCATTGCTCATATGATGACGGTTGGAAGATTTTCAGTGATTTGCAAAAAAATGGAAAAGCGCAAGACTTAACAACAGATTTTAATAGAAATGATTGAAGATGTGGTGCCAAAACAGACAAGAAGAAGGTGGCTTCAGACCCCTTCCAAAATCCACTGTCAAGTGCCATTGACTTCAGTGGACTTTGAATCAAGACCATCTGTCTGTTTTCTCGAAGCAAATTTCTATTCCTTTCAACAAAGCCCTTTTAACATGTTTAAATTTGTATGTGGTACATTGTCCTCTGTTCATGGCCGGAGGAGTGGATCGTCTCCTGAGAACAGCCACCAGAAAATCTGGATCAGCCAAATTTTCTCTGAAGTCAAAAGGACACTTTCTGCTGATCCAGTAGATCCCTCAAAGAGACAGTAGCATCACCGTCTCCCACGCAGTAGAGCAAAGGACCAGGACCATACCACTTGATATTTAATGTTGGTCACCCAAAACATTGGGAAAAGGCAAAACAGGTCAGTGAAAAGATATGGAGCAAGGCATAGTTGCCATGGGGAAGGGCTCTGCACAGGAGTGTGGCGGCTCTTCTTGCACAGCACAACACACTTTGCACCAGTGTGAGGGGGGGATCCTTTCACCCCCATCTCTCCCACCGGCAACATACTGCTGAGCAGCGTGTGAGGTACATCCAGTCCTGCCCAGAGGACACCTGAAAGGGCTCCTCAATGAAAAATAACTACCGAACTAAAAACAAGCATCTCTAGAGCTAAAGCATGGAAGTAATTGTTCAGCCAGAATTGCTGCCCTGCAGTTACACTCCTCAGCGGAGAGCGTTCCAATCCAGTCCCTCATCTTCCCGCCAAAGGATGATGCTCCATTTGGGTATCACCCCCGCTCCCCGCACAGAACCGAGTGGGCCATGCCCAGCTCGTGGAGGAGCCGTGAGCGCACGGGACGGCGCAAGATGGTACATGTGACACCACTTGAAATAGTCAGGTGTGTCTGAGGGACTGCGTCGGCCCCAAGGGCCTCCTGTTAAACTGTAACAGGAGTCCTGCATACTTACGCGGATGCCAGTAGAGAAAATGGTGATCTTTGAACAAGCCTCTAGTTAAAAAGTAAATCTGATCTTTTGAATTTTTGAGATTTTTATGATAAAAGTCTAAGCCAGATGGCTCTGACTGGGCAGTAGGTGAGGAGTTCTCCTCATGGTTTGCTTCTAAAATTAGCTTCACACGCTGATTTGAAAATGTTAATCCCCACTCATGCCTACCCTTGGCAGGGGGCTTGGGAGAAGAGATTCACAGAGGATCCTCTCTCATCAGCCAGTTCAGGGGCCAGGATTTCACCCTGACAGAAAAGGCCGAAGAGCTTCTGCTGTGTCTCCCCAGGGACGGCATCACACCCCTGGGGACATCTGCCAAAGCAGAGGGCTCTGCTCCTTCCTCCAGGTTACCTCCTCAGAGAGGCAGAGGCCATGCCCCGGGCCTGTCACTCCTCCTTATTCCTCTCTAACTTACTGGGACATATATATTCAGGGAACATCATAAGTCTTTAAAGACTTCTTAAGTGCAATTAAGAAATGCAGACACCAGACAAAGACAGGTGATCTTCACATTTCTGGGCCTTTCCATCTACCTGGCTACCATTGCAGGAATGACAGCTGGAAACATCTCTTGCTCTTCCTTAACCAGTAGCACAGTATGAACCCAAAAGCCTATGATCCTGAAGAAAGTTTGGGGAGAGCTGAACACTCTCCTCCTCGTAACTAATGTGACTTTCTCTTCCAGCACCTCAAGAGGCAACAGTGACAGACAAAGAAAATAAAACTGTTCTGAAACATCTCTGTGTGCTTCCTACCCTCTGCTGAACTCCCACCAGCCCTGCGAAGCAGCAGGCAATCATACCTGCCCTGGGAAGATGCCCACAGCTTGTGGCATCACAGCTGTGCACAGCTCTGCAGGGGGTATTCACTCGGCCGCCAGCTTGGGTGCACTCATAGGCACGTGTTTGTGCAGGTCCCGTGAGGTGACCAAGAGTCACGAGAGGCTGTTGGGAGGACCTGAGCTGCCCGTGGCCAGGGTTGCAGACTGCATGGCCTCCAACAAGTAAAACAAATTCATCTAAGATGATCAAACAGGTTTTATCAGGTTGCAGAGCTGCTAGGCAGGGAAGTGCGTGCAACCCAATTATTTGACTTATAAGGACCAAGGCATGAGAGCCAGCGGCATCTCAAAGGAGCAGCCTTATGCTACCAAGGTGAGGGCAGTTCAACAGCTCTTAATCTTTGCATACTCCAGCTGACTTTTGGATGTCCTACCTAGGGTTATCTGGAAATTGTCCTTTATTCTTATTGATGATCAAAGGACTGGGAAGCCCGCCATACAAGGAAAGGCTGAGAGAACTGGGTTTGTTCAGCCTTGAGAAAAAAAAGCCGTAGGAGAGACCATATCACCATATTCCAGTATTTAAAAGGGTGGCTACAAAGAAGATGGACACTCCCTTTTTACAAGGAGTCACGAGGAAAAGATGAGGGGTAATGGGTACAAGTTACTCCTGGGGAGATTCCGACTGGACACAAAAGGAAAATTTTTCACCTTGAGAACAATCAGCCATTGGAATAATCTCCCCTGGGAAGTGGTGGCTTCCCCAACATTGAACACTTTTAAGATCCAACTGGACAGGGCGCTGGGCCATCTTGTCTAGATTGTGCTTTTGCCAAGAAAGGTTGGACCAGATGATCCTTGATGTCCTTTCCAACCTGGAATTCTATGCTTCTATCATTATCTCCAGTTTTCTATGCAATGGATCTGTTGCAGCAATATCAGACCTGCCTCTGACACTACTGCAAGTATGTCCTTACCACGTGCTCTTTCCCTCTCCTGTGCCAGTGATTCCTTACCCACCACGAAGCCTCTCTCCTCCCTTTTTCCCTGGCTGGCCACTGCTCTTCCCTCTCATTTCTAACTCATGACAGAGTCTGGTTGCTCTCTTCCCCTCCAGCCACTGACACCACCATTCACCTCCTCCCCACAGGATTTTGTGCAGTTTTTCAGTCTGGATCACCTCCTTCCCTCCTGCCCCAGGGATTTCTCCAGAGCCACCCTCTGCCTCAGCCAGCCCTTTCTTCTCCTTTCCATACAATTACTCCTCCTTCTCATGGACCTCAACCTGCCTTATGCTCCTGACGCCACATGGGTTGACACAGTAGTGAGCTTTTGCTCAGGTCTGCCCAGACTTATCACCCTACAGCAGACTTACCACCTGGCAATTTTGACGTAGGAGGAATTACGAGTGATGACTTACAATGGAAATAAATTCCACTTTCACTTTCCTAGTCCTGCATGATGTGACTGCTGCAACTTGGCTGTAACAACACAAACCCCAGTGTGATTCCTCAGCCCCTTTTGCGAGGCGCGAGGCAGAAATTCTCCAGAACATCCTTTTCCTCTGCCATGGCCACTGCCATGAGGAGGCTCAGAAGAGTGGGTGCAGCTCTCGCCGTGACGGGCAGGCTGCAGGACGAGCCCCCAAGTAGCCCGCAAGCGGCCATGGGGGCTCGATGGGTGCCCGGGGGCTGGAAGTCCCTGTCTAGACGTGCTCATCTGGAGGGCAGAGAAAATTACAGCGGCAACGCAAGCAAAATACTTCTCTGTGGTATGTAAGTCAGCAGTGAAAAATTAGAAAGATGCCAAAGATCAGCCTGCCTGTACCTTTTAAGGTCCAGAGATAACACCGCCCCATGAGTCAGCTGTTCGACTGCTATCAGTAGATTATAGACTAAATACCTCTCACGGCACATTTTGGTGACCATATAACCCTGAGCAGCCCCAAATGCATGGCATTTTTGAAATGTGTTGCAGAAGGCAGCATGGTGGCCTTAAGATGCCATCACGCTAGGTTTTAAAACAGAGCCGTTCCTAAGTTATCCCAGGTCTAAGTGCAGAGAAAGAAGTACGAAAACATTTTGTAAAACGCTTGCAACACGCTCATCTCCCAGGTTAGGTTCAGATAAGCAAAAAAAGTGACTGCTCTGAAGCGCTCCACCCTTGCTCTCCTAAAGTTCCTCTGCTGAGGTCTAAAAAGGTAATGATCTGGCGGTGAAAAATAGATGGAACTGTGTCTTTTCCTATTTTCAGAGCCCAGAAACTTCTGTTGAGATATGATGACCAGTGCTATTGAACTGATCAGACTACATGGGACTTCACAGCTCTTAAAAATTGTGAGTTAAGCCACAGATTGCCAAATGATGGGAAAGAAGGGAAAACCTCTTGGGTTTTACGAGGCGCCATCCCTCAGTCCTTCAGTCCCCCGAAAAGAGCTAATTAAACATGGAAAGTCTTCAAAGTTTTGAGCAACTCGGGCTTGGCTTGGGGCTATTTAGTTCGCTCTGTCAAAGCCGAGCCTGGCCGGCGTTTCAAAGCCGGGCTCCCCCCGCCTCCGCCCCGACGGCGCGCCCGGGGCGCGGGTCTCTCTCCCGGGCACCAGCCCTCCCGCCCGGGGCTGCGGGGGCTGGCGGCGGTGGCGGCTGCGGTGCCCTCCGCTGCAGTACCGCGCTTCGCCGCGCACCGGCAACCGCCCCCCCGCGGCGGGGAGGGCGGGCGGGCGGAGTGTCGGCGGCGGGGCGGTGCGCGGTGGGCGGCGGGGCGCGGTGGGCGGTGGGGCGGTGCGGGGCGGTGCGCTGCGGGCGGGCGGGCGGGCGGGTGGTGGCGGCGGCGGGGCGGCGCGCGCCCGCCCGCCGGTGCCGCGCGGGGCGCTGATGCCGCGCGGGGCCGGTCGCGCCGCGGGGCGGCGGGGCGCGCGGGGCGGGCGGCCATGGGGCGCGGGATGCGGCTGCCGCCGCTGCTGCCGCTGCTGCTGCTGCTGGGCACCGCCGCTGCAGGTGGGTCGCGACCGTCCGGCGCTCGGCGTGTTCCGCCCGCCGCGGGCGTACGAGGCAGGTTGCGGGGCCGTATGGACGGACGTATGGGCGCGTGGGCAGACGTACACGCGCGCGCGGGCGCGCGCGTGTGTGTGTATGTGTATACGCGTTATGTGCACGCACGCCTCTGTGCACCGCGTATCGCGTACGCCTGTGCGCACTATGAGCGCACGCGTACGTCTGCGTACGCGCCTTTCTGTATACCCGCGCGTACGCGTGTACATACGCATATATATATATACACACGTACATACGCATATATGTATGCACATGCTGTGTATGCGTGTGCCCGCACACGCTGTGTGTGTAGGTAGGCGGTGTGTGTACGCGGGAGCGCTGGGGGGGGTGGGCCGGGGCTGCGCTCCCAGCCCCTCGCCGCAGACAAAGCGGGGTCCGGCCGCGCCGCGCCGCCCGCCGAGGCTCCCGAGGGGCGGCGGGGGGGGGCGGGCTCGGCCCCGGGGGGCTGAGAGCCGGGGAGCCGGGGGGTGCCCACGAGAGCCGGGCACGGCTGCGGGGGGGACGCGGAGGAAAGACGGTGCGTGGGCTCCGCAAGCGCTTTGGGGCGGCGGTGCCCCCCAGCCGTCGGGGTGCGGAGGGCAGGGCAAGGCGGGCAGGGTTTTCAAAGCCCTTCTCCCGCAGCGTAAAACACTTTGCGGTGAGATCTGCCCGCAGCGGGGTCCCGCCGCGCCGCAGCAGAGGCAATTGGGCATAAACAGTTTGCGTAACGCTTCTTCCCCGGCCCGTCGCAAGCCGGGTGCCAACTTTCTTCTTTAAAAAGAAGAGAAAAACCCAGATGGGAAACAAACATTTAATCGGGCACAAGATAAAAATGAAACATCACAAGGCAAGTGTTGCTAAAATGCTTAAGCAGGAAGCATATGATTTTCCATGGATGTTTTACAGGTGAGTCATGGTATTAGCTGCATGCTCTTACTCATTGCTGAAGATCCTGGTCCGGTGGCATGTACAGTATATAGAATGGGAGTATTTAGTCAGGCAGATTCATTAAGTGCAAGAAAGGAAAAACACCTTTTCCAGGGCTGTGGCAGAGCAGTTGCGCGCGTGGGGCTGACGGCATGGAAATCTTTATCCTCTCATTTGTCCTTTTCCTGAATTCCTGTGGCAGCCAGCATTACACTAGAAAGCTGTCACTTTTCATAACAAGCGGTGCTCTGCATCCGTCGTCGTGCAACTCCTTCCAATTCAAGTGAAAACAAACACCCGTTTCAAAGGGGGTTTCCTCTCCCCCCTTCCCTCCCCTGGGATGGGAAGTGGGGTCTGCGTGCCAGCAGCATTTCTCAAATCCTACTGAAGCCAAGGTCCCCGGCCCCAGATCTGGCCCCAGGTGAGGAAGGGACCCTCTGTGCCTGGCCCAAAGACAACTGCAGTCAGTGACCGTGTGTGACCGGGGCTGGAGCATACCAGGAGCTGGGAGCAATCGAATACTCTCAGCTCACAGGGTCTCGCATGGGAATTTGGTAGCCAATCCCTCCTGGACGGGCTCAGGCAGAGCCTTGCCCCTGCCCCGGGACAGCTATGCCAAGCCCTGCCACCCCTGTCACCAGGAAACCTCCCACTGACCAGCTCCTGCTCCACTGCCTCCTGGGGGGCGGTACACCACCACGAAAAACAGAGGGACTTCACAAGCACGAACAATAATCTCGACCTGTCTCAGGGTGCTGACTGAGCCCCCCTCTATTTACCTCTTCTCAAATCCGCCTTGCAGTCCCGCAACTGAGGGAACCGCGGTAAATGTTCATCTGTTTGTTCAGCGAAGAACTGCACTGTGTTACATGTAGCCAAAGAATCCAGGAAAGCAGCCAAAGACATAAATTAGGCCAACTTGTGGCAAGCCTAACTGATAGTATGATAATAGCACTTACTTACCTACCCCTCAGGAGGACTGCGTAGGTTAGTTAATGTTTATACAACACTTTGAAAAGGATGTTCAGGAGATGTAAGTGATATTGCATTAATTTTATGGTTACATTTGTTTACTTTTCTAGACTAAACGTATTCTGCACAGTTAATATATATCATCTCAGACACAGTTTTACCGGGTCCCTGTAAGAAGCTAACTTGACTGAGCATTTCTTGTTCACTAAAAATTTCCCAAGACTGTTCACCTGGTGAAATCTAGAGACTGGATTCAGAAGTGCTTTGTAATGGGTGCATAACTAGCAGCAGTCCACATCTGTTCTGAATAATTGGTATAGAAAACCTGTATAGACCTTTGGTGGTAGAAATGTTTTCTTTCCAGTGTGTTTCTTGAGGAGCAGGAGAAGTGGGGAATGCTGTCAGGCTTTGAAGGCTTAGCCTCTGCTAGTGCGTAATATAGCTTAATTGCAACTATGAGCCTGTAGACAAAAGTTGAATAAACCCCAAATAAAGGATTTATTGGATGCTAAACTGAAACAACCTTTGGACGTAACAAAAATGCCAAGAAGAAGCAATAATAATTGGTGCACAAAGCTGACTATGTATGACTGGCCCGGTGATAAAAATGACATTACGTACCTCAGATGGTTTGGCTTGCCCACATTCAAGTCATCAGAGCCTTTTTTTTTTTTTTAATGTTAAATAGTTGTGGTTCATCACATACAGCCTTGACCTTCTGTTACATTTATTAATAAAGAGGTGGAGAGCCCCTAATCAAACATTCCTGCACCAGGAGGGTTACATTGCAGATGTTTTCACACCAAACCCCATGGTGATTTTATTTTTCTTTGACACTTTAACTGTGGATTTTTAAATGGACAAGGCTTCCAGAGAAACTGGAACAAAAACCACAGAACATCAGCTGCGAGGCAGCTTGCCAGCATCATTTCAACCAAGGATTATTTATTTTTTTTCCCCCTCCTTTACACACAGCAGTGACAGCTTTTCTAAACTTAAGCAGTGCTTCATTCGATTCGACCCTGACCTCAGCAGCAGTTTGGGGTAGGGACGGAGGGCTGGGAAAGGGGGTGAAGATTTGAGGTCATTGGTGGCAGAAGATATTCCTGCAAGGAGGGTGAAGATTGAGGTCATTGGTGGCAGGAGATATTCCTACAAAGGGGGTGAAGATTTGAGGTCATTGGTGGAAGGAGATAATCCTACAAGGGGGGTGAAGATTGAGGTCATTGGTGGCAGGAGATGTTCCCACAAGGAGGGAGATTTGAGGTTAGTGGCAGGAGATATTCCTACCAGCTCTCACACCCCTGGCACCCAATCTGCCACACGGTGAGCTGGGGTACAGCAATGCTGTCCCCCTTGGCCGTCTCCTCGTCTTGGCTTCCCCGGTGTCGCTGGCATCCCGTCTTTCTCGTGGTCCCCTTCCTCAGGACCACCTGGATGCCCTTGGAGGCCTCGGGGCAGGGGTGGCATGGCCATGGCTGCTGCCCCCAAAGCCTCAGTCCTGCTCTGGGTTCCTCGGGGTAGTAGGGTGAAGTGGAGGCATCTCTCCTCCCGTGTTGCCTGCTCTGCTCCACAGCTTACCATAGGGATTTTCCCAAGTGCAGGGAAGCCCTGAGGGTTTTTTGGTTTGTTTTGCTGTTATAGAGACACTGAGCTCCATGGAGGGGAGAGCCGAGGAGCAGTGCTGCCCTCTCCCTCGGCCCCTCTTGGGGGTCTCACTGGGGGACAGCATCCCCAAAAAGTGTCCTGGGGATGGGGTGGGATGTGCCCACCTTGGGAGCCGGCTTCACCCCCCTCCTGCTCTCTATCTTGTAGGTCTGGGCAGCCCCTGCGAAAAGGCCTGCAACCCCCGGATGGGCAACCTGGCGCACGGTCGGGCGCTGCGGACGGAGACAGCCTGTGGGCGCCATGCCGCCGAGCCCTTCTGTGCCTACGCCGAGGATGCCCAGCGCCGCTGCAAGCGCCCGGCTTGTGGCCGGTGCAGTGGATCCCATGCCGGGCTGGCCCACCCCCCCGCCGCCATGGCCGACTCGCCCTTCCGACTGCCCCGCACTTGGTGGCAGGCGGCTCAGGACGCCCCCCGCGAGACCATCCAGCTGGACCTGGAAACCGCCTTCTACTTCACTCACTTGATCTTGGTCTTCAAGTCGCCCCGGCCAGCCGCCATGGTGCTGGAGCGCTCCCAGGACTTTGGCGAGACGTGGAAGCCTTACAAATATTTTGCTGCTAACTGCTCGGCCACCTTCGGGCTGGAGGATGACGTGAGGCAGAGGGGAGCCATTTGCACTTCCAGATATTCCAGTCCCTTCCCCTGTACCGGAGGAGAGGTAGGTCTGCCGGGATCGGGAAGAGAAAGCCCTCGCTTCAGCCCTCTTTCACTCTGCAATCTCTGCACAGGCGTTTATTCCTCCTTACCTCACAGCCATCCCTTGTCATTGAATGTATTTCGCAAGGTGAATTCACATAATTCATTCCAAGCTGATATAGGCATCGCCCTGCCCCTCACTTTGCTGAGGGGCTCGTAATCTCCCTCTTTTTCCTAAAAATTCCTCTCCCCTCTCCTGAGGAAACTGCCCAGCACAACTGCAAATAAGTCGGATGCTGCCGATTCCTCGGGAAAGCCAACGGGAACGTCATCGCTCTTGATGGTCTTCTCTGGGTCTTGCAATTGTGTGGTTTGGGGTGATGCAAATCAGTCCAACCTGGACCAAAATGCAACTAGGTTAAAATTAACGGTCACCACATTCACTTTTAATAGTGACCACCTTCGCTGAGAAGTAAGCATGTAACCAGTCAAAATAGCTACTGACCACACTGAAGTATGGTTCCCATAAACCAGATTAGCCAGGTAATTAAGGAACTTACAATTTATCTTTCTTTTTTTTTTTTTTCTTTTCTGTGCACACTTATGCTCTTGTGAAAAGAGCTTGACAAAATGAAGAAAAACATCACATTTGCTAAGAGGAAAAATATATGGGAAGAAATCAGATTATTTTCAATATCAGAAACAGCAGATAATAAATCATGCATTTGGAGGTGCTACCAATAATGCTTTTCCCTTTGGTGCCTAAGCCTGTCCCGTGGTGCCAGAGAGCCTCCCCTGGGAACCACGGCCGTGGGGCTGTCCTCCGGGGTCCCCACTTGTGGGGAAGTCTCCCTAGTGACCAGCTCTGGACTTTAAAGGCTGCTCCCTCTAGTGGCCTTATTTAACGAGCTTGTCGGAGGGTTTAATGAAACTTAAAATTGCCCTCTGACCTAACTCAGAGAAAGGAGCAAATTCAATTAGTGAATCAGGTTATATCATTTTAGATTCTGCTGGTAACATGTTTTGAGGTGAAAGCCTGGTTCTTGGAGACCAACATTAATGTCTGAGAAAAATTACGTGTTCGGACGCCTTTGCAGTCATTTGGGGTCACCTCTAGCCATGCTCCAGCTAGGAAGCCACTCTCTGCAAAAATACAGAGAGCTGTTTTTTCACCAAAGTGTATCTCTTAGCTGCATCTCAGGATGCATCCAATGTCCTGCTCTAGGAGAAGCTGCTCTGTGCTCTTGTCAGCTCAGGAACCAGGATCTCCAGACTTACCAGACAGACCCAGGGTGGTTATTCCACTAGCCCAGAGAAGAGTTTAAATCAGATGGCTGGCAAGAGAAACTGCTGTCTTCCTCTATTCTCCTGCCTCCTTTTGCTCGTGCCCCCAAAAAGCTGCCTGAACTTCCTTTCACAGTGAAATATGTAAAGGGGCTTATAAGAAAGGTGGAGGAAGATGTTTCCCCAGGGCCTGTTCTGAGAGGACAATGGGCAATGGTTTAAACTGAAATTGATTTAGATTGGATATAAGGAAGAAATTTGTTACAGTGTGGGTGGTGAGACACTGAAACAGGTTGCCCAGAGGACCTGTGGATTCCCCATCCCTGGAAGTGTTCAAGGCCAGGCTGGATGGGGCTTTGAGCAGCCTGGTCTAGTGGGAGGTGTCCCTGCCCGTGGCAGGGGCATTGAACTAGATGATGTTTGAAGGTCCCTTCCAACCCAAAACACTCTGTGATTCTGAGTCGGGGCTAACTACAAAGTAAGACCTAAAAAAAACGATGGATGTACCTTGATGGGAATTTTCCAGGTCCTCAGCATTCCTGCCAGTCTCTGTGTTCCACCACCTGAATCATAAGGCCTGCAATACAGGGCAGGGGCTGAAATCTATAGCTCTCAGGCCAGCCAGCAGGACGTGTCTGGGCTTCTCTGACTTGCACGCTCCTTTTTCAGCTTTCCCAGGGATAATTCTCAGGGGTGAGAAATGCAAGGCATCATGCAGGGCAGTATTTGTCCCGTTTGTGCTGGGTCCTGTGTAGCTAGCACCTCAGTGTGCTTTTCGCCGTGGTCACCTCATTCATGTGCCTGCACACCAGGACGGGGTCTGGCGAGAACCTCTGCAAATTCCGACCTCGCGAGGGCTCCTCTGTAGGTTGGTGCAATGCATGGTGACAGTAGGATGGAGGTCTTGTGTGTAGAGACCGGTGCCTGTCTCAGGAAGGAAAGGAATTTGTTGTGTTTGATGCATCTGCAGTAGCATGCTGCAAAACCAGACTATTTACCGAGCTTGCTCCTGTGGGATCTGTTCTTTTGGCATCGCTTTAGCTTGTGTTATTGCAAAGAAGCTATAAAAGTCAAGATCATTTCATTATTCCAGGTTTTAAACAAAAGTTGAGTCCAAGGGGCTGGAGCTTATAAGGTTTTATTTATATGGCACACTTCAGTTCCCTGCACTTAAACACCACTTTTTACCTGCAAAGTAATAACAGCAGCTTTCTGGTGACCAGATGGCAAGCCTGCATGCTTAGCAAATATCACATTTAATTTATTACAGTGCGCTACATTCCAGCAATTACTTGTAACTGCCAATGGCAACATGTATCTCACCTAAAGAAACATCAGAGTTTTGTGTTCTGTTTGGAGTTATGTTGTGCCGTACTCCCACTTCTGGTAGCACCTAATTTCAGACATATGGAAACAGTAATTGCACTTGAAACAGTGGTTTCAAATATGCAGTCATCTGAAATGTCCAGGTCTGAAGGGTATTATTTAATTGCAGCTCAGTTGCCGCCGTTTTCCTTAAAGCGCAAGCATAAGTTCTGCGAGTGCTACCGGATTTCTTTGTTAACTTTTTAAAGTTCTTTGGAATTGCGATGCAACAACTGTAACCCGTCATCCAAACTGCGCATCCCACCATCTGTATAGCACTTTCTCCCACTTCAAACGTTTCAACCCCACACGTGCGTTGCCAGGCGCAGAGTCGGGGCTCGCAGGGTTGTGCGGGACGGTGGGGTCTCTGCACGCTGCCCACAGCTCGGTCGCCTCCGCCTTGTCCCCCTGGATGAGCAATTTGCAAAGCTCAGGGGAAGGCTCAGGAGACGGCGTCTCACCCCAAACGGCGCCGGAGCTGATCCGCCTGCGTTTCTGCCGAGCATCACGCTGCCTGTGAGCCCCGTTTCAAGGCAGCAGCATGCAGAATCTCATAGTACTCGGGGGCTCACGGCCTCTTTTTTAATAAATCACGTGCTAATTTGGAACAAGCATGTATCTGCTTCAGTTTTTATTGAAAAGTGAGGCTTTTTGCATTTCTTCTGCCCTCGTCATCATGAGTCATTCCTCAGATGCCTAGTTCAAGTCTTATGACAAATATCCTCCCTCATCACAAATTTGCCATGATGTTGATTTTGAGGAGATTTATGTTACCGCAGAAAGCAAGCTGCCAGGTCTCTGGGTTCATTGCAAAGACCCAGAGCTCCAAGCTTGTGGAGAAATGAGAGATGCTGAATTGGCTCTGGGAGATGCCTTTCATCTTTCTTCTGTAGTAGAGTGGCTCTGGGCTTCCCCTTGCGGTGGTGGGACTGGGGTGGTGAAGGGTGCTGGGAGAGCGGTCTGTGCTCGGAGGTTGGCACCATGCTGCGGTCACCCAAGCTGGGTGCCACCACAGAGGTGGGGGAGGTAATGTCACATGCCATGTGTGGCACTTGGCAAGTCTACTGATGGGTAGAGTCACCTCAACAGGGACTTGGCAGGTCTCTGCTCTTCTTTGTTACCTGTTGCTGATGCTGCAAAACTACCAGGCATGGTTGTGCTCTGCTTAGTGTGCACCTGAGTCCTCTACCCTGAAGCAGGCATGAGCTGGAGGATCAACAGCCCAATGGTGGGATTAGGAAGGAAAGGGCACATCCGGACAGAACCAGAGAGGAAAGAAGTTGAAGGCTGCATGGCACAGTGGTGATGTCAGGAACACTGAACCGATGCCCTGGGTTTGGTCTTAGAGGCTTTCTCAGTGGAAGTAAGCATGAGTTCACAGGTCAGCACATGCTCAGAGACTTTGCCGATGCACATGCTGGAGCAACCTGGCCATAGTCTGGCCTTATGCGAAGAAGAACCACCCTTTCAGCAGCCAGGAAAGCTTCTCTGCAAGGATCCAGGAGCCAAACAAAACATCTGAGCCCTTCCTCAGTAGGGAACAGAGGAAACGAGGCAGATGGTGGGCGCCCACCTCCTGCCCCATCATCCCCAGGGACTCAGTCCATGTTCATAAAATCGCCTGCAGGCTGGCACTGCTTTTGGGACCTCTCACCACTCAACATCTAGGGCCAGGCTGTCCCCTGTCCTGGCGCCCATCCAGTATGGGTGAAGGAGAAGCAAGAAGGAGGTGGAAACCTCAGTACAACCAAGTCGGGTTTCCAGCAAGCTTCAAGCATCTGCCAGTTTGAGGGGTTGGATTTGCAACACTGATCAGCTGCACACAGAGGGGCCACTAAAGTCTTTCTCCATGCTTAATTTAGTGAATTAATTGTCTCACAGCAGCAGTTGGTTTAGCATAGGCAGAAACCTCTATATGCTGGCCTTATATGATCAGTGTTTTAAAAGAAAGGCTAAGTTTTAGCCTGGATCATCCAAATGTGCTACAAACCCAGAGTGTTTCCACTGTTTTCCAGGGTGTAACCCTTCAGCCACATTATTGCAAGGGAAATCAGAACGGGATTCAGCAGCCAAACATAATCTGATCTAAGTAAACAAGATGCAGAAATAAACTCTCTCATGCTCAAATAGGAATGCCAATTTTTATTAGTAGGCGTAAAAGGCTGTCTTCCCTCCCATAGTTCAGATCGTATTAATATTTCTTCCTTTACAGCCTAATCTGATCGCTGTTAAGGGCTCATTGACAAGGGGCCCTTAGCAGATGTTAATTCTTTAACCGTGAGCGAGAGTGACTGTCCACTCTGCAATGCAATTATCTCATTCACTTTACATTCCCATCTGTGGTCAATTCAGATTAGCTCGCCTGAGTGTCCCCATTTAGACAAGCTCCAGGATAAAAGGACTTAGTGAAGCAGAGTCTCCTTGACAAGATTTTAGTAAATTAGTAACTTATTTGAGTGTTCATCTATTCAGAATACTGCTAATAAATCACTTTGAGACCTCAGCTATTGTTGCTGTTTGCTATTAATAGGAGAGGCGTATTTGCAGCTTGACTATATTCCAGCAACAAATTCTAATGTGCTTTTAACTTTTGAAACATCACATGCTGCTGTTTTACTGCGGGGTGTGTGTCTTGCTGAACATTTTATTGATCTCATGTGCCTCTGTAGCAGAAAAACCTTCAAATGTTTTGCCTCGCACTGTTACTGCATGCAGCCTGCCTCTTGTTCCTTAAGGATTTGGGCACCAGTCCTACTGGTTCTACCTGAAATTAGCTGCATAGAGGACAATTAAATTGTGTCCTGCTACTCACAAGTTTGGCCCTGATAGACAGTGAGGAACTGTAACACTTGCCGACGCAAACAGGAGTTAAAGATGCTCAGTGATTTTTATTTTGGAGCCCTAATTTTGGGTTGTAGAAATACTATGTTGCAACCTAGAAGCCTTTGCCCATTTTTTTTGCCTGTCTTTTAGGCCTGAGTAAGGTTATCACTGCTGTCCTTAACTGAAGCTACATCTCCATTGCTCTGACATCCTCCAAGGATCTTGTGGGTCACGGGAGGTTTGAGTTCAGTCACTCGCAGGACTTGGGACTCTACAAAGAACCTGGGCAAATATGCAAGAATAACTTCAAAACAGCCTGGGATGTCAGCCCATTAGAAGGCTGCAAATGGCTTTTTTAATTGTTCTGTGCCACTGGTGTCTGCACAGAGAGAAAACAAAGGCCCAAACTGACACGAAGAAAAGAGGGAAACTGGCTGGTGTTCAGTTGTGCTCAGGACACATGAGGACGCAGCTAGGGAACTGTGTTTTCCAGTCCCATCTCTACACTTTGTAGAAGTGCATTTTGCGGGGGGGGGAACAACCACAAAAAAATCCTCTTTAACAGCATCTTCCTGTTCATTCGGTCTTTGGAAAAACACAAATTGTCAGTCTCTGTACAAAAATGCCACATGCGAAAGAGAGTTTGTTCAGCTAGGGGCCAGGGGTGATGGGTCTGATGGCCAGACCAAGCCCAACTCCTTGCATTATATCCATGAATTTAGCAAAGCACGGGGGACATTATTTCATAAGCACAAGAATAACGATTTCTAGGGGAAAATTTAATGAGACGAAGTAAACAAAGTCAGGCCGGAGTCAATGAAATGGTGTAGGAACCTGGAAATCCCAGGCTGCAGCAGCTGGCCATTCATCATGGGGTGGCTGGGGAGGGTTCCTGAGAGCCGAGCAGGATGCCTCCTTGCCGGCCTGCACGGCACAGGGCTCGCTGCTTGCAGCAGTGCTGGCAGCTGCGGCACACCAGCAGGATGCTGTCCCTCCACCAGCCACCTTGCTGATGGCTGTGGTGGGATGCATCTCTTGGCTTGGCCACCAAGCTTTCCCTCCTGGCAGGGAAGCCCGTCTTCCCAAGCCCTGTGCGGGGTTTCCACTGGCTTTAGCACAGTGAGGTGGAGGGGAGCTTCCCCCTTTAAATAATGGGGCAGCAAAAAGGGGATTCAGGGAAAAAGGGGAAACCTGAGCTTAGTTTTTAATCTGTGCCTGAGAGGACAGGAGATGAGGGCAGTTCTGGGCACATGTGGAGACAAACCTTCAGTCTCCAGGGAATTTTACCATGAAAGGTACTTTCCCTCTAGAGATTGGGTGCCATCAGGGCCGAGTGACACAACTGCTGTTTTCCGGGCACTGGCACCTGCTTTTTAAGCTTTCCGTACGTGGAGTACCAGGGATGATACTGTCAGGTCTCTGGGCCAGGTTGTGTCAAAACACTCCCTCTCTGCTGCAGGCAGTCCCAGAGCAGTGACATGTCCCTTTGCTGGGCCTCCCAGGTGCTCAGCATCTCTGGAGGACCAGGACACGCAAGGGGCAAGACGCTTCTTCAGCCTGCCTGGTGATCCTCCGCATGATTCTCCCCATTGCAGCTAGCCCATGGGAAGGTCTCATCATCTCCTTTTCTCCCTGGCTTTCCCAGTGCTTTTGACACTTGGAGGTTGGCCCTCCGCTTGGCCAGCTCTTGAAACGCAGCCGTCCCTGAGATGGAGCATAGCCAGTGTTTAACAGTGCATATCGGCGGTCCTCTGTTGAGAACAGCAAGTTTCTAACAACGTGTGGATCAGAGCTTCTGGATCGGCCTCCAATTATGGCTAAAACAAATTATTCCTCAGAGTGAGCTTGACTGGTCTGTGAAAGGGGACATATTGTAGGCTGCCAACAGCAGGAGGGAATGAGTCCCAGGGCTCCAGGAGACCCTTTCCAAACTTCTTATGTAGGAAGTGAAGAGCACTGTACCCACACGAAACAAGAGGAATTTGGGTAGGCAGAATTTAATTCTCTAAATTGGCATCTGGCCTTGTTAGCGGGGACTATTGCTTCCCTTGAGAAAAGTGCTGAGGGGTTTTAGCAGCGCAGCCAGGGCCGCTCTTCAGGCACTGCACCCCACGGCTTCATTTTCACAGTTCATTTTTGGCGTGAAGGGCGGACTGGCCCACTTATTTGTCTCCCAGTTCGCTGGCTGGAAAGTAGGGCTGCCATGTTTCTCTTTGGGATTCCTGGATACAACCGGTTACACGGGAAGTGTGTAACCTAAAGCAGTGAATCGACACATCTCAGAAGTTTTGGATCAAAAGCTCATGGGGACTTAATCTGAGATTAATCGCCGTGCACAATGGGTGTCGGCGTGAGATATCCTGTCTACCAACATTCAAAATCCTACACAAATGGTGAAGTCCTGAAATTCTCCCTGGGCAACATTTCCAGGAAGAAAAGAAGTTAATGTCCAAAAACAAACTCACTAGACGCATATGCCATGGCTCCCTCACCGGTGTCTGCGCAGCGTCACTCATTGCTGTGTAGCCGTGAGTTGAAACGGCAGTGCTGTTTCTCATGGCCTTTTTGACTAGGCGTATTTACATATAATTCAGACAGGTGTTCTCTTTCCCAAAATTAAGTGTAGCTCATGGTAACTGGATGGTTTAAGCAGCCAGCTCTATAGACAGAAAGCCTTTTCATTATAGGCAAGAGCAATTGAAAAATATTCATGAAATCGGGTTACTCTTAGGTTGAAAGAAATCCCCTTGATCCCTAGTACTGTTGCAGGCATTCTTGCTGAAACGCTAACCTGCTGCCTTGCGGGCTTTTGCAGTGCTGCATCGTGCTCAGAAGCTGTTAAAGGAGTTATTCTGCAGCTCTGGGGAGTGAGCCAGCTTTTCTTACAGCCCTGCCTACAAACAAGCAAGTCCAGTTCACTGTTGGGCTCTTTGGAGGCAGCTCCAGGTTTTCTTGGTCTTCCATATGCACAACAGGTACTGCTGGCAGGCCAAGGCTGAGAACATAAATCTTTGTGGGGATAGGGAAAGGAGGGGAATTGCTGGAGGGAAGAGTATTTAAATACCATCTTTCTTGCCAAGCAGTCAAAGGACTTCTTCATATCATCAGCTGAAATGTGCTGGTTCATTTTCCTATGCGGGACAGTGGAGCCTTGGAAACGGTGATTCTGAAGATGAGAAAAAAGCAATAATTATTTTCCTTGATACTGCACAGTCAATGATATCATGCATCTGGAGGGTTTTGTGAGCCAAGAAACTGAGTGTTTTCTGTTTGATGAGTGAAGGTAGCGATTAGGCAAAATAAAACCATTGTGGAATAAACTGTCAATTCTTGGAGCAGCACTGTTAACTGGAGGTGAAGAAATCCAAGTGTTTTGAGCTGTTTGAGCTGGAGAGAGATTTTTCTGGTAAGAATATTGCCTCTGTGATCATCGTCTGCATGAAGACAGGCATGACCTAGCAGTGTTTCATTTTCATCTAACGGAATTGTGCTGAAGGGAAGCTGAGAAGATGACTCTTGTCTGACTGATTATTGCCAGAGATGTCATGGATCCTGGAGAAATCCCAAGGCTCTTGCCTATCTCTCCTCGTGCTTTTTCCAGCCCCCCAACCAGCCGGCTGCTGCGCATGAGTAGGAGCTCGTCCCATACAGCTTCTTGCCTTTGAGAATGGCATAAGAATGCCTTGAGTTTCCCAAAAGATAAACGTTGCCTTGGTATAAATTAACTTGCCAAGGTCCCCGCAAGGGCTGGTTATTTGAAATAGTTGTATTTTCCTCCTGAAGTCTTCGTAAGACTGCCTAACTTTTGGATGGCGAGACAAAGGATTATTTGCCTTGTTTTATGCACTGTAAAAGATTGTAGAAGGTCTGTAGGCATGGGCCAAATGCTGTCCTTTGTTAAAATATATGAAGCAGCCATAACAGCTGCAGGAGTGCCATTTCTCCAGCATCTTGAGAAGCTCAGGGGCTGCTGCTAGTGGTTCGCGGTGGGTTTCTGTCACCGTTGCTCGGGGATGTGGACAGTGTGCTTTAGGCCATTGCTTGAAGGACAGGCTCCACTGCTCACTTTGTTCTTAGTGTCTCTGATGGTCACCTCTCTGCAGTGGCCAGGCAGGTTTACCAACTTCTCTTGCTGTTTCATCTCACCCGAGTGGTGCTGAAGTGTGCACCGTGAATGTGAACATGCAGGGGATGGTCAGAGGTCTCCAGGAGAAAAAGAGAATCTCTTCTTTCCTGCGATCCACTTGGTGTGACAGGCAGAAAACCATATTAGAGGAGCTGGTGGGTGATTATCTGCCCAGTTTAGGCTGATGAACTTCCCACACCATGTGAATTATTTACAGCATCTGCCAAAAAAATCTTTTTTTAGCCTAGGGTCATTGCAATGAACATAGCACAGAGAGGCACATGGGTTTCTCTCTTAAAAGCTCTTTTACTTGGTGTGGTAATACATCAAATAAGTCCGTTTTGTCAATAGAGCGTTACCAGCATTGTGGCTCTAGCAGTCTTCTTCACAGGGCAAGGAGTCCATGAGGCTTGATTTTGTGAAGGAACAAGATTGTTTTCATAAAACTTTTAGGAGCTTAACATCTTTAAGATATATTTTGCAAATGTTGAAGTTAGCCAGCAGTTTCAAAAGTTTTTAGGGTGGACTGATGGACAGGCACATAGATACACATGCAGTGCAATGGCACAAGGCCTATTTCAGTAGGGAACTAACCTGAAAGATATGGCTGTAAAGGCTTTGCAAGCGAAACACTCCTCTGCAGGCACAGCTCTCCCCTCCAGGAAGAGCCAAGGAGACAGCCTGGCAGAAGGTGACCACACTGACGCAGAAAATGCTGGCATGGGGTTGAGCCCTCAATACTGAAACTGGGAGACAAGAAAAACCCATCTGCAGGATATCTGTCTCTCTCAGAGGATGTATGTGGGCAGGGAATATGGTGGTTGTTGTTGGCACTAGGTCTGGTGGTTAGACCATGCATCTGACAGATGAGACGCCTGAGCTGCTCCTGCTCTGGGAGGGCTGAGGGAGCCCTGTTAGACAGGGTGGCTTCTGTGCCTGAGGCTTCCTGATGTAAAAAGGGGTCCCCAAAGGTGTCAGGTAGGAATGTTGCTGCTCCCCGTAGGTACCAAATAGGATTTATCGCTGTGGAGTGGGTCTCACTGCTTGGCGCAGCAAACCTTGCAAGTCAAGCCATCCTCACGTGTACAGTAAGACAGTCTCACCTCAGTCTTGCATGTGTTGTTGGGTGTTAGGCTTAATTAGACTTAATTACTCTTTCCTGGGAAGGTGCAGGGGGATGAGCAGGGAGCAGTCCCAGCCCCAAGGCTCCTCTGTACCACCAGGAGGTGACCGAGCAGGGGTGAGCGAAGGAGGTGTGATGACACTCTCTCTGAAGCAGGAGCAGCTGGCTGGTGCTGGATTTTTGCAGCTAAATTTATATCCAATTCCCTCTGCAAGTGAAAAAAAGAAAAGGCTTATCAGGCTTTTGTGGTGATGATGCAGTTTCTTGGGTGGAAGGTGAAATCAGATGCCGTGGCAGGTTCGTGTTGTAGAAAGCCCCAGGGGGCACACACATGTCATATCATTGTTACTATTCTTTCCATTACCCATTTCTACAACTCAGCCTTATTGCCCCCTGTGAGCTTTCTGTAACACTTACCGGGAGAAATGATGACGACTTTTAACTTTTACATCTGTTGAGAAGGAAAACCTTAATTGGCCCAATAAAATTTCCCAGCTAAGTTTCTCCTGAACAAGACTAGCCAAGGCTGAAAGCGGTTGCCACTTCTGGGTAGTCCCTGTGGGAGGGGGCCTGGGCTGTTAGATGGTCTGGGCTGGCTGTGGAGAGAGGCACAGGGGGACGGGGCACGGGTGCAGGGACACAGGAGCTGGGGGTGGCAGAGGTGTCCTGGGCAGCGGGTATAGCTCGGAGCATCTCAGCTTGAGCCATGGTTGCGTGCGGCTGCGAGCAACAGCCGGGGCCTGTGGGCACCAGCAGATGTGAAGCGATGCTGGGCACACAGCTGGAAATGCCGGGGTTGGGAGGTGGGGGACGAGGGCTCCCCTTCGCCTTAGCCCCAAGCGCCTGGCAGGCGGTGCCTAACCTCAGCCATGTGCCGGGCTCCAGGGAAATTCTTCTGGAGGCAAAAGGATGAGGTCCTGGACGCGCTGGCAGAGGTCTACCACTGCCTTTACTGCCTACACTTTCAGAGCGTTGTCCAGGCACTAAATAAACCAGATAGCGTCGAGTGACATGGAGATTCAACAGGGCCCCATAATACAGGCCAATTAGCCACATTTATTTAGTGCCTGCGTACCAAGAGGCACTGCAGACTCCTAATGCAAACCTTTTCTGTTAAACACTTACCCAGATATCACATGCCCTTTTGTAATGTGGTGCATGTCCCTCCTTGCTTTTGCTCTCTCTCTACTTGGAGAAGATAGCAAACCTTACATTCTTTTTATTCTTCTTATTATTTTTTTTTCCTGTGTTCCTGTAAAATACATTGAAAGGAATAAAACCACCAGCAAAAATCAAATAAACCAGTAATGAATTTATCAAATGCCCATGAGCCAAATAGATGAATCAAAAATATGGGTAGGTCATTATTATAGAGTGCTCACAGGGGCATTTTCATCAGACAATACAGGGTAGAGTCCATCAGTCTCTTTTGGCAAGAAAACACAGACACTTCATGCAGTGCTACCACCTTGGTTTTCATTTACAACCAAATAAAAATGTGGTTATGTTTTTAATATTTGTTTATTGCTTTTATTTCTGCTGTATTCCTGTTTGTTGGCTTGTTCCCATGCGTGTATGCTTGTTGAGCCTCCCATCCGTTTTTTCTCTCTGTAATTTGCTAGTGTTGTCATTTTGTGAACCACCCCCTGATGCCTTCCAGGCTTGGAGGGGAGAAACTCTGGCCGAGGCCGGGCTCCCACTTGGAGTTTGGAGCGTGGCACCTCTAGCCAGGCACTGGGATCCGTGGAAGAGGCACATGTTGTGGGGCTGCAGGTCCCTGTCCACAGCCTCTGTGGCTGTGCCTATTTTTGAAGGTCTGTGAGGAAGAAGCTTCTTGTGGATCAAGTGTGTCTCTTCAGTGTCGTGGCCATGTGTGACCCAAAGGGCCCCACTTCATCAGTGTGGCCACTGGTATCTTGACAAAAGTCTGGGCCCCCGTAGCTGCGGTGGGTGGAGGCTCCAGTGGTCTGAGACGCACCCGTGACTCATCGAGAAGGCTTTGCTGACAGCAAATCTTTCATTGGATTTGTTGACTTCCTCAGGCAACTTTGACTTCAGAGCCTATTTTGTTGCTCTCAGCATCGTTCATTACCATTTTCCTTCCCACTGTGGATATATATAAAGATGTCCTTTCATTGCCTCTCGAGTGTAAACATACTAGGGTACTTCTTGCAAAGGGACTTTTATGTATTTATAAATCGAGGTCATTGTGGTGCAAGCGGTTACTTGAGTGCACCATGCACATGGCTGCCGTTTTATTTATATACAGGGCTACATTATTGCATCTGCGGAATGGCAAGTAGCTAAGGCTTCTTGTGCCACTAAGACAAAATAAAGTGATCAACAGAGCAAGAGCTGCTCATGACAGCCCATAAGGAAATTGAAACGCTGTGAAAATTTATAAGAGGGCATCTATGTAATGATGTGCCCGAACTGCAGACAGCTGGGAGCGGTCTGGCTGAAGAGCAGAATATTTTTACTCCGTGGCATAAGCAAGGCACCGCGGGGCAGTTTCTCTGCTCCCACTTTCCTGGGAGGGGAGAGGGCTCCCTCCTGCCACCCACCTGCCGGACATCCCACATGGGAGGTGAACCCGACCTTCTTGAGGGATAGCAGTGGCATTCCTCACTCAGGGATTGCAGCCCATGGTTCCTATTTGGCTGTGTAGAAACACTTCTCCCCCACCAAAAAAATCCCCATGCAGCTTTTAAATCCCTCCTCCATTGATGGTGCTTCATGCAAAGGTTGCATTTATAGGACATGGAATCCAACAGCATTAATTCCATGTGACATGGAAGTAACGTTACCCCAAATACTAGATATTTTGTTTTAAAGGCAGAAGTTCTTTTTATTTGCCTCCTGGTTTGTTACATGTGCTGTTCAGATATGAGATATTGCTCGATACTTAGTTTTAAATGGAAGCTGAGATAAAGATTCGGTTCCTGGGACTGCGTTAAAGAAGAATCCCAAATATCATAAGATTTACAGTGAGCTAGCAACACTGGGAATGAAAATGTCTTTCTGATAGGATATATTATGGCATGTCTAGCATAGAAGTCCTGTGGATTTTCCATTTATTACTTCCTACTTGTTCTACAAAATAGAAAATTTGGATTAGTGCATGCACATAAGAGTCACTGATGTAAAGATCCAGGTCTCCCACCCTTTGCTATCATACGTGCTGCTGACTACTGGGAGAAGTCACATCGTCTACCTAATGTTGTAATGATAGGTTTTGACACGTTGTTGGTAAGATACATACACAGAGACAGACTTGAGCAGAAAAGCCGCAGGTCTGGTCACCATGGGGTGCTTTCTGATGAGGCTTGCTGCATGCAGATGGCCAGATTCTGCTGCCATTGCTCCACCGCCAAGGGGGTGTGTTCCCCTGAATGGGGTGGAGCTTTCTACTGGCAGATGCCTCACTCTGTGAAAACAAGAATGGTGTCATCTATCAAAAAGGAAGTTCTCCCGTACCTTATTGAGCTATTTATCTCCCTTGTGTAATCACAGCGCTGCTCTTTGGCAGGACCCTCGGGCACGGTTTCTTCCAGCACTTTTGGGATAAGAAGAGTAATGGACTTGATGGCTCTGCAGGCAGTGACTTCGCTGTGGGGGGGTGGGAGGGAACTGCACTCCCCCCGTAGTGTCTGGCAGAGGAGCTGCCCCAACAGCTAAAAAGCTGACATGACATGTGTCCGTGTCAGCCAAGACCACGACTGCGGTGGCAGAGTCACTGGGGAGAGTTTCTCTCCCTGTTAGTTGAGCCTGGCGCACATGGTTTCTATGTGGCTTTAGCAGGATAAACCCAGAGGGCTTTGGGAAGCTGTCAGGAAGAGGAAGTGATGGCTGTGGGTTGGGGACATAACCACGAGCATCCCAGAGCAGCTGGGGAGCCCTGGACCAACAGCGTCGATCAGAGGAGCTGGCTGCCTGCGGCCAGGCAGCGGGACCGAAGTCCTGCCCAGTGGCACCAGGGAGATGATGGGCTTGCAAAACCCCATCATCAGATGCACGTGTATGTCAGCAATGCATTCTTCTCAAATCCTGCCTACATGCTTCCCCTGCACCATTAAAACTAAAAAATATTTTCATTGAAGAGGCCTCTGGCTGTGGTGGCCAGGGGTGCCAGCAGAACCACAGGCGTGAAAACCCAGTCAGGTTTGCTGTGCGAACCATGGTTTGTTCATAGACAGGATGCTGCAGCCCTGGGATGGTCCTGTCAGTGGGAGAATTGCACAGAAAAGTCCAAGGAGAGGTAAAAGCAGGAAAACTGGCACCCACGTATGTGTGTACGTGGGGCTGGGGTGCTGGGCAGCACAGGGGTGCAGACCCATAGCAGCTGTACGAGGGTGTTGTGGCCCCAGAGATGTGCTGACTTCTGAGACGGGCTGGAATAAATCAGCGAGGTTAACAACTGAACGGGGAAATCTTGCTGGGAAACACGTCCTTGACCTTATTATGCAGCCTCTGGGGGCTCAGCTCAATCGGCCTGGGGCAGAGCAGAGAATTGCTGTTTGTATGGCGTCCCACATGTTATAATGACTGGCTTGTATTTTATTAAAACAGAACTACTAGCGTCTGGGACGGAGGGATGAGGGTGTTTACTGTGTTGGCAGCGCTGAGACCAGGCTCACTGTGTTATGTTGCCCTGCTGCAGGGTCCAGCGCGGCTCTGGATCCAGGGCTGGGGATGCTGGGCATGACGGGAGCAATATGGGGCAGCTGGGGGGAGCGGGTGAGAGCCCTGGGAATTACAAATGGGGCTCATGTTTAGCATCACTCTTTTCAAGTAGCCATAAAAAGAAATGTTTGTAACGTTTTAAGGCCTGAGAAGGAATACTGGCTCCATTGAAATCTGCGGTATAACTCCCCCTGAATTCCACACAGGCAAGATTTAACTCTCTCTGCATGAAGGCGCCTCAGGGTTATTGACTTCCTTGCTGTGATTGCCTTTACTAGAGCTGCAGGCATCAGTCACGCGCATTAAATGGGCATAGATAAACAAGAAAAAGTGAAAATTATGAGAAGAAAGTCTGCTGCTAAATCTAGCATAAGTTGTTCCCGTTTATGTATTTCCTTCACCATTCACATCCAAATCAGGACGAACAAAGAATTCTCTGAGATGCAATTTATATAATCGCAAGGAACCCAAACTGCTAATTTTTACTGAAAAATTTCAGCATGGCATTTTCCATCATCTCCACTAAAAGGAAATCAATGTCTTCAGTTTGGATGTTTCCCAAGGAATTTTCTTTCCATATGTGAAAGCATCTTGTGTTCACAAAGCCACTAACGAGTAAATGTGATCAGAATGACATTGATTTAAATTTGGGTAAATAACAAGCCTTGGGGAGGGGTGCAGGGCCTGGTAGTTGGGTTCTCCTGTGTTTCTGTTCATATCAGCTTGATATTTTTATTTTACAAGAGCAGAAAAAACTCTGTATGTTCCTGAAAGAGAGAGGGAAAAAAATGTTTTTAAAATGTGTCACTATTTACTAATATCCCTCATCAGACTCAACACTTCTGCACAAGGGGTGTAGCGCTCACCAGCCTTGCCCTCTGACCACCTCTCCCGGTTAACCTTCTCCCTTATCGAGATCTTTCTGGCAGAAGACGCTGGAATACCTTTGGGAGGAAGCGTTTGCAGGATGGCAGCATGGAGATGCAGCCACGATGTCCGTGCCAGCACGCTGTGTCCAGCACCAGCAGGCCCAAGCCCCGCTGTCACTGGCACATTGGTCGCAACCGTGCTTGGCAGGCTGACGGGATGCTCAAAAGCACACTGCTGCCATTCAGCTCCAAAACCAGCTCTAAATGTCCATCCAGGCCGGGACAAAGCTCCCTCCGGCTGGATCCTGGCAGTCCTGGAGAAAAGCCAGGTCACGGCCAGGAGCGGTGCCAGCAGCCGCGGGGCTGGTGGAGGCGGTGGCTGGCAGGCAAAGCCCACGGGCAGGCAAGCTGGCAGCACCGGGGTCATTATTTCCAGGATATGTGAATCCTGGTGATATAAAAGGGAAGCCTTCGTCAGCTGAAGGTGTATCAGCCACAGTTGGGAGGAGTGGATTTAGGGAGAGGTGGCTGTGATCCCCGTAAGTGTTGCCGGCAGGCTCACACGCTTCCTTTTGCTGGGCACCTCCTGGCAAGAAATGATGGTCGCCCTTCGCTGCCTCACACCTCGGCAGGAGGCTGGCCGGCATTTCAGGTGGTGTGGGTGCTTATCGGCAGGGCAAGCAGGGTGGTTTGAGGAGGTTTTAAGCCGCTGCTGGGAGCAGTGCATCAAGCCATGAGACGGCGTCACACACTCGAACACTCATCGAGTGGCTGTTTGGATGTTGCTTACAAATATTGTAGTTCATCGGGCCTTTGGCGGCTTCGCAGTGAAGAGCTATTTAACTGCTTAGAAAGTGTCACTGTAAATTAAATGTACAAGTAACTGATACACGTGTTGTAAATACGTCGTTTTATGTGAATGGTAGTTATATGCTGTTTCTGGTGTCACGCTTTAGGCAGCTAGACCAAGTTTAAAATAAACCTCTTCAAGAAAACTGGTTATTTTTATCCAGTGCTCTCAATTTTCAGCTTGAGCCAATATTTACCTACCCAATCAGGCCGAAGTTAAAATAAAGACTGACTGATAAGTATCTGTTTAAACTTCAGAAGCCCCCCACTTTTCTTTCTTTCTTATCTCGGTTTTCTCAACTATCAGCTTGCTGTCGCTAATTGCCATGCCTAATCACTTTTCCACTAGGAAGCAGCCTGGGACTGATAGGAGCCAAATATTTGGAAAACTGAGCTTTATTTGCTAAAAAAACCCCACCCATTCTGAGGGAGGGAAGATTAATGAAGAGTGCCCTGCCTGAGCATCACCTGCAGCACTGCTGGTCCCCGTGCTGGGCCACGCCATGTGCCAGCAGCACCAACCTCTGCCTTAAGTTAATGGCAAAATGTCGCTTGATACCCGTAGGGTCCAACCTTCGTGTGGAAAGGGGCATAGGGGATCACAGGGGGTCACTTCGCATGCACGGGGGTGGAGGTGGATTTGCTGCTCCCACTGCTTGTGGAGGGGGAAGAGCATCCCAAGAGCCTGGTGCATGCTCCCAGGGGATGTTCCCACCGCCATCCCAACCCCCAGCCCACCACAGGGCTGGCTGCAGTCAGCAGTCTGTGACTTCATCTACTTTGAAACAGGCTCAGTAGAGAGTTTATCAATGAACTGTCTAGTAAGACTTATTTATTTTTTAAAATAGCACCCCCCTAAACCTGCTCCCCTACCCCAACTTTCCATAGCTTGTGTCTCCCATGCCAAATGTATTGCTAGAAGTAGCTGAACTCTTCTAGTTGCACCTTCTGAAAATCAGCTTTGCAAATCTGAGTGTGCATCTATATCACAAAAAAATGAAAACTGTCTTTAAACCAAAAGTAACAGCCTGCCTGGGCTATGTGCATTGTTATTTCTACCTTTTGTTGGATAGATATGAAACGATGATTAGTTTTGAGTACTCTACCTCTGCAGCTTATCTGTGTAATATATTCATGTATTTTCTTTAATTATATCCGTTTAACTTGATTAGTTATGGAGTTAAGACGTCCTCCTTTCTGCTTCCCTTGCTGCGTTTCTCTGCCCAGGTGATATACCGAGCCCTGTCACCGCCTTACGCCGCAGAGGACCCCTACAGCGCAGAAGCCCAGGAGCAGCTGAAGATCACCAACCTGCGGGTGCGGCTGCTGGAGCGGCAGGGCTGCCCCTGCCTCCCGGCCACCCCGGCCCCCCGGCCCCCGCAGCCCCCGCCGCCCCTGCACTACGCTGTCTATGACTTCATCGTCAAGGGCAGCTGCTTCTGCAACGGCCACGCTGACCACTGCGTCCCCGTCGCCGGATTCAAGCCCGTCAAGGCAGCCGGCGTTTTCCACGTGGTATGTGCGCGCACGCAACAATGTCTGCACTGCAGGACAGCAGAGTTTTAAAAATGTTAGGGAGAAGTATAGAGTATGGTATACGTCCAAGTAGATGGTATTTGACATGTGATGCCCTTCAGGTTCTTCTCAGTGGTGCCCAGTGACAGAACAAGGGGCAACAGGCACAAGCTAGAACATAGGAAATTCTGTCTCAATATGAGGAAAAACTTCTTTACTTTGAGGCTGGCAGAGCACTGGAACAGGCTGCCCAGAGAGGTGGTGGAGTCTCCTTCTCTGGAGATATTCAAAACCCGCCTGAATGCGTTCCTGTGCAACCTGCTCTAGGTGACCCTGCTCTGGCAGTGTCTAGATGATCTCTGAAGGTCCCTTCCAGCCCCTACGATTCTGTGAATTCCAAGCACAGTGAGCAAGAGCGGTGTTTACACAGGGGGTGGTCTGAGGCTGAGGTGCTGGACTTCTCTTGTGCCTCAGTGTAGGATCCACCGGGACTCTCATTCTTCAAGGGTGCTCCAGAGTAATTTAAGTTTATTTATTTCAGGTGGATTCTTAAAATAAATCAAAATTGCTGACTCCCTTCTTCCACCAAATGCTAACTCTCGATAGCACAATATCTAAAAGATAATAAATGCAGGCTATTTTGATGATAGAGTTTTAATGATAGAGAGGGAGGAGAGCTTCCTCGAATGTACTAGGTATCTTGTGATTGCCATTGCTTCTGGAGGATCCTCAAACACTGAATTGTATCCTGAGCTGAAAGGCAGGAGAGCTGGGATTTGCCTCTCACTCCCAGGCTTTCCATTGCACTTTGTGATACCTTTCTCCGGATAAAAACCTGTTTTAAAACCTCCAGTTTTGAGGGGACTCCCATCACAAGAGCTCTGAGCTCAAATCCCTTGGGAATGACCAAGACCTGAACCCCAGTCCTCCCACATCACAGAGAAGCGAGAGCTGCTAACCCGTTGGGGAGGTGACGGGCACAGCAGCAGCTGATGTGTTGGACACCTGCGGCATGGCGTGCCCACACCCTGCCAGCCCGGGGACACCCCGATCTCGTTGCCCTCAACACATCATGTCCTTTCTCTGCCTGTCTTGGCTGGCTCTGAAAGTACTGGCTTTGGTGACGGAGGAGCAGTAGGGAAAGCCGGGGCAGTCAAACATATTGTGCTGAATAATGTTAGAAAGGGAAAGATCATAAAAAAAAAAACCCAAAACATCAGGCAGTTACTCGAGGTAAGGAGGTCTGGCGTCTGGCCAGCTCTTCGGGGAACTCTCATTTCACTTAAATTATGGTCTCAGACATGAAGCAGACAGCATGTTTCCCTTCTAATAGAGCTAGTCCTGCAACAGCTCAAAAATACGGCAATTTGAAAGCGTGCAGTGCTATGATTGATAAGGCTGTTTCAAGTAGCGCCGCTCTGCTTTCCACAGATGTTCCCTGAGCGAAAGTCTTTGAAAAGGGGCTGTTTGCTCAGCATTATTTCAGTGGGATACAATTGCACGGGAGCATGCCTCGGAGCACCGCTGAGAGTTGTGACAGCCTTTAGCCAAAAACGCTTCTGGTGCGGCTATAGCCTATGGAAACCATAGCGCACAGGTAACAGGCGGTGCTGTGGGAAGGAATCAAGTGCCAGAATCGCACAGAAAACCAAAGCAAGAAATAGCAACAAACCCCTGCGCCAGCCCCGAGGGGACTGGAAATTCAACTCCGGTTAGAAATGTTTCTGTGGCAGGATTCCCAAAGGTGACGTTTCTGCAGTGAGGCTGACTCATTTTACTGTGCCTTACAGCTTATCCCGCGTGTCCCATAAGGGATGTGCCTGTGTAGGGGTGACGTAGCCCTGTGGTTTGCAGGGCGGGCCAGGGAGTGGTAAGATGTTTCCTCTCCCAATTCCACTTTTTCCAACATAGGACTGGGGCTTCTGGGGCCAAGCCCGGTCTGTGCCAGGCTCCTGCCTGGCATGAGGCTGCTACCATTTGGGGACTGTGGTGGCACCGCACAAGGCTGGGGTTTGCCAGTGTGTTGCTTCAAGATGGGAAGAGCGGATTATTTCCAACACGTGTGTGAATGAACAGAAAAGGGACGAAAGACTGTGGGGTGTGTGGCTGATTAGCTGAGAGAAGTCAGGGGAATTTCTGAAAAGAGAGTAGGACTCCAGAGAGGGAGCATTTTTGCATATTTCACCTGAAAAAGTCAGTTACATAAAAGACAATTCTGAAGAATTGTGGTCAGTCTGTCAAGTGTAAGATGGGAACTTTAGTCTTCTTGTCTTTATGTAACGGTATCTATAAGGGGTTTTGGCAGAACCTTCACTGTAAAACCGCAGACAGCAAAAGCTGAGAAACACATTACCATTTCTCAATATAGTTATAAAATCTAACTTCTTTTTTATGCTTGTTTTGACCAGAGCATTCCTGGAGAATATCCCCTAAGTTAGAGAGTTAAGATCAAAATTTAAGCAAGTTTAAGATCCTTTTAAAAAAAAAACCAAAAACAACTTTTCTGAAAAAGTTATACACAAGTTTTCTTAACCGCCTGCTTGGTCTTAGCCCACAGGCAAAATCCGACCTGCAGGCTTTAGTTTCAGTCCCTACTTGACCAGTGGAAGAACTGGGCATGATATATTTGTTTTTCTCTTGGGCTGCTCTGGGCAGTAAGCCGGGGTGTCCTGGCAGCACTGGGCATGGCTGCCAGGTCTCGGGCAGATCTCACAAAGCCACCAGAAGCATTTCAGCCATCTCACCCAGAGAGGATCTGACCGAGCCACGTGGGGATGCAGGGATGCTGCTGGCTGCTGCTCAGGCCGGTTTGGTGCAGGAGCCTGACCCAGGGGGGCAGGACGCTCCACTCAGCCTGGGACGTTGGCCCGGCTTGCTGCCAGGGGATTCCTACCATCAGATACATTTTTTCTTGACGGCAGGGCCATTGTGTGCTGGGAGTGCCTGAAGGGAGGCTAGAAGTCCAGCCTGGCCATGAGATAATACTGACCCAGGACATCCTTGGGGCATGGGAATGAGATGCGAGCAGGGTGGCTTTATGGACAATAAGGGGCTCCTTCCACCCCAGCAGAAGCAGCTCTATCTCCATTCACTGGGGTGGGATAACCCACTTTGTGATCCCTCTGAATCAGGTCAGAGCAAAGGGGGACTAAAGTCCAAACACTTGCTGTGAGAAAAAATTGCTTCACGTTAGCCCCAACAGCAAAAGTCGATAGGCGAGACCTGGTAAGAGAAGAGGTTTGGTCCTGTGCCCTCAATACTCTCCATCTGCAAAACTCTTGCCTACGTCAAGAATCGGACCTGCTCTGTAATCTGCCCGTGATCTGAGTAGAATCATAGTTCATAGAATTGTTCAAGTTGGAAAAGACCTTTAAGGTCATCGAGTCCAACCGTTAACCTCTTACTGCCAAGTCCACACTAAACCACGTCCCTCAGCACCACATCTACACGTCTTTTAAATACCTCCAGGGACGGTGACACCACCACTTCCCCTGGGCAGTCTGTTCCAATGTTTAATAACCCTTTCAGTGAAGAAATTTTTCCTAATATCCAATCTAAACCTCCTCTGGCACAACTTGAGGCTGTTTCCTCTTGTCCTCAGGAGCCATCTGATCTCTCTAGGCTCCTTCCGTAGTTTTGAAGGGGTGGGGGGATACAGTATGGCTAGGATCCCGGGTAGACCAAGCTACCATGCTAAAGCACTTCTGTATAGTCGTGAAGGGTGAATATTCCTCCCCCTTCCCACATGGCTAACCCAGTGGCTGTTATAAATTGTTATCATGCTACTGACATCAAAAGATGCTGAAGGTCTTCTCCAGCAGCACTGACAGAAGCCTATTGTACAAGGAATTAAAAAAAAACCCACCAGACAGCCCCCACACCCTGGACAACAAGCTTTGTATTCTTTCACAAGAACGAGATAGGATATGAGAATTTTCTCATGCATAAATTTGGTTGTCTGGTGCTTTGGGAAAGAATACCTCCCTGCATGCTGACAGCAGCCAGTACACATCGGTTCTAAAATTGGCACAGTGGCTCGACTGCAACACAGTTTAAAAGCTATCGTTACAGAGTCGACGTGAATGCCGTGATTTTCCTTTAGGCTGATATCACGCCCGTTTTCCATGAAAGTAAAAAAAAAAAAAAAAAAGAGAAAATACAATTTTAGCCGTTCCAAGAAAGAGACTCTATTAAAAGCAGTCGCCCCTCCCAGCTATTTAGCCTATTTAGACTGTCAGGTCTTTGGGACATTGTTTTTCTCTTAGTATGCATTTGTGTTGGACTCTATATAGTGGGTGAATTTTTGCCATATAAACCAATTCATAACAGGTGACTGAAAGCATTTTTCCCTCAACGCAGCATTTCTTTCTCACTGCCCAACATTTTGGAACATGATAAAGAGGGAGGAAAGTATTTTATAAGCCTCAACTAAAGAAGAAAACCCATGTATTTGCAATCTGAAAGGAAGCGCTGGAAGGTTATAATTCAGCAACAAAAGGCTCTGGAAGGAAGCATGCCCTAGCAACTGTCTTTGTATAGAGAAATCAGTCGCTCGTTTATCTTACAGAAGTCAACTTTTGTAACACTGTTTGCATTGTGCCCTCTAATGACTGACGTTGCGACGGGGCTGTCGAGCTAAGAAGGGAAACAGTGTGAAAGTGAACTGGGATGTAAAGGCCCATGACAAAATGAAAAATGGTATGAGAAGGCTTTGCCGCTTAAATGAGTCGAGAGCCGTGTGAATGCTTAAAGGGGGGAGACGTACTGGGAATTGTGTTTGTGTACTTAGCGATGCTCCAGAATGACCCAAGTGGGTGCGCCTTGCAGTTAAATGTAAATCGAAGCGAATGAAAAGGGAGGGAAAAATGTCCTCTTTCCCTTGTTGATGTGTGGGGGTCACATTCTGCCTTCCGAAAGGTGCTGAGATGCCAGAGAAAATTCCATGGCCAGGTACATCATTTCCCTGATCTACCTTGGGTCCCAGGAGAGCTGCTGGGCTGGTTTCTCAGCCCCGGCTCCCAGACGCTCCCGGGCATGACAGGGAGTTTACAGGGCATCGCAGTCTCGCATCTGGCCTTCCTGCAGCTCTTACAGGCATTAATTTCACCTGGTGTAGGCAGTCGGTTGGCTGTTTTTCACCTGCCGCTGCTTCTGTTTTCCTTCTGTTACCCCTTCTTGTCCTTTCTTTCTCCTATTTTCAGCTGTCACAGTATTTCTTTATAACTAAAAAAAAAAAATACACCTGTCTGCCTCTGGGCTGCAAGAAAGAGCTTGATAATATTCGCCTTCTTTTGTTGTTTCTGATGCATAAAAATCTCTTCTGTCATGCTGGAATTATGTAGAAGAAAAAAGAGATTTTCTTCAATGGGATAAAACTAGGATGGAGAGATATTTAAAGCAGAGCTCTTTTGGGGAGTAATCATCATAATGCTACGGAAAGAGAATGAATACATCAGCCTGAGGCAAGGTTTTTGAAGCACTTAGGTCCGACTTTCATTACATTTCTGGAAAAAAGCAATAGGGAAAAAAAGGTATTAAGTAAACAGTTGTACTGAGGAACAAGTTATTAAAGAGCTGGTTTCCCTCCCCTCATTTGGTAGAGATGGGCCATTTAGCTGTTCAGCTTGTTCATTAGCAGGTCTGCACCCCGCTCTGCCTGGCTGAGAGGGGTCAGGGCCACCGTGGGACCCAGGGGGACCTCGCAGAAGCAGAGTTTTCTCAAGGTCCAGCCTGTTTGAGTAGCGCCCCTGGATATCTACTCATCCTAGGCAGAGGTTTTGCCCCACAAAGGAAGAACCAGGGATAGCACAAAAACCATGAGTGACCTTTACAGGCTCGGCACCACGGGAATTGGGAACCCAGCTGCCTTTTTCAAAGCTTGCTCCCGAAGACCGGAGCCTGAGCGGCTGCATCTGATGCAGAAGCGGGGCCAGCCAGGCCATCGCATCCTGAGCCCGCATGGGTGCTCACCCGGACATGATTCCTGCTGAGATTATGAGTCACTTGCCCCACGGCAAGCAGGGGCACACAGGTTTGCAGAGCGTATGGCAGGCTGGGCCACTGAATGGCCATCCCAGCCCACGCCGAGCTGAGCAGCTCCTGCAGAGGGGGTGCAGGACCCACAGCAGGATCTGGGCTTGGGAGGGAGCATCTGTTGAAGATGCCGAAGCATCTGGTTGTGATAAACCCTGGAGGAAAGGAGACGGCAAAGCAGCACCCTTACGATAAGGACCGGGAACACGAGGTTTCTCCTGACCCAGGCTGAGACAGCCCCTGCCGGGTGCTGAACAGTGGCCCTGAGAGGAGGTTTTCAGCTCCCACTGGGAGCCTGCACCCATGGACCACTGTGCTGGTCCGGTACTTGCCATTACCCAGAAGTCAGAATTGTGCTATTCTGTTATTTTTTAAGCTTTTCAGCTAGACCATTCATTTCCTTCCCCTAGGTGCATGGTACCTTTACAAGCAATCAATACCAGGAGCATCATGCCCTGCTCTGCCTTGGGGACTCTCTAAACACTGGCTGGCTTGATTTGCACCATCTCCAAATTTGGCTCTTTTGCAGCACTCCTTGCCACAGCAAGTGAGAGCCCACAAGCCTGCTGTTGCTGCAGCAGTTTTTTAAGTTTATAAAACCTCTTTCTTTAGCATTCACATACAGATTAAGAAGTTGGCGCACAGCTATTCAGGGGTTTACTTATTAGCTCTGCATGCCAAATTAATGGTTGCACATCAGGTTCTCGGGATACCCATCCTCTTCTGTTTTATTTTCCCCCATCTCCCCCTATTCTGGCAACACGGCATGCTCTATTATACAGTACTCGGCCTTTCAGAAAGTGTGGGCTCTTATGCCTTGGGACCGTGAATGCTCCTCGGCGGGGAGTTTTGCCCTGCTCTGTGCCGGTGTCTTGGGTTGCTTAATCCTTTGAGGGATTCTTAGGTGCTGCTGAGTTTCAGAGTCGTATATTATTAATGCTGAGCAGCCGCTGGCTGATTGATTAAGTCCCCACTGATTCTTTGTGCAGCTTTGGCAAGGGGAGAGTTGAATTTGAGGGGTGAAGCTGCAGGCTGCAGGCACAGAGGCACGAATCCCCACAGTAATCCCAAGAGTCACCGTGTCTGAGACATAGCCTGTTTGCAAGTCTTCTCCCACATCTCCCTTACTTCAGCATTATGATCACCAAAGCACCAAAGAACCACTTGGTTTTGACCATGGCACCCTCTGGCTCCCTCAGGTTGCCTTCCCAGGTCTGGTTGGTCCCTCTACCCTAAGAGCTCGGGCAGTCTGGTGAGGAAAGAGCTGAAGGATTTCTCTGGCCACAGGTGTGGTTCAGGCTACTGCAGCCTGTTTAGTGCTAACCGCTTAATGGCCAAAGGACTTGCAAGAAACCCCTACCGAAAATAGCATCAGAGTTAGGGCTCCATCAAAACCAGCAGAAAAAAGATGACCTCGTGACTAATACAAGTTTAACCAATTTCTGTTTCCATGCAGATGGATCATAGAATCATAGAATCATAGGGTTGGAAGGGACCTCTGAAGATCATGTAGTCCAACCCCCCTGCCAGAGCAGGGTCACCTAGAGCAGACTAGACAGGAACGCGTCCAGGCGGGTTTTGAATGTCTCCAGGGATGGAGACTCCACCACCTCTCTGGGCAGCCTGTCCCAGTGCTCTGCTACCCTCAAAGTAAAGAAGTTCCTCCTCCTGTTTAGATGGAACTTCTGATGTTCAAGTTTGTGCCTGTTACCTCTTGTCCTGTCCCTGGGCACCACTGAAAAGAGCCTGGCCCCATCCTCCTGACACCCACCCTTTAAGTATTTATAAGTGTTGATAAGGTCCCCCCTCAGTTGTCTTTTTTCCAGATTGAAGAGACCCAAATCCCTCATGCTTTTAAATATGTGTAAAGTATCTCTGTAACATTGGTTTGTGTGTGGACTTTGCCTAAAAAATATATGAGAGAGAAACTTCGTCAAAGAGTGATAATTTAGGAAAGCAAGGCATCTGAGAGTTTGAAGAAGAATGCTTTGTAGGTGGTAGCAAAAATGAAAATGTGAAAACATGAGACATACATTGAGATCTAAATGTTCCCTCTGCAAATTTGTTTTGTTTCCTTTCTATATTTACTTCTCATTATTTTCAAACATTAGCACACATTCAAGCATATGTCAATACAATAAGCCAGACAGACCAACTAGTATCTGTGGTGAGACCAGCTGCTCAATGCGACGAGGCCAAAACAGCACAGAAAGCAATGTTATCTTGGTATTTGCGCTTTAGCTCAGATGCTTGCATGTTCTGTCTGACCCCATCTGTACCTGTCCATTGCTTACCCAGTCCAGTTGCTGTACTGTTTTCTTTATTCCTACTTTGATGATCCAGACATTTTAATAAGGCAGGAAAGGATCACTTGAAAAGTTTTCAAAAGATTTTGTGGTTTGCATTGCTGCTAAAATGTCTTTTAAGTACCTTCAAGATAAATTTTGAAGTTTTATCTGTACTGATTACAGCTGACCCCTGTGAAATAGCAGCTAAAATCTATTTGTGAAAAAGAAAAATCAGAAAGTCATCATTAGTCAGGAGTGGCGGCGTGGGGGTGGTGCACCTACGGAACAAGCGGGAGCTGTTTACAACGTGCTCAAGGTCCTCTTCTCTTTTGTTTACTGGTCAGGCTTTTCGTAGGAACCTTTTTTGTGGTAGGTCTCGGCAGCAAGTCATACAGTTAGGAACTGCACACTTGTAAAACCACAACTTACACAGAGTGGAAGTCAGCATTTTCCAGTAGCAGCTGAAGCCACACCCGAGCTCCGGGCTGGATCACCAGCTGCCCGGCTCCCGATGGCGAAAGCAGCTGGAGCTCGTGCAGCTCCCCAGCTCCGCTGGTTTTATGGCCAACCTGTGGCATGAGCGTGGGGCCACACTGGCAGGTCAGGCTGAGGTCTCCGGCTTCTACCGAGCAGCAGGAGAAGTGAACCACACTTGGTTTATTGCCTTCCTTTCTCTATCACTTTCCCTGAGAGTGGTGGAGGAAGGAGCACCAGGGTGGTGAGGCACCGCTCAGCTTGTGTTTCATCAAACAAGATTTCAAAGCCAGGCTGGATGGGGCTTTGAGCAACCTGGTCTGGTGGGAGGTGTCCCTGCCCAGGGCAGGAGGGTTGGAACTAGATGATCTTTAAGGTCCCTTCCAACCCAAACCATTCTGTGATTCTGTGAAACATAGGACACCGGTCGTGCCTTTACCCTGGCCATGCAACAGATGTCTGGAGACACTTGCAGCTAAAATGCTCTTAGTAAAACTGTATTTAAAAGCAAAACTTTTAAAGTAAAGCTGCAAGCACAGGCAGCCACCAAAATAGCTATGGTAGGTAGCTGCCCACCACCCTCCATGGAAAAAGGCAGGGCCTTCAGCCTTGCCAGCAGGGCCACACTGCTGTGGAGCTTGATTTCATTGCATCTGGGGGCTGCCGGGCTGCTCTTGCCCTCTGGCTACATCCTGTTTTCTTTGCATTTGCCAACAGCGTGAGTAATGCCAGCAGCTGACAGGGCAGCTGGCATCGAATGTGCTACGCTGGCTTTTCATCCCTAATTACCCCCTTGCACTACACTGTCTAGCTGTTAAATTACCTATCTGTCATGAAGATATCCGAGTATAGTCACTCATGGTCTTTGTGCTATCCCTTCCTTTGTGGGGCAAAAACACTGCCTAGGATAAGTAGATATCTATGGTTCAGGGGGCTGAATTTCTTTTTTTCTCATACCTATTAATGTTGGGGATGTCTGGGCACATGGAGCTGGGTGCTGAGGTTGTGTGTGCTATTCCTGCAGGTGTGCAAAGGTGTGTTGATGTTTGGGAGGGTGAAAAAGAGAAAGGTTTTGCAGGATTTCCCAAGGATGCTTTGGATCTTGGCTTCTTTTAATCTCTCCTGGAAATTCATGCTGCAGCTGGAAACTCTCTGCTAAACGTTCTTTTACATCGCAAAAAATAAAAAAAGCTGCGATTATACAATACCATGACATGCAGATCCACAAATACTAATCTAATTGAAAGTTAACTGCAGAATATTTGCCTTTGACTGAATTAGAGACACATCATGCTAGCCCTCTTTCCAGATAATAGAATCATAGAATGTGTTGGGTTGGAAGGGACCTTTAAATGTCTAGTCCAACCCCCCTGCAGTAAGCAGGGACATCTTTACTAGATCAGATTGCTAATAGCGTCTGTCAAATAGCATCTAGCTTGCGTGGTATCTCCTGTACACAGGCATTACTCGTGCCCCAGAGACTCTTTGGGCTTTGCTGTGGGTCATCCTTGCTCTCTTTCCCCTACTAGGTCCATGGGAAATGCATGTGCAAGCACAACACAGCAGGGTCCCACTGCCAGCACTGCGCCCCGCTCTACAACGACCAGCCTTGGCAGGCTGCCGACGGCAAAACCGGAGCCCCCAAAGAGTGTCAGTGTAAGTAGCCAGCCAAGAACAGTATCTGCAGAGCCTCTATGGGAGCAAAATGCTTCCTTCCTTGTGTGCCTTTCTTCTGTGTTTCCAAGAGACAGCAGATAGTGGGGTGGTGGGCAGGTGCTTGCGAAGCAGCTCAGCGAGTGGGGAGCCAACACCACATTCCTGCCCGGCACAGACCTCATGTTTGTATGGTGGGGACAGCCCTATTCACAAGGCTCCTCACTTGGAAGTCCTCAGAAGACCTCTGTTAGTTTGACCTTTCTGTGGGACCCAAGCATATCTCCTTGAGATATGGTCTTCTGCTGTGGGCGGGCTGCAGCCTTCCAGGGTGCCTTGGAGGTGACGGGGGGCCAGCAGTGTCCCTTCCATGGGTACCACTGACAAACGCATTTGCGGGAGGTATGGCTTTCTGCTGCTGGATATGGGCTGTGCTCAACCCTCGGGCACTCGGGGCAGGAATAGCCACAAGCTCTGGGGAGGTTTGAGGATTGCTTCTGCGGTGCCGGGGAGGGATGCTGAGGGTGAGTGCAGGCTGCAGGGGATGACAGAGGTTGTGGGGCGATCTGCTTCAGTAACAGCAGCAGGCTGGCCAGAAGGGTGTTGAGGCTTAACAGCATCACCCCAGAAAGTTTTGCAGGCATGCTGAGTGCTGTCCTGCCATGGCTACGATGCTCTCAACACTTAAGCTAGTGTCAGCCTGCCTGTGGAGGCTGTGGTCATACTCATTGCCGTATGGATGTTCCCCAAGGGAATGACAGTGAATCCCTGTTTCCACCAGCAGCATTTGATGAGCAGGGCTTGGAACACATCTCACTTGGCCCCTGACTTCAGGCATGTGGGCATCCAGACTTTACTCCACTGCCTGCGCAGGGAAAGGGGGATGCTCGCCCTCTCTCACACACCTCTCCTCCGTCTGCCTTTTCCCTCCTCAGATGCAAGGAGCATCCTGACAGCACCCACGCGGCAGATGCTGTACAGGGCACTGCTGATTTCTAAAGCAGGGAGGGAAGGATCCTGCCCCAACAGGACCAGTGGGAGCTCTCCCTGCGCCGACCTGACCATGCTGCTGTCCTTGTACCGGGAAACCCATGCTGGGAATAAAAAGAGATAAAGAAATTATGTTTTTTTAAATGTCGCCTCTAGAGGTTGGGAAGTGTGGATGAAAATGTGATGATACTTCATGCATTTGAATGAATAACAGGTTCATAGGTCAGGTCTCCCATTCCAAAACATGGTTTGGAGTTTTGTGTCTCTTTTTCATAAATCAGCATCTTTCACTGCCTTAATGAGTCTTTCTGTTCCCCTTGGCCTTGTCTCAGCGTGCAAGTGTAATGGGCATGCCGACACTTGTCATTTTGACATGGATGCGTGGCTGGCATCGGGCAATCGCAGCGGCGGTGTCTGTGACAACTGTCAGCACAACACGGAAGGGCAGCACTGCCAGCGCTGCAAGCCGGGCTTCTACCGGGACCTCAGGAAGCCTTTCTCTGCCCCGGATGCCTGCAAACGTAAGTCAGCGATCTTTTACTTGTAAAATGCTTCTCAAGTGGCAGGGTGACAAAGAAAAGGTGAGAGCTTCCTGCCCCTCCTTGAAGCAATCTTCTTGCTTCAGTGAAGGACAGGCAGCTCTTTGAATTCCCTTTTTGATGCTGTTTGCAAAAAGCAACGGTGCGGTTTGCAGGGCAAAAGCTTGCAGATGCTGCTGACAAATCTATCCTGAGGCAAATCTCCTGTAGCTTGGAGGCAGGGGAAGAGAGATGAGTCATTAACTTTCTCCTGCTATTTTTGGAGGGCAAAAGCTGCATCATGTTTGCATGCTCTCCTTGTTTGGTGCTTGCCGCAACCTCAGAAGTGGGGTGCCTCAGCCGACAGGGGTGCAGCTGATAAATAGCATCGCCCACCAGTGCGTGTTCACAGCAGCAGCAGGTGGGTACGGGGGGAGAGACGGGAACATGAGTTAAGTGATATTCCAGAAGGCGTGACAGCGAGGAGGCCCGCCAAAGGCAATGACTTGGCCACATGTGAAATTAAATATTTCCCAAGCAAAAGCAGCGATCCAAAAGCCACACTCCCCAGGGACCCCAGTGAGCAATGGTGACTCACCGCGGGGGACTCCGGATCCCCAAACTGGGCTGAGCTCGTTACCTCTGGTCAGCTAAATATAGGGTGCTGGCATGCTCTCTGCTCTGCAGCCACCCACCAGTTTCACCAGATTTCTCCTCACTGACCCCAAATCTAGAAGAGGACCCTCATGGGTGGCAGAAAAAAAGTCCGACTAACACCCTGCTTGTGTCATCTGCGGGGGCCCCGAGCATATCTCTCACCTCCAAAGGAGAAGTACCCTCCAAAGGAGAAGACTTTTGTCCCACTCCCTCGCTGTGCATCATCCTTGTGAGACTCCCGGTGTCCCCGGTGTCCCCGCCAGCCTGTCGCAGAAGCCCTCCTCCTCTCCACCTTTCGCTTGTTGCGAGGAGGAGCAGCAACAGCTGAACCGCCTGTTTTACAACCCTAATTCTCTTTATGAAAACAGAATTGACCACAGTTCTCCATTACTTGTGTAAATAATTATTTCACTGCTGTAGTATGTACACAAATTTGTTTTTTTAAACAGTGAATTTAACGACTTTTTAAAGCTCCTTTACCTACTTGTGCACATTGAAGTCCCAAGTCTCCTTCTCTGAAACATCAGATAGTTTCCCTCCATAATTACTGACACAACTTATACAATAAACTTTTGTTTTGGGGTCTGATTAGTAAAAAACCAGGTTTAAATCTTGCACTTAAATCCAAAGCAGGGGTCTGAGGAGCTTTTTTTAACACCCATGGATTCAGCCTTGATGATTTAAAAAAAAAAAAAACTGCATTAGGTAACTCCAGGTAGATAATGCAGGACGAAAGACTGAAATAAATTCTGTATGGGATTGTCAAGCTCCGAAATGCACTTTTACTGGGGTTGTGCTCCTTTGCTAGGATTGTAATTCCTGATGCTCTTTGTGTGCCAGTTCCCATCAGGGAAGAGCACGCACTTTTCTGAGGCCACTGAAGCCAAGTCAAGCTTTGGCACTGATTTGAGTGTAGTCTTCTGAACAACTGAAAATAACACCCTTCACATTGGAGGTGGTAGAAGTGTCCGCCACCTCCTCCGATGTCTCGTGCAGTCCATCAAGGAGGTGGAGTTTCACAATGGACCCATCATAGGGTTTTCCTGGTGCCAAAACGCTGAGTCTAAATCCTGTGGCTGTTTGGAGGGTCCGAGATGAAGTGATAGAATCATAGAATGGTTTGGGTTAGAAGGGACCTTAAAGATCATCTAGTTCCAGCCCCCCTGCTATGGGCAGGGACACCTCCCACTAGACCAGGCGGCTCAAAGCCCCATCCAGCCTGGCCTTGAACACTTCCAGGGATGCATATCCTGGGCCGGCCAGCACGGAGCCTTGCAAAACCAGATGGAAACAGAGGTCTTGGGACATATCGCTGCAAAACAGCCATGGCTCAAAGGGAAGGCTGCCAACAGCGTGCGCGTGCCTGTGTGCAAGTCAGACCAGCGCTAATGAGGTCAGGCATTACATCATGTCATTAGCTATATGTTAGCCAAATCCCAGGGGACTTGATTAAAAAGTTTCTCCCAGCCCTTCTGGGCTGGAGGAAGCTGTGGAGATGAGATGATTAATGGGTATTTTTGTTGACGTATGACGGTGCTCAATCCTCTTGGATTTCTGCATTCATCTCTAAATCACTAGCTCATGGCATTCCACTTCCCACTTCCCTCCCCCCCCCCAAAAAAAGTGTGCCTGACATAAAGACTATAAATTTGTTTCTGTTATTCTTTAATGCAACAATCCAGCCTCTTTATGGACCACTATGTATTCATGAACTCTGGTGTTTAAAGGCCAAAGGTAACATATGTTTGACAAGAACTGTAAGACAGCCTTGAGTACAGTGAGAAAAAGTCTACATTTATTTACCTTCTGCATTAAGTACATCTACTTTGTTGCTCTATTTTATTTTTTTTTGGTATTTATAAATTACAGAGCATGAAGTACTCAACATCTCAGGGAGACAACTTTCCGCGGCATAAACTGGGTTCCACAAAAATGTTGGGATTGTCTGAATGCTTTCCTTTCAGGGGCCTTATTGCTACAAAAACATGTATTATAACACAAACCCTCACAAACTCTCTTCTCCCTAAGAACCCTTCACCGTTTTCCTCCTGGTCTTCTGCTGCCGGGGCTTCTCCATGTACCCGGGGACCCGGCATCTCGCAGGGGAGCCCGAACGCTTGCAGGGCCGTAGCAAATGGCTAATGACTGTTAAATTAAATTATATAAGACCGATTACAGCCTATGCCTGGCACGTTTCCAAGGACCGTGCCATGGTCTGCAGTAACAAGGGATGTGCGTGGTGTCCTGTTATTTTTTCTGGGAAGGCCACAGCGTTGCCTGCTTGCCTTCTGGCTCAAGGCACCATTATTGCTCAACCGCGGGGTAGCATTGAAAATCTAAAAATGCCAAGGTCAAAGCAAATAAAGGAGTTGTTAAGCCATAATCTTTAAGGATACTTTAAAGATTCTTGTAGGCAAAGAGTGTATATAATATTTGCTCAGGAGTAGGTGTGTACCCGATAAAACGAGACGTTCTACCGTTTAAAACAGCAATCTGATGACTCTTTCCCCCCGCCATACCTATTGGTCCGTTTCTTTACACCCCTCATGAATTTTTAAGCCTCAACTACAGTATAATTGCAGACAATAAATCAGGTTTTATAATTGCCGAGTTTATTTTTGCTTTTCAACTGTAGGTTTTTGAGGGTAAATATTTGTAATTTCCAAAGGTTAGCTGGCAGCTGAAGAAAACACAACAGTATCACCGATCCCGGGTGGGGAAATCCAGCCCCGCTGGAGTCCCGCTCACTGGGTTTCGATCCCAGTCAGCAGATGCAACACTGGGACGGGAGGTTGTTAATCCGTATGTACATGTAAAGTCCCGTGCAAAATATTGGTACGTAGTACAGGATGGTAAATTGGCATTTTAACGATGCTGCTTACAAATCAAAAAGAAAGGAAAAAGATCAAGCTTGTGGAAGGTTTCTCTTGGTCCCAGGCTAGTGGTGCCCAGCCAGTCCTTCTCCCGCTGGAGCTCCCTTGGCCATGGAAACCCCCAGCCTCCCCACGGCACATGAGAGAGGCACTGTCCCGAAGTCTCACGCTCTGCGCCTGCGTATCCACCACAAAGTGACATCCAACACTGTCTGTAGCTGCTTTATCTGCTGCGCGGCTGCTCCTCTCACCTTGCTGGAGGTGGGTCTCCTACTACCTGTGCTACAGTGAGGTGGAGATTGGGTGGAAAGAGGAAAACCGGGTCTAAACCCAACACTCAGCACAGCAGCCCATGAGGGAGCAGTAGCTGCAGCTGCCAAAATATTGTACAATCTGTCCTGCAGTCCTTTTCTTCCTGCCATTGCCATGGTATAGAAGCACTTCGTCCTATTTTCATACATTTCTTTCAAAGCCGGTACTACACACTCACATTTGAGCTCCAGAATCTCATTTCTGTGCTTGGTGTGTAGTGATGGGCTGCCCTTTATGTCTCTGCATTGCTCAGCACATTGCCACTGCAGCACATCACAAACGTTTACCGTGTTGTACATTTGCCACCCAGAGCACCCAGATAAACGCCACTCTAGTGTCATCTTGGGCCTCCAGCCAAGGTGCAACACCAAAAAGCTTCAATTGACCGGCTGCCATTGGAAAGCAAGTAGGTGCTTTGGTAGCTCACAGAGGAGCATCCAGAAAGGACAGGGTCCATGGACGTGAGTGCACAGCCCTTGTAGAAATGACCAATGCTTACAACACATCGCTTTGTAGCTTTTATTAAAAGGTATAGCCAACTGCATTCTTGTTTTTAATTGCCATTTGATTTGCCTATGAGCTTGCTGCTGTATTTTTCAAAATAGCTTTTGTAGATTTCATATTCTTGCCTCACCATGGTGTTGCCACTGCCATTAAATTTTCCATTAGGAAAAAAAAATGTGCGAAAGCATTGTCTAAAACATAAAAAACCTCCAACCCCAATAGGGTTGGGTGTAAAACTCAGCTGAAACCCAACCGAAACAGGACCCAATCTCTCTCTGAGCAGTGGGTTTAGCTCACTGACTGCAGGAGAATAGAAGAGCTTTAAGTGCTTGATATTTCCCCTGAAGGGGCTGAGGAATGCCAGAAATACCCACCGCATCTAGTCAGAAAAGAGAGCATTTGGCTACATGTGTCAGGTGTAAAACACTTCACAGACTTCAGGAGAAAGGTATGCGAGTCTCGGTGAGCGCCGTTGAAAACTATGCTATTAAAGGAGTTCACTGCCTGCAGCTAGTTATGCAGTTTGTGGAGAGGCTTTCTAATCTTTTAATTTTATATAATTATATTTGTTTGGGAATCGAAAGGGCGGGGAAAATTTGGGGATTACTTTGGCAAGGATTTTGGAATCGTAGTCGCCTCTAAGTTAACTGCCAATATTAATCTATCCTTTAATATTTTGAAACGACACTCCAGGTATGTCAAATCCTTGAAACCACAAAAATGTTGTCAGAGCAAAATTAAATATACGTATGCAGCGATAAGTATTTTAAGAGAAAGAAAGGTTGTGTTGCATGCAATGGCTTTGCTGCTCTATTGCCTTCACAGCTGCAAAATAAAAATATTCATATTAGAATTTGGTGAAAATTTTCTCTCCGAATGAAATTTTTATGTAAATGGAGTTTTAGACAAAGGTCTGTCAGCAGGGATTCCTTTGCTATAATGCACAAGGCTGACCGTAACACGTCCTGGTCAGAGAGCCAAACCCTGAGGGAAGGAGAGCACAAGTCACCCGGCTACTGGTCCTGCGGGGCACTGCATTGCCAGCTGGCCAGGCCAGATGGCCAGAGGTTTCACTCACGCTTTTGATAACTGTATTTCTGATCTTTGAAAAGATTAACATCTTTGGGGGAAAAAAGATCGTAGTCTTGCAACAGACACAAATTCCATTTACGCAAAAGAAAAATCCTAAGAAGTAGGTAAGGAAAATTTCACACCGCCTATTTTAGGGCATCCTTCCTGATGTGTGAGAATGACCATTTCTCCCAGAGTGTCCCAGTATGCTTCCAGGGCATCGTTCTGCTGCAAGGGGCTGTTGGGGGGGAGGAAAAAAGAGCAGCCGGTGTTTCTGACATGCACTCTGCAAACCCGTGTCCTGAAGTATAAATCTCTGCATCTCTGAGCCATCCGTGGCCTCGTTCATTTCTTAATGTTTTGAAATGATGGCTTTAGAAGAAAATCAGACAAGAGGCAGAGGGGTACCTTTTGCTCAGCCTCCATTTTAATTAAAATAACCATTCTGAGGGGTTTTTTAACCTCCTGGCAGCAAGGCAGCTGTTAGAAAGCAGTTGCGCTCTGATCCATTTTTTGCAAGGAGGCACCTCGACCCTGATTCCACAACTACTTAAACATCTACCGCAGAGCCAGGCACATCCCTGGGTACTCGGCTGGATTGGAGTCCAGATGCTATAAGGATAGTAATAAAGGCCTGTTTGGCAAAACATAATGTGAAACCAGGGTAAGTTGACTAATTAAGATACTTCACAAAAGTTGAAGTTTCTAAAGGGCAATTCTGGTCAGATTTGTATAAGCAAGAGGGAAAAAAAGCCCAGAAACATCATTGTCCCTAGGCAGAGCGGTGGTTTTGCAGGCATCTCCTGCGCCTTCGTCCCGTAGAGCTTTTGCACTCACACACTCTTCCCCCACGATGTCCCCCGCAGCCTGCTCCTGCCACCCCCTGGGATCGGCCACGCTCCCCCTGGGCCCCCGCACCTTCTGCGACCCCAGCACCGGTGACTGTCCCTGCAAGCCCGGCGTGGCAGGGCCCCGCTGCGACCACTGTCTCCCCGGCTACTGGGGCTTCGGTGCCTACGGCTGCCGCCCCTGTGACTGCGCCCGCAGCTGCGACCCCCGCACCGGCGACTGCCACAGCAGCAGGTGAGTTGGGGGTGTCCCGGCCACCCCCCTCCAGTCTCAGCAATCCCCCCGTGACCTCCATCCCAGGGAAGGCACTGCTCCGACCCGATTGATGCGTGGCAAGTGGTCTGAAAAATATCCATTGTATAAAATATTTGAGGTTTTGTAGGGTCAGGAATTGGGGATGGGGCGGGAGCTGAGGCTGCAGTTCACCTGGGTGCCTGGCACACCGTGGCAGGGCGCCAGCCAGGTGGGATTATTGGCTCTTGGTGCTGATGTTAATGCGTGGGAGAGTTCCCACAACCTTCATCGTTGCTTCCTTCCTCTCCATGAGCAAAATGTGAGTCTCGGGGAGATCCGAGTGAGAGGAGACCAAAGGGTTAATCTTGTTGCTGTTGCAACTCAGTTTGCATTGACTGCGCTGGACTTAGAGTCAGTCTCTGAGTTTTAGAAGACAGCACATTTTAATAATACCCCACTCTCCGGATCTTATGTGTTGCTTTTTTTTTTTACCATGCTGGGGATATTTATAGCATATAGAATCATGGAATGGTTCAGGTCAGAAGGGACCTTAAAGATCATCTAGTTCCAACCCCCCTGCCATATATAAATCCCTATAATGCATTTTAAACCTGAAATGGATTCATGACCCACTCTGGCAACAGTCAACCTGTTTGTTCACGTTCCAAAACTGACCCTTGCGTTTAACACCACCAAGATGTCCAGTCACATTGTGCCCAGAGGATGGGTTGGCAGTGGCCCAGCTTTCTGCCAGCTCCAGGAGTAAGGCTGACCATCTCTCTTTCCCCCCAACAGCTCGGATGTGACCTGGCACCACGAAGCACCTCCTTTCCAGGCAGTGCTCAACGAGAGCGAGCCTGCTTGGGACTGGGAGGACGAGCAGGGCTTCTCGGCACTCCGGCACTCCGGTAGGACGATGGCTTCTCATGTGTTTCCCTGCCCCATCCCTCCTGCCAGCAGCCAGTGTGGATACAGTCTTCTGCACTGCCTTGTAATTAGTGCCCTGGCAGTTGCAGGAGGGAAAGGACGTTCCCCCGTTAATGTCCTGTGTGACCACCTCCTTCCCCTCCACGAGCCGGAGGAGCCGTACAGCTCATCCCACCAATGTGAGGACGTGCCAACTCTGTAGGGAGATGCTCCGTGCTGCAAGCCGGCACCCAGCCTTTAGCTGTCGGTGAGGCAAGAGTTGCCTGCCTGAGTTTGCAGCCCCAGCTCTGAATTTCAAGGCTGAACACTCTCTTTATTTTCATGATTTAAATGTGGTTTTGTATTCACTAGAACTCCTACATGTTGGACAAACTATCAACGTTATTTAGAGGGTGGCTTTTGCCACTTCACGGGCAGGGAATTGGAAATTTCCAAATTTCCCCGATACCCACAACAATTTTTGGCATCAGTTGCAGCTTATGATGCAATTCGAGATTGCCTCGCATTTCAGCCATGGTTGTTTGTTATTTCCCCCCGCTAGTCTGGAGGCGGCGGGTGCTGCGTGAGGATGCTGCGAGGCAGTTTGTCCCCGCGGCGCAGCGTCAGCCCGTCCTCCCTTGCAATGGCTGCATGCAAGCAGGCAGGCGTCATTTCCTGCGCTTTCAGAAAGCGGCATGATAAAATCTCAAAGATACAATAATTGAGTTAATTGAGGGGAAAGCTCCATCGTTTGTCTGGACAACTTCATTTTAAACGTAAATAAGTATATCATGTTATTCTTTGTTCTAAGATCACGGAAGTCATTAATCTGCCTTAACCTCTGCAACATTTCCTTTTAAAATTTTGTCTGGGACATTACGGTGTGGAAAATACCGCGGGCAAAGACACGCGTGTTATTTGCATCCCAAGGCAAAATAATAAGGCCTTTGTTTCCCTTCCCTTCAAATTGTAAACAAGGAATAACTGCCCTTGGACTAAGATTGTATATTCAGCCTGGATCTGAAAATAGAGGGTTTTTTTGCATGGGGCTTGTGGACCACATGAAAACCTCTGGCAGGTTCCAGGCTCTCCGCACGCAGGCTCCCGTCTTTTAAGCACAATCCACACCTGTTTGCTTCCTTCTGTTTCCCCAGGTAAATGCGAATGTAAAGAGCAAGTTTTAGGGAATCCCAAGGTCTTCTGCGGGATGAAGTACACCTATGGTGAGTTTCGGGTGAGGTGGCAGGGGCATAAAGGGAGGTGCTGCGAGGCAGCGCAAGAGCGCAAAGCGTGGGAGGTGCTGCTGTGTGCACTGCTCCGTCGCTGCAAACCCAGGGACTACTTAGCCTGGGCGCGGGTCTTTGACCTTTCCAAAATATATAGGTAACGTGGTGCCAAGTCAAGGTGGGTGAAGCGTCTTGCTCTGTTACCCACCTCTCTTGCTACCAAAATACTCTTGTGCCAAAATCATTGGGAGGACAAGAGCTGGAAGGGTCCCTAAGAGGTTGTCTAGGTCCCAGACAGAGTGGAAAGCACCATTAACATAAACAGGTCACTAAAACTCTATCTGTGGACCAGATGTCCCAAGAATGGTCTAGAAATCGCTAAATCTGAATTACACTGCATGTAAGGAGGGACAGTGACCACCACACAAGCCAGGACATGGAGGAAGTGTCGCTGGCAGCTACTGAAGCCTTCCCCCTGTCAACAAAGTTCAGCTGTTGCAATGGGGGGGTGTATATTGTCTATGTGCCTTTTGGGTTTAAATGAATGAGAGGAGGCGCTTTGTTTCCCAAGACCTCTCCGGTGTGTGCCAGTGAACCGCCTCCTTCATACCACAGCAGAGCAAGGAATGCTCTGTGGAGCACTCCCTTCCTTCACAGTCTTCCAGGGGTCTCTTGCACCTGCTTCGTCTCGCACTGAAGTTGAAAACGCACAGAGAGATAACCCCTACCTCTGCAGGCGGTGGAGCGACCCACAAAGGGAAGTTCAAGGTGCCGCCAGCTGTTGAAATATAGCCCTGGCTTAGCGATATTAGGAAAAAATCTGATTCTGCTTTGCTTTGCTCCCTGGCTGCGATAGCGACCATGTTTAATCTTGCAAAAGATAAGAAATAAAAAAAAAAAAAAAAGTCACAAAACCCCCAAGTTCATAAATCTTATCTAAAGTGCACTCAGGCTTCCCACCCTTTCATCACTCAACATGCAAAGGTGTCAGCTAAACTGGAGAGACAGGTGAATTATGGGGCTCATCATGAGCTTCAGGAGACCTCCTACTGTAGGAGGAGAGCTTTCCCTGAGCTTCCTAATGTTCAGCACTGAATAAAGCACCACCATATGGTGATACCTACACGGCATCGGCACAGTCGAGGGGAGGCTCATGTGTGGGACCTGAGCCCTAAGCCTCAAAAAATGACCTGAAAATCAGGTCATTGGACCTCTTCTACTGAGGTCCAGCGTGGCAGGTCTAGGGGCTGTGGCCAAACCAACCAGCAGCGTTCCTGCCCAGGGGCATGGAAACGTATGTGCTCCCCCGGCAGCTGTGCTGACCCCGGGCTCCCCGGCAAGGACCATTGGGCTGACTCTACTGTAACGAAGTAATTGTCCTTACTGCTTTGCCCAGACACCTGCATTAGACCAAAAAAAAGAAAGCAAACAAAAAAGACTTGTAAGTAGTTGATATATTCCTGGGTTTGAATGTGTGTCTTCCCAGTGATCAAGACAAAGATCTTGTCAGCTCATGACAAAGGCTCCCATGCAGAAGTCAATGTGAAGATCAAGAAAGTCTTGAAATCTACAAAGCTGAAGATCCTCCGGGGCAAGAGGACGCTCTACCCTGAATCCTGGACTAACAGAGGCTGCACTTGTCCCATCCTCAATCCCGGTAGGTTTGAATCCCTGAGCGGTACATCTCCACCACATTTACACAGATTTCATTCCCACCCCTTGATCCCCTCATGCCAATGAGCTGAGATTACAGCCCAGTGTTGATTAAATTACTAGCTGTTATTTCATTTGTATTCCAACAGCAATCTTCATCAAATTTGGATTTTTTTAGATAAAAACTTGGTTCATTCTATAGACTTTCAAACATAGGATTCTCTTTTTGAAGCCTAATGACAGTCTTACATCTTTACCAGTCTTAGTCTGTTCCCAGGCAGAGGTCACACCATGGCCACGTTACGTATCTTTTCAAAACTAATGCTAATTTGAATCCATAAAAATGCATTTAAATCTAATTTGAGTCATGATATTGTACTGGAGTTCTAATCTACACTCAAGGGAAGATGTCTCTTTGAAAGTAATACTAATTTGCATCTACAAGATTTGGAAGAGATTCCCTTATGCAGTGAGAGGGTGGTTTTGGCTTCACAGTTTTTTCTCATCTTTGACTGAAATGGAGTATAACCAGTGGTGGCTAAACTGCACATGCAGTCTCTGGTGCGGACGAGGAGGTGCAGAATCGGGTTTCTTCAATAGAACAAAACTAAGCTCCAGCTGACACACCTTTCTTTACAAGTCCGAGATAAACCGACAGTTACCAACTCATTCAGACAAAGGGTTTTCTTTTCGTGAGGCGCACACATCACTTGGAAATCACCGATCGAAACGTCGACTTCGGTGCTGAGAGGTCCCTTATGTGTGCAGCACTAGGAAGTTACTTGGGGGGAAAGGGCTGTCTGTGAGGCTGGATCACAAACAAGAAAGGTTACTCATTGATGAGGTGTTTGCGGTCTTCTTTCATCTCCACCGGAGGGACTGTCTTTGGCTTTGAAGGCAAGCTGCCGTGATAGCACAGCTGTAGTCAGGAAGCCTTGTCAGGTGCAAGGGTCGGATGAATCAGCAGCATTAGGCAGGACTTTACTGTTTAAGCACAGTAAGACTTTGGATATTGGTAAAGCACCATAACTCTATAATTAAATAGATACAGCTGGTTTATTTTTCCATACGCAATGCAAGCGCAAGCAAGAAAGTCTTAATATGAACCTGGAGGAATGCTGTGGAAGCTGTCAGACATTGATTGTGCAGGGCAGCCCCGCACCTGATTCAGAGGAGCTTCACTGATTTTCCCCAGCAGAGGAAAAGACAGCAGTAATCACAGAAGATCCCTTGGACATCAGTGGAAGGGTGGAAGTGCAATTGTCTTTAGGGACAATCCAGGCATCTGACCCATCAGGTGTTACCCCCTTGCCAGCTCTCATGATTTACACTGCAAAGCTTAGTGTTTTCTTGAAATGCAGCTGCTGGAGTCTCATGAGTATAAATTAATCTCAGCTTTCATGTTGGAAAGAAGTTGTGAAGTTTGGTCCTAACAAGAAACTTGAAAACATCATCTGAGTTCATCTTTAAGATTCAGTCATTTCAAAGCGGAAAAAAAAAAGATCACAAATGTTTTTTAAGATTTCATTTTCTTTAGCTACCACATTCATTTCTGGATGGTCAGCGATAGTATACTAGCAGATTAAACCCTCTCTCTGAGTAAGAGCTTCTGGCCTCCAGATGAATAAACCAACAGCAGCCCGATAAAAAGCCAAGCTGACATAAAACAATTTCCTGACATATAGCTATAATGGAAACTCCATTTATCAAATCTCCACGGGCTGTTTTCAGATGATGAATGTGCTTATGTTCCCGTGAGAGGATATTCACTACCCTTGCACACCTTCCCCTGTGCATGCACCCACAGAGGCAAGCTGGACTTCTGGGGGGACACTGAGCTGAAAGGTTTAAAGGACTCAGAAGCCCCTTCCCCTCCTCGTCTCTGCCAAGCACAGACACAAATACGCAGAGAGCTGCCTGCCAGCGATGCAGGGCAAAACTCACAGCCTCAAGTCCTGGCTTGTGGCATCTCGGTCATTTGATTCCTTTTGTTGTTACCTTTCTGTAACGTCTGGTTGAAAACCTAGAAAGCCCTACTGCATCAGCAACCACAGCAATATCTGCCTGCTCTCTGAGGGTGCATGCCACATTCCTCTCTCAAGGGAGATAGATTTGGGAACCCCTGAAGAGTGATGTTTATGACATTGGCTTGACATGACCAAAACAAATGTCTTACAACGGGTGATACTGCCATACACATATCCTGTGTTTACTTGGCAGAAGAGAGGATGTGTGTGCCCAAAAACTCAGATGAAGTAGATAACAAATTGTACTGAATTAAAGAAAAACATGCTTGACCTTTAACTAGGGGACACTCTCCTTTTATTCTGAACCATAAAATGAAAATCCAAGCAAACATGAGCAGACTCCCTGCTGTGGCCGGGACACAGAGGGGTGACTGAGAGTGCTGGGGGAGACCCATCACCCCCAGGCTTCTTTGTACCACCATGTGGTGCTCCCTGGACCAGCGCAGGGAGGAGGGGTGTACAGGGAAGGTCTTATGCTTGCCGTACCCTAAGCGTGCTGCAGCAGGATGCTGGCCCTGGCAGGGAGCTCCTCCTGCTACGGGAGGAATTATTCTCCATCTTATACCCATTTATGGAATGTTTGTGGCCCATTTAGGCTGTTGGGGTCACAGAATCACAGAATCACAGAAACTTCAGAGTTGGAAGGGACCTCTAGAGATCATCTAGTCTAACTCCCCTGCTAAAGCAGGATTGCCTAGAGCACATTACTCAGGACTGCATCCAGGCAAGTCTTGAGAATCTCCAGAGAAGGGGACTCCACAGCCTCCCTGGGCAGCCTGTTCCAGTGCTCTGTCACCCTCACTGTAAAGAAGTTTTTCCGTGTATTTGAACGGAACTTCCTATGTTCCAACTTGTGCCCGTTGCCCCTCGTCCTGTCACTGGGAACCAATGAAAAGAGTCTGGCACCATCCTCCTTCAACCCACCCTTTAGATACTTGTATGCCATAATAAGGTCTCCCCTCAGCCTTCTCTTCTCCAGGCTAAAGAGTCCCAGCTCTCTCAGCCTTTCCTCATAAGGGAGGTGCTCCAGTCCCTCAGTCATCTTAGTTGCCCTACGCTGGACCTGCTCCAGTAGTTCCCTGTCCCTCTTGAACTGGGGAGCCCAAAACTGGATGCAGTATTCCAGCCGTGGCCTCACCAGTGCAGAGTAGAGGGGGAGAATGACCTCCTTTGACCTACTGGCCACACTCTTCCCTATGCAGCCCAGGATTCCATTGGCCTTTTTGGCGACAAGGGCACATTGTTGGCTCATGGATAATTTACTGTCTACCAGGACCCCCAGATCCTTCTCCTCAGAGCTGCTTCCCAGCAGGTCCACCCCTAATCTATACTGGTACTTAGCATTCTTCCTCCCCAGGTGGAGGACCTTGCACTTGCTTTTGTTGAACCTCATTAGGTTCTTCTCTGCCCAGCTCTCCAGCCTGTCCAGGTCACGCTGGATGGCAGCACGGCCCTCTGGAGCATCAGCCACCCCTCCCAGTTTGGTATCATCAGCAAACTTGCTGAGGATACACTCTGTCCCATCATCCAAGTCATTAATGAATATACTGAACAAAATTGGACCGAGTATTGACCCCTGAGGGACACCACTGGTTACAGGCCTCCAACTAGACTCTATGCCGCTGATCACAACCCTCTGAGTTCTGTCACTCAGCCAGCTCTCGATCCACCTCACTGTCACCTCATCTAGCCCATACTTCCTCAGCTTCCTAATGAGGATGTTGTGGGAGACAGTGTCAAAAACCTTGCTAAGGTCAAGGTAGATGACATCTACGGCTCTCCCCTCATCCAGCCAACCCATTATAACATCATAGAAAGCTATCAGATTGGTCAAGCATGATTTGCCCTTGGTAGATCCATGCTGACCACTTCCAATGACTTCCTGTTCCTCTACGTGTTTGGAGATGACATCCAGAATGAGTCGCTCTATTACCTTCCCAGGGACAGAAGTGAGACTAACCGGTCTGTAGTTCCCTGGCTCCTCCTTCTTGCCTTTTTTGAAGATTGGAGTGATGTCAGCCTTCCCCCAGTCCTCAGGCACCTCTCCTGTTCCCCATGACCTTTCAAAGACGATGGAGAGTGGTCTAGCAATAACATCTGCCAGCTCTCTCAGCACTCGCGGGTGCATCCCGTCAGGGCCCATGGATTTATGAATGTCCAGCTTGGCCAAGTGGTCTCTGACCCGGCCCTCCTCAACTGAAGGAAAATCTTCCTCTCTCCAGACCTTCCCCCTTGCCTCCAGGGTATGGGATTCGTGAGAGGCAGCTTTAGCAGTGAAGACCGAAGAAAAGAAGGCATTCAGTAGCGCTGCCTTCTCTGTGTCTTCCACCACTAGGGCACCCGTCTCATTCATCAGTGGGCCTACATTTTCCCTAGTCTTCCTTTTTCTATTGATATACTGAAAGAATCTCTTCTTATTGTCTTTAACTGCAGTGGCCAAGCTGAGTTCTGATTGAGCTTTGGCCCTTCTAATTTTCCCCCTATATAGCTTTGTTATATCTTGATAATCCTCATAAGTTGCCAATCCCTTTTTCCAGAGAATGTAAGCTTTCCTTTTTTTCCTGAGGTCCAGCCAAAGCTCTCTATTTAGCCAGGCTGGTCTTCTTCCCCGTCAGCTCGTTTTTCGAGACATGGGGATGGCCTTCTCCTGTGCTTCTAAGAGCACCTGCTTGAAGTATGACCAGCCTTCCTGGGCACCTTTGCTCTTCAACACTGCCTCCCAAGGGACACTCTCGACCATGCTCCTAAACAGGCTAAAGTCTGCCCTTCGGAAATCGGGTCTGTGGCAGTTTTTCTTTAGCTAATTCAAGCCAAAGGTCTCGCTCCATTCCCCCGCTTAGCAGTTATTGCCTGGCTCCAAGCACTCTTTGAGTCATCCCCCGAAAGCCAAGCTCAGATCTGGATGCCTGGGGCGAGCCCTGCGGTGGGGCGCTGCGGGACCATGCTCCAACCCTTTCTGGCAGCTTCTGGACACCAGGCAAGGCTTCACCAGATGCTGCTGCTGTCGTGTCTCTAAAACATCTGGCGGAGGTGGAAGTTGATGCAGCTCTTTTAAGTGTGACTGCCACCCCCTCGGGCTCTTCTGGGGTGCTCGCGCTGGCAAACCTAGTATTGCCTCTCATCAGAGTCCGGCATGCCTTTGCCTGCAAGGGGGCACTGGCCATTTTGAGCAAGACACCAGCACTGGGCCATCCTGCACTGTCATTGCTGGAACATGCTGAACTGACCCATTTCCAGGCCAAGGTGTATTCAGGGAGGCATGAGGCAGGTGGCTGCCAAATGAAGGTAATAGCAGTTCACAAACAAAGTATAAAAACTTGTAGTGCAGCCCCAGACCTCAACTTCCATTCATATTTAGAAGCCCACCAATGCAAAGTTTGTATGCTGCATGTCACTGACAGATAGGCCACAGAGATCATTTTTCCATAGATACAGATAGAGGTATAGATATACAGATATATGAGAGAATCAGTACGTATAAATATTTCTTTGTGTAAGTGTTTTTTTTAAATGCTACTAGATATCCAGGTTGAGTTTTCAGTGTCAATAGGCCTCTTGAGCATAGCGCTGTGCAGTTCCTGACCACTTTGCTGGTTTGCAGGCTTGGAGTACCTTGTGGCAGGACACGAGGACGTCCGAACGGGCAGACTCGTCGTCAACATGAAAAGTTTTGTCCATCAGTGGAAGTCGGCTCTCGGAAGAAAGGTCCTGGAGATTTTGAAAAGAGACTGCAACTAGAGGTGCGCGAGCGCCTAAGGGCATTTCTTTATGCACAAAATGCAACAGCCTTCACAGAGAGAAGACCTCTAGGATGAAAACTGGAATGTAAGAAAATAGTGCCAAAACCTGTAGCGAGGCATTCGGAGTTGTAAGCGCTGTCTGATTTAACCCTTCCTGGCCAATGTTCACTCACTCGCCTGTAGCTTCCTTGCCAGGGGCTCGCCTGAGCCCAGCTCATCACTACGTTGAGGGAAACAAGAGGAAGGGCAGACACTTGTCTTGCTCCAGTGAGATGTTGGAGCAACTCGAGTGAAATGATGAAGCCACTGGTTGCCCCAGACTAAATTGCCACCTTAGAGAGGGAAGGTATGCCTGTGAGCTACAGCTGAGAAGCAAAACACTGCTGCCAGTGCCACCAGCATGGATCCTGCGTGACTTCCAGAGGCTCCATGAGGATGCTGTGGGGAAGATGACGGCTGCAGCGGTGGGCAGGCACTGGTGGCAGCGACAACCGCTTTTTAGAAACACCCCCTCAGGTTAGGACATGGCACCTGTCAAAGAGAGTCGAGCACCACGTGCTTTTAACCTGGTCGCCCCGCTGAAGGTTTCGGGGGCTACGTTCTCTGGTGGTGCTGGTGAGAACGGAGCTGCTGGAGTGAATCGAATCCCTCTGCTGTGGCACAAGCGCGGCGCGAGGCAGAGGCCAGCTCTCCACCCACCACATGGCCGCAGAGGAGAGCCGGCTCCGGAGGGTGTCTGAGCTCTGAGTCTCTGAGCTTTTGTCCTTGAAGTGTTAAAAAAATGAACCTAGCCCTAGTGTAAATATTTCATCATATAAAGCACTTTACTGCCTGCCACTTCACGGTGCGGGAAGTCTGTTTGTGTTGGGGAAAGAAGAGGTTGAAGGCGGCACGTGAAAAAAAACCTCCCTGAAACAGAAGCACTCCTGAAGACACCCCCCCCCGGTTGGATGGCGTTAACGGTATAAAGGGAACGGCCAGCCTGGCACTGGCCACTCAGAGTATCTGAGGATACAGTCTGAAAGATAAAAGTATTTGCACTGAAGTCCCAGCTTCAGACCAGCACTTGGACCCCGTGGGCAGGACTCCAGCGAGACTTCCCAAGCAGCGTGAGAGGAAGAAGAGACTTTGAGACAAAAAAATGCAATTGCCAGAGGAGAAAAACTCTGCCTGCAGGAAAAGGAGTGGATGCGGAGAACGGAAAGGACTCGCATTCGCATATCACAACCCAGTGATTCATGGTGGGCCTGGAGTTTATTTTATTTTTATGTTAGTATTTAAAACCGAACATTTTATTTGTTTTCTTCTGTGTTATTGTTTGCAATATATACGGCCATTATACTTCCTTATTAACACCAGTATGGAATATAGCACAGTTTACTGCAGTTTTCAGCACTAAAAGGTATCTTTTCTGTAAAGCATCTTTAAACCACATTGCATAGAGTGTATTTTGTTCATGAGTGTGAGGGGAAAAAAAAGAAAGACATACAACACCAGAAAAGTCACGAGTCTACCAATCCGCTTTACGTATGTATTTTTCTTTCAAGGTCCTGTGGACTCACAAAAAAAAAATGATACTATTTTGGTAATTTGTTTTTATATCTCATGTATGTAATAAATATAATATGATTTCAACATCGTCATCTCCTGTTACTGTTTACGCCACTGGCAATGCAGTCTTCATGCCTGCACTAGGAACACAGCGAAGATGGCGATGGGTAGGGAGAAGCTGCCATGGGGGATGTTTTCCTTTCTGGGGAGTAATATTGACCATATGAAAAAAGCCAAGCAGTGCGGGCGGCTCACAGAAATCCCATTTCACCTCTATTTTGTGAGGCTTAATCACAGGCTCTTCTCAGAAGAAGGGGAATTGCACCTAAATGTTTTCAAAGCTGGCCAGATCCTTGCATCCACACAGGCCTGATGGTTGACCTGCACAGCAGTTACCCACAAAAAGCAAGGCGGGCATGGTGGAAATTAGGCTTGCTCCCTACATTTGAAACATTGGAAACTGTAAAGGGCAGGGGGAAAAAAGGCTGTGGGAAACGAGCGCTGGGGCAAAAGGTCTATACAAACACCACAGAGTGAAGTCAAGCATCAGAAATGAGCAGCCAGGGGGTCAAGGCGTAACCCGCAGCGTGGGCAGCAGCTCCCCGGGCAGGCGGTTAATGAGTGACCACTGGGGCAGCAGCCGGCTCCCCGTCAGAGGAGAAGAGGGCATTGAAAGTCTCCTCCTGTGGCAACACTTGGAGACTTAAGAGCCTCCAGTATCTCCATTTCGATGTAAAACTTTGTGGTTTTACCTGCTTGACATAGAAAATATTTTATTTTAATGCCACCAAAACTACATTTGCCAGGGCAAGCTGGTTAATGTGGCATCATGAAAGCTGGAAGGTATGAGCGGAGAGGCCCGCAGTCCCAGCTGACTCAAGCACCGCTGGGAACCAGGATGGCTTCCTTCGGTAGTGGACGCTGCTTATGGCATGTTGTCTGATCCCCGTCCTAACCTTGGGTCTGGGCACTGATGGTTTTATGAAGGAAAGGGATTATCTTCGTAGGGCAAATCTGCCCATGAGAGATTTCTGCGAGCGAATTTTGGCTGGAAGGAGAAGTATCCTCTTACCGAAAGCAGGGCAAGCTGGATATCCCTCTGTCCATATGTGACAGGATGGCCAGCCAAGCCCTTCCCAGCAAGAAAAGCTTGTTCGGACAGTAAATCTTTGCAGCTGAGTTCATGGAAGCAGCCTGCTTGGTTTACCTGTTTAATCCCATCTGTTACATGGATAAGAATAGGATGTCTTCCCCTGCCCACCTGAATAGTGGATTTGTTGTTTGACAACTCCGGGAGTAGCAATGCCTTCACCGGTCCTGCTGTGTGACAAAAGTCAGTGGCAGGAAAACCAACCCGATCATAATGAAGTTGGCAGTGAGCTGGTTTGGGTGCACAGCAGTATCCACAAAAGCGTCTTTTCTTCCACAAATGACCCTCTGGCCTTACAGACAAGAGCTGCTGTTGGAGGCAAAGCTGGCAGCTTCCCAGAGGCTGAGCTGCCCCTCTCTGGACCGTGCTGCTCCTGGCAAGAGGAAAGCAGAGGTGGGTGCCAGGGTTTCAGGGACCAAAGTGGTGACAGTGGCACCAGGAGCTGCAGCAGCTCTCCCCAGAGCATCCCCATGCTGTCCTCATGCCTCGCCTGCACCTAAAGAGCAAGTACCACCCTGCCACTGAAGGAAGCACGGCGGTGTCTTCGAGGCATCCCTGTTTCCCATGCAGGAGGCTAGATGTAAGCAGTGGCCGGGCGACAGTGACAGGGGCTAGGGCTGGCTGCCAGAAACCCCATGCTCCTGGTTGTCTGTCAGCACTGCAGGAGTGACACTCAGATGGCGACACACAGCTGGGTTGGAGGAGGTAAAGCGGGTGTGTTGGAGCCAGTTGCCACCACAGCACAGACCCAAAGCAGACTGTATTTCCCCCTCCAGTGTGTCTGCATATGGCCCAAACCTGCAGCAGATGTTATGGTCCAGAGAAGGGGAATGCCCAGCCCCACCAGCAAGTTTTCAGTCCCTCCTTCCACAGTACATCTCTCCGAGCTCATATCCTGGTGCCATGAGGGTTCTCAGGACCAGGCACTAAGCTAAATCCATATGCTGCTGTGCAAGTGAAGCTTTCTCCACTGTCCTCTGACACCACTGCTACTTATGGAAGAAAGTGGGATGAACCACCCAGATCTGCTCATTAGTTTTCGCTAACTTGAAGCTGGGTGCTTGGAGGAGGCTGTACTCAGAGGTGTCCCACATCCTCCTTCAGGGAGGTGACCTTACACACATGATTGCTCACAAGTAAACATTTGCAAACGGGGTGATCGCTCCCCTGGCTCTGCAAGGTCTGTGGGATGGGTGCTTCTGCCCAGCCTGTTCAGCAGGAATTAGGAGGTGACCGGACAGAGGTGTTCAGGTGAAACATCTGCTTTTATTCTGTTAAAGAGCATTTTGCTTTTCAGACCACCTCAACAGACACCAACTGTGCAAGGAGGGACAGGGGAGAAGCCGCCACCAGCCCTGGCCACATCTTTTCCTGCAGCAGCAGCTGGCCATAGGGGTACTGGGCAGCCCATGGACCCCAACAGCATGTCCCATCACTTCCCAGGAGGTCATAGAATCATAGAATCATAGAATTGTTGAGGTTGGAAGGGACCTTTAAGATCATCGAGTCCAACCTTTAGCCTACTCTGACAAGAGCCACTTCTAAACCATGTCCCTAAGTGCCCCATCTACCCTTTTTTTAAACACCTCCAGGGATGGTGAATCCACCACCTCCCTGGGCAGCCTATTCCAATGTTTAATAACCCTTTCAGTGAAAAAATGTTTCCTAATATCTAATCTAAACCTCCCCTGACGTAACTTGAACCCGTTTCCCCTCGTCCTTTCACTTGTCACCAGGGAGAAGAGGTCAGCCCCCATCATCTCTCTACAACCTCCTTTCAGGTAGTTGTAGAGGGTGATAAGGTCTCCCCTCAGCCTCCTCTTCTCCAGGCTAAACAACCCCAGCTCCCTCAGTCGTTCTTCATAAGGTTTGTCCTCCAGACCCCTCACCAGCTTTGTAGCTCTTCTCTGGACACGCTCCAACACGGAATCACGGAATCACGGAATCACGGAATCTTCAGAGTTGGAAGGGACCTCTAGAGATCATCTAGTCCAACTCCCCTGCTAGAGCAGGATTGCCTAAAGCACATCCCTCAGGGCTGCATCCAGGCGGGTCTTGAAAATCTCCAGAGAAGGGGACTCCACAACCTCCCTGGGCAGCCTGTTCCAGTGCTCTGTCACCCTCACTGTAATGAAGTTTTTCCGTGTATTTGAACGGAACTTCCTATGTTCTAGCTTGTGCCCATTGCCCCTTGTCCTGTCGCTGGGAACCATTGAAAAGAGCCTGGCTCCGTCCTCCTTAAACCCGCCCTTTAGATACTTGTAAACATTAATCAGGTCCCCCCTCAACCTTCTCTTCTCCAGGCTAAAGAGTCCCAGCTCTCTCAGCCTTTCCTCATAAGGGAGGTGCTCCAGTCCCATAATCATCTTGGTTGCCCTACGCTGGACTCGCTCCAGTAGTTCCCTGTCCCTCTTGAACTGGGGAGCCCAAAACTGGACACAGTACTCCAGCTGTGGCCTCACCAGTGCAGAGTAGAGGGGAAGAATGACCTCCCTCGACCTACTGGCCACAGTCTTCCCTATGCAGCCCAGGATGCCATTGGCCTTCTTGGTGACAAGGGCACACTGCTGGCTCATGGATAATTTGCTGTCTACCAGGACCCCCAGGTCCTTCTCCTCAGAGCTGCTTCCCAGCATGTCCGCCCCTAACATATACTGGTGTTTGGCATTCTTCCTTCCCAGGTGCAGGACCCTACACTTGCTTTTGTTGAACCTCATTAGGTTCTTCTCTGCCCAGCTCTCCAGCCTGTCCAGGTCACGCGGGATGGCAGCACGGCCCTCTGGAGTGTCGGCCACCCCTCCCAGTTTGGTATCATCAGCAAACTTGCTGAGGATACACTCTCTCCCCTCATCTAGGTCATTAATGAATATATTGAACAAAATTGGTCCAAGTATTGACCCCTGAGGGACACCACTCGTTACAGGCCTCCAACTGGACTCTGTGCCGCTGATCACAACCCTCTGAGTTCTGTCACTCAGCCAGCTCTCGATCCACCTCACTGTCACCTCGTCTAGCCCATACTTCCTCAGCTTCCTAATGAGGATGTTGTGGGAGACAGTGTCAAAAGCCTTGCTAAGGTCAAGGTAGATGACATCTACGGCTCTCCCCTCATCCAGCCAACCAGTTATAACATCATAGAAAGCTATCAGATTGGTCAGGCATGATTTGCCCTTGGTAAATCCATGCTGACCACTTCCAATAACTTCCTGTTCCTCTATGTGTTTGGAGACGACATCCAGAATGAGTCGCTCCATTACCTTCCCAGGGACAGAGGTGAGACTAACCGGCCTGTAGTTTCCTGGGTCCTCCTTCTTGCCTTTTTTGAAGATTGGAGTGATGTCAGCCTTCCTCCAGTCCTCAGGCACCTCTCCTGTTCCCCATGACCTTGCAAAGACAATGGAGAGTGGTCTAGCAATAACATCTGCCAGCTCTCTCAGCACTCGCGGGTGCATCCCGTCAGGGCCCATGGATTTATGAATGTCCAGCTTGGCCAAGTGGTCTCTGACCCGGTCCTCCTCAACTAAGGGAAAACACCTCAATGTCCCTCTTGTAGCGAGGGGCCCAAAACTGAACGCAGTACTCGAGGTGGGGCCTCACCAGTGCCGAGTACAGGGGGATGATCACTTCCCTAGTCCGGCTCACCACACTATTCCTGATACAGGCTAGGCTGCTGTTGGCCTTCTTGGCCACCTGGGCACACTGCTGGCTCATATTCAGCCGGCTATCAACCAACACTCCCAAGTCCTTTTCTGTCGGGCTGCTTTCGAGCCACTCTGCCCCAACCCTGTAGCGCTGCATGGGGTTGTTGTGACCCAAGTGCAGGACCCGGCACTTGGCCTTGTTGAACCTCATACCATTGGTCTCAGCCCATCGGTCCAGCCTGTCCAGATCCCTCTGCAGAGCCAACCTACCCTCAAGCAGATCAACACGCCCGCCCAGTTTAGTGTCATCTGCGAACTTACTGAGGGTGCATTCGATCCCTTCATCCAGATCATTGATAAAGATATTAAAGAGAACCGGCCCCAGCACCGAGCCCTGGGGGACACCACTTGTGACCGGACACCAACTGGATTTAACTCCACTTACCACCACCCTCTGGGCACGGCCATCCAGCCAGTTTTTTACCCAGCAAAGAGTACACCTGTCCAGGCCATGAGCAGCCAGTTTCTCCAGGAGAATGCTGTGGGAAACAGTGTCAAAAGCTTTGCAAAAATCCAAGTAGCTAACATCCACAGCTTTTCCCTCATCCACTAAGTGAGTCACCTTATCATAGAAGGATATTAGGTTTGACAGGCATGACCTGCCCTTCACAAACCCATGCTGACTGGGCCTGATCACCCTGTTCTCCTGCATGTGCCGTGTAATGGCACTGAGGAGGATCTGTTCCATGACCTTCCCAGGCACCGAGGTCAGACTGACTGGCCTGTAGTTCCCCGGATCCTCCTTCCGGCCCTTCTTGTGGATGGGTGTCACATTTGCTAACCTCCAGTCAGCTGGGACCTCCCCGGTTGTCCAGGACTGCTCATAAATGATACCAAGGTCCTGCTGACGGAGATCTTCTCCATCCTTGACACCTGCCAGACCAAGCTGGTGAGCTGCAGAAGCGGTGTCCCCTCCTGCCACCATGAGAGCCGGGAGAGGGCTCTGGGCTGTGCCGGCTGCACGTGTGTGTGGCCTGTCTGGCCAGCTATTGCTCGCCCCAGAGGAATGTGATCTTCCAGTCACAGTGGAAAATTACAGGCATGTTTAATATAGTTGCTCCGTCGGGCTAAGTCTTCTGGGATATGACCATGTTGCTGAAAACGACTGAACATCTGGTACTACTGGCCTGCCTAAATGGAAAGCCGGGCTGGTATGGGTAAACATAACAACTCGGGAACAAATAGCTGCACTGTATTTTATTATTTTTTTTAATCTTTATTTTTAGTTACCGTATTGACTTCAGTATCAACACTGGATAGAATAAACATCTCAAAAATGTCCGGTGGCTGCTGCCCCAGCATCCAGAGGAGCCCTCTCTCCGATAAGGCAGGAGGAGATCGGCTGCCTGTGGTCCTTCTGGGCTGATGTGTTGACTTTTTGATGACGGTCTTTCCAAAGCATGCCCTTGCCCAGGGGTCACAGCTTCTTGCCGCTCTTTTCCCACAGTTCAGCATGGAAACATCACGAATGCCTTTTATTGCTTCAAGGGAAGGCAACGAGGCCTCGGCAAGGCTCACAGGCTGGGAAATATACTATATATGGGAAACTTGTTGGCATACTGAAAATGTTAGCATGGCCGAGAGGCCGATGTGCCGCGGCCAGCATTGAGAGAGCCGCTCTCTGTGCCCAGCCCTGCTCCAGGCTGTGCCCATCTCCTCTCTTCTCCATTACTCTGGTTGGGTCCTTCAGCGCAAAAGTAATGCTGGGCTGCTTGCAGATGTGATGTGCTCATGGGTGTGATGCACTCACGGGTGTGATGCGCTCACGGATATGCTTAGGCCCAACTGATGCACGCAGCCCAGGGAAAATTTTGTCGTGCCCAAGCCTTGTTGCCTGCGTTGCAATCTGCAGCCCAAGACATCTCCAAGCTCTACGTGTACACTTTCTCAGCAGCAGAAGATGCATAAGAGAAGTTTATCAGGCTGCTGAGAGGTCAGGGAGGGGTGTAGGTGTGGGTGCGGGTGCGTGCATGTGCGTCCCCATGGGACCGCTCACTGCTTCATTTCCCAGATGGCGTTTTCTCTGCTCACGTCTCTGATCTCCCCCTGTCCGGGCAGGTTGCTCACACTGCTGGCATTTCTTTCTTTGGCCTCTTCTCTCAGTCTTACACATAGAAGTCATATATATTTATCGAGCACAGGACCTGGATTTTAAGTCATCTGGAAAACAGGGCTGGCAAAAGGCCCTCGGATCTGTATGAATATTGCTGAGAAGAATAAAACTGTTCCTAAACCTAACCTAACCTAAATTAGTGAAGTTTCCCTGAACTGACTTGCTGTAGACATGGATATGCACCCTTTCAGCGGGTGCAAAGCACAGTCTGGCTGCAGACTCAGGACACACACTGAGGTCCTGAAACTAAGAAAAAACAGGTAAAAACCGAGCAACCAGCCATTAGGATGGCGTTAACCTGGGGTAAAGAACGTTCATCACTGTATTTCCCACGCCTGATTCACACAAGCCACCACTACCTGGTTCAGTAGGAGATAGTTCTAACATTATAAACATTATAACCTTAAAACGTATAGCTGCAAAAAACGCAATTGCTCTCTGTCTCTGCTCTTTGTAAGAGCTGGTTTTCCGCTCCTTTGTTTGCATCAGGTGCAGCTCGCTCCCGGACCTTGAGCATTTGTGCAGCCTCCGTGTGGTCAAATCCGCTGCATAATCTCTACTTGGGCTTTATCTGAATAACACCTGTAGGAGATAAGGAAACATTATTTCAGGTTTACAAACGAGGACTGGAGATTCGCCCCACCTAACATGAGGTGGCAGTCTTGCCAGGATCCCCTGATCTCCCCAGGGCTGCAGAAGAGACCCAGGAGCACCCCGAGGGGGCCATTACAGCTGCCCAACTGCCCCACAAGGGCAAGTCGGGGGCAGGAAGGTGCACAGGTGCTTTTGTAGCTCGAAGAGCATCACCAAGATGCTCTCAGCAGAAGAGCAGGGGATCAAACACACCTTCCACAGGGGCAAGGAAGTTAAACAGAGCAGAGGCCCAAGCGGGGACATCGCGCAGCCTCTTCTGCTGCCTCCGCAGCTGTAGGCAAATGCAGGGACAAGGGATCCCAGCGGTGGGAGATGAGGAAGCGTCAGCCATCGCTGCCGTTTTCGCTTGCTTGGCACGGCTGCCCAGACCTGAGCAGCCCCTTCCCCCAAAAGAGCTGCAACGGGGTGTCATTTCTTGACCTGCAAAGCAGGTCTTTGAAGAGCTGCTGGGGTGACAGGAACAGGGAGGACGATTTGGGGGAGCCTGAGCCTGGTCACTGCAACGCACACCGGTGGCAGCCACCTTAAGGAGGTTGAAAATGCTTGTACGGAGCTGCATGTGCAAACTAAACGTGCCCATGGCTGCTCTGCTGTGCAATCAACACTCCTCTGTGCCACCAAACACCTCCAAACCAGACATTTTGGGAGGGACCCTGGCCCCCGGCAGCCCCCAGGCCGGTGGGTCAGGAGGGGACGCAGTGGCACAGGCCACAGCTGTGCCAGCAGCCGTGCTAACAACTTGGCGGCACAGATGATCACCTTCCAGCACCCGGAAAAGTTCCTGAAAACTATGTAATTTATTCGCATGTCCATGCCTCCAGAGAAGCAGCACATCCTGCCCCGTGACTTGGCCCCAGCCGCAGCCAACAGCTACAAAGGCAGGAGGAAAAAAACAACAACAAAAAACCAGTAGCCAAGTTATGCAGCGCGGGGCGGGGGGGGTGGAATATTTCCCTGGTCGCAGCGGGTGACCGACAGAAACCCCAAAAGGGGCTGAAAATACAATGCAACATGGACAAACAGCCCGGCCCCGGCTCTCCTTCCCCGCGCCCCAGGAGCCCGATGCCCCACAGCAGCGCTTCAGGGACGGGGACGGTGGGACAGGCCAGCACTCCCAGTCCTGCTCAGGGACGTAAACAGGACGTCCCACCCCGGGCTGATACCGATCAGCTGGACGGGGCAGAAGAGGGAAACAAGGCCCCCGCTGCGCCTCGGTCACCTCTGAAATGACAAAGCGATATCGCAAGTGACAAAATAGGAGCAAGATTGCAAAGAGCTTCAAGACCGAAGGGTGAAAGAAGGAGACGGCCCAGAGGACTTCTGCCACAGGCTGTCCCCTCTCCTGCACTCCACGCTGGGGACTATTTAACTTCGACACATTAAAAGCAATAGCGACCGAATTCTTCTGAGCAAAAAAACCACTTATAATTGGATAATGGCCACTGAGCATCAGTAGCTGGGTTGCCTAACGCCTGAAGGAAAGCAGGAGAATTTTTTTTCCACCCACAGACCTATTATGAAGCTGACAAGGTCCTGCTCTCTGCAGTTCCCATTAATTTCACTGCTGGGCTTGAAGATTTATGACAGCTTTGTCTGACATTCATGAGGCAGACAGGTATTGTTACATGCCGACATAAGCCAGGTAGCAGCCACGGGTTGTTCTCCACAAATGACTGCACTCCAGCCAGCTTTGGAAAACTCCCGGCTTTTGTACAGGGAAATACTAAATAAATAAGAATCGCTCTAAATTCCAGTCTCCCTTTCCACCCTCAGGGAAGCCCTACACATGCCAGAGAACAGGGATCACTGCTCATCTTGTATTCAAACAGCAGGCAAGCTTAAATCCTTAGAAATCCTTGAATACCCAGCAGATGATGACATACACCAAGGACATACCATACCTGTCATTTAAACCCTCTGTGATTTGGAAAAAATCAAACACGCAGCAGTTATATTAGCCAGGGGCAAAGGAGGAGTGACCAGCGGGCATCCTCATTCTTCTCCTTCCAGCACTCTGTTTTCTCTAGCTGTGCAGTCTTTTTTTTTTATATATGTAAAGTCCAAAATAGAGAGAAAACAAACAGAACCAAAATAGCAACAGTACAAGAGAAAATACCATCAGGAGTTCCTGTTCACAAGGCTATCCTGGCATTTATCTGGGGCTGTTGACATATTTAATAGCCATCCGGTCTCTGCCAGCTGGATGCCAGCTTCAAGCTCGAATCCACAACTGAGATAACTTCTTGCTTCGTGCTACAAGTTCTGCACTGTTATTTTTCCTGTTGTGTGAGTTAGCAGCATAGCTGGGGGGGGGGCAGCTTATCCAAAAGCATCCTGAAAAATAAACCTACATGCCGAATACCTGAGTTTCCCTCACCTGGGGAAGCAAGGATTTTGCTTTCATGTTATGTTAAGGATGGGGTTTTTTCTGAGTGAATTGCAATGAAGAAAGCCTGTTGCTTTGCTGGTGAAGGACTGCGAGTGTTGCCGTGATTTTAGTATAGTTTCTGAAATCCTCTGAATCTTCAGTATACTAATAAACTTTTTCGTTTTAATTATCTGTAGTCCATGGAGACACATCCATGGAAAAAGGCTGGGGAGTACCAGAGCTATAGTTTTCCCAGTCGGTGCAGCAATTGCACCCAGCTTGTTGGTGGAGGCTGGTGGTGAGTTATGCTAGATGCTCCCCAAGGAGATTTTCCCCCAGAGACTGCAGGATCTGAGGGCTCCAGGGAGACCAGGGCTTTGGGGAGAAGTGGTGTCACCCTTGTCTTGCTGGGAAGATTTTTTTTTCCTTCCCTGGGATTACTGAGGAGCAGAGCAGGGCTGAGCTTTTTTGACCCGCATTGTTCTTATGGTGAGACCACCACAACTCAGACTTGCCGCAGTCCCAACACAGATTTTGCAGAAGCTCGGGGAGTCCGTCCCCTCCACTGGCAGGCCACTATCGAGCAGCAGATGCCATGGGGGCAGAGGCAGAGCCCACCGTGTGGCTGCAGGACCCCAGGTCCCGGGGAGCACATGTGCTAGCACCCAGCTTGCTGGTGAGGGCTCTGCTGCCGTGAAACAAGCCTTCAAACTCTATATGGTTTTAAATCCCCTCACCTTCTGTTTTCCAGAGCACATGAAAGCCATGACAAAATGCAAAGCATGGATCCAGAGCCCACCACAGCCCACCTCTTGTAGGCTTGGGGCAGGGAGGATCGCTCTGCTGAGAGAGTGTGGAGGTTTGAAAGCCAGCCGGGGGTCACCTATTGAAAACCAGAGGTGCTATGGGCCCTAGTTGCTGTGACCAAGTGTGTTTATCCTAATGACTCGCAAGCTGCTGAGCAGTGACCTCCACTCCAATTCTCGCCTTGACGCTCCTTGAATAAATGCTATTTTAATAATAATGAGCCATAAAGGTTACTGACTCGTCCTTCCTCTTCCAGTTAAGGAAATGAATTAGTCAATTATCTTAAGACTCACGTAACTCAAAAAAGCAAAGATTTCTGTCAAGGGCTCCACTGTGTTGCCCATGATAAACTGAGAAACAACCTTCAGGTATCAGTTCCCAGCCAACACCACATTTGTATGTGTTATAATTAGACAAGGGTTTTGTTGCTGCACAGTCCCGGGGTTACGGTGCTTTCCACTGTAAACCCACTCGAACTGTGTGACTTAGCCAACGACTCTGACCTTGTCTCATCAATGAAATACAATATAAGTTATTTTTGAGAGAGCTGGTGCCTCTGAATGCTTTATTTCCCTTGACACTGCCATGCAACCATGATTACTTTATTAAGCAGAGGGGAAAATAACAACAGTGGCCTATTCTAGTGTATACTGGGAAATATTTTTATTTTTTTTAATGCAAGTGGTACACAGTAAAATCCATTTTGATTCTGTATCACGTTATGTGACAAGAGAGTGAACAAACAGAGACAGCTACCCTTCCCATGCAAACAGACACAAATTAACACAGTTAATAAAATTTTTCCTTGACTTTGCCTCCCTCACATTCACAGCCTTGGAGCCCTCCGGTATCTTTAAGCTGCTGATACGGCGGATCACCATTCCCCATGCTGTGCCCATCCCTTCAACGCTCACTGCCCTGGGAAAGTCCCTCCTGGCCCTGGCCACTGTCACATCCTTCACACAGGAGCACCAAAGTGGGTCCTTAGACCTGTTTATCTGTGTCATTCACAGCAGCGTTCAAGGCACACATTTCAAGGCACCCTGGCACAGGCAGCAGCCCTGCTGGGGGACACCCCTATAGGCAGTGGGGGCCACCAGCAGCCACGGTCTTTGAGTGCAAGGGCAGTGCTGGTGCTGAGGGTGAGCGTGGGATGTGCTGTGCTTCCTGAATGTCGGAGTGCTGGGGTGCTTCTCCAAACCTGACTGCGAGCAACAGAGACGGGGAAGGAGATAAAGTGATAATAATGTCCAAACGGGACAGATCTGATTGATCGCTGTAGGCAGAAACATCCCTGCTATGCGTGGGTACCATGTATGGGCATTGTGAGCTTCTTAGAAGAGTGCATGTAAAAATATCCTTTTAAAAAGAGAAGAAAAGTGACAGACACCGGTTGGTTGCAAGGAGGAACCTGTAGAAAGACAGCAAGTATGGCAAAAAAACTGGAAGCGGGCAGAAAAGACAAGTGTTCAAAAAAACCATCTCTAATAACTTAGCAGGAGCTGGTACCCAAGGGCTTGAGCACTTAAAAGAGCTGAATATCCATAAGTCTTGTTTTGGTCTCCATTCCAAATGTCGCTTTACAAATAGTGACAGCTTGCAGTTCATGTTTAGTAACGTGTCTGAGAGGTGCACAGGCCTAGGGGAAACTCTGAGCAGCCATCTCAGCACAGGTACCTGAAGACTTGTCTTTTTTTCAGCTGTCCCTCTTGGTTTAGTAAAAAGCTTCACTCCTTGATGTGTACCTTCTTTCACCTCTTTCCTTAGACCACCACAGGCACCATGTTAACATGATAGCATTCCAAACCACAGCTCCCCGAAGGCAGAAATGGTTTCACCCCCACCACCACCATCTGACCCCACTTGGGTCAGGGTCTGGGTTGTGCCTGCAGTCAGCCAGGCACAGACTGGGAACGTTGCCCACAGCGGGAACAGTGGCCTGGCCAGCGTCTCGCCGGCCTTGCTCCCGGGCAGCCGAGGGCAGAGCTTGGCTCCTCGGCTTGAGTGCCGCACCGAAGGTCTGCAGGGCAAATTGCACCACGCTACCTGGCACTCAGCAGGGGGCACGGATGGGCAGCCGTGGGCCTGCAATTTACATTTAAAGAATTAATAAAAATTCCAGGCCAGAGAGCTTCTGTGGGGTTTATAACCTTGACATTTTTTTATCACCCCCTGGCTTGTTTCTTTTTCCCTTTATAACCAAACAAACCCATACAAATTAGTATTTAAAAATATGCAATTAGCAAGCTGCTCCTGCAGCTATGCAGTTCTCCTGCCACCCAGTTTCCCAATGGGGGGAAATCAACAATGAAGAACAAAGAAAAGAATTTGCTGCCTCATATTAATGACTGCTGTTTGAGGACAGCATTTGTATTTTAAATGAATAGCTTGCTGAGGACAAAAAGGTCAGAACTGCATTTTATGGTAGCGATAGAATAGCAGGAGGACAGAAGAAAGGCGAAAGCTGCGAGCAGACAGGCGGAACACCACGCTCTGCTTGCTGGAGAGGCTGGGACCAGCGCCCGGCCATGCTGAGGACAGGCATTCAGGAGTCAAAATACGGGCACAGTCCTGAAAGGTGGTGAGGACGGCGGTGGGAAGGGAGCACGGTCACCTCCCAGACAAGTCAATGAGCTCTGTGGCTCACAGCGTGGTTTGGGAACCATCAGCTCAGCCCACTGATCCCCTCACAAATCTCCCTTCTGCAAAGCCAAATGTATCCATCTGCTTACACGTGGAATTTTTTTCATCAGCTCTGACGCCCTGAACACACTCTGTCCCCCACGACGCTGCCTGTGGATATGCAATAAGACCCTGCCAACGTCCAGCAAGAAAGCCTGTGCCTACGTGTTGAGCGCAGCTACCTGGGAATGTGCCCTTTGCCACCTTGATGTCTTCAAATTGCCTAAAGTTAAATCTGAATTGAGAAACCCAAATGAAACACGATGCTGGTTCAAGCTATACTGCAGAACTCCAGCCCTCATAAGTGGGGTACTGATTGATACCTTCAGGAGACTCATCCTGCTGCCTCTCTAAGGCTGCAAGATGAGACAGTATGCAACTATTTTAACCTATAGTATGCAATGAGAATGAACTAGCCACACCACAACTGATGATAAAGCTAGCCAGAAAGGAAAGCCAAAGTCTCCAAAAGGGCCCTGGGATCCCTGAGGTGGACACCTCCTCGGGGTGTTACCTGAGCAGAGCAGAGCAGCCAGCTTATAGCCAACTTCTGCAAAGCTGTCAAGAGGAGGAGGAGGCTTCTCCAAGCTCAAGGGCTTGCGCCACTAACTTTTCCCAGTGTGAAGGAGGCTCACAACACCTCTGGGCCACAGGGACTGACTGGATCCCCCCAAGGCTGTGTCTGTGAGGCATGGCTGACTGCCGGGGTACCAGTCCCCTGGGTTGAGATGTGCCACGCGTAGCCCTCACACCCACTGGCCGTCTGCCCTCCCTTGCACATCTTGCTGTCAGAACATCCCCAACCTCCCGGGGAGCCTCCTTGCTTCTTCAGACCGCAGCGCTGGGTCCATGCAAACTTTAGTGAGGACCAGGCCATCAGCGACATCAAGCTGGTATGCCGACAGAGGGAGGGCAAAATCCGGCACCTTAACCCCACCATGCCTTTCCATTTCCGGAGGTTTTATTCCTGGTGCTCTTCAGTGTCCTCTCCTCCTTCCTGGGCTCCTTCCCATTGCTGCTGTCACCTCCTGCTCGTTGCACATCTCCTGGCTGCTCTTCTAGGTGCCCACAGTGTCCAGAGGGGTCCTGGGGTGTTTGTACCCATGTAGGGCCTTCCTCAGAGGACAGACATCCCTCTTGCCCCAGCCTCACTGCCGCTCTGACTCCAGGGCAAAGCTTTTGAGGAAAATGTAGGATACATTAAAGCTGAGTGACTGCTGAGCTCTCTTATTGACTATAATAAGATGGAGAATAACATTTCATTAAGTGCATGTTTCTGCCAATGTAACAAGCCTTTACCTGCAGTCGTGTGTGAAGCACAAATGGCCCAAAGGCATCGCACCTGAAGGAAAAATTCCAGTCCCTTCAATAACGTATTAACATTTTTAGCATACATTCAAAACATTTAATGCAGTAGGAAAAACACGTGTTCTGGTCTCGGCAGCCTTGATAATCCATAAGAGACAAGAAGGAAGACTGTACTTTTTCATCAGCGACTCCTTGGTGTGCATCCTTTTTTTTTGAAATGTTAAAGCCAGGGCAGAAATCAGGAAATCAGCTGGAAAACAAGGATGGCCGAGCAAAGTAATGCAGACTCGTTCTGAACATATTCCTGGAAAGAGTGACTGTAAAACTGTGAGCCAGATGAAACCAGTCCTCTGCCACCCTGAGCCCCACACCCCAGTGCTTCTGCTGCAGCCGAATTACCCAGCGTCTCTGAGATGCCTGAGAATCCCTCTTGGCCTCTCTCCAGGCACTTCAGCTATGAAAAGGAGTAGCTAAACGTGTATCTCTTTAAATAGGTGTTCCCATGGTACAGGTTAGTCCTTGTTTTGAGTAGAGCTGGCAAATAACCCTGCTCCGGGCAGCGAAGGGTGGGAAAAGGTGTTATTTCAGGAATTTTCACCCAGTAGGACTGGCAAGCCGTTAATACTGTATTTTCAGCTGTGACGGAGCTGGAGGGAAAGAGGTGCTGGTGTTGGACAGGGTGCAGAAGCAGGAAAGTTCTGCTTTGTCCTCCCACGGTGACATGCTGTGCAGGGTCCTGGCTTAAGTGTCCCCAGTACCGGTGGCCGAGCACTGCTGGGACACCTGCTCTGGACCTCTGCATGGACTGGTGCTGGCTCTGTGGAGCACCAAATGCACCTGCAAGAGCAACTGAATGGCTGCCACAGGTTCAGCAGCATTTGCTGGGTGTCCCCAGGTGCTGGGGGGCACTGGTGATGGCCTGGCGTGACCCACGGGCAGGGTCCCCATGTCCCTGCCCCCCTGAGAATCAGTGGCATTCCGTCACGCAGCACGCCTCTCCTCCCCTCTCCCAGTCCTACCACAGGCTTCTGGAAGCAAAACAGCTTGGCCTTGATTTTTCAATTGTTCTTATCTTAAAATCCCAGTTCATTTCTGACTTACTGATATCAATAGAAGAAAGGTGCACGGGTACAGTTAAACCGCTTCAGGGATGCAACTTGCAATGATGACTTACATTTTTGCCTTTTTTCTGTGCTTGTACCAAGGTTTCACCAGCCTACAGCCCAAAGGTCTGCCTGTAACACAGAAACATTCTGCATAAACTGTGCCGAAGTTCAGCAAAATCAATTTGCCTGGCACATGCAAGAGCCTGGAAGCAAGAATTCTTGAAAAATGCTAAAAATGTCTTAAACTTGAACTATTCTTCTCTTAGCTGGGAAACCATTCTGCTTAAAATAGAACAGGCAGAGAGATGACAGAATTTTTATGGCAGCCCCTGAGCCACAGGACACAAGCAAATTTTGTTCTGCTTTGGGGTGGCTCAGAAAACACTTTCAGCCCTTGTGCACAGGTGAACTTTCCATTTTGTGGAAGGGAAAATATGAAGATTACTGGCCTCTGGTTACATTTTCAGCCTTTGTACTGCCATGGAGATGGAGACACATGATTTGCATCCATTTTCCTCCATGTTGCATTAATGTGAACGAAATACAATCGCAGTGTGTAAATAGTGGACTTAGCACAGCAGCCCTGCTTGCATGAATAAGTCTTTTAAGCTCCTCTGCCCTTTCTGCCCCACGGCTGCATAGATAAATAAAGAAAAGGCCTTATTATATTTGTGGTGGCTAAAATTAAAGGTCTGTGCTAAACCAAGTAAACTAAGCCTTCGCACTTGTCCCCTATCACTTGGTGCTCCTTAAATCCCTTGGCTTAGGCTCTATAACCTTGTGGGAGAACACTATTCTGGGAGAGTGTTAAAGCTGGAGACAACAGCAGGGTCTTTGCCAGATACGAAGCCCAAAGTCCCACAGCTGATGTTCTGCAGCCCCCTCATTCACATAAATAGACAGAGAGCACTTTATCCAGGGTTTTTTTATAGGTGCTGAGATGTCATTAAAAAGGAGAGAGAATCTGTGACAAATTTTCACAGGAAAACACTTGGAAGCCCATCTGGTTTGAACATGGTCAGTTGGGATATAATTGTTTGGGGGGTAATCCTGGAAGAGGACAAACCAGTCACCCCTTGCCAATTATCCATCCATCCACCCATCCATCCATCCATCCAGGTGAGGGCTGCTGTGGTTTTTTGGAAAGAAAAAAGAGAGGAGAGGGGAAGCAAAGACTGCTCCACCCCAACATCACCTTCTTCCTCCTGAATCCCACATCCTTCTTGACCCAAAGCCCTGGTCGCCATCCCACATACTGCAGAGTTCAGCCTTGTCCCTCACATGCATCTCCGTTGCCTCCAAGGTATCATTCCAGTCTTGTCCACAGCCGACAGTGCTTCCCAACTGGGGCACTGCACTGTGCATACACACACCCCCTTTCCCAGAAGCCCTCCCATCTCCTGCATCCACGTTGGAACTACCCTCCATCCCAGAGCTCCCCACCTCTCCACCCTCAGGTCCCGGCAGTTGCTCCCCCTTCTCCCTCCAAGCCCCTTCAGTCCTCCTGCCCTCTGTCCCAGCCCTGCTCCCCAAGTGTTTGCCCCCTCCCTCTCTTGTTGCCCCCTAATGCCGTTCCCTCCACGGTTGGTGTAGTCACCTGCCCTGTTCCTTGATGGGTTCACAGATCCTGTGTCAGCGGGTGAAAATCCCAATCTATGGCACTGTGCATCCTTCAGGCAGCTCCACAAGACCACAAGTGGAGCCAAAGTTTCTAGGGGACACAAAGCTAGAGCTGGGACATCAAAAGTCCCAAATCGCTGATGCCTGCATACATGAGAGACCTTGCCTCTCACTTGTCCTGACCTCCCCCCCTCTGCCTGGACTCCTTTTCGCGGGTCCAATCCTCTCCTCAGGAAAGTGTTTTGTTTTCCTTTAAGGAGTGGGAGAAACTGCAGGGCCCGGAGCTCCAGCCCTGTGCCCTCACTACCCATAAAGTGTTTAGGAGTCAAAATCAGGGGCTGAAAGGCATGGTGGAGAAGGTGCTGAGGATGGGTGGGATGAACACCCTCAGCATCCCTTGGAAACTCTCTGAGAAGCACGCAGCTTTCCCAGGGTGCTCTAAATGCCACTCTTCAACAAGATTTAGATGCCTAATGGCTAAATTGAGCTCTTGGTGGTTTTGGCAGAGGGTAGGTGCCTGGTGCCAGCCCCAGGTACTAATCAGCATCTTTCTCTCCTCAATCCTGGTGACTTTCAGCTTCATGCCTGCTCCCAGCAAATCCTCCCACTTGGCAAACCTTTGGCTTTGCAGACTCAGAGCAACTAAAATTTACTGTTCACAGTTGGCTTGTATCACACTCCTCTTCACCGAACTAACACTGTGGCCACAAGCCTTACCATGCCTTCCAGGTGCTCAGCTCCCCATCAGACCAGAGTGCGCAGCGCAAAATAAATTCAGTCCATTCTTTTATATCATTCCAGTAATTCCTTAGGGGATGAGAGCATCTCAGTGTGCGGGCAGACAAAAGAGCCAGCACTAATGCAGGGCTTCATCCTTTCCGCGCTCACTGTCCTTACAGCAGAAATATTCCTGCTGTGCTAATGGGATTAAAAAGATGAGTATCCAGGCACTAAGAATTAAGAGAATTTGGGTTCAAAAGACCATTGAGTTTTCTTTTGAAATGGCTGTGTAAACACACAAATGATTAGCAGATAGAGATCAAAACTTCCACATTAGTAAACACAAAAATGGACTTGGCACTTTTTCTTAAACTAAAATGTTATGAATGTAGTGAATTTTATTTGTAGGCCAAGGCTTTATCATTACAGAGCATAAACTCTTAGGGCAGCCAGTTATCTGGCATAATAATTCTGTCTTTACTTATTAACAAACATCAGCAATTCCGTGCTGTAGACACCAATATTGGGAAGTGTCGGGTACAGTGGCTTCTTTGTGAATGAATGGTCTTTCTCTGAGAACTGGACCGCCGGTAATTAATTATCTCAATGTCTTTGATCTATTTACTTTGTGCATATTTCATCTGTTTTGGTTTGTTACTTGCATTTCAATGATCTCTCACATTACGGAGCAATTCCTTCTGTTGGGAAAATTGCCTTTCCTTTTCCCATGGGAGTGTAGCAGTGGACTAACCGTCCACTGAGATGAGCGAGATGACAGGTCCATTTTTTAATTCTGTGAGCATGACTGCACTGATTTAAGGAACTGCACTGATTTAAGGAATCTGCCCGTATACAGCTGAGGAATTCAGTTTGCTCTTATGAAGCCTCTGTGTGCATTTATAGCAAACTGCAAACTCCCTTTGGGCGCCGAAGCTGTTTGCCTGCTCCCTCAGTTTCAAAGGTAGAAAGGTAGGCAGGCATGGCAAAGGATCACTGTCATTAAAGTTCCGTCTCTTGCTCATCAAAAGCAAGATCACCTCTATTGCTAACCACTTAGCACTTAATTGTATTTAACACAATAATTACAGTAAGACTGACTGTGTATTTGATTGACCTCAGATTTTCCCAAGAACAATTTTATCAACTATTACATGTTGTGAACTTGAGCTCAAAATAAAAGGATTGCTCTTTCATTTTTTTGCCATGACAGACAATAAACCCATGATGACAGCATGGGCGGTCAAATGTGCCATTCCTTCTATCTCCTTCCCCCAAAAAAGCCTTGAAATCAGTGTGGGTTTTTTTGGATTATTTGGGTTGGAACAGGTTGGGAATTTTCAAATCCTTCCTCCCACAGGCTGTTATTTCTGAGTATTTGGTGTTTTATCTTTAACAATTCATGTTATTGCATTATACGTGATAGTAAAAGCGGACCTGAGGGCGGAATATCAAATGTTTTATGTATTTTTGGTTTCCATTCTTGAAAAACAACATTGAAAAAGGCACAGCAAACAACCTTTAACTGGAACTATTGACACCAAATCAGAGCTAATTTTGCATCCGAAAGCTATGGCAGAGCCCAATTTTAGCTTGCTGTAACCCGCCCATTCCCGTACAAATCAGTACCTCATCCCAGAGAAAATTAGCTCTAGGTTGACCTGTACCGGAGACACTGAGCTCAAGACGAGGAGAAGCTAAGTAGGGCAGATTACCAGAAGACAAGTTTTGTCACCTGGTCGCCGCAGGAGAGGGACAGCAGGAGCGGGACAGGGCTCTGCTGAGGACGCTGGAGCGCAGTGTCAGGGAGCACGGGGAGCAGCACGCGTGCAAGCCCTAGGTGGGAAACAGGATAGGGCTTCAGCCTCTTCCCACATTGGAGCAGGGGGAGGACTCGTGCAACCCAGAAGTTCATCTGGTAAAATAGGACAAACCCAGAATCGGCAACTTAAACTACAATGGGCTCTGACTCAAAGCTCCCTTCTGATTTTCACCATGCATGAAGCCAGATTTTGCTATCCCAGCTAAAGCACATCTAATTCATGCAGAGGCACTTATCTAGCAAACCCCTAAGGCTGTAGTGATTGTGGGAGGTTAATGAGAACTTTATTTTCTTAAAACCTAAACTATACCCAAAGAGACTCTGCAGTACATTAGGTGCACGGATACTTTTCTCCAACATCACTGGACAAATCTTCCCAGAGCACACTCAAACCTCTTTGCTTGGTAGCTTCAATAAACATCAGAAAGAGCTTTTGAAGGTTTCTCAGCCTGATGGTATGTTACAGCACAGCCCAGAGAGCACAGCTCTCTGATTTCATGAGAGCAATTCACACCATACGTCTGGAGGCCAGGGGTTCGGTCTCCTGCCCTTGAGTGCTGCTGTGGTTTGCACGTGAGCCTGCTTCTGTGCTCCAGTGTCACACTGTCACTGGCCACCTCTGGTGTTTGCCTCCCTTTGTGGTTCTTCTTGCAGGAGAGGCTGAGATTGATTATTTTTGCCCTCCAGGGTGATACTGGAACATAAACAACATTTGTTCTCTCTTCAGTTTTTATTGCCTGAACAGCTGCCCTTGAGCTGTGTCACGAAGCAAATGTATTTGCCTAAGCTAATAAAAGTGTGAAATGTACCCTGTATAGGATAAAGAGCATAGCAAAATGATGTTTTCACAAAAAAAAAAAAAATGTTTTGGGCTTGCTTTGAGCCACTGTGACCCAAGCTAAGGAGGGAAGAAGAGGTGGCATCCCACCAGCGCTCCCAGCTCTGGAGCTGAAGCTTGCAGACAGCTTTGGGGTTGTCCTCTCTGATGCTGCCCCACCAGTCCCTCAGCAGTGCCTTGGGAGGCAGCAGCCTCCACAGCTTTAATCCTTTTTCCCCCTGGACTTACCTTTTGTGCCAGGGGGTGGCCAAGAACAGCAATCAGGGTTGGGGTGGCAGTGCATTATATATCTGACATGGAAGGGCAGCGGTGTTTTAAGGCACTCTGCAAGAGGCAGCCAGTGAACAACGCTGTGGGAAGTATTCTACATCCACTCAGCAGTGGCTTATGCTTAGGGGATACAAGAGCCTTGGCCAGCACCACAGGAAGACAAGTTTGGGCTTAAAGAGGATGGAATTTTGCTCTTCCAGACCCCAGCAATCAGACTAGCAGTGGGCAACCTTTCAAAGCCCTGAGCCAGGCCGGCTTTTTCTTTTCCAACATTAGAGATTATGCGCACTGGGAAAAACACAGCAGGAACTATGAGGGTCGTGGTTGCCAGTCCTCTTTTGTCAGGACCTGGCCTCCTTACCAGGGAGCAAGACCTGAGAGCTCCTTACAAACATTTCTCTGAAGATGCCGTAGTGCCCCTTCCCTGCCTTGCAGTAGCTCTGCACTTTCAGCACGAGCATGTGCTGCCATGGTCCACTTACCAAGTTAGATCACACAATTTTTCCTCTGAAGGGAAAATTCAAAACCCACAGTCCCAGTAGGAGAATACAGCTGTACAAAGTTGAATCTCATCCCTCTGGCTCCTGAGATGGGGAGTCGGACATCATTCTATGTTTCTTGCAGGAAAGCAGGAACTTCATTGTATTTACTGTAAGTGCCCTCCTCATTCTGTGTCACCAATTACAAAAATCCCTTCTAAAGTTAAATACAAGATGTTGTTTTGAGACAAGTCATTTATTCCTATAAATCTCTTGGGTTTTTTAAGTAAAAACTCATGTGTGTACAACTTACATATGCAGTTATCTCAGACTGCCCTCTTATGGCAAAATGTTAAACTGTCGTTTTTCTCAGGCTTTACAAGGGTTTTGCAAGTTCAGTTACTGAAAATTTTAGTCTTAAAAATTTCTGAACAACAAGACAAGAGAAGTCGTGGTTGTCCGATTCGTTTCTGCCCCACACAGGTCCTGTCACCAATTCATCCTGCTGTGCCCAAGCACTGCCAACCCCCTGGGCGGCAGCTTGACCACCACCTGGTACCCTTGTGCTCGCCCACCCTTCCTCCAACAGATGTGTGCCCAGCTGGGGGGGGCGGTTAGGGAAGTTTTCTAACACACTTGTGCATGTACGCACACACACACTCTGCTTTTGCAAATGTAAAGAAGGCCTGACTTCACAAAAGTGGGTCTTTCATGTAGAATGAAGGTTATCAACGGTCTCCAAATCCTGGGAAACTAGAGGAGTTTCTCAAACCCAGGGGTCAGCTGCCAACAAGGCTTTGCTGCAGCCACAGGTGAGCTCTCCCCTGTCGCAGAAAGCTCCAGAAAACCAGGGCAGTAAAATTGCTGGCCACTGAAACGATCCTGGAGGCCATCTCAGTTGGCTGCAGATGAGTATGCAAACATGGGAGCGCTCGGCATGGGTCAGCAACCCCAGCCACGGGTGGAAATGACCAAGTAGGGAGGGTGCCCACAGACAGGACAATCTTCGGCTTCCTCCCCAGACCTTCAAAGCTGCTCTGCCCACTTTGGTTCTGGCTGCTCCTCCCCAGGGAACTCATCTTGCCCCACACATGATGGTCAGCATGGGGCTGTGAGTGAAGAGGGCTACATCCAAAGGAGTATCTCACTGTTTTAAAGCAGGGGAGGGGAGGAATCGGTCTAATCTGTGGATTCATGATGTCCATTCAATGTGCAAATGCTTTAAAAAAACAGCAGTCACTTACTCCAGACATGCAATCTACACAAATGGTAGAGAAAGGACTCTAGAGAGTATGTTTTCGCTGTTACTTAAGCCTTCACAGTCCACGCCGTGGTGGCTGCCTGGACACTTGGAGCCTTGCGGTGGTGGCACTGACACCTCATGTCCTTCAGGTCCCAGAGCTGTTACTCTTGACTTAAAGTGTTTCCACCAGAGATGGCCCCTTGCAGCATGCCTGAGCTCTTCCGAATCCCCCCGCTAGAGGACAGCAGGAGGGTGTCACGTAGCCAGCTGTTCATCACAGCTGCACAGGCATGGCGAATGCATTCACGTGTGTATAAACACATCCAAAATAGCAGAAAGTGGTTCGTATGCACGACTGCAAGGAACTAGTGGCTGGAGTGACATTTTGGTAGTAAAGTCTGGCTCAGGGAGGAAGGCCAAAAAAAAGCCTCAGCCCCAAAGTGGTGTCAGTGGTTTATTTTAAGACAGCGCCCTGGGTCTTCTGTAGGTGTGTGACCAGGAAAAAGGCCAAGGATATTACCTGCAGCATACAGATCCTTGCAAAATGCTCAAATGCCCAGGCAGAGAAAGGAAACTATAGTGGCAGCATTACTTGTACTGGCAGTGACCTGGAGAGAAACTCTGTCTTTTATTTCCAGCCATGCAGAGCCAGAGATTATTTAATCCAGGATACATTTACATCCTCCTAACCAGCACCGGCCCATCTGAGGTACAGCCCTCTCCTGACTGCAACTATTTACAGGCTGGTGAAGGGACATACATTGCCTGCATGACAGTACAGCCCTCTGGAAAGAGTTATTTCCTCCTACAGCTGACTTGTAGATAGAGAGGTAGGTGGAGAAGGTGAACACATACTTGACTCATCAACATTTTTTTCAGTCCCATTTGGCTCCCAGCTCTTAGCGTACGTTACCTTGCCTGAGTTATGAAGTCTCAACGTGACCTCTTTTATTTCGATATTCAATCTGGAAAAGCAATACCCAAGGCTTTAGATTTCTAAACCAGGAGTCGCACCTGGTTTATGCATTACAGTCCGGCATGGAGTGAGGAGGGAGCCTGTTTATACCCCCCAAATAGCAACTTTAAAACTTTTCTAAGGATTTGATGTAAGAAATGGTTATATTGCATAAATGTCAGCAAAACACCTTCCTTCTTTGAAATTAGAAGAATATGAACAAGAAGGCACTGAGTTGCCAGAAGACCAAAATTCAAAGCGTGAAACCAACGAGGAAGTAAAATAAATAAAGGTCTGGTTCTTTTCTAATGAGCAGGTGCCCCTGCTGTGAAAACGCGCGCCCCCAGGAGTCATCCGCTTACCTGCTGACTCCTCAGCTTGGGAAATGGGGCTGTGCTCCCTGCCGGGACTTGGAAAAAGTCATTTCTCTCCCTCAGCCATCTGCTTTCCTGTGTATAAAGTGGAGATGATCATCATTACTTTTACTGCCTTTATTCATCTCAGGTGATGGATTGCAGGAGCATGAGGACTTTTATAGGCTCTGTTCCGCTTCTGTGGGGAATATAACATTTGAGACCCTACTTTTCAGGCTGCCAGCTTCAGCACGTGAAGCCCAGACTCCAGCCCCCACCATGCACCTCCCAAACAAGAACAGGTTCGAACATGAGACGTTAAAGCGTGGCTGTGCCTGCGCTGAAGGAGGCTCTGCAGGGTCCCCTGTGGTTCCCCTTCCAGCTGTTTCCTCCGGAGCCGCTGGGAGTGGAGTTTGTTTCCTGGCTCTTGTCCTCAGGCGCCCTGAAATCCAGCAAACCCTGACGGTTTGCAGACAGGACTCACAGTTTTGCCCCGGTCCCTGAGCCAGTCATCTCTTCCAGGCCACAGCTGCCCAGATGAACCTTTGACAAGGTTTGATGCCGAACTGGGGCTGCTGGGGGCAGAGGCACGGGCTCTGTGTTTTGGCTGTTCCCAGCTGTTTTCCCCCACGAGTGGCTGCAGGCAGACAGCGTGACGTCTCTCCTTCCTCACCCTTGATAAAGTGGCTCAGAGCCTCTGGTAGCCTTCATGATGGGCAGGCAGCATCCCATGCGTGCTCCCTTCTTCAGTGAGGGAGGGGAAGCTGTGCCCAAGGGGTCCTGGGTAAATACATTTTTTAAAAATGGCTTTCAAATCATCAAAAATATTAAATGTGTGACATAATTCCTTCATCTCCTTTCTCTCCCAAGCATAAAGCAGATATGGGGCAAGTAGGAAAACCCCAGGAAAAATTCTTAAACTCAGGGCAGGCCAATTCACTGCAGTGCAATTGCAGCCCACCGCGAGGATGAGGAGATGCCTTCACTCCAGGCTAACCTCTCACCTGGACTGGCTTGGTCCAAAGCTGGCTTTGCCCAGCCTCACCCAGCAACGCTTGGGTATGTTCAACTTTCTCACACGTGCTGACGTCCAAGACATCTGAGTCATTAGTATTTCTCAGATGTTTTGAGGGCCCGAAATGAAAACACACCAGAAAGATAGCATCCTTTCCCCACAAGGTAAGAGTAAAATCTCTGCTTGAGCTGTCCTGGAGGGAGACTGCATGGATCTGGCCCTGGGACATGTACTGGGAGCAACACTGGCAGCTACAGTTGTGGACCCACAGGGGTCAGTTTACAACCAAAAAATCAAAGTCAAGATTTCATAATGTTGGTCAGTGTTTAACAAAACTGAATGCCAAAAAAAACCCCAAACATCACAAGTATTTTTAGTTTTAAAAATAGTTTTGTTAACTGAGGACATTGGAAAAAAAAATGGACAGTGACTGCTTTGTTTCCCGTAGAACAGCCTGGATGCCTTTGCAAATGCCTACAGACTCCTGCTGAGTTTACCTTTCACTTTAAATGACAATTTGAAAGCTCATCACTGTGGTCACCATCCTTCCAACCACAAACTACCTACAGTGATCACCACTGGAAAGCCCCAGCGCTTATCGCCAGTGACCACACCATTTAAGGCCTATGCACTGCAATTCACGGCACGGCAGCAGTCCGGCAAGTCTGTGCCATGCCTCTAGTGCCCTGCCCAAGATACCACATCTATAATTAGAGCAGGAAATGTCTGTGGCATTGTGATGAACACTACCAACAATTTCCTTTCTGCTGCTGCTTGCGCGAGGTTGCTGCTGACATACCCAAGGAATTACGAGCCTAGTTGAGTTGCAAGAGCAGTGTTATTTTCTCCATCTTCCTTCCTACTTCCCTGCCTGTACTGATATTTTTTTCCTTGCTTTTCATTTAGCTTAAGTGTCCCAGCGGAGGGACCACCTTTTCATCCTACGGTTACAGCATCCATGACCATGAGGCCCCAATCCCTGATGGTCACAATGGCAAGGTAACTGTTCTGTGTTAGTGATGTGCATCCTGCCGGTGAGGATGAAGAACAAGCACTAACTCTCCAACACAGCACGGCAAATACGCTCTCCCTGCAACTCAGATTAAAACTGACTCCTGTAAAGTTCCCCAGTGCATGTTGATGGGCCCAGAGCAGATTGCAACAGTAGGAATGACTAGGTCATACAGGAGCACAAATTCATAGCATAAGACTTATCCCTCTGCTTCCTAGTTTAACATCTAGAAAAAGAGGATTTTTAAAAATATACCAAAATATGCCCTTTTCATAAAGATTAAGGCCCCACAGTGTCGGAGTAGCCGTGTCCTGTTCTTTTACCCCCATATCCCACCATTAAGTTCACAACATTGGAGTACATTAGCCAGATCCATCTTGCAGAGATAACTCCGTCGCAGGACTGTGGGACCCTTTTTGGGGACAGAAAAGTCGCTAGCAAAGGTGAGAGCAGAACCCTAACTCCTGATTCCTAGGGCTCCGATGGTTGGAGAACAACAGGACAAGCTGGAGGCCCCATGAAAACCTGCTTAAAAGCAGGAATAAACCACTACTATATCTACTCTGATACAGATTCACCTAAATTATTTTTAAAAATTAAGTGAGAGAGAATCCATGACTGTGCCGGTTGACCAGGCACCACTCCACTGCCTGTACACTTGAATGTTTTTCCCCTATATATAACCTGCATCATCTGTATTGAAAATTGTGTGTAATTTCTATTTTCTTACTCCCAATGGCTATCAAAGACAAGTGACAACCACCGACAATATAACAAACCTCTACCCATCAGAAGATCTTTGTTACCATTTCCCCTCACTCCTGCTCTACACATACTCCATTCATTTCCAGCTCCTTCAGCCTTTCCTAACAGATCAGCTTTCATCCTTTTGGTTGTCCTCTGTACCTGCTCTACCATGTTTCTTAAATGACAGTGCCCACAGCTGGATGCAGTGGCCAGGGCAAGGCCCTTGCTGGCAGCAGGTAGCATGGGACAAGTACCACGTCACACCTCCTCAGTTCCTGCTGGTCAGGCCAGCCTGGAGGGAGGTACAGGTCTCATCTACCTGCCCCATGAGGAGAGGATGAGGGATGGGGGGCTGGCTCAGCCCGGAGCTGAGGCAGCTTTGGGGGGACCTAACAGCAGCCTCTAATGGGAGGGTTATGGAGGAGGAAGAGCCAGGCTCCTCACTGCCTGCTGGGAAGATGAAAGGCAATAGGCATGAGGTGAAAAATGCGTTTCAGGTAGAATATAAGGACATAATCTCTCCCCATGAGAACACTCAAAGAGTGGGATGGGCTGCCCAGAGAGGTTGCCCAGCCTTCGTCCTTGGAGTTTTTCAAGACCCAATTGGAGGATATCCTGAGCAACCCGGTCTGATCTCACAGCTGCTCCTGCTTTGGGTGGGAGGTTGGGCAAGAGACTTCCTCATGTCCCCACCAGCATTAAGTAACCTACGGTTCTGCGATCCTATGGTCTTCCAAATGGCAAAATTGAATACGTATACTGTATAAGCCACTCCCCATAGAGGATATACATTTAAAACTAAAGCAGAAAGATGTTTGAAATCGAGCTTATGAGGTGTATAGAACCTAGTTCAGCACTGTATTCCCAGGTCAGTGGGCCTTTAGCAGGCCTCAAGGAGAAGCCTACCAAAAAGCTTGATTTTGGTAAAAAGTCTGGGAAGTCAGAAAGGTGTCATTGCTTTAAAATCTAGTCAATTAAAAAAATCAAAGTTGTTTCAATGGTCGTGCCTGCCATATGCCCTTTGCCACCATCAGTGGTTTCGCAATCTTGTCCTCCAGTTTTATTGCAGTATTTTGTCACCTTTATTGCATAAAAGACTCACTTGTGTGGTAGAGCACCAAAACACCCTGAACAACTAGAAAAAGGAGACAAGCAGTGAACCTCATTAAGCCCACAATGTTGTTGAGGGTTTGAAGTAAACAAAGAGAAAAGACATTTCCTTGAATTGCTTCAAGTTCCAGTACACTAAGGAGGTAGTTTTACCCATATTAGGTGAAATATTTTCAGAACTGGGTCTTCAACTGGTGTTTCTTAAAGTGATATCTTGAACCTCTCACTGCCTACAAAGAGCACATCAGAGTCTGCAACGAGCCCTGGTTCCTCAGTCTCTTGGCAGTAGAACCACAAAAATTACACCACCGCCTCCTCTATGTAAACTAGAGTGTCTCATCTGTTTTGTAATTGCAGCTTTTATGAAACTTCACTGCAATAGCACTGAGTGACTGCACAGTAAACTGTGCTAAATGTCAGCACTGGATAACTAGAAGTTGTCAAAATTCTAGGTTAGCCTCAAAAATCAATGCTTGATTTTTACATTTTTCCCTGTGAGCAACAAACGACGGAGGAAAGAGAAGCCTCCAAAGAGTTTAAAAAAAGTGAAACATAAACGTAAAACTCTCTAGCACCACTGTTATTAAAATAGCATCAGGCATGCATTTAAAAAAGAAAGTTGTTACAGGCAGGAAGGTGTGTGCCTTCATGCAAGTATAAAACTGGCCTCCAGGGGCTGCCTTTGGGGGCTGAGGGAGGACCTCTGCTCCTGGATCTGGCCATCCTTCCTCTTCCTCCGTCTTGTTGGCTCGGGTGCGCCACAAGGCTGACTCCTGAGCTCCTTCCTGGGGAGTGTCCAGCCTACTCTGCTCCCCCAGCCCCTCCCTGTCATCTGGGGAGGGAACTTCCACCCTCTGAGGAAAACATCATTAGCTTTCCAGCATGTTTCCAGATGTTCATTATTTTTCTTTTTTTTTCTTTACATAAGGGCTTTCTAAAAGGCACCTCAAATTTTGGGAAGCCAGCTGTCACCCAGAAGAACTTACTGGTACTTAGCCCCATGCAGGTGAAGCAGCCCAAGAAGCATGACAGCTTCAATAAATTAATACCATACGCTTCCTCTCCTATCCCCTGTGTCTTTATCATCAACTTAAAACACAGCCTCTTCACTGCTGGAACTTCCTTTTGCTGTGCATTTCTACCACGCCTAAAGGAGCAGGACGCTGCTGTCAGTCTGTCACATCTTGTGGGAGATGAACTTAGGTGCTTGCTTCCTTACCCTCTTCTGCTGTGGAGCTGCCCCTCATGCTCTTGCAGGGCTACGCTGCAGCTCCCCACCCACCCCACGCACCCGTGCTGTCCTGACATAGCGTTGATATGCCGACATCTTGGAGCTGGTAGGGGAGACCTGAAAGGAGAGAAGCAGTGGTAAGAGCATGCATCTCCTCGTGGGCCTTAGGAGTAGTTTTGAGGGAGCCTGGATGAGAGGCACGTGCAGAGGCAGACCTGCAGCCCCTCTTCGGGCATCCCCCTTTGAGGATCTGCTGGCAGCTGCCCACTCCTGGCATAAGGCTCGTGCGGAGACTCAGAGGGCAGGTCATGCCAAAGATCCACGGTCAGGGTCAGAGGCTCTGGTACAAATGTTCTGGTACACTGTTCTGGTGCAAACGAAAAGTCATGATTATTTGTTGTGTGGGTTACACACCATCTTACTTCCATATTTATGCATGTATGTGTATGTGGGCATACACTGATTTTCCATTCAAATTTGTGAATGTTTCCAAATACACAAATACCACAGCAAAATAAATATATGAAGCATAAATCATCCTTCAAGACCAGGTCTGTGATTCTTGCGGATCCTCAGGCTCCCACTGGAGTCAAAGGAAATATAGCAAGCACAAAAAGTGCACGTTGTTCAGTAGATATTTATTTCTTTGCCTTCAGTGCTGCATGATGGGCTCATGTGAGGCAGCTGTTGGCTCTCCACTCCCAATGTTTAGGCAGTAACAGAAGGGAAGCAAAACAAAATGTGGCCTAAACCCCTGGAAACACACAAGTTGATATAAACAGCCGGGATGGAAGAAACTTTTTTTTCCATGGCCCCACTGAGGTTTTCTGATCTTTGCTTTTCCCACAGAGGGATCGCTGGGTGAGAGAGATTGCAACCACTAGAGGATATATTTGAATTATTTGGAAGTCTCACAAAGTTTGTATACAAAACTATTCGTCTAATTGCTGCAATTTGGAAAGGTGAAACTTTCCAAGGCTTTTTTTTTCTCTCTTTTTTTTTTTCCCTCTTTTTTTTTCCCTTCTAATGCAACCTCTTTTTCCTGACTTGAAGCCCTCATTTAAACATGCATGAGGAGCATTTTCTGCAGAGAGTGGACCGAGCACACTGCAAACAGAGAACCAGGTTTCCAAAAGTTCATTCTGGGGGACAGTATCTATGTCAATGGCAGATCTCTTGCAGTCTCATATGGATGGACTTTCCATCTGATCAGACTCTGGGAAGGGACCAAGGGAACCTGAGGGCCTCCATTCACACCCTAATCCACCCCACATGACAAATGCACTATTTCGTGGCTTCTCCTTATTTCTACCATCCTCCTTGTACGCCTCACCATCTCCAAATTGGGGATAACGAACAGCAACCATTTCAACTGCTGTTCTACAGCCGGGGAAATTACAGCCAATTTTGTTTTTACAGGCGGTTATCAAAAAGCAACCACTTTTACAGCCAAACTGCTCTTATTTCATCTGCCACTTTAACATTCTGGTTTTGTTTCCTCCCTCTGTAATTTACCCAGCGGGGGAGAAGCATATAAATTTCCTGTGCATGCTCCCAGCAGTTTTTGCCCTTGAAAGCTCAGATCAGCAGGTAGGGAGCTGGGGCTCCTCGGGATCAACACGGGAGCCGCAAAATCAGCGCCGGGATCTGTAGGAAGCAATGAAATGGCATTAACTTGGTACGGGTGCAATTTCGGAAATCTCTCGTTGTCGCATGCCTTGGAAAATAACAACCACAAGACCCGCAATAAGTAAGAGTGATAGCAGCAGTAGATAGTGGTATCTTTATAATTCAAGTTCAAAAAAAAAGAGGGGGCAAAAAAAGCGAAAAAAAAACCCCCAAACAAAACAGCCTTTCATTGTTTTCCAGAGCTGGTCTCTTGCAACTTGAAATAAAGTACCCGAGCAATATACTGTTCTCTAGGGGTTAATGTTGCATTAATCAGAACTGACAAGCATGAAAATCATTCTTTGTTGTCTTTAAATTGCTAATTTAAGATTGAAATCTAAAACGCTTGAGCACTGATCGTTAACACTGACGCTCAAACAAAACCCAAGTACAATCTTCTCTCCTATGGGCCACTACACAATTGTTTTACATTTGGTTGAAAAAACAAATGCAAAGTCTGTAACTAAATCCTAATGTATCGTTTAAGTGTTTCCATTCACAGGCTTTCTTTGGCTAAACTTCAACGAATTGTACTACAGTTTAATTGAAAAGCACAGACATTTACATCTGAAGGCAGAAATACTGACATTGTACCATGCGGCGCAATGGCAGCAATAATTCCCCAAAATCCAAATCATTTTTTCCCCAGTTATTATTTTTACAGGTGCAGAGGTATTTTAATGAGCTGATTCTCAGCTGAGGTGACCAAGCAAAGCCTGAGATAGTCAGTAACAAAATGTTTATTTAAAAAGCTTATTAAACTTTTAAGAACCTATTAAAGGGTACAACGTGTGGCTACAAAACCAACAAAAAAATACCTAGTAGCAAAACAAATGGGACAAACACGTCCTCCTCTGCCTCTTTAAAGGAATTATACATTGTGTTTGGAGCCGAATCAAGTCCAGTTTCTTCTGCCAGCTTGACTATTCGCAGGTTCAGGTCTATTCGCAGGTTCAGGTCTATTCGCAGACGCAGCTCCCACTGAAGTCCATGGACATAGGCACTTGCAGCTGAAATAAGGTGAATCTTCAGCTTGGCTGAAGTAAACTCTGTGCTTTAAAATCATTTCTTTAACTCCAAACCCATCAGCGGATCTGGTTTGGTCTGGTCCCTTGTAATAAGGAAGAAGAAGTAAAGACGTCTGTGATAGTCACACTGTGTATATGGATGCTCCATCGGAGGCTGGTGAGGATGAAAGTAGGAGAAGGGCTGGGGGCAAAGCCAGCTGTGCCCTCATTCTTCCCTCTGAGGAGCCAGTGAGCTACAGTAGCTGTGATATCCAGCATCCAGAGTGAAGAATGACACATTTATCACATCTGAGCACTTTGCCTTTCTTTGCAATTACAGTAAAGCAGGGCTGAGCTATGCAGACATACTTACCACATCCATTGACCTCGATGGGAGATCCATAGCAAATCTTAGGGCAGAACTTGCCACACAAAGGACGTGTTAAAGACACAAGCACTGTCATGCAGAACAAGCTCTTAGCGCAGAAGAAAAGGACTCAGCATTTGGCCAAGGAGTGGGGTCATGCACTGAGGGTGCTTTGTATTCTGGGGAGGACGTGGGACGATGGCTCCCCAGGCTCACGCAGAGCAAAGGCGGCGGAATATAGGGTTTAGGGAGAGAGACAAGGAATATAGGGTTTAGAGAATTAGAAAATGTGAGAGATTCTCAGCACTCTCTTATCTGGCAGCCAGATCCGGAATATGAAGGTTCCTGCAGAGCAGGGCACTTCTCTTTTCTTCTGCTCGATAGGGTAGGAACGTAAAACTGCCCTTGAATTAAGAGGTAATCTGAGCAACATTCCCTTATTTGTTAACCCCAACATCACCAAGAAATCTTCTGGTGTCTAGAGTCAAAAGTCAGATCTAATGTAAGTATAACAAAATCAGATGTTCATCACATTGCACGGTCCTTCGCAGCAGCCCTTGTGTAGGGCAGGTCCCAGCAGAGCAGACGAAGAAAATATTGACAAGCGTGTTTTCACCAGAAGGATATGTTGGATTCAGGGTTCAAGGGGACGACTCCTGAGTTTGAAAATCAAAACCACTTTTCACTGTACGCTTGTCCTTACAAGGAGCAGTTGCGAGATTTGATTGATACACTTTTTCTGCATTAAATTCTGTCTCTTGGCACTTCCAACACATGTTTAGTTGGTGTATATGAAAGACTGTCAGGAAGACGACCTGTTTGAGCATCTTTAGTAACAATATTTGTGTTAGAGCTGGCACTCAGGAGCTCACCAGTGGCACAAGGAGAACAAGCCAAATGCCTGATAATGAAAAGGAACCACAGAGCCTCAGATCTTTCCTTTAAAATCAATAGCACCTGCCTAAACAATCATTTGTTAAATTTTTACATCTATTTCAAGCTATTTTAAAATGAGAAATAACAAGCAAAAAAAATCAAAGTGTCATTAAGCCTTTTGGTGTATTTAACATTGTCAATAGGCTTTCAAAGCCCTAGGTCTAAATACTTCCTTACTGTTAAACCATTTTAACCACGGGGATGGGTTTGTCTGCATTTGCCTGACAAAGCCAATGTGAAGAAGTGAAGTCGAATGGGAGGAAAAGGAGTGGAATAAACATGGCATTAACCTTGACAATGACAATTTTCCCTCAAATCAGCATTAAAATTAGTATCTTCGGTTTTCCTTATTCTTATACAGAAAAATAGGGCAATTCTTGGAAAAATATCTAGTGATTCGTAACGTCATATGTATACTTTACATTTTTTGCTTTGTTTTTAAACCTGCACATCATTTAAAGACTCAGGAATCCTCCCAAACTTTCATCCCATTTGTGAAAAATACTTATTTGCAAAATATATCTTCTATGTTTGGAAGTTCGATGAAGCGAGTAGGGGTGGGATCCAGTGCACTGGGCAGACACCCAAACCTAAGCATCCACGCACAGGCTAAGTGCAGGATTCAATTGCCTAAGGAATTGAATAAGGAACCTGTCACCACTGAGGGACCTGGGCTGGGGAGAGGTCTAGGAAGGTTTGGTTCTTCTGCAGACCCTCCATCGTGCCAGTCAGCATTCAAAGATGCCTTTGGTGCCCATGGCCATCTCTAGGGCGTACATTTAGGCAACTAAATGTGTCTGCATTCCTGTTACAGCTGATGGAGATCCAAGGCTTGATTCAGTTGCCTACACGTTGGCATCTAAAGCGATGTGAGAACCCCTAAGGTATCTGAGACATATCTCTGGAGGTAGCAGATATGGCACATGGGAACTGATGCTTTCCAGAAGGGTAGCCTGAGACCAGATAGGTCATCCCACAGCTTCTCAAGTGGCATGAGATGTTCACAGAACTGACTGAGCTGTTGGTCCATGTATTCAAAGGAGTCTGGAGATTGACTCATTTAACTGGCCATCAGCTATTTGCTTAGGGTCATCCTAAGAAGATCTCCAGTGCTCAGTTCAGCTGTCTTGGCACCCAATACCATTTGAGAGGCTAAAGGCTACTCCATCTTGTCTCCAGTTGCTGCTCCAGAAGGGCGCTACAGTCCTGTAGATTGTGTGCCAGGTTGGCCAGCCCTGTCGGAATGTCTCACGCACCAGAAGTACCTCAGATATAACTGATGCAGGACTCCCTTCCTTCCCCAGCTCTACTGGGAATTAAAACACCTAGCTCGTATGTAGACACCAACATGTACGTGACTTCATCTTGAACTGAACTGCAGCCCAAAAATTTCATGGGCACTGGAGAAAATCCTGTGTTATTTTCAGGGTCGCACACACAGATAATTTCTGTTTGAGTCCTGAATCTATTTATAGATAAATTAAAGCATTTTGTTTGTATCGAGAAACACGGCAACACAACAAATGCCCAGTGCAGATGTTGCATGAAGGTAAGCATGCAAACATTCCCAAAACATGTAAATAACGGTGTACATGTGTATCAAGCTTTTAGACGAGCTTTCCAAGATTCCCTTTGTTATGTGCTGTTTTAAAATGCTCACACTGTTTTAGAAAAAAATAGTTTTCTGTTCATCATCGAGAGCTGAACTGGAAACCATCAAGCTGCTTGTATTAATATACACAACTTTGTGATTTATTATGGGTCCCCTCATCCCATCTATTTTCTGCGCCTCAGATGTGTAATTAATTCCATATTGTGAGACCCATCTGCTTAGGTCTACACAGGACATGTCTGTACTGTCATAAAAGCAAAAGAACAAATTTCCCAATCACCAATATTGCCTTGCACTTCAGGGAAGCCGCTGGCTCTCTGGGAGAAATTTCATGTAGGAACATCTTGAACCCGAAACAGTTCCTGGTGCAAGCAGTGTGGATGCGGGAAGCTTGAGACCAGAGTGGTGACAAACATGACCTCACATCCCAGCAGTGTGGCCACCAGGGTGACATCATACCCTGCAAGCGCAGTTGGGATGCAGGGGCACCACTCCTAACTGGGGTGCTGCAAACAACTAACGGTGTTCACATCAGCAAGAGCAAAAGGTGGCTGCATATTTGTTTAAAGTTCATTTTTCATTTCCTTGCCTTATATAAGGTTTTCTCATTGTCTCTCCCTTTTTGCCAGTTCTGAACATACAAACCACAAAACCAGACCCAAACCTAGTGGAGACAAAGATGCCTCTGCATCCAGTCTTCACTGATACGCTGTGTCACATCAACTTTCTTTTCAGACAGACTCAGAAGGTTTGGTTAACCTACCCCTCTGTTGTTCTGGAGTATCAAAACCTATTACTGTTTTATAATTATGTTTATGTTTGACAGAAATTTAAAATTTCAGGCATTTGTAAAAGTTTAGGTGCCTCATTCAAAATAACAGCTTATGATGTCTGTCTCCACCCATCAAATGAGCTAAGTAAATATTTTTTCAGTTTTATTAATGCAGTAAGTGCACAGAGGGTATACAATGCACAGTGTATCTAATGCTAGGGACCATTTTAAAAACACATTAAAACTATTTGCTGTATTGGAAAGTTTTTAACACTGAGTCAGAAGTGGTGTTTTCCCCTCCAGAGAATGTTTTTATACATAAGAGGAAGAGAGGAGGTTACATTACTTTTAGGGATTTATTATATTTGCTTGCTTCTTGGCTATATATTATATATCTGGCATGCATTTTCATAAATGCCCAATGAATTTAAAATTAAATTACATTTGGGAAATCAATTTCTGGCTGTCTCAATAAATCACAAACATTCTAGCTGTAACGTCTGGATGGTGGAAAGGAGCTGGGTCTTATGTGTGTCCCTAAGGCTCAGGAATTCTCTTACCAGCCTTGAATGTTTTTAATGTGGCCATTATTTAGGAGAATAAATACGCGACTGTGAGAAAGGTTAAAGCAAGGTGAAAAATGTTAAGTGGGATGTCACTAAAGGCACACATGAAGCAGGATATATATGGTAAGACCAGCACATAGCAATTCAGTGATTTGCCTGTTATGTCGGAGACAAATTCTAACTCAAATCAATACTTTGCAATGGATTAGCCTACGCGTCAGGAAGGGAGATTGAAGGCTGCCCTAAGCCAGTAAGGGTATGAAGTGTGTTTAGTAAAAATCAGCGGAAACGTTGTCCATTAACACGGGGAATCCACCCAAACAAAAAAAAAACAAAACCAAACAAAAAAAAAGAGGAACTTTATTCTGCGTTGAATCAGATACTGCAAGAGACAGGGCAAATCTCTGTTATCACTAGAACAGGATTTTGAAAGATAGGCACTATTTGGTGAAAGAGAAAAGGGTAGCACTGTGCATTAAAGGGATGATAGGCATAAAAATACCATAAATAAATAAGAATTTTTGAGGGTCATAATCACTTTGGGAATGGCTCCTAAAAGTGGCCATTTAGGGCATAAAGGGGATTGGTGACAAGGCCTCAGGCTGTGTCTGGATGAGTAATGGGCTCTGTAGTGGCATTAAGCATATGCATGGCTGAGAGCCACCATTTCCCATTTACATTGCTGGTCCTAGCCTTCCTGTGGGCAGCCCAGGATCAGAGTCTCCCTGGTTGCTTAGGAAAACCAGGATTTGGGATTATTTCTCAGTGCCCTGAATGGCAATACCCTGAGCCTCATCTAGACTTCATCCACCCGCACAACATGGATAAGACTTCCAGTGTGTGCGCGGAGCCACCAGGAGCTTGGGCTCTCCCCCTCTAGAGAGTTACGGGAGCTGAGGAGCTCAGGTGAAGGTAGCCTGCAAATGCAGCCGAAGAGGTTACAGTAGGGAGCCTGTCCGGAGAGCAGATCCAACATCCACACAGAACTGGGTTTAGATATGGAGCGTGAGAATATTTTAAGAGGATTCCAGTGATGTATCACTACAGAAGAGTTAGTTTCCCAACTATGACGGAAGAAAAAAACGCTACTGTTAAAGATGGAGGTAGTAACTTGACAGAAAGAAATATAGTTATTTGAAAATCGGGAAGATTGTCTTAAAAACACCTAAGAGGGATGTGCAAATACATGGAATCACCATGCATGAACAGTTTTCATTAATATTTTGATTAGGCAACAGTATTCCTCACTTTAAATTTACAAGTGAGAAACACATTGGAATCATGAGAGAAGGCTGGTGAGTTTACTTTTTCCGTATACTCTTTATGAGCTTCTGAAAGCACCATGATGAAGTGACCCTGCAGGAAAATTGAATTGTGTCTCTCTTGGCCACATCCTGCTAACACCACCTCAGCAGTCTCATTAGAAGCAGCAAGAACTGGAAAGTACTACTGGAGGAGACAACTGGGGCCTATAGATTTCATTTCAAGTTTTAAACTGAAACACATTTTCTGCGATGACACAATTAGAAACACAGAAACAGATGTGCGAGATTTTGATGCCGTCATGAAAACATCCTGATGCATAACGGATCCAGAACGAGAATGGGGGGGGGGGGGGATCTGAAGCGCTCACGCTCTGCATCAAAGCACCACTTGTTTATCGTGGCTACGAAGCAGCAGCACACACACACACCCCATGAACACGTTCAGCAATCACTAGCAGCACCGTGGGTAGTGTTCTGGGCAGGTTCATATAAACCAAGAGCCAAGCTGCTTGAGCACGGACGTTTGCTTGATCAAAAACGACCTCAGCCCAGCCAGGAGGGTGTTTTCACCAAACACCTCTTGCCCCCCAACACAGGCAGCCTGTGCCCGGCTGCCCAGTGCCTCCCAGGGCAGAGCAGAAGGCATGCCCAAGTGTAAGCTCACTCAATTCAGGACAAGCAGAACTGGAAAGCAGCTAAAAAGAGCTGGCTGCATCTCAGAAATTTTAGCTTTAAAAGGACCCGTGTAAACACGCTTCATATTTACAAAACAGGACATCTGCAGGATGTGAGTGTACAAGTTTTTGCCTATTCAAGTTTCTGTAATGAAACCCAAGACTGAACAAGTACCCAATAGATGGGCAATGGGGGCCTGATAAGAGCTTTTTTTTGATTATTACTTTTGTGTGAGCTGCCTGGCAGAAGTTCCCACAAACAACACACACACAGAGACGCTGAAGGAGCCTGAGCCCCCCTGTACCGTGTGTTTGACGGTCACGTCCCGGCACATGGACCCCAGGCACCAGCAGGGCCAGAAACAGCCCCTGGCAGCACCTGCGAGCCCGGGGATGCATCGCTGCGCTTGGCCTGCCAGGGAAACACACACAGAGGTCCTCTTCTGACTGAACAAGGATGATGCCACACGAGTGAAATGTAGGAAGGAAAACCAGAAAGACACCCTCTGCGGGCAAGCCCAAGACCCGTCGTCTTCCTGGTTGGCTGCAGAGTCATAGAATTGCCCAGGTTGGAAGGGACCTTTCAGATCATCAAGCCCAACCATCAACCTAACACTGCCAAAACCATCACTAACCCACGTCCCTCAGCACCACGTCTACCCGTCTTTTAAGTACCTCCAGGGATGGCGATTCCACCACTTCCCTGGGCAGCCTGTTCCAATGCTTGATAACCCTTTCGGTGTAGAAATTTTCCCCAATATCCTTATTAAACCTCCCGTGGCGCAACTTGAGGCCGTTTCCTCTTGTCCTATCGCTTGTTACCGGGGAGAAGAGCCCGACCCCCACCCACCTCTCCACAACCTCCTCCCAGGTAGCTGCAGCCCCGCCGCCGGGAACACAGGTGCCCGGCGGGCACAGGCCGGGCGGGCAGAAGGAGCCGCTCAGAAAGCAGTTCCCATCGCCCGCCCGCCTCATCCCGCCCGCCGCGCTAGGGCAGCAGGCCCCGCCGGCCCCCGCCCGTCTTCCTGCACCCGGGCCCCGCGGGACCGGCCCGCTTGGCCCGGCCGGCGGCGGCGGCGGCGGCAGCGGCAGCGGCGGGCGGGGGAGGCCGGGGGAGGTGGGAGGAGACGCGGGGAAGGACTCGGGTTGCCGCTACAAATCCGGTGACAGACCCGCCGCCGGCACATGGCGATCGGCCCTTCCCGCCCCGCGCTCGGCAGGTGGGTGCGGGGCGGCGGCACGGGCCGGGGCGCCCATGGCGGGGGGTGTCTGGGGGTGCCTACCGGCGCTCCCCCGCCGGCTCGACGCCGCGTGTGTCCCGGCGGGTCCCCGACCCCAGCGGCTGAGGGAGCAGGGATCCCAGCGCCGAGCGGGCGCGGGGGGGGCACGCGGGGCGGGGGGGGGGGGCGGCCTCTGCGCGGCGCTGACGTCGCCGAGGGGCCGCTCCGAGGAGGCTGCGGCTCGGGGCGCCCAAGATGGCGGCAGCGGCGGGTGACGGGTGCGTGCGGGAGCGGCCGGCGGGACGGGACGGGACAGGACGACGGCTCTGAGTCCTCGCCGCCCGGGGGCGGCCGGAGGGAACCCCTCGGGGGAGGGCAGGTGGCCGGCGGGCGGGAGCCGAGGGCAGCAGTACCCCTTCCCCCGGGGAGAGCGGCGGCGCAGTGCCCGCGGAGGGGCACCCTGAGGAGGGGGCGCCAGTTGCCGCCGGGGCCAGCCGGGCACGCCGCGGGGCCGGGGGAGCCGCCGGGGTGAGGTGGCTGCGGCCGTGCCAACGGCTCCGGCGGGGGAGCGGGGTCCCCCCGGGACCGTCCTGTCCCGCCGCCGTCGGTGTGTGGTGGGGGAGCCCATCGGGGACGGGTGAGGGGAGCGGGCCCCGCCCGGGGCAGGGGGACGGGACGGAGAGACGGACTCCCGGTCCGGAGGGCTCGGAGGGGCGTCGAGGTGAGGGAGAGCCGGGGGAGGAGGAGAAGGAGGGGAGGGTGTCGGTGTCGGGGCTGCCAGGCCGGACGGTGGGGTCTGCGGCGGGTGCCCTGGTTGTGGGCGAGGGACGAAGAGCCGCGCCATGCCGCGGGGCGCTGGCAAGGGCCGGGCGGTCGGGACGGTGGTGGGTCCCGCTCGGACTCCCGCACCCAGCCCACGGGTGAACTGAGCTGGCGTGTCCTGCTCGGAATCGCTGTCAATGCGGGAGCCAGGCGTTGTCCGAGGAGCTGTCGGAGCGGCCAGGGATGCTTGTTTTCCTAAACGGGAAGAACATTCCACGAGAGTAAATACAGAGTAATAAGAAATGCCGTGTTTTTCGTGCTTCTGGGGCAGTGCTTCAGTCTCGAACTGTTTGTTTACCTTGAACTCTTCAACTGCAGGAAATGCGCGGTTATTTTGCAATAAGAGACACGAGAGTGTAATGCTGCACCGGTGGCTGGTGTCCTGTCTGCTTCTGAGCAGCAAAGTCTGTATACATTCCTTAGCTGGCGAAAAAAAGAGAGGGAAAAAGTTAAATTACGATCTCTATGGCTCCAACGAAAGGCGGCTGGAGGGTTTCTTGTCAAAGGCTGTATAGTTAAAAAAGGGAAATAATGTACAAAATTTCCTTTTTGAAGCGCTGCTTTGATTTCTGAGTACTTATTTACTTCTAAATCTTACGCCTGCAGGACTGTAGTGCAGCGTGAAGTTACGGACATCAACGTTTTGTTGGGTTGTTTTCTTTAAAAAAAAAAATTGGGTAGGAAAGCAGAAAAGCAGTACCTCTGCCTTCTAGCTAGCATACTTATTATCTAAAACTGGAAGTTGTTCAAGTAGCCATGATTCCTGTTTTTTCGTATGAAACAGGTACTCTGAACCTGATGAAAATCATCAGGTTCTGTCATCTGATTTAAAAGCAGTAATATTAATGGCACGCACGAGCACAGTGTGCGTGTATATATATTAGTAAAACTACATACTGCATTTCTAGTCTAACGCTTGAGATAGGTTTTGACTTTTTTTTTCCATTTACATGCCAAGCAATTAATTACGAATGCAGTGAGTAAGGGAAAATATTTCCTTTTGTTTACATTTAGAGTTACAATTTTAAAATTTATCATCTGCGAAGATGAATCTTAAATTTATTGTTTACATGAAACACAAATGGGAGGAAAACATATTTTCTTGACTTCTGCGTTGTTTTTTAACATCGATTTTTCAGCTCATGAGTTACCCCAAAATGTACACTTTGCCAGCCATTTTTTGGTGAAACTGAAGAAACGAACATTTCAATAAGGTTGAAATGTGGTTCATTGAAAAAAAAAAAAAATCCTATTCCATATGTCTTTATTTCTCAGTTGTGAAACTTTGGCGCAAGAAAAGACTTTTGCATATCTCTATTTTCCCAGACAACTTAATGCTTTGAGTAGTGCTATTCTGTATGTTAGTACTCGTTATTTTGCTTACTACTTGAGCTCAGGTCTGTGCTAAGAACGCAGGGGGGCTTGATCTCTGAAGTGCTGGTCAACTAATTCACAGTTTCTTTGTGTGTGTGCACAGAACTGAACCTCGGGAGAGAAGAATGCAGGAACTAGTGCTGAATAACTTTCTTTAGGGAATTTTAACGTTGGAGCATTTGTCTGTACTATTTTATTCCAGCTGCAGCTTTCTTGTAGGCGTGGGAATGAGTATGCAGTATTTTTTAGGTTTCGTCCACCATTATCTGTTACTTCACTCCAGTTTTTTTTCCCCAAGCTATTCTGTCTTCCCCAAGCAAGGCTCTTGCCAGGTCTTGGTTCTAAGGTAAAGTTTTAAAATTTTGTGACTTGATGTAGTTTCGGTACTTCAGCGCTCCACGTCTGAAAGCATTCATGCTGTCAGTGTCCTGCTTGACATTTAGCTGAAGTTTTCTTGTTCTCAGTTTTGTATTTTTAGCTTTTTCACAGTCTTTTCGGGTATTTCTGTCTTTTTGACCAAACTCTGCATTTTGATTTCTTCGCATTTTCTTCAAAGAAAGACTTCTCCCGTGCCAAGATGTTTCCTCCCCCTCCCCCTTTCCACCCCCATCTCCTTTCTCCACACATCGACGTAGGTGGGAAAATGTCATGCTGGCTTGGTTGCTGGTGGGGGAGCTGAGGTTTTAGTTTTTTTCTCTTCAAGGCGCTGATCTTGCGCTTTCGCAGAATCGCATTGCTTTTGCGTGAAGAGCTTGATTGTGCAACCCCTGGTTTACACAGTGGTCGTCCTGAAATCAGCCGACTGTTTTTGTCCTCAGTCCAATATCTGCTTACCTTGAGGCGTGTAAGTAGTTTCACTCTTGATAATATTTTTAAAATGGAGAAAACCAAATTTTCTGACCACGTAATATTAAAAAGAAAGAAAAAAAAAAAAGGGCACAGTGTTTACACAGTGACTTCGACAAAACCAGAAAGGGTCGACCTCTCAGAGTCCTCTGACTGACAGCATTGCTGTATGTGACAGCCCTGTGGGAAGGCAGGGTTTAGTGTCCTTATCTGGCCTGCTGGAAAAGGTCCACTACTAGTATGTTATGCAGGAGAATCTATTTCTGTTAGCCCAAAAGCACAAAGATGAGTCTTGTCTCTATAAATCCTGTCTACCATATTTAATTATTGCAGCACGCTTTACATAGGTATTACTTTAGTATTCCAGGAGGGATTAACAAATAGTCTAACTCTGAAATCTATGTGAATTTTATCAGTGTTAAAAACAGCTCTGGGGAAAACAGGTTGTCAGAGTAGGTGAAGACATGGGATAATGTAAGTAGTCTTATTTATAAAGACAGTATAAAAAGCAAACTTCGTATGCAGGACTGTTTATAAAAGAATCTCATTAGCAGCCTATGAATAGACTACCTGTTAGAAGGAATGTTGTGGATGCTAGCAAGCTGAAAAAGTTCAGCAAGCCATTATTTTTGTGATCTGTTGACCATGGCACACAAGGGATCTCAACCTCCCATAGTACACTATGGCTGGTACTTAATCTGGGAATTACTGAATTGGGTACCCAGAGGTCATGGTGCCTGAAATCCTTCAGTGCAGTCAGTATGAACTGGAGACAAATCTTAAATAAGTTGAATGAGAATGATGAATATGGGCATGTAAAACTGTGTACATTTGCTAGTTTCACTACAGCTGTCTCAGCCTTTTCTGTGTTACGGAGTAAGATGTACGCAATGCTGGATACTGGCTATGTGCTTAAAGAATTATTAAAGCACTTATGCTGGTATCTATTGTAACATTTTAAAAGTCTCTAGCTGTGGGCCAATTAACCAGTCAAAGCCATTTTTTGCTAAATCTTTAAAGTACAGTTTTTATCTAAGTACCAGATAAAAAACAAAGCTGCTTTCCTATCCATCAGAACTGTAAAACTGGATAAATATTAGCATATTCAAGGATAATAGCTGTATTTTATCATTTTGGGTTCTATCCAGAGTTGTCTACATCACTTAGTATTTTTGTAGGCTGGTTTACTTACCTGTAAAACAGAATTGTGGACCTTGAAGTTCTACAGCTTAGGCCAATTCCACAGCGTGCATGCATTTGTAATAGCATAACTTGTCTCGCTTGGCATAGCCTGGATATTTGACAGACCCTTGGTACTTCTCAGATGAAGTAACCGTTTCATCTGGCACGTACAGCTTATAATAGTTCTGGTGCTGTGTGCTGTTTAGCCCTTCTAGTCAGTGACATCGTGGGCACAAACACCCAGATCAAATAGAATCACTTCCTGACACATTATTTGTCTCTAGATGATATCTCTCAACTAGACATAGTCAAAAGAAAGATGGTCAAAACTTAATGAATCCCTGTCTCTTTAATTTTAGTTAGTCAGAGCCTGCCTGTTTGGTTTAGGTAAATGCACCTTATAGGAAAAAGCAAATACAGCAGCTTTGAACAAGTAAATGCTACCACATAAACTTATTAAAGGATGTAAGCCAGTGCTAGCCAAATTTGTAAGTGATTTTTTTGAAGATATGGATTAGAAAGATCTGTTCAAAATGCAGGTTTTTATAAAGTTTGCAGCAACTGAGGTAGATATCTAATGGTATTTCTGTCTTAAGAAATCAAGTTCTGCTTTTCCAAGTCACTCTTTTTCTTTCAGAGATATTAGGCTGACATCTAAAAATGTACTTATTGAAGATACATTATTGTAGAAAGCAGTGGTATAATGGTCTTGCCCGAGCACAAAGGTGCAGTGATTTAATTAAAGGTGTGGTTTAATTAAGGGTTTGAGTTGTAGAAAGCCTCATTTGTCTGAACTGTTGGCACTGTGTAAACATAATAAATTTAAGTGAACTTTGCACTTCTGCACCTGTATGGTTAGGGACAGAATTAATAGGAGCATTTTGGAATCATAGAATCACAGAGTATTTTGGGTTGGAATGGACCTTCAAAGATCATCTAGTCCAAGCCCCCTGCTGTGGGCAGGGACATCTTCCATTAGATCAGGTTACTCAAAGCCCCGTCCAACACTTGAATACTTGCAGTGGTAAGGCATCCACAGCTTTTCTGGACAACTTGTCCCATTTTAAGTTGTGTTTGTATGCAAACTCTGTAACGTCTTTAAACGAAACTGGTGCTCCTTTGAAAAATCCATGCCTAATCTGAAGTGTAGCAAGTATGCTTCCATCCTCAGCCAGATGGTACTGGGAATATAAACAGTGTTATTCAGACCGTTTAGTCTGAATGTCGAACTGCTGTTGATAAAGTAGATTGTGGCTCCACATAACTGATTGCCTTTAATATGTTTGTTGGGACTTGGATGGAGATCATGATCGTAACCTCAAGTATGAGTTATTGAAATGCTGACATCTGTAGAAGTGATACAGCTGGGTATTTATGAACTGTAACATAACTTTTTTTTTTTTTTAGGTGCAGATTGAAATATCATGGACAGAAAATAGTTTGGATGATGTGTTTTGCCAGCGTGTCACTGCAGTTTCGGTTTTAACAATGGATAAGTGTAAGCACATAGGACGTCTGCGACTGGCCCAAGATCACTCCATTCTGAATCCTCAGAAGTGGCATTGCGTGGACTGCAATACGACGGAATCTGTGTGGGCGTGCCTCAGCTGCTCGCATGTGGCGTGTGGAAGATATATTGAAGAACATGCACTAAAGCACTTTCAGGAGAGCAGTCACCCAGTGGCATTGGAAGTAAACGAGCTGTATGTTTTCTGTTATCTCTGCGATGATTATGTTCTTAATGATAATGCAACTGGTGATTTAAAATTGTTGCGAAGTACATTAAGTGCAATCAAGAGTCAAAACTATGAGTGCACTACTCGAAGTGGGAGGACTTTGCGTTCTATGGGTACAAGTGATGATTCTTACCTTTCACATGGTGGTGCCCAAGCCTTGCTTCGGAATGAAGATCGCATGTTCACAGCTCTCTGGCACCGACGGCGTGCGTTCCTGGGCAAAATATTCAGATCGTGGTTTGAGTTGACACCTACTGGGAAAAAGATTTTGGAAGAAGAAAGACTTCGGGAAGAAGAAGAGGAAAGAAGGGACAAAGCTAGGAAGAGAAGACAAGAACGAAAGCGTGAGTTAAAAGCAGAGATGGAAAAGATGCCTCCAAGAAAGAGCAGTCGTTTACAAAATCAGATTAGAATGTCCTCAGAAATATCACCCTGCCTGCAAAAAACATCCCAGAACATGGAATCTGTGGCAGAGTTGGAAAAAATGTATACCTCAGATGAAGAACGATTGAAAAAAATAAGTGACTCTCCAATTAAACGAAGGCCCACAGTGACTCCTGGGGTAACGGGACTGAGAAACCTGGGAAACACATGCTATATGAATTCTGTCCTGCAGGTATTAAGTCACTTACTTATTTTTCGAGAATGCTTTTTAAAGCTTGATCTCAACCAAACTCAGGAACTGCTGGCAACAGCAACCAATGGTAAAACCAGATCTTCATCTAAACACCTGTCAATAGCTGCCTCCACATTGCATGTGAATGAGAACCAAGAGAAAGTAAAGGGATCGTCTTCTGTGAGGCGGCCTAGTTTATCCTCTGGATTAAGTGGAGGAGCATCAAAAAGTAGAAATATGGAACTTATTCAGCCCAGGGAGCCCAGTTCAAAGCATATTTCTCTCTGTCATGAGCTGCATACTCTGTTTCAAGTTATGTGGTCTGGCAAATGGGCACTGGTGTCTCCTTTTGCCATGCTTCATTCTGTGTGGAGACTAATTCCAGCCTTCAGAGGATATGCCCAACAAGATGCTCAGGAATTTCTCTGTGAACTTTTGGATAAAGTGCAGCAGGAATTGGAGACTACGGGGACCAGATACCCAGCTCTCATCCCTGCTTCTCAAAGAAAACTTATAAAACAGGTTTTGAATGTGGTTAACAACATTTTTCATGGACAGCTATTAAGTCAGGTATGTTTCGTGATTATTTTTTTTTTAAAGTGTGGAATGATTTGTAGTTATGGTTTTATATTGGTCAGTGATGGGCATACTTCAAAGGTTAATACATTTATAACTATTGAGGTGTTTGGGGGAGGGTATAATAAACACAATTTCAGAAGAAAGGTGGTTTCTAAGCCACAACAGTACTCCTAAAACTTTCAATACGAGAGTCACCTGATAAACATAAGTGTTAAATTTGGTATTTTAAAGCACACCTTTGCAACTACTGAGAAATATCTGACTTTACTATGAAGCACCAACTCATTTGCAGGAGTAAAGAATTTACAGTTTTGGGCATCCAGCTTATCACTATAGTGATGCTAGATAAAAGGTGTTAAGGAAGGTGTTAATCTCCTATAAGTGGAAACTGATTAGGTAATGGATGCCACATAGGCAATTATTTCAGTAAATACCTTGAATTTGAGATTCATTACTACAGAGTAATTGCCTGTCATGATGCTATGTATGGGAATACTAATACTTCTTTTCTGTTACAACACAAATAGAAGGCGCTGTCAACACAGGAAAACACCCCACCCCAAATTTGTGGGGTGGAGGTGATGCTTGTTTTCCTTTTTTTCTGCCTGACTACTCACCTTTTTCCTTCTTCTACTGTTAAGTATTTCAATGTGTCCACTTACTATTACGCATATCCCATCTGTGTGTGTGTTCAAACATCTGAGAACTGTGTGAACAAACGATGCTGGTTTCTGTTGAATTAATCTGAAAACTAACCAAATTGCAGCAGGAGCAGGAGCTGAGAAAGTCTTGGCCCCCTGGAATTGGTCTTTATGCATGCACACGTTAATGAGGGAGTCCAGAAGCATTTAATGGATGTGTTGTGTGAAGGAGTAGAGGTTTAATACAAATAAACAAAAATGTGGATGTTCCCATTATTCTGACTATTTGATGGCTTAATGTTTTAGTATGTTAAGCTAGAAATCCAAGTGGTTTTTGACTAAGGTAGGATTGTTTACTGCTATGATATCTATAAACTTTATAATAACAGGGCTTTTAAAATTAGGGCTGTTTGCAGCATATGATAGCTTTTATGTCATATGCGATTTTGCATAACTACTAGAAATTTTGATATTTACTAATAAAACCAGATCATCCTCTACCTTCTCTTTGTTCCAGTGTAAGAGCATTTCTGTTGGCATACTTCCTTTCCTCGGGGTAGTAAACATATCTTGTATCAGGGTTGCGCTAATGTAAGTGTCTAGTATATTATGTCATTAAAGCTTTCTATTTGAAAAACACATTCCTCTCCAAAATAGTAACTGTTAGTAAAACGAAGTAATTGCCTAAGTATACTGACAAGGCTTGGTTACATTCTAAGCCTTCTTACAGGGCTTGTTTTTTGGAAGAATTTTTAAGGCTCTGAAGACACAAACTTTTTTTCAGTAGTACCACTTCTTTCACATGTTTCTAGCTTCGTTATGTGAAGAGGCTTGTGACTAGAAACCCTCCCACCTTCCTGAAACCAGGGAGGGGAGTAGTGAGAAGTGTCATCGAGTAAGACTGAAAGGGAATTAAAACAGTTTTGAGCTCTCCTGTGACTACAACTCACAGCTCTTTTACTGCAGCTGGTTAATGTCCGTGTGCATAACACAGCCTTGATGAACTTCAGAACACCTAAAGTGAGAGGGACAAGGAAAAAGACATGGAGGCTGTTATCTGTAGTAATTTCTACCTGGCTTATTAAGCAGTTCCCACAGGCAGTGTCCAACATTTTACCTCCTAATGTTGCCTTTGTCTTCTGCCACTCCTCTGTTTCAGTTTAGTCTTTGCTAGCACTTTTGAATGCTGTAAGTATTAAAAGCAAAAGGTAGCCCCTGAAGATTTGTATTTCTTCCTTGATAAAATATGTTCAGGTCATCTTAATGATTTGGTCCCTGGTGTTTGCACATGGAAGGATAAGCTTTAAAAACTATTAGGCAATTACTTTCCTCTCCTCAAAAAGATTCCTGCTATCAGGATTTTCCTAGGCGTTTGTCAGAACTGGCACAAACTGCTATAATGAAGTTAACATAAAAGGCAAGGAAACATCCATACAGGGCTGAAGAAAAATATGAGACTTCTTGCTATGTCATCACACCTTTAACGATGTTAGCTCTTAAAAGCAAGGACTGTATGCTTTGTCCTTGTAGGCTTCACTTTATCTTAAATTTAACTACCTACAAGCTGTAACAGTACAACAGAATCACAGAATGGTAGGGTTGGAAGGGACCTCTGGAGATCATCCAGTCCAACCCCCCTGCCAGAGCAGGGTCACCTAAAGCAGGTTGCACAGGAATATGTCCAGGTGGGTTTTGAATGTCTCCAGAGATGGAGACTCCACCACCTCTGGGCAGCCTGTTCCAGTGCTCTGCCACTCTCAAAATAAAGAAGTTCCTCCTCATGTTTAGGCTCAAGTATTACAATATGCTCAGTATTACAGTTTCTCTCTAGAAGATGGCTGGAGCTGTAGCCTGCTGCATTTAGTCTAGACTATTCAATAAGCTACCTCTTAATTCAGCGAATAAGGGGAATTCAGAAGCTTGTTTCTGTGCAGTTGCTTTCCATTTTAAGATCACTAGAAAAGTTATTATACTTACTATCCCTTAGTATTGAAAATATTACTTAAAGATATTTGATTCTGTGAGATAGTCGAGTGCAGTGAAGTCAATCTTCTTGACCTTCAAACTTTATGAATACTGTGAACTGCTTCTGATACAGTACACAGAGGGTCACTTACAATCCAGATAAGCTGTACGTTTACTTAGGTTTCACATGACTTTTGCATGTGCAATAAAACATTTTCCCTTTTCTTCTAGCTGTTCTATTTTAACTTGAAGGGAAGTCGTAAATCTGAGTTTGCCATCAGTCTGTTGCTGTTGAAACGTCTGTCTGCTTCAGCACTGCAACTGAATTTAGGATTAAGAAAGGAGAAAATTGTGTGTGTGAGAATCTTAGGCAGATCACTTTTTGATAACTAGAAAAAGCTTTAGGTGATGTGAAAACAGCTGCACATTTTATATGAGTTAGTGGTTTTTGATTTTGTTTTGTTGTGTTCTGAGCTGATTTAAAGTAAGCCTTCTTCACCTACTACTTGAAATCTTTTACTATTTTATGGAATACTAATTTAGGTAATGAGTAACTCCAGGAATAGCATGAGTGTATTGCCTCTTGACTTTTTTTTTTTTTAATGTTTTATTTATTCCAATATCCTTTTTAGGATTACAGCTTTTTCCTCTGCAGTACAGACTGTGAAACTTCAATACCCAGTACATTGAAGGGAAGTAAAGATAGGATATATAGCTACAAAACCCTTCCCCTCTAGTCTTTCCTTTTTCACATGCCAGTCTTCCTCCAGTGAATGCCTGGAGAAAGTTGTGCTGTAGCATTTATTGGGCAAAGGAGCCTGTATCTCGTGAACCTGTGCTTTCAGAGGCAGATTTGCTGGAGCAGTGGCTCATCCCTTAACCCCGTTGGGACTGCAAGGAAATGCCAATATATATGTATATTAAAATCCCAGTTGTTTTCAATCCCTCAGTGTTTGTACTCTTGTGGGGAGGTACCCACTGTCTCCTGTCCTTGATTCTTCAATGGGAAAAGAGGAAAATACTGACTGCACAATGAAGTTACGTGCCACTGGTAAACTGACACATGCTCATCCACAGATCTTTGAAGTACACTTCAAGAGCTCAAGGAGATTAGCCACCATCTCCCTCAAGAGTTTTTTTTTTGTTTGTTTGGGTTTTTTAAATGTTCCCAGCTGACTATCACAATATGCAACAATCTTTAAATGATCTATATTTCAAGTTTTGTCCATACTAATCAAGGAAGTGGGCGGGTATATTAAAAAAAAAAAAAAAGCACAAAAACCAGAGGCTGAAGTAGCATATTTTATCTTTCAAAGTAAATGTATCTTTTCAGCACTGCTTTGGGAAAAATTGTGTCCCACATGTCTGCAGAAATCATACTAGCAGAAACTCTGGTGTGTGTAGTTATGCTTGTCAGGATGATTTATACTGAGGGGGAGGGAGGCAGGGAAACTAGTATGAAGAATTTATGAAAGCTGATGTAGACAATCTAGCTGATCTAGGAAGCTAGCCTAGCAGATCTAGCAAATTCACAGATCGCTGTCAAATCTTATGTGTAGACACAGCTTTTACCTCTTGAACTTTAGCATTTTAACTAAATTGGTTTGCCCTTAGGATAATGTTGAGTACACAGGTTTTGATTGTTTGAAAGCTAGAGGGCTGTTTTAGGTTGTATTTTTGAAGATTTTAATATTCACAAAAAGTATAAGTCAAAACTATCAAGACATCAAAAATGGTGAAAGAATAGACATGTGTTTCTGATACTGCTGATTTGATGGCAGTCTTGACATTGGAGCATAGCACATATATGTGCTAAATAAATTGCCCATATATAACTGTCCCCCAGTTCACCCCGTATGGCATGAAGCTTTCAGGAACTAAAAAGTGGTAGTTACTAAGGAAAATGGACACTGGATGTTTTATATATCTTGTGCTTTTTGGCTACTGCCTTGGGAAAACTTCTACCGCTGTGTTGATAAAACCTTAAGAATTTCCTAAAGTTCAAAGTAAGCTTCTTGTCATGAGAATTATAAGGAAAAAATGACTTTTCTGTAAGACAGACAGGATGATTCTAAATATTTCTACCTACTCTTAAATAATGCCAGAATAATAATTCAGATTATTGAATGTCTTAGTATTCTTATTTTGTGTATGCAGAGATGTAAAGGCATGTTTGAGTCTAATAACAAAATAAATTGTCAAAATAGTCACCGAAGATCAAATCATTTATTTTAGAAAACTTTTCTCTTACCAAAGATTGTTTATCTTCCCTCAGTTGCTCAGCTTTCATTCCTTATTTTTCTGATAACTTCCTGACAGTTAAATTCATGTGTACTTGTGTGCATGCAGATATGCGCATGCGCATACGAATGCACATACAGAATTGTTGAGGTTGGAAAGAACCTCTGGAAATCACCTAGTCCCACGCCGCTCAAAGCAGGGTCAGCTAGAAGAGGTTGCTCAGGGCTGTGCGCAGTCGGGTTTTCAATAGCACCGAGGATGGAGACACCACAACCTCTGCGGGCAACCTGTGCTGGTGCTAGGCCATCCTCACCCTACAAACACTTGCTTCTTCTGTCTCAGTGGACCCTCCTCTATTTCAGTTTGTGCCCGTTCCCTTTTGTCCTGTCACTGGGCACCACTGCCTTAATCCCCCCCTTATCAGGTATTTACACACATGGATAGGATCCCCGTGAGCTCCCCTTCTCCAGGCTGAACACTCCCAGCTCCCTCGGCCTCTCCTCATATATCAGTTGCTCCAGTGCTCAGATGCCCTTTCATCATCTTCCTGGCCTTTCGCTGGAGTCACTCCGGTAAGTCCGTGTCTTGTACTGGGAAAGGCAGCACCGGACCCAGCCCTCCAGCTGCGTCTCACCAGGGCTGAGGAGAGAGAAAGGTTCACCTCCCTCAAGGATGCTCTGCCACATGCAGCCCTGGAGGCTGCTGGCCTGCTTTGCCATAAGGGCACATTGCTGGCTCATGGTTTCCTTGTCCCTGGGGACCCCGGGACCTTCTCTGGGGAGCTGCTTCCCAGCCTGTACTGGTGCCTGGGGTTATTCCTGCCCAGGTGCAGGACTTGGCATTTCCCTTTGTTGAAGTCCACGAGGTTCCTGTTGGCCCATTTCCACAGCCTGTCCTCTCTCTGGAAGGCAGCACAACCTTCTGGTGTACCAGATGCTCCATCCAGGTGGAGCAGACTTGATGAGGGTTTAACAGAATTGTCCCCAATATCAACCCCTGGGGTACACCAGTAGTGTCTGGGCTCCAGTTGCATTTGATGCCGCTGACCACGGTGCATTGAGGCTGGTAATTCATTCAATTTTCAGTCCATCTCACTGTCCATTTATCTAGCCTGCACTTTGTCATTTTTTCTGTGGGCGTGTTAATGGGATACAGTGTTGGAAGCCTCACTGAAGTAAAGATAGACAACATCCACTGTTTTCCACTCATCCACTAGTTACCTGTACCAGTCATCTTATCGTAGGAAGAAGGCTATCAGGTTCATCAACTGTGATTTTCCCATCATCAGTCTTAATCTGCTCCCAATCATCATCTTATCCTTAGTATCTTTGGAAATGGTTTCCAAGATTATTTGCTCCATCAGCCTTCCCACAGGTGGAGGTGATGCTGATTGGCTTGTAGTTCCCCAGATCCTGCCCCTTGAAGACAGGAGTGACACTTGATTTCTTCCTGTCCTCAGGAACATCCCCTGATTGCCATGACTTTGCCAGGACCTTTCAAAGGTGGAAGACGACCTTGCAATGCCATCAGCCAGCTCGTTCTGTTCTTTCAGTTTAATCAGGGGTAGTTTCTGATTCTAGGGAAGCGGAAACAGGACAGTTGATATTTTCTGTGGCTAAAAAAGGCCCAGTAAGGGAGGAGAGAAAATAAGGTTTGTGCTGATTTAAGTGAAAGCTGCTTGGGTACGTAATTCAAGGAAGAAAATGAATGTTGAATTATGAAAGTAGTGTTATACTGAACTGGCACATGTTGCAAAGCAGTAAATAGTTGTTGATGATTTCTTCATAGAGCACTCTTGATGAAATTCAGATTTAATGTAAATGATCAAAGATATACCTAGCCAATGTAATTTTAACATCTTTTTGGAGTGGTGAGGAACCCTTCAGAAACTGTTTTGCTTGGGGTTTTGAAAGGCAGTGAAATCCTCTTTGTGAGGATACCACTGCTTTTGAATCTGGTGCCTTATGTAAAGCTCTTTGCCCAGATTCCTGTTACAGCAACACCAAACAGCAGTGCAAGTGAGGAGTGGTGGCTGTGCTGGTGTAGTAGCGAGTTTCCTTTACAGCAAAGTTGTGATTAATTACCGTTTCTTCTTAGGACAAACCTATCTTGGTCTGTGAGGTTTTTTTCTCAATAATTCACCATTTATTACAGCGATGCCTAGTAAGAACTAGCTTTTAATATCTCTGGGCATACTTAAAAAAAAAAACAACCCAAGTGGTTTGATGACTTCCTGATGATGTTTAAGGTGAAATCTGAGCAAAGTGCCTCCCCCCAGCCCCACTCAGCAGGGCAGAAGAACAATGTGCAGGGAAATGAAGAGAAATGAACAAAGAGAAATTAATATGTCAAGACCTAGAGAGTGAAGTAGGTTCTAGCCAATGTAGTATGCAAAATATATTTAAAGTTTTAAAAGGCAGTGGTTCTCCTTGTAAGTCTTGCTTCATTTACTTGCTCAACCGATGTATTTCAGGACAGATTGTCTGAAAGAAGCGGAAATGTGCAATCTTTGGGTTTTTTAAAGCCCTTCAGTTTTGGGTAGTGTGCTGTGAGTTAAAAGTTTGAGGGAGAATGCTGAGGGTGACCAATGTTGCACTGTGAGACTGTGTGTGACTGTTAAAAACTATGAGAACTTCAGGTAGGTAATAAGAGGATTTGCACTTAGCCCCATCCATGACCTGTATGCTGATTTCTATATTCTGGTATTAGTCTCTGTGCTTTTCTGTGTTGCCTGAATGACAAAACGATTGTCAAGTTGCTTTCCAAATAGATGAAGGTGACATTTAAAAAAATGTTAATCCATAAGAGGCCATTGAATCGCAGACCACAGTTTGTTATCATTATGCTTATGTTATTCTGTTAAATAGGTACAGATCATTTTGGTGATGGTCTATGCTCACCACTACAAAGTTTAGCTATTTTTATAACTGAAGAAATACAGTATAGACTGTCGTGTGGAATTACATATTATAGCAGCATCCTAGGAGTCCCCTTCTCTTTGATTACTTTGCTGTGGAAAAATTCAATTACCACTCTTTCTATATATGTCTCATATAGCGAAAACTTAAGTAGTAGGGAAAGCATAAAAATGGGGCTATTCATCTTCCTGTTCTTAAAAACCAAAAAAGAATTAGAGCAGAGATGGTAACAGTTGTCTCTCTTCCATGCAAGTGCAGGGAGCATAGGCTAAACAGTTGATGATGGAGTTGGCTTTTTCTGCAGCAATATGTTAACTATTTTCTTTGGCTGCATTTAGGCTGAATGCCATCCGGGGCAGTGGCTGTCCATCAAATAATTGTGGGCACAATGATGCTTGTCTGAGTGGCCTCCGTGCTTAGCTTGAATCAAGCAATTTGATCCAGCTCTTTTCAGCCTGGCCTTTGGCCCATGATTGAATACTGAGCTGTAACCAAACAATTGTATGTAGCACCCGCGTTTCAAGGCGTGAGCGGGTGGTCAGGACAGAACATAAGGTAGAGATTTCAGACTAGCTAAACCCAGTAATTTACTTTCTTTAATGTAAACTTCTCATGTAACTTTGTTATAAATGACAGAGTTAAGGCTTCTTAGAATAGCAATTGTGGAATATAATGGGGAGGTGAAATCAAACTCTGAATTTGTAAAATACCGTCATAAAAAGATACATGTCACTGACCAGATAGCTAGAGCAGACTCACTTCCCTATTACTGTTGTGCATGCTTATACCATAAAAAGTTACACTGGACAGATTAATAAAGTTTTTGCTAGCCCTTTGAGTTCATGTTTGGGGAGGTTTTGTTTTGTTTTGTTTTTTTTATAAAAACCTCACATCTTGTTCAACCAACTTTTGAACAGTTTGTACAATTTCAGTGCTTTTCATGAAAAAAGAAAATCTGTGTCGTACTGTGTGAATGGTAGTGGAGTGTGAGATAAAGGAGTCTCATTTAGGACAGAAAGAGAAGTGATGGGAATATTGTGAAGCCCATGCTGATGGACAAGCCAGTGCAGATGGATTCCACAGAAGGGCAGGGACCCTCCTACTTGTTGAGTAATCCAAATCGTAAGCTTAGGCCTGGCTAAGAAAACTACTTCCAAGCTTTTTTCCAGCCCTGATTTCCCTCTCGCTTACCATTGAGTGAGAGTGTGTACAGGAGCAGTTAGCGCACTGGGGCTGATATGCTTGGGTTGGGTGTATGCTTATCCAAACATGTCACTTGGCTCTTGGCAGGTATGGAAATCCCAGATAACTCTTCAGAGTTTAACTCCGCTGCGGCCTTACGGTGAGGAGTGTCTTGCATTTGGGGAAATAAGTACAGCTCTGTATCACTACAGGATTTTGTCAGAACAAATCAGCTTTGCTCACAGTTGCATGACGAGATGAGAAGCAGCATGTTTACCTTATTTTGTTTTTTTGGGAGGCAAAAATTGGAAGCTGGTACAATTATTTTTTTCTTTGGGATAGAACTTATAAACCAGTTGTTGAAAGAGGATCTTAAAATAACCTAGATTGAAAACATTACATACTAAATTTTAAACCCCAGAAGTTGTTAAAATTATCTGTACTGAGTTCATGTATGTACTTCGTCCTGAGCCTGTTAATCTTTGGTGTGCATTCATGTGCAACAAATTCTTAAGTAACTCATCCATTAAATAAACTTTTGGCCCAACAAAATCACCCATTTGTACAGCAGAAATCTATTAGTCATTCTGTGTTTATGCTGAGAGTTAGCTTGAACTGTGGCCAAACATATCATTTTGTCTCCAAGTCTAGATTCCAGCTCTGAATTACTAATAGTTTGTGGCTTTGAAACGTTGCCAGATGTTAGCACTTAAAAAGAAGCTCCTGTCAGTGTAAATTAAAACAGAAGATTCTCCTCTTTTCTGCCATGTAAGTTCAAAGTTGTGTTTTCCAAGAACAAGGCAGCGGCCTTTTCTTCTTAGAACTTAAAGCAGCTAACAGCTTTCCTAAAACTCCACTGCTAAACACGTGTGCTTGTACACAAATACACATCCACATGAGGTAGAATGCATGGATCATGTGTAAACTGTTTCAGCTAATGAATGTATCAAATAATTACTCACAAGAACACCTAGGAAGAAGGTACCATAAGGTGGGAGATCTGTCCTCTATAAATGATGATGAAATAACAGACAAAGCAGGGTGAGTAATTACGTAGCAGAAAACCTTCAGAGGAAAATAAAGGAGCTCTTGAACAAAACTGAGCGTATTTTCACACTTGTGTAGGCTTACTAACCTAATTGAAGGGAATGACACTAAACGTATGTAGAACAGCAACGCAAAGGCGTGCCTGTGAAATAGCGGTATTTGGATCCCTCATGGATTTTCATTCCTTTATTATTACATCTTTGTATTACTTGTTCCAAAAAACTTGTGGTATTTTCCTAAACGGGAAGCATGCTTATAGAGGTTTAATTTGGCAATTATTTACCCTTGTGGTGCAAACAAATAAGGAAATATTTGATATTCCATTTACTGTAAAACACAAAGGGTGGTGTCTCGTCACACCTGGCTGTTATCCTGAGCTAGTAAATAGCAGTACCTTGACAGTTGGTCCTATATGAAAATTTTGAGTTCCTTTAATCTTTTTGGTGGGAAAGTTTAATTGTTGGGGAAGGGGGTGGGAACATGTTGGATGCTTACGGAAGTTCTGTCAAAGCTATCTATGTGAGCCCAATTAAAATTCAACTTACTGTCCGAATGCGTCTTTTCTAGAGCAGTGAGGTTAAAGCTGCTTTGAGTTAGGGGTCAACTGCAACTTAAAAGCCAACGGTAGAAAACTCAGGTAATTACTCTTCAGGATTGTATTGTACTTGGTTGCACTGAACATACAAAGGTGAAGATATATTTAGTCTCTCACACACACTTGGTGTTTACTGTTATTTCTTTATAGCTTTTATGAATTACGCTTGTTACAATCTAAATGGAGTTTCACTACTGCGTAGGTCAGCTGCTAGTTGTTCATCCATGTGCATGGTGGAAGGGTGGAGGTCCTTTGGAGGAGGGCTCGAGTGATGTGACACTCTCCTATAATCAGCTTGAGCTGGCTTTTAGAAACTGCATTGCAAATCAACACCTAATGTGTTGCCATTCCAGCGTAGAAGAGCTATTGCTTTTAACTTACTTTCCTAAATATTGAATGTTATCATAAATTGTCCCCTGCTGTATTATCTGCATTTTCCAGGTTGACTCACTTCACTTCTTGACATTTTATTTATGTTGTCTTACTGCTTGTCCTTTCCCTAGTGTGACGATGGATCCACTTACTGAAAGAAGAAATAAATTATTTTTACCTGTTAATTTTTCTTTGAAGAAGTGTGCTTCCTAATCCAGGCTTCCCTGGAAGACTTACAAAGTAAGAAGGATATGACTTTAAAATCCCCAGCTGTGTGTTGTTTTGTTTTGTGACTTTTTTTTTTTTTTAATTAACCTAAACTATAGTTTCTCTCTTTCATGTAAATTTTCCTTTTGGAGTGTTTCTTTTTGGAGAAAAGACTCCTGAGACTCCACCAGCTGCTCTCTCTTGGACAGGCCCAGACAGACCATTTTGACACGGCTTTTGTTTCTCAGTAAAACATAAGAACACATACCTATTTGTGATAACAGTATTGGACACGCTGCTTCAGAGAAAAGAAATTAGGTGTATTGTTTCTTTTGTTAAATGACTATGTCGTCTTGTCTTGTCTTTGGTTGCATCAGTTATCTGTAGGGAAAAAATATATATTTTTATTTTTTTTTTAGAGCTATGTTATGGTGGACTTTTAGCAAAGGAAGTTTTTTGAGTGTAAGCAACTGGTGAAATACTGTTTTACAGGTTACGTGTCTTGCCTGTGACAATAAATCAAATACAATAGAACCTTTCTGGGACCTGTCCCTGGAGTTTCCTGAGAGGTATCACTGCAACGGCAAGGAGATGTCGTCTCAGTATCCGTGTCTGCTGACAGAAATGCTGGCCAAGTTTACAGAAACTGAAGCTTTGGAAGGAAAGATATATGCATGTGATCAGTGCAACAGTGAGTAAAGGCAGTATGTACTCACGCATACATTCTCTGTGTAAAATATAAAGTAAACTGACTGTGAAAGCGTGAAAGGAAAATACTAAAAGTCTTAAAAGTATGTTGCAAATGAAGTCCTGGTGTGGTCACTTCACAGCTATTACTTAGCATCTAGTACATGGAATTGTTCAAAGGATGTTTTAAAGTGTGATGCTTCTCTTACATAAAGTCTGATCGCACATTAATGGGGATTCTGATACTGGCAGCTGAAGAACCTGTCAGCTTTTTAAATTAAGGTGACTAACCCAAGTGACCACAAGTATTTTATACTTGCACCATAAAATAATCTTTGCAAAATGGCTCTCAGAGTGTATCTTTTTTAAGGATAGACAAATTTGGTGGATAAATCTTAGACTGAAATACAACACAAGGCTGTTATTGAGATTTGTATTGTGTAACTGTGTGTTATGCCTCAGCAAAGCGAAGGAAGTTTTCTTCTAAACCAGTTATACTCACAGAAGCTCAGAAGCAGCTTATGGTGTGTCGACTACCTCGGGTTCTCAGATTACATCTTAAACGGTTTAGGTAAGTAGTACTGCAACAAACAGTGTTGCAAACTGATCAGTTCAGTCCTGCTCTTCTGCTGTTTGGGGTCAATGTCTTTCAGCATCAGTGTCATTTCCCTGTATTAATATGATGAGAAATAGTTATTAGAAACTTAATTTTTCTTGTTTAATTTAAACATCAGTAAGATACGCTGTAAGTAGAGGATTGACCTTTTGGATTCCAACTACTTGCTACTTTAATACCAAAATTATTTAATCCTCCTTTTCAGTCAAACCTACTAACCTTGCTGTGAACTCTGTCGATAAAAATTAATCTTGCGTTATCTTCAGGTAGAGTAAATGCTTGTATTCACTAACGTACAAACTGAGATTGTGTTCAGTGGAAGTCTCACATAACCTTCACATAACCAAATACATTAATGCATTAGCCTGAGAGTAAGGAAGTAGAAGCTGCATCTCTGTGAACTCTTAGTCCACACATTAGTACAGAGTCTGTCCGGAATACAAAGGAAACTAAAAATGAGATAGAATAAATGAGAAATACCAATGAGATATGATACATGGGAAGTATTTCCCACTCACCGTTACATAGATCTTAAGATGGATATTTCAGAAGATGAGAATAGTAGGTACCATTAACACGTTTTAAAAGGCCTTGAAATAAAAGGGAAGTGAAAGAGGAAGCCTGGAAAAAACATGTGCAAATTAGCATTTATTTTGTGCACAAAGACAATAGTGAAGGTAACACTTGTTATGTCAAAACGTAATTCAGAATGCTGTGTTCGTTCTTTGAAAAAAACCATAAATTTTCATTTGTCTTAACTTCCCAGGTGGTCAGGACGCAATCATCGTGAGAAGATTGGGGTACATGTTAATTTTGATCAAATGCTGAACATGGAGCCGTACTGCTGCAGAGAATCCCTCAAGTCCCTCCTACCTGACTGCTTTATCTACGACTTGTCTGCTGTGGTGATGCATCACGGGAAAGGATTTGGCTCAGGGCACTACACTGCCTACTGCTACAATTCAGAAGGAGGTAGGAACCAGCTGTGAAATCAGGAGTGTGGGAGAAAGGGCTGTTCGTTAATTCTAAACTGATAAGCTTACTGTCTGTTCTCAAACGCAAAAGGGAATCGCTTGTAGCTGAACTGCCTGGAGTGAGAATCGCAGTTTTGTAGACCAGAACAGTTCAGTTTTTGCATTGGCTTGTTCAACACATTCTGGCTATAAAGTCTCATAAATCTGAGAAAGCGTCCTGGTTTCAGCTGGGATAGAGAGAATTTTCTTCCTAGTAGCTGCTGTCTTCTGGATTTAGTATGAGAATAACATTGATAACATATTGCTTTAGTTGTTGCTAGGTAATGCTTAGATTAAGTCAAGGACCTTTGTAGCTTCCCATAGAAGCTGAGAGGGAGCATAGACAGGACAAGCTGGCCAAAGGAATATTCCTTACCATAGGTGTCATGCTCAGTGTATATAAAGGGGGTTGGTTGGGGGGCAGGGATCAGCAATCGCTGCTCAGGATGGTCTGGGCAATCGATCATCAGGGGGTGAGCAATGGTGTTGCATTACTCATTTTGTGTATTCATTTATTGTCACTGTTAGTGTCTTCGTGTCTTCTCTTCCATTACTTTTCTGTTAAACTGCCTTTATCTCAACCCACGAGGCTTCCTTTTTTTCCAGTTCTCCTCCCCTATCCCACTGCTGGGGGTGGAGTGAGTGAATGGCTGCATGGTCCTGGTTGCCAGGTGGGGCTAAACCATGACAAGAAGCTAAGCTGGGGTTTTAAAAATGTAGAGGCAAACATGCTAGATCAACTGAAACAGTATACTATTTCTACACAACTTGCTAAATGATATTCAGTAATTAATTATTAAATGCAATGCAATTACCTCAAATCGGTGTCCTGATGACTTTTTTTTTTTTTGGGGTGTATTTCTTCGCTGCAGGATTTTGGGTACACTGCAATGATTCGAAACTCAACATGTGCACTATGGAAGAAGTCTGCAAGGCTCAAGCTTACATTTTGTTTTACAGCCAACGACTTACTCAGGCAAATGGACGTGGCAAAATACCATGTCCCAGCACAGCTGAAAGTCAGGAGCACACAGAATTAGCTGCCTGTTCCATGCACGACAGTAGCAGCTAATCCAAAGCCAGTTAACTGTGTATGGTAAAAGTTCGAGTTGTCATAACTATATATTTTTAAATGAAATGAAAGTACAGTATTGTACTTTTTTTACTTTGAATCCGTGTACAATGTTTATATACTTTTGTATTAGTTAAAGTACTCTTTACAATTGTTAGTAAAAGTTTTTATTGACAGTAAGTAACCTAGAATTTCAATACAGCTATTTTTTTAAGAAGAAGATTGCTACTTGCATTTAACTCTTACCTCAGGCTGGTTTTTTTAAGCTGGTTTTGTATTTTGATAATCTTTTTGAATTGGTTTAGAAAAATGACTTTGAATGGGCAACTGATGTTTCTCTGGTTAATTTTCTATATATGCTTCTGTACTTTTTATAGTATAGTTCTAATGATATCATGATTCTTACTGTCTGCAGGAATCGCTACTAGGTCTTAGAATGTTAACATTCACCAGCAAGGAATGTTTTACATGTCAAATAGTAACTGAACTTTTTGTAGGAAACTTTCTGTATATTCTTCATGACTGAAGTGAAATTATTCTGCAAGCTTCAAGGGAGCCTTCAAGGGAGCTACACTAAAGATACGGTGATAAAATTTCTTAATATCTGAAATTGAGGCAATAGAGCATGTACTTATTTTCATATAAGTACGTAAGAAAGAGGAGCGTTTAATAACACAAGAATGTATCTTTACCAAGACTTCCATGTTTTAGCCTTAGCAAGTCTGACAACTTAAAACTCGAGTGCCAAATTCAAAGCACCAACTTTGACAACCAGGGGCTTTTTATTCCAATAACTTAAAAAGCTTTCTTAAAAAAGAAACTCAACAAAACCACGCTCACCCACCCCAATGTCATTGCTACAAGAACATTGGCACCCCCTTTCTTGCATTGGACAAGCTTACTTTAAATTGTAGCAAGCGTCACCTGTCTCAGTAATCTCCAACACAAACCACTGAAGAGAAGCTGTAAAACTTGTACGAAAGCGTTTTTTCAATCCGACTGGTTTCCTTACCTCCTGCTGCTGTACCTTCGCTGCAGCCCTGCCACTAGCATTAACAGAAACTGTGCATTGAGGAGAATCTAACGAGCAGGAATTAGCAGTCTCCACATACAGTAGTTAATGCCAAGTAAATTTTAATCGTGAAGTTATTTTGCATAAGTCCTATGCAAATTGTTACCTCATCTTTTGCAAAGTTTATACCTCAATAAAATGCCTTGATGTGGACAGAAAACTGTGCGTGTACTGGAATTAGTTCCTACATTGTCATTACAATTTTTTTATTAAATTATTTTTAAACTTAGTCTAACATGGGTTAAGGCATAACTATAAGAAGGCTTTGGCCATCTGTCACTGATTTAACTGCATTTGAGCTGGTTTTATTCCTGACTTTTCCTACCGCTTTTATCTATGTTTCTGAAAGACACCACGTTATAGCGAGCACATAGTGGCCTCAGATCTCAAACTGTCTTTGCCTTGTGCTCATCCTAATTAAGTGTGCAAAAGCAGTTTAGTCCCATTTTATTTTTTTTAAGGCAAGGGCCACCTGCTGAAGTGAGATGATCTGAGAAATCTACTTCTTACAGCCGTGCAGTCTTTCAAATTACTTTCCTTCTCTGCTGTCCTTTCTGGTGGGGAAATTAATGTAGTTTAAACACTTATTTCTACTTACAGGTAGTTTAGGGGAGTAGAAAGGAAGGGGAAAGTGTTGTGCTAATTGCCTTTCAGACTTCTGATACTTCTTCCCCCAAGAGTGCGTCAACCAGATACATAGGGGTCCTCAGAGACCGTTAATGGAAGAGTTTATCTTGGGAATTGTAGAGAGCCACGGGACACACACAACTTTTCCAGCCTCAATCCATCAGTATTAAGCAGATAATCAAGTCCCTTAGAAGGAATTTTACCCTGCCATTGTTTCTAGAAGGATGTGCCTGGGCTGTGCTTACGGCGGGTCTCCTGCCTTTGTTCTCGCTGCAGCAGGCATTGCTAAGTCTCAAGGCTTTCTCTAAAAGACATCATTAGCTTAGCGAAATCAAATTCTGCTTTCTTCCCATTGGTGCTCACTTGGGTAGAACAGGAGAAGGGAAGGAGAAAGGACAGACTCAACCATAGAGTTCTAGTCCCAGTCAGTTCTAGTCAGTGGGAAGGATAGCGATGATTACTGCAGTCCAGCGTAAGGCTGAGATAATTCAAGTGCGTTTCTCAACAGCTTCTGCTTTGGTTCTTCATATTTGCTCTTTCATGTCTCTGGCTCTGCACCCCTTACCTAGAGTAAGGCCTAAGCACAGCATGAGTCTACGTGCTTATTTTCTGCCTTGCTTCACTCTAGTAAGTATTGAAAATAGAGCTCTAACCGGAGCCAAGAAGTGGCAAGGTTCAGGAGCAGAAATAACCATAACCAGTGCGGAAGCCTACGTGGTGCTGTAGGCCTTAAGAAACCAGACAACTCTTGATCAAAGGCCACCTACCCGTTTTAGCAGCAGCTGTTCCTGGGGTCAGGGTTCCACAACTCAAGGGTCCAGCACCTGTAGCAGCAACAGGGATAGAGTGAGGTGGAGTGGTCTGTTACAACAGAAGAGACCCAGGGGCAAACCCACCTGATGGTTCCAGAGCTCCCTCCTTTATCAGCAGGGAGCTGGTCTGGTAGCCAAGGTCCTTGCATGAAAGACTAATCATGTGAAAGCATCTCAAGAAGCCCTAACCTTTGTCTCCTCTACTCTTCACCTTCATTGTAATCTACATTCAGAAAACCAGGTTCAGGTTGAAGGCTCTGCTCCACTGCTACCTTGGTATGAACTGTCTGCAGCCCAGATACCTGCTACCTGACCACCTAGAACTCCATCCTCTGCCCTTGCTGAATTTCCTCTCGCGGCACAATCAGCGCTTGTAGGAACTCAGTAAAGCAATTACTGTTAATGAGAGGTTCAGGACCCTCTCGTGCACACAGTAACACTCCATAAGCAGTAATTTGCCAGCCAAGCATAGGGTGAGCATGCACACAGGCTGTAGCTCAATGTTTCCATTGATAGAAATGTTTCCAGTAATTCTGGTTTTACGTGCATTTGTGAGATCACTTTCTGACTCCCTTCCTCAGTCCTTCAGGAGAATGGCTGGATTCCTCCCCCCAGATACACCAGGGAAGTGGCACTGTGCCGTAACCAGTCACTTACCGAGTATGTTTGAGGAGAGTGCACAAAATTGCTGACAGCAGAAGGGAACCTCTGGAAATCACCTAGTCCCACGCCGCTCAAAGCAGGGTCAGCTAGAAGAGGTTGCTCAGGGCTGTGCGCAGTCGGGTTTTTCAATAGCACCGAGGATGGAGACACCACAACCTCTGCGGGCAACCTGTGCTGGTGCTAGGCCATCCTCACACTACAAACACTTGCTTCTTCTGTCTCAGTGGACCCTCCTCTATTTCAGTTTGTGCCCGTTCCCTTTTGTCCTGTCACTGGGCACCGCTGAGAAGAGCCTGGCTTGTGGTGGTGTGCCCTCCCCTTTTCCTCCCCTGGCTCCTGCTCAAGCCGTGGCCATCAGCGGGAGTTGTTATGAGTTGCATTTGAACTGTGGGAGATGGCTGGCAACATAATCAAAACACTGTCTGGAGTAGGGACCTAGGTGTCTTGTTCCCATGAGAATACGACTATAGGTCAATTCTCTTACTCCGTAACTAGCGGACAGCCCAAGAGCCCTTTGAGCTCTCCTGCACGGCAGCGGGCTGCACAACAGGATCTCCCCTTGAGTGGGGACGCTCGCTTAAGGTTCTTCTCGAGGTTGAGAGATTCCTCGCCGCAACAGATTCTCGGTAAGTGACTAATAGCATGCTAAACTTTGAAATCGTAGCTAAGTGATACAAGGGTTGATTGCACGTATATAATCCTTTAGACATAAACCATTGACCAAGTCTGGGACTAGGATTGGATCCAGCCGCACCTAGACTCCTCTCTGAGAAGGAGTTTAGAAAGCAAGGGGGTCCTTTCTGAACCTCGTGACTCAATGGGAGGGTCTCCCTGGCAGCTTGTCTGACCCTGGCCTCTATGCAGTAAATAATCAAGTGTACCCTGGCATCGAATCTCGTAAAACACTGTCGCACTCACTACTAACTTTCTTAAATCACTGTTTTATGTTAATAAACATTTCACTACTTCTCTCGTACAAGTGAAGTTAATCACTCTGCCCACGACATGGCTCCATCTTCCTTAATCCCCCCCTTATCAGGTATTTACACACATGGATAGGACCCCCGTGAGCTCCCCTTCTCCAGGCTGAACACTCCCAGCTCCCTCAGCCTCTCCTCATATATCAGTTGCTCCAATGCTCAGATGCCCTTTCATCATCTTCCTGGCCTTTCGCTGGAGTCACTCCGGTAAGTCCATGTCTTGTACTGGGAAAGGCAGCACCGGACCCAGCCCTCCAGCTGCGTCTCACCAGGGCTGAGGAGAGAGAAAGGTTCACTTCCCTCAAGGATGCTCTGCCACATGCAGCCCTGGAGGCTGCTGGCCTGCTTTGCCGTAAGGGCACATTGCTGGCTCATGGTTTCCTTGTCCCTGGGGACCCCGGGACCTTCTCTGGGGAGCTGCTTCCCAGCCTGTACTGGTGCCTGGGGTTATTCCTGCCCAGGTGCAGGACTTGGCATTTCCCTTTGTTGAAGTCCATGAGGTTCCTGTTGGCCTGTTTCCACAGCCTGTCCTGCTCCCTCTGGGTGGCAGTGCCCCCAGCTGGTCCACCAGCTACTCGCTCTCCACCCTGTACCACTTGTGAACATGCTGAGCGCCACCCACACGTCAGGCAGGTCAAAGTAGCCCATTCTTAAACTGAAAAGTAAAACCATTTCCCAGCCCCAGGTGGCAATAGATAGACGCATCCAGAGAGCAGGCAGTGGGATTACGTGTCTTCACTCTCATCTAGTGGTAAATGAGGCTTCTCTACAGCTCTCTCCATTTCAAGGGCTTCAGAGATTTGGCCTTACTGAGAAAAAATGTTAACTTCAAGAACTGGGAAAGCAGACACCTAAAGCCCAAAAATGACTAAAAGCCTTATTCTGCGTCTTAACTGCTGACTAGTCTACACAGCTTGTTGTTGTTGTTGTTTTTATAGCACTGTAGCTTTGCAAAATAAGAGTGAAGTCAGCATCAGTATAAAAGCAAAAGTAAAAATCTATGACGCTTAACCTCAGCTACAAGAGTTGGGTGGCTGCCCCGACAAAAAACACACATCAAAAATCCTGAGAGTCACAGCACAGTTGTCTAATTATTCTTTCATGTACTTTAAAAGTACTCAAACATTTCAATTTGTAAAAAGAGAACTGCTTCCTGAATCCATGTAGAAAAATACATACTATTGAAAAAAAAAAATGACGCTATGCTGTTCTCAAGTTACATTGTCTTTATCTCTAAACACACCTTCATAAAACCATTTGCCAGAAACATTATTTTCTGAATGGACTTAAGGAAATACACTGCCTGCCTTCTGTTTATGGACAGCTGATAGAAGTTCCACGGAACGCTGAGTACCAACAAGCTGGAAGTGCAAAATCCTAGCAAATGATTACCTACAAAAAGCCTAACTCTCTTCTTCCTTCCTGAAAGAAAATAATATTTGAAATAAGTAGCATTTGACAAAGTTCCTCTGCCTCCAAATACCACCTGTAGAAATCAAATTAACAAATTCCAGTCACGTTTACATATCACATCATTAAGTTTCCGTGATACCATCTTACTCTGGTTTTGTACTTTTAATGCAATATGGATATTATTTTGATATACTGGAGGCAACGGGAAGTTGGAAGGCGCAACGGCAGCTTTCTTGCTGTAACAACGACTTTACCTCCCTCCCTCAAATGCTCAAAAGTGAGTTATACTCGCCCTTAAAATGCCTGCTCCCTTGCAAGCCGGGCTGCTACACGGCAGCTTCCACACAGTTAGTGCTAGAACGGCTTTGTTATTTCCAAGCTAGAGCCTGAAGTAGAAGAGCGCGTCCCTAGGGACATACCTTACAGCTGCTACTTAGCACCAAGTTTATTTCCATTTTTCATAAAGTCTGCCGCTAAAAAGGGAAACCCTTGATCTTTCCAGTAAGGTGGCATTTTTAAGCCAAAATGACAAATGCAAAAGTCGTAAGGTAATCATCTACCACAAACACAGGCAGAAAAACAGCTTTGAACAGGAGCCCTGTGACTCTGAATACTCCGACCTCTTTAAGTAAAAGCAGTAGAATCTGGCCTTTAGATGGAAAGGCCCTGTAGTTTTAACAAAATTTGTTATGCTGTACAGAGTACCCACGCTGCAGAAGCTTTGAGAAACAAAGATGACCAAACCACCTCTCCACGCAAGACTTCCCCTTTACGGCTGGCAGCGTTTGCATCCCCCGGCCCTGCTTCCCCTGTTCCACGGCATTCGACACGGGCCTTGGGCGCCGCGTGATCCTGCGCCCAGCTCCAGCCCCGGGGCCACCCTGCCCGAGGGAAAGGGAACGCACCAGGGCAGCTCACCCAAACTCAAATGCGATACAGCTTTTTTTTTTTTTTTTGGTTGGGGACAATGTCAAGGGCACTTCGCTTTGGCAAAAGCTGCAGTCAAAAGTTTCTGCCTCGTCCTGCTCCTTTCGTGCCAGCAGAGCGGGCAGGATTTAAACAGTTCCAACAACCTGGGAAAGACTCCCGCAAACTGAGGGTGCCTGCTGCCCCCTGCGAGCGCCTGCACAGCGTCAGGAACGCTGCTAATGCGATTGAACATGAAACGAAGTAGCTACGCTATTTTACAGTCAGAAAACTAGTGTAAGGGTCCATTAAATTAATAGAAGACTCATTCTGGTTGAAGAGTTACTCAAGCGGGTAATCAAGAAGCAGGGGGGGGTGGGGAGAACCCCAAAACCCAAACCCCACATCTAAGAGGAGACGCATGTTGTTCAAGTCTAAAATTAGTCTCCTAATGAGGAAAATCTTAGGCCATACCTGCATCAAAAGGACAGAGCGTGAGGTCCTGCTGTACGTTCTGTAATGACGCGTGTGTCTCAAGGTCTGCATGAAGGAAAAACCCTGCAAAGTAGGTTCTGAACTCTCTACTTTGGCACTTCTAATAAATATACTCTCTACAAAAACATACTCAAGAAACAAGATGATTCCCACCTTCTGGGTATTTCAGAAAGACAGACTTCAATAATCTGGCTCAGAAGTCTTTGATAAACTTTTTTGTCAAGCAACAAGACAGTACGGTACACTTATGAGACAGCATGGCCGGGACTTTTATAACTACACTTCCAGCAACAGGAAAAGGCAGCCTAAAAAGCATGAAAGCAGTAGAGGGATTTTATTTTTTTTTTTTAAAATGCAAGGAAGAGGTGGAAATAGAGCTTGCCTTCTACACTGACAGGTATAAGCGCAGGATGGTCCGCAGCACAGGAAGCACGTATCGAGACAAACCCAATTAAATCTGACGGCAAGAAATCATCATCATGTTCTGCAAGTATTTTTCTGCAACATTTCCTCTACAATTTGTTACACGTAATTATCAGCTTCCATACGTGAATTAGCACACAGCCAGTAAGTCAAAAGAACAGGCCATAGTCCAAAGTGGCTCTGCTAGGCTGGATCTGCCCATTGTGTTCCGGTAAAAGAAAAGACAAAGGGAGGAAAACAAATCATTGATCTGTAACACTAAAGCATTCTTAAAGTAACCATCAGGAAGATTAAAAAAGCCTGAAGCTGTAGGAACAGTATCAAATGCCAGAGATACTAACAGACTACCTTTGTAGAAAGAAAAGTCTGGAATTAGTGGGTAAGAGGCCAGGATCCAAAGCGGATTTGTCTTACTTGTTTCTAGCAGTATTTGTAGTAACCAGGCTCGTTACCAAAATAGGGTGAGCTGGAAACCATTAATTCTACCCTGTTCATCCCAGATCCTTTCAAGGGCCAGTTTTCACTCTGCAATGCACAAGCCCATACAGTAGCTACTGTTTGTTTGGAAGTTGAGACACACATGCCCACACAGCTGCATAAATTACTTAAAATTCATTGCTGGGATGCCGAGACTCCCAAACAGCAACAACAGGAATACACGTTTCAGTATCCTATTTCATCCATTTCTGCAAGCAGTACTAAGCTTCGACAATACTTACAAACAGGAAAAAACCCACTGATGGGTATTACTTTTACGGCGGTACACGACACTGCTCCCCTCTAAACTGCAGCTAACATACCAGAGTTTTAAAGGACAAACTGCAGCTTTTACCCAAAGACAGAGGGGGCAAGAACTGATATTTCTAAATTAATATGAACTCCTCTATAAATAAACACAGGCTGTCACCATAAAGGAGCAGGTGAAGTGTCTCTGTTTCCTAAGCAGTGTAAGGCACTGTTATTGACCTATTAAGGAAGCTGATGTTTGTGTTACCAGTAGCTACACAGAATTTTAATATGCAAGTTATGCATATATATCTATATATCTACACACACACAGAGCACTGGAAGACATATGGCACCTAGGCCTGAAGACCCATGGGATTTAATTCACCTTTACAAATGAGACTCACCAGTCAGATTCGCTGCAGTGGGAAGACAGATAATGACCGCTTATGTCAAGAAAACATCAAATATTCCAGATTAGTTTGCCTGTATGGAAGAACTTTCAACACTCCAAAATAATGTTTTCGTTGTCCCCACAACTTGTCCAATCTAATGTGTATACTTAAAGGAGACGGGGAATCACACAAAGCAAAATTTCACTCCATGCAAAAAGGCATGCCAATGGCAAAGAATATGTAAGGATATATACTAATATTCACAGTTGACATCAGCCCGAAATGCATGTTGCTCGTAACAGCAACAGAGACCAGAAAACGCATTTGACATGTTCCAAATACAGCTAAAATCTAAGCCAAAGGCTGGCACTCTCAAATCACAGCACTCATCTCTATGCGTCTCTACTGAAGTCACGTTCTGTCCTGCAAAGCGTTGATGACTTCTTGCCCTGTATCCCAGCACTGACAAGACTATTTAAATAAGGACTAAAAGGCAAAGGTTCACATTAAGGGTAAGACAGGTCCAGTTTCAAGACAAGAAATGGCAAATCAAGTTTGTAAAATATTTAATAGAGCAGTTTCCCAGCAGACTCCTGACCAGAATCATAACCAGACTTCTAAAAAGTATATATATTTTTAGATCTGAAAATTTGTCTTTATTTTTTATAAAATGGATTCCAGGAAGTTTAAAAGGCAATATCATAGAGGACTTGGGCGCAGAAATCAGGTGTAGTCATTCAAAGCATTCAAGTAGGAATATGGTAATATAAATATTTGAAAAGCATCTTTTATCATAAATGTTCAAAACAAAATGTATAACTCATTCCAAACTAAAAATTGAGCTTTATAGCACGTATTTCCCTGAACAGAAAAAAATAAGTAACTTTTGAAATATTTCTAAAGGCCTGAAAGCTTTTTTTCTTTGTTAGTTACATTAGAAGACTTGCCTTTGATTAAATTTCTTCCTTTCCAAATATGGAAAGTATTACATCAGTCCACTGTTAAAACAGACAATATGTTGCAAATTAATTCTGGTATAATATGTTCCAACAAAGCCTGGAGTATAAAGGTGCTGAGGTGGCTTTGAGTTTAGTAGTCATCTCCTCTGCTGACAACCTCCTTGCACGTTGGGCGCAACAGTATAGTATGCTCAAACTGCGCTGTGTATGAGCCTTTAATGTCGCATAAAGGAGGATATGGATCCACTATACCCAAGTCGCACAGGTTCTTCAATGCCATTAGGTATTTACTCTCTCCCAGGCGATCTAGCCATCTGCGGCAGAAGGCAAGAGTACCAAAGTTTTCGTTGATAACATTTAGCAAGTGTTTTGCTCTTGGAAGCCTGAAGAAAAAAAAACAAAACAAAAACCCCAAACACGTGTGAGAAGAAAGAGGTATCATCAGCAAGCATTCACTACAGAAATAGAACACACCAATTAAGAAAAGGGTTAGATTTCAAGGTGGTTTAAGACTGCCCAGTCTTGGGATGTCTGTTCCTACATCAATCAGGTGGTGCCGGTCGCAAAAGAAAGTGCATTTTCCTCCCGTAAAGAGGTATCCTTCAAAACAAATCTGAATGCTGCCAAACACACCGGCCATCCATTTCAAATCGGGGAAGTTAGATTGTGAACATATCTGCATCTAACTACCCAAGAAAAACTAAAAACGCAGTGACAGGAATCATTCTCTTATATAATGAAAAGAAGACTCATTTTGTAAAGAAAACCAGAATTATTCTTGATCCGAAGTGGTTAATAATATGAACTAATTCAGGCATAAGCTTAGTGGTTTAAAACTCTGAAGTTTTACTTCTGAAGCCAAATACCTGGTAGGCCTTTTATTCATACTTCTTACGATATATATGGATAAAAATTAGGGATTTACAGATCTGCTAAGAAATAAACTTATTTCCAAACATAAGCAGTTCCTTTCCACCCTTAGATTAATTCTCTTCCCCCTCACCTTTTTCATATTACTAGACTGTTCTATGGAGACAAAATAGAACTATCAGGAGAAGCATGTCTGCCTGCTAGGCTTCTAACCATAATAGCCTTCACTTCAGAAAATATGCTGCACTCCTACAAATGCCAAAATACAATCCCAATGAAAACTGAAAATTAATAAGCTATTTCATTTTATAGCAATACACTGAAACAAGAACTTAAAAACCACAAAATATCCATACAAACAAAACAGATGACATGAAGAGCTTGCTATATTCTGGGAACAGCGCTAAGACAAATATTGTGACACAAAACCATAATACAAATGTTGATTTTAAAGAACACAAATCTATGCATTTAATATACAAACTAATATATAAACATAATCTATATATTATTAATTATAAAAAAATTACTAATGATAGGATGTTAAAAAACAATCTAGACTTCTGAAGACATAATCAAGCCTTTTCTCCATTTCCAGATTCTTCGGAGTAAATTCCATATTGTTCCAGATTTACAATCAGAGCACATTTCATAACACGAACATTGCTAACACCACCTTTTGAGTCCTCTGACAGCCTGATTAATTAGTGAAGAACCTGCATTGTATCAAATTTGAACCCCAGGAGAGTAATAGCTCTATCACAATATACCAAAGAAACCACCAACAACAAAAATATCCAACCTTATTGGCACATGCCCAACATCAAAGTTCTTCATATAATGAGAACACTCCATATCATCATGAACAACACCTTTTCCTGTGCTACCGAAGGTTTCTATAGCATATACTTCACCTTCCTAAGGAGAGAGAAAAAAAGGGAACATGTTGCAACGTGAAAATAACTGACATTAGGCCATTCTGATATAATGATCTCAGTATAACAACTTCTGAATACAAGTAATTAAATGTGAATAGGTTCAATGACCAAATCAACGTAGAGAAAAATTCAATACGGAGATTTCGCACGGTAAAGTTACAGACATTTCCAGAACATCAGCTATTTATGTTAGTACCATTTTATTTGTTTCAAGCCATAAATATCAGCATGTTTCAGTCACAACTTCTCAAAGTCATTGCAGTTAAAACGTTGTCAAAGTAAACATCTAACATAGCCAAAAAACTACATTCTGTTGCAAAACATTTGCTAACTGGAAGTAATTCTCCTTTGCTATTCAGATAGAAGTCCTAGGAAACGTATAGTTTAGATATAGCAAATACATGTTGATTACAGGGACTTACTGCACTGAAGAACTTTCTGCCCAATTTCTGCAAGAATTTTCTGGTAACAGCTGCTAGTATAAACCCTTAACCTGCTCATTTCCACTCCACAAGATGAATTTCTTCAAGAACTGAAGGTGATACATATCTGCAAGGGCATTATCAAAATTCTAGCCAAGAACATACTGAAATGCCATTATATAAACTCATTCGCATATCCTCAACGATAGGACTGTGAAAGGGACTTAACAAGATAGGGCATCAAACATTAATGGACAGCTGGAGCTGGGGTTTTCAGTTTATTACGCTACTTTGAAAGTCACAACCTAAAAATAAGAAGCAATGTGGAAAGCAGTAATGCAGGCTTCAAATTCAAGACAAAAAAAACTCTTAAAGATGCCCTGAATATTCAACTGCTTCCATTTAAGAAAAACACCAAAACACAAACACACAAAAATTCCCACACGATCCCACAAAAAAATTCACTTTACGGCCACTTTTTCAGAATAAGGACCGTCAGAAGCCCTCTTTCTCACTGTCACAAAAAACTCATTGGATTGCAGTTTGATACTATAATTAGCACAGTACAGTAAGAGTTTGGCTATGCTCCACATTCTTCATTGGCAAAACTCGCTGTCTTTAATGATGGAGGATTGTGTCCTGAGTAACCTACAGAAGCTGAAGAAATTAAAAAGCATCTTCTCCCCAGTGTCTGGATATTCAATTAAAACAATCTCAAAGCTCTGAAATCTTTAAGTAAGGTTTGCTTAAAAACCACTTATGTTTTATACTAGTAATATACTAATGATGGATGATATACAAGACCTAACCATTCACTAAGCTAAAACAAGAAGGGCACACAAGCTTTTTCTACCTTCCTTTTCCAACACACTTTAATCCCTTTGCATGCTCCTATAAGATGAGAGTTGAAACTTTGTCTTTTTGCTTACATCATTAACAAGGTGATAACAATTATGATACAAGTTCTGGGTGATGAGAGTGAGCCTGCCTCAAAAAACAATTCTGTCCAGATCACCCCTGTCCCTATTCAGCTCTTACAAGTCTTATTTACTCTGATAGGCTTACTAGTGATCATTGCTGTCAGTGACCAGGCTTAGAATGAAATTAAAAGCTTCTTATCTCATTAACAATCTTTTAAATAAGCCTTCTTATCTTGTTAGCACGCAAGCTTACATCAAAGTGGTAGCAGCTAAATCTCAGGTTACGGATTTTAATACCGCCTTTCCTATTGGTATAGTTTGGTACGTCATGTACAGCAATTTCTCTTCCCCTGCTCCAAAACGTATTCAAACATCATCTTTCATCTAACCTCTCACATTAACTACAAATATGCTTATTATTTTGTATCTCTAAAGAAAAGCTGCACTGGAAGCTTTTCAAGAAAGATCTCATATCTAACTGTACTTACAAAAAGTCATCCAAAGCTACAACACTACAGAAGTATTTCTCAAGAATTATCTGAGCAAAAGATGATTGTTACTTTGTCTTTTTATTTACAGAGTGAACAAACAAGGAAAGTGCAAATGACTGGCAAGTCCAAACACCTTTCGGGAAAATTCTGGTCCCCTCAAGTTCACCCCAAAATCTGAAACTCTTATGCAAGAGTTTCCATAAACATCACTGAGGCCATTCAGATTTCAAGGTTTTTTGGTGGTGTTTTTTTTTTTATTATTGTTTGGTGGTTTGTTTTTTTTAAATAGCAGGGTTCCAATGCTTCAATTCCATCAACTGTTAGATACCACAACACTCCAGGGCTAAATGGAGGAGCCACTGAGATGAAATGAGAGCGATCACTTTTTTACAGGAACACTACAAAGTACAGCAAAGTTTCTCCTCTGCTGCTATTATCCACTAGGATCACAAATACTACACATCAGGAGAGCACGAGAAATACTAGCCTTGCAGTGACAGCTGGGGAAACTTAACAGAAAGATTTAAGAACTCCATTTACCTCCATTCTTGTGGCTTCTCCTCCTTTCACAATGGGCACCGTTTTTCCAGCATGTATCCTATATGGCCCAATCGAGTGTCCATTCAAGTTGCGAATTGGTTTCACTTTTGAAGAAAACATTAATATTACAGGCAATTTCCTAACAAATGTTAAACCCTTTAAGGCAATTCGGTTTGTTAGTCCACATTGAAAGTACAATACCAACTCATCATATTGCAGAGGAACTCAATACAAAACTATTCACACATCTTGTGGAAATTCCAGCCAAGACACAAGTTAGTTTTGTATGCTGTATCAAACCTTCATTATTAAAGATCAGCAACTCCATCAGTAACAAGGGTTCATTAATAAAGTCAAACAGCAGGTATCAAATAATTTGTACATTCTGAATCAGTTGTTTAGCCTTCGTCTTATCTGTTAAATATCCAATACTTGGAAGGACAAGCCAAGAACATTCCCCCAGAGGAATGGCAAGCCAGCCAGAAACTTGTTATTTATGCAAGTCACTCCGACCATACTTCTACTACGGAGGTCTTTTCAATATGATGCAAATAAATCAATATTTGTACAAAGATACACACTCTAAGAACACTATTCTTACACAAAGAAAAGAACTTGCCTTGGTATGTTTTGCCATCAATTTCAACCTCATAAGACTCCATAACTTCTTGTATGGCCTCCCCAACATCACAGAGACGTACATCTATTCCAGCACACTGAAAATAAAGCGCAAACATGAATGGAAAATAATTGCAAAGTTTACTGTAAAAGACTTGATAAACGACTTGCATGATGATCATACCTTTATTCCAGTATTTGTGGCATCCTTTACGGCTTGTAATAATCTGTCATATTTTGGATTGAATGTGACTGTAAAAGCACAGTCAATAATACGACCTGAAATCAGCAGAAGTTAATTAGCATCATAGTCTTTGCACTGAAGAATGTTCTTAAAGTTTTGATTCATAAATGAAAACTAACCACTAATATGTGTCCCAAAATCTATTTTGCAAATGTCATCGTACTGCAGGACTGTTGGATCTCCAGCATTGGGAGTGTAGTGGGCAGCACAATTATTCAGAGAACAACCAGTAGGAAATGCAAGACCTGCATTTAAACCATTTTCCTTTATCAGCTTACGTGAGCAGTCTTCTAGTTTTTCACTAAAAGGCAGTGGGGAGGGAGAAGAAAAAAAAAAGAACAGAACAGCTGTCATTAATATTTCTTACGATCACTTCAAATATATCAATGCAAGAACAAAACCTCAGAAAAATATTCAAGCAAGTGTTTTAATTTGAAATCTTAAACTACTTGTATGCTAACTAGGAGACCCTAGACTGGAAAACATAAGCACAACGTAACAATCTTCAGTTCTTGGTGTTGTTTCTTCTACCCTTTTCTTAGGCAAGATTGACTACCTCACTAGTGTTTTTACTCTAAATTTTAAATATCCATCCTTTACAAGCTACATGTAGCCCACTCTTCCTCAGCAGCAGAGATGGTTATACAACTAAAGTTTAGTTAAATTAAATGAATTTTTTAGAATTACAGGGATTTAAAAAGGAAAAAAAAAATAAAAAAGGAAATAGCCCTCTCATTTATTTTAAAAAAATTCTAATTAAAGAAGAACAGTAACATTTTTTTAATTTAAGCAATAACTGTGATAAAATAACACCTTATGAGACTAGCATTTGTTCTTGGTTTTTGTCTACTCTCAAGCTGTTAGATACTGGAAAGCTACATGTCCACCAGTGCATATTCTTTTAGTGGCAGTGGATGATGTAAACTGCAGCTCACACCGGTGCATCAAAATCTGATTTTATTTAAGAAAACTATTCACTCAGAGCAATCTGGAAAAAAAAAAAGAGAGCTTATTTTAATAGGCAAGTACCCAGAGCTTGAGGTACTTCAGGAAGAAAAGTCATATTTTGAGAAAATTATTGGTTGTAACTGTAACAGTCAAACTGTATAATTCAATGACAGATTTGTTTCAGCCAGACTGGTGATTAATTAATGCAGCTGTCTTTCCGCCACTTTCCCTGATATTATTTCTTTCCATTTTCTTCACACAGTTACCTTGAGGATCAGCTCTGATTAGTTTCCTTACTATCCTACTCTCGTCAGCACAGTCCTCAGTCATACCAGGCTGAAAGCACGTGATTATTATGACTACTACTAATAATAATGATAAAGTTATTTATTATAAACTGAGAATAACACAAAGAAACACTGTGTTTCTCCAGAAACATCAGTCCATGAAGACTAAATATAGACGAAATCTTCCTGCCCTGGACCGAGTACACAGCCATGCCTGTTTTATGCCTCTTCATCCATTCCCAACCACAGACTGCACCTGAATTGCTCGTTCAGGTGCATTTCACTGTAGCATTTCACTGACAACTCTGTCAAAAGTGAGGATCGTTTACTACCGCTATTGCTGCTTCTCTCAGCACCACTGCAGAACTTATACGCAAGAGTAGCCTGAACATTAAAATCAAGCGTGTGCTCCAAATAAGTGAACGTAACTCAAAGCTTAGCTTGAAATTCAGTATGCTCCCAGGCCCTGTAAAGCTGCATATGCTAAGAACATACTTTAAGAGGAAACAAAGGAAATAATTGGGGATACTGGTTGCATACTTTAAACAGAAATCCCCCCCAAGACTCATGACACAGTGAATTAAAACACAAAATTAAGACTAAACGCCTCCCCCTCTGGAGAAAGAAGGAAAATCTACAGCAGAGGTCTTTGAGAAGATCTGTATCCTCACCAGATTTCTATCATTGTCATTCCAGGTTTTATCCAGCTCATAACATATTTCCTCACTTGTCTGTGTGCCTCTGCAGCCTCCCGAAAATCATTCCAGATTTCCTCACTGGCTTGGTCTAGCGCTTTCTTTTCTTCACTAGTTGTTCTCCAAGCAGCAGTTCGCCTTCAAAATAAAGAAAGCGTGTCATTAAAAGTTACTATAATCACAGTAGTTATTACAACTTCTGTCTAAAGCCTGCAAAGCATTTATTAATCAGTCAGGTTTGCATTCGCCTATGCAACAGAAAAGATCCTGATCTATAAAATTTTCAGAAAAAAGGTAGCATATAAAAATCTATAAGCACCACAGACTGGCACCCTTGAATGGCAATAACATTGCAGAAAAAAAATAAATCATGTATACATAGAAATTAAACCCAGTTAGACCATGAACCATATTATTCCCTTTACATTTTCAAACCCTCCCAACAGCCCAGAGAAGTGGCATGCTTGAAGGATGCAGGATTCTTTTCAAAAAGACAGAACCGAGTGAAAAAAATTCTTATCAGCACCTGCAATTCTACCTTGAGTTTAGCAGGGCAAATCACTGCAACATGCTCTGCTCGTACAAAAAGCTTATTTTTTGCACAATCTTCCTCATTCAGCCAGTGCTCTTCCTGTATGCAGAAGAATCTCACCACAGTAGTGTAGGCACTTGTCCCCGAAACTTTTACTGACACAGAGACAAGCAGCTCCTTCAAAATTTAAGAGCGTGCAGTTCCAGTATTATTTTTGCTCAGCCTCAGAATATTTAGGTAATAACACCTAACGCAGCGCATAGTAACTATGACACATGCTAGGAAGTTACTTTCTAAATTTGCTGGACGGTGAATTAACATTTGTTCCAGGAGAACACCACTCATTTTGGCTCTTTGGCAGGCTCACAGAACAAAAACAATAATTTTCAATACAAGACTAAATATAAGATTAGTTTTGAATATATTTTTTTATTATGCAAGAAACCATACAATTAAGGTTCCAAGAAAGCAAACAAACAAAAATGTAATTTAAGCACTCCAGCAACTGTCAGAACTTAACCAAGACTACTCTTCTGACTACAAAGTAGAGATACCCTTCAAATGGTGAAGCTGAAGTCCCGTAATGACGCAAAAAAAGCCCTGGTGAAAACTCTAAGAACAACTCCATACATGCTAGGCAGCACAAATACTACTAAAAACAATAGACAGCTGCACATCCTGGTAGGTGGGTCATAAAAGAAAAGGGACGATAAACCAGAAGGACCAAAGATGCTGAACTACACTGAAGTTTCTGAATTTAGAAATTAACTTTTACCTTTACGTACGTGAGCTGATTCTAAGCTAGCAACAGAATATGCAGAGTTAAAGGCTTACTTTTTGAAATACAAAAGTGTAGCTACTTACCCGTTTCATAGACATGTAACTTGGCTCTACTCTTAAGTTTCCTTCACAGCCAAAAAACAGGCATGAGGGAGCCAAGAGACTATGCCCTGCAATTTTGCTGCATTTTGAACTCAGTATTTATACAGCGTTAAGAGGTCTGCAATCCTAAAGCAGAGCTGAAAAGATAAAGAAGGCTAACAGGCTAGTCCATATAATTTTTCTCAGGATGACCAGAGACTCCACGTATTTTGAGACCTTGCTTCCCTTGAACTTCTCGGTCCTTTTCAGATAAAGTAACAAATGCAAAAGAGAAATCCCATGCTTACTTTCCTGAGCAGTCTTCTTGCTCCAACAGCAATCATCACACATACTACTCTTAGAATTTGCCTTATCCCTGGTAAATTCCACCAAAAAAAAAAAAAAGAAAAAAAAAGCTCAACAGGCTGCAACACCTGAGCCCCCTTACTGTGCTTGGAAATTAAGACTACTGCCAGACCAGCAGTCATGGCACACGAAGATGGAAAAGGTATACTGCAGAAAGCCAGTGGGGAGAGGGACTTGAGGATCTTTTCAAACTGTTCTGGATTCCAGCAGCGAACACCCTCTGGTAGCAAGAGCTGCTGACAGAGTCTGGGCAGCTGCTCTGCCACCAGTCTTGGACTTAAGCGCAAACTCCAGCAAACTGGCAGAAAGCCATCCTCCCTCTATCCTACTGTATTTCAGCATATAGTCACTCCATGCAAGACAACTGGGGGCAAAATAGCCTCTACATTTAAAAATACTATATCAGACCTAAAGCATTTTGCTGCCAAAGCTTCACAACTGCCACCTGGGAGCTCAGGAAAGGAGGTGACATGAAATCCCACTTGGGCCTAAGCAGTTCAGGACATGTGAGAAGTCCATCAATCAGCTAAAGGTCACACACCAAACATCAAGTCCTCTGACAGGTACATAAGCTAAAAAGCTTTTCTGAGGACAGTTTCCTAATGTGCTGGCTACCACATAAGTAATCCTAAAGAGTTCACCTCTTGCTCCAAGTCATTTGTTCCCATCTTTTCACTCCAGTTCACAGCTCCCAGTTTTCACTAGTACGAATCTTTACAGGATTGTGTCACGCAGATTTTAGTGATCAAAGACAAGAATTCCAGAAAGTAATTCCCCCAGATTATTTTAACCCAGACAACAGCACAGGGGCAGAAACAAGCAGGCAGGGACAAGAATTCCTTAATCCCACTTTAACCAAAGAGTGCATCATGAAAAGCTTATAGCTTTTCTGGCCTTCATGTGGCATCACTTCAAATTCAGGTGTCTTCATCACAAAACACAAGCCTTCAAATAGAACTAAATACCCAAGATATAAAGAAACCAAAGCTGTTAGTGTGTTGTCTATAAGAATTGATTCTCTGCTATTTCTTCCCCTGAAAATCAAATTACACCCACTTCTCGTTCAACTTCCCACACAAAATACACAATTCTAGGTTGATGAGAGATAACTTTAGAAAGCACGTGACATCAAGAGTTAAGAATAGAAGTGCAACTCTTTAAATAAAAAAATCAAAGACAAAACCCTACTGACCTCAGCATGAATAAGTGAAGTGGCACAAAAATGCTTTACTAATATATAAAATAAAACTACTATTCATAATAGGAAATATCCTAGCATTCATGTCAGCTACTAATTTAAGTAGCTGATTACGCTAGGAAATGCTAAAGTAGCATCATAAGATTTAAATATTTAAATTAGGAGCAAAACCAAACATATATTTGCTTAAGCAAATTATATAAAGGTACTACCTCATGTTCCTTAGAAGAGTGTATTCTTCCATAGCAGAACACTACTTGGTACAGAAAAGACGTCTCACTTAAATCCTTCTAGAAAAGGTGGTTTGGTTTTGTTGGATTTGTTTTTATTCCATTTCAAATGAATAACAGCAAGCCCAGAATAAAACATTTAATCCTCAATAGCTGGATATGTAATAGAAGTGTAAAAATCATGTGTCATTTGTTAATAAACTATGAACATCCTTAAGATGTTTATAATTTAATTTCCTGAATCGCTTAAATCATGTCTTTCTGAACATGGCATATGCATATACAGTCACTTAACTCTTAACTATGAAAGAATCACTCCTGGATCAGCCCGTCAGGACTACCCTGCGGAAGTCCTTCATTAGCATGCTAACATTGTGCATACCATCAAGACATTTACTTATAAATACGAGCACACCTTGTGATCAAATTGAGCTCATTAAAAAGAATAAAAGGCTGCCTCAAACCAAATTTTAATCTCATAAAAATGAAACCATATTATCTGGGAATATCTGTACGAATTTGTAGGATGTACGAGACTCTTAACTACGTTGCTTACACTCTATGAGAAACCGGCACTGACTTTAAACAGCCAATAAATGTTTCAAAGTAATTTGATTCTGAAAAAAAAAGCAATTGAAAACTAAACAACATGTCCAGAAATACAAATATTTATCTACTCTCCCGCCCCAGAACCCCTTTGGTTTAGCCTATTTTTTCGGAGTTTTGATTCAAAATTTCCTGGGAAGTTTTCAGTAATACTTGGTCTTTTCATCCAGATTTTCATGCAATTGAAGCTGATTCCGCCCCTACTACCCATATGAGTAAAACAAGACCTTCCACAACACTTCATGTAGGAAAAATCAGGAAACTCAGTCAATCTGGTATATCCTAGTTCCTAATAAAGCATAAGGAAGTAGTAGCACCCTATGAAAAAGTAAGGACACAGATCTCCATTCCAGTAAACCACTAGCAGCTGTTGTTTGTTTAGTAAAATTGCACATTACTCCCACATCACTACGAATTATAAAAAACGCTTTAGGTTTTAATAACTATATATCCATACAAACAAAGAGTAGCAAAGTGCAGAATATACCACTTAGGCTTTTAGATTAAACTGTCTTATACCCTCAGATTGACATATGTCTACCAATAAATAAAAAAAAAAAAAAAGTAGTAGTTGACATCTAAATGCCCCCCAAAATGCTGCATAATAGCGTCTCATCCCCCTAAATTTTAAACGTTCACTCGGTTCTAATTCAGACCACATTCTTCCTACAAACTGCCTACTGAAATCCTGTTGGTCCCTTGGGTCTCCTGCCTCATGGCAATTCTGCTCATACAGGCTATACCTTAATTAAAAGGTTAGGGAAGGAAAGGAGGAATGTTTCGGGCCTGAAGACTTCTATTCAATAAGTTCTTAGATGATCCAGTTAGGGGGGAAAAAACCAAAATGAAAAACGCACATTGGAACTCACTTCGTCTATTTAGTTGTACTTTAACAGTTTTGCAGTTCAGCACATCCAGATGACAGCATCTATTTTTTAAGCTTAAAACACTCACCCATCTTGTGTTGGTGGGTATTCACATTCTTCTCCCTTTGGGAATATGTTGCTGGGAAATAGATCACATATTGGAATAGAAGGTGGATCGGTCTGGACCTTAGCTGTTGAGTATAATTTAAGAAAGTTTTACATATGGTACACTGGAAATACTAAGTACCTTATTTCAACCATAAAAGTTAAACAGCACAATTATTTAAAATCCCCTTACTAGAGTCTGAGCTTCTACCAAGCCAACATCATATCACAATGCCCTCATATGACTTTATTTGGCCAATGCTCAAGAAGAGAACTCGGCCACACTTAGCCTACAAATGCAAACTGCATCCAAAAATTTGTTTCAACTGCCAAGAACAGCAGTTACACATGCTTATACCAAATATTCATGCAGTCTATCTTTATTTTTGTGCTTGATACCTACGTCCTTTCTTCTTTTTCTTCTTCTTCTTCTTTTTCCCTGTTGCTCCATCTCCTTCACCCTCTCCATCTACAGGAAAGAAAGCGCTGAAGTGAACATAAAATAACCTTGAAGAACCAGAGAATTCTGAACGAGACACAAAAACATCTGGACTATCTGGAAACACTTCCTTCACAGCAGAATTTCATGGATTAAAAAAAGACAGATAGAAGCTTTCACCAAACCATAAGCATTTTCAGTCCCTACACCAAACACAGACCTAAGAAAATACTTTCTGAAGTTGATGACTTAAACACATCACCAAACAGAGCGGAAAAAAAGTAGCTCAGGGAAAGAGTTTTCAGAAAGTCCTACTTTAAATTCCTCTATTCTCAATTCACTCAAAAAGAAGCCTGGGGACAGGGGAGGGCGTGAGAGAAAACTGTATTAGACACAACAGCTAACAGAAAGCTGGGAACTACTGCTTCAAACCCATCTTCTGATGCTTCAGCTGAAGGAACTTTATGCTTCTGGAAAGATAAAAAACCCAAGCAAGTAAAGATGACAGCACTTAGGTCAGGATGAGTTTAATCTGGAGATAACAGGGAAACTCACAACCAGCACTGAACAAAACCACTGCATGTGGGATGTACCAGTGGGAGGTTTTCAGAGAGCACAGCACGTAAGCACCATGAATCGGCCACGCCATGTTACAGTCACATTTGGGAGCTAACAAGAACCCCAAGTACTTCACATTCGGATACATCTAACGCTTAGTTACTTCATACACAATGAATTATTTACCTAATGTGATACCACCTAACTAAACTTTCTGGACCTAACCACAAGTTCATTTCAAAATGGGTAAGTACCAGTCATCTACATTTATAGCATTTATTTTTATCTAAAGCAAAAAGTAAAATTGAAAGAACTTTCAGAATCAAGTGAAAGCACTGCCATTTTGAATGCATCTACACAGCAACTTGTACATGCTTACTTATTTAAAAAAAAAAAAAAACAAGCCAAAGAACTGACTGGTTCTTCCAGTCACTAGATTTCAAGCCTCTCATGATGGTCAGTGTCATCCACGTTTTTATGCCATAATGACTGCTGTAATCCTGCAGCTGGGGCAAATTTCAGTAATGTGCCACCCCTGCCCTTCCTCAGCTCATTTTGGCATTAAGTATCTTACACTTGCAATTTTTTTACAAAAATTCAAATAACTTGTACTAGTAGTGTAACTACAACGCAGTCCAGCCTACCAGACTCTCCATCAATCCGTATTTCATAGATAGTCAAAACCCCTTAACAGCGCATATACGTTTCCTTAAAATGTTGTAACTTTGCCATATTTCTCTTGACCTTAAGCTGTTCTCAAACCATTCATCAAAAAAAGAATCAGACATGACTCCATTTCATTCACCAAGTGATTCGGCAATTAGTTTTGTTTTTTTTTTTTTAAACACTAGGCCTAACAGCATTTCTTAAATGTTGTTGCTGTAGCTGTCTGCTTATTGTGGCTTTTTCATACATCACTGCACGTGAATCTGCCAACTGCAAGGCAAACTAACCGGACCTACACTCTCATGTCCTTGAAGACTGCTGCAGACTAACTGTGCTGCCAGAAACATAACTACTGCATCTGACCAATACCCTGTTTGTCTCCATGTTATTCAGCTAATAATGAAAACAATTTTCAGCAGAAAAGCAATTTAAGGTCTTTGCAAAACTGAAGCCCATCCTTATGCCATTTTAGTACAGCTTTTTAATAACTTAGCCTAATATCATTCAAGAGTGTTATCTATCAACATGTTTTAACACTGCAATGGAAATGTGAAGAGCACTTCCTAATCTCTCCCAGATTTCAAAAGGTATACAGTCTAATTTCTGAAGTCACTCAGTTATGGGTCTATCAAGGGGGAAAAAAAAAGGGGGGGGAGGAAGGTGTTTTATTGGTTTTAATCTAATGCACCACTATGTCTTAAGCAACAGCTCTGAAAATACACAATTAAGATGGCAAGTGGTAAGAACAAGCACAAGAAAGAACACACAGTTGTCTTCAAAAAGCTTACAGCAATTTTTTTTCTGAAAAAAATTTAATGTTTTTCTAAAAACACATCCAAGTCTAATACGTGAAAAAAAGGCAGATTATCATTTCAGTGATAACACCACTTCATTTTTTTATACTTTCTAATACTGCAATACTAATTGCTAATACTGTAAAAAGTATAAAAGAACACTGCACTTGATCTGCAGCTAACAATGTTATTTATCCTGAGATGGAACTAAAACTATCCTAATAATTTTCAAAGATTTTTTTCATTGTATAAAGTTTTCACTATCCTCCTCAATACTTCTTAGCTTAGTTGCAATGATGGCAAAGCACATATTGTGTTAATTATCTTTCAACTCCATAACCTGAAATATACTATAAAACAAATAATCCATCAGAATATGCTTCTACTGAAAGTAATTGCATAAAACCGGATGCTATATAAAGAATAATAATGTTCAAAGAGCATGCGTAATTTTATATATCTTGGCACATTTATTTCATTTTTTTTAAACTCCTATATATAATATATTAAATTCTGGAATGTTGAATTCCAGCAATAGTCAACTAGGAAAATTTGTAAGCAGAACAATAAGGACCATTTTAGGGTGCTGCGCGAACTTTAAATGCTAGTTTACAAGAAGGAAACTACACTTCTAACTTAAGAGATACATTTTCTTAAATGTTTCTATTGAGAACCACTCATCGAAACAAAGACAGCATTTTGATCTCATATTCCTACAGGAAAGATGCATCCAGCCTGCATTTCAGTACCAGGCATTTGCTTAGAACATCAGCTGCATAGCACAAGCAACACACAAGGTGTATGCCTTGCTTGTGTATTAATCTCTCCCCGGTTCAGTTTTAATGAAAAATTACGATTACACATGGACAGGTTTCAAGTGACTGGTACAGACTCTGAGACCTATTAATTAAAATGCTCCCTTATAATCTTCCTCTGTATATTTTGTTCTAAGCCAAGAATAAGACAGAATTTGGAACATAAATTTATACTGACCATGGTAATGCAAGTGAGAATGATTTATAGCTTACCTTATCTTAAATTAAACATTTCCCTGCAGTAACAAGATCCTTGAAAACAAGAAACTTTATAAAGCTGTTGTCCCTGTTATTTTTTTATATGTATGCGTGACAGCTAAGTTGCTGCCAAAAAAGTAAAAAGTATATATAGCTACATCTCCGCTCACTCAAGCTGAAAAAACAATTAAGCAACCCAGAATCAAAAGACATTTGTAAAGGTTTGTTAAAATGGGAGTCTAAGAAGTAGTTGAAATTTAAAACGACAAGAGAAAAGGTAAGTTGCACTTGCCTTCATCATCATCATCTTTTTCTTTCTCCTCCAGTGCTTGTTTATCCAATTGTTTTGCTACATCATCGAGAGCACCTTCCATTTCCTTATCTGTTTCTTGTCCTGTTTGGAAAATCAAAGTATGACTTACAGTAAAAGCATAAGTCCACATTAGTAAACATCAACCCTCAAAACTTTATAGAAATATTATGCTGTACTCATCCTGCAGACACCAGAGCACTTGCTGGGTTTTTTTGTTGGTGGTTTGGTGTTTTTTTTTTTGGTAAAGCAGATTCAATGTGTAAGGTTGTAGGGCACTTCTTCTTGCCATAGCAGCAGCCTGCTCTTGTGAGATAATATGGGTGTGAAGTAGATAATTATAAACGCACAGCATGATCACCACTAACTGCCAGCCTGCTAAAACAAACCCAAACCGTAGCTCCTTTAGACTGTTTGCCCAGACTTGCTCCAGCTCTCTCAGCGAACCTGGGAGGGGTACGGAGACTCCATCATGCGGGATGACTTTTACAGCAGCAGCCTTACGCCTTTCCCCCCTCAGGGCACAGGAGGAGACGAGGGAAGGGCTGGCTTCCCCTACGTGCACCGGAGCCGGGAAGACTTCCCTCACCCCAGCTCCCACGGTGCTGAACGGCACCAGCCCCCAACAGCCCCCTCCTCGCCGAGGGGATCCCCCTCAGCCCGCACAGCCGCCACGGCCCGGGGCAGCGGCCTCGGCGGCGCCCATCGCCCTGCCCGCCCCCCGGGACCCTTTAGCCACCCGCGTCCGCCTACGAGGCCCGCTCTGACGGGTCGCGGCCCCCTCAGGCCGCCCCGCCGGCCTGTCAGCTGAGGGTCCTGGCGCGGCGCGGCCCGGCCCCTACCCGCGGGGCCCGCTTTGCCCTTCTTCTTCTTCTTGCGCTTCTTCTTGGCACCATCCTCCGCGCCGAGCCCCGCCGCGCCGCCCTCCGCCCCGTCCTTGTCCTCGGGCTCCGGCGGCAGCTCGCCGTTAAGGTGCTTCTCCGCCTCGGCGGCCGCGCTGCCCGCCTGCCCCACGCCCGCCATGTCGCCGCGGCCGCGCCGCCTCCCACACACGGGGCGAGCGAGAGAGGGCGAGCGGCGGGGCCGGCCCTGCGCTCTATGGTAAGCGCGGGGCACGCCGGGAAGGCTGGAGGACTCCGCCGGGGAGGGGAGGAAGACGGGGAGGAGGAGCAGCAAAGGCCTTCCCTCCCCCCGCGCCGCCCAGCTACGGGCCGGCGGCCTCTGAGGGGAGGTGGTGTAAGGGCTGCGCACGGCTTTCGGAACCCCGCTGTCCCTCGCCGCCTGCCCCCGGGTCACCGGCCCGCGGCGTGGGGCACCGGCGCCATCGCTGTCCTCAACCTCTGTGGGGGGGGGCACCGATGGGTGCGGGCGCCATGGCCGTCTTCAGCTTCTCGGGGGAGGGGGGCCGGGGGCACTATAGTTAAAGCAGAATAAACCTTGCGTGATGGATCGAGTGAGCCATTTAATGCTTGTTGCTATTTTCCAGCTGGTTTGTTGCCCCTACTCCAGTCAGAATTGATGTTGTCCGAGGCTGATGAAGAGAGCCGTGGAGGAGTAGCTCTTTCTAATACTGAGAATGGATGACACAAAAGCACGTGCACTAATGTTGCCTAGAACACTTTATTGCTTTCTGTTCTGGTTTTCTAATTAAGTAGAAGAGGAATCTATAGAGCTGGGGTTTTTTTTTGTGGTTGGCGGCAGTGGGAGGGGGAACATCAGGGGTAATTCACTGAATTCTCCGTTTTGAGTCATCTTAGATCTTCCTGTAGCCGGGCATTGTAATGGTGTCAAGAGATCCTATAGCAGTGTTTCTACTTTTGTGTTTGATTTTAATCCATTAGTCTCTCGTATACCAGACTGTTCTTACCCCTCGCTATATCCCCTTTTGGTGCCTTTGACAGCTTGAAAATGAGAGTTACTAGCTTGTCCTCCTGGTCCATTCACTCTGGTATGTGCCAAAGCAGACAAGTTGCCAGACCATGGATTTTGTTGACTCTAGAACTGAAGTCACAGATAAAGGAGGCCATAAAGTCTACAGAAGCCCAGGGAATATAGATGGAGAAATATTGACCAGAGATAGATAAAGGAAAAATAAGGCACGTAAGGATACATCTTGTGCAGGGGCCGCAGACATGAGATCCAGAAGTGAGGACATCAGAGAAAAAGGGACAACAAGCAGAACAGATATTTCTGTGATCGGCAGAATTAATGAAGCCAGTTTTCTCAGAGGGTTGTTTCTTTCCTTCCTAGAATGACTCCAGCACCATTCATAATCAGTGAGGTACCCCAATGAAGAGGGAGATGGCTTGTGCTTTTAGTGCTACACGTGCAGTTGGCCAGCTGACTGGTGCCATGTGGCTCAGCAGAGTTTGGCCTGCCTTTTTGTTTTTTTTTTTTTTTTGGTGGGGACACTTCCTCGAGCCTCTGTCATCTCCCCAGCTGCTGATTTTCACACAGTCCAGGCGTCATTGTCTTCGGGTGTGTTATTCTGCCAAACCTGGCTGAAACTGGGCATTTCCGTAAAGTGCCTTTCCTTAAAAAAATAGGCTAAAAATAAATCGTGGAGGGGGGTCACACTTTACTTACCAAAGAATATGAATAAAAAAACTAGCAGAGTGAAAAAATTGGCAGTGAGCTAGAAGGGGTAGGATTTAACAGTGTGTCTCTACAGTTTGAGGTGATGTTATGCACTGAGTGCTGTTACTGGACCCGGGAGCGCTCCGTAACCTGTGTTCATTAGGCTTGCAGGGAAGAGACCATGTAGGATGGAGCAAAGTTAAGCACCTTCCGGGCTGCGCTGCTTCCAGACCCAGAATTAGTGCTATACTCTCTATAAGAGAGTACAGACAGCCAACCGGATAATAGCTTGATAACCAACGTGCAAAAATAGGAATGCTGAATGAAAAAAATTGCCAAGTGGGAGTAAGAAGCTGGACTGACTGCATTAACAAAGCAAACATTAAAGAAAGACTGACAGCTGGATTCCACATTCCCCACCCGGCAGCTTTGAAGAGGACCTGGTCTCTTAGAAGCAGAGAGAGTAAGCCACGTCTTGTAGCATGCCCTTACCAGCTCAGATTTTTTTTGCCCCCATTCTGTCATTGCCAGTCAGCTGTTCCTAGCATTTAATACACATTATAGTAACGAATGCTACATTTTCCAATTTCATGCTATACTAGGCAGCATGATAAGAAGACAGTATTGGACAGGCCGTAGGCCAGAAGAGACATGTGAATGCCATTTTTAGTTGGATAAAGATACTGGGGTTTTTTGTTTTCTAACAGGGGTATTCCTTTTTCTTAGCCAGCCTCCTGGACAAAGGCAGGCAGTGGCTGGGGAGTTAAGGGAAGGGATGAATGCAGTCCAAAACATGTGGTAACTAAGCAGCAGGGCTTGAAACCCTGTCCTGAAAGATAACAGAGACTCACCTCTTCTTCTTCTTCTTCCAAGGAGGCAGCTCCCATTGCACTATTTTCCTAGCAAGAGAAGTTATGATCTTTCAGGGTATGTTATGTTTTCTTTTGTGTATTCTTTTCAAGCTGTATGTAAGTGTCAAGAAATGGCATGGAATGGAGTGGGGGAACTGTCTCTGACAGCTGCAGTTTAATCCTGGAAGAAAGGGAGGAAGGACAACTAGGGAGTAAGTGGCCTGTATCAGTCCCAAGAAGAGTTGAGAAGAGGGATGTTATATTTGTTTCTGTTTGTACTTCTGGGACTGATGCCATTATTTATGTGTTTATCATACTTTAATATTCTTTTTCCTAGCTTAGCGCCAAAACTCATAGTCCTTACTCAGCTCTAAAAATCCACTGAAGTCAATGGGATAATTTTTATGACGAGAGTTTTAATATTGTGCCTAAAGGCTGGATGTAGACAAAGGAAACGTTTCTTACATGAGAGCAAATATGTCTTATGAAGTCTAGAAGGAAAGATATTTCCCCTCACCAATTGCTGAGGACAGAGGACACTTGTACTTCCTCAGCCATCATCACCCATAGCATTTACTGTGGGAATGACAGCTCTCACCAAAAAGTGTCTTCCTTAGCATGAGCAAGACAAAGGGCTTCCTCAATTCTGAAACCATTCCTTCTCTAAAATTTTACTTGAAACCTAGATGAAATAGCTAAATCAAAGTTAAAAGTGACAAAAGCAGCCAAAGAATTCACATTTAACACTGTTTACTGTGGACTTCTTTCAGCATTCCTTAGCGACTTTTTTTCCCCCCACCAAACACCAGTTTGATTACAGCCTGTCAGCCATAATCCAAACATACTGGCTTGTATCAGCTAGTGTCACAACATCTGTGTCCTTCGGAGGACAGATTTTCAAAGGATGCAAGGAGAGCTTCTAAAAAGAAACAAATTTAATCTGTTTTACTGCTGAAAGTCACCTTGAGAAGCACAGGCTGCTGTTTGTACACTCAGACTGGGACAAAGCACACGCTTTTCAGTTTGCATGAATAGATGCATGCTGTGAAATATAAAAATAAGTCAGTTTATTGCCTCCTCTGGAGCTCATTTTTGAAATTGCTTTTAAGCGACAAGATTCACATGAACAAAACAAACCATTGTCTGGACCAATGCTTCAAAAAGATTCCTTATGTTTCTGTGATAAGGAGCTATTGCACTGGGCATCTATGCAGATGTCTGCGTTAGGATGTGCTACAGTGAGCGTCTCCCTGGCAGCAGATCTGTGTGCCTGGGTGCAGTCTTGGTAGGGGATGGAAAGGCAGCACAGAGTCAAGGTACCACACTGGTATCTTTCAAATAAATTTTTTATATTTATGATAGTCATAAACCTCCTTTTTCTAATAAAAGCATATTTATTGATGTACTCACTGAGTCATAACTGCAGATGGAAGCAGTCTTCTTTTTCAGATTGCAAATGGAGACATTGCCTATCCTCAGAAATGATTGTAGGTCATATCTCATAAAAACACTAGTTTAGAGTAGTATGAACCTAAATTATCAAAAACTGATATTTTGTTCTTCAGTTTTGTAATCAACTTCATATAATTTAATCCACTGACACATTAATGTATTCCCATTCATACAGTGGTGGTTCCTGTATTATTTGAAGCAGATATTCAAGGCCTCACACAGAAAGTAATTCCTCAGCTTTGCTGTTAGTATAAAAAAAAATGAACAGTTTCTTTCTCACAGCCTGCTGACATAACTATGTCCCTCTGGGGTGCTCCATCCCTTCTTCATTCCAGGGAGTAATGGAACCAGTATTTACAGCTGCAGCACTGGAGGCAGGACCTGTATGTTTCTTTGTCAAGGTATTTTCTTTTATATCCAGGATATTATTCTGCTTCCCTCTTCCCCTTCACACCCCCTCCAGTCTTAAATTTGAAACATTCATTTTGCCGTAGATGAAAACTAGAGAGGGGCCAGAAGATACCAGAACAACTGTCCTCATATTTCACTACAGATCTTCCCACGAGACACCAGTAGTGATGGGAGCAGGGAAGTTTCTGTCAACTAGTTTTCAGGGAAGACACGAAAAGGCCTCCCAAGGTAGATGTGGCCAGGCAGAACAGGAGAGATGGGGGAGGCACATGACGAGAACTGGCATCCCACCCTGTAGTGTGAGCAAAGGGAGACAAGCGGGAAGGTGACACTGTCCTATACCTAACCCTGACTCCTTGGGATGTAGTACCTAATGTTCATTTCTGCTGTCAGCGTTTCATGAGTTTAATATATTTAACATACAAATCTTGAGCAGTTAGTAAAAGAATGCCACATAATAGCCTTGTTCTATTGTTTAGTCATGGACTGGACAACAGCACATTTTACAGCTCTGTGGATTTCATGAAGTTTATGTTTGCTGACTAATGTACTGAGAGCTGGTGTTCACAGCATTCCTCTGGGGTGTGACTGCTCTGGATAACTGGGTTTTAAATTCAGGTTTCATTAGTTTTGCTTTAAACTGATCTTTTTGTTCCAAGGACAAACCTTGTTTTGCCTAACTTGCTTTTGAATTTCATAAATTTACTCCAGGTTGTTTCAGTCTATGAACATGTTTGTTTGCACTCAACTTAAGAGTGTAAGAAGCTACCATTGAAACTGGACGGGGTAACCATGTAGTTATAGCTAAGCTGTAAGAAGCTTGAGGAGTAAGACTTTTTTGGTAAACTTTCTTTGTATTTTAGATTTTTAGATTTGTACTTTAGATTTTAAAACTCCTAAAACTTGCTAATAAATTGTCCATATTGGCAGTCCTCTAATTAAACTGTTATAGTTTAAAATAAAGATGGTCCTTTCATTACCGTGGAAGATCAGAGTTCCCAAACTGAGAAAAAAAAAAAAAAGCCCAACATGAAATAGGGTATATAGAATCAGCAGCTAGAGGAGAAGACTTCTTTAGACACTCAAAGTTTCATTTCATCTAAAAGTCCTTTGCATGTCACATCTAAGAAAGCAAAGTTTTGGATTTAATTGTTTTACTGAGGCAAGAGAAGATAACTCTGCATAGGAGAGAAGAAATCAGTCAGCATGTTACATTACAGTATGTTACACTGCACTTCAGGGTGCCTAGTCCAAAGCATACACTGTCGGTGCAGAGACTCCCTGGTTTGGCAATGGCTGCACTAAATCTCCTTGTGCTGCTGTGCACAGGTATCTCTGAGCTTGCTCTAGGAGCGTCTTCCTTGGGAAGAAATGTGGCTCAGTCTCAACTGTGAAAGGGAGCCCTGCCAGCCTGTCCACGTGCGTGTTACAGACAGCAAAGCTAACAGGTCTCTTTTCTGTGTTCAACTGTTACTGCTCTCACTTAACGACACAGCTTTTTTTTTTTCTCCTCAGCCTGATTGAAGGCATGAGTGCCGTTTGTGTAGATGAGCATACAGAAAGCCATGAAGATGGTTTCTTAAACAACGATAGAACAAGAAAAGAAAAATATCCAGTTTTGCAACAAGCGTCTTGTCGTTCCTTGTGTAAAACCACTATGGAGGACTCAAACCCAAAGATCTCCCTAACACCTTTGATCCCACAGGCAAATGAGCACTCACCACGTGGAATAAGTCTGTGGCTGCCAACACGTTACAGGAACTTGGAGAAAGTTGCAGCTCCTTGCTAGCATGAGACTGGTTTCCCTCAGGGACTCGTGAATGTGCTAACCTGTAGCTGGAGAGAACTCGCTGACGGGGCTGATTACCATAAACGGCACCAGAAGTCACTACCATACAAAAGTGTGAGATCCAGGAGAAGCCAAGCCTCAGAGGAGGTTAAGAGTGGTGCTCCAGGGTCCAAATGTACAGAGGGTGGAACGACTGCCATCAGAAAAGAACGATACAAGAAAAGCTTTGCTCTACCAGCCTGCACGACAAAAGGAAAAAAGGAAAGCCTGAGACAGCATCAAACATGCCTGTAGGAAGTAAAGGTGAGGTTGTGCTGTGTAAATGTGCTGTGTTGTAATGTTTGGCCACAAAAGGGCATAAAGCACTTTCTGTTAAGACTACACTCTCTGTTGGCTGGGTAGGCCAACATGCTCCACTTTATAGCTTGTTATCCTGCAGTTCTCTGCAAAGCATTGTTTTAGGACATGATGAAATAGCTTTGCAGCTGAAGCAAGAGGTACAAACGCTTAGAAGAACAAAGCCGGTGAAACTGGGCAATGTTTCAAACCATTTATCAAAGCATTTTTAGTCTCTTCTTTCAAGGTGAGTGATAGAGTCATAACATATTGCGCCAGTATAAATCATTTGCATCCAGAGCATTTCATTCAGCTAGCATCAGTAATCCTCAGCGCAGAGCCATAGGTTGGGGTCAAGCCTATTCCAGCTCTATAGGTGCTGCTGCAGTTTTCCTCCTTAAAAAATAAGAATAATCTTTGGTTTTATGTTTTTGAAAGCTGACTCACCCTTACACCTATGAGCATAAGCATTGGACTCTGCTTTCTTCCCGTCTAGCTCCTGTTGTGCACAATGATGCTTGGCCAGTCACCCATCACAATCAGCTTCTCACTGTCATCCAACATTTGTGAGGAAAGAGGTAAGAGTAGCAGGCAGCTCAGCTGGATGGCTGGTGCTTGGCCAAGGTTGTTATGCAGTACCTGGGCAGCTGTTCTGAATGCCTGAATTAATTAAAGTATGGATTAGCATGAGAAGGGAGTAATTATCAAGCAATAACCCCCCCTGCTTTTTGGATACAATCTGTTTTTAAATACCCAGTCCTTCTCTGATTATCTCTGATCATCTGCCAATAAGGTTTTCTACATAGCCACTGTAGGTCCACTACTCTTTGATAGCAGAATACAGGGTGGATAACTGCTCTGGGATATTATTTAAAGCCTTTCTCTACTGGAAACTCTCTGATCACATATATTTGACTTAATAACTTTTACTCTGAATGGGAGCACTAATGCACTAACTGAAAAGTTCCTCACAAGGTATTATACCAGTTCTGCCTAAAATGTCAACAAATTTAATGATCTGAAGGGAAGGACTGCTTACTCTGCACCTCTTGTTGGATTTCTTTAAGAACATTGCCATGTTGGGGTAAAAAAAAAAAAAAGCATTTGTGCATTTTCTTCCTCATCCTGGCCATGAAATTGGTCAGGCGCCACTAGGACTGCAGAACTGAAATTCCTTGGCCGGTGAAGGTTAAAAGTGCTGCAGAGACACCACGCAGCCTAGCATGGAGGAATAACTCCATCAACAAATATATAGGCACTGATGGGAATTATACCCTCTTCTGTTGTTTTCTGAAAATGGTACATCCAGTTTCTTCTGCTTGTAACAAAGCATCGGCACTTCTGAAATGCTTTGCTGTAGAGTTGGATGCTCTCAGTGTCTCTGAGCTATTAAATTTGCAGGAGTATTGATTCCACCTTTAGCTCCTGTGTTCACAGGCAGCCTCTTTATTCTTCTTTATTCTTCCGTCTCAGTGGTCCCCAGACACGCACACTTCCCTTCAGCTCTCCTCTAGTGGATCTGCCAGTGCACAGTGTAGTCAGGCAGCTGTTGGACTTTTCTTAATCACAGATGAACGTTTAAAGGGTCAAGACAACCAACTTCCACTAAATCATCCCTACCCCTTCCTGTCTCATTTGCTTGGTCTGTCATCACAGGTTTATTTTTTTTTGGTGAAGGGAATGCCCAGCAGCAGGTCGTGCATTTCTGTGACTGCAATTCTAACCACTGAGTTCTTGTTTCTGACTAACTTGCTCTTCAGTTTGTGAAACAGGAAATCTAGGGAAACTGAGCTCCCCTCTATTAATTTTAACAACTGCTTGGCCCATTCTCTATCAGTCTGTGTCTGTAGCCGTTCTTAACCTGTTCATTTGGACTTTCACATCAAATAACCTGATTTCTTGGTAATAACCATTGTAACGGAAGATGTTCAGATGGAATAGAGATCACACCCTGACCATTCATCTTGGGTGTTCTCACCTTTCAAGAAAATCGAGTGAGAATAACTGAGAATTTCCAGAAGTTGAGAAGTTCCTCCACACTCCCATAGGCCTTCTGAAATCATCCACAAATGCTGCAAGTTCAAACTAAGTAAAATAAACCTGCCACAGTGCAGCTGCAACCACAGAGGTCTAACAAAAATGCATGCTAAAAGAACTCTGTGCCCCTGCTGCTCGAAGTGATGCATGGCTTAATTTTCCAACTACTTCTCCAGATTGCTGCTGAGAATAATTGAAGAGTCTACATTCTTTTTCAGCAGCAATCCTGGGCTGTAGATCAATCAAACAGTGACTGTGACTGAGGTGGGAAGTTAAGGTAGTTCATATGAAGGTCTAATGTGAAATTTAGCTGAAGAATCCATTTTTCTGGATGCCCATCCTCTTCATAGACATAATTTTCTGTTTTTCAATTGGAGGCATGTACAATGCACATTCCCTCTTTCTCCCATTGTATTTTTCAAGGCAAAGAATCTTTTTAGTCTGTTTAAGAAGACAATTCCCAAAGCTTCAGCACTTCGTGTTCATATGAATGAACCTTAATTTCTATTGACAGATGCCATAGAACAGGACTGACATGAGTATCAGTCTTTACTTATGCATCTGATTCTAATCTCTCATTCTGTTTCTCTAGGTTGGATGACTGAAATTCTGAAGATATTCACCAGAAACTGCTTTGTTTATGGACATGGGAGAGGCTAGAAAAAATTCAAAACCAAATGTAATGAACGGAGGTTTTTACTTCCAAAGTTAGAATAAATAGCAATATTTTCATGATGTAGAATACAGATTATGGGAGACCACTTAACCAAACCAACACGCCTGGAGAGCATTATTGCTCTGAAAAATAGAGTACTGCTTAACGTTTCACTATTCACAGAAGAGAAACATATACTTTTATTTTAGCTATAATGGAAGATAAGAATTATCTCAACAGAGACATTTTTAGGGACTAGTGGTGAGGCAATATTTTCTGATTATGATGAATTTGCAGATAAACTTTCCAATAGTTGTGAAAAACTGTTTGAGTATCTTCTGCGAAAGAAAATGTGGTTCATGAAAACCATTTTGCGTTTTGATAATTTGCTGTGATCTGTAGCCTGTTGCCTTGCCAGGGCCTGCAAGAAGATTGCCGTAAGATATTGTGGCCAGTATCAGGCCTTTAGACTTCTTCATGCTGCTTATACTTAAGCCTTCTATTTTTACAGAGCACAAGATAGCCTTAACATCCTGGAGGCTCCCCATAGATCCATGTGTTTAAAGTGTATGGTAGCTTCCAAATCCATCAGCCGTTCTCTGAGTACCAACTATAGCTCTAAAATAGTATCAAGGGATGGAGGAGGTGTCAGAAATAGTTACGATTTACCCTGCCTGATCAATTCTCTCAGGAAGAGTTGCTGGAACTTATACAGCCAGCTAAGTTTAAATGAAAAAAATCTTTGCTGATAACTAATTATAAGCATTAATTACTTACAAAGTTAATTACTTAGTTATTAAAGTTAACCTGTATAATTTTGTATCTACAGCACAGTTTCTGAATTTCAGCTGTTACATGTCCTGCTATTTAACTGACAGTTCCTGTACACTGTCAAATTTATAAACATATTCAGATTTAATAAAATCATCATTGTATCTTAGCTGAAAAGTCATTATTCATAATAATAGGTTTATCAGCTAGTGGCTGTATAAAATCAAGCAGTTTTCAGTGTTTAAGAGTGTATATGCTACAATGTATTGTACATTGTACAATATAGTACACTAGCATATTATTCATCATGGAAGGGGTTATTATCACTGCTTTATTCCTTGGGGAACCGAATAGCCCAAAGTCTGGAAGAATTGATGCTGCAGCAAAAACTGGGAGTTTGTGTTGTTTGGCCAACCTCTGTATGTCAGCCTCCAGTAGCTATATAATGTGTTTGCAAAGCCAAGAAAAAGAAAAGCAACAAAAAAGCTTAATACTTGAGGCTTATACTGGAAACATGGTATTTTCTGATTATTTAAAAGAGTGCTGTTGTCTTCCCACCTATAAGACATATCACGTCTTACAATTACCTGTTTTAGAGAACACTCTTAAATGTACCTGTCATTTATCCTTCTGGATTCTGGGTTTTGGGATACCCCAGCTTGCAATTGTTGAAAAGTGGGTAGAGCTCATCCAAACACTGAGGATACCTGTGGCTGCCTGTGGTGCAACTGTTCTGGGGTCTACCATATTACTGTTCCCAAAAGCTCTGCAGTCAGCTGATTTAATCATCTAATTGAAGACAACATGTATGCCACAGATAGGGTCACAGGGTCTCCCTACAAGCAAAGTGTTTCCTTTCACAGGACCTGAGCATGTTTGCAGGATTTGCAGACCCTGATGGCCCATCAGGTTGGAAGTAAAATGCTGCTTCTCGTATTGCAGTGCCCTGATGCTGTCACCAGATTCCCGTGTCGGTGCCATGAGAGCTGGCTTAGTGTTCTTGAATATTTATGCTTAGCCTGGTCAGCAAAAAGTTTATACTGAGCAATATTTTATGGCAAAATTGAAACAGCAAGAACTATTGGCTTGAAGACAAAAATATTCCTTTGATTTCTGTCAGATGATGTTTTACATAATTAGCTTCCCTCAAAATTTTGTGCTCTTTTTTTTCCTTTAATAGTTTCATTTACCTAGTACTACTGTGACCTGCGCGTTTTTATAACTGCTTAAAGACTAACAGATAAAAGTATGGATGCATGCATTCATATATATTTATACATGTAGAACAGTACACATAGAACATCTGATTGAAAAGGATGTCAGCCAAAGGCTGGCAGGACTAAATAGCTGTCTCCTAGGTTTGGGTTAATTTAGCCAGCCTCAAACTCTCTGCTTCTTTCTCATGATCAGTCATGGGACTGAAATAGGGTCTGGAATGGGTCCAGCGGAGGGCCACAAAGATGATCAGAGGGCTATGAGGACAGGCTGAGAGAGTTGGGGTTGTTCAGCCTGGAGAAGAGAAGGCTCCGGGGAGACCTTAGAGGGGCCTTCCAGTACCTAAAGGGGGCCTACAGGAGAGATGGGGAGGGACTCTTTGTCAGGGAGTGGAGCGATAGGATGAGGGGCAACAGTTTTAAACTCAAAGAGGGGAGATTTAGATTAGATATTAGGGAGAAATTCTTTACTGTGAGGGTGGTGAGGCACTGGAACAGGTTGCCCAGGGAAGCTGTGGATGTCCCATCCCTGGAAGTGTTCAAGGCCAGGCTGGATGGGGCTTTGAGCAACCTGGTCTAGTGGGAGGTGTCCCTGCCCATGGCAGGGGGGTTGGAACTAAATGATCTTTAAGGTCCCTTCTAACGCGAACCATTCTATGATTCCATGATAAATTTGTCTGCTTCGTAAAGAATTTTTAAAAATATTTAAGTATTGTTCTCTCTGAGAAGGATGAAGTAAGCAACAGCAATGAAAAGTAGAACAACAGATGTATGGAATACAAGATGGGGAACGTGAAGAAAAAAAAATCAGGTAGACAGACTTTCAGCAGAGGTAAAGTTGACTGCCCCTCGCAGTCAAAGGATCTCTGCTGTGTACGTGTGTAGAGGGTTGGTGCAGTCAGTTCTGGTGGCAGCTTAACCACAGGTGACTTATGTGATCTTGGGCGACTTACTTGACCCTTAGAAAGGGATCTGAGAGTAATGTGTTTGATAAATATTTATCATCAATGTTTACAAAGCTCCTCGGGATTCTCACATGAAAAACAATTTAGAAGAGTGCAAAATCGTATGATTAGCTGTAAGGGCATTGATGAAACAAAACAGAAATCTGCCACTTCAGTCTTATACTGCTTGGGGAGGGAATTGGGAAATTAGCAGGTTCTTCTACATTAAGTAGAAAGGAGGAGGTTATAGAAGAACAAACATTTGGGTACATTTTACTCATACTGTAGCTGGAGATATAGACCTAGTGACTTGCTGAGATAATTTTAAGTGTACAATAGCTGAGTCTTTAAACCAGAAATTTTCACTTCACTCATGCTGGCCATGCTGATCAGTAAGAAGTCTGAACTTCCACACTCCACTGAAACTCATGGGCTGAGTCCGGTGACAAAGCACTGAAATGTCTGTAACAAATTCAACAGGCGATGGGGCTGTCTGCTGATGTCTGTGAGGCTGCCTGAATTCCTACCTAAATTAGTAACCTGGGTCATTTCAGTCTCAGCTGAGAAACTCACAAATTAAGATATGTTTTCTGCTTAGGTCAAACTTCATTCTAAATTAATGGAACTGTCGTGTGAGGATTCTGCCTAGCAAGAACCGATCGGAGGTGTAATTTTTTCCCTCCCTCATGTAAGGAGAGAAGAGGAGACATCCAAGCTGAAAGAAGTGGGGTTTGACAAACCAATTGTTCTCTGGCATTATGGTGATCACAGAGAAGAAACTTTCTGCAAGACACGTAAGGTTCAGACCGGCATGACTGTCACACCAGAGCTGACATACGGCAAACCGCAGATCCCAGTTGTCAAGAAAGCAGGCACAGTGGAGAGAAAAGTGCACTGAACGATGGCTCATCTTTCGTTTAATATCCTTTCTATTTACACAGCACATGTGAATTCTAGCAAGAGCATGAGAGGTAGTGGGAGGACTTCTACAGGAGGAAGACTCAGACTTAATGTGTAGCTGAACAGATTCCAAGGCTCAGCTACATGAAAATGTTCGTTTCTTATCAAACTTTATTTATACAGTACCGGAACTATAGCCAGGTAGTCAGATTATAACAACAAAGTCCAGTACATGTCAGGCGGGTGGACATGCCTCAGAAAGAAATATTCCAGAATGAAAAATGCAGTTATAAGTTAATGGTGTCTGACCGCAATCTATTTAGAGTATAAACTTGTCTTGAACAAAGATCGCTTTATCAGTCACAGTCATCAAAGTGGATTAGGAACAGTCTGCTCTGTCACAAGGGAAAACCACCAAAGATATTATGCTTCATAAACATCTTTCTGATTCATATGTTGTTCCTGCAAAGGTCACTTGTGGCCTGTGCCAGCCGTGTTAGCTTAGGGAAGATGGGTGGATTTTGTACTGAGAACTCCGTCCCTCCCAACCCACTTGTTCAAGGAAGGACATGACTGGGTTAGTAGCTTCACTTACCTGTGTGCATCTGGACCCAATACCCTGGATACAGAGCTGGTAGAGAGTGTTGGTCCCTGTCTTCTCTGCAGAGGCATATAACAGAAGCCATAAAACTGGAGAGTGATAACAACTTAACTCCTTAACTCTCATTTTAGCTATCCTTCTGAGTATCTTGCTGTTTGCCAAAGCTGCTGCAGTATCCCATGTGGGGGTGTCTATACCAACATATTTAGCCCTTCTCCAGATCACTCTATAGTTGCAACTTTTACCCTTTTTGGCCGTGGCAGCATCTGTTTTCCTAGCAGGTAGGTAGATGCACTACAAGCACTTGCTTGTTGCTGCAAATCAGAGCAGAGAGAGTGACGCTGTTATACAAGGCTGTGAACAATGTTCAAAACCATGATGAACAGGAGAAAGGCGATATGTTGTGCAACCCAATTTTTTTTTTTCTGCGGCTTGGAGTCATATCTTAATTGGGTGTCTGATAATGGGTTGGGTTTATTTTGGCTGGTTCTTTTTCATCTACCTTCTTCACTCAAAAAAGTCAAGCCAGGGACAATCTTTGGTGACCAAACTTTTGTTCAGACAGACTATGATAGTCCATGGAGAGCTTGGCATTGGAGGAGATTGACATCTACATGTGTGGGAAGATGAAAAACACCACTTCCATCTTGTTTGCAGGTCACCTGGAGGTGAAGGAACCTGGAGGTGCAGGAACCTGTCCCCTATACAAGGACCCTCTAGGAGTCAAATGTCACCATTTTTTCAAGCAGCCCGAAAGCACTGTGTTATCTAAATTGCTAAGCTAGAGAGAAATCACTGTGAAAACTGAATTTCCCATTTGTGAAACCAATGCTGTGAGGACAGGATGCGCTTTGGCTCACAAGAACATATACACATACAAAGGAGACAGCAGGCAACTGGGAGCCAGCCTCTGGTTGCCTTGGATGCATGACATGAGCTGCAGATGGATATTCCACGCAGACAAAATGCAGACACGCTCTTCCCTGCTCCACCCCTGCTACTTCTTAGAGCCTCAAAATGCAGCATTATACAAGTCATAAAAAGAGCTGATCAAATGCTATTCTATTTTTTGTTCAATCATCATAATGATTTTCTGTATTAAAAATAATTGGCGTAACTTTATGAAGAAATTGGAGCTACTGACCTAATATGGTATAATTTACACACAACAAAGAACTTTGTTCTTAAAGAATCTTTGTGCCTGGCCGCCACCAAATACTTGCAGAGTTGTTTGGTCCCTCCCTCTATTTAAATGTGTCGAGTGACTTCTCTAAGTCCCTTCCAGCTCCTTTTTCTATGGTCTGTTTTTAATAAGGATGTAAATTAAGGCTATAATTGTCTTCAGTAGATCTTAGTTAGATGCACGTTTTAAGAAAAGTCCTTTAAAAGGTTTTGCTCATGAGTTTACATTTTCATCTGGATTCTATTTCTTTTACTGGGTTTCGTTTATTCTCCCAGGTTTGTGTTACACCACTGTGTTAAAACAGTTGCAAGGATTTGTTTGGATACTTATCCTTCTGTACAGCTTTCTTCCTTTTGTGGGTGGGTCCTCTGAAAGGGCATAGATTGATCTGTCATTAAAAACCTGTCTAACAAAAGCTGCAGCGTGAACACTGATACTCTCAGTATCCTCTGTGTCGTTTTCAAATGTTGTTGTAAAGAGCTTTCCACTTTCCTGTGTGGAAACACACAGGTGATTTCCTTGGAAGTTTCAGGGCCACCAGACCACGTCAACTGAACATCGTCAGTTCTCTTCTGTATAGTATTACTATCTGTTTACATCTCTCTGTGTAGTTCTTTGCACCTTTACATGAAAAATTATGATTGATTCCTACTTACAGCACAGGATTTTCCTTGGTTTTCCTCTTTTATGCTTCTTCAGTGAGTTTGGAGTACTCAAGACATTTGGGATCAAAATTTCATGCTCTGCAGAGAGGAACAGTAGCTAAAAACGAGCGACACATTAACTTGCAGCTGCCTTCATTTTTAAAGAAGTCAAGTTCATTGGCTTGCTGTCCTGAATAGGCTCTTGGGGTTGGAGGAATTTTACTGGAGCTGTGCAGGGAAGGATTGTTCAGCTCTGGTGTAAAAGGACTTTAAAAGGAGTTCAATGCCCCCATAGCTAGTGGAAGGAACTTGCCCTTGTTTATTAAAAAAAAAAAAGTCTAGAAGTCCAAAATATTAAACCCCCCCTTTTAAAACAATTGTTAATTAGGATACAGAATCAAACTGAGCAAATTTATCTACTGGCCAAACTTACATTATGGAAAAGCAAGCAAAAATACATATAAAATGTAAAGTACAAGCATTAAATCTCAGGATTCCTTGTGCTTCTTGCTTTGCCCTTGTTGATAGGTGTTTGTTTTTCATAACCTAGTGGAAACTCAAGAAAAGCATTGCTATTATGAAAGATTCAGTTGCTGTATTCAGTTAATTTGTGAGGAAAAAAACCAGCAAGCCCAGGACTATCCTTGGTACTTTAAACTATAAACCCCAAAATTGCCCAATCCCCTGTCTCCAGGGAAGACCATCAACACACAGAATCCACTTAAAAAAACTTTTGATCATCCGAGGACCTTTTCTATGTGTTTCAAAATATATGTCTTTGTGCAGGTCACCAAGTGTTATTTGTTTATGGGTAGGTAAAAGAAGCATCAGAATACACGTTATTCTTAATAAATATTACAGATAGAGACATAAAAATGTTCCTGAAACTGTCAACTGAAGGCTTGTACATGTGTTGCATCTATGTGCCGTTTTATCTTGTTTCTTCCTTTAAATTTACACTAGAATTTGAAGTGTTTTAGAACTCCTAGGAATGTACTAGTAAGTGGAAATGGCATTAAAATGACACCATTTGACACCAGATTCTTTTTAATTGGAATTATTAAAACAAGAATTTAACCCAGCTTTTTTGTCTGTATCACCAGGATAGTAATTTATACCTGCCTCACAGGCCTGCAGCATGAGAAAAGCTTGATGCAGGAGCAGATATGCAAAGTGGCTTTTTAATTAAAGACGCGTAGATCAAAGAGAGCTTCTTGGATTGCTTAGGTTTTACTGAGATTCACCAGGAAAAACAGGTTTCATATTTCTGCTTGTTTACAGCAACACCATAGCAGCGATGTTTAATCAGGAAGGAGGTCTGGTGACTAATAAAGATGAAGAAATGGCCAGAGAATGGAAATGGCCTCGGGATGGCAAGCTTGCCCAGCCAGTTATAGCACAGGTAGTGTTTATTGCTTTACTTTTCTTACGGTTATTCTTACCCCTTTTATTTATTTATTTATATTTATTTATTTTTAATTTCACATCTTCTGGTCTCTCTGAGGTGTCTTAATTACGAGGAACATGATACTTACATTTCTTCTTCTTTAACACATTCTTTACAGAGAATGGCTCTCCCAACAGCCTCTACATGAATGGGTATCGTTACCTCTGTTTTATTCATGTGGCAAGAAGAAGGAAAAGCAAATTGTCTGGAACTGTTTTAACTCAGGATTTCAATAAAACAAAGGCCCATCTTCCCTGCTGGAAGCATCTTGGAAGAGTCTTTTCTGAGCTTGGGAGTATGAATGAGCCATTCCTCATTTTTCTTTCAGGCATGTTAGTAGTAGGCAGTTGTTTGCCTTGCTTCAGGCCTGATCCAGTTTCCACTAAAGTCCATGAAAAATCTCCCACTGCTTTGTAGTTACCAGAGCTGGGCCTAGCGTGCTGCAAAAATACCAGAAACAGAGGTAAAACATTTGTGACCCAAGTCAGTAAGCGTGCCTTCAGGCACAGAGTTTGTAAAAACACCCGTTTTCTACAGGGGTTGGATCAGGTGTTTTTTTTTTTTATTCCTTGCTGCCTAATATGGAGGCACACAAGGCATACATAAAGCCCTGACTGGATGACAGGTAGCCAAAGCCATACCAGGTTTTCTTTACTTTTTTACTTTACAGACTGGCAGCTGCCATGAAGGAGTAACTTCTAACAAATGGCAATAAAATTCTTACCAGCTGCCGTGACTTTCATATATGCAGATATTCTTATTTGGGGTTGGACTTCTGTTTGTTCTGTAAAATCTGCAAGAGTTTGAGATTTCCAAAATACCACGCTCTATCTGCAGTTTTGGTTTTTACAAAGTCTGTAAAAATTAAAGCAGGTAATTATTGAAAGAGTTTGCTTTATCAAATACATATTATAGAACATTACAGATTATAGAATGTGAATTATGTGCTGTATCAAATTAGTTCATCAAAAGCTACATGAAAATAGAACTGAATTTATAGTAAAGCTGTTAGTTTTTGCAACAAAATATTTCCTTTGTTTGGATGGGGAGGAGTGTCAGAGCCTGGAAAAGGCTGGTGCAAACTGGCTTTTGGACTAGATGGAAGTGGTTCCAAGTCCCCTGCTTGGTGTCGCCAGGGCATTCTTCGTGGTCTGTGTGCACAGACAATGCTAAAGGCTTTAGTGACCATGATTTTAAGAAAGTACTTTGTATGTGGCAAAATGCTAATTCTTTACTGGGGACTAAACTTTGTCCAAATCCTGCCCACTCTCACCAATAGCAGTAGTTAAAAGGCAAGCAAGGACTAGAGCTTCCCGAGTCTGTCCATGCGTGACTCCACAGCCTCTGCCTCAGAAGTATGGAATCATAGAATCGCCTAGGTTGGAAGGGACCTTTCAGATCATCTAGTCCAACCATCAACCTGACTCTGACAAAAACCATCGCCAAACCGTACCTCTAAGCACTATGTCTGCCCATCTTTTAAATACCTCCAGGGGTGGTGACTCAACCACTTCCCTGGGCAGCCTGTTCCAAGCATATACACGCTTTCCTGAGCATTTTGAGAGGTAGGAGAGTTTTTCAGGTCTTCCTGCTATACAGCATCACCTTTAAAAACATGCGCAGTCTCTGTTCATTTGCTTTGGGCAGGAGTCATCCAGACAAAGGGCAGGGAGCTCTCTCTGCCCACAGTTCTTATGTGACAAGCTAACTTGGCAGGATTCAAATGAGAGTGACAGCACCAAAACTTGTTTGTAGACTGGAGCCTGGAGTAACTGATCATTCCCTCACCTATGACCAGCTGTCTTGGATAACCCTTTGAGACTTCAGTCTGCCTGTTCTATACAAACATAAATCTGAAAGCTTCGTGAAGTTTAGAAAATCTCCTTCTTTGTTACAGTGAGGATTGCAGGGTGCTTTGCAATTAGCTTGGTCTACAAGTGGCAACGTGAAAGTGCGTGCTTGTCTTTGTCACCGCTGCAGGGTGCGGCTCTTCCACGGTTAGAAGAATTGGCATGTTGTAACTGCTACAGTATTGCATTTTATGAAGGCCCTTTAGAAGGCCCTCTGCAAACTGTGGAACTGATGAGCTTTCCCATAAAATACAGTTCTCGAGTTTATTTACTTTTAAGTGTGCTAAGTGCAATGCCACAGAGCGATCAAGTAAGAGCTTCTAGAGATTAAACATAAACTCCAGTGTATTTATGCCAATGTCCACCTAGTATAGGTCTGGACCAAAGAGACAGTTACTTCTATATACTTAGGTTTCTATTTCTGTCCTCTTTTTTTTTTTTCTCGCTGATTTCCTTAATTATTTAATGTATTACCTGTTCACAACTTTTGGTGATTAAGTCCCTACCACCTACATCCAGTGTTTACTCTATAGGTGCAGCTAGAACACAGATGAATCTTCATTTTTGCTCAGAAAGGATGGTTAAATATCACTTGTAATTTATCTAGAATTCTCTGGTCTAGCAGATAGAATACTAAGTGCATTGACAGCCCATTCTGCGGTAGGTATAATTCATTGCGCTGTAGGTGGGGGTTTCTGAATGAAGCCCCAAGAAATCCTGATCCAAATCTTTCTGGTCTTCACTTCCATGCAGTGAGCTGGCTGTCCAGCTAGGTTAATCATCCAGCCAAAACTCTCCACCTTAATGGCAAATGCTATCTTATAGTTGGGTTGAAATATACTGTTCATAATACAGATTTTTTATGTGATTTGGGAGTCAGGAGAAAGATAGTTACAAAAAGAGTTGTTGGCAAAGCAGAAGAAATCTATGATCCAAGTGTAGCAAGCCCAAAATTCTGTTTGTTCAGAGTTTATTTCCTTCTTCCTGTTATATATGAAGCCATTTAGCCTAGAAAATATAGAAGCACACATTGTAGGTCTATAAGAGGCACGTCTCATTGATTTTAAGAGAAATGTAGATTAACTCCTGACCTTCTGAGAAATTAAATTTGTTGGAGTTATAAAATGGCATTTTGTAACAGAGTTTCACGATGTGTAGCTCATAGGCTTAGATGTTAGAATGCTATCTGTGAGACTACTACAACTAACATCGCCGTCGTTCGTTAGCAAAAAAAAACCCCAACTTCTCACTCACACACAGTTCTGCTTATGTGGGTAAGGAAACATTCTAAATGAGGGAAGATAAAAGTACCTAACATATTCAAAATCTAACCTATTTTTTATTTGTTTGGAAACAATTCAATCTACATTTCGTAAGCTGGACGTTAGTTTTTTAAACCAGTTTGGCAGTTCTTTGATTAAAGAAGCTCTTAATACCTCCTTAATAAGCTGTAATCCCTCTGTAACACTGGGATGAGAAACAATACCTTATTCCTTCTAATTCTGGAAATGGCTGGGCCATAACAATAATAGAGCTACTCCCGAGTCCCTGTAGGTCTGTCATCTGAAATGCCACCAGAACAAGGCCTCCTGTATGGTCAAATGGAGAACTTGAGCCTCTCTCAAAGTAGAACTAGGGAAGACGAAGCACCGTGAGGAATTCACTGGATATCTCTCCCTGGCAGAACTGGAAGGGTGACTGCTCTGATTGACTACAAGGAAACAGGGAGAATTGGTATAGCAGAAATAAGTCTTTTGGTTCATTCACACCCTTGAGTAGGTGTTTAGAATTTATACAGTCCTCAATTCAGACCTAGTTCTTTACACACAAAGCCTTCCTTGACACAGCACTGAGGTGGAGAATTTGACTTTAAGAGGATTTAATTTTAAATAGCTGACATAGGAAATTTCACCTAGAAAAGATTATAGAAAATATATGGCAGCCAGGTAAGTTCTGAGTCAGAGAGAACCTGTCTTCACTTACTCTACTGGCACGAGGGTGGGTCAGTAAAAACCTATGAAGAAGGTATGACCAGAAGCTTTTATTGAGTCATTTTAGTGTGATTATGGGGCTCTACTCTCTAAGACTCCACACTGACTCATTAAGAGATACCCCAGCAACACACACCAGATGTATATGGTGCTCTGCAATCTTATTGTCCTCCCTCCTGCAAGCAGATTCATGTCATTTTAAACATTACTGGTCCACAAGAACCAATTATTTTGAAAGGTCAGACCTTTTTGAAAACGGATATGAGAAGGTGGCACTCGCTTACATCAGAATATCAGTTGTAGTTAGTGGCATTTTAAATACTTGTACCTGTTATTTCCTTATAGATTAACTGACAGCACCAAAAATGGTCTGAACTTTGAGGTAAATCAGCATTTGTCTTTGTACTTTACCCTTTGTTTCTTATTAATGAAAATTATCTTTCCTCCGAATTTTAAACAGTGCTTCTTACTTATAGTTAGCTAATTATCTAATTATCATTTTCTAATTATCTAATTATCATTTTCTCTTCCAAATATCAAATAATTTCCTTTTATAGCAATTGAAATAACTCTGATTTTTTTTTTCAGTTGTCAGCAATCCAAATAATTAAAGACACTGTGGAGTAGAACCTCACAAAACAACAAATATTTAAATGACACACAATGAAAACTGTGAATCATCAGAAGTGATGAATACTCTTTTTAAAGCCAGTTAAGCACACTGGGTATTTGTCTTTCTTCAAGTGGTCGGTGCTAAGAGTGGTACCTATCTTTTTGGAATCCTGTTAACGTTCCCTTCCACGTCAGTCTGTGCTCTCTGTGAAGGTTCTTCACCCCAAGAGCTCTCCTGCACTAGGCATGGTCATCATTATGAAGAGCTGGACAGCAGACAACATAATCCATACCCTGCTGCTGGCTACACCTTGAGAAACCAGTTAATCCTTGCAACTCTTTCTGCCCCAAGTAAGCATAGCATAATCAGAGATCATGAAAACCAGACATATTGCCACTACCTGTCACTTAGTAGTTCCCTTGCATCTGTATTTTCCACCAGCAGAAAATTCTTTTCTTCAAAGCTGAGATGATTTGGACAAACTGTTGGAAACTTGGAGGAGATTAGAGTTCGTTCGGAGGAAAAATTTCTGATTCTTTGCTCTCTAGCCCTCAAATATGTTTAGCCGGAGAGACTTTGTGTTCATTTCTTCTGAAAGGGCTAGGTAAGATCTAATTCGCAGGGGCAAATCTGAAAGAGGAGTACTTTCAGGTAGATTTAAATTAATAGTCACACTGTGGTATGGTAGAATCCGTAACTTTTTGAGAGAATACAGAATGTTGGCATGCAAACTAAGATTTTGTTAAAAAGAAATGAAAAATAGTTACATTAACTTGCAGCAAGTAAGCTGACAAATTGCAAGTAAAGAAGCAAAAGGCTGATTTTGATTTATGCAGGAAATTAACAAGAGCAAAACCTGTATAGAATGAAAAATACACTTCAGTCTTAACTGGAGAGACAACTAGAGCTTTGGAGAAGAGTGGATTATCTGGTATCTACTCCAATTTAAACAATTAGGGAAACAAAAATAAAACCATAGTAGTCCTACCACAGCAGCCTTCTGGTGAAAAAAAAGAGACTCTCAAGGGGCACAATATTAAAAATCTGTGTTTTTAATTTAAGAGCATTTTATTTCAGGCATGAAGTAGAGATTCTGTGTGGAATTAATTTTCTATTAATTTGAGGTTGCATTTATATTTTTCAGAGGTGCCTTAGTTGTTAATTTTCATTTTCTGTAGTTATCGAGGTATCTATCAAACATACACTTATTGTTTGTAAAATGTGATTACATGTATCGTGCTGTTACTATGTATGTTCAGAACAAATTAAAGGTAGAGCATTTGTTTGGAATGCAAAGATTTAAATGGTTCTATATTCAGTGAAAAACCTAGTAGATATATCTGCTTCATGCTTTCTTTTTTTTTTTTCCCCCATAGCGCAAAACGCTATTTTCTTGGCCACTGGAGTTTTCCTGAGCCCAGCCAAGCAAACAAACTAACAGTATGCGCTCTGCTTTTCGGTATTTATAGTTTCCTTTCTCCAGGTGAGAAGAGGGCAGGAGTCACTATTGCAACTATTCTCCAGTGATGGTTGATTTGGCCAAAAAAGTTTCTTTTTAAATTACACCTTGTTCTATCAATAATTTGCACCCAGAAGGTGTTTGTATCTCTGAGACATTTGATAGTGTCACGCCAGTGTCTGCACCATTAAACACCAGATGGAACCATTAAGTTCTTTAATTGGTTTTTCCATTTTTATTTTTGAAAGCCAAGGTTGACAGACCTGTTGATGAACAATGAAGTTCCAGAGGCAACTGTAAGCCACATAAATGACATCACTACAGCCAGAGAACTGAGGAATTTGCAGAGGAAGATCCGGAGCATTGTGGATAACTGGCTGCAGTATTATCGCACAGCCATAGGTCAGGCATGGTCAGAAAACAGCTGGGGACATAGTTTTATGAGCTTGTTTCTGTATCAGCAGGTAACAGAGTAGATTAAATAGTCTTCTGAAAGTCAGACCCAGACTGAGCATCAGAGAATACAGACACTGCTGGCTTGAACGCTGAACTAGACAGGAGGCCAATGGGAGACCTGTTACCCAAACTGGTGAGCAGGTACTTGGGATACATGGTTCCTCTGAGGTCAGCAGGTATTTCTATGCTGAGCGTTTCCATACAGAATCGCATTAAAATTGCTAGGCAAGTGCTGAAGAAGCCCACTCCACAACTGGCAGCAGTAGAGCTGCATCAGAGTGCCACTGCATTCGACCTGATGAGGGGATCAGGGATTCCCTGGGATCCCTGGAATCGGGCCGTTTAGCACAGATATAGCAGCACGTTTACACACCATACTGTTAGCGGGGCCAGGTTAATACCTCTGCGTGGTCCTGCACCGAGCCAAGCACATTGACTTGATCAGGGGTTGCTGCAGTGAGGTACATTGCACAGTATGGATGTGCCCTGTATAAATCACTGAGATATATTTGGGCTAAAAAGACAGTGGATTCCAGTCCTGTGCTGAGGAAATTACTGGGGACAACAGGACAGGTAGTGACCTCTCTGATTCCCTACTTCCCTGGTAATGCAGCTTTTGTTAGAATGAGACTGTGGAGATGGAGGAAGAAAGATTTGGAAAAGAGGAGGCAAAAAAAGTGTGTAGCAACTACTAATTTTTTTGAAGACTGTTGCTCTATGTGCATTAGCTATAACATTTAAATGAACTATCTTGTAATGTAACCCACTGTGAGTTCATATAACTCCTAACAGCACAAAAGCCGGGTCTGGGCAGAAGGCTAATATAAACTTGATTTCAGCCGTGAATGGAATGAAACTGATTTAGAGAGCTCATGCTGATGCATTACATGCCATGGGAATCATTCTGTGATGAGTGCTTGATATATAAAAGCCTCCTTAAAATTACAAACAGAAGCTGTAAGAACATGCTCTGGTTTACTGAACAGGCTTCAGTAAAGTCGTCACTGCCTGAATTCTGTATCTTTGCTGATTGAATTAACAAAACATACATTCCATACATTGGAGTCCTTTTATGGAGAAAACAGCTTGAGCATCACCATGTTCCTTTGGCAGGATTCATTTTTGCTTTTCTACCTTGTCAACATCATTGTCAACACCAATAATTTTTTTTTCTGGATTGTAATCTAGCCACCAGAAAAACCTGCCAACCTGCCAATTAGTTATACCTAATCCAACAGTAGATAACTAGTTCTGGGCAGGAAGAGAGAGGTATAAAAGGGTGAGGATCAGATTTAAGATCTACCACCTGAGTTAAGACTTTGGCCTTAGCAGGTTGAGGGAGGTGGTTCTTCTCCCCTACTTAGCTCATAACTCATACCTGGAGTACTGGGTCCAGTTCTGGGCTCCCCAGTACAAGAGAGACTTTGATATACTGGAGACAGTCCAGTGAAGGGCCATGAAGATGATTAAGGGACTGGAGCGTCTCTCCTATGAGGAAAGGCTGAGAGGGGAGATCTCCTCAATGTATGTAAATACCTGAAGGGAGGGTACACAGAGGATGGAGCCAGGCTCTTTTCAGTGGTGCCCAGTGACAGCACTAGAGGCAAAGGGCACAAACTGAATCACAGGAGGTTCCCTCTGAACATCAGAACACAGTTTTTTACTGTGAGGGTGACTGAGCACTGGCACAGGTTGCCGAGAGAGGCTGTGGAGTCTCCAGCCTCGGAGATATTCAAAAGCCATCTGAACATGGTCCTGGGCAACCGTCTCTAGGTGTCTTTGCTTGAGCATGGGGCCTGGACCAGGTATCTCCAGAGGTTCCTTCCAACCTCAACCATTCTGTGATTCTGTAATTCTATGATTAACTTTCACTGTTGCTTTTCCAGTTCGGATCACACAGCAGATGAGTTACATTTATAAGTTCAAAAACACCATCAATTACCAAATCAGGGCCTACTTTGTCACTGATTTCAGCAGTGGTGGTGTATTTTGGGAATTGACCACATACACCTTCAGAAAATGTCTGGCCTTCCTCTGCAGCCCTTAAGGAAGGGCATAATTCAGTCTGCAGATGCTCTCCCAGTTATCTCGGGTTTGCAGAGATCACAAGGAAAGAGCCAAGAGAACAGCCAAGCTCCCAAGCCAGAAACTCCTCTCCTTCTAGATTAAATGCGGTTGGCTCCTTACAGCATGCAACAGGAACCATACTCTTATCCTCTCAGGTAAATGAGGGGGACAAGGGGAGGAGATGAAAGAACTACTTTTCCCCCAAGTCACGAGTCACTAAATGGTTCTTTTATGATCATTTACTTATGCCACACAAGAAGAATTTACATCCTTTTTCCATGAGATGTTATTATCAGTACCTCAGAGCCTTCATATATCCCTGTATAATACTGTAAAGGCAGCAACAGCAATGAAGCAGCAGATGAGAAGGTTCAAAAAAATTCCCATATTGGATCTTTAAATACTATTTCAGCAAATAAGATTAACTTTTCTTTATTATTATCAGTGACATTTGTGATAGTGGCATCCAAAAAAGTCTGGGAGCAATGCCTCCCTATGCCAGCATTTATGAAGATGCAAACCCCGTGTGTCATGGACTTAACTGATGCTCCGCTCTTCCAAGGGCCACCATCTGCCAATTATAACATATAGAAAAATCTGAGCTTCAGACTTGCTTTCTAAGAGTTTGTTTAGAGTCATAGTCATACTTTGTTTCACTCAAAAATATGTAAGAGAAGTCAGAGAAATTGAGGGAATATTGTTTTCAGCATCTTTCCCAAGTCCTTGCCTTTTCAAGTACAAGACAGTTCGTATTTGATTTCGAATTATCTGCTAGTCTCAGACAAATGTCTTTTTACTCAATCCATTAAAGCAAAGAGGTTTGCAATATCCTTAGCAATTATCTGAAATCTGAAATCTGACTTCACCCATCCAGGGCACAACTTGCTAATGTAAGATGCTTGTCTGTTTTGCTTTGCCATTAAACTTTCACTTACTTGCTGTTCTTTTCTCATACAGAGCTACTGTTTTACTAAATAACAATACCAAATCAGAGACGCTGCATGCGACTCAGTTCAATTTAAATAAAATAAGGAATGTACCGAATGTCATTAATTCACGATAAGGAAATCTAAGCTAAGATTGGACAATGATGGCTTCAGTGCAAACAGTTTACTATCCGTTCATTTCTGGATGTGGTTAAGTAGTTCACCTGTGCCTCCAAGCCTTTACGCCATTGCATAGGCTGTATTGGATGTGGATCAAAAGCAGTAGTTAACTTTTCAAACCTAAGTAAGAAAACAAGATGACATGATTTCTCACTGTATTTTTGGTGGCTCAAGGTTCCCTTGTGTCTTTGAGGCAAGTTAGCTTTTATTGATACCTTTCCTATGGGCGAATAGTAACAGTGCTTTTTTACAAACTCAACGATGTCTAAAAATGAGCAAAATTAATGGAAGAAAGTACTTTTCATTTCATACAACTAGGCTGTAGCTCAACTAATAAAGTAAAAATCCCAAGTATTTTATTACTGCTCCTAGTACGCTGAAATTGCAATCTTGTTTTACATACATGTGAAGCTGAAACCCCAAATTTTGCACATTCTCCTGCTGTCTGTGAGATCATTTACGGTCTCTTTCCCCTGATCCATTTAGACTTACTTCCTTTTCCCTTCTGCTCCCTCCAGCACAATATATGCCCAGCAACCATCTAATTCAGGCCAGTGTTCCTCACAGCTCTCTCTGTTCTAATGCTTTTCTCTTGGCACAGCCATTTAGGGATTGATCCAACATCCTCAAATACAGCAACAATCTTTCCATTAGCTTCAGAAGGCCACAGGGGAGGCCTGTGAGCTTTAGAGTCTCTTTTTTTTTTTTCTTTTTTTCTGGTCCACACCTGTGATAGGATTTGCTCTCACTGTGAGGAAAGTGTGTTCAAAAGATACCATCACCTAGAGAGGTGTGGCAGGTTCTTATTGACGAATTGATGACTTCACTAGGGGTGTGAAGATAGGGCTCTGGAACTTGGCCCTCCTTGCTGCCTGCTTTACAGGACCAAACAACCTACGGAATCCCCCCCAAAATGTCAAAGGACTTCTCAAACAAAGCAGTCTTTACCACACTGCTTACTTTTGTTTGAAAGACAAATGATACCAACACACATAGCACATACGCGTGAATATAAAATGAGTATACTACAGTCAGCTGTCAGAGATAAGAGGTGCCTATGAGACCTTCAGATAATTAGGGAGTAGCCTTTGAAGTCTGCTTTTGGCTGCTACCAAAGCCTGCCTGGCTAGCTCGTCTGGTTAAAGCATCGCTCATTCTCCTGGTGGCTTGGTTTCAGAGGCTGTGTTTTGGCAGAAGCCAGGAGCTCCACAGCGCTCATGGTTGCATCAGACCTTAAGAAATACCTGAAACATTTAGATGGCTGCACGCCTCAGATAACAGGGGATGACTGGGCCTAGGCCTGTCATTTACAGACATGATTTTTCAATCTGTACTTGATTTATTTGACAATCTAACTTCCTAACACTTTCTCCTATATTTTCTCTTCCTTGTGACAGGGACAAGCTGTGGGTCACATCCCAGGCTGTGCTGCTGGGCTGTGCTTTGAAAAATTGCGATGGGGGAGGAAGGGAAAACACGCAGGTGTAGGAATCACTGGATTCCTTATGTATCGGACCTGGAGTGTGATCACCCCATTAGCAATCAGATGTCCTTTAAGGAGCAGTTTATAGTGGTCTGTGTCTCATCTTCTTCACAAACAAAGATCCTAGTAAAGACAAGATAGAGCAGCTGTATGAAAGAGAGAATGAGAACAGAAGTATGCCTTGTGTACAGGTGGGTTTTATCAGACAGTGGATACTTTTTCCAATATATGGTTGAAAACTTTAAAGAGTCCTTTTTGGAATAATTTTCTGTTTACCTCGTTGCTAAAATATCTGAAAAGTTGTCTCACCAGAAACGTCTAATGGGCACCAATTCCAAATATGTGTTCTATAGGGAATTTAATATTAAAAAAATACTTCAAAAGTAGAAAAAAAGTCTATAAATGCTGGAGTTTCCTACAGAAAAGAGCATTTCAAAGCAAATTGTTTCTGAAAACTAAATATTACTTGAATCCATATCTTTGAAGATGGAGTAAATCGCTATTCCCAACTTAGAGGAATTCCTCACATCATTCTTTTTTTTGGAACGGCTGAGGGAATAACCCTGAGTAATCCCTTGATGTAGAGCAGGGACCTCACACCTTGATTAAAAATCCCTAGAACTGAGTCTTGGGGGGCTTTCTAGCTCTGTAGCACAGTACCAGGAAACCCTGCGATGTGTGTATGTGGCTACTGTGGCATTGCAGGCCCCAAGGATTAGTAATCACAACAACCTATTGCATCAGTTGAGCAGAAATCTGCCATTTGGTAGCAGTGTGACAAAATATCTCTTTTTGTTGAAACATTTTGCCTTCCAGGAATCAGCGCTTTCTAATAAAAATCAAGGAAAAAAATTCCGCAACGCAGTAGGCAGCTAGAAAGTTTCAAAGCAGCTCATTTTCCTTACAGTATAAACTTACTGAGTAGTGATTTAATACAAGACTCTGTCCTCACATTCACATAGCCAAGTATACACCGCATAGAATATCTTTGTGTAAGTCTGTATTTAGAAGGACTGGAAATATGAGTAAGTTAAAGTTTGGAAGGGCAAAAAAGCAAAAGATAGGTAATATGGTAAACACTTTAAAACAAGCAATGTTTTTCGTTTCAATGTCCCCTGGGCGTTGTTTATTCTTATAACTACCTGAAAATTTCTCAACAAAGCTAACAGCGGAAGTGGTAGTAGAGACTCAACAGGCATTTTTACCATCTTGACATAGTGGGCACAACAGTAAACACCGGTGGGCTCGTGTATTCAATATTTTCCACTTGTTGTTAGTCGTTAGTGGAGCTGCACTGAAGTTAAAATGTTAAGAGGATTTGAGTCTGCCTAGATGCGACTTCAGTACCAATTCAGGCATTAAAATGACTTCTTTCACTTTGTCTTATTTCTCCATTCCTCGAGAAACTGGTCACACAGCAACTATCATATCTGATTTGCATGTGAAAAAGTTTGCATAGAAGGGGTCAAATTCTGGCCTGCATGAAGTCTTTGGGAAAACTTCCATGAATTTCAGCACCAGCAGGATTTTTAGTCCAAGAGGCAGAGAATAAATCTGAATTAAATATCTACCTTTTGTATAAAAAGAAGAGGAAGAAAGTAAGGATGTTTTCGGACCTAAATTTTCATATTGTTCTTTCCTTTTGGAATCCTGACCCAAAAACCTATTTGGGAAATCAGTGGAAAAGTCTTGTGCGTTGCCTTCTTGTCTCACAGTGTGGTCCTGGAGTTGGCCCCTGTCCACTAATGGCAGGAGCACAAGAATTTTGGAAGCCAGGATTCCAGAGGATTATTACAAGTCCATCAGGAGGTTGCACAGTGACTAGCTACTGCCGCTCTTCTCGCAACTATGAAGTCTAGTTTCATAAATTAGGGGAGCTGTTTCTTTAGGGAAGAGAGAAATACACCCACAGAGAGAACATAAGAAATTTAGAAGCCTCTCTCATCAAACTTACGGCATAAAGAACCATTGCTACCTGGTCTGAAAGAGAAAGGTAATCCAGTTGAGTTTGTAAGGACTTGTTTAGAAGGAATATTACTAGCTTAATTGGTCAGGCAAAATTTACCACCTACTTTATTATCTAATCGTACTTCCCTTGTGCTTCAGGGTTGTCTGGATTCCTTTCGCCTCCTCAAATATGACATCACTTCTGCAGATGCATTTACAGATCATAAGGGTTCCATACTGGAAAAGAGACATAATGTAGCTCCTGGCGTGTTTTTGATAAGTTAAATCTATTTACAGTCAATTATTTGACTTTTAATGCTATTACTGTGATCTGGTTACAAATGAGAGACTTTGGGATTGCCACGTCATGAGTATTTGGGCCATCAGGAGAGCGGAACGCTAGTCTTCCTTCTTCAGGAGTACCGACTGTTGTCCCAGCAGCCCCAACTCTTTATCTATTAGCAGTTCAGGATTTGCAATGCATCAGGTCATTCTCATTCCACCCGCAAAGGGCAAGAAGCACATACTAGTTGCCACAGCATTAGAAAAGGAACATGATTTCTTCCTTTGGACTTTGTAGTTAGATCTAGCCATCTATATGCACTTAGCCCCGTTTCTGCTTCCTTTGTGGCAAAAAATCTTGAAGCACATCACACAACAGCGTGTTTCAGTCCTTAGGAAAAGAAAAAAAACCTTTTGTTTTCCAACATTCTGGATTTGTTTCCAACATTTCCAACATTTACTCTTTGTAAATCTGGAAAAAGCCTGAGATGAAACACACACTGAAGTTAAGTTTTAAACACTTGTATAGTTTTCATATGTGGTCTGGAAACCTAGACGTTCTTGTAAGAGATTAATTCATAGGTGATTTACTCTATTGAAGCTTTGCGTGCAAAGCATGTGTTTTGAAACACGTTATTGTTGTGACACTGTGAAGAGAGGATTCTCCAGGTCTCGTTCACCTCGGTTCACAAGCTGTTCACCTCTGTCGCAAGCTGTTATTAGGCTAAGAAAATGCAATCTTGTTTTGCATGGCACGGAATTGCATTATAATTGGATTTTAATAATCCTCACATCTTTCCGTAAACACCAGCACAAACACAATTTTGCTTGGTTATTTTAGTTACTTTCTCCCAGTAGGAGAGAGCGCCCACTAATTATTGTTTGACTATTCTTTGTCTCCTTCCTAATAACGGTGAGGAACAAGTGCTGCTTCCGGTGTTTGCTCTGTATATTTTTCATAGCGGCCATGCCATGAGAACAGAGGACCTTGCAAATATCGCCTCATCTTAATTACTGTAAGATTAAGGCCGTTTCTGAATAGAAAGAAAAACTTCCCTACGTGTCATCCATGTGTGATCAACCTCTCTGTCCACTGGGTGACACCAGCAGCCCGTCTGACGTTGCTTCGCTCTGTACAGTGCCACAGAACGCGCCTCTGAAGAACAGGAAATTCTTAACCACACAGCTGCTTTTTTCTTGCTAACATTAATAACATTTTCTTTCCTCTCTGCTGGCGAAGTGATATAAATAAGTAGGAAGAATAAAATGCAGAAAACGCAAAACTTCCTCCAAACCGACTACAGGTAGTTTACAAAGCTGAAGGCGACAAGGTGGAAAAATACGATGCGACATACACATCGAACTGAGGGGCTGTTGTAGCAAGAGAGGGAGGTGCTTTAGTATGAATGGCCCACGGTTGGTGAAAATGATTGTTAACAGCCCTGAGGAGCTCAGGTAACTGATTACAGACGTGCAGTTTGATTCTGTTCCGTGTCACTTTTTTGCATTCCCATATGGAAATTATTTATTATTTTTGAAAGAAAAATCGGGATAACAAGCGTTTTTTTTGTGGTTGATGAACTGATTAATCCTTAGAACAGCTCATAGACTCTTTTGTTTTAAAAATCATTTAAAGACACTCTATGGTATATGTGCAGCACTTTGTTTTGGGTTGTTTGGTTGGTTGGTTTGGTTTTTTTTTTTTACTTTACCTGTAATTCACTGCAACAAAGATTAGCCACCAGTAGGAGCTCAGTTTCAGTGCGTATCTAGATACAGACAGATAGGCGCAAAAGATCCATTATGAGTAAACCCTGAAACCTAATTAGCCTGTCAGCATGGTCTTAATTACTGTTTTTAAAAACCTAACGGTAGAGGCAAGGTGGCTAGTCCTTTTGCTTGAACAAGAAGCTAACCATTGTTTAAGGAAGAATGGAGTCTGTTTTTAGAAGGGACGTTTTAATAGTCTTTTCTATCAGTGCTCCTAACGTCTCCCAGCTGACAATCAGCCCAAGCAAACAAAAAGTCCCAAAGGTAGGAGCCTGTTTCACCTGGTTACAACCCCTACGACCTTTCAAATGATACAGTGAACATCCGATACAGACGGAGCTGCCTTTGCTGCTTCCAGGGAGGTATTCAACCCGTCCTCAAGCAATTCCCAGTCAGACTCACCCAGCTGTTACCATGTTCAGCCACAGCAGTTTGATCGACCAACAGGAGCAGTAGCAACTCAGAACAGATTCATGGGCCTGGCTTTGAAGGGCAGGATTTGACCAAAGCCGTGCTGCTGGACACGAGCATTCGCTGTGGAGCAGGGGACACTAAGGAAACCTGCCAGAGGGAGCAGCTCCAGCTTTCCTTATGTTATCTGCCTACAGTGCTGACTTGCAAAGACCAGGAGAAAGATAAGCTGTCAAACACAATGCTACTAGAAATCACAAATTGGAAAGGGCCACAGCATTTTATATATTCATTTCCTGAGCAGCTCAAAAGCAAAATAATAAATAGTATTCAGAGGTTCTGGAACCTAAAACAGGCTATGGTTCTTGTCTGCTGGACAACAGCACGACCTCTGCTGAAGAACTGGGACTGGCCTGATTGCAGTTTAGAAGTAATAATAATTAAGAATGAAGTAACTACATTTAGGGTAGAATGCAACTTTCATTTTTTTATAGTTCTGAAAAATCGGTCATGTGTCAGAGATGACAAAATTCCAGGTCACACTTGATTGTCCGGAATGTTCAAAGAGGATCACAGAGGGATTGTGCAACGCTCAGTAATTGATTATCAGTTGGCATATGGAATTCACTGTCAATAAGTGTGGAGTAATTTACGTGGGGGAAAAGAATCATAACTATTTATACAGATGCAAAGATGGACACAATAGCTCTTAGCACTGACGTAAGAGATCTAAGACTCATTCATTGATATCCCTGAAAACTTCTGAGCAGTGCTCTGCCATGGTCCCTGTGCAAGCAGAATGTTAGTTAAAGGGTAAATAAAACATTCTTGAGATTCTGGTACACAGCACGTGACTGTCCTCACCGCATCTCAAAAAAGGATACAATGTGGAATGGCTGTTTGTATAAGGAAGGCCGAAATAGGGTAGCTTACAAAAGAAACTAAGATGAGATACAAGAAAGCTTTATAAAGCAAAAACGGTGTGGCAAAGGAATAAGAAATAATTATTCATTGTTTCTTAAAACACAGGAATGATCAGGCACCAATGAGGAGATACGCAGCAGATTTAAAATGAAAGGAAGTTCTTTTTCTCACAGCACATCATTACATTGTGGTACTCTTTGCCACAGGATGTTGTGGAGGCCAAAAGCAGAAGTGTGTTCAAAATGGAATTAGATACATTCCTGAAAATTAGCTCCGTTGGCAGCTATCAAACGTTATGGCCCAGACAAAGCTTTTGGTTGAGGAAATCCCCGAATTGTTAACTTCTTATGGCTGCTGTGGATCACAAAGGATAGGATTTTCTTATAAATTCTCTTCCACTCCTCCCCTGGCTGCCAGACACTCGCAGGGACAGGATAATGGACGGGTTAGATGAGCCTTTGGTGTAATCCTACACAGCTGCTTTTACACCAGTACGTGCGAGGTTGTTGCTTTAATTTGGGTAAAACTTTAATAAAAGGATTAGGGGGCAAAATGCACAAAGTCCATGAGAAGATTCTTTGCATCTGAAATCATCCTCAGCTACATATATCAAACAATTTTGTATATATATATATATTAATTTGCAAAGCTTCAATAAAGCAAAATTATTTTGCCAGGAAGGGAAGGTCTCTCTCAAGCTGTGTAAAGGTAGGATTGAAAATTTACTTAATTTTACGTGCTTTCTTCTTGAGGCAGATAACCAATTTCCTCTGGTTCTTGGGAATTTCCTCAGATAATCAGGAAAAAAAACTTCAAAATGAAACACAATTGTCCTCCGCGTCTAATGAATCAAAAGGCTACCCTTATTATACTTAGAAGGACAGGGTCCATCCTTAATTTCCTACTAAAAAAACTATTGTTCAGCTAAATAAATACAAGTGAGTTTCAGAGAAAGAATTCATGGCTTCAAAGAAAAGGAATTAAGTTCAAGCTTTAATGAATGTATTAGGCAAGAAGGAAATGTTGTATGATATTAAACATTTGCTTTTAGACAGCTTTCTATATAGTCTTTTAGATGCCTCAAGGAAATCTTTTTCCAGAAGCATTATAATAATGCAGTTGTTCCCAGGGGCAGTTGTTTCTCTCTGATCGTGGCATGTACTTCCTGACAGATGGACAATCCCCCTCTCTCCCCCTGCCCCCATCTAAAGATCTTCAGCCAGGACTTAATTCCTGTGCCTTCAAACTGTTAGGGACTTGTGTGTTTGAGGGGCAGGAGGCAGAAAGGAACCAAAGTTTGGGTTGTTTTTTTTTTGCAAGAAGTGGCTTTTCGAAAGCATTGTTTGCGCTAAGTTAAAAAAAACACCCACCAAACACCAAACATTCCTGCTGTTTTCTTTCCCATAGGATTTTCATTCCTCTTTTTTTCCAAAGTGGATGCCTTTTCTGTGTACTTTACAAATTTGTAATCATATATTATTTGCTGAGAAATTACTGGGGTAACAAACGTATGAACCTAACAATAACAAAGCGTGGTGTCCTTACATACATACGCACACGGAAACACACACTGCTCTTCCAGTTTAAGAATGAACTTAATCCAATATACTTGCTGTCATCCATCAGTGCCGTACTACATGGAATGACGGTTAACTATCCTGAGAGCTAGCTGAGGGAAACTAGCATTGAATTATTACATTTCTAGATTTACAATTATCTCGGGATGTGACTACCTGAGCCCTAGCAGCACCACTCTTAAAAGGCTGCATTTTCCAATTTCTGAAGCACGTCAGACCGACCGCGTGATGCAATGGAGAGGAGAAGGCAACTTGAGGTCAAAACCAGATCCATGGGTCTGGAAATGTGTTCCTGCCCTTGAAGAATGCAACACAAGCTATGAAAGCTACTTACATTCACTTAGCTCTCACTTGCAGCGCGGCCGTGCAGTCACAGGTGGAAAGCAACAGCTTTAGATTTCAATCCATTAGTCCAGATTCTGTGTTTATCCCAAACAACAGCAAAGGTAAGTGGCCTCTCCAGCAGGCGGCAGTGTGCCTGGTTTGTGCCATTGACAACCTTCTGCTAAGTGTGAAAGACAGACAGAAGTCCCCCAAATGCACGAGGAAGGTAGAAGAGGAAAAATAGAAAGGACGCAAAGCAGGAAGGGGCCAAAGCTTGTCCTTAGTAACACCTGCTGCGTTTGCCAGTAGTGGTGAAATTCATACACACCTGTAAACAGACTTCTGTGGGGAAATCAGCCGTCCAAGGTCTAGGATGAAGAGCAGAAGAATCCGTGGGTTTTTTTCCCCCAAGATGTGAATATGCACAAAACTTCCAGAAAAGGTCTGGTGAAACCACAACCTGACTTTAACCTGTCCCAAACTTCCCCATCCCCAGCCAGCGTTCGAGCACGCAGGTTTGAGATGGGAAATGTAGTAAATTAAATCCACTAGTCACCTGTTTTAATGCCATTCCCGGATGACTACAGTTTCAAAATAAGGAGGCAGCACAGCGATGAGGGGCAGTACACATTTATAACTGGTTGTACAAGTCAAGCTAAACTCAGTATGAGAAATTTCACAGATGAGGTTTTCATTATTCTTCTCCCTTGAAAAATAGAGTACTGCCCTGAAAAAGGTAAAGTCACACCAATTTCATTCCAGCTGATCTCAAGATCCAAAACTTTTTAAAGGAAGGCTGGGTTCTGTAATTGCATTTGCCTTGCAGTGGACTAAAGCCTTGCCAGCTTTTTAAGTGCACTCATTACGATACAGGCTGAACACTTCAAGCTGATTCTGAATCTTATCAACAGCACGGAAGGAATTTGTGCCATATCAGGCCATTCAGCGAGTTTGGACTTCTCTGGATTCAAGAGTTGAATGGGACTCTTCTGGGAATATCATTCAAAATTTATTCTGCCATTTTCTGCTGCATATAATGTAGATGAAAATGGTTTTAGTAATTTTTCTCCAGTAAAAATATTGCTTATGAAATGAGCCCAGGATGTGGAATCATCTGTTTATACACAGAACCCAACATTACACCCAGCAACTGTTGGTACAGATTTCTGTTTCACAAAAACTATTCTGGAAAGGCCGTATTCAGGAATTTACTGGGTAATCATTCTCTATGCTTCTTCTACTCTTGACTTCTTTGACAGGCTAAGAATGCTGGTTTGCTCATTGTGTGGTGATAATGTACTCATTTGCTTATTAACAATTAAATTATTCATTATCTCATTCCAAATTATTCAGCCGAGGAGCCGTCAAACAATAACCAATTCTTGTTACTGTCATCCTACCGAACAGGCAACTTTTGTTTTCAGTTAGGCCTTCAGTTAGGCCGACCTTCTGCAATGGCGGTTCTTCATTTCCTTCATAGTCTAGAACCAAGCTCGAGAGGTCATCCAGCCGCGCCATTTTCACCAGTACAAAATCAACTACCTCAGTGCTATGACTGACACAAGAGACCTTTAGACCTGAATCGCTTTCCTACAGTCTTTCACAGCCCCTGAAGAGAAACAGGCGCTGCCACAGTGTAATTTGTCTCCTTCCAATGTATAATGGAAGCGGGTCAAACGAATCACATGCTGGAAATGCCTGTTTCTCTCCCATGGGATTCAGCCGTAGGTGAGGTGAATTCCACTATTGCTGCTTAACCTGTTCATAAAGACATGGTGATGGAGAAGCCACGGTATCCTTACAAAAATATCTGAATCCTTTATACTCATATTGCTTGACAGCTTTTCCTATTTAATTTTTCTTCCTGTAGTCAAAGCCTGTTATTTCTTGCTCTCTTTAGCATAGACATGGAAAACAGACCGTTCTCTTTCTTTCTGTAGCAGGTCATATTTTTATGTCCCTTCTGTCTCCTGTAACTATACTCCCACACTCGATCTTCACGTCTGTATACTAAACAAGGACAGATTATGCAACCTTCCTTTATAGGTCACATTTTCTGGTTATTCCCCTTGCATTCCTGTCCGTTCTTGCTGGTTGCTATGCATTTGGCCACTCCAGCACTGCTGAGCGTACAAGTAGTGCTTCGTATTTCACAGGTTAGATTCCTATTTGCACACCCCACAATGATTAAAAGTTGTATGTCATCATCAGCACAGATAATCTATAACATGAAAAGGACAGCTCAACCATCTTGTTGGTACATTACCAGCCCAAGAAGGGCGGTACTACAAAACCTAAACAGGTAACAAAGCTTTCATTAAATGTCTTTCAACTCTGGTGATTAAATTTAAATCAACTTCAGTGTGACCAAATCTTTTTTACTTGAACATCTGAACACACGTGCACACATACCCATGAATTTGTCAAGTTGCTTCTTGAAGGGGCAGTTTGAATCAAAAGAATTGTTTCCATAATATGAACATGTGAAGTTTGCTAATCTGCATGAAATATTCCTAGACAGAAGGAAGAAGGAAATTAACCTCGAGAATGACCATCTCGGTCAAGAAAAGCCTGGCAAAATGAACTTGTGATAACTTGAAGGCAGCCCCATTTTACTCCTTCAGTAAGCTGGAAAGATGCAGAAGGGCACTTAAGGGGAAAAATACGGGCTGAACTCCCAAAACCCCTACTGTGGATTGCTTAATGTCTGTGTTGAATATCTGAAAGTTCCCTTTCTCCCAAAGGTTAAAAGAAATCAGGACAGAGATATATATGCTTATAAAATTAACATACTGTTGCCAATAATAAAACATTTTTATTTTGACTTTTTTTTTAATGTTCTGACATATTACTGCTCTGAAGTTCATAATTTCATTAGTATTAAAGTTCATCTTTGACCTTTCACCTTTTTATGTGGAAGAATTAGTCAGGGAGAAAAAACATTCCTCTTTGCCCTGGCTTGCTTATTATGACTCCCTCAAGAATTTCAGTCTGAGGCCATTTGCCAGAACTATGTTTAGCTCCGAGAGGAGAAAGAACCTTTCCCCACTCCAAAACGCCGCCATCCAAATTTATCTCGTGGCTTTCACTAAAGACTTGGGTTTTAAAACACTCTGAATTAAATTTACCCCAGTGGGGGTAAAAGAGATTTGCTATGCCAGTTGGTACCTACTGAGAAAAGCTGACCTTCAGAGCTGCTTGCTAATAAACCTTCTTATTCTATAAATTCCTGGTGTTTTAGGAGTGAACCAAGCCAGAAAGGTACCTCCTAGAAGATAAAATTCTTACTCATGCCATAAAATGCCAGCCTGTGAAAGTCACACGCTACAGAAGGCCATCCTGAGAGTGGCAGGAATTTAAAAAAACACTGGAAAACTTTGACTGGTAACATTTACATATTATGCAAGCAAAGCAAAGCTTCAAGCGTACTTGAATTTTACGCTTGAAGGCACAAATGGATTGCTTGGTGGAAGGAATAATGAAATTCCTCCATGTCATAACATTACAGAATCAACCAGGTGAATTGTAATGGAAAGGGCTACATTCCTCTGAGAGCGACGGTGGTTGCCAGAGGCAGCCTCCTTGTTTACATTCACTTAGAAAAGTTTCGATGCATTGTGTATTAATGCATCAGATCATCTTTGGAACAGATCTATCTACCCCTTCGATCAGCCTCTTCCTTTTGTAGAATTACAGAACACGCGTATCGGAGAATAGCAGTGTTCTTTTCAAAGTGTTCTGTAGGCAATCCTGCGGCGGCAAAAGATTCCTTCCCGATCTGCTTGCCATAGTTTTCATCATTAGCCACAATGAAACAGAGTCGGAGCTCTAAATGAAGTAACAAAACTGGTATGCACCCCACCACGTTTTGGCAGTAGGACAATGCCAGTGGTTAAATGCAGCCAACGCGAGAGGAGCGTTGTGTGTTTCTTCCTCCTCAACGGGGCAGTGAAAGGCACTTAAATTGGACAACGCAGCACGCAAGGGCTTGCAGCAGCGAGAGGAAACTAATTCAGATTAACTGGATGGGGAACCCAAAGGCTAGAACAGACCAGGGAGCGGCGACCAAACCAAAGCACAAATCCCTGGCATGTGGAGCAGAGGCAGTAAGCTGGGCTGGAGGTGGCTGCAGGTTTCTCCTCTTGTTCTCTCTGTGCTCCCACCATAGGCAAGGAAATGACATGCAGAACTGAGGGAGAATGATAATAGGGATAACAGAGGAGAAATACGAGAAACTGGACATCAGATCAGAAGGATCTGTGTAATGAGAAATACGATAGGGAAGGGGAGGTAAGACCAGTTATGGGAAGCAGGATGAGGCATTGATTATGAAAAAAGTAAGGAGCAGGGAAAGAAACACAGGTATGAGTAAAGTACGAGGAAGAAACTGAAGAGAATAGAAAATCAAGAGGGAGTCAGGAAAGTCAGAACAAGTGAATGCAAAGAGTTTGCCCCGAGGGGAAAACGCACAGACATAAAGGGGTACATAAAGCCAGAGAATCAGCAGCTGAGGCCAAACGTTACTGTCATTTCCACCCGCTGACATACACTCAAAACTGTGCCCCAAGGACAGCTTACAGGACTCCCTTTGTTGTGATGCTGCCGCTGCTCACAACATTGGATTTAAGCAAGGGAGCAGAGAAATGAGAACCTGTGTCACAGTGTAACATGTTCCAAACTGCCCATCGCTTCCAAACCTGCACCGCCGCGAGTGCTCCTCTCACGCTCAGGTAAATAGAGCTCTTCACAGTAACGAGACAAGCTACTTATCTGAAAGAAAAATGTTTCAGAGTTGAGTAAAACAGCACTATCATAATAACTTTTGCCTATAAAACTGCAAAATGCATGATATAAAATGGTTCTCCCCTCTCCATTACCCACAAGCAAAAGCAGCGTCCTATGTCACGTTCATTACTGGTTGTATTAGAGGTGAATACTTATTGGTGTGAGCATAAGATGAAGACAATTCGCTGGTCCTCTGGATTTCCTTCTAGTGACTACATCCATTGTTACTTGAATACGCATTACCCTGAAGTATTCCGAGCGTCTTGACTTGGAGCCTTGCATGCTGAGAGCTTCCATGAAATAAGCCAAATGTTCCCAATTGTGTAACACCGGGAACATCCCACAACACAAGCAGCTTTGGAAAGTACATCATCCTAAAAGATTCTTATAGTTTTAAATTCAATGAAGCCAATTTTCACTTAAACAAAGGCTCCTTTACACTGCCAGAACAATGACATGGGCCTTCATGTCAGTAAGAATCTGGACCAACTATGTCACTGTTTCTTTACTGGCTGAGAAAAGGCTCATGCTCTCACCTTCATTATTTTTATATCTAATATTTCAAGTGGCTTTTCTTCAAGCCCTAATTCTGAGATTACCCATATGTTTATAACTGCATGGAACAGTCTTCGCAACACGTTGAAAAAGTATTTATCTTTTTTGAACTTGCTCTGGTGATTTTGAGCCTGGGGACATAAAAACCAAAAGGTTCAACCTAACAAACTGATCCGAAACCAACAGAAATATTCTAAAAATCCAGAAGGACGCCTCCTTTCGGTTGATGAGATCTTACTACAACAAACAAACTCTGACTTGTTTAAGAATTCTAAGTGCTATCACAAAACAGAATTTGGCTTTTAACTCATCTGTTTTGTTGAGGATGTCAGGATAAGGTAGTCATCTACAAATGCCAGCTTCGGGAACCATGCAAGTGATTGAGACGTCATGAAAAGGACTTCAGAATCAAAGCCAAGTTCGAAGCTGTGGAAACAGAGTTGGAAAATGTTTCCGTATCTTTCTGAACAGCTCTGAATTAGCTTTAGTCTCCTGGTTTACTTTTCTAGGGAGAGAAAATTGCTGAAGTTTCAGCTTCTGCCCATATTTTGAACCTTTATGGCTTTGAACATCAGGTATAGTTAATTCCTGCAGGTTTCCAATCACTTGTCAAATGACCTTGGTCTCCTTTCTTCTCAAGAAAACTGTTTCCAGTGAGATACAGGATTTAAACAGGAAAGTTCATTGCTACTTATAAAAGTTTAGATGTAGGGTACCCTACTTCTACTCCTTCTTAGTAAAAAACAAAACAAAACAATCGAAGAAAAATATTTAGTTAACATATGCAAAAGAAAGAAAACCCAAACAAACAGGTGTTTTTTCCTATGCCTAATGTATTCGTCTGTATTCATCTTCAAATATGTCGTGTTATGCCGTACCCAAACTGAAATATTACCTGGCTGGATGGTGGTGGGTTTTGGTAGTCCATGAAGCACCATGCAAAACGTTGTTTTACACACTCCAGTATGCCATGTGTTGAAGTCTCGGGGGGACTAGAAAAATATGACTTTTATTTTTTAATTTCTTAAATGAAATAAAAGATTTTGTATAACAAAGTCATGAAAGGTGAAAGCTGAAAGCTATAATAAAGTTGTAAGTCAGGCTACCTAACAACCTTCTTTGTTTGTTTCTCAACCTATCATCTTCATTTAGAATAAGACATTGTTCTTGCCAATTCTGCATATTTTTTTTTGTTCTCTTCTTTGGCAGATGTACATTCAAGGAAAGCTACTCTTTGCCAAACATATTTTCAATGGGTACAGCAAGTCAACTAAAGACCTTCAAAACCAAATAGCTAAGACAGGGAGTGATTATCACCCGGGTCACTATCTTCCAAGTGATTTCAAGTTCAGGTATTTTACTTTCCGTCATCATGGCTTTTAATCACTTCATTCTGAGACCTTTGGCTTCTTTGTTGAGTTTCTTAAGTATAAAGCAGGGTAAGTGACTCAGAGCAGCAAGTACAGCAGCCTCAATGTCAAGGCCTTTGCACCTTTTTGGTGCGCTTACGAGTTCTCCGTCCTGTATATTCCTTCCTGTCCCATTCAGCAGTCGGGACTGTGTAACTGTTGAGCAGCAGAGTCATATTTGAGCCGATCCTGCCAGTTGCCAGCAATGAGGAAATACGAAAACAGAGGTGAAGGTCCTGGGCACATCCCCCATTTCTTTTGTGCATGTCTGACTGAGACTTACTTGTTTTATGGGCTGTTATATTTACATTCTGGCTCTATCTGTAAAAATTTAATTGCAATTAAAGGACCAGTTACTTTAGTCATGTGTCTTCCGGCCACTAGCTTCTTCATTTAATTAACAGCTGCAGGGAAGCCTTAGAAGCAAAGCATAACCTGGAGAAATAGCAGCAGGTGGTCGGTCAAATGCTCCACAGCTGCACGCTGAGGATGGAGCTCACGGGGGGAGCAGTCCCAGGAGCTAAAGCACATGCTGCAACAATTAGCTCTCAGGTAGAAGTTTCCAAAGCAGAAACAAAGACAGGCAGAAAGGGGAAATAATTGCAACTTTGGCAATGTATTTGTTACATAGCTTTTGGGAACCCTATCATTATTTCTAATTTAGTGGTGCTGCAAACCGGTAATCAAACCTGAACTTCCCAGTGCCTGTGATGAATGCAAAGGCCGCTGCATTCCACTACTGATTTAACCAATACATCTTGCAGGGTGTGATGATGGTGATGACCTATTAAACTACTGTTAATAGCTGAGAAGCAGTTGGCAGCCGTAACAGCTAAGAAGAACACAGGATATAGCCCAAAATGAAGTGTGGAGTCTTTTGCTGAGCTGCTCTTAGCTGGATTTGAGAGGTCACGGAAAGTCTGTTCCTTTCTCGTATTTCTTTTTAGCTTAACAAAACAATGTATTTCATTTATATTGAACAACAGCTGAAACCAGCACGTATTATAGCTGTAGTCCGTTCTTCTCTGAAGGAAAGTTTGTCACTTCACACGTACACAAAGCAATTACTGGAGTAGTAGAGAAGGCAGGGATTAAATATGACAGGTAATTAACAGTAGCATTTTCAAATGCATTAATTACTGGCATGCTTTCTCTCCAAGTCAGTGGCAAGCTTTCTTGATTGCAGGCAGGACAGATTACCTTTAGGCTGGGTGTTTTTGCAAATGGGTTTTAGGCTGGAAGGGCTGCTCTGGCCTGTGGAATTCCCTGTGATGGTTCTTCTCTACACTAGAATTTCCCTAAATATTCCCCACTGTGGCATCATCCCTAAATGCAACTTCAGAAGGGAACGTATGCAGACGCACAGACGGGAATTTGCCTAATCTAAATCTAACCAATGTGACATGTGGCCAGAGCCAGCACGGTTATTCTACATGTATGTTTCTGCTCCTTGCTACCACAGCACCATGACAAGAAATCCTTACGTGCTACCACTGGACATTCCACAAGGTTCTTTCATGCACAGGCTGTGAGCATGTGAGCAGGTGCAACTGGGAGCACAAAATCAGTCTTAATGAAGGACACGGTGATGAAGAGTCTGAGAGAAAACCAAGGCTAGGTGGCACAGCTATTTCCATATACACTACTATAATCATATAGGTGGTGCTAAAGATGTGATTACTTTCATCCTTAATTAAGTGTCTAATTACAGATGAAACGGTAGGCTCTCCAAGAGCAGATGCTCCTGGTATTTTCCCTCTTGCCGGACGATCTCACGACCTCAAAAATTGCCAAATACTTAACATGTAGGTGCACGCGCATGTTGTGTTCGCTTTCTTTCAGTACCTTGGGTCCGCTGTAATGGACCTTTGAACCCTTTCCTGCTGCATACCATGCTGTGGGACAGATAATATTGAGAGTATGGCTGTAGGTCAAGAAAGATCCTGCACTGCTAAATGGGGATTAGCATCAGTGAAACACTGAAAATCTTGCTTTTCACTGGGAGGATAAAAGAAGCACTATCATTTCTCTTTGTCTATGGAGTAATTTCCCAGGAGAAGGCGTTTTCTTGTTCATAAATCAGCTGCTTCTCTAATGGAAGTAAGCAAACAGGTCCTACCCTGGCATTCTTTTTTTCCTCTTCATCTACGTGGAAGATGAGTTAAGCATGGTGACAGCATAGAGAACAGACCGATTGAAGTTGAAAGCCACATTTCTAGAAAAATGTGCCCTTAGATTGTTCTTCCAAATGTCTCCTGAAAACTCGCTTCACCACAGGTTTCTTAGCGTACGTTAGCAGGAACAACCATCCATGAGACTTACGGACCTCATCTCTCAGCACATTTTTTGTGTCTTGCCCATTTGTTTATACCATGGGTATCCCATTTCTGTGTTTCTTCTTCGCTATCTTACAAAAGCATGGACTATGATGCAAAATAACCCTAGGGAAGCTTAATACAGTAAACTAGCAGTAGCAGTAAAACTGATTACATGTTGGGATCAGTGCAACCATACAATGAAAGTCTGAATGACTGGCTTTTTAGGACTGGCCTGGCTCCATCTCAGCCAGACCCGCTACACTAGGTTACCTGATACGGTGTGAGTATTTCCAATATGAAGCAGCACAGTAGAAGGATGAGAAGAACAGGTTTTAATGAGAGAAAGGAGAAATACAGCAATACAGCTGATACAAAAAGTACACAATAAGTAACACAAGTGTCTAATAAATCAGCAGAGAACTTGAGAAACAGGAAGAAAGTTTCAGATGGTTGAAGAAAGAGGCTTGCTCAAAAAGATACAATCTTAAGTCTTCGTAGATATATATACATTCTTGGCAGTATAGGAAACGTACAGTTCTTACATAGAAAATACTGACTGTCTGAAGTGGTAGTATCAATTCCTGAAGAATATTTGCATATGGTACATTATGAAGAATACACACAGGCAATTTAGCATTCAAAAAATCTCCGAGTGAAGGAAAACATTACAGACCCCTCTTGGTAGACAGGTTTCTCCTTCTAAGAGCAGCAATTGGATCAGTTCAGTATTCCATATGAAAACAAACAAACAAACCTGGAAACAGCAAAGAATAAGCAAGACCTTATGTACTGCACAGCAAATTATGCACTGATTAGGCAGCAAGATTCAACGCGTAAGAATAAATACTCCTGCCTCGCCAAGCTTCCCCTTGCCCTTCAAAATCAAATTATTTCCCTTCTTCCCTAGTCATCTCCAAGCTTTCCTTCCTGGGGATATGAATTAGGTGAGAGTGAGTCATACCTAAGCAAGAAGAGCGGTCAACAGCTGTTAACCTTAAAACCAATACAGGGAAAGAGGTACGCGTCAGCCACAGCTCCTAACATCAGCAGAGCACAGCCTTTGCTCTGATAATAAAGTCTAAGCATTATGAGGGAGCCACAAAGCTTCAGATAAAAGGAGCCAGTCTGTACTGTTGCCACTATTTTGGCACTTTCGAAGCGTACAGAGAAAGTCTGTTTCTCAGCAGTCATACAGCTAGACAAGTAGAAGACATCTCCTGTGGAGCACCTAAGCCCAGTTTCTGGGTTAAAGATCTACCTGCGACCAGTCTCCTCAACTGGTCACATTATTCTCTTCCTAAAGCCCAACGTACCTAGCCATTTATGTGATGATAAAAGGGATTCTCGTAATAGTTGCCACATGGTTGCACAGCATACAGTTCTCTGAAAGGTAATAGGAAGGCGCAACTGGAAGCACAAGACACAGAAAAACATTCTTGCTTCAGTCATCACTTATTTATACAAGAGTAACTAGTGTTCATTACTAAAGTGCTCGTACTAAGGAGCCAGCAAAATACACTGCAGAAACAAACTATTGCCAGGATTGCTTAAAATAAATTTCATTTTCAGGATGAAAGAGAAATTATAAATAAACTTCCATATAAAAGATCAAACAAACTGCTGATACAGCATTTATGCATCCCTATAAATGCATTCCCTATTCCATTCAATCATTACTAATTGAAGGATGGATAAGCCACATCCACGCCACCTAAGCAGCTCTTAGGGATACAGGATAAGGACAAAAAGAGACACATGCAGTAGTGAGGCAGAATTTTACAACAGGTGCTGAAGAAACAATAGCAACCAAGAAGACTTTGAAAGGGATTACCATTACAATTGAGAAAACTACTTCTGAAGCTGGGGAAACCCAGCCAAAATTTTTAAAAAATGGCTTAAAAATGATCCTGGTGATGCACATCATCAAACATGTAAAAAAGACTTTCGGTCCTGATTCATATCCATGGGAAAAAGGAATGAGGTAAAGCAGTAAAGTAAGAAAAAGAGAAATAAAAGCGTTTGGGAAAATACCACATGCAAGAAATCCTATCACAAGGAAAGGGCAGAACCGAGGAATGTCTTCCTGCTACTGCCTACATCCAACCTAGAACTTTAGATCTTGGAGCCTTAAAATGAGCAGTCACCTGGCTTCACACCTGATTTAAAGACTTGCTGATCTAAACCTGCTTGAGGTTGATCTAATCAACTGTGCTTAAAGCAGTGTCAGCAACTGGCAGGGAAGGTGCAGAAGAGGCTCCCAGTGGAGCCAAACCACATGGGGTTTCGGTGCAGTCGAAGGAAAGAGACTGACATCGTACAGAGTTTAAAGGAAGAGATACAGAGATTGATTTACATACAGCTTGATACACCAGCACAGCAGGACTGAGTCTTTCTGTGGAAACAAAAATGTAGATAAAACAGAGGATTTTTTCAGAGCGTATCACACGTGATTTCCCTCTGTAGCCCTGCCAGAAGACTCTTCCTGCAGTTTGTTCTTTTAAACGTTTCCTCTTATATTTTAGCCCTCATTTATTAACCAATTAAACAGCAGCTTGTCCAGGTTCTTTTCTTTCCCGTCCCTGTGGTTTCCTTGGCAATCTATGCTGCCCTTAGGGCTTGTTTTGGGAAACGATAAGACTTAGCAGGCAGGAAATGTTGAGGAACATGTATTTGTTTACGTGTTTAAGACAGGGCAGATGGGCATACAGGCACTCACAGCAGCTCGGGTGCAAAGCCTTGATTAGAGAAAACAAGGTTAAATAGCTTTTCTAATAAAGGGTGTAAAATCCGCGTGCATTTTAAATACCTCCACACAGCCCGCTTGGTAGAACAGAACTGCCATTAGATAGCAAGAATCGAGTTTTTCTTTACCTTCTGAGTAAGTAACTGGAAAGTTTGATATATGAGAAGAATACCTGTTTGCTAGACAAGCCTTTCAATGTGATACCTGGCAACACACATGTACAATATGAAGTGTGTGTGTGTATATAAAACTCACACGAACCCCTCAAATTAAGTTAAGAAACAATCCATTAATGCCACTCAATAAAAATTCAAAACGGCTCAATGCAGGGGAGATTTAGTAGTAACTGTGTTCCGAAAACACATGCTCTTTGAAAGTGGGCAAGGTTTAAGCACAACTGCTAGATCCCAGAGCTTCCAGAGCTCAAGGCTAGGCAGCTGTGGAGCCAAAGCACAGTGGCATAGCGGCTGGAAAGCGTGTCTTCAGCCCCTGCTGCAGGAAGACACAAGGTTATTTAGGGGAATGCAGACTCAGCCATAACTGTGCCACGCTCCTGTTGGAAAGAACAAGTAAAGCTCACGTAATGAAGAATGTGTGTTCAAGGATCAGTCTTGCTGGGGAGACATTGCCATCTTATGATCATTAAGGAGGGAGCCCTCTGGAAGCAAATGCTCTGAAGTCCAGGAAGGAACAGGAGGGCCAGGTTGAAATGGAGGTCAAAGCTCCCTGGAAGGAAAGTCAGGACAGGCAAGCTACCAGCCCTAAGAATCCTCTTGTTTACGAGTTTTTGACTGGGAACAAGCAGAAGTGCCTTAGTGTGGGTTGCCTCTAGCCTGCCGTTTCCTAAAACGTAGACAATGGGTTCAGAAACGAAGGGGAAAAAGGCCAAGTTCTTAAAGGGTTGGCAAAAGAATGCCGGAGAAGAGCTGAAGACTACTAAGAGGAAAGAGAGATGCCACCAGAGGAAAGAACAGACCTAGCAAAAACTGGAGCTTTGAAAGATCCCTGCAGAGTCATTGAGCCTAGCATGGCACCACCATAGTCCATCACCTCAGTGCAACCCTTCCCAGAAGTGGTCAAACCAGAAGAGCTTCTCCAGCCCCCGTGTGCCCAGGCCCCATGTTTTGCAGTATGGCCACTAACATTTAAGCTTCTATTGGAAATATATTACCTGGTGCATTATAGGATAGTAACCCAGGTGAGAAACAAACAAACAAAAAAAACCTCCACCATTGGTTTGTATGGTCTACGAAGAGGAAAGCTGAGAAGGAAAAATGTTTATGAGTGGGACTGCATATAGCGTGGATGCTGCAACAGAGGAAGACAGAGGCAATAAACCCAAAAATCCTTCTGAGGCATCCTGCTCCTGTATAGGTTTCACTCAGCACTGTTCCATGATCTCTACAGGCTCTGCAGAGCTCGGGCACACAGGTGCATGCAGACTGTTCATGAACACTCACGCAAGGACATTAAAAACTTGGAGTACAATGTCATACTGAGCAGTTCAGGAACAGACAGCGTGAACTTGTTTAAATGTGACCAGCTGTGGCTTTGGATGAAAGATCTGGAGGATAATTCATAGAATTCTGGCTTTTATCCCATAATACATTTAAAGCCTTTTATTATTATTTTAGAAACACAGATATCAAACATTATAAACAGCCCTCATTTATGGTGCTTCTATTGAGATAAAATGCATGATTCTCTGTTAGTAATGACTACTGAAGATATTAAGTGCTGACTTTTCTCCTTTTGTTTATTTAGCAATGGACCTTTTTTTAATAGCACAAAGTAACGGAAAGCATTGGTCACTCTCTATTTGGAAATTTGAGATTATTTTCTCATCCATGCAGCTGGAGAAGGACAGGAAGCAGTCTTTAAATATTAAGACTGAGCACAAATCAAGCCAACTAATGACACTTATTTTGGGACCTTGTACTAGAATTGCAGTTATTTCTAAAACACAACTGGTGTTTTTCAATAAGCCAGAATTACTTATAAAAGCCAATATACACCAACAGAGGGGTATAAAATGGGGCTGCCAAACTTTGTTATTTCTGTTTTGACTGTAGTACTCCCTATTATGGTGTCTACCTTCTGTGTCAGTCCTCAAGTCAACTGGGACAGTCAGTATACATTTCTAGATCAAGTCGTTCAGATGCTGGAGACACAGAAGAATCAAGCTGTGTTACAAATACAGACAAAAAGAATTTATGTATTATTTTAAAATCTGAAACTCTTAAGAGTGGTGGTAAAAGGAGAGGACCGTGGGTGTCATAGGGATCAGAAAGGTGAAAACAGTAAGCAGGAAAAAGACATGCATGATAATTTCAGTTTTACTGGCAGCATAATAAACAGTTCTAACAGATTCTATGGAGTCAGACACAACGGGTCTTGGGCAGCCTAGGCCTGAAGAACAAAAAAAAAGGAGGTGTCAAAATGAGTGAGGAAAATACTGAGTGGCATCATCCTCAATCAACAGAAAATACAGAGATGAAGGAAGCGATATATAGAGTCGAGTTTATCTCACTTCAGTACAGACACTAATGATGCCAACTCACAGCGCATAAACATTAATTCAAACTGATTTAAACTTGAGCTATGGCATTCCTCTTCATCACCCGGCCATGTATTCCCTCCTGCTCCCCTGAGATGCTACTACTGCTCTTTCAACCACACGATGAATGAGTTGAGGGAGCCAGCTGAAAGTTAAAGCAGCGGTGCATTTCCAGCCAGATTCCCGTCCTAAATCACTGCGTGGTTACAAAAGCCAGCCTAAAGGAGGGACTGAGACTGCATGGCCACGGCAGGGCCACGGCAGCCTGGACCTGGATTGGTTTAAGCTGCTGTAGAACTGCATTCCCTAAAGCAAACTGTCCGTGAGGCCTTTTAAGATTTAAAGCTGAGAAGGTATAAAGGTCAAAAATATGCTGATCATGTGAAAGTATTCAAGTTTTGGTCCTATTCAACCCTTTTAAAATAAGCCACTTCGTAACAGAGAAACAAACCCTTTTTCCTCATCTACTAAATTGCAGTCACTTCTTCAGGATCCTGTGTTCAATTCAGAAAGTGTAAAATGGGCTAACAGAGCATTCAAGTTGTTGGGTCAAATTTTATTCTGACAAACCTGCCAATAACTTAAGAGATGGCAGTGTGAAAGGTGAGGCAGAATATCAAGAACAGTTACGTGCTGATCTGTAGCTCAAATTATATTGCTGTATCCATCTACAAAGCAAAGTTCACTGTAGGAAGATTTTACCCTTACCTATGACCATGTCTTATTATCACAGTTACAGAACTACTACCACTTATCTGATTACTACACAAATTTCCAAGTCAAATAAATCAAAGTGTATTTTTTGGCATTTAAAATTCAAGGTGGCAAAATAAAAACATATACACAAGGGAATTAAATATCATGGGAATATGAATTAAGCACACCTCCAAGCATTTTAAAAATTAGCCACAGAAGCCTTCAGTTTGGCCTCTGATATCCATATATCCATATTCTTGTGTGATAATATATTTTGTGATAAATGCTTACTCATCAGAGATCCAAACAGCTCTGAAAACTCAGGCTGAAATTTAAACAAGTGTTGCTTGGCTGCTTTAGTTTGTGTTAGACCAGGTAGCAGCTGTTGGAAGATCATTTTGATATAATAACTTTTTGTTTTGTTAGCAAAGAAAAACATCATCCAGCCAAATCCTGCTGACAGTGAATAAATATTTCTCCTCCACTAGACCAAATATTTTAATTTGTCATCCTAATAGCTAGAGGTAAAAGATCTGAAAAGATTTTCTTCCTATATGTACTCAAATATATTTGAATGGTTCAGTGTTTTATGGGAGGTGATTATTACTCCAGCCTCAGCACTGCTGAGGTTAGGTCTGGAGTACCGTACCACACTTTGGTCACTACACTTCCAAAACTGGACAGATTTCTGAGGAAAGCAACCAAAAGGTAGAAAACATGACTTCTGTGGAAGGGCCGAGAGAAGTGGGCTTGCTCAGTTTAAAAAAAGAAAATTAAAAAACATTCTTGAGAAATCCTCTAGTTTGTAAAAGACTGTAATAAAGATGAGTGCATACTGGCATCGGGACTAGTAATAATTGACCAAACATGAGACTGAACAAATTTATGGAAGAGAATTCCATTGGGACCTGTTGAGCTGACAGCCACCACCACTGGCTCAAGCAGCCCTTGAGCCACAAATTGTTGAGGAGCAGCCTGGGGAAACATCACTACACCTCCCTTTTCTCATTCTCTTCCCTCAGCATCTGCTGTTAGTCCCTGTCACAGACAGGATGCCAGAGCAGCCTGACCCTTTACACTGACCAAGTGCCTTTCTCACACTCTGCCTGCTTTTTCAGATAAGACAGTATGAAAACCTGTTAATTCTAAAGAGTAATTAGCCCTGGGAACAAGCTACTTGCAGAGCAACAGCAGCCCTTCACTAAATACTTTAAAGAACAAGGGCAGTTTAGTATACTTGACCCCGTGTTTCTGTTAAAAATAAGGCAAAAAATGAAAAAAAGAGATAGATTACAAAGTTCAGTGTAGGCCAACAACTCTACACAGTCCACTATTCAGATGTTTTTTTACTAGCAAAGAAATTAATAAGACAGTTGCAAATTCTGCACTTCAGATACACATAAGATTTCCAATCCTGTACACAAACAGTCAGGTCACGCAGACAGGTGTCCTCAGGACAAAGTCTGAAACCTCAGTAAAACTGGCCACCAGATTTCATCTTGTATTTAGCTAACTGAGTGCAAGATTCAGTGATGTCTAGTAATCCTCTGTCAGGAGTAAAACTGTCTCATTACTGCAACCGATAGCAGAAGCCTTCGCATTTGCAAGTCTTGCTTATAGTTGACACAGGCACATTTGAAAGGTTCGCTACCATCTGTAATTCTCAAAATTTGCTTCAATTACACCACTGTTTCATTTCTGTCATGAAGACATACACTTAGAAAAAGAGACAAGTAATCTTCTTATCATATATCTTTCAAATGACATAATTATGACAAAATCTGGATTATAAGAGACTATTTACATGTAGATGGAACCTGGTTATCAAATCAAGGGAAGCCATGCTTTGTGTGCTGTATACCACTAGCCGTATTTTTCTGGAGGGAGAACATTAAATGAATCAAAATAAATGACCTGATGGCTGTTATATATAGATGTGAGGAGAGGCAGAGAAAGCAAGTGAGCCCAGGTGTTCATATGGGCAGCTTCTAAGACTGCATTAAGACAGACCATGGAAATCAGTTAAATTGCTTATAGAAAATCTGTTCATTCAAAGTAGGATCAGAACTTGCTCCAAAAAGTCATCCTTTGATCATACCCATGTCTAATGTCAAGACTGTAATTTCACACTACATCACCTTTGCCAATAAAGTAAACGCGAGCAATCCTGAGTCTCGCGCCAGTAACACAGTATGTGCTGATACGGCTGTTTGCAGGTAAATGCTGTAAACTGCATTTAGCCTGGAGAAGAGAAGGCTCCAGGGAGAGCTTATAGCAGCCTTCCAGCACTTAAAGGGGGCCTACAGGAGAGATGGGGAGGAACTCTTATCAGGGAGTGGAGCGATGGGATGAGGGGTAACGGTTTTAAACTGAAAGAGGGGAGATTTAGATTAGATATTAGGAAGAAATTCTTTACTGCAAGGGTGATGAGACACTGGCACAGGTTGCCCAGAGAAGCTGTGGATGCCCCATCCCTGGAAGTGTTCAAGGCCAGGCTGGATGGGGCTTTGAGCAACCTGGTCTAGTGGGAGGTGTCCCTGCCCATGGCAGGGGGGTTGGAACTAGATGATCTTTAAGGTCCCTTCTAATCCAAACCATTCTATGATACTATAAGTAACCCCTAAAAAGGGTGGATTTTTGACCCAAGTGGGCTCATGAGCTGGTTTATAACATGGCCACAAAAACCTGTGTTGACTCAACTGATGGGTGAAAATGAACAATGAACGATGGATGGAGTTTCTTAGGCCAGTTTCATCACAAAGACCAGCGTATTATAAAACTAGGTCCCAAGTGAGCCACCAAAGTAGATTCTCCAGGTCTTTTGCTAAGGACTGCAGCAAAGGAATAAAGAGCTAGCAACTTTTATAAATGTGAGATATGAAACCTATTTTAGTAGCAATGCCAAGCACTCAGGCTACTACTGACTTCATCCAAAACTGTGAGAACAGTGATAATTCATATCCTAAATATGATCATTTTTCCAGATTGGTATCATAGCCATACACATTGTAAATTATGATCTGGATCCCATGGGAAGAGTTCAGGAGTATCATTTCTGGGATACACAACATCAGATCATGAGATGCTGGTGGATGAGTTCATGGAAAAATATTAATGGAACATACATTTAGGAAGTCAGAACAATTAGCTAGGAACAAAAATTATCTGGGCACTTCGTGAACTCAAGGATCTCAAGTCAAGGATGAGGAAGACTTCTTTTTCAGAGGCATGGACAATGCTTCAAACACAATTTATCCAAAGCAGTTGTTCTAAATAAAAAAAAATAATTGCTTATCACAGAGATAGTAAAACAAAGTTTCATCATCTTAGACTAACCATTAAAAGTTACAGAAGAATATACTCTACCACTAAGAGGAGGCTTCGCTTCTGAATACACTATGAAAAGCATCTTTTTTTCATTTTACAAGTTCCCCAAGACATCATCCATTCAGCTTACAGTCATTTACACGAAATTAAGGGCACAGAACACAGTGTTACTGGTTAATGAATGATGGCAAAACATTCCCTTCCCAAAATCTGCGTGTGAGGGAGAAGACAGCCATTGTATTGTGAAAGAACAGAGTAAGTCACATACTCCCCTCTCTATCAATTGATATTTACCTCTTTATGGTCTGTAAAAAAAATCCACAAATTTAGCAGCGTTCATACAAAATCAGTAGTAGAAGGGAGGGAGGTTGAAAGAAAGCACTTGTTTTCTGCACTTATGGTCAAGAGTTCCGCCCTAACCTGCTGACCTTCATTATCTTCCCCACTTCCCATGACAGCATCCTAGAAAAGATACTGCTCCAAACCACTTGAATCTAACATACCCTTTATTCTACAGAATCAGCAAGAGACAAAAAAATACCCTAAGTAACTGGTGAGGTGTTTCGTGACTGGAAGTTTATCGAGGTCCCAGTAGAGTATTCCATACAAAGAGGTGTCTCGCCATCAGAGGCATGAGACCTTTGCTCCATTTTGTGTCTGAGGGCAAAAGGAAGAGAAGGCAGTGAAACCTTAACCAGATCCTCTGTGAGTCGAGCATCAGTTTGCTGCTCCTCGTAATACCACCACAGAGTAAAAAACAACCTGGATAACCCCTGCCACACATCCAGACCCTGCTGTCAACTAAGTTACAAGATACACCTTAGAAAATACACAATTCTTGTTCTCTCATGGATTCTTAATCACACAGGTTATAGTTGTGATCTAAGGAAAAACGAAAGAACATTAGGGAGAAGCAAGTATGCTGTTTAAACAAAATACAGTATGCTGTTATGATAAGCACTCAGGTAATTTTGCTTTAAGAAAATTACTTTAGGACATAACCAAAAATGTACAATCATTACATCAAATCAAACATTATATTAAGGTTCAATTTACAAAAGGTTAACAAATAATTAATAGCTGTTTTAATAAATAGGTATTTGCTTCCCATCTATTATCAATCCAACAGATCGCTTCTAGCTGTCTATAGCACTTCCTACTGATGTGCTTATAACCCTCCCTAACATATACTACACATTTCTCTAACATGAATTGCAACATCTAGGAATCATTTATTAACCCTTCATAAAATTCTAAATAAACCTTAATATGAAGCTTGACTAACTTTATACTATTTCAGCCCCATACCCCAGGACACATCAAATACTAGCTCTTTCAACTTTTTATTTAAAATTCTACATTTTAGTTGGGAGCCACATCACTAGCCATGGAATCACAAATGCCTACGGTGGCTTAGCCAACACACTGCAGAGACAAGAAGTGAAAGGAAAGTGGTGGGGGAAGATCGCAGGGAACAGTTCAGGTTCTTCCAAAAGAAACGTCCTGGCTTTTCTGTTGGAACAAACATTGACACCGTAACAGAATCAGAGAGCAAAAAAATGGAGTCTGTTGTAATTCAAGACATTGTTTTTCCTTCTTTTTAGAAAAAAACCCACCACAATACATTATAATATAAATAAATAAAACAAAAAACACAAAGGTAAATTCCAAAAACCCACCACTAGGATCTTAAAAAGGCAACGGCCAACTATTTCTTGGATGCAGCCTAAACTTCTCTTACCTGCAAATTTTCAATATACTTAGAAGTCCTATTTAGTGTATCAAACTTAGGGAACAAGATGTATTATATTTAGGTGTCCTTTTTTCCCATCCAGTATTTTCACTTTCAAACCCCCACCTTAGTTTTTTCCATCAAATTGCCTGCTGTTTGGTTTAACAAAGTTCAGCTCAGACTTATGCTTTTCCTTCGCTTTCAGAGCCTCTACCTTCATTCTCACAGTCCTCCACAAGGTCTTCATGCTCCTCTGCCTTCTCTTCCTCCTCCTCCTCCTCCTCTTCCACCTCCTCCTCATCTCCGAAAGTCTCTTCTTGCATTGTAGTAAAAGTGAAAGACCTGGCAGCAACTTGTGCAGCCAGACCAGATGTGAAGTTTAAATCTGTTGATATGTGGAGCTGGGCCAGCCTATGCTTGATTTTTGAACGTAAGGGAGACTGTGAAACCTCTACTCCATCCATATTGCTTGGCTTGAGTTCTTCAACTTCCCCTTTGTGCTGATAACACATTCTTTCTTCAGCCCCTGTAGAAATACCTTCATCAGTAGTACTGTCTTTGTTTTTCTCCATCTCAGGATCTTCATACAAATATTCTGTCCTGCTTTTATCAGCAGCATTCACTTTTGGATTAGAGTCTTTTTCTTCCGATTTATCACAACTTTGGCTGCAGTCCTGCTTTTCTGTATCTGAATTCATATGTGATTCCAAATTATTTAGTAGCTTCAGTGGTTCTACAGGAGACAAGGGTTTCACTGCAGCTTAAAAAGGGGAAAAAAAAAAAAAGATAACTAAAAGCAAGCTGCTATAGGTAAATAATTTATTTGTGTCTGAAAAGATGCAAGACTGTAAAGGGTCAAAATAGCTTAAAGAAAACCCCAAAACAACAGAAACAAAAAACACAATCAAGCAAAACTTAAAATAAAAGAGTGTTTTCTCATCACAAAGCTGAAGTGAAATGTGACAGCTACTTGTTGTAAGTACTCCTTAAATCTGTGATGTAGAGACAGCACAAAATTGGTGATGTTTAATACCAACATCAAACACAAATGATGCATTCAAGGTTAAAGTAAAAAACAAGTAAAACTACTGCACTGTATACAGAGTTGAACTGTCTTCGTTTTAATCAACAGTTTACCTAATCCAAGAAAGAGAGCTGTTACATGAAAAAGTCTTTATAGGCAGTATCTGATCTCATACATCACAACATATAAATACAACACGTATTCATACAGTCAGGTAAGGTGTCCTCACAAATAAAGTGTGGTTTAATTTAGCCTCTCTTGAAGTTAGTAGCAGCAGCGAGTCCCATTGCCAGCAACGGGATGCTTGCCAGGAAGTCTCTCCTCCCAGTGTTAAGGGTTAGTATAACTCGGTACAATCACTTCTTGAAGAACAGACGTCTTTCTTTTTAAGAAAACGATATAATGTCCACTTCCAAGTAACAGATTCCCTAAACTGCAGTAGCTCCATTAGAGTAGCAGCACGAACATAAATGAGAGCGGCAACAGCAGATTCCCAAGTGGCATTTCCCTTTCTAATTCCATTCTGACTTTACCCCTGTAAGCAGAGATGAAAATAACTCTGGGAAATATACAGACTTTTCACGGGAAACAAAATTTACGGTATTAGGATTTTTCCATTGCATCCTTTTTCAGTAATATTTACTTTAGCTAGCCACAGGCAGGCACGTCATTATGGTTGTCACATTGATAATTACTGTCATTAGCACCGTGAAAGACTACGGCTTTGAATTTGCATTGCATTGTTTATTTTAAAACCTTATATACCGAAGGAGCACTGCACTAGACTCATCTCAATTGTTAATGGGGTAGTTCTTTCCCCATCTTGTATAAAACATGCTGCTGCTTATTTCTGCCCATTTACTTGAAGAGGCAGGAATATGCACAGTAATCTTATCATATAGGAGGAAACTTATTCCCTACTTCCTCCAAAGAATACTCCCAAAGCCAAAATGTTTCGAAAAACGAATAGATACTTCAGATTGGTAGCTGGCCAATTTGCTGAGTTGATTAGTTAATAAGCAAGGTGGAATTCATCAATTCTCACAATGTAGCTTTCCAAAACTGAGAAACATCTGTATAAGAAGTGTTATATGGACAAGGTGGGAGAAGGGGAAACAGCTGGGTACAACGCAACCACTGACAGAATGAACCATTGTGGGGGGAGAGGTTAGGGGAAAGGCTAGAAGTGATTTTGGACCAGAAGAAAGCTGTTTTACAATGTTTGACAAATGAAAATGAAGCCACTAAGAACTTCACAGACCTCTTCAAAAACACTTCCATTTTATTGGCTCAACAGGATGCCAAAGGACCAAAAATATAAGGTCACCTACACTCCCATAAATTACCTACTGCCCAGAGTGTTAGCAGTAGTACCATGGCACAGGGCCTGGCCAAATTTGCTTTGGTCTGTTGCTCTGCTAAGAGGATGTTTTTCTTCTGGAACCCAACCTGTCATCTCCAGTTGACTTCATGCTGTGTTCTTTAGACATATCAATTTGTCTGGAGCTGACCTCTTTTATGTGGAAACCCTCACCATCCCCTCCTTCAACGAACCAAAAACCCAAACAAATCAGAATGGCTTGCTGGGTGCCTTGACTAACAGATTAAAGCCTTTGAATATTTCAGGATCTTTTTTCACAATAATCACAAGTTAGGAGAACACAGGATTTCTAGAATACAATCGTACTGTAAAAGCAAGACTTAAGAGGGCTATGGAAAAGCGTGATATCAGGGCCATCCATTGGCTTGGGTCAATGAAGACCAGAATGTGAACCTTTCTGGGTTTAAATCTTCAAGATAAAGCAAGCCACAAATGTGGAAAGCACAGCTCACAAAAATGCTTCTTTAAGGAACGACTTGTGCACGTGGATAAATTAAAGTGTGCAGCCATAATACGCCAGGGTCCATTATGTCATATTTAATTGTCTTGTGTTTCTTTTGAAGAAATAATGAAGAAATTCCTTAAAAACCAGTAGAAGACATTACGTCTGTTGTCCATATCAGTCTTTCAGATTAGACACACGCAGTCTCTGAGCCAAAGGAGACAATATAAATTACTTTCATGAACCACCCTCATGTTTTCCGTTTTTATACAGGATGGAAGTAATCAATGATTAGTCCTAGGCAGCTGGGGGAAATCACACTTTCCTACCTCCCCACCACTGAATCTCTAATCCTAAAACAATGTAATATCTATACATGAAAAGGAAAGGAACCAACATGAGCCACAAAGGCTTTCAGGTGGACAGTTACTGAAGGCTACAGAAATCAGCTGACTCTTTCCAGCTACAGCCACAAATGGCCTGAGGATTTACTGACGTGGGCAGGTATCAGCGGTTAACCTAGATAAGGAAATATCCTATGCAAGTGCTCCTGACAAGAACTCTTTCTGCAGCAGTCACTAGATCTGTCAAGACTTGAACTGGAAGTAGGATTCCTTCCTTCTCCCTTCAACAGAGACAAAAGGAAGACCTGGAAGAGATTTACGTGAAGAGTTGTGTGGTGTCGCATCTAACAGATCCTACTCATGAACGGACTCTGATGCAATCTGATGTCTTTGTTTTAACTCATCTAGAAGAGAAGTCAGTACCAATGACCAAGTGATTTCTTTCACCGTAGTTGTAGCTAAATGGACATAAAGAAGAAAGTTGGGAAGAACAGATGTTTTTGTGGGTTTGATGTCAAAAGAAACAGTCTCATAAATAGGTATGGTCTGTTACTGTGTGTTCCCACTTAATTATTGAAAGACGAAATCCATGGTCTTTTTTTCTGGTAGACACTGGCAGAAGCAGAATCCTTGGATATGCTGCCAGACTTGAGGGTTGTTTTTCATAACTTAGAACATTAAATTTTTAGAGGGCTTTTTCTAACCTGTTTTTAAGAGGAAGGAATGAAAATGGGAAAAAGAAAGGAAAAAGGAAAAGACAAACTACTGTCACGTGGTGAGAAGAATGAAGTTGTATCCAGTCTTATTGCTGGAACAGAGACAGACTTTCTCGTTGAGGCAAGAGAAATTTTCATATTCCTGCCTTCAAGTGCAAGTGGATGGAGCTACCCAGCAGTCCTCAGAGTTAGTAAAGGCTAGTTTGGAAGAACTCTTCTTGTTAGTACTTTTCTTCTTTTTTTTTTTTTTTTTTAAAACGTATTCTGTATACTCACTATCTCATGGAAACAAAAGTCAGTCTTACTCTTTTATGAGCCTTTAATATTTCAAAGTCTAGCTCTTCCCTTTAACCTATGTATTTTTGTAAGAGTGGAATAATTTCTGATGGTTTCAATAAATTCTGAAAAGTAATTTATTTATGCACCCTGTTTAAAATTCATATTTACTGGAAAGCCATGAAACAGAGTCAGTTCAGTTTGCCAGGTTTATAGCCTGACAGTTCTCTTTATGCTGTCTTAATATTTTGTGTGTTTAAAATTTTAGCTCAATATTGTGTTCAGGGCCAAATTCCCATTTCTATGAGTTCTTTTCAATACATAGTAAAACGATTGCTACAAGTAATATAAAGTGATGGAATGGCAAACCAAGGCCACACAGCTCTGTCAAAGGCACTACTATAGCTAAGCCCTGTCCAAATTCTAACATAGTCAGAAGTTGATGGCAAACAGACACCTACCCTAAAGGAATTAATTTTCAAAAGCAATGCTTACCATGGTCGCTGAATAGCAGCTGTTTCCATTTCTGTCTTTCTATTTCTGAAGCTTTAAATCCCAGTACAGATTTCAATTCTTGTAACACCCTCTTAGATTCCTGTCTCTCTCGTTCTTGTCTCTCTCTCTCTTCCTGGGAAAAGCAGTAAAAATCTTCCCTTTTGTATTCATTCTCCGTATCTGAATAATCAACATATGCTTCCAATTCCTAAAGAAAGAAAGAAAAAAAAAAAGTTGATCTTCACTGTCAGTGTAGACCCTGTCTTACAACCTGATGCATGATCAAGTGACCTCAACACGAGCCAACCACAGGAAAAGGATGGAGCCCTGTTTGGGCAGAGCCAGTGGATCTGACACTGCTCTTAGTTATATTTGTATTATTTCAGAGAAATTCCACTCATTGAAAGGGAACATTTACTTTCATACATACGTATGATCAAGTGACATACCTTGAAAATGGGAGTCCTTTTGCCCATAATTACAGGTGGAAATAAGCAACGCTGATGTAGGTTTCTTTTTTTTTTTTTTTTTCAAATTTACACCGTAAGCAATTCTTCCTCAGTCAGGCATCTTCCTAATTTAACTTATGTAAATCCTTATTAAGAGGATGTTGAGAGCAGCAAACTCCTACTCCAATTTTAACTATATTGGCTTACAAGCATGAAAAAACAAGTTCCATTTATATTATAAAGACAGCCAGTAAAGTTATATAGTCCCAGCGCTTTGATATGGAAAAAAATCTAGAGAGAATACATGTGGGGTAGGCTTGGGAGAAGGCAGTGGAGGGACAGAGCAGAGCATGGGTGTTCAATCTGCTTTCAGAGTGCATCTGCCGCTCAGTTCTGGGACGGAGGAGGCCAGCGTCTCTCCAAGAGGGCCCAACAATGACACACGAGTTCCCCAAACAACACAACACTGTTCAGTGTCACAGTCTATTTTAGGTACCCAAAAATGCAGAGATTACTCAAACTGAAGACAACCTGGTTTGTTCTGGAGCTTGTTCCTTTTGCGGCTGTGTCAGTTCATCTAACGATATGCAAGTAGGACTCTGTTTTATATACAGCCTTTTAGCGACCCACTTTTTTTTTTTTTTTCCGTATTATTCTGACTTGTGTTGCTGCTCTCCTTTTGTCACTTATTTCTACTGATATATATAAGAAGAAGTGAATGCTAGTGCTTTTTTTTTCCAGGACAGGGAGTACCTCCCCGTGGAACAGCAAAAGGAACATACATAATTTTTTCTGTAAGTCCAACTATGAAATGGCACTGGCTCCCTACTTGAGCTGTCTTGGCAAGACAAGAAGATCACTGCACAAGCAACTGAAAAAGGATACAGCAAAGAAGCCCCAACTATTATTTTAAATGGTCCTATTTTCTTTTTACCTGCTCTTCAGGGATTGGATCTTTGTTTTCTATGTATACAGCAGGCTGTGTTAAAGGTACTGCAGTACGCTGTAGGTTGTCACAGGAAACTTCAAGTTTGCCTTTAGGGGGAAAGAAGAAAAGGGATTAAAAAAAAGAAAAAGACTGTGTGTTGAATGATGTTTTTGACTCACTCCGGCAGGGGCCAGGCATTTTCATTAGGCAGGATTGGCACACATGAAAAAGAATGGTGAGAAGGTTGGTTAAGCGTACATTGAAACACTGTTTTAGAGAGCACTTAAATTAGCTGTTTTGATATAAGCTGGATCTGATGAAACATATCTTCAAATACTTCAATTAACAAATCTCAAAATTTTTATAGACTGAAAACCTGCAGATGGCAAGAAAAATCAGTAAAACCAGAAAAGAGACTTGGTGCCCAAATTTAAAAAGAGAAGTAAAACAGTAAAATTATAGGCAAATCAGCTTCAAATCATTGGAAAATACTGGAAGAAATAATCAAGCAATATTTGCAGGAAGATATTTGGAAGGTAGCAAGGAGATCAGTGACAGCCACTGTGGGTTTGTTGAGGACAGATGTCAGATCTCTCCAATTTCATTTTCCAATGCAGTATCAGGTCTTATGAATAGAAAGAAGGCAAAGACAACCTGCATTTTGTTTTCAGTATGGCTTTGGACATTGTGTCATGACATACTCATAAGCAAAATGCATCGTCCAAGAGAAGTTGCTATTAGGTGCATAGAACATTCTCTTGGATAATCAGAGCATAGTTACCATTTTCAGACAGGAACAATATATTGAGTGAGGATTTGTCTCTAGTCCAATACTCTTTAATAATTCCAATGGGTGAAAGGAAAGTGTTTCAGCTTATTAAATCTTCTGACATTGGGATAATCCCCAAGGATACTGAAGGACACAATTAGAATCAAAAATAATATCCGAAAATTAGAAATGCAGCCCAGGAAGAAGTGGATTTCAGATACAGCAGTTTGGTGACAGTGGCTGCAAATTTTTGTGTTTTGGAATAGTCAAATGCACAAATATATGACAACTGACTGAGCAGCACCACTGAGAAAAAGACGTGAGAAGCCTATCAGTCAACTATACCCTGCCACAAGCAAAAAGCCAAACTACATACTAGCACATATGAACAACGGCACTGACTGTTAGACACATGAAATTACATTTCTGCTCTGGCACTGACCAGTCTGTGGATGGAACATAGTGCCCAGTCTGGGGCTCCGTGCCCAGTCTGGGGCTCCTTCGTTCAATAATACTGTGGACAAACTAGAGGGAGTCTGGAGGAAAACAGTGGAAATGATCAGAGGACTAAATAAAGTATAGTCGTCAGGGCAGAGGTGAAGGATACAGAGTCATGTAGAGAAGATAGCAAGAAACATATTAACTGCCTTCAGAAATGTAAGAGCTATAAAGAGGAAATGGATTTCCATTGTGGGTGGGTCAAAAGTACCGCTTTTAAATTGCAGCAAGAGATATTTATATTCAGTAATAACTTTCTACTGGTAATGGAGTTAAGTGCTGGAACAGATGCCTGGAAATACTGTAAAATGTCTCTAAAGAGAGATTTTTAGGAAGAGGTAAACAACATTTACTCACAGACACTAATTCACCCTTAAGAGAGAAATGGGCTAGATGACCTTGCCAAGCCCCACCTGTCCCTATTTTCAATTTATAATCTATACATTGAACACTTAGGGATGGTATTCTGAAAGTAGGCATATTAATGATAATTTTAGTGGTGCTCAGTTACCTGCTTTTGCAAACAAGGAAAGCATGTAATTCCCTAGTTGCCTGGGCTGAGCTAAAGATTTAACATTCCAGAACTATCTAAATGCAAAGTTTAAAAGAAAGGTGAAGCACGTAGTGAAATTTGAAGTGCAAAATTGACATATTTATTTTATAAATATCCAGCCCCCTTGTCCATTGCATAACTCTGCCTTGTAATAAAAACATTTTAATAACAATAATGACAGCAACAATAGAAATACGCTCCTGAAGGTATGACGACAAATTTGGAAGAGTATATGTAAGTTACCAATTAAAAGCTGAAGAGTAAAGCAGCTGCTCTAATATGTACAGATTGCTCTGTTTGTCACCTATACGGGATGATCCCATTGCTAAGAATATGCCTCAAGAACATGAATTCACAGTGTTTAACTAAAACTGCTGCTGCAGTGGACCAAAGGACTGCAGGACCCAGGAGCTTGCAGCAGAGTACCACAGCTTTGCTCTTATAAATATCTAAAAAAGTTGTATATATTTTCAAAGACAGAGACAGTTCAAAAGGAAAAAGGATGGAATTTAAACAGTTTGAGGGATATTGTTTCAAAGATCATTAAAACAACACTGTAACTAGCCATAAAGGGTATTCCGTTCTGTAATATTAGCAGCAGATTACTACATGCTTGAATTGTTGAGGCCTTATGTGGTAAATCATTTTTATCAGTGATAAAAAAAGGTGAATAAAGAGAAGATGGCTGAAAGTAGCAAAGATCTACGTGTAGATCAATGATAGGTAAGTCTATTCATTGCCTAATGAATTCAAGTAGAGGTAAATTCCCCTCAAGGTGCTAAAGCCCCGCTTCTCTCAGGCTCAGTTCCGTATCCGACAGGATCAGTGACTAATGGCACTGGTTCTAGAAATACACCGAGTCCTGTAAACAAAGAAGCCAAACGGCATTCCCTAAAGTAACCACATACTACAAGATATGCTAGTGTCACCACCCATGACAGGCTGATGGGGGGGTATGGATGTTCAATCAGTTAGACTTCAAGGCTTCGCTTTGACAGAGTTTGACACAATGAACTATTTAATGTAGCTGTAAGAAGTTTGCTTTGACACAGAATGATTTAGGGCAAGAAGCATGCAGTGCTTGTTGAAGAAGGCTCAACTGTTTATTCAGAAAATAATTAAAGATATGCAAAACTGCTCTAAAAATAAGTGACAGGCAGCTATGTAGGATGCCACAACCAGGACAGCCCACTGTTCACACAGCTCTTTAGTGGTTGGAAACTTCCAACTCCTGGTTCAACAGCAGCACTCTGATGCTGAACAGACCAATGAGTTCCCAGTTTCTTCCTCTCTACGGATCAACTCGGGTCCTTTGCTGCTGCAACTGCTGAGATGACTTCTGCTTCTCATGGAAGAAAACCATCCTGTGATAGATACATTTTTGCTCAGTGTATAAACATGGTAAGAGCGAAAACCTAAGCAAACAGTAAATTTAAATAGTGGATACATTTTGTATTTATAGATGAAGAAGCAAAGACTTATTTTGTTTAAATACTAAGCACAATTATGAGATGCTGCTAAAAATATTTAACAAATATATACAGCTTTTATGCAATGAAATATTTCCTCTCAAAACTGGGACTAAGCCATCAGAAACAGATCCCTGTTCAACAGTTTCCATAACTGACATTGGAAATGGTATTCCCACTGCTGTACTGGTTCAAGTAGTTAGTTGAACTAAACATCTATTGCAGCAAAGGTGCTGGGCATCCACTTGGACACAGTGTTTACTACTATGGGGTTCTTGCTACAGCTCTTGTCAAAAGATTGATTGGATAATAGTGCATAAAAACAAAAGAAATATGTGCTTAGCTGCTATATTATTTCCGCAGGAAGGTATCTTCTCCGAAAGATCTTTCAGTAAGCATTGGGGAAAAAAGAAGAGATAATTTAATGAAGTAATTCAAATAATCATGACCAACAGACCAGCTGTTAAGATTTGTAGTAAGACAGCAGAAGAATTATACTTGATTTCACGCACAGCTTGAAAAGGTCAACTCACAGAAGCTGAAATAGAAATACATCAGGAAACTCAAATGTAGTCAGATAAAAATAGTTTTCAATGATTAACATAATTTAAAAGTAGCTTCTGTGAGGTAATTCAGTAAACTTGTTGCAGAATAGAGATTCAACCCCAGCACATTTCCAGGAAAGTCACTGGGCAAAAATGAAAGCGAAGGATTTTTTTATTTCCCACGCAATCTCTCCCTTCTAGATCACACACTAAGTTATTTTTGTACTGAAGTTATTATAAAAGTGCCTGCTGTGAAATTTATACACAAAGTAAAAATAAAACTAAAATAACTAAAAATACTATGGCTTGTGGTCTAGAAAGAATGTTTAAGGAAAGGGGTAGAAAAAGATCAGCGGAACTGCTGGTTGTGGAGGGCACCAACAAAACACCAGAGGCTAGCACGTGCAAATGTATCAAGACGACATCTAATATCCTCATAGGTTGTTTTACGCAGCACTGAGAGGGAAGTTGTAAGACTAGACTATCAGGCAAAGTACGCACAAATTTGGTTACGCCATGTCTGGACCTGCAGGGAGCCTGCATTAAGCCTCCCAGTGCTCCCAGTTCTGACGTAAGAATGAACATGGTCAGCTTGCACGCCTCTAGGCCCACAGCAGTGTTCATCCATCTACTGCATATCCCACCCATACATCACTACTACAAATCTGGATTTCTGTAGATAACTTGCTGATACCCCAAGTCATAATTTTCCTACTGCAGTCTCCATTACCAGCATTATTCAGATGCTGGGTTGTGCCTTCCTAGGACAGCAAAAAAGCTCCTGGAAAAAAGAAAGATTAGAAATTACAGGTTCCACACCATGTCAGGAGAGCTTAAGTTCCATTATTTACTTCCTAGCTAGTTGTGATTCGCAAGGAGAACAGCATGGGCAGTACAGGTCACTAAGGAGAGGGACGTAAGGCAAAATGTTGAGATATGCTGCTCAGTATAACTTTCAAGCACACAGAAGATTAGCTCTGAGGGAGCAGGTAAGTGGGTATTATATGCACAATACATCTTCTACAATTTAAAATGTTCCAGGAAATGTCATTGTCAAGAAAGTTTCATGACGCCATTGTCATTTCAATTAACTATGTAATTTTTGTGCAGTAAATAAATGAAAATCTCAGGGATGATTCATGAAAATCCTACCCCATCACATGTGATTCACCAGTCAAAGGCAAAAAGCCACTATCAGTCTGCACCTGGAAATGTAACAATCTGAATCCACATGTCTAACAGACTCAGTTAACATGTTTACATTTTTTGCTGAAACAAAAGCTTCAAGGTCATCACAATGAAAAAGCCTGACACATGTATATAGTTTTTCAAATTGTATGGTTGTAAGACCTTGTCAGCTAAAATTCTGATACATGGGCTAAACGCGGTCTCTGATCCATTTGATCATTCCATCTCAAAAGTGTATCTCATTAGTTGCTAAATTAATCTCTCACATTTACCTTTTTTATTTGGGTTTTTTCCACTCATTTTTTCCACCTGAGAAATGGCTTCTTCCCAGCAGCTGTTGCTTGCCTGGATATGAGGCTGAATAAACTTCAGTTTTTGTTCCAGAACCTGGTGGGCTTCTGTTGTCATCTCAGGTGTCTCCTTAGTGCTAACAAGTTTTTCAAGTTCATCCTCAAGAATTATTACCCTAAGCGATGAGATGAACAGAAATAAGTAATAATGTGTCAGTGTCAACTACTTCACCAAGGCAGTGACAAATCTTTAAAAATATTTACTAGGTAGTTACTATGAGCTGGACTTTCTTGTAAAGCGTTTGGTATGTTGCAAAATCAATAGAAGATAAGTAAGTTTTCAGATTTTTTCAAGCCAGTGACAAAGCGAGGCAAGACCTTAATGCACTGCTTAGCTTTGAATTTTCACCAGATACTTCAAGAATAACCAGGGAACAATATGAAATTCCATATTGAACCAAGGCTCTTTGACCCCATACCTTGTGAAGATATGCCTACGATTGCAACGACTATACGTATGTGCCTTTTTTGTTTTTAATCTGGGATACAAGCTGACAACCTAAAGAACTCAAGTCTGAAGCCTTCTTCCTACAGGCATTTTCTCTTAATTCATGTGGAAACTTACTCATTGAGCAGTGCCTTGAGATGAAGCTGCAAGCTGCGTACCGCCGTCTGAAGGCTGTTCAGCTCTCTTGACTTCTGCTTTGTTCTGGTTGGCCGTTCAAAACCCGACTGATGCTGAGTTTCAAAGTACCGATAAAACTCATAGCTTCGCTTAAGCTCCTCTAAGCAGGCAGCGTGTGTGTGAGGTAGGCCTTGAGTCACATCGGACAAGATATGATGAGGCAGCCGTTCTGGGGAGACCAAGGGCTTGGGGGACGCATTGGCTGGGGAGAGGAGCAGCACCAGCCTCCTGAAGAATTCTGAACTCTGCCCTACCCAGAGCTGAAAGAGGACCTGCAAAACAGGGAAGGGGTTAGCTCTGTGCACCTGGGAAGACAGCCAGCCTCCAAAGTAAATGTACGGATACACCATGGGAAAACATTCCTCGGCCAGCCACAGAAGAACTTTGAAAAACTGAGAAAACCCGCTGTTTTTTGAAGGGTACTCCAGACCATGTGAGTTTCAGGTCTCGTGAACCTTAGGTGACTGCTAATTCTTCAATGAAGGATATTATATGCAATTATGCTCAGAAGTTTGTCAGACGCCTAAAAATCTCATATTCTCATCAGGCAGTCTCATTATTTGCTATAATCTCCACCTACCCTACAGCTCATAAAGGGCTGCCAAAATTCCAGTGGCAGCAAAGACATTTTTTCCTTTATAATGCCAAGCTATCATTTCTGCGATCTGCTAACTACTGCATTGCCCCACACCCAACCTTGAAACGTGAGTCTAATTGCACTGTAATTCAACTAAACACATTCCACATCTGAGCTGCTAGTTTTTTTTTTTTCAGCCAAAGTGAGAAATTTCATCAATGTCAGTAAGGAGGAAAGACCTGTAAGAAATTAATCTATTGACAATGTTATATATGGTACAAAAGAGTTCAGTCCATCTGGGAGCAAGGAAGGCCACAAGTTTGACTTCTCGAGTGCTTCCACTCCCAATGAAATGAGCTCTTTTCTTAGTTTAGAGAAGACTGTTGGCTCAGTAGACCACGACAAAACAGTAGCATCTTATATTTCTAAAACGAAAAGGAAAGGTTATGACACTTTCTTCTGCAATACTGGTCCTTACTAAAAGGATTCAACTATAGGTGAACATGAGGTATAGTCTGAAATCTGTTCTCAAGCATTTCAGGCTGAGGAAGACAAAGTAATTACTCATAATGCTTTTTTTCTGCCCCCCCCCCGGCTACAGAACAGGACTAACAATTTACTTCTTCTGAGATTTTAGATCTACAGGATTTGTAATAATATATTTACATCTTTGTATTATGGACAAGTAACAGTTTTTTCCAGTGTGCAAACAATCAAGAGCAAAACACTCAGAACACTAACATAAAAAATTAAATGCCTTCAGATAGATGTGGTCTGACATACCCAAGGGTTTATAAAAAATACTTGGATGCAAACTGATAAAATATTCCAAAAGAAAAAAATAATTCTCAATTTAAAAAAGATGGTTATGAGAAGCAAGAACACAGAATGATATGAAATGAATTTGGGGCCCACATGCAAGACAGTGATTTGTCTGGGTGCTAAAATAAAAAGCAAACAAATGGGCAGCAGTCACCCAAGCGTCCCTGAAAGTGTGGTGCCCTGGACAGAATGTCAAGAGCTCATGCTACAACAAACACAAAAGAAGACGAATCCCTTTTCACCAGATGTAAGGCAAAAGCAGTGAAAAAGCTGCACACAAAAGTAGTGAACTTCAGGAACTGATAATAATAATAATAATAATAATAATAATAATAATAATAATAATAATAATAATAATAATAATAATAATAATAATCCAAAAACCTACCTGAAAAAAGGCCCAATGATGAGAGAAACGGAAATTCCAAATCTATTTAGGGCTGCAAATAGCTTGCTCTGCCAGTGACTTTTGATGGTTTTTACTGGCACTTAAACTTCACCCAAAACATCCAACTGGCTCTCCTCAGCTCGGATCAGCATTTATTTTCAAGCCAAAAATTTCAGTTAAATTACTGCAAATTGCAGGTAAACAAAGACTTAGTTTGCAAGCTTGGGCAACTCTGACTGGCTTCTTGTACTTAAAAAGAAGTTGGTACATAAGTGGGTTTGCATGGTTGCAATTAGAACTTCAGCTAATGAAAAGGCAAGAAAAAAATCCCAAAAGCTTACATCTGATCCAGCTCTTAGCTTACAACTAATTAGACAAAGCCTGAAAGCTTAGTAACCACTACTACTGGTAATATTTACTGTCAGAACAAAAGAAGTCAAGGTCTAGGAATTAAGTGAATAATATGCAACAAGAGCCAACCCCATAAAAACACAGAAGTCACACAATAATGGAATTTTCCATTAAAAAAAAATATTAAAAGGGAATTGCCTCAGCAGAGAACCACTAGAGTGTAGAAGGCTTGCATTCAAATTAGATCTTCTTTCCAACTGCAAACATTTACTCATGCAAATTAAAAATACTTAACATCTCAAAACAAAATAGATTAAAAAGGCCATTATATGGTTGGCATTCTGTTCAGTTAAATGTTTTTCAAAGATCAAAGAACCACACTGGCTCATGGCAGCAGGGGTCCAAGCTTATGATTTCCACTCCTCAGCGTGACTAAATGCAGCTATTCCCTTTGGCAATTACAACTAATTTATATCTTTGGATCTCTATCTTTTTATTCAATTTAAGAGATTAGCTAAAAAAGACATAAATACGAATCTGGAAATTACTCGGCTAGGATCAAGTGAAATCAGAGAGCAAAAGAACGTGTGTAAGAGAGAAATTGATCAAGCTGATTATAAAACACCAACTTGAATTTATGTTATTCGCAGAAAAAAAAAAATCCTCACATTGTATTGTGCAACTTCTCTTCAAATACATGCAAGAAGAAATCACCTAAATGCCAATAAACATAGAAACACGTGACATAAGACTGATTACATCTCCCCCTCAGTTGACCGCGTTACTACAGGCTAATACCTACAAGCCACAGGGCTTCGTGACAACTGAAAGATTTTCGCGAGGAGCCTGTGCAGATGTGTATGTCCTTCTAGGAGAGGTTACCTTAAGGGCAGGCAAGCTGAAGCCATCGGTGAGATTGTGTGCCTCCTCTTCAGATACCTGCTCCTCGCTCAGTCCCAGACCCAGCTCCTTAAAGGGGACTACGCAGATGTAGCTGGTCACGTTGTCGCTCTCCGAGTTCAGAGGGTAGGTTTAGCCGGAGTTAAGGCGGTTAACAAAGCAACGTTTGTGTAAAACACACGGAAAAGGAAAAAAACAACACCTAATAAGGTTTCTTATTTCTGGCAATTTATATGAAAGAACATACACTCCACACAAATCCTTTTGTTTAATTGAATGTTTTGCAATCCTTATTCAGAGCAGAGACCTTAAAGACTCTTAGAAGAATGAGAGAGAGACATCGACAAAACACCTACATCTACATACAAACACATAAAAAGAAACAAAACAGACTGATGAAAAATCCCTGCATCCCTTTCAGGCGAGGAAAATATCTTATCTTTAAGTCTTAAGTTTCCAAGAAATATCTCATGTCAATCTTAAACCAGAAGTCATACATTTAACAGAGGAAAGAGGAGAACAATTCCTGTGCAATTTTAAGTTTCAGAGGTAGCCTACGCTATAGACCAGACTCAGGATGATGGGAATTCCCTGCGAGTTCTGTCTGTGGAGGGACTGCTCAAAGACCTCTACAATAACTGCTCTTTGACATTTCAGATAGTACCGTGAAGAACAGGAGCTCCCGGACTGTCATACCATTAATTTCATTGATTGCATCGCTGTAAAGCCACCATGATCTTGGCACGAATGGTGGCGACCTGTTATCTACGAACGCTATTCAGCACATTTGAATTTTGAGTATGAGAATGTACATTTCCAGTCCTCAGAAATGCTTAAAAAGGAAGCAAGCAAAATGTAACTGATAGCAGAAGACAGATAAAAATAATTCATAGACTAGGCAGCATTTATTTTAAAAAAGGCACTAATTTTAGGCTAACCTCATGCTGAGGAAGAGGGAGGAGGAACAGTTCAAAATTTCTGCACATTTTGGATAGTTACCCAGTCACGAAACAATAAAATTTGCTTTAAAGCAGAAACTTAGAACTTATGGTCATAAGCCCATCTGTTCCACAGAAATACATTAAAAAAAAATAATAATTGTGAAGCATTCATGAAAACTATGCCTTAATTTAAACTAGGGCGGTTTTCATTTACATATTGATTCACAAACTGAATGCTCTCATCTCTTGGGGCACATAACGCTGATTAGAAGCGCCTGTCTCTTGTCCAACTCATGTGTTTTCTGGGGAAGCTACAAGTTCCACCTGCTTTCACTCGCAAATTTTCCACCTGCTAAATCCTCATAGGATGAAACTTGCAATAACGATTTGCTCAAGAAGATTTTTACTGCTTGAGTAGAAGAACATTGCATATAATAAAATTTCTGTGGTCCAGGGAACAGCAATACTATGTGTCCATGCTCTAAAGAAAGAACTACATTTCTCTCTAGTTTCTCCCCAAAGTCCAGGAAGAAAGAAGCCCATTAAACTTTCTCCAGAAGCACGAACGCAGGTGAAAACCTGCAATGCAAATCACTCAGAAACCTACTATGCTGTTGCCACCAGCTGCTCTGTCACATAAACACAGTATCTATTCTAAATTAACCTGACAGCATGCCCAGCAGATGGAGCACATGGGATGAGGACGGTGATTCCACCACAGATTGAAAAGTCAGGTCAAAACCCTTCAGGACCAGTTATCTCAGAGACTAATTATATTCCTTGTTAATCTTTTCCCGCAACAAGACATTTCCAACAGCATGAAGACCATAAAAATCAGTTTGGACACATGTGAATTTCTAAGTCATGCTAAAAAAATATTATCCAGGGAATCTCTCAAACGTGTGGTTTGACTTACTGATATTATGTCTCAGGTAAGGATTCCCAGCGGACTCCCACACCTCATGCCTTGCCCCTCCTCTATTGCAGCCCTCCCAGTCCCATTTCATGTGTTAGATGAAAGCAGAGAACTGATCCCATGCCCCCATTAGCTTCCTAAGGACTAAACCTTTAGAAAGTTTAAACACATACACACAAACATATATATAGGCACAAGCACATCTCCTTCACGCGCTCGCCTCTAAAACGCAAGTATTTTTGGTGCTAATGTTTTCTAGTAAAGACAAAATACAGTAACTAACCTTAGGTTAGTTAAATTTTTCTATGTCTTTGTGAAAATATTTTATTCATCTGTTTAACTGACATTCCTTATTAGCTTGGAAAAAGAGAAGGCAAAACAACTTAACAATAAATTGTCAAATATGGAATAAAATATCTATACAGTGAATATCTAACATCTGTCAGAAGGCCAATCTTATTTACCTATAGAAAAGCACGAACACTTAACGTACCCCTGTAGATAACAATTTAATATTCATACTTCGCTCTTCAAAAGCACATTCCCATCTAAAGATCTAACAGGATTGTCTCACGACATCCCTGAGAAATCCAAGCTGCTCTTTTCTAAAATTCTCACCTGCTCACCAGGCGGGAAGGGATGAGCAAAGCATGTGACGAACTGGATGGTCAAGGAAGAAACACCGCACAGAAAAATGCCCAAGTATCTTTACTCAGACCTTCCATGGATTTCTGACTTAGGCTTTTATGATCCAAAAAGGGTACTACTTTTTGTTTAGCTTACTGTTTTCTTGTGTGAGCTTTCTCTTTCACAAGTTAAAAAGTATGTGTTTTTCTAACATTTCATGATGCAATAACTAAATTTTTAAAGAGGAGAAGGAACAAGTTTTTACCAGATTTACCAGGGGAAATTTGCATCTCAAAGACATAGAATGCATTTTATATCCATTCCACCTTAATGAGGTAAGATGTCATTCAGTTTAAAATACTGCTATCCCGTGTCTGTTTTTATAACATTATTTATGCCTTGCCATCAGAGAACGACACCTTACACTTACAACAAAATTAAAGTTGCTTGAGTTTATACGGTCCAACCCCCAAGCCCTACCTATCAATATAGTTCAATGGAAATGGAGTATCATGCCATCTTGCACCAGCTGAGGCTGAGACTATTAACATCACCCAGTAACATAAGCTATAAAATTTCTTCCATCCACCTTGAATATAATCAAATCAGTGAATAAACCATGGATTCCCATGACGCAGAACGCACAAGGCTCTTAAGTATAAAAATATTAAGCAACCAGCATGGGAACTGAAGTATTGCCTGAGTTATTACACAATTGAATGGAGTATAGCGCTGAGATTTATTGAGCGAGTAGTGACTGGTCTGTGTAACATCCTGTAAATACTTAACCCAAAATGCCTAATTTCTAGCTTAAACTTTCAGCTGCTGCATCCTGCTATACCCTTATCTTCCAGATTGCAAGATAAATACTCTTTTCTTTTCTCTCTTCTGCCTTTTTATTCAATGATTTTGAGCAATGAACTCTTCCTCATAGGAGCAAATCGGAATAAGAAAGGCATGAGAAACTCCTGAACTGTTTCTGCAAGAACCCAACTGTCATTTCACATAAAATGTAAGGAACGTGACTTTCCATCTAATGAAATATTACTGGTCTGTCAAGTTTGATACATCTGGTATAAGGCTACTGTATAATTGTGTATTTTTTCTATTTTACATGGGAACAAATTTTAACTAGGAAGGTATTAATTTATTCTACTCGCGGAAGGCAGATGTCTAGCTAAAAGGGGGCACACTAGCTGCAAGCAAGTATCACTAAACTTCTAGTCTTATTTGAAGTGAGTAATGATAACATATCAGGTTTATGCAATTTGATTTGCCATGAATAAAGCTGTGAATTAAGATTTTTAATTCTCTGTAACAGGTTAATCAGACAGCTTTCCCTCTAACACATTTGAGATACACATTACCATAAAATCCTGATTTGCTGCAGATATTTTGGTAGGAGAAATAATACTTACAGCTATAAAATCTACACTTAATGGATTAGGGTAGATCAGTATATCCCTTAACATTTAAGATGTATTTACTAATTTATTTTTACTGAGTCACTCATTTACGTCTACAATTTAGATTAATAGTTGTATAAGCCAGTTTTTAAGACTCAGCCCAACAGTTACCAGCTCAGTCCCTCAAGCATATGTTCTTCTTTGTCTCTCTTCAAGTTACACATAAAACAAGCGGCTGAAGTTCAAAGTAGTTTCCCTTTGGCTTCCAATAGGATTCCTCTTGCCGATTCAAAGTATGAATTTGATATTTATCTCAGAAATAATCAAATACATTAAAGTATATGCTTAGCAACAAAAAAACCTCTCAAGGCAGTGTAAAGTAAAGCAAAAATAAGCTTTGCAGTTTGCGTTTGTTGACAAAATGAGATACAAATCTATAAATGTTTTTAAGATTAAACATTTCTCTCTTTTACTGTATAGTTTTAAAGCTCTAGATTTAAAGCAATGTAAGTAGAAAATTCACAGAATTTAGCTCAAAGGTGTGTCTGTACAACATCATTCACTGAAATGACTTTTTCTGGGAAAAAATTGCCCCATGGAAACAGATTTTGCTTATTCCTGAACACTTTTTTGACTTAACATTAGGTACATGCAACCTGTCTGAGAAAACAGTTCCTTCAAGAGGCTGTTTGGCTGATTTTGTTAAGCACATATAAATGCATATTTTCAAAGTAGAGAAAATTATCAGGCCTTATTAAGCCATGAATGAGTAAACTGATGTTGCAAAAAATTTTTGAAAGGGATGTTATGATATAGTAAGCTTGAAAAATAATTTGGCTACAGGTATTTCTATGAAGTTCTGAATATATAGCAATGTTTTAAATGAAAGCTTAACTTAAATCAAAGTATACCTTTTTCTACATTAGTAAATTTAATACCATTTTCTATATTACTTTAACCATTATATGTAACAATAGACATGTCTCAGTTCAAGATATGTTTACCGTAGCAATTATCTTCACTGCATTATAAATGTCAATCTCAAATTTCTAGGTTCATTATAAGAAACACAAGAATGAAGGAAAATAGGGCATACTTCAATTGTCATCCTTTTGTACCCAGTGTACCACTCAGGAGGCCCAGTCACAGACAAGGACCCTATTTTGATAACTGGACGTCACCCAGAAAGGATCTCTGACGTCAAAGGCTCACCACTGTTGTTGGATGACCAGTATCGTGCCCATGTAGCACGATCAACTGAATACTGTCAGCCAAGGAAAGCAAACTCTAACGTGGAAGTTTATTTCCCATTTATACATGCACATAAATGTTTCCAAGAAATGCACGCTCTGCGGTTCAAAGCAGTGCCTGGTCTATGTATTTGCTCACACGCTTAAGAAATTACTACTTCCTTATTCTTCAAAGAGAAAAATGGTCCTAAATGGCCATCAGTTAAAATGGAACTAAGCTTTGCTCTTTAGTGTATTAGCTTGGAAGATTCAAATTTTGTTACCTTTGAGACGAGGAGGTGATACGCATATTAAATTCCTACTGAAAATTGTTCCAAGCAAAAATAATTCAGTTTCTTGCCTAAATACAGAGATACATCTGCTCTGCTACAAAAATACAAAGCAATATCCAGTAAAACACAAAATGTTTATTTAAACAGTATTATGACTAACCAGGGAACATGGGGTTTGGGGTTTTTTTAATGTAATTTGTAATATTAATCCAACTTTTAAGTATTTGGAATGTTTCTCTAATATCTTTTTCTCTAATAAAAGCACTTTGTTTTGCTGTTGCCAGTGTAAATCACTGATAGTGCTACTGGACTCACATTGCTCACAACGCTCAGGAAAAGCAAATTTCAAATAGCAATTCATTAGTTCATACTCAGATAACCTAGAGGAGTTAAATTGGAGAATATCTTCTGATTTTGTGCAAAGCAGATCTTACTAAAAAGAACTGTAAAACTCAGAACTGGGATCTCATTTCCAGACTTTGGATGGAAGTTCCTTTCCTTTAATTTATCAACATTCCTTTCCTTCAATTTATCACCTCAGTCCTTCACTTAATTTCCCCAGTTCCTCTTTCTCCTTGCTGTAGGCCAGATTTGTGCTAACAATCTGATGACGGACAAGGGCATTAAAGTTGTCACAAGTGGCAGCTGTGAATTCTTTCGACATAAAGGAATCTTTGGCCCCTCCAACATAAGAGTACTATTTAATTGCACAAGGCACTGGAATCTATTTGAAAGATGCTCCTTGCCACCAATGCCCACATAACACACACAGCAGTTTCAGGCATTCACGATACGCGGGGAAAAACTCCAACTAAGGCAACTTGGAACTACCTTAAAGCTGCTCTAAATTATCCTGGCAGGGAGCAGAAACCCTTTACTCGCCTTCCTTACATTTAAATTCCTTGCTTTCAGTTTTCATGCACTGCAGCGTTGGCCCAGCCTGCATCTCAGCTCACGTGCTGCCACGGGTTTTGCCACAATGTTCTGCAAAAATATAATGCTTCTCTTTCCATTTTTCAAGAACCTATTATTCATGCAACTTCAATAAACTTTTGGCCATTTATTTCTGCTGTCTCATACTACTGAGATACGTGCATGATAATTTGGTATAATGGAATTTCGGTCTTAAAAATTTTGCAGGCAGATATGTCAAATTATCCAAAGTAAACAAAACTTTCTTCTCTCCCATTCCTTAATTTAAAAGCCATTCCATAAGTTTAGTAGTTACAAAACTAGTGGATGGTTTAGTACGCACCAATATTCCTTGAACCTGTCACCTCCCCAGCCACAGCAATAATCTACACTCCCATCATAACCAATGCTGGACTTTCTTTCTTCATGCTGGAGGATATTTGGGAAGGACATGTTAACAGATCCCATTTTCAGATCTCTTCCCATGTTCTTAGAACTGATTCTTGATTATTTCCAAGCTAGGTATCGGTTGCTCTTATGGACATGTCTGAACCAGCCAGAGCATTATCTTCTTTCTTTACATAGCAAATACACCTTATCCCTCAGAGCTAAGAGTGAAGTCTTGAGCCCAGAATGAGGATTTCCTTCTAAGTGAATGCACGCACTCATAGCTTTGTGTTTGCCTCTGTGTGTGTACACATCATCACTCAATAGATCCATCCATTTGCACTAGCTTTTGTTTCCCTGCATGTGTTTTTTCAGACTAGGAACATATCTGTTTTATTTTTTGCTATAATACAGGGTGAAGACATTGCTATTTCTCATATTGTACAATAAACATAGAAAAAAACCTTGAAATGCTAATGTCATTAAAGAAAGGAATACGAAGTGCTTTGCTTTGATTCAGAGTAGAAACTCCTCGCTCTTAAATGTGCCTTTTGGCTAATTAATGTAACCACAGTTTCACCCAGCTTGTCTGAAACAGGAAATAAACTTACCTTTGAACACAGGGATGTCAAATGAAAGGCCATATTGTTGAGAGGAGAGGATATTTTGGTGCAAGGCAAAAAGATGGCTAAAAGGAATTATAAACCAAAATCATTAAGGACTCTGAAACACATTATCAGTACTTACACCAAAGGCGTGGGTGTCAGTAACTGGGACAATGTTTTCAGGGCACAGAATCTTATCTCACACAGCACAGTATGAAAAGACAAAAATTTTAAGAATGTTCCAAACCAAGCATAAGACCCAATTTACTAGGCTACCTTTTCTTCATCTTGTTTAGGCATGTAATTAGATATTGTATGTTTCCAGACATGCTAACTCTAAACGTTGGCACAATGATAGGTAGGTAACACCAAATATCTGAACTCGTGGCTTTTTACAAAAAGGATATTGTTTCAGCATGTATAGAGTAGCCAGTCTTGAAGCTCGAAAGTTGGCTCTGACAGATCGATAAACGGCTTTGCGGAGACCAATTAGATGCTGACTGGGATGCTGTCCAGCTTTATTAAATGGGCAAGCGGCACTGACCCTGTCAAGCAAACTTGAAAAGTAAAATGTGATACAACTGTACAGATGTCCTAAAGTATTTTTAAAAGACAGTACATCAGATTTCTTATTCCATTACTTAGAAAACTTTTTCAAACCACTCAGTAACTATGAGAGCAAAAAAAGTAATTCATATGTCAATCATGTATTTAATCAAAATCTTCGATAAGCAGCCAGGATTCCTCAGTAGACAGCATGATTCTGTTCTCATCTGAGCCACAGCAAAACTCCTGAGGACATTTGTTTTCTCCAAAGTTTTCCAAAATGACACACTAAGGGTAGACAGGCCATAACATTATCTCTGATACAAAACTATTACAAGCCCACTGCAAGCTTTGGAAATTTTAACATACAGATATTGAACATATGCCTCTCCATATGCAAATTTGTTCTTTAAATAATTTGGGCAGAAAAAATGTGCTAGTACATATTGTTTTTCATGCAAAACACTATATTCTTTCAACCTTTTCAGTGCAGAATCTTCTCTAGGTCAACGGGAATATTATTTGAGTGGTGACTTAGATTTTATCAGTCATGCAATGAATGACAGCTGTGTCTGTGGGATTCTGACAGGTAAGCACATGAAACGCGTGCAACTATACAAGCATATTTGGAAGTATATTTTGGTGTCCAGATATTCAGGTGAATATACTATTTAAAAGAAACTGGGCCATTTGCCCATTAGAATACACTTCAGAATGGCTTTAGATCTGCAAGAAATCACCTCGTCTGGCAATAAACTGAATTGTGAACTGGGTGAATGTTAAATTGTCTGTGTAACATTAAGCTTTAGAAAAAGAAAAAAAAGATTAACACCCAGTTATATCTATTCATATACAGTCTGATGCCAAACCTATGACTGAGATACTGAAAATAGCCTAGGTGGACATCCATTCTACTTGCTGGGACTGTTTTTAATAGAATCAACTCAGGCATGGACATGCTGCGGACGACAGGACGACGAATTGCCATGAATTGTTTGGCTACCGAGAGCCTGCTTCTGCTCTCACCTTTCCCAGGGCACGCTGAGGAGGCAATTACATGTCAGGAGTCACTTGAAAGGGAAAAGCATACAGGGTACCTGGCAAGACTGGGGTTGCTGTATTGGTAGCTACTTCTCTAGCCCACTTCCATCCAACTGAAGAGCTGACTAAAGCAGCAGACCTCACCCTGCTAGAAAAATGCCAGTCCTACTGCATGCACTCGGCTGGATCATGCTGCACAGGGATCGGGAAGGGAAATAGCTTATCGCCTCCACTGTCGAATACAAAAAGCAATGCAGCCCACCCAGTGAGCAAGGCTGGACACATACCAGCACGTCAAATATGGTTAACACGAGGACAGTCATGCCAAATAGCAGTGTACTGAATACGCTAGCTGAAATACCATATAAAAATAACCGCTTACCATATTAAATTATATGAACAATATTAAAATGGTTTATATAACAACTCATAAAGTACTTTAAAATCTGCATAAAATAAAAACAAACTGTGTTAATTTCAATTTCTAAACATAAATCTAAAATGCTAGTCTTGCCATACATTTCACTAGGGAACACAGCATGTAGTGTAGTACCTGCCAATCTGCCTAGCTTCTGAAGGTAACAACTGGAAGTGCTTATGTAGTTTGTAGACTCAAGCCCTGGGTGAATTGTCAGAAGCAGGCTCAAAGGAAAGAAGCAAAATTCTTCTACCATAAAAAAGAGAGAGAGATCTATGTTCTGCTACAGCGATGTAAGCATTTCCAGCTCCTATACAGAATAAATGTGGCACAACTCATGCACAGCATGTACTGCCAGTATTCAGCAAAACAATTTGCTTTCCTTCTGGGAAGGCTTGTTGCAGTGTCTTTTGTAAAATAATTCTTCTTTATTCCAGTAATCTAAAATTAATATAACTTGCTATAAATGTCTATGTGCCAGACATGCCATATCCCTCACGTCCTAATGTTCCATTTATCTTCTATGTATCTTAATTGGACTTACAAAATGTTATCAGCTTTGCATATCAGCCACAAATAGCAAGAAGAAAAAAAGGTTAAGGGTGAATTTCCTCTTTCCTAGTGCTCCAAACCCATTTTACTTGTAAAGAACAGTGACTTATTTCTCCATTAATCTCACAAGCCAAATTTTAAATAGGCTCTCAAGTTTTAACAAACATGTATAGACACATTAATAAAAACCTATTACTGCACTCCAACATGAAAACAGTTCTATAAAGATGCTATATACACCAATATGGGCTCGTAGAGCTTGATTCCATTTTAAAATATAATAGAAAGGGAGCATTTTGGAGAAAAGCTAATTATTTCAGTGACAGACAAGGAAATAACTATTTGCTGCTTATTGCTGCAGCCTTTCGTTACATATTCCCACAGTTTTCATTTTATAATGTGCAAGACAATGAACATACTCTCATTAGCCAGCAGAAATTCCAGGCTGCAACCCGTGATCAGGCCTCATTTGTCTAATTGCAAATGAAGCAATTAGTCAGAAATACTGCCGTTCTGTCTGAGCAGAGCCCTGCCCTACCTTGGCTACGCAATCTCTTTAATCCAGACTATCCTGGTGAGGTCTTGGGCATCTCTGCACCGCGGAGCTTGTACCACACTGACGTACCCTAAATGCCAACAGCAGCATTAAACGCTTCTGAAGACCATTCTGAAATCAGAATATCAAGCTGCCTTTAAAAGCAGCTATTATAAGAGAGGCCCGATGGGGTTCTTAGTTCCTTTTCTAAATGGCTGCTGTGGTTTGTTTGAGTGAGAGAGGAATGAGGGGAAGACAATGCTTGAATTAGTTAAACATAGAGCAGTCACTACCAGACAGCAGTGGACCAGTGAAGAATTGAGCAAAACCTCGTCAAGAATAATGTAACATTTACAGATACAGTCAAGTATCAATTAACAAGGGGAAATAGGGTAGAATAAAGCAAAGCCATAGATATCTCAAAGCATATGTAAATTAGCCTACAAGAACATAGCAATTGATGGTGCAATGGGGATTAAAAACAGTAGTGGAACACAAGGAACTTCAGGCCAAAGCTGAAGACCTGGGCTTGCCATATCAGAGTTGAGCTAAGTACGGCTAGCCACAATCTGAACTCAGTACTATTTAAATGGCAGCTTCAGTATCTTTCCATTCACAACATGGTTAACGCACAGTCCAAACCGTGCTGAACTAGCAGTACGCTAAACCAGCAGTGTACATCTCATTCAACAGGGTGCTGTGCTACCTGGTTGAAATCTCATTCCTTCAAGGATGTAAAATGACACAAGAAGATACTCATTAACTTTCCAGATGCGACCAGTTCCATTGCCGTGTGACTCTTTCTGAACAAGCATTAAGACTTTGACAAGGTTACTACAGGAGAACATACTAAGCTTTGTTCTGCTGAGATTTACTGTAGCAAAATTCTGGAAGAAAAAAGGGGTAGCTAGTTTTCTGGATCATACATGAAGTGCTGTCTCAACCAAAGAATTTCATGGTGCCCTTTGCAGCAGCATCTCTTGCATATGTGGATGCAGAAAAGGACACTCTGGATTTAGAACTTCCTCCAGGTTAAAGCAAACCAAAACTTGTACAGCAGTGACTGCTTCAGACTGGACATTTGTTCCAGTGAGGATGCTGGCACAGTCAGACTTCTCCCACTCTATTCATACTCCAAAGTCTTTTGAAAAGCTTGCCAAAGTTTTAAGTAAAGAGGCTATTAGATCAAGCATCAGCTTAAAGACCAGTCTGTTTTTTGTTAATCTGTTATCTAAGATATGTAGTAAAAGAGCAAGACTGCAGCAATTTAGACACTGACCACAAGTTCGTTTGCTTAAACTTAGGAAGAAATCCAAATGTTTTTCTCATCAGTAATCTGGACAAGCCCTAACAATAATTTCTTTTAAGAACCCGTTTCCAAAGATAAGACTGCCTATTGCTCAACTATATGCTTCTTCAGCAAAAACCAAACCAAAACAAAACACATAGCTAGGCAGACTGAAGACATGCTTATGCATTCCAAAGGGAGTATGAAACATTTCTTCAATGAAGCATACTGAAGGTATCTCAAACTAGAAAATTAATTCAAAATGTTAAGTCTACAGTTTCAAGCTTGCACGTAAAAACATGTGACTGAGCGCAGAGTAGTTGGTCTGGCATGAACAAACAATGTCTTGGTGCACACACGGCACTTTTTTATTGTTTTTAGAAAGAAGTCAACTGGATTTTAGCTGTTGGTGTTTCCCACCTCCTTTAACCTTAACTCTAACTTGCACAGGTATGTATCCAACCATAGGTTGTTACAAAGGAAGCACATCCCTGGCAACGAGAGTGCTCAGAAGTGGGCCTGTTGGCTTTGGGATCATTGCATACACCAAACGTGTTCTGATGTCCTTTCACATAGCAAAGAAGCAAAAATTACCAAATAGCTACAAGAGCTAAATAACCGGGAACACTTTCACATCCCTTAAGTGGACGAGAGGTAAATTCAGCACTAAATAATTTAAGATTCTAATCTTGGCAATTGTATGCAAGAAAAAAAAGTATTGTAAACTTTTTTTTGAGGTGGGAAATGACCTTTGACGGTCTTTGCTGATTGCTGTGTTCTTATTACTTCAGACTGTTATTTGTTAAATAAAAATAGAATGGCTTTCATGTCATCTTGTTTTCTAAAATATGAATGATTACTTACAGATCAATTTATTTACATAGATTTGGTAACATAAGATACAAAAAACCTTCAAACAAGCAAACCTCCAAATGACTCCCCAAAAGAGTTAACTAAAATGGTTCAAAATCCATTTCTTCATGTATGTCATTGCTAGCAGAGAATGAGATTTTAAAAGCATACGAGTTTTGTGAGACTTAGTTCTCCTTCATGATGCACAGTTTTAACACTGAGTTGTTAGAATTCATACTTTTAGTATGAATGGTAATTATACTATTTTATGTAGATGAAAAGCTTTAAGTATTATGTTTTTCGGTAATTCCACTTGTTATGGTAGATAGCGTAACAAGAGAATTTTAGAAGATGTCTGACTTGAATGGACCTGTGTATTAAATAAAGTGAAATACAGACTCACAGGGTAAATCCTCTGGAAATTACTTCAGTCTCTTGAATGAGTCGTAGAGCTTTCCTCACGAGATTAGTAAAAGCTCGGCTATTTGCCACTGTTTCTTCCAGCTGGATACAGTATTTTCGCAGGGACATTTGCAGCTTGGCTGTCCTCCATGTGCCCCACACTCGAAAGACTGCATAGACAAGCAGAACTAGTCCCCAGAGCAGCCACGATGATTCCTTCCACCACGAAGGAAGCATAAGCAGTGCACTTACAAAGGCAAGCAACAGCGAGACATCCCTGAGAACAGAGAAAGTATCATCAACCACAGATTCCCGAGGTCAAACAAGTGGGAAAAATCACAAAGCTTCTGGTTACATTTGAGATTACAACATCTTATTATGGGGCTTTATGTAGGTCCTGAAGGGAGCTGTAAACACCAAAAGCTAGTCCTAGTGGCAGATTTAGATGTATACGTACACAATATTACTTGGTCAATATACTCTAAGGAAACATTTATCCAGCTTTTTTATGGCACGAGTAAAAGAATAATGTACCACACTGAAAGGTCAGTTTCTCTTATACATAGGACTTTAAAAAAAAAAAAAGAGAGAGAGAAAAGAAAATAGAAAAAGAAAAAAACCTGACTACTCAGCATTATAAGCCAGGGTGGGTAGGAACTGGAATATCTGTACTTCCAGGTTCAAGAGTACAGTAGGGAAGGGCATGTTTCTTTTGGTAACAAAACCCTCAAGTAATGCCAGCTTTATGTTTTGCAGATTCTGACTCATTTAACTTGGACACCAACACACCACTAGGTTTTAACACATTTTTATAAAGATGGCTTGACTAATCATTTTAAATAATGTGGCAACTTTTGAAAATCCTTAAAGTACAAGAGTTATTCGTATCTCAGTTCAGTTATTTCTCAAGGACATTTAAAAAACTTCATAAAGCTGTTATTTTCATCTAGAAAAATTCAACAAAAATAAGTAACTGCTAGAAAATACAGTGTTTCCTATATAGTAATTATAGTTGCACTTTTGTAAAATTATAACAGTCTTCACAGAGATGGATGGGATATAGGCTTCAAGGTGCATAACAACTTTAATTTTTCAGAATTTTTGGAAAGAAAAATATTCACTTTCTTCACCCCTTAAAGCTGTGTATCCTGTGTTTAGTTTTGGAAGTATTCACAGGGAATATCTTCCCATTTCTAAAGTAAGACATGATCTCTAGTTTTCTATTTTCTGGGCTGTTTTGTGGTCATATTTCAACAAGCTTTACAAGTGTTAACGCTTAACCAGGGCTACTGGTTTCAGTAAAGGTGCAGGTTTAAAATACTGCAGATATGTAATTAACTTTAAAAAGGGTAGACACAAAGTCTATAACTTCCTTGGTACACTAAAAAAAAAAAATTACACACACAAAAAAAATGAATCACAACAGTGAAAGACTGGAAGAGATTTAAGACCCGACTTTGTCCATTTTCAGTTTCTGGTTAATCCAGATCATCGTGGACAGACTGAAGAAAAAAACGGAGACTCCACAACGCACCCAGGTAGCTATTCCAACTCGTAAGTACCATTAGAGTTCAAAAGACTTCCCCCAAGTCCAGTCTGAATCACTGGCAAATTAATTACATTATTTTTCCTCATATCATTCCCCTTTCTGAACAGAATAAGTGACAACTGATCACCACCTTCTTGTTAACTACCTTCTACGCATTGTAACACTGTTCCACCCCACCTCAATTTTCTCCATTTTGGCCAACAATCCTAGCACACACTCTGATGTTTCCGAAAGACTGCATTTTCTAAACTCATTATTCTTGTTCAGTTTACCTACGCCTCTCCATGTGTGGTATCCAAAACCAGATGATGTCGCCTAACACAAGGCTTGGGGAAACAGATAGAAAAGTAAACCCCCATGTCCTGCATATAACAAGGACACCAGGATAAGATTTGCCATTTTTTGAATAATCTGCTGATGCATTCAACTTATGCTGTGCAACGATGGGCAGATCCTTTTCTGAAGTAGTACTGCCTGCTCAATTATTCACCACTTTGTGTTTGTTAATTCGATTTTTCCTTCCCAAGTGCAGCATTAGAATTTTGTCTTTACTGACCTTTCTATTGATTTCAAGATATTTCTCCAAGCTACTTTTGAACTCCATTCTGCTAAAACACTTACAAACCTGGTGTCATCTGTAAGCTGAGCAACATTCACAAATTCTGTAAGTGTACTTCATAATCTGAACAGTTAAAGAAACTGAATAGCACCAGGACTGGGACAAACCACTGGAAAAATCTGGTTCAAAAGTTCTCGTTTGACAGAAAGCATCAATAATGACATATTACAACTTAAACAGCTGGGGTTTTTAACCTGCTGTGGCTTTATAATATTTTTATCTGTTTTCCTAACATAGGTATGAAAACATAGCACCGGGCTGTGTTATGAGGTATTTTTATCTACCGATTCCTGTCAATTTCTGAGCAAGTCGCTCTGTCAGAACACCCAACATCCTTGTTATTTTTCAAATACCGGTGGTAGCTGTTCAGAGACTGCTGCAGCTGGCTCCTTCAGTATTCTACGATAAATTTCACCAGTCTCTGCTGACTTGAATGCAGCTTTATAAATATTCTTTAGTCTGTTCTTCTTGTATTTTGTATCTGAAAATTAATTGCACGCACACCTTCACCCCAACATTTTATGAAGACCACAGCAAAGAAAACACTTTTCAATTCAGTCTTCACAATCACGTCTCATTTATCAGAATCACCACTCTGTGGCTTTAGAAATTCATGAATTAATCAGCCATAGTTCTTCCTTATAGCATGTATTAGGGTTTGGAAGCACCCATGCATGTTCGTGTAGCTATCTCAGACTAAAACTCACTCTTCCAAGAAAATGCCCAATGGAAAAAACATGCTTATTGAAAAATTTGGGGACTAGTGGACCAAAGACTCAAAGACCTGAGAAAAAAAGTAGTTACTTTATTGCTGCATTTTATATACAGAACACACAATATATTTTTTGCTTGTTTCTCAGTTAATATAGTGGTAGATATTCTCTGTACAATACCAAATATTAGGAGTTGCTAGGGAGCGTAGCGTTGGAAGCTGTCTGTTTTCCTGTTGCTTACACTGCCCTGCAGACAGGATACTGGGGTCAAGGAACTCAATCAGTTCCACATCCTCCTGCAGCAGAACTTCCTGTTGCAGGATGGTACGGAGCGTGTCAAATCGAAATCCAACATCCTTAGCACAAACGGGCAGGAGAAAAAAAGAAGTATTAGTAAAGAATATGCCCATTCTTAAAATTAAGTTAGCAGAACAAGGAAAACACTCAGACACCCTACTCTTTACTGACAGCAACCTGTTCCCAAAGACTACAGGAATATTTCAGATGTATCACAAGTAGCTACTTCATTTTTATGAAACTCGCTTAACTGTAAAAATTTACATATTACCTAACTGTTCAGACTTGCATGGTGTGTCGCACTGACTTTGTGCTCTGACCTAGATAGTAACAATATCTGGAAACACGCCACAGATTATGCCAGTATATTTGCATAAGAATCAGAGACGTGCTACATCTATTAGAAGATCTTCAATAAAACAGCACTCTTCTTTTTTAAATGCCATGATGCAATTTATGTCATTAACAAACAAGCAAAAATTAGAAAGAGAAACATTACAAATTAGTCAACAAAAAGTTGCCTGTGGACATTTAATAGTAGGGTCAATACACTGGACTCAAGCCCCCAGCAAAGGCAGTGAAGTCCTCTCCTGCAGGATTCTGTGACCTTTCCCAAGGGAACATGATCCAAACATAAAACAGCATGGGACTCTGACGACCTCACACTTGCTGAACTCCAGGCAAACTTCAGGGAGTTACTTAGGCGTGGATTTGATGCCATGATAAGCATTTGCTATTTTTTCCCCTACAGCTATAGTTCTTTAAGACAGATACGCAGATCTTGAAGAAAAACAGATCCATCAGAGAAGCCCCCTGAAATTTTAATTTGCATACTGCACCAAATTATAATTACAAAACACTTCAAGTTAAGAATGTCATAACAAAACCCAACAAACATCGAACACGTGCATCTTTGCATCTAGAAAGATTACCGGAAGGGAAGGAGAATATTTCTGTAAAACCCTTTAACAGAACCTGTTAATAGAAGTTTGACATTTCACAATACAAAATCTGTTTGGTTCTGTCATTGGCAGAATGACATTATCTATGAAACCATAAGATAGCTAGTCAAAAGTTTAATTCCATACATTGGTGTCACTTGCGATAATTTTCATTCTGCTTTTAATGGAAAACTTTTGTTTTGGGACTGTGTGTAAGAGGAAACTCTGCCCTCCTCCGACGCATCCTGTGTCATTTCAGTACCCTACTGTAGCATGCAGCAGGAGAAACATGTTTTCCATATTCTTTGGTTGTGTCTCCATCTCAAGAAAGTAAGGCTAAAAAAAGCTGTGAAGATAATACCTTTGATTCGTAAGGGAAGAGGGAGGAAGAAAAAATGACAACCAAAGATCACTAATGGGAGTTTTCAGAGGAAATTTTGTCCGCTTGAGATAAGGAAGAAGAGATAGCAATTGGACTTGGCAGAATTCTCTGAGAAATGGAAATCCCTAACTTCTCATGTTGCTTAACAATTTTTTTTCGAAGCTACATTTGAAGTCATCATCCCTATATGATAGTAGAAAAAATTAAATGAAAATTATAACTTTTAGATTCTGGAACAGTCTGACTAATGTGACATTTGGAAGCCAGCCTAGGAACACCAGGCAGCTGTGTGCAAGTTAAAGCAGATCTCAGACAAGCCCAGGCTAGAGACTGAACTGGCTAAAAGGTGGCATTGCAGAGAACAGGCGTAAAGGCAGCTCAAAACTATTTTTAATTATCTGGGGTAGAACTACCACCCTTCAGGTCTGCCCCACACAGGGTGACTTGGGCCCGAAAAGTTCCTGCAGGCTCCAGGAGTAGGAGAACTTCTGGTAAGGCAGGTGGACACCCAACCTGCTGAGATGAGAGCACATAGGTAGTACACAGAACTGTTCTTGCCTTTCCCTACAGCCAGACCACTACACAGATGTCATCTGTTCTTAATGAATAACACCATTCTGAAGCATTATAACAGAGATGCCTTAATTTGCTTTGCTTTACGCAAATGCAGAAGCACCGTGGAGAGCAGCGAAGAAACAAATAGGCCAGGATGGGTCCAGGGGTAGTACAGCTGCACTGCGTTTGGGCTATGCCCGAGCTAACAGGCTGGAACAGAGGGTGAAAGCAATACTCAGGTGAAGTTCTAGAGCCTTCTGTCTTGAGCTGTGCCTCCAAGGCACTATGCTGCAACGTATGGACCTTCTCAGTCAGCGTCTCCACACTGCCTTCAACCAAACGGGGCAGGTACACTGTAGGTTAACTCCTTTCTGCTTTCAAGAATTTCGTGAATTTCTCACACATTTTATTTTAATTTATCTTCCACATTTTTAACATCTTCAAGCTGGCTACTGATATTTCTCCTGTTCTTGCGTGCCCGATTTGCTTTGCACACGAAGTATGAAAACCAGAATCAATATTATCTGAAGAAGAAGTAAAACTCTTAGAGCCAAACCCAACAGTACAGACCAAAGATGGTACTCAGAGGATGAGGTACAGAGGAAAGGAAGACTTGTGGATTAGGAAAGGAAATGGAAAAAAAAAAGTGATCACTTACCAGTCGGTGAAGTATGTCATCGTTTTTCTTATACTGTGGAAAAGGAAACCAACTTCTAAAGAACTCAACTAGTTTTGACAGGATGCCTTGCTGAAGGGAACAGAAATTATTCCAATTAAAAAAAAAACACCAAAGCCCCAAATAAATAAATAACAACAGACAAATCCTTTATTTCTGCATTTGCTTTTCTTGTTAACTCAGACCCAAGTACCTGTAAGGAAGTTTCGCTTACTGTGGTTGGCCTAACTTCAGAGTACACTAAAGGAACATCTGCTTCCCGTCAGTTTGCCTGTACACAGGAGCATGAACTAAAGCTTTCAGCAGCCCCACCTATTTGGAGCATAATGGATTGTTATGTTGTACTGTTAAAAATAACAACAGCTAGAATTAGTTTGATCTCAAATTGGCAGCTGCTGCATTGATATGAGAGACTTTCTCTTTCCTCGAGGATAAAAAAAAGCAGTGAAGTTAAATGGCTGACGGAGACTGAAGAAAAGTGGGGACCAGGAGAGGAACATCCTCTCCTTGGCAGACCATCGCAGCTTGAGGACAAGGCTCTGGAAGAGCTGTGAACAGAGATAGGGAAGAGTGACTGTAAATAGAGGAACTGTCCCAGAAACTCCCTGTCCCAACCAGTTCATGCTGTCAGGTATTTTCTCTCCATGCTGCTTCCCACACAACCTAAATCCACGCTTTTATCTAAACATAACTTGGAATGCCACTAATTAGAGGGACTCCCTCTCAGTCATCACACATTTTACTCATATATCTTCCTAAAATACAATGCATGAAAGATTATAATTAAATAGATGCATGATTTTGCTTCACTCTGCAGCCATTCAATGAGAAAAAAATTGAGTTTGAGACACACATTGTATATCTACTTTCCTCAGACTGAGCTGACAGGAAGTATTTTTCAAAATATTTACTTACATATACTTCATGAATTCTGAGGCCCTACCTCTTAAATCTTCAGACTGCTGACATGTAATACAATCAAACAAAATGTATGCCAAAAAAATTAATTGTGGAGCACTTACATTTTGTGGCATACTGTTTCAAAATATATATATAAAAAACCCAAACAGATTACAATAGCTTAATGTATAAAGGGTGTCTGCATTAAATCAGCTTCTTCCGTTTCTCCCTCTTGGTTCCCCCCCACCTCACCCCAAATTGAAGAGTAAATAGAAGAGTAAAACCAAGCAACAGGGGCTTGGAGCTTTGCGGTCAGCCCTGTGATCAGCCTGACAGCCCTCTGAAATGCAGCGTGACACAAGTTTGAAGTAGCAAGCCAGGGCAGAAAAGCTTTGAGTAACATCAGAAATTGTCACCCTAAAGCCCTTATGCTTCACAGAACAATTTTTGAATTAACTTTGTCCATTTAGGCAACCTGACTCAAGTTTTTCTTTACCTATGCCTCATCTTTCTGTGTACAGTAAGAACTGCAGACCTACGCCAAAGGGAAGTGTTTCTAGGTCAGTGGAGAGACAAACCAATAATAGGGGTTTCAAAACGATAACTCTTCCTGATACACAGACATCATCGTGGCTTATTAGGAGGAGCTATCCCAGCAATCCACACTTCTTAGACTATGGAAAAAATCCAAGCGATTGCATTTTGATGTTGCTCAAGGGCACTGATGTAAGTTGGAAAAGTTGTCACAAACTGCAGCACGAGATTATCCTCCAAGTTTCTTGTAAGGTGGTGGAAAATAAAACAAAATTTCGCAATTACAATTTGCAGAAAATTGAGATGAACTAAGCCAAAGTCCTTGCTCTGCATTTGAGCTGCAGACAGATACCTCATTCAGGAATACTTTTCCCAGTACTTTGAAAGCAGAGTACAGAAAGAGTTGCCCATTTACTATTTAAAATTATGCCTCCTGCAGCCTACCATTTGCAACGGCTTAGCCTTCGTAAGTCCTTGGGCTTTTATCATGAAGATTTAAATCTACACCAAGGGTAATTTTAAACCACTACCAGCTGACTAGACTAGACTGTGGAATTACTGAAAAAAAAACCCCCATACTAGTGTGCTATGTAAATAGTCTTTTGGTTTATTTTCTGTGTTTTAGTTTAAAAATAAAAATCTGAGCTTGCATAAACACTCAACAGGCATGTCAGTGCTTGAAAACACAAAACAAGGCAACCCACTGTCTTGGGCTGTGACCCAGTAGAGTACAGTAACTGCATTAAATTATTCAGATCCTTAGAACAGTGCCTCAGAGTTTGCATTCCCATTGGGAGTGTTACTGACAAGTAAAACAACTTTCATCAACACACAAGTCAGGTCATGTTGCAAATGCTTCTGGAGTATTCTTCTTACAACTTTAGAACACCACTGGGTCAAACTCTCTGTAAACTGAATAACAAAGATGTATAATTCCTAAATTTTTTTTAAAAAATAGCATAGGACACACACATTTTAAGCACGTTCATTTGAATCTAAAATAAAATTCTAAGGGCTATTTCTCTTTTTTGTACAGGATGAACCTGAAATGGCAAACCAGCCGGTATCTACAATACCATCATTCACATTGGCACCTTTCAATTCTGTGCAGTTCAGAAAGAAGATAATGCTACACATCAAACACCTTCCAGTTACCCAGAGCCAGCACTAAGTGGGTGGGAGCCCTAAACAAAGGCAAAGGACTGGTCCCTCTGCCTTTTCACATCAGGTCACCTGCACAGCCACTGAGGGCTAGCCACAACACAATCCTCAGTAGCTGCCTCCAGCACCAGCCTTGTTCTGCTGATGAAATATTATCGCGTCTAAGATGGGATAAGGTGTGACAGTGTAATCAATTTAAACATTCAGATATGCACAGCAGTCTAGGAAAATGTGTGAGAAAGGAAAAATGTAAATGGGAAGAAATATATTCCTTAAAGATCAAGCAGAATTACCCAAATAGGATTTAATTCCAGAAAACAGGTCTAGGAGCTCTTGCAAACGGTACTTTTGACTATCAAGTGATCCTGAGACCAGAACTTTAGCTCATTGGTACAGCCAGGAACACTGCACCTATAATTACCGTGCTAAATCCCATGTCTATGCTCCCTCAGATGGGAGCTTGGCATTTCATCAGCCCTCAGAACACAACCTTGAAGTACCTTTACAGCTTTTCAGACCAATGTTCATTAAGACCATGCTCTGATTTAAAAAAAAAAAATTCCAATCCCCCTCCAAAACTATTGAAGATGTGCTTCTAATTCAACTGATGCCTCTGCCTCGTTCCTTAAGCTGAACCTTAAGGTTCTCCTATGGTTCCTTAAGCCTGAACCATATGCTCTGCTCGGCAGGACAGCAAGATGCAGCAGCAACATTCCTATCAGTCACTAGGAACCTCTTTTTGTCCAGATTTGTTTTTTCAGTCCCTGAAGATCCCAAACTAGATATTTGCCTTGCCAAAATCTTGCTACGTGTCACCAGATTGTATCTGCACAGGGTTCCCACTTGACTGAATACAAGAGGCGTAAACAATCTCGACTCAAAGACAAAGCAATACTGCAGCTTTTCTATTTTTTTTTTAATAAAGCCTTTAAGGCATTTGTAAACTTGTTTTTCAGAACAGAAGGAAAACGATACACACATACTAGGCATCACTGAGCACGGAACATCATCTTTTCCCTGTGATTATATTTTGCATTACACTAAGCTTCAACTATGATCATTTTATATTGGGACTGTGGGTAGGTATGTATTCAGAACTCAGAAACCATTTGTTTCCCAGATATTTTATAATTTCAGTAGAGTAGGCCAGCGAAGGCTGAGAGAAGGGAAGTGATAATAGTCTCATGTAAAAATGAGGAAATGATCGGATGGCAATGTAAATGAGTTGCCTGTATGTCATACAAAAGTTGCAACAAAACCTCAGATCCTCCTAAACCCAGTCTGCTTCTTCAAATGTGTGCCTAGCTGCCTCTCCCTCATTCTCTTTCCTTTTGAGACATCCCACCAAAATGGGACACAGAAATCGAATGACAAAAACAGACTTTCTGACATCAGGTTACAAAAGGAAAGTGTTAACGTTCCCAAACAGGTCCTGGAACAGCAGCAGGAAGAATCTATGACATTTTACCACTAGAAATTACACAGAGGTTTCTTCCTTATTTCTACTAGGTATCCCTGTCTAGACAGAGATGAGACAACGTGAATGTCATCCTAGTGTTTGTAAGAAATGGACAGCCCATTTTCACACACCCACTCCCTTCAAGTTGGAAGGCAAACCATGACAAATTACTTCTACATCTGACACAACACTGGAGGACTTGCTCCCAACACAATAAAATTAAGTGTAAAATGCTTGAGGGGAAGGTAGGGAAAAAAACCAGAATACTCCAGGCTTTTAAAAGCAGCATATCTTAATACTTTTGAGGTTCTTAACCCCACAGCACTTTTGTATTAAATTCAGTGGAAATCATATACACGAACACAGCATCATACTGCTTTACTGACTTCCACAAAAGTAACTATGCAAAATAAAGGAATGCAGCTAACAAGCGATAGTCCATGCATTACTTCCTAGTAATGAACAGATCATCAGCCAATGAAATATGTCACCCTAATTTTCAATTAACAGTGGTTTAATTAAAGTCTTCCTGCACTAAGCAATGCAAATGTACCACAAAACTGCCAATAGCTTTGAAGGGAAAATATATTTTCGGGTGGTTTCTTGAGGGTTATGGTGAGTGCCAGCTGACAATACTGAAAAGTAAGGGTAGTGGACCTAATATTTCCATTAATGCTTTTAAAGGTAGTTTAAATTAAAGTATAAAAAATTATATAAAAAAAATTAAAAATACAAAAAAAATTTGTGAGTTAAACTCTGAATTAAATTCAACCTTGCCTTGTGACCACCCATAGGAACAATCATTATCACAAACGCAATAGCTATCCACACCAACAGTAACTAGAAATCAATTTATTCATTAAATTTAAAATAATCTTACATTAGAGAAGCCAGCCAAGGAAGCATTGAGACACTGCAAAATTCATTTCTCTTCCTCCCCTGAGTTAATCTGTTTCTTGGGTTCACAAATCCTCAAAACACAAAACTGGAGTTCTGTATGAAGCTCCTCCATAATTTTTTTCTACATGATTGTTGAACTCTTTGAAAAGCTGTAAACTCTGCAAGAACACGGTTGAACAGTACTAAACTTCAGGATTCTTATTATAGTATGATTATGTTTTACAGGCTCTGCCTAATCCATGTGCTGGGCACACAATGGTACTTACTGGTCTGCTCAATGGATATGCACCCTGCATCTTATCTACATGGTCATCTTTGACCAGAAAGTGGGGCATGAGAGAAGGGAGACACAGTACGCTTCCACAGGACTACAAGTCTCAGAAACTGGGGATCAAGGCTGTGAAGCAAAGTGCGCAGTGCGCCTGCCCAACAGATAAACACCAACTGTGACCCATCTATCCATGAAGAAAGACTCCAAAAGGACTGAAGACCAAAGCAAAATGTTTCATGTTTTATTACCCCATCTTTTCAAACAGCCTAATGAGTGTGTGAGGAAGTTTATATAGTCTATAGAGAAAGCGTCTGAAATTAATATCACTACATGAAAACGTGACCTACCAACATTTCTCTGAGTACTGCTAGATGAGTTCACACTGAAACTTCTAAATTTCATCTTCAAAGACTCTGCATGTCAGTCCTTGCAAGTACACCATACTATTGTAAACATTTCAGAAACCACACATTCTTCACCCAGATCAGAAAAAACTGACTGATGTTATCCACATCAACTAATATACTTCCGAATCCTAACCCACCTAAGATCCTACACAGAGCAGAATAGATTAAAAATCCCATGAAAAATAGTTTTGACCCAGAACAAAGCCTGAACAAGAGGGACACATACAAAACTGAAAGAACTTTTTGAAATAAAGCATAATTAAGTGTGACTATTTCTTGGCTAATTCCTTGAAGCATCTTGAGAATTGAGTAGCGTATATACATCAAGATGGCATTATTTGAGAAAAGATCCTAAGAAAAGCCTCAGCTCTCCCCATTTGCCATATGATCTCCCATCCACCACAATCTGCAGGGAGACCTGGAGATCTCAGGGACACTCATATCATATTGCCTTAGTTTGGGAAAAGATGCTCTCCCCAGTTCAATGCCAGCTAATTGGAAGGGTGAACACCGTGGAGCAGGGAAGCAGCAGAGCCTACAAATGAGAGGGAAGGGGTTGTGAACTTCTGATTTGAAGATAGTTGAAGAGGTATAAAACAGAATGAACAACAGGAAAACTGATCTCCAGTGGAAGGTTAAATGCCACAGTGGGCAAGAATCAGGTGATGCAGGGTGCACAAAGATGGAAGTTACTGTAGATGGTGGGGAGAGAGGAGAAAGAAATGGCAATTCCTCAGAGGCAACGCATCAACCCATGAATGCTTGGTTTGGGTTCTCACCTGTGAGGTGCTGCCCACCTTAGCCTGCAGTGACCAGGACAGAGAAGTCTGCATGGAGGCCTGTTTTTTCTCCTGGCTTAGCACATAGATGGAGCATGTCCACTGAAAACTGAACTCTCCACTGTGGAAGCAAAAGAGGTAGGCAGAAAAAACCTGCTCTTTGCATACTCCATATAGGTGCTAAGGAGAAGACAGATTGAGTACTGAATTTTCAGTAGACTTGTTGCACAGAGATTCCTACATTAGCTACCTCAAAAGAGGAATTTCCTCACCCACACTCAGCTCCTCACCTGAATCACATGGCCTATACACTCCCAATAATAGTAAAATACCACTCATTTTTAATGAGGAAAACAAAAAATATGTAGGCCATAGTAGGTGTTAAATGGCCAAATTCTACCATAATTTTAATACCAAAATGTTTTAAAAAAATCCACAAGCCTTTACTTAAAATGATAGAGAAATAAGAAATCTGAGCTAATCAGTTGATGATCCCTGTCAGCTGTTACTGTTAGAAAATTGCCATAACCGAAGCACAGTTCTACTACCTCATTCAGCTTGGTTATTGTATTTATACTTCCCAGAAATCCTCTTTCTTAATATGTTTTGTCACAGAGTAAGTGATATTTAGCAACTGAATGCCTGAGAAGGGCTGGGAACTATAAATATTCTGTTCCAGAAAATTACAGGTTTTGTTCCCAGAAAGTCATTTGAAGCTAACATAATAATAACAAGTAAATAAGATAATTTATAACACTCAAAAAAATCACTATGAAAGTCTCTTGCTTCCCTAGCTTACATAACTGCAAAAACCCACTTCAAACTGTGCTGATAAACCAGGCATTTCCAAACACATTTGCAGGCAAGATATGACAAATGGTTGGGGTTTTTTTTGTTGTTTGCTGTTTGTTGTTTTTTTTTTAAATACAGTAAGAGATTTATGTTTATCCCCTCTGATTTTGCCTATTTGTGAATTAATGCGGTTTTCTCTTGGGAAGATAAATACTCAGGAACAGGAGAGTGCTCACTTCCTGGGCAGCATGCACAGTCCGCTCTCTTTGGCTTTCCACTGCTGCACATTGCTCTGCCTTCTGCGACACAGATGAACATACTTCAAAATCTGTGTGTCCCAAATCCTGCAGATATTGGTAGAGTGGGGAATTCTGAAAGAGAGTTAAAAAAGAAAAATGAGAAAAAAAATGTTAAAAATCATTCCCTGTTTCCCACAAAACACAACTGTGAATACAGCAACCACACAACCAGCCAACGAATGGATTGAGAGCAGCCCTGCAGCAAAGGACTTTGGGATAGAGGTGGATGAAAAATTGGACAAGAGCCGGCAATGTGCGCTTGCAGCCCAGAAAGCCAATTGTACCCTGGGCTGCATAAAAGAAGCGTGACCAGCAGGTTGAGGGGGGTGATTTTCCCTCTTTACTCTGTTCTGGTGAGACCCCACCTGGAGTACTGCATCCAGCTCTGGGCCCTCCAGCACAAGAAGGACATGGACCTGTTGGAGAGGGTGCAGAGGAGGGCCATGAAGATAATCAGAGGGCTGGAGCACCTCTCCTATGAAGACAGGCTGAGAGAGTTGGGATAGTTCAACCTGGAGAGGAGAAGGTTCCGGGGAGACCTTACTGTGGCCTTTCAATAATTAAAGGGAGTCTACAAGAAAGACGGAGACAGACTTTTTACCAGGGCCTGTAGTGACAGGACAGAATCACAGAATTGTAGGCGTTGGAAGGGACCGTCGGAGATTATCTAGCCCAACCATCCTGCCAAAGCAGGGTCACCTAGAGCAGGCTGGACAGGAAGGCATCCAGGTGGGTTCTGAATATCGCCAGAGAAGGAGGCTCCACAACCTCTCTGGGCAGCCTGTTCCAGTGCTCTGCCACCCTCAAAGTACAGACAAGGAGTAATGGTTTTAAACTAAAAGAGGGTAGATTTAGATTAGTTATAAGGAAGAAATTTTTTACAATGAGGGTAGTGAGACACTGGAACAAGGTGCCCAGGGATGCTGTGGATGCCCCATCCCTAGAGTGTTCAAGGCCAGGTTGGATGGGGCTTTGAGCAACCTGGTCTAGTGAAAGATGTCCCTGACCATGTCAGGGGGTTGGACTAGATGATCTTTAAATGTCCCTTCCAACTCAAAACATTCTGTGATCCTATGCAACACGAAAAAACCCAACACAGTTTATAGCAATGAAGCCAAAATTTTGCTCTGAATATCTCCCTTAAGTTTTACCCTCACCATAGTGAAAGCGGCTGCAAGAGAGTCAACATACAAAACAATGTGATGAGAAATAAGAATGTAACCAATCAACTTTTCCCATAGCAATATTTTTACTAGGTTACCTGATAGGGTTCTTTAGGTTATAACTTACATGTTTTCAATAAAAAAATATGTATTCGGTAATATATTTTAAAACACTATGGTGTGACTCTGGAACACTTAATGACACTGTTTTCCTAAAGTTTATAAAAATTGAGTAGATTATACTTTGAACCACTTCTATTGAAACAAACTTTAAAACTAGAGCACTTTTCAAACTTCAATAAATGAACCCTCAGTGTAACCTGATTAGGTATCCACAGAGTGTTTTACAGAAATGGAAAAACAAATTAGAAAAAAGCTTCTGCTCTCTCCAAGGATGGTACTAGCACTTCTGCCAAAGAACTATCACAGTTATTTAAAAAAAAAAACAAAAACAAAACCCAAACAAACCTAAAAAAAAACCAACCCAATTTTTTAAGCCACTGGCAAAACTACTAATTTACGAAAAGTCCTTAATTAAACTTCTTAGAGAAAGTGTGGAATCCTGATTGCCAGAGAATGGGTTTTTACATGTTTAGATATTTATTTATATAGACTTCTGAAATTTCTTATTGTCATCTGCATCAGATATCTAGATTTACTTAACTCTTATTTTTCTCTTTATATTCACATATATGGCAGCATCTAGGATTGATTTGATGGAAAGGATATTTACGCTAACTCCAGTTTTACTCAGGACATGTAAAGAGACTTCTCTTTTTTAAGAAAACCTCCCAGCAATCAGTCTTCAATAGCCTAGTTAGTTAGGGATTCATTGTGACCTATGAAAAATGTTATCAACATCCCAGGCTAGTATGTGAACACCAGCAAACTGCATGGGAAGAACACAAATCAATTTAAGAATTATAACATACTATCAGTGAGAGAACAAAAATAAAAAGTAAAACCTTTACAGTAAATAATGCACAGTTGTGGAGGTCTGCAGAAACAACCACCAACAGAACATCTACTACAAATTGTAACATTAACTATCATTAACTTGCCAGCGAAGTTTTGAAGGTGGCCCATCTAATGTGACCATCTATCAACACGGCCAAATCTCAAATGACTCCTTGCCATACAATAAAACTTGGAAGCAATCATTCATACTAGCTGAACAAATTAACTTGTTACCTCTACAGATTTTTTTTTTAACCCCATCACCAAAGTGCTATTTTGACCACTGTTATCTATTTAAAGCATGCAAATTCACACTTTTGCATGCTCCGCTTGAGTTACTCACAGCAGACTCAGTGTCCACTCATTACCTGAAACTCAAACATTCGCACCGACTCACAGGTACAGACAACCCCCCTCACCCACAACGACGACGATTGTGCAAAACTCTAGGATAGCTTAATGACTCATTTCCTTGTGGGAATTTTTCCAGTGTGACAACTCAATCCTATCTTTTTTCCAAGTACCCTTCCTCCATGACTGAGTACTTTTTCAGGTCCATCTAACACTAATTAAACAACATGCTATTCTGGAGTAGCTGGAAACAAGGTATGTTTCTCTCTAAGTAGAACATGCCACTTTATCAGAATTACTTAATTAAAATGGAAAAGAAAAAATAATCATAGAATCATAGAACTGTCTAGGTTGGAAGGGACCTTTCAGATAATTGAGTCCAACCATTAACCTAACACTGACAAAAACCATCACTAAACCATGTCCCTAAGCACCACGTCTACCCATCTTTTAAATACCTCCAGGGATGGCGATTCCACCACTTTCCTGGGCAGCCTGTTCCAATCCTTCATAACCCTTTCGGTGTAGAATTTTTTCCTAATATCCAACCTAAACCTCCCCTGGTAGAACTTGAGGACATTTCCTATTGTCCTATTGACTGCTACCTGGGAGAAGAGACTGGCCCGTACCTCGCTACAACCTCCTTTCAGGTAGTTGCAGAGTGATACTTCCCTTATTTAAGACACTGTTAAATTCCCTTAATAACTTCAGGACAAAACTCAGAATATGAACGGATATGCATAACTTTCTCATCTTAAAATGGTTTTCATACAGAACCAGGCTGTGCACTGCCAGCATACCTGGAACAACCTGAACACCCCCACATGAGAGGCTTTAAGGTCGCATGGAAGTTTCAGTCACAAGCAGACAGAATTTTCCCCGTTTAGACGAAAAGTGCAAAGACAGAACAGTGGGTGAACAGAAAATATTTTATTCAAAATCATAGTTTTGATGCTCGCTCCAGGCAGGACTCCAAGGAAATCACATGTAGGCTCTCAGCAGACCTGTCCATCATCTTGATCATACTTGTCACAAGCAAGGCCAGCCACCATTTGACACATGACTATTCTCGTACTTTGTTCATACCCACCTAACATGCAGACGTCTGGCAAAATAACCCAAATATACCAAGGAGTTTTTCCACTAGTATCTCAGGGTGCCCCTTGCTTTGGGGTCCATGATGAGATAATTTTCTAAAAGCTGATCAAGAAAATCAGTCTAATGCTGTTTACATTGGTTCCATTTCCTCACAAAAATGGACGAAAGATGGTAGTGAGTGAGACAGTGACAGACAGAGACTCTGTCCACTGAAGACAGACAGAATTAGCTACAATCCTGAACGCTACGTTTAGTAAGTGAAATACTGTGTAGATGTAACAATGCCCAATTCTTCCCTCTTACTGGGTATTTGGCAACATCAAAACCTTCCACCTAACTGTAATTAGTACATTTTCTACCCTACAGAAATAGTAAAAAATACACCATCTCTCCAAACGTTAATGAAACTTTAGTCCCTAGTTAGGATGAATAATGTTATTTGTTCTTGGAATCATAGAATCATAGAATGGCTTGGGTTGGAAGGGACCTTAAAGATCACCTAGTTCCAACCCCCCTATCATGGACAGGGACACCTCCCACTAGACCAGGTTGCTCAGAGCCCCATCCAGCCTGGCCTTAAAAACTTCCAGGGATGGGGCTTCCACCACCTCTCTGGGCAACCTGTTCCAGCACCTCACCACCCTCACGGTGAAGAACTTCTTCCTAACATTCAGTCTGAATCGACCCATCTCTAGTTTTAATCCATTCCCTCTAGTCCTACCATTACCCGACATCCTAAAAAGTCCCTCACCACCTTTCTTGTAGGCCCCCTTAAGATACTGGAAGGCCACGATAAGGTCTCCTCGGAGCCCTCTTTTCTCCAGACTGAACAACCCCAACTCTCTCAGTCTGTCCTCATAGGAGAGGCGCTCCAGCCCTCTGATCATCCTCGTGGCCCTTCTCTGGACACATTCCAGTATGTCCATATCTTTCTTGTAGTAGGGGCTCCAGAATTGGACGCAGTACTCCAGGTGGGGTCTCACAAGAGTGGAGCAGAGGGGGAGAATCACCTCCCTTGACCTGCTGGCCACGCTTCTCCTGATGCGGCCCAGGATACGATTGGCTTTCTGGGCTGCTAGTGCACACTGACGGCTCATGTTGAGCCTCTCTTCCACCAGCACCCCCAAGTCCTTTTCTTCAGGGCTGCTCTCAAGCCAACATAGAATACAGACACCTTACTAGTTTTACCTAAATTCCTTCTGATTAACTTTTTAAAGGCTTTTACAGGGTCTCATGAGTAGATTTGTGATTTTTTTATCACTGCTCGGAACTGGAAATCCGTTTTCTGACTATCGAGTTAGCAAATGATAACTGATTAAAATTTAACTTGAATGTTTATCACATATTCCTTCAAGTGGATAAGGGTCCTCCTCTTTCAGTTTCTCAGAAAGGACTCAGGCTACGATAATCCTCCTATAACACATTTTCTCTGGCTCCACATGCTTTCTCTTTCCCGTTTTGTCCTAATAGATTATTAGCAGAACTTAAGTGCACATTGGAAAACCTCATTTTTTATTAGCTTAAATGACCAAGAACTATGCTGTAACTAAAATCCCTTATGTTGTAAGTAAAACCACCATCGTTACCCTTTCTGAATCCATTAGAAGCATGAAAGATGTGGGTAAAGAAAGCACTGAATAAGAAGTGGGTTGAGCCTCTTGTGAAATTAGATTATTAAGAACCTTAATGAACCGATCATAAAATTCTTCCATTAAAACTGAGGTCTCTTCTGCAGCACATGCAGCTTTACATTTTGCTCAGAAAATCAGAAGATTACACTCCTCTTCTACTAGAAATATCACTGATGGCATACATACATTAGCCTATGCGAACATAAAAACAGACACTATTTATTTATTTATTATATTTCACGTCCTAGATATTGCCCAACTTTAAACAATACTGACAAGCCTGTCACTTGCAAGGCTGCGTGGTCTGTTTAACTCACTGAGGATGTCTCCACCAGCGTATACCAAATTTCTCCCATGACATATGTAAGTAACAGCTAGAAAATCCAGTAAAGGAAATTAAAGGGTATATTTTATGTATGTGAACATTTACTCAAAAGTTCCAGTATTATCAAAGAATCAGAAAAATATTAAATATGCAACTACAGAATTGCAATATGATACCATTAAAATATCCTATTCTATACACTGCTTGTTTCAATACAAGAGACAGAAGGATTATACTTAATGCTTACGAAGCATTTTTCATCTTCCCAAAGCTTAAAAAACCATAATTAAATCTCATAATGTGTCTGATGTCGCACAAATTATAGCTCTGAATTTCTAGCTTACATCCTTACCCAAACCTCTCACTCCTAAATGCCTTCTTTCCCATAAAAAAGATCACAGATACACACATATTCTTGCACATGCACTTCTAACTGTGAGAAAAGTTCCTTGGTTTCAATTCATGCTGTTATTCATCCGCATTGTCAGGCTCAGCTGTTTTCACCTGCAAATGCCATGATAATATTAAGAAAATCTACTTCCTGTTTGGGGAAAATAGGAGGGATCTGCCTTTTTTCCTCCTAATTTTCTTTGCCCAGAATTCATGCAGTCCTTTTTTCAACAGTCCAATATTAAAAAAATTTAAAAAGCACCTGATCTACTTTTCTGCATATATTATATATACTACACTTTTAGTTTAAGAAATTCAGGACATATCAGAAAGTTTATCCTTGCAAACAGTAGCAGGTTGTAACTTAAAAAAAAAATTTAGACTTGAGAGAAAGCTTTTATGTTAGAATGTGTGGTAAAGGGACAGCAAGGTTGTTTCAATGGATGGCAGAAAAGGAAATTTAAAATATAAAATCTCACATTCCTATTAATACAGCATCATATTATTCTAGAAGAACCTATTTCCATGTATTTTTGAATCTTTACTTTCAACCGCTCTCAACTTAGATAATAACTAGAATAATTAGTACTACTCATGCTTGACAGTCAGATTCATTTAATTATTTCTAGCTGTCTCTGGCAGAATGACATAGTAATGAATCATGTACAAAGTAGAGAAGAAAAAACTTTTTAATAATTCAGCTTATTGTTATGTTACCATCATACTACCAGTTACTGATGGGAAACATTATCTAAAGTAAGTGAGGATATCAAGACAGAGTTTTTCAGCAATATGCTGTATTTATTTCTGAAGTTTCTTTGAAGTTTCTTCTTCTAAGTCACTTTCTGAGACCACCTAATATAAGAGACAGGCATCATATTTACAGCCAGGGCATTTTTTTATTATTCTACTTGTCCAAAATGTGTGCTGGAAATGGAAAACGGTACCAGGACAGACAGAAGACAAAATGCAATTATTCTTTGGTGCACTTTGTATAGATTAGACATGGAACACCTTATTAATAAGTGATGCAAGGCACTCGGAAACAGTCGATGTACTAAGCAGGAATATACATTTTGAAAATTTTAAGAATTAGGGTTTTCTGGGGACTCAGCAGAGACTGACAACAAAAAGCCCACTATGACTTTTCTCACTCATTACAGTCAGTCATAGTGCAAAGCCATTCAATTGTAACTAGACATTTATAATATAGGTTTATATAAACTCCCATTTCTAGAATCAAGAAAGAAAATAATTTCCTCCTCATTCATAACTCCCTGAGCATATTTATTTTAGATCCATACTACTAAAAATTATTTCACTCACATACGTATCTTAATTACAACACTCCTTTTTACATTGTTGAAAGTAGATGAACCTTATTCTGAACCCAAGATATATTATGCGGGATTAAAGAACAGTCCACTAAATTAGTTTTTTTCCTTAACCCTTTATCAATGCTTATTTTAATGCCACTTGCCATACAGCACTGACTTGGTTAGAAAAAAAACATCACCTAAACTGAAGACTAAACATCATGTTTGCAACTCTAAGCCTACAGTAAAAAAAAAAAATACAAAAAAGCCAAAACCAAGCTAAACATTAAAAGATAATCAAACATATATAACATTGCCTCCTGCTATGTGATGGAAAGGTTGTTATAGTTGAGAATTCCCTAGCTTTGGAAAAGAGCTTACTTTTCATAGATATCTACTCAAATACTTACATCTATTGCAGCCTTGCAAGCACAGATATCACACTTTAATATGTGAGGCATTTTGTGTGTATTCTGAGAAAAAGCTTTGCAATCACACATCAGATTAAGACACTGTTAGTTTTCATACTCTTGTTACAATAGAAGCTGAAAAATCAAAGCCACACCCAAATTATTTTTGCTGATGCATCATGAAGTAAGTGACTCAGGATTTCTCCATTAGAGACAGGGGCTTCCCACAATGACCGTTCTTTACCATGATAAAATTTACTAACTAGTAAACCCCTGCTCTAGTTTCCAATCATAGCTAATGGGGCAAATTAACCTTAAAAGTAATATTTAATGCCATCGCACAACATAAGAGGTTTAAAGATCTCTTCTTAAAATATGGATATGTTTTTCCAAAGCTGAGGTTTCCCGTAAGCCAAAAACACTGTGGGAGCTTAAACCATCTCCAAAAATACTACAAGTTATGAATTATCAGTTAAAAACAAGATTAAACATTTCTACCATAGTGACAGCAAAGGCTAAAATATGCTGAACAGGTGGCTAAACTCAGAACAAAATGAACAGTATTGAAATCTTCCCCCCCCACCCCCAACTCTCAAAACATAGATTTGAAGAAGTTGAGGCAACACTCACAGACAGCGCGATCTTTGTCTCCTGGAAGAGGGCATTCCATTTTTCTCTTCGGTACTGCTCCCATGCACCTGACAGAATCTCACCTGCCTCCCCGTTTCTTTTCGCTTGTCCCTCCAGGATGACCCAAGCCGAGGATGAGGAGCAGCTGTCAGTGTAATTGCACCTGTGCCCCCGCACAGTAGCATTTTCCTGACAGCATCAGTGGATGCAGTTTGAAACTTCCCAGGATCGTGCGATTTCTCCTGACTAATGTGGCTTTCTAACGGGGGGGGTGGAGGGAGACGAGGATGACAGATTGCTAAAGGCTTTTAAAAAGATCCTACTTGAAAGAATTACTGCACATCGATCTTATATGCAGCCATTAATGAGACTTTCCAAGCAACAGTATTTAAAAGCCTTGGTCATATTCTCCTGGCTGGTAACCACCTCCTCCTGTGCTCCGACTGACAAAGAGCCAGGCGCTGACAGGGCTAATATTAGACAATGACTTCAAGGCAGTGAAAGAGTCATTTAAATTTCCTATTCTGCTTCCACCGCCACAGAAGCGCAGACCTTGGTTTCTCCAGCGCTACTGTATCATCTGATTTAGAAGCAGGCTCCCAGAACTACTTTGAAGCCATTAATCTATTACTGTTCCCGGATATTTTCTGATGCGCAATATATGTCTAATTCTGGATGCACCCACGTGGCCTGAAGAGTTAGAAAAGTTTTATAGCCTGTATATAGTTCCATACCCCTGTATCTGCAACATGGGAAAGCTCTTTCCTTTGCATCTTCAGCAGGTGGTTGCACACCATTGCCATTGTGGAAAAGTCTTAGAAAGAAATATTACGTACTAGACAGAATAAGAAACTTATTGGGAGCTCTGGATTATTCACCCATACACAAGTGGGCCTGCGTATACGGGTGAAAAGCTGAGCAGATTTCTGCCTTCATGACAAGGACAGAGGTGAAAAATATCCGAAAAACTGGAAGTAAAAGTGGTAAATGTTACCTTCCCTGGATGACAGGGTAAGAGGCCAGCCAGGCTCTGTACTTGGAGCTTTCGGTAGGAAGTCACTGATCATGCAGGTCACCAGACCAGGCTGATAGAGGAAATCTGGTTTGTTTCATACCAGCTACTAACAACCCGCAGATTTTACCCTTCACTTACATTCAAAACTAAATTAATGAAATTAATTGGTAAACCAGTGGAGTATTTCTGAAACATTTTAGAAACCTCTTTAAAACACCAGCTCCAAAGAACTACCTTGTTTATCCATTCTAAATCGTGTTAATTCTGACTCCTAATGACAACACACCATAAGCAAACATCTTTACGGAAGTAAAGCATTCAAGAAACAAGACAGTCACATTGTAAAGTCTAAAAAGGTACAGTGAGTCATTTTTTTTTTTTATTCAAGTGTCCAAGGAAGTTGATTCATGACTTGAAGATATGAGAGCAGTACTGCAGTATTAACTCTCCCACAAACATGACCCCAGAGTAATTAATAGAGAGGAGGATTAAAAAATTTTTGGACCAACAGACTTCAAAATTTACTATGGATCACCATGTACTTTGGTCTTCAAATTTTCTATTAAAAATAATAAAGGCAATACGGGTTCACACACATATGGCCTGTATAACACTTTTCTCTATCTGCTCATTTATGACATTACTGTTATCCAAAACTGCCTGATGAGTTTACTCAGCCTCCAGAGTAACCAGACTGTTCTTTGCAGAGTTTTAAGTTTGCAGTTTCTTTTGTTTTCTCTCTGGTATCACCTGCCTCCCAGTCATGCGATGAAAAGGAGCACAGTCCATCCCCTCCTTCCTCTTCACAGACTGCTGAGAAGCAAGATATCCGAAATAGTCCATTCATCACTAGCCCAGGTGCATCTACAATACACTGCAATTTGCAGCAGAGAGATCTCCCCAGGCCGCAGTTACATGGTCAATTTAATCTGCCATTACCAGTGGGTGCAGATGAAAGCTGCAGTACCATTTTAGAACACTAATGGTAATATTTATACAGCCAAATGGTGAGATGGAACAAGGAACCGATCCAATTGTAAGAAAAAAAAAAAAATCCATCTTTTTTTTTTTCTTTCTTAGCCAGGTTAGTTTACAGTCAAATCAGTCTCCCGAGCCAGTTTACAGCCTCACGTACAAATCCTAGTGCCAGTGTAAGGAAGAGGATGGGAATAAGCAGGAAAAGAGGAGTGAAGCCCAAACACCTCTTCTGGCAACAGCCCACACTTCAGGCAGACAAAGCACAGCCTCAGAACCAGCTCATCATAATGACAAGAGAACTGTGGTTTTGACAGAACTGTGTATTCAAAACTGTCTTTATTTCATGCATATGTATAAAATGAGAGTACTACATCTTTAGTCCACCCAATATTTGGTGAGAAAAATCCTATTGAGGGAGCATTACAGACACTACCATTGAAGTTGTGTGAATGTTCTTTTTCACCACCTTCTTTTTCCTGATGTATAATGTTTGAGACATTATTTTTTAGAATACAACATTTATAAGCCTAATGCTTGACAAAAATCACATTACTTTGCAAGCCCGAAAGTCTTCAGGTTTTTGAACGAATATGACTTCAAATTTTCATCACAACAAAAAATTCCTGAGGTTAGGTTTCCTAGAGTTTTCGTTTGTTTTTGTTTCATTTTTTAAACAATTAATTCCAGAGCAACTCCATGATGGAGAAAGCATTTGTGAAAACAAACATCACTGAGCGTTTTGATAAAAGCTACATTTGGCTTAAAAGGGTTCAGATGAGGATCTGAACATCTCAATTTAGCGATACACCAGTATTCTAAGCAAATAAATACCGTATTTTAGACATGTTTTACTTTTGTAGGCATGCAGAAAACACATCAGCTAAAGGATGTTCTGAACATAGTTGTATTATGCTGGGAAATGCTGGAATCTCTCTTAAAGCTTACAGAAATCTGTACATCAGAACATCATATGTAGGCATCCCCCCATGCCCCTCAGCACCAAGCAGCATCTTGGCTTGTCGTCTAAAGATTCAGTGAGAGTTGTCTTTCTGAACCTGACATTTCAATGCATTACGATGTTGCCTAATATTTCCCGAGCACTTTTGTCCCATGTCCCTCCTAAACGGACTCCACCATTGCTACCTCCTCCCTGCACAGGCCAGACGCAGCGCCATGTAGCTGCCAGCTCTGATGAGTCCTGGTGCTTCCTTTCTCTCTCAGGGTGGCATCTTGCTTGTAAAGCACTTCTCCACTGTTTTCAGGACTCATTTTTCACATTAGCTTCTTCCTCTACAGCAAGAAGACAAAGAACGCAGACCATGTCTCTCCAAACTCTGGAAAGGGCAATTCCATTTCTGTGCGTATTTTCCCCCAATGATGGGAAGATGACTGCTTCACCAAGAGGTGGATGTGAAATGAGAGCACCTGTTCTGCATTCAAAATCTCTATTCTGAGCGCGTGGGTTCCAATTCTAGGTTCAGTAGAGCTGTGTTCAGTATTTTACATAACTATAAACTTTTGAATTTGGACAGGAGATTTTTGACACTCTTTGCATTCATCCCGGCTTGTTTTCTTTTATATGCAGAATAGCATGGATTCTGAGATTTGATGCAGATAGGTGAGCCAAAGAAAGTCTCATTTTGTTAACTTGGTATTAATTCTCCCATTCGCACAAAATAAAACTTGAAGTTGGGAAAGATCACATGTACAATTTCTACTGTATTTTTCAGCCTGGGATTTTTAACGGGACAAACAATAAATCCCAATTTAAAAGTCTGGAGTCATACTAATGATCATATCCTCTAGATCCAGAGTAAAATATTAGATTCAAGAGTGACACCACCATCATGACAATATGCCAGTCTTTAGTGGGGCTATTCTTTAACAAGTATTTCCCTTAATACTAAAATCACTAGCGAATGGCAACATTAAGTAAAAGTATGGACAGAACTAGTTGTAGGAATGGCACAAGACTCATTAATTAATTAAAACAATGTCTCAAGTGAGGAAAGCTTTCTTTCTTAATTAAAACAAAAAATTAAGAGGTATGTTTATGTCAATGACATTAATTCAATACTATATCTTACACAGTTCTACATGCAAAGCTTTATATTGCAAACACTGTGTATGAAAAAGCCCTTAAAAATCTAAGGTGGTGGCTGTCTGACACTGTGGGTATCAAAATTTCATTTTTTCGTGCAATCTGGTGAAAAGTCTTGCATGGATTAACCTTCTTTTGCAAACACAGCATTAGAAAGGAAAACAACAAAAGTCAGCACCAATCCTTCCACCACAACCATATAGCTGACACAGCCAGGAAGATCTGGGATTAGGTTCCAACAATCACCTGGGTGAACCTGAAGGAAGGAGTGTCTTCCCTGTAAGGAAAGTGTCTTCCCTGTGAGGAAAGGCTGAGAGAGCTGGCACCATTCAGCCTGGACAGAAGGCTCAGGCAAATCTTGTCAATGTATGTTATTACCTGAAGGGAGGGTGCAAAGAAGAAGGAGCCAGGGTCTTACCAGTGGTGCCCAGTGACAGGGACAGAGGCAATGGGCACAAACTGTAAAACTAGAGGTTCCCTCTGAACATCAGGGAACACTTTTTCGTTGTGAGGGTGACCAAGCACTGGCACAGGTTGCCCAGAGAAGTTGTGGAGTCTCCATCCTTGGAGATATTCGAAGCCGTCTATCTGCATATGGTCCTGGGCAACTGGCTGTAGGTGGCCCTGCTCAGGGCGGATGGACCAGATGACCTCCAGAGGTCCCTTCCAACCTCAACCATTCTGTGATTCTGTGAGCATGGCTTTAATATCTATCCAAATGTAAAAAACAAACTTGCACAAGCTCATTAAAATACAGGACAAATGACTTAGCTGGAAGAAGAAATCAGGAGCTGAAAATGCACTTAAAGAGCAGTGTTTGGATCACCTTCATCCGAGTGTTCTGAAAGAATGGGCACAGGAGATCAAAGATACAGCAGAAAAGATACAGCAGAAAGGATTTTTAATAAATCCATAAATTCAAAAGTGGAAAAAGCAAACGTAGTGCCTATATTTACAAGCAATCAGGAATATGTCAAGCCTATGAATCTGATCAAAAGCCAGCAAGCTACTGAGAATAATTATTTCTTGCAAAATTCAAAGACAAAGAAGAAAACAGATGATCATCAAAGAAGATATCACATGGGTTCACCAGAGGGAGGTTGTGCCAAACTCACTTGACATCTTTCTTTGACAAGACAGCTAATTTTTCTAGATAAAGGAAACACAGGGAACTTATATGGACTTTTACATTGTGCCATATGGGGCATGGACTTTTGATACTGTGCCATATCAGTTAAGATGGAAAAAAAAATGGGAAAGGAACCAAATATGTAGACGTCAGGGATAACAGTGGGTTATGTTGAACGGAAAGCTATCAGATCAGAAGACAGTTACTAATGGAGTTCCTAAAGAATGGATCTTTGGTCAAAGCTTTTGAATTTTCATTAATTAACCTTCTAGCAAAAAAGCACGCGAATGAAAATTTCCTGATAACACCAAGAAACATCATATATGCAGAAAAGGACTGCATACAGGGACTAATAAAAAAACCCTCTCCAATAATGTGGAAGCTGTTGATAAAAATAAGGACAGACATGAGTGGTTATCCTGTCACATTACAACTGAGTCAAACAGTATGAAGGCTTGAAAAAGTTGTTTGTAGGCCTAAGACACAAGAAACAAAGCATCCCCAGCAGAAGCAAGTGAAAGTAGTTGTACAAGACCCCAGGCAACATACCAAGTACCATGCTGCAAGCTCAGGTAAAGAAAGATGAACCCAAACAGAAGTAGACGTAAAAAAACCAAACCAACCCACAAAACCCAAACCAACAAAAAAACCAAACCAAAACCAAAGAACAGGAAAATCCGATTTGTAAAAAGAAAATATATTGAATTATTCAGTTTAGCAAAATCTTATCCAGGATAAGACTGCTTTCTATGAATACTTTAGCAGAGGTAAATTCCAGAGAAATAGAAAAAACTATATACACTAGTGGACAATATTAGCAGAAGAGTAAGTAGGTATGATACGGCCATGAATAAATTTCAAGTCAAAAATTAGATGGCAGTTATTAACTATCAAAGCAATGAAGTTCTGAGACAGTCCTCCCACTGGAATAACGATGCAGAAATTTAGCCAGTTTGAGCAAGGATCTTCTTTAATTTATACATTAAAAAAGAAAAAGAAAAAAAGAAGCAGATGTCATTTTCCAAACAAAGAAAAATACTAATGCAATTCCAGTCTCATAACAAAATACACAAAACACGGCAATTTTCCAGAGGACTCTGGGGTACACCGTAATTATGACTGCAGCACAGTGCATACTACACTGTAACTACAGCATTCTATCTTCTAGCCCATTTTGTAAAACACTCAAGTAATTTAACATCAAATTTCCCATCTCATCATCTTCCTTAATAAAATAAGACAGACATTAATAAAGAATGTCATTCATTGTTCCTCCATTTCTTAGTACAATCTGCTCTACGCTGCAACAATTTTTAATTTGACACACTGCTGGCAGATGAGCCCACACCAAGCATATCAGGGGCACCTCTGTGTTTCTTGGATTCTGTCCCCTTCCTGCAATATTTGTAGCATTTTAATTACAAGAGCAACTGGTTGTAACAAATGCAAGAACTGAAGCGCTCAGGACTACACCGTTGGTGAATGAAAGTCACTGGCTGCTGTAGGAATTCATTTATAAACTAGAGAGAGTGCGGCAGCACTTACTGGATAGAGTAAAATGACCACTGTTCGTTATTATTCAATCACAATGATCAGCAATGGTTGTTGAATTTCTGGATAAAAATACTGCTTTCCCAGAGCAGTGATGTCATGTTTGTGCTTCCCTTCCTTCAGAGATACATTAATGTAAAAGACATTTTGATAGTGAGAAAAATTCTCAGACCTTGGAAGCTCAAAAAATATCTATCAGCAGGCCATCATCTGTTTGATGCTGCAAAATTTGTAATGCTGACAGCTTTCATTGATATATTCAGGGCCTGTTGGACAGAGCTATGACCTGAAAAATGTGCAGAAAATAACACCGGGCATAACTGTGATGTGGAACAGGTGAAGCATACCCCATTCGCTTCTCTTCCCTCTCCTACTGGGTATGAAAACCATAAGAGACCACTTCTTTTCTGATTATGCATTTGTTAGCACATCACTAATGCTTACAATATTGAACAATATCTTGTTCACAAGGGCTCCAAATGCAGAGAGAAAACGGCTGCTCACAGTAACCTAGGTCTATATGCTGAAGGCCTTCTTGCAACAGTGACCACTGAAGAACAGCAAGGGAAGTGACCTACTGAGGTTTAGAAAAACAGTAGCTGCTTACCAGAAACCACAAATAATGAAGGGGGAGAGTTTGAGGCCCAAGAAAAAGTTAAAACAGCAATTAAAAAATAAATATGTTGTAGTACTACCTAAATACCTTCCATCTGCTTGCTAATTCCCATCTCTGCCTTATCTGTGTGGAGTATGTTCATAATTCTCTGTAGAGCCTTCATTTTACAATAGCATGAATCCTGCTGAGCACTTCTGAAGATAATTTTTGTGGGTATTTCAAGGTACCTGTTATTACCAGCGGGTATCTCACCCAACTCTGCACCTCAACAAATCAACCAACCAACCAAAAAAAAAAAAAAATCTGTATTTTTCCTACTGTTGCTTATCTGATGTTATAGTTGTACCCTAATACATGAAAGATATGTTACTGTGTCAATCAGTATACCTATAAGTGTGTATACACACACGGTACAGTGATGTATCAGAGACTTTACTACCCATGGAAATCCATTCCTAAAATGCAAAGAAAGTAGTGAACTACATATGGCACATGCAAGGAGATCTTTTCCTCCCTATACATCAGAACTTTTCCAATCAAAACTGTAACTGCTCCATGAACTGAAGAACGTGGAACTGTAAAACAAGAATTGCTTTTACTGAAGAAGAAAATGCAAAGGGCAGGCATTGTATCCGTGACATAAATTATCACTATGGGTTTATGTCATTAAAGGAATTGATTTAATACACAGCAATATAAGTAATACATTTTATTGTTAGGATTCAAAACTGGTTGTGGATAAACACAAAACTTTGTGGTACAGACCAAAGCCAAACACAGGTAGTACTTATGGAGTGGAGAAAAAAAGCATTCCTTATGTAAGGAGCTTTTTGCATGCTCGTAAAAACAGAAGCCTTATTATTATAATAATAATTAATCATTTTAAAGACAGTATTTCTCTATAAACGCTTTCTCCATACACCTGCAAAAACTGGTGCACCCTCCATGAAGATGCAATTACATTCACCTGCTGCAAACCAGTCTGATTTTGTCACCGAACTGCAACAGCGGATATATTTAACCATTGTTTTAAATGAGGCCGACATGATATTGTAGCCCCGTTACCTGACAAGACACGCAATACAACTGTAAAGGCTTTATGCAAATCCTGTAAATAATACGAACACTAGAAAGGCAAGGTACTTACTACACAGGCGAGTGCGTGCTGAAACGCACCTTTTACGTGAATTACACCGATTTAGAAGCAGGATTTATGAGCGGCACCGCGGGTTTGCTCTTTGCCCCCCCACCCCGCCGCTCGGCCGGTGCGAAGCCTCCCGCACGCCCCCGGCCCGCACCGGCCCCCGGCCGCCCCTTCACCCCCCCGCAGCCCCTCGCAGGGCCCACAGGGGCCTCCCCGGACCCCTCACCGAGCTCGCCACGCCGCCAGCCCGCAACGCGGGGACGGACTGCCCGGCAACCGCACAAAGGATCGCCCCTTCCCCGGCGGAGCCTCCCCCTCCCGGCCCGGCTCCCCCTTCCCGCCAGCGGTCCCGCCCTCGGCCTGCGCGGAGGGACGCGGCGCGGCTCGGCTCTGCTCCCCGGGATGCTCCGGAGCGTGGGACACCCCACACCGTCCCGCCGGTCCCCACCCCGACCTGCCGGTCCCGCCGGCTCCCGCCCTCCCCCACCCACCGCCAGGCGCTGCCGCCGGCCGGGCCCCGCGCCCGCCTCGCGCCCAACGGTCACCTGGGGCCGTCCGGCGCACGCCGCCCCCGGGGGCCGTGGCGCAACCGCCCCGGCGAGGGGCGGAGAGACACGGGCCTAACCCGCCCCGGGTCGCCCCCGCGCCCACCTCAAACACCACTTCTTCGTCAAACTCCGGTGTCATCCTTCTCCGCCATGCCACCCCCTGCGGGCACGCTGGGAAACGGAGTCCGCCGCGCCGGCGGCGGCCCCTCCCCTCCCCGCCCGGCTCGGCCTTGCCTGGCGCCGGGGGCGGTAAGAACTACATCCCCCAGAAGGTACTGAGGCACAACGGGAGGGCGCTGATTGGCGGGTGGGGCGGGGCGGGACGGGACGGGACGGGACGTGCGGGCCCGGCAGGGGGCGCCGCGGTGCGGCGACGGTGGCGGGGCGGGTGGCGGGCGCTGCCGGCGCTCACTCAGTCGCCGGCCGCGGGGCGTTATGCGGCGGCGGGCGGGGGGTGCTGCGGCGGCAGCGGTGGCGGCTGGGTGGCGGCGTGGGGGAACAATGGGCTCCTCCTCGGCCCTCAGAGGGGCCGTGGTGTAAGGGACGAGGGGGAGGACGGCGCCTGGGGAGCACCATGAGCTCCGCCGGTGAGTGCCCGGGGAAAGTTTGGGCGAGCGGCGGTTGCCCGGCGGGGACGGGACGGGATGGGATGGGATGGGACGGGGTGAGGGAGGTGCTCCGCGGCCACCCCGCGGTACCGGTGCGGGACGGGAGCCGGAGCCGCCGCGCTTCTCGTCCCGGCGGCACCGGGAGGTTGCGCCCGGCTTTCCCTCTCTCACACCGCCGCGGCGGGGCTGGGCGCTGCGTCCTCCCCCTCGCCCCGGCGAAGAGCGGGGCGGCGGAGGTGGGGGAGCAGCCCTTGCCCGGGGGCCGCTCCAGGCGCCCCGCTCCCCTCCCGGCGTGTCCGGCAGGAGAGGCTCCGTGCCCGGCGGCGGAGCGGGTCGCTTGGCATGGGGCTGAGCTGGCGGCGGGTGGAACCCGGCGGGGAAGCCATCACCGGGGGTCGGGGTTATCGCCCCGTCTGACTTGGCGGGGCTGCGAAACTGTCGGCGGCCGAGCTCGGGCTCCGCTCGGAGGCTGTACCTGCCCCGACCCAGCCGTGGGAGCCCCAGCCCGCAGCCGGCGGCACGGCACTGTCACCGCTGGCGTTTCCAGCTGCGGGTTTGAACTCACCCACTCCAGCCCTCTCCTCAGCTTTCCTCCTCTCCCCCTTCCTTTGACCGTTGCCGATTTTATGGCAAAAAAAAGAAAAAAAAAAAAAAAGAGCTGCAAGGCAAATTCTTGGTTTAAAACGAGAGCTCCCCGTGTTTAAGGGAGTTGCTGGTATTTTCGTGTTTGTTGGGCTGCGCGGTGGTGTGCTCTTGGTACTTTTGTTCACTGTTAGGTTAGTGAATTCCTTTCTTGGTCCGCTTGAAGACGTTTACGTTTTCTTCGCTGAAAAGATGTCATGTGTAAGTTATGATGTAATGGGTGGAAACGCAACTAATTACAGTGTAAACCTGAAGCAGCGAAGTGCTTCCTGTAAGGATCGGGGAGCGGGGGAGGCAGTTCCAAAGAAAAAGCCATACACAGTCATCGGGCAAAACCATCAACTTAATTCTCAGTGCTTTCCTCTCAAATATGTCAAATTGTTACCAAGTCCAGCGTTAAGTTGTCTGGCCTCCCTTAGTTAATCAGAACTTACTGGAAAATAAAAAGCTATTTAATTCATCTTTCTGCTCCTTTTAATATATTTCCAGTTTTAATATATGTAATGGAACTGATTTTGTTTAGGTCAGGAAAAACATGTAATAAAGCGGGATATCATCACTACTTAACAGCTGTGTCGTCTGTTCACCTTGTTTAGTAGTGCCGCTGGTAGTACAATTCACCCTTGCTCTTTTAAGAGTTAAACAGCTGTGCAAATAAAAGATATGTGTTAGGGGGTGCTCAAGAGCTTAGAGCTGGGCTGTTTAAATAAAATTTGATACGGTTCTAAGTTTCAGAAAGTTGGGTAGATTTTCAGCACTAAACAGTGATTTCAGGACTTCTAGAGCTGAGGTTGCGTGACCGAGTCTGTTGGTTTAGTTTATGTTGTGGTGGTGTTTGTGGGGAAGGTGAGGAGGAAGGGGTTCTGGCGAGCAAAGTCACTTAGAAGGCAAAAGAGAAAGGGATGCTGAGAAATATCAGTAAGAAGAAAGTGGGACAGTTTCATGGAAAATGTGAATTTTAGCGAGGGATTTGAAGGGGAAGGCGTAGAGACAGTCCAGGAAGAGGGAAGCTAGGGTTAAGTGAAGGCTGTTGATGAGGGAATGAAGAGTATTTTGTGTGTGATGGATTATGTGAGGATAAAAAAATATAGGGGGAACAGGTGAAATAAGATCAGAGATTCACAATCCTGCTGACAGTGTCATGACAGTTTTTGACATTTCTATTAAGGAGCTCATAGGCAGGGTATGAAGAGACTGGGAACTGCCAGAAAAGGGTTCTGAAAGTTTAACATCTGTCTCTCTGTATTGCTGCAGAATTTAACTCCTGAAATATATAGACGTGCTTTAAAAAGCCAGTGCTCGAATAAAAACGTACCAACTCCTGCATTTTAATTTCAGTCCTGTGATCTATAGGGTTTATTTCCTACATTGGAGTTATGTAGATTGTGAATTCAGTCTTTGCTCTGATATGTGTAAGCTAGCATTCTGACAACTGATTTGTAATACAGCACTCAGTAAATGTTATCCTGTGTGAAGGCTTCAGGTGGAATTTGAAATGCCTAAAAATCCCTCTGCTCTTCCTTCAGTTTAACTTGGAGGGCTTGAGTGTCTCTCTCTTGTGTCTTCTTTTAATGTGCCTTTAGAACAAAGCAACCTGGTACAGCATCGTCAGTATTTATTTAATATTTTTAAGTAGGATTTGCAGATATGAGCGACGTTCAGCTTGATATGCAGGACCCTCTGAAAGAGACACTATGGTAGGGAGAGAAATACTGAACACAGCTTCTGTCTATGGACAGAAGTTGCATAAGGTCCAACATTAATAACCCAGCCTTAACTCCACTCCAACTTGCCTTCTGCCTTCCTAAACGATGCAGTGCATTTTAAGTTTGTTGCTATATATCTCTTCTAGTTCCTGTACAGAGTTGTTTCATTTAAATTTCAATTCAGAGCTGGATGTAATTCAGTGATAGGTGAAGCAGTTCTTTCATAGCTGTCGCTTACATGTATATGAAGATGCATATGTAAATCTGGACTTATTAGAACTAAGGGACTATAGCACTTATTTAAAATACTTCTCGATAATGTAAAAATTATGGTAGTGATACATTGGTGGTTGTATGTTGGTTTCAACCTTCACTTATAGCTGTTCTTTCATTGCTTTCTTATATGCTGCCTATTCTTTATATACGATGCTAATGAATGTGCATTTACTCATTTTCTGCCTGGAACTATTGTGCTGTCTTCAAGTATGTGCTTTGCCTTTAAAAGGGAAAAACAAAAGCTCAGAGTTATGAGTTTGACATTTATTATTTCTTGCTGAAGAAACAGTCCTTATATGTGAATCTATACAGCTTATTTAATGTGGGCAGAATGTATAGCTTAGACTTGAAATCTGATTTGACAACAGCAATGAGAAATATGTGGTGTGTTTTAATGTCAAAAATGTAATTCAAAGGGGGGAAAAAAACATAACAGGAACAGAATAAACAAAATCAACGTGACTTTTCCAATCAAACTTCATTGCTTTCAAGGGTTGAAAAAACGGGGCCTACAGGGTTTAATGTCCCTTTAGCCCTCTAATATGTCAAGTCTCATTAGAGTTACTCAGCTCTATCTCCACATGCGATCTTAAAAGGTTGTTTATTCATCTTTTGTCCTTACTCTAAAGTTATCCCCAACTTTATCCTGGTTTATTTCAACCAGTCATTCAACAACCTGAGATTTTGAAATTAATGTTTTCCTTTTGCAGTTTATTTAGGATGTTTTCTAAAACCATAGTGGCTTGGAAACTGTCGTTTTCCCCTTGTATTTTAAAAACTACATGTGTTATCTTCCGGGATGTCATGACTCATTCCTTTTTTTGTTTTCTTTTGAGCATTGTGGCACCTGAGAAAATCAGAGCCTCTGCATAATGAGAAAATAAATACACATTTGCAGGAAATAAATTAATGATCTCATAATACTTTTTTGAGGTGTTTACCTAAAGAAACTTTATTTCTGTAACTGAAAGCAAAATAATTGAACTGAAAAGCCTTGTTGTGAGCCACTAAAGCTTAAGTTGCTGGAGAACGGAAGTTTTAAAATGCTTTATCTCTTTCTCTGTGCAGTGTATTAACTACCATCACAATAATGTCTGACTGTAACTCAAACATATAGCAATAATTATCTCTATCCCTGCACACTTTTATAAAAGCCAGTTTGGCTTTCTTGTTTTGTGTCTGTGCGTTGAAGTGTTTTATGCCAAAAGTGGTCTCAGGAACAGTAAATTGGCTGTTGGAGCGACCTCCTCCTTCACGTAAGAAAGAACAGCACATCGATCCCTTGGTAGATAGCTTTTGGGCATTGTATTATTTTCATATATAGCCTACAGATGCAATTTCCGAACTCCAAGGATACAATATGCATATGTAAACAAGGTGCCATGAGAAAGCCAATATGTATGTTTACAGTAGGCCAGCTGTGAAGCAGTAATTGTTTCGAGCCCTTTCCTTTTCTTTTTGTAGTACTGGTGAAATAGTGTGTGAAATAGTTTATCCCTTTTCAGCTAAGGGGTGAAATCTGTCTTGTATATTTTGCAGTAAGATAAGAGTGTATGTATGGTCAGCTACTATAGACTGCCTCGTTTGTTAAATTCACACCTTGGCTTACCATATAGTAACTTGACTGAGTACCCAAACCTTAAGTTTAGGTCCAGCTGCTAACAAAATCTTATGTCACACTGATTATTTGTTTTACCATCTCCCTACAGATACACGGTTCAAAAAGGATATTTCTTTAGGGTGGATTGCAGGGTCTTGGCATGGAGATACCTCTTGGGTGACTAGAGGGCAGTCCTGTAGAGGAACCTGGACACCAGGAGAGGGGCCTCAGTCCATGTGTAGTGTTGCAAGGAAAGGCATATCCAGTTATGTCTGCATGATGGACAGTGTTGCCAAGCAGATGAGCTATTAGAATTTTATGTTTTCTGGATATCCTTTTAGTTTGGTTTGTAAAGGAGGATTGGGATGATCAATCATAGATCACAAGTTTGTTTCCCTGCAGCCAGAATCATTTGTCCCTATCTCTTGGACAGATGCAGATGAACATAACTTGTTCTTGTTCTTTTGCTGTTCCCAAGTGTAGAAGTTGTTAACAGAATCTCAGAAGCATGGGCGTAAACGCAACTTGGGAAAATAATGTTCCTTTAGCAACAGTAGGGTTTATTGCAGAAGAGGTACTGCTATTTGCTTTTTTTTTTTTTTTTTTTGCCTCAGTTCTCTACTTCTTTCCACCTGTTCCTGCATTAAATACTGGGTGAGCAAGATAACAAGAGGTAAAACTTTGAGAAGGAGATTTAAAGCTGTGTAATAATAGTGCTTGAGACTGCACCGTCTTATTGGCTTTCCTTGCTCATTCATGATGTTGCAGAGGAGAAGATACACAAGGATTTTTAAGTGAGGTCCTCAAATGTCAAGTCCTATCATCTGAAGAACAGAAATGGACACTTTAAGGCCAAAACATTGAGAGTTTGAGTTGCTCCAGGGTGTTCTTATCCTCCTCTAAAACAACTTGAAGGCAGGGCAGGAACATGTGCTTGTTGAGCAGTAGTGAGTGTCGGTCGCAGAGGAGATCAGCAGGATGAGAATGGGTGTTTTTTTCCTCAGCACGCTGGAGGAGGTAATTCACCAGAGGGACAAATGTCTGTTCTCTGTGCTGTGACCTGAAGTAGGACAGAGAACATATGCATTGACCTGCGTAGGTGGTGCTAATGGCTATTTATTGTTAGAAAAATAATGCACTTTTTAATCCACTTTTTAATTTTTTTAAGGGCATTGGGTGTGTTAGTATTTTTAAGCATTGGCTTTTTTCTTCAGCATTGAATATGGTGTTGACTGCTCTTAGATGAGCAGCAGATTTCCTGTTGGTGATGGCAGCTTTGTTAGTCACTTTATTTATGGATTTCTTCCTTTGCCTAGTCAAGCAAGTCAGAGGATATCTCTGGCTGCTTCTCTAACTCCTAACCATTTAATCCATTTGTGCAAATAAAACTTGGTGTTTCTGCTCTTATGTTTGGGTTTATTAGTGGTAGTCCAGGATGCTAATTTGGATGTGGGGATCTTCTCTAAGAAATGGGGTAAAATTGGAGGGGGGGAGTGGGGAAAATCATGGTGAGTTTCTAATCCTCTTGAGCAAGGCAAGCCAGAGAATCCAATGTCCAGTCCAAAATTTCCTCTGAAGCTTCTACACATCTCAGAAAGTGAGTTTGGGTTGACTGTAAGTGCTGGTGTCTCCACCATAACTCTAGGCATGATTTTCCTGTAGTTAATTATCTTTGGGGCTTAATGATAATTTTAAAGCCTTGTTTCTAGTTTGAACTTGTCAGACTTCAGTGGTCAGCTATGTCATCTCATCGTGTCTCTTTTTTTCCTGATTAAAGAGCTATCTTTTCTCAAAAATCTTTCACATATGCACGAGCATATACATTATCACAATCTCACTTAAATTCTTGGTTAAATTAAGCAGAATGAGCTTTCTTGGTATTTGAGGCATGATTTCTCGCCTTTGCATACTTCTGTAGTTATTTCTTGAATTCATTTTAAGTTTTTGTCTAAGAATGCCAGAAGGTGACGTAGCATGTCACTAACAGTCTGGCAGGTGTTGTGTACAGAAATATTTTCATCTCCCTTCATCTTCTTATATTTATCTCCTTGTAATTTGGAGGATTATTTACCACCTTAGCTGCAGACCTGCATGTAGCTCATATAAAATAACCGTCTACAATGATTTCCAAATTCTCTTCAGTTTCTACTCCTAAGCATAACCAAACCTCCCTATTCTTAGGTGAACAGCTCCATATGGCACCAGGAAAAAGCCCATTGTCCAAACAACTCGCCACTACAAGCATTCGTTGTATAATGTTTCCTTGATTATATTTATTGATTTTCACCAAAGAGGGTTGCTTTTGCTTGTCGTTTAACAACAAGTCATTCTCATGACTTCCAGTCATTGCTTACACCTTTATATATAACATTTGCCCCCTACTTAGTTTTCTTTCTTTTCAGGGTGGGAAATGGTCCCTTTTAAAGAGCTGCGTTATGTACAACTAGTTTGGATTCACACGTGGTGAATTAAATTAGTTTCTAATCAACTGAACTTCAATTTTTGATTTCTAATCAAAATCTAATATACTTAAATTACTAAGATACCTAATTCTAAATTACCCTTGCCTAGCCGCTGTGATTTTTTTCTGAGAAGTCCAATACTTGTATTTTTCAGAAACTTAAAGATATTTTGTTGAGGAAAAGTATTGGCATGCATTCTCTTCCTGAAGTCTTTCCTCTCACGTCATAGTTATGTGATGAGGAGCCCTTTCAAACATTCCTTTCCCATTGAGCTGTCTACTGCAGATCTGTATTGATACCGAGACTGTAATGTGCCTGTTAATACATTGACCCATATCTACTCTAGATGAAATGAGCAATTACTTTAAAGCAGATAGTGGTGTCTTTATTGTACCAGACAGCTTGCAGATCTCTTCTGTCTATCTCAATGCTTTTTAACGTTGAAGTCATTTGAAAGATTTGAAAGATAGGCTTCAGAAATCGTATTGAATCAGGCTTATTGTCAGAAGTGAATTTTTCTGGCTCTGTTCATTATCCAGGTTTCCACTATTGGCATATAAACAACTGGTTTGTTTTCTTTGCATCCCTTTACATTTTCATGCTTTAATTTTGAATCTTATATGCGGGTAATGATATCATGTCATACCTTCTCAGTGTCCTCCCTAATGAATACTAGTTGAAAGCCCTAGAGAATAATCTAGTTCGACTGCTATCTAAAATGTTAGGCAGTCCCACTAGACAGAGAGAAACTTCCAAGGTTTATGGAATTCAATTTGTGGAGCGGGACAAATAATCCACAGGATATCACTTCCCTAGCCAGCATTTAATCTCCTGTATCTTCTGCAATCTGTTTCTCTCATTTGGGCATCAGGAAGTGTTCCCAAGCAGACTGTCTCTCTCTCTCCTGTTTTCAGAGAGCTTTAATATCTTAATAATAATTACTGAACGTGGCCCAGGTCTACTACTGCGTCGTGTTCTGTGACAAACTGGGCATCCCTTCCTCAATTTTTACTGTAGGAAACAGGCTCCTTTATTGCCATCGCTTCATTTTCCAACTGAATAGGCAGTTGCCTTGTCTGACAGTGAGTGTACAACTCTCCATTGCTCTGATCAGTGGTTCCCTATCCAAAGGGTTAACTTTTTTTTTCTTAGCAAACTATGGACGCTTCACTGTGTGTGAAACCTCTGTCTTTGGATAAGAAGCAGAAGGTGGTAAAGCCTTTGCAGTAGCTGGGAGTTGGGTCACTCTTGGCTGTCATCAGTGGCTACAGGGAGCTGTACCTTCTGAAAGAAGTTCTGCGTTCCCTCTTGCAAAATGTCTCAAAAATTATCTCTACCATCGGGTTTACCTCTTTGCTAATATAATTGCAGCGAGGGCAGCTATTCTAAGTGTAAGTGGAGTCAGTCTGGATACCATTTAATGATTCATGTCCTAGAAAAACATGGTTTTCCTGTTTCTATAGTAGAGACATTGTTTCTGGCTGTCTGCTTAAAGAGTGGCTTAGTGTTTGGGAAATGCTTGCAACTGAGGGCATCTGCCTTTATTCTTTTTTTTTTTTTCCACCATCTAGATTTCTTTCAAAGAAACCAAAAAAATCGAAAACAGAAAAAACCCCAAGCCTGAAACTTTATTCTTGTATTTCTAGGCTAGAGATTAGGATACAGTTGCACATCTGTAATAATAATGGTGATAAAAAAAACAACCAAACACAGAGTTCAAAGGGAATAATAAAATCAATGGCTTACCCAGTCTCTTTGCATGTGAAACGTTAATTAGCGTGTTTTCTTGAGAGTTTTATTTAACATGTGTATGACTTCCTGAAAGTATACCAAAATATTATTCAAAACAAAAGGTAATAAATGCAGAGGTAGTACATAAGAAAACAGAATAAGAAACTTGTTTATCTTATAAATCAGTTTTCATATGTCAAAAATCAGTCAAAGCACTTAGAAATATGAAATTATTCCAGCATATGGAAATAAATTGGTCATAAATGATCTCCTGCAATATTAAAATGTTTCATACATACCTTAAAAAAAACCAAACAACCCAAACCAAAAAAAAACCCAACAAAAAACCCCCAACCCAAACCCACAAAACAACCAACAAAAAGACCTCAAAACCACCCAAAATCAACAACGTGATCAAAATCCGTAATCTCCAAGTTCCTCATGTGCTCCTTTTCCTGCCATCCACTCTCCCCAGGGTTTGTCATCTTGTGCTGTCAAGTGGGTCATAAGTCATAGCAGTGGTGACTGTTTCTAGGTCAGACAGTAAGATGTTGGGAAGAGTAATTTTATAAGATGCACGGAAATAGTATTTTACTTTTACAGTAGGGAAGTACTGACTTGCTACAAAATACTGCATTAACTTCACTCCACAGACTGATTTCACTGAACCGATGGTAGTGACATGCCATTTTCACAGCTGGTACGATAATCCATCTCAATATTGTTTGAAAAGAAGAGGAAGGGAAAGGGGAATATTAGGTTACACGTTTCCAGACGTGGTAGGGAAAGGAACTGAACTGTCTTGATAGTTACCCTAGCTGTTCTGTTATCTTTGTGGCTTATTGTATGTGAGGCATTTAGCACCTTGGCACCATTTTTAAAAGGTATCACAATAGTTCAAACTGCAAAACCAGGCTAATCTGCTCTGTTTTTATTAACATCATACTTCGCCATTTGAGCAAGGACATCCACTTTCATAAGGTTAAACTGTTTTTTAGCAAACAAGTTGCCCTTGAAGACTTTTCCTACCACACCTTGATTATACCTGTTTAAAAAAAAAAAAAAAAAAAAAAAAAAGGCAGGTAGTGAAAAAGCAGTGGTGTGGAAGGGAAGCATGCTTTTAAGAGGAAAATGTATGCATATGCACACCGAGATCCTGTAGATCGTGTGATTTAGATGTTACAGAACCTCTAATAACGCTGTGGTGCAGGTGAAGTTGTTCTGTGGGCTGATCATGACTAAAGTGTTTGTTTTCCATCCTTCCTAGAAATTAAGAAGCCTCCGGTGGCCCCCAAACCAAAATTTGTGGTAGGACACAAGGCGACGCCTCCACCTGTTGCACCGAAGCCCGATGTTGTACTTTCTGGTGTTATACAAGCAGCAAGGAAAACCAAGCCAGCAATTGCACCGAAACCAAAGGTTCTCAAGAGCTCATCCATTCCGGAAGTTAAACCTCCGTCATCTACACGAAAAAGCACAAAAAGCTTTGAGGAGCACAGGGGAGATTCTTCTCAAACACTAGACCACCTGAACTATAAAAATGAAGCCTCGGAAGGGAGTACTGATAACACAGCATATATTCTACCAGTGTCATCTTGCAAATTTGAATGCCTTCATAAGCTTGGAAATGGGGAGAACACCTGTAAAACTCAGATCATTTTTGAGCGCTTTGACAACTTAGAGAACATCAAAGTTGGTGAAAAAACTGCACTAGCTCTGGGGGATAGTCACAATGAAAAACTGGCGAATAGAAATCAGGTGGTTTTGAAAGCCAGCATTTTGGAAGAGAAACTTAAGGATGTTCTAACTCATAGTGTGTTTCCTAACAGCAGTCCTGTGAGGCACAGGTATGCAGACAAACTTGGCAAAGGGGATGGCAGCAGTTCCAAGAACAACGTTAAAATAGAGTTTATGGAACTTGTACAGTCTTCGGCGCCTTCTGAGGTAGCTAAAGGGAAGCAACAAAATACTGACAGTAAGCTCATTGCTGATGAGTTTCAGATGTCTGAAATTTGTCCTAGTTTGACTGAAAATAATCACCATTACTCTTGCCCATTGGACCAGGAAATCCTGGAAAATGAAAATTTAAGTAGCAATAGTACATTTTCAGGTGAAAAGGGTGTGAGAGCAGATGCTGATAAAACCTCCTCTGAAACATCTTCAGTCCTGAGCTCAAAAGTGCTTCCAGTCCCTAAGCCAAGAAAGCCACGTGCTGCCTGTCTAATCCGTCAGGATGGCATAGACACCGCAGGAGAAGGAACAAAGGAACCGTCTAATTCAGAGAAAGATTCCTTTGGACTTGTGGAACAAAGCGTTAAAAAGCCAGCAAAAATTAATATCCTTGGTCAAAGTGTTTGTTATAACAATAACACAGAAGTGCTTCATCCTGAAAAATGTGAGATAACTCAAAGCAATGCAGAAAAAACACATCAGGTGAAGGAACCTGCTGCAGAAGAGTCAACTTCACAAAATCTTTTGCCTCAGTTGTCACAGAAAACTTCTGATTTGGTGGAAAGTGTTGAATGTTCTTTAGATGCAGACCGTAACGTAGTTAACTCTATAGATGAGATGACAGATGATGCCAGTATGCTAGATGCTGTGGACAAAAGGACTAACTTTGTCAGGTGTGATACTTTGTCCATGAGTTTGCCAAAACAACTCAAATTAACTGGCAGTCAGCACTCATCTGCCTCCAATAGCCTCCATGTTTCCCAACAAAAATTGGAAGATAAAGAAGTTAAAATAAAGGATGAAAGTTCTCCAAAAATCGTTCCTAAGAAACCACAGCGGCACAGCCTACCAGCTGCTGGCCTGCTGAAAAAAGCTGCATCAGCAGAGCTTGTGGAGAAAAGTTCTTATCCTTCGAGTGAGGACAAATCGAACAGTGTTCTGCAAGGATCTCACTTCACGCGTCCACCAGCCAAAGAGCAAGGCGCGCTGTCGTCCTGTGACATACCCAAACGTTCTTCTGAGAAACCCGTCTGGAAGTTACCTCATCCTATTCTTCCATTTTCAGGAAATTCTGAATCACTAAAAACTGCTAGTGTTGCTACCACCTTCAACCACTTGACTGTTGTGACAAAGCCCAGGGCCAAATCTCTCTCTTCTGTGGACATGGAAAGGACAGACAAGCCTTGCAAAGACCATCAGAAGAAAAATAGCTTGAAAAAGTTTCTTAACATGAAACTGTCGGTTTGCTTACTGAAAGGCGACTTCCAAAAATTTTTGTCTAAAGGCAGCCAGTCAATGGATAGTGCTGTTGCCAGCCTTTCCACTGGGGAAGGGTATGGAAGTGGTAGCAACCGGAATATAGCATCTGTAGGCAGTGAAAGGAAAGCTAAATCTGCCAAGGCGCATTCAGTAGAAATAAGTAGTCCGGCATTACAGAAGAAGAGGCAGAGAAACAGAAGCCAACCTGAGATGCGAAGTAACCAAAGGCTGGAGTCTTTAGATGGGCACGTGCTATTGGGAGAGAACTTGTCACAAATGCATTTGAATTCTGTAACCAGCGCTTGTGCTCCAGAGTATGAGAATGTGCGTCACTATGAGGAAATACCTGAGTATGAGAACTTGCCTTTTGCTATGGCTGCTGCGAGAAATCTCTGTTTTGAATGTCACAACTCCAGCAGTGTGGAAGACCAGACCCCTGGCTTCTATGAGGTTGAAGAGCCTTGTGAAGCTACAAGCAGGCGTTTGAGACTTGGCAGGTAAAATAAAGAGAAAAGGGAAGTTAAACAGCATCATTGCAACTCTGTTGGTTGTAAACATGTTTAGATGATGACTTGAGAGGCTGTACCCCTTTCATTAAAGGTCAACAGGACAGTCATTGCTGAGTATCTTTATATGCTTTTGCTGTTTGGAAAACTGTTTGCACTTGGTAAAGAGTGAAGAGAAATAAATAAGATAATTTTTCCTCATATATGATTAAAAATTCAGGACACTAACATATGTGCTTTTCCAGATTTAAAGCAAATCAGATACAGTCACGTATTTGTATCCAAGAATACTTAAATGGGGAGGAATGAAGAGTCTCGGGATGAATTTGAATAAGCATCCACAGAGTGCATAGTTGCTAGGTTTGTAGGGGGAATTAGTATATTTTTAGGTCAGCTAATAGATCTGGGAAAAGGAGGCAAGCTTTTGGTTATGCAAATTCTTCATCAGGTCTTGAAAGCTTCTTGGGTATAACAGAAGATATTGCCTCCCTGAATATAAACAGTCTTCTGTATCTCCCTGTGCTCCCTGCGAAGGTGGTAGTAGTGTGAGTTCTGTGTGACTCAGACAGAATATTACTGAAAGATGGGGTCTGGTGACTCTGCAGGTTGCTGCTGAGTTTCGTTGTCTCAGGAGGTGGTGGAGACAGATAACATCAGCAGATTCGAAAAGGGCTTGGACCGATTCATAGATATGTCCAAAACAGATGCATAATGCATAATGGCATAGGCAGGAGCAGATCTTTTAATAATTGTAATACTGTGATTGCAAATGTTGGGAAGAGGAACCGGCCACAAAAAGTGTCCAGGCTCGTATGTTCTCCCTAAATAGCATTGCTTACTGTGTCTGCCAGAGTGTTTTAACAGGCAAAGCATTGTTTTGATCCAGCACTGTATTACTTAACTTCCTAACTTCAGCTAATCAGTTGGTCGTACAGATCCTCAAGATTTATCTCAAACCAGCAATAAGGATTTGAATGAAATATGCAGGCTGTATGTTTCAGAGTCCCCAGCAAACTTCTTTACAGTGTTGAGAGTATATGCCTATTGACAAAAATAAATGAGCTAGCTTATAGTCACATTTAACTTAATTTTTCACTGGGAGTTACTAAGCTTCTTTTTATTTTGGGGGTGTGTGTAGCAAGCGCATGCTCCAAGGAATCTGAGAGCTGGCCATTCTTCAGGGGAGCATGTTCTCTTGCATAGGAGGAGACAAATATTTTAAGTGGCATCCTCTATTAATAATTGTTTATAGATTTGATATCCTCAACTTTTGTTGACTGTTTGATGGAAAGCACGAAGCCTTATTATAGGAAGTAGATTTCTGGTTACGGGCTCGGTAGTAGTATATTTATTCCTGTTTGTTTTCACTATTTTTCTTGTTTACAGTAGGGCGTTTCTTGGTTTTGTGTTGGTATAGTTTAAGTTCCTGACTAAGTGTATGATTTTTGTTTAAGTTGGTTTGGCTATCTTTTGGGGATTTTGACCGGGCTCTCTTAGCATTCCCTTGAATTGATTTACCTAAGAAGGGTGAGACCAAACTTAAATAAGGGTCTATTTTATTTTATGTGTTTATGTGTTCTGTTTTGGTTTGTGTTGTGGTTTTGGGTCAGATGAACATATGTCTTGGCTTCAGGAAAAGAGAAGGACTGTTTTGCTATATGAAGTATGGTAGGCATGAGACTGCAGTTGCTCCTTGGGTGAAATTCTGTAGTTTTCTCACCTGGCTGAGCATGAGAGGTATATATTTATTCCCTATCCACACAAACCTTCCCTGGTACCAATGGTGTTTTAAGGGTTTAAATGATCTCTTGCACCCTGCTACATCTGCAACAATACCTGCTCCCTCAGCTGGATGTTGTTGACATAACTGGGTTTGTGTTGTGTTTTTTCTTTTAAAAGCACACCATAGAAAACTGTATCCAGAACCCTTTATGTAAGTGTTTATTTTAAATTAGAATACATAGCCAGAAACTACCTTAGGAAACAATTAATGTGTGCAGTTATGTCAGTAGATCTCAGGGAACAAAGAAATTCCTAGGGAAAAAAGGGACACAATGGGGCAGTGGTCTCCTGACCTGGATCATCTGCTGCTGGAAGAGCAGGTACAGATGCTCGTTTTGGCTCTGGCTTGTGAGGTGGTGTAAGGGTCCTTGCCCGGACGGAGCCCGGCAGGCAGCTGCTCCAGTTTTCCCATCCGTTGTTATCTCAAATCCTTTGAAGCTTCTTTATCAATGTCATCCTACCTTTTCTGCATAATTCTCTCAGAGCCTTTTATCATTTCCTGGGCCAGGTGGTATTATAAAACCGGTTAGAGAAACAGCGCGGATGTTATTGAAATAATTACTGCTCGCGTTTTCCCCAGCCTGTCAGAACACGCACTTAGCTCTTCTTCGTAGATCATGGCACATAAAACTCCTGTAATGCACTGCTAATGGGGATCTCAAAGCAAATTATCTTATGATTAAAGCCAACGTACAAATGAGATTGTTATTCTGAGAAATTCATAGACTGATTGCCTACACTTCTAGTCGTAATACAATATACGCAGTATATTATGTCTGAACGCCAGGCATGCCATAACCAGAAGAGTTTGGTGGTGTCTTTACCCCATATTACATTTCTTTCTGGAGGAAGAAATAAAATTTTCATAATGTCCCCAGTGCTTTGGTGGTTACTGAGGAATTTCTTCCCGATCTCATCTGGTGAAACCAGTATGCTTTAATGGAGAATGGTAATAGCTTCTGACACTCTTATCCTAAATTCATATTTCTTATTAAATTCAGATACATTTTGTTTGCTTTGGCCTTCCCACAGGGATTTAAATGCAAATGGCGGGCCTGGGTAATTAATGGTATATCATTTGTCACTTACCACTTGGTTTTTGAGTTGTTTGATGTTACCCTCCCTTCCACTGAAGGTGGGCTTGGCTTTGAAAGGTGGAGAACCAGGGTCCTGATACAGCGTGTGAACCACTGAGGTGAGACAGATGCTGTTGATGGGAAACTGATGGATTGTGCTTGTCTTAAGTAGTTCAGGGGAATATTCTCAATAAAGAAAGTAATGACAATACCTTGGGAGCAGATAGTCCATGTTTTGTTTCCACTATTGAAAAAAGAGATCTCTTGAAATGATTTTAAGGGATTGCTTATTTGGTCCTAGTCTACCTGTTTAACTACCAATTTAAAATAGATAATGAAAGCGAATGTATTATTATGAGAACTCTGTAAACTAAGTGAGGGAAGAATAGATGCTGTGGGATAGAAAATGTACTGTTAAATGTAAAAGAAGTTTTAAATATCATTATCCAGTTGCAGATAACAGCAGGGAAAGCATCTCTTTGTGTGTGTGTTTTTGAGAAACGAGCGGTTCAGGTCCAAAAAGTGAAAAGTCAGTGCTGCTGGTCCTACCACAATTCATTTTAATCTTGTCAGAGACCAGTGGTTGAGATGGCTCTGTTTTGAAGTAACACCATTTTTTTTTAAAGCCTCCTAATGAAAGAGAAATAAAAAGAATCCTCTTTTTAGTGACAAACCTTTATTCTGAGGAGGACAGCAAAATCCTCCTTAAAACCAAAAGTAAAATTTGTCCAGTAATCTAAAGATACAAAGGAATGGTGGACGTGCCTTGGAAGATCTGTCATGCTGCAGAAAACAGAAACTTAAACTTCTCTGGATCTTGTGGGCTTCCTTTTCATGTTTGTTATGTTGTTCTAGGCAAGAGAATTGTACTTCAGGTTGAGTGAGTCTGCTCCCTCACCCTTCAGGGAATAGCATATTGTATTTACTGGCTGCTTTTGACTGTTCCTGCAAGACGTTGCAAATGTACATGACTGCTGATTGATTTTGACGAAATTTATAGAGGAGTTGTGTTTCCAGCTAGGATTTTTCTTTGGAAAGGGCTGGGGGGGTGTGCCACATGGTAACAATCCTTTGAGCTCTTAATGTTGGTTTAACTAAATACTGCTTCCTATTTTCCCCACCCCTGCTGATTTAGAATAATCCATTGAAAGAACATCTCAATGCAAAACGTAAGTTTAGTTTTCCGGGCTAAATTCTGCTTTGGTGACTGGGTCCCCAGAGGTCAATTAAGTGTCCATGAAAGCCTTCCTGGAATATTGAATTTAGTATTGAAATCTGCGTGGCTAAGCACTTTGCTTTGATACCAATTCCTCTTTGATGTACTGAATTTAGGGTTGAGACATGGTTCTGATGAGCAGTATTGCACCAGATAAATGTGTTGTCATTTAGGGATTGGCTATGTTAGGGAAGGGTTTATTTCTGCAGTTGCAAAATTCCCATTGAAAAACATTTCAAGAGAAAAACTACATTCATAAAATACTGCGGGGTCTAAATAGTATTTAAAACGGTTTTCAAATGCTTATGCTGAGATTTGAATGTACAAAATACATTTTAGGTATTGAAAGTGTTACATTTAGTCATTAAAAACCACATTTTCTTTTTACTGAATTTTATTGAAGGATATAATTTCCTGATAAGTAGAGGCCAGGTATGTAGATCTTTTGGATTTCATCTGTTTTGTAAAGACGATAATGGATTAGTTTCTGATCTGAAGAAGTCAGGTTCCTTTTCCTCCATCAGCTCTGCAGTCTTGCCCTGTCTTCCTGTCTCCCCCTGTGCTTCTAGCTGGCTTCTGCCCTTCCTTCGTTAGATGATAAATTCTTTCTCTGCAGTTGCACCTCAGGTTTTAATGGAAGAGCTTTGATAATATGCTATTTAGGTTTCCTATCAGACTTCGTTATCTTCAGTCATGTGTTATCACTGGCTTGCTTCTTGTATTCTGCTTCCTTGAGCCTGCCTTTTTCTTTCCCCCTCGCTTTCTCACGTACATGTTATGCAGCTGGTAGGCTTCTGCCAACTCCGAGGGCTTGTCAGTAGAGAGTGAGTCAGATGGCTGGGATCTCCGCTTCCCGTCCCCCGCCAGGCTGAATGCAAAGCTGATCTGGCAGTCCCCGGCTCTGCCGCTTGGGAGCAGGGAATGGACAAAGCAATTCTTGGCTACCGGACATGAGGAATGTGATGTCTTGCTGATTTCTCGCATTTTGCTATTTTATGGGCTATGGGGTGTCTAATCAGGGTCCAAATTGGTGAGAAATGGAAATGTTGGGAGCACCGTTGCTTGGGAATAACGATGTTCTGACACAAGGACTGGGAAGGAATTGGGTGTATGCAGGTGGTGGGACCCTCATCCTGGGGCTGCACACCACTCTCGGAGCTCCTTCTCTTTCCTGAGGGTTACTCAAATAAGTGACCTTGGGTCTGGAATTATTCAGACTATTTTCTAGTGTCAAGTTAATTATTTTATACTACTAGGGTGGCAGTGAAACTACATGAAAGACTTGCAGTGAATTTTTTTTTTCCTCAGGAAAGCATATGGTGCGTTTGGGGATTTTATTTTTTTTTCTTTCCTTGCCAAGAGTCTTTATGCAAGTCAGTGTCTCCATGGTCTGCTTTTCCAGGAAGCAAAGGACTTTTCCTTAGTGTTGGGGTGGCTTTTGGTCATACAGCTTTATAGTTTAGTCTACTATACAACTTGAGATAAAATGCATATATTGTAAGAAGAAGACATGCACTCTGGGAAAACAGAAATACTTAAATCTTCTAAAGTAATCTGGGAGAAATATGCTGATCCCTTTGTTTTGTTTTGTTTTTAATCAGAACAAATAGGAACTTTCTTGCTTTGAAAGAATCTTGACACGCGCTTTTGCAAATGTGTTTGAGATGTGTTAATTTAATCTGTTTTGATGTTGGGGAAAGATTCTGAGTGATGTTCTCCCTCTCCAATGAAGGAGAGAAAGGAGTTAGAGAATTCCAATACCAAGTCCATTATTCTAGTACACAATCCAGTCTTGAAAAGGTTGGAAAGGTCTTCTGAAAGAAAAACAATTGTGAAGATCTCAGAGATGGTCATGAAAGAGAATTTTTGTCTTTGGCATTTCTTTCCTCCCTCTTTTCAAGGGGGGAGGAATCCCTATTGATTTTGGTAAAAGAAAGAGATGGATGAAGCAGGTTGATACCGCCACAGCACACAGGGAAACTTTTGATGGAGTTGGAGGTGCAATAATGAAACGCTTAGAATTTATCCGAAGGTATTACAAGTGCCACATAAAAACAGATGTGGTTTAAGTTCTTGACATTATCTTTTTACTGCGTGTAGCTGGGGCCGGGTGTGTTTGTGAGTATGAGGGGGACAAAGCTGATGGTGGTGATGAGGCAGGCACTGGTGGGTGCGTTGCCCAGCTGCTGGGTGAACCCCTCTGTTGCTCTGCGAAAGGTTTGGTGGTTACTTTTGTCATCGTCTTGGCGCAATCTAGAAAATTACATCATGTTAACCTTGGAGCACATGAAGTCCGTATGCATTAAAAGAGACGTTTTGAGGGTCAGTGCAACAAGCCAAGCAATAAACTGCTCTATCCTTCATTTCCCACCAAAGAAGTGCTCACAGCAGATGGCGAAAATGCCCTAACTATGCTATTCCCATCGATCCCCCGGTACAATACAAGGATGTCCTCGTCCTTCCTCCCAGTGACGTTGCCTCAGCTCGACATGTCGCCTCTCGCCTTTAGCCGAAGGGCGGCTCGGTGTGATGGGGGGAGCCTGAAGTAAGCAAAGCAGCGCGTTAAAAACCCTGTGTCCTTTCGCCTGCTTCCTAACCCCCCTGTTTATGGACAACAGGAACTCGGGTGTCACGCACTTTCTTCAGTCAATCTCCAACGCTTTATCTTTTTCTTTCCTCTTTTATTCCACGTCTGTTTTTTTCCTAATTTCAGCATTCTTTATATGTATTTCCTTTTCCTTTAGATGGGGGAAGCTCACTTAGCATTGCGTGTTTGTCACCTGATACTGGCCTCCAACACGTGCGCTCCGTCTCTGGTTGCCAACCGTGGTATAAATTGCAGGTTAAAGAAATGTAGCTCCAGAGCGTACCTCAGATGTAGAGTGGAGAGTCAAATGTGACATGAGGATTGATGAAAGACCCATTTATATGCTCAACAACAGCCTTTTCCTGTGGGTTATTTTCAGCGTTGGCTCAGGAAATGTGCTTGTGAAGCTCTGTAGTACTCTGGTTATGGTGATATTTTAACTGCAGCAAGGTCTAATGTAATCGTATAGGTAAAACAGTAAGATTTTTGAGGGGCATAAAATAAATGTTGGAAAGAAAGCAACCAAAATATTAATTACAATTTTATTTAAATGCCAACAGTGATATTAATACGCCTTATTTACCCAACATTTATATTTGATCCAGTTAAAGATGTTTTAATGAATAGACTTACAAAACTATGCAGATATGTTGTTTCAATGCACTAGGCAAAATTTAGGTTAAGGAATGCAGGTTTTATTTTAGATGCTAGAATACAAGAAGTTTCTGTTGAAAATATTAAGTTTACGTAAGTTTTAATTTTTCCTTAAAATATCTTTGTGCTTATGAAAAACTGCTCCACTCAAGCAGAAGTGGACTAAAAAAATTCTCTTAAGATGCATGTAAATAAATAAAAGGAGTTTTTATCAAAATTGCCATTTTGATAGCTACAACTTGAGCCTTATGACTTGGTGATTTCAACGGTGCAGAGTTCAGCTGATTTTTCTGTTTTGGGTTTTTTCCCCCCGCAGCGATGTTCCTGGGGGTCAGATGTTCTGTATTGATTTTGAGATGAGATGAGAAGTTTAGAAGTGTCAAAATCCCATTCTTCTAATCTGCGCAAAAGATTAGAGGAAGAGAGAGCATAAGTCCAGTCTTGAAAGCTATTGAGTGTTGGTTTCAACGAAACTATTTCAACCTCTCTTTTTCGGCAGACTGCCCAGGAAACTGCATCAGCTCCTGTGCATGCAGACAGTTTTGTGTTTAAGTCACTCCATGTTTTTTTTAAATCTAGGTGACAACCTTTTGAGTACTTTGCTACTTGGCTTTCTTTTGTCATCTTCTTGGTATCTGACGTGTAAAAGATGGAGTGCAACAGATTGTGTATTATTTCGAAATTGAACGAGCAACTGAACGAACCATTGAAGTGAGGTATTACAGCCCTGATTTCAGGGATAAAGTCACCAAAAACATAAAAATAATGATCCGTCAATATAGAAGATATTTAGGGCCTTGCATTAACTTTGATTTTAGTGGAGCTGAAGCAGTTGAACATTAGAATGTCTTTACTTTGCCAGGGCTACCATGACAATTTTGTTTGAAATGGGTATTAATGGGAGATTTGATTCTCGCTTGGTCTAAGTTTTCCCTTTCCTATTTGATGCATTTGATTTGAGATTTTTGTCACATTTTTATTATAGTCTTCTAGAAGTCTATTCAGTATGTGCTGGAGTTGTTGTTGTTGGTTTTTCTTTTTTTATGTGACTGGAAAGTGTTATTTTTCTTCTGATCCTGCTGTCCTTTCCCAGTAAACGTTTTCCCACTAGGGTCTGCTTTGTGAATTGAGAGAAGTTAGAACAGCAGGTCCTGACTGTAAATAAGCACTGTATTTTGGTGGTCCTTTTTTATATTGTTTGTTTTCACTCCCATGCCAGGAGTTTTTTTTCCAAAAGTCTTGGCTGTGAGCACTGTTGATGTGCACCTCTCCCTATGAAGTAGGGCTGGAAACGAGAATTAGTAAGGGAAGGCAAAAAGCTGTAAATTCTGCAAAGACTTCCCGCTTTACCTACCCTGGGAGGGAGGTAATTCCTCACAGCTTTGGGTGGAGATGGGAAGAATTGATGCAGCAACTACTTTCCTCGTTCGAGTCTCCAGGCAATGGTTTAAATCCCTGGGCTTTGCCACAGCGTTTCACTTTCCAGAACCAATGCTCAGGCCTGTCTCCCTGTATCCTCTTGGACTATATTCTGCTACGTGGGCATAACGTCCTTTTGGCACTCACCGTTGCTGGCGCCGTCCCAGCGATGCCACCGTCTCTCCTGCTTGTCACGAGGGCGGCCGTGCCACGCTGCTCTGGAGCTGAACTGGCCCATTGTGGGCAACAGTTTTCTCGAAGAAAAACTGAGACTTTTTTTTTTTTTTTTTTTTTTTAAACTGTGGCTTTTCTATAGCGAGTGTGGAAACATCTGAAGCATGTGTGTGTGTTTATGTTGAACTTTCCAAGGGATTGAGGAATTGTCAACAAATGGTCTCGCAGAAGGTTGCTCCTGTGAGCATGGAAGGCTGCCTGTGGCGAGAGCCTTCCTTGGGCGCCTCTGGCCGCGGGAGCTCCTTTTTTCAAATCGCAGCTAAATATGGAGATAATCTGAGAGCTGTTTGCACCTTTTTTTTTTTTCCTGTTTCTTTTTGCTTTTTAAAATTATGTGTTATGGTTTGAGTAACCCACAAAAATTTGTTGTCATTTAGACAATAATCTAATTTTTAGATTATTTAGACAATAATCTATCACCCAAGGACCCCACCCCACCTGGGAAGGGAAACAGGGGAAAAAATAAGGAAACCTGAGGGCTGAAATATCAACAGCTTTAATAGGATAAGACTAAATAATTAACATTAATAACACTAAAGAACCAATACTGATCCCAATACCAATATAAAACACACAAGGATTATACTCAGCCCATTCTATCAGTAGAAGCTGTGCACTCCCAGCAGTGGACAGCAAGTGTCGGACACTGTGAGCGCTACGGCTTTGGGAGGAAAGGAAGGGCTCAGGGGTCTGGCACCGGGGCAAGGAGTTCTTTGGACCACAGCCATCAGAGGAGGAGAGAGAACTTCGTAGCAAACTTTCTAATTTATATCGAATGGGATGTTCATGGTATGACATAATCCTGTTGGCCATTTTGGGTCAAGTGCCCAGGTCTTGCTTCTCCTTGTCCCCCACACCTGGCTAACTCGAAAACATTGAGACCTTGAATCCCACATAGCCTAGCTGGCTATAAAGTAAGTATTTCCAAAAATTCAGACACTAGAGTCTTCTAAAAGTGCCGTTTTCCCAAGCATTAGACTAGAAACTAGTCCTGTGTCACTCAAACCAGGACATTGTGCAATGAAGTACGCTCACAACTGTACTGATCATAGTATGCCTGAAATAACGTGACGGACGGAATGGATTGCTTGAAAGAAGAAAAGACACAAAATTGATTCAAGTATGAAACACATATGACAAATGCCTTGCTTATTTTTTTGCTTCGAGCACGAGTCAGATTTATTTTTTTCTTCCTGTTGAGGAAAGAAATAAGTGCTGTCTTGGCCTGAGGATAACAAATAGTGAACTAGATGCTGCTGGCTGCAAAGACTTGGATAACTCGGTTCCAGCAAGTCAGGTGCTGCAGTTTGCGACATGCTCAGCCAAGTATGGAGGGAGCTGCCAGTGGCATGATCTAACAGGCTAAATGTGGTGGCAGCTCTCGGCAGTGTTTGTGATATCCTCCTTGCCCAGAAAAACCAGGTGTGAGCAGGGAACGCCAGAGGTAAAGACCGGGACAAAGAGGATCGTTGTTGGAGTTTCTCTTGGCAGGAGCAAACTCCCGGCGTTCCCACCTGGGCTGTCTCTGCAGCCAGCCCTTCGCCCAGCAGGCAGCAGACACCTTTCGAAGTACAAGTGGCTCTGAACCAAAATCCATTTTAAATCGATGGCCTTGAGCTTCTCTTTTGACATCAAGGGTCCTGACTTCCTAAAAAATACATAGATGCTTATGCATGCATACACTGCATACAATATTGCTTAAAATAATTCTGTTGGAATGCTTGAAGTCTTTAAATTGCATTTCAAAAAAGTAACCTGATGTGCGCAAACCATTTTCCACTGGAGTTGCTCAGCTGGATGTGGGTTGTTTCTGTTTTCTAGCTGTGATTCTTGAGGAGTGTTTGTGTTTGTAATTGTATCCTTAAAGTGCCCAGAGAGAATATAGCGCAATAGTTATAAGTGACGCAAATAATCGTGGATTCATTGGTCTAGTTTGTTTGCCTCTTGTTTTGTGGTACTTTTTTTTAAAAGACTGTTGTAGAGGTCTGTGTCGTTCCTCAGACACGTCACCTACGGAAGGGTAGCTCACAAAAGGAACTCATGAATATCACAGGCGCGATCTGCTCAGGTGGTCTTAAAAGTATAAATAAAAGGGAGATTGAGATTAACTGCCTGTTGTGTTCCTTAGCATCAGACCAATAAAAACTCCTGGTCTCTTGCCTTTTTTGTTGTTATTAGGACTAATAACACAAAGAACTTACTAAAATCATTGAGTTGTCACTGCAGAAGAATGGCATAACTTTACTGCTATCGTGTAAAATCCTGTTTGAGAGGACACCTTGCTATCTCCCTCTCTAGCTGTGAAAAAGCACCATTTTTGGCAGAGAAGTTGAAGCCCAAGCAGCTTGGCTGCAATAAGGCAACCAGTCCCCAGCACTGGCAGCCAAGCCAGCACCGCGAGAGCCACAGGCTCTGGTATCCACCAGCTGTTCTCCCACTGCACCTAGAGAGGAGAGACGTGATCTCAGCTTCAGCTCTTTCCATCTGTGCATCTGTCATTAAACCAGAGAGGTGACTGATGCCGTAGGAATAACTCAGATACGTAAGCCACCTGGTCCAGGCTGCATTTCATCCTCATTTACTGCTTAATGGTCCGGTATGCATGAAGGAGAAATGAAAAGCAGGGGGACATGAAGAGGACGATGAGGGAGGGAATTTTTTAGCTATAATGATGGACAGTCAGCATTGTTCAGAGAATCTGAAGTTTAAATAATGAGGTGAATATGATGGGTTAGGGTCCAGGTGCATCTGGAGTGATATGAGGTTCATCTTTATGCTTTTCAGACCGGTTTGTGAAAGGAAATGTGGGCATGTTGGCTTCTTGGGGATGGTTGTAGAGCTGAGGTATTGCAGCAAAAAGTACCTCATCCAAAAAGTACAATAACTGATGCCTTTATTAATCTTGCTGATCAGTAATGCCGTCATATATTTTCTTAAAACTTCCATAGGAGCTCCCTAGTGATCTTGGTTAGCATTCATTATTATCTTTGTGCTTTGACAAGTATGCTTGCTTTCTAGAACTGATTTCCTTTTTTCCAAAAACCTGCAGTAAATAAATAAATGCATGCTGAAGACATTGAACTGTCTTAAATAAAAAGTATTAAATTAAAGCAAAAGGAAGTACACTAAACAAAATCAAGCTATTATTAACCAAGCAATAATTTCACTTTTGCTTTGGCTTTCTAAGAGCATCTTCTGTTGTCTTGAGCACCCAAATCAGATAATTGCTTCTTAAATCGCTCAGGATCTTAACTTTATTTCTATATTTACAGCCCTTCTTTGTTCCTCAAAAGAGAGATTCTGAATTTAGATAGGACCTAACAGAAAAGATGCCAAGAAGTTTTTTTTCTTTTCTTTTTTCCTTTAGTCTTTTAAGTCTTTTATCCTTGGAATTTCCCAGAAGCATACAGCTAGGATCCATTGAGGGATTCGATCAGTGAGGCTTGCTGCCTTTCCTACAGCTACTACAATTATGAGGCACTATGAAAATATATAACAGCCTTATCAGCTGTTGCCTCTGCAGAGAGACGGTGTGCTTTTAGGTCTTTAAAAAAAAAAAAAAAAAAAAAAGGCAGCCGAACATGCCTTAATTATTGAAATTGATTGCAGGGACTGGTGATATTAAAATCTGAAAATGGATGAGCCACCAATAGTTACCTCTCTGGAGGAAAGTTAGATGCAAGCAGCTGTGAAAGGGTTCTGAAATGCTGTAATGATACAAAAAGGGTTTGAGATGAAATGTTATAGTAGGATATGCTTATTTGCTCTCTGATGTTTTGGTGTGTATTTTGTAGTTGAGTAGGAACTTTAGTTTGTGTAATTTTGCCTGTATGTTGAAGGCTTTCTTAAAAAATTAACAAACAGAAATACCCACAAAAATGCAATGAAATACTGGAGGAAGAGCTAGAAGAACAATAAAGATGCTGAGACGCTCCTACAAAAAGCCGAGTAGAGTGGACACTCCTTTTAAAATAATGAAAGGATGAGAAAAGAAGAATTTAGCAGAGGGTTGTATGCAAGGTTCTGTTCATTTGGCAGTCCTATATATTTTTGATTACTTGCTGGAAGTAGAAAAAACATCTAAAAATAATGATGATCACAAGGAAATGTGTGTAAAGCAGCAGGTTCAGTGGATGAATCTATTTTAACAACTACTTTGGACCTGTGGAAACTTGCTTTTTAGTAGTTATGGCAATGCTAACACTTGAAGTAATTCCAATATACTATAAAATACTTAATGTTGGGGCATTCCATGGCAGAGAATCTCTGACTCATCTCAGTCAAGCTTAAAATACTAATTGCCTTCTAAATGAATTGGGAACTGAGACTGAAATGTTAATTGTGACTTCAGGCTATAGTGTCCTGTGCAGTGTCTAAATCAGCAGTGCCTGAAAATGAAGCCTCAACCTTATTTGAAGCTTCTATAATAATACAAATAAGCTACTCTGAACTAGTCTTGTTCATCTTTTGAAGACAATAAGAGGTTTTTATGCTGTTTGGGATTTATTTTTCTGGCTGTAATAGCTTGATGGCAGTCCCTAAGTTTTGACAGTTGATCTTGCTGTATGCCTGACTAGGACTGGTGTGTTTTGTTTCGTTAGTTTTTTACTATCGCATTAGGAAAATACAGCACAATGTATATGCTTCATCCCATAAACTGTTCATTCCGAGGCAAACTAACGATCCTTTCATTTTATGTGTCAAATAAAAAAGCCCCACATCTATATTTAGACAACTTGCTCACAAGATACGGCAAGATATTCTTACTCAGTGGGCAGCACGTTGAGTTGGCAGTGATGGTGTTTCACATGACTGATAATGCAGAAGTTTCTCTCGGTAGCGCTGTGGGTAGGACAAAGAATCGTGATGAAGAGGGAACAAGATAGAGATAGTTCACAGTATCCCCAAAATACCTATCAGAAGAGCTGCTTAAAAATAACCACTAGTGCAGGCCTGTGGTAGTTTGGAAAAGGGGAATTGATATGTAGTAGAAAAGATTCTGTTTATTTAAGTATTTACTACTATTTCCAAACTCATTTAAAGGCTGCAAGGGATTTCACTTCATCCAGAGATAACTTTAAGAGAACTATATATACACTTGTGTTAGAGATGACTTCCGAGGTAAAAGTACAGAAAGAGTAATCAGTAAATACAAAACTTCTTTCTGTTTCGACAGTAACACCATAGTGTTTATGATGAAAGGTTAAGGCATAAGGTACAAGGAGTCTCACATGTTTTCCAGCACATGGCTGATAAAGGCAGATCAACACAGTGACTTTGTCACCATCTTCTCTGAAGAAGAGGGCACAGCCACAGATAGCACCAGGAGTACATCTGCCCATGGCTACAGTAGTGCGTCCTGTCCCTTAACTGGCGACTTGTCGGATCCTGGAAAATGGCTGGGTGGGAACTGACTTTTGATTTTTAATCATCTAATCACCCACTGCGGTTTTTGCTTTAAAAAACAAAGAAAGAAGAATTATTTTTTTTTTTTTTTAAAAAAAACACCACCAAAAAAACCCCTCAATAAAATGTATCAGGTGGGAGAACCTGAGGGCTGTGTTAGGCTGTGAGCTGAGCAAATACAGGATGAAGACATGTAGGGATCGCACTGAGGTGCTTTGAGTGATGGGGCAGATACTGCAGGCCAGATTTGGCAGATAGTTCTCTCAGCTCTCATAATTTCCTTTACACCAATAGTAGGTCCTTATGCACTACAAAGGCTAGAAAAGGAGCTTGCTGCTTAAACGTTGTGATTCACAAGAAGAAAAAAAAAAAGTGTGCAGTGAGTGGCTCTCATTTGTGGACACTTACTAAACATCCTAATTTTACTGAAACTTTCTCTTACATAAGCCGATCTTTCATTTAGAAAATCCTTCACCCAGCGCAGGCCAGCTAGTTTGATCTTCATCCTTCAGCGGTAACGGGGTTACTTTTGTGCAAGCAGAATACAGCCTTACCTAGAAATATGCTTCTCTGACTTCAAAAAGGGCAGGTTTTCTAAAACTTTTAAGTCTTGGCACAGTTGCCTGAATAGTTTAAATGGAAAACGATAGCAAAATCTGGGAGTAGGCATCCTGTAGAATACGCTTAGGCAAAAGAACTGTGATTTCACAGGTGTGAAAATGTTTTCTTGATGGGAAGTAATCTTCGTTAAAGGAAATTAAAGCAGCAATTAAAACAAATATTAAGGATAAGAAAAAGGGCAATAAAATGTCCATTAACAAAAGTAATGAATAAGGGACTAAAAAGTGAATTCCAGTGTGGTTAGAGATAAAGCGCTTAATACATTTTGCAATGGGGAATAAAAATACCCCGTATCAGATGTAGATTCAGTGACAGATGTGGATGGTAAAACTGCGAGTAACATAGTAAAATAAGGAATAGCGGTAGTTATTTCTGTTGCAGGTTTTGACTAAAGTGGGGGAATATCTACCTCATGTACTGCTACAGATGTAATAAAGATGTTTATCATCGATAAAATAAAATGATATGAGATGGCATCTGCTAAAATAAACATTCTCAGGCCAACAGGTCATTTGACACTGAGTTAGATAGACTAGGCAAGGAGTTAAGAAGTTAACAAGTAACTACAGAAGTCTTAATGTCCTGCCAGTGAGGTTCCAGGGGAAGATCCAGTGAAAACCTGTTTTTTTGCCTTCCTGAAGCTGGTGGAGGCTCCATGGGAACCCTCGCTCGTGTACTCAATGCGCCGCTGTCCTCCATGCTCGTCTCCCTGGTGGCCGCTCTCTTTCCGTGTGAAGTTGATAATTACCAAACTGAAATCATGGCTTGTCTCTCTGCACCCTGGGTGCTGCAGTGGTGGCTCCAGGTTTCGTTGAACTCGGTGATGTGCTTGCAATCTCCTTCCTCCCCCCACCCCATTCAGTTCTGGGAGACAGTAACTGCTTGGGTGTTTCCTGAGTCCTTCCTGTGTTGTCTTAATAGAACCAAGCTATTTTAATCTTTTCTATGTCTTCGTGACTGACCAAAGTCTGTTTGCCGGCCAACTTATCTTGTCTTTATCTCTAAATATATTTCTGTTTTGTGATCAGCATTTGTGTGTTGTTTCATTGGTGGTGTTTTGTTGTTTTTTTTAACTCTGCCTTGAGCACTGAATAATCATCACCTTGCTGTGGCTGCCAGAGCATCTTCACACAGCTAAGTATTCCTTACATCTGCTATTCACGTTATCAGCAGCCACCTCCCATAGGATCCACGCTGACAGGTTTTCTTTCCGGTAACTATCACATTTGGAGGTGGTGAGTCTGAAGACTTGCCCTCCATCCCTGCGTTCTTGGGATTCAAAGTTAGGAAAAGATCAGTCGTAACCATCCCTTGCGTCGGGAGGCAGAGGGCAGCTGTATGGAGAAGTGTGTAGCCCTGACAGATGTTGGCTGCACAAAATTAGGTGTTGAGCAGCGCAGTGAGCTCTCTGCTGGCTGCAACAGCTTGGGGGCAAGGGTTTCTGGATTTGCTTTTTGGTTTGTAGGGCAGCTAATCACTTGTGGCTCATATCACAATAAGCCTGAGGCATCTCAGCATCTTTTTGTAGACCTTGAACACAGGTTATGTGAATTTAGACACAGCTTTACTGTAATTGGCAATTATCAGATATTTTTAAGGATTAAAAGTAGGAGCCCAGGGATTTGCTGTGGTTTTATGTAACTTTACCAAAACTTCAGGCTCCGTTTCCTCTTGTCTCTGTTTTCTTCTTTATCTTTCCCTACCTCCTTTTTGATTTTCTTCTAGAATTGCATTTCTTAAATCTCTACTGAAGTTGTCAAGGCTGTTTAGAGGAAGAAGGTTGTGTGCCTGTCTCATGCAATTTCTGTATTGCAAATACAGCTGAAGCTAATGAAAAGAGACCTCTGTAATCATTGTACAGCAGGAAAACAAGGTTATATTTTATAGCTTTGACAGCTACCTGGAAGGTGTCTATCCCTGGGGGATGGGAGTTTTTAATCACAAAAGGTTCTGCTTTCTTGTTTTTAAGAGGAATTATTGGACAGAACAGTTATACTATGTTCCTGATGCAGTGTTTGCCTGATGCAGTTGTTTAGTGTACGCATTGAGAAAAAACCCTGTGTATATACATGCATCTAAAATTTCAGACAGAAGGCTCCAGTCTGAGTACCATATCTGGAACAACTCCTGATGCTGTGAGATAGAGGAGAGCAAAACAGCTATGATCCTTCTTTATCCTTCTGGTACACAGTACAAATGTTGCACCATATACGTGCATAGCAATAAGGGAATAGATTTATCAAATGTTGCTGTCAGGCACACTCTGAGGGACAAGAATAACATAAATACTTCAAAGATACTGTGGCTTTTGCTTGCTGTCAGTGAGCTTTGTATCAATACCAGCATAGATAAAACATTGGAGAGTTACGAGTCCGCTGTGGAAAAGCCTTCCACTGTCATCCTCATCTTCAGGTTACCCACTACTGTTTTCAATGTTTCTGATACCAAGTAGATCATTTATTGTGGTGTAAAACAGAAAACTCTTTACATAAATACAGTATAAGTTTATTGACTATACATATTTTAATTTTAGGTCCTTAGAAGACCACCACAATCATCCTAACGTGGTAATAGGAGATCTTCAGTCAGATGAAGAAGATATCATGAACAGTTCTGATGAAGATGATGACACAAATTCTGATTCCAGCAAAGGGGAGCCTGATCCTCAAGAAGATAAACAGGTATCTTTATTTTTATCTTCTGAAGCTATTCCTCACTCTTGCACTATTTTGTACATTGCAACCTCTTGGGATATTTTCAAATAAAAAGCATTGAGTCAACATAGCTTTATATATTTCTTTTCATTGTTCATATTGTTTAGTGGATTTTTTTCCTGAAATTTTAATTTAATATGTTTATGTTAATCTTTCACTGAGTCGTGGAGCTGTAGACCTGTTTACCATGCCCCTCTAATAGCGTTACGTCCACAGATACGTGGTTAGAGATCTTCAGTTTTGAAACTTGTAAATACCTTTTAATGGGGCTGTCTATGCCTCACAGATCCTAGAGTGCACAATGTTTCTTGTGCACTGAACATTTAAAATCAACTTTTGATTTGTCCGCCTTGGTGAAGCTCGAGGAAAGGTGCCAGGTGAAGGTTGCAAGGTCTGAGAAAGTCCTTCTGAAAAAAATCTCTTGGAAGCTGTATTTTTGCCTGGATGGTCCTGTTTTGGAGGTCTCAGCCATGCAGCAAAGGCTGTGTCCCGGTAACAATTTCTGTGCAGACAGCTTTCTTGCGTTTGCACGTTCTGCATAGTAACCTGACAAATCACTGCTTGGCACACAGGGGACAGATGACTCAACGGGTTTTTAGTTCTTCCTTTTCAATGGCATGAAACACAAAGGGCTCGACCTGCCTTTCAGCATTTAAGTTCCTTAATTCACTCCTTTGGTGCTGTGGAGAAACTATTGGTGTACGCACACGAGACCTGTCGTTGGAGGGTTGCAGAGCCACCTCTATGGCCCTTGGAGGGTGTAAGTCACACTTGACTGTTGCGGTTGAGGTCTGACCTTCTGCTAGCTTCTGTGAGTGCCAGCTTGTAATGATTTCCCCTATTTTAATTTTATTTCTTCTTTGTATGAGGAGCAGGAAGACAGTGCTACCTACTTAGAATGAAATGAAGTTCTGGGGGTTCCATCCCTCCCCTTGGGGACACCCACTTTATCCTCAGTCCTGGATGCCCTGACACCAGCCTCTGCCCATAGACCGGTACCTCTCCTCAGCAGCAGTCCTAGCACCTCTGTTTCCTTTGATGGTAGTTATATTTGTTTCCTTTCCTTAAAAATGAATAATAATTAAAAAAAAAAAACAAACAACAAAGGCAATGAGACTTTTTAGTGATGGAAGAGAAGGCTTGGTGATGATGTGTCAGACCTGAATATCGTTTAACTGAATCTTCTAGGAAGAAATTCTTTACTGTGAGGGTGGTGAGGCACTGGAACAGGTTGCCCAGAGAAGCTGTGGATGCCCCATCCCTGGAAGTGTTCAAGGCCAGGCTGGATGGGGCTTTGAGCAACCTGGTCTAGTGGGAGGTGTCCCTGCCCAGGGCAGGGGGGTTGGAACTAGATGGATCTTTAAGGTCCCTTCCAACCCAAACCATTCTATGATTCTGAGAAGAATAAATTGGGGAAGGAAAGGGAGCTGAGGGAAAAGCTTGTTCCTGTGAAACTAAGCAGGACTGTACCTGTATGGAAGCTAACTTGTGTGCCTCTAGAAATGCCCTCAACCTCTCAGGATGGAGTTTTACAGGAAAGTGTTCCCATTACAAGCTTCTCAGGCAGGTTTCATGGAGTAATTCAGTGCTTGCTGTGAAGCATCTGCTCGTCGGCTTGCTTCAGCCGCCCATGGCACGTGCGGCCGGCAGCTGGGGATTAACAGCCAACTTCCTAACAGGGAGAGCAGCTGCAGAGGAGAATGAAGCAGTCTCTGCGTCCATCATCAGCTGGGCTTGTTTTTATTTTTCCTTCCCACAAGCATGTGGCTGTTTTGATGCTTTTCATCCGTTAGAGGAGCTACAAGGTTCCTTCCCAATGCCGTGCCTCAGAGCCGGATTTGTATCCCTTCAGTCCGCCCATTAGAGACTCTCTTAGGCCCAGGGTGTCTTTGGCTGAGCAAATGCAACGTGGCCTTTTCAGTGCCAGCTGGTATGTGAAAAGTCTTTCAAATGGGCTTGAAAACAGACTGTGGTATTTCGTTTTGTAATTGTTTAGTGTTAGCATCTTGTTCTCAAAATACTAATTTTCGTCTCATTTGCAAGTGTCACATCTACAAGTGATGGCAGATACCTTGCTCTGCATAATCGAGTTACTTGTGAATTCAGTCTTGTAGGGGAGCGTGTCAGCTGTGCATGCTAAAAAGGCATCGGGGCCTGAGAATGGGTGTTACAATCTTGCCTGAATCCAATTGACCCTCACTGGGTAGATCTAAGTGTTTTTTTATAAATAAGTTTAATTTTAGAAGTAAAATGCCAGCTCTGTGTGAAGATATCCATGTAGCATATGAAATAAATAATGCATTTTGCAGATACGTCATGTAACACCAAATTATTAAATTTAGAAATTAATTTTAATTTAGTAATTAAGCACTGTGTCAATTAAATTCAAATGAAAAAAATTAATCTAGGTATCTTTTTTATTTGGAATATAACAATATTATCAGTTCCATGGTTTGATTTCCAGCACTTGAGACTTGTTTATAGGTTCAGAGGAGACCTAAAACTCCAGATGAATATTGCAACGCTAGTGCTTACGAAGCAACGGTTCATGTATGCAGTGCCGCCGATATCTGCTTTTCTAGATAAACTGTTCAATGCCTGTATTATGCTACCGTACTCATAACAGCCTCCCCAGCACTTCCATCGCACCGTGTTGTCTCCCCTGTGATGTTTCAGAGCTCCTCATCCACGCTCTTTCTTTGCAGCCCATTGAAGTGAAAGCCTGAATATCTAATAGATGTGGTGACAGCTGGCAGCAGAGGAGCATATGGCAAACCATGAGAGCTGTTATGGAGAAAGGTGTTTTATCTGAGGGAAATTATACATGGGAGTTACGCTGTGTAGAAAAACACATTTGTATCCTGACACCCCCTTTTTTCTTTGCTATACCTGTTCCTTCTATCTGATGTTGAACAGTAGCATTGATTTTTTGGAAGTCAAATGTGTGCACATAAAAAACATTGTCATCTCCACAGTGTTTTGGGTAGACAACAAGGCTCATGCATCTACAGCTTTGCAGTACAGTTGCTGTGTTTTTCAGTGACTCCTTTAGTAGATGGCCAGAAGCTGACTTTTTCTCTTTAGTGTGATATTTTTCTCCTTTCGTCTTCTTTTTCAGTAAAGAAAACATGTATTTCTTTTAAGATGTTCCTGAAACCCATTTGAGTTTACTGCAAATATTACTGCTGCTCTATTAATCAGAAAAAAAATGAATAGTAATCAAACATTATCTGTACTTTACTACTTTTACTAACCAATAGTTGTCACTTGCTAGGGCTTCATTTTTTATAAGCATCAGTGCTTCCTGTAATAATTAAATAGAAAGGCTGATGATGTTAGAAAAACTACTCTTAACTAACGTTGTTGTTTCCAGCTACAAGCTAAATTGATTTTCTCACAGATCCTGAAAAGCCAGAAGATTTCAAAGCCAGGAGATTATAAAGCAATATAAAACGTTTTTATTAGAAATAACTATAGAATAATTACATCGAATTTGAGGAACTACTAGCCTGAAATTACTTTTATGACAGTTTTTGTAGGTGCCTAGTATAACATATAATTTTATTTGCAGAGTAAGGCAGCTGGAAAGAAGACAAAGGTTTACCATATTGCCAAGGAGATCATGAGCTCAGAGAAAGTGTAAGTGTCAATGCTAAACTTAACAGCTACTCAGTTTATTTTAATTGGGCAATTAAAATGTAACTATTTGCTTTTTCTTGCTTTTCTGGTAGGTTTGTGGATGTGCTAAAGCTCTTACACATTGTAAGTATCAAAAAAAAAAAAGTGGCTTCCTCTTCTGTTTGTTTAATCTGTTAAAGTTCTATGTTTAGGCTTTATTGTAGTGAATGTGACTTTTTTCTGCTGTGTCTACTTATTCAAAATGTAAAAATCAATCTAATTAAGCAGAAGTTTAAAGTTTCAGATTTTATATAATGGATGAATGTTTTGGTGGTTCCTTCTGCATCTCGTTAATTAATGTATGCAGTCTTCCAGCTGAGTGGGGGTATTGCTTGAATATTGAAAATGGAATATGTATCCATTTATGTTAATCAGCATCGTATTTATAAGCCAGCATGTACCATAGCAACCAAAATAAAATCTTTGGTTAGAATAGCTTTTAAAGTAGCAGGGGGAGGCAGGAAAAATTTACCTTTAGAAAGGTATGAAACATAATGAACATGTGAATGAAACATAAAAATACATGTTCTTTAGGTAATCTGACTAATTAGCTCTAATGGTGCATCCATCACCATGGCAGCATGTTTTTTGGGCCTCAGTTCTTTGACAGATGCTTGCTTTCTGATAACAGCTGTGATTGTAGTATGTGCAATGTGTTGTCCACAGCAAGGGTTAAGTATTTGATCCATGTTTATGCAGACCAGTCATCTGTTAAACATGCTGTGTAGAAGGCGGTAATAGTAAATTAATGAAGAATTTAGCTTTCTCTAGCTCTGTTTTATGTGTTTTCTGTCGACTTTTAACTGATATGTGTTTGTACCACTTTGTCACTCTATGAAGTACAAGCTTAGTGATTTTTTTTTTCCTTGGGCAATAGAAGTGGTTATATTGCAAACAGATGCGTTGGTCTATCTCGGTCTCTTGAGAAGCATGTTCTGTGAGACGGGGAACAAAGGCTCTTATAGATGGATGTATACAGTCCTGTAATGCGGAGATCTTTCGGGAAACAAAAAACTTACCACACCATTTGCTAATTCCTCTATTGCCTTCCATTTTAGTAATTGATTTTCTTATTCTGTTCAAGCTTGGTTTTTAAAAGCTGGGTCAGGCAGTTGCAGTCAATATATAATTTATATTCAACATGGTTTCTTCTATACAACTCAAGCTTAAATACCGGTTAAAAGGAAGAGAGTTGTCCTAATGAGTATAGACAAGTTTTAAGTCATATAATTTTTATGTATCATATTTTTCAGGCATATATAATTTACATCTTAAAGGTGTCTTTGCTTTTCAGTGTACCAGTTCTGGTAACATGCACAGTACTGGAAGAAAAGGCTGTTGGTGAGGAGAATGCAGGCAAGCAGAGGAAGAATGACAGAGGGGAAAATAATAGGGAGTTTAGGAAGTTCCTGGGGTAAATTTAAGGTCGTCTGGACAGTGTAAATGTGCATGCTGTAGGATGCGTTTTGCTTTGTTTTAATGGATAACTCACAACTCTATTCATGTAAGTATGAGAGTTTCTAGCTGCCAAATAAAAACCATTAGAAATGTTTTTGTTGGCTAGCAATAACAATCAACATGTATTCAGCCTGATCTAACAGAGAGGATGCTAGGCTAGCAGTCGAGGAAATACTTTGCCCTCAACCTGTCCATTGGCCTGCAGCGTGAACCTTGGTGAGTGTCCTTGTCAGAGCACGCGCCAGTTTTGAGGCCCTGTGTGTGTGTGCATTCTTCATGAAATAAAACTGCCATACCTGAGAAAGGTTGCAGAAATGTATTTTATTTTTTATTTCCTTGGAGTGGTATGCCTGAGGATTTGTGTATGTTCATCACAGATGTTATTAAATGTGTTTATTTAATCATAATAATATGATTAATAATCATATCCATATTTCTTGTGGATAATAGCTAAACATTGTTAAAAATATCCTTTTGATTTCATGTGCACTAAGCCACTTTGGCTTACTAACTTCAGTGTCAGGATTACTAACTGCCAATCAAGCAACCTCTGACAGATTTCTGGAATTAAAACTTAAATTCTCCCCAGGCTGGGCTGTTTTACCCATAGTAAAGATTTGACTGGTCAGGGGAGGCTCTGTTATACCTTCTGAACCATGTATTAGTGGTTTTCCAAAGAGTAAATACTCAAAATCTAGTGACTAATTCCAGTAGTGGTGATCTGAAATTAATAGTATTCTCCTCGGTCTGCCTTACCGATGCCAGTTAATGCAGCTCATGGCTCTTAGTACAGCCAGGGAACTGGACTGTTGGTGTAAGAAAAAGGTTTCTAAGTTGCTACTGCCTAGAGTATTTGAAGTGGAGTCTAAAGCAGTTGAGAAGGTGGGAATGTGATTGCAAACTGGCTACAAGTACCACTGAAATTTTTGTAGCATTTTTTTCTTTTATATTGACAAAGTCAAGTTAGGTGGAGCAACTCTTCCAAGATACCAGGGTGCCGGCCTGTTTGGACACTGTTGCACTTCATAAGTACACCTGGCTGCTTCTGTTGAAGACAGACTACAGAAGTTCTCTAGAAAATGATAAACACTTGGGGACACTTCTGTAGTACGAAATAAGTTGGTCATAACCGAGATAAGGGGCTTAACTGGCATTGCACACTGATGCTCTCAAACATACTTGGGAGAATTGGTTGCTTGAGGGGAGAATCAAACATTAGATGTAATCTTGAATTCTCTGCATTTCCATAACTATCATAATGCTCTTTTAGAGGACCAAATTCCCTTAAAATGCTGTTAGAAACTCCTGAAAACAAAGAGGGTTATATCAAAGCAGCCCATCTGTATGCATCTTTGTGAGATGGTTCATGCATGGCCTCCAGGAGGTAAACAAGGGATGAGAAAATGCGAGAAGTGCTGGTTCTTCCCTAAGGGCACTTGCAGGAAAAAAAGAAGGAACCTGTGAACTGGATGTAAAACATAAGTGATAGAAGAGAAACAAGCTTGTCACTGCTGTCTGAGATGCTCTGTGCCCAAAAAACACCTGGTGTTCCTGGAAAGCGAGTAAGGCAGGATTGGTGCCATTTGTACTTCATTGTTGTGGGATTCTTTGGAAATGGTTTGCTTCGCACAAGTGAGAGGACCTCCTCAGCAACACCCTGGTGCTGTAAGGGTAACCTGCCTGGCTTATTTGCTGTCTTTTCTTTTGTTCTGAATGTTGTTCTTTTGCCAAAACCCACCACTCTTTCTGTTCTCCCATCCATTTTCATTTCATTTTCCCCCTGATGCTACAATATGGACAGTGAAACTTCTGGTCCATCAGAGGAACATGCTTTTTGGGATGGCTCCTTCCAGTGCAAGGCTCAGTGTATAACTTTGTGCTGTGTGACCGAAGAAAAGCTTAAGCCTGTGGGCTTTGGCCTGAGCTTTTATATCTGCCTGTCTAACTTAGACTCCTGTTATGCCCTTATTAGGACTCTGAAAGCGAGTAGGAGGTTGTCAGGAGGCACTTCTAACTTTTCTACAGCCACAAGGTCATCCTTTTATTGGAGAAGGCAGATAAGAGGTCAAATATCTTACTTTTTTCTATTGTGTGTCCTTCCAGAGATGCTTACAAGAGTAAGAAATTCTAATTTAATATGTTTCCGTTTTCAAAAGAAATTGCAAAATATATATAAAAACTATATAATTTTATATATCTATAAAGACTTAGACTTTTTGTATATTGAGCCAAATATTATGAAAAATAATTCACAGTAGATTTGGGAAAAGAATGTAATATGCATATTGAGAAATAAATTAGCTTTGGGTTTTGGAGCAAAGGAAGTCTTGACCTCTGGTCATGGTTTACAACTGATCTACTGTTTGGCTGGGAAAAATTCTTTCAGCCTCCAACTCCTTTTTCTCCAACTGTAAAACCTCAATATTTGACCAGTCTGAGATGAATAAGTTGATAAATTTTTAGTCTATGAAGTGCTTTAGAATTGCTGATTGAGGCATTTGACAATGAATTGCAGCTGTAGTCATCTTATTAAGAAGGCTAATGAAATAGTTTTGGTTTGGAAGGAAACATTGTTCTATTACCCAGCCTATTCCTTGAAATAACATTATGGGAATATGCCACAATCAAATCATTGATTATTGTAAAAAATTAACTATCTTACATTGTTAAAGACTTATAAATGATTTTACTGCCTGAGAAAAAAGGTGTGGAACTACTTGACAGTTTTCCAGAAGCCATCTCATATGTTTGGAAAATGTCACGATCCACACTTACTCATAGTCTTCACTAACTATCATTGCTATAGTTTAACTTAACAGTTTATGGATAGTAATCTAACTCTAGTTAAGACTGACTATTTATATTTTAAATAATATATTTGTGAAATCTTCTGTAGCCGTATTCCTGGCAGTCGTGTTTACAGTTTGTCACATATAGCCGCCTGGCTGTTCCCCAGAGCGTGAAACTTCCTCCCCTTCCCTCCTCCCCCTCTGTAGGATGTGTGTCTGTGTGTTCCTTGAAAAGCGTCCAAGCGCAAACATATTTTTTCCCTTAAACTGATATTTGAGCTATCTGCAGGTGTATTTAGCTGGGAGTTGTACCTCAGCGGAAGGGATTATGGCTTATTTTTGCTTTGCTGATGGTATGTTCTAAGAGAGCCGATCCAAGATGAATATTGGTTGAAGCCCTAGGAGTAAAATACGTGACCACGTTTAGATCATGTAGTTCTTTCTATTCCAGCTAAGTTTACAAGAAGCTTTAATTTCAACCAATTGAAATGGTCTTCTTTCAGTTATTAGATACCTGAAGGTACATTTAACTCAGTCAGCAGCTGAGCGAGGGTTTAGTCTGGTCAAGTACCTATTTTGGTTTCCAACTAAACCTTGTTCCTTTGCTGCTTAGATGGAGGCGGGCAGGTCACTTCGCGGCGTGCTGGGAATCCTCCGGTGGAAAGAACTGAGGGGGATCGTGAGTCAGGCCTTTGCAGAGGGGAAGTGCGTGGGCTGGTCGCAGATGATTCACAACAGGGTTAGAATTATTTCAGATATCACGGCCCTTCGCTTATTTAAGGAAGCTGCGTTGAAGGAGGGGTGGGAGGAAACAAAAGCAGCAATGGTGGTATCTTCCTCAAATGTTGATTAAAAGCTGCACAGCTCTAGGGGGAGTGTATACTAATAGAATAAATAAAATTCCCTAAACATTTTCAAGCTGGGAATGTTTCATCAGGCAGTAATTCAGTGACAATATGTACTCGTAAGCCTTTAAAACTGCCGAAACTAGATTTTCATATGGACAAGTAGACAGTGGATTGCTGTCTTAGTAGAGAATAAACTAAGACTGTTTCTGATTTGGAAAGAACATGTTTTCCAGGGATGGTGATGAGTGCCGGCCTCTTAAAGTAGCTGCGTGAAGACAACTGCTTTTGCCAAAGCAGTAAAAAGTGGTATCAGAAGATTATTGTTGGGCCAGAATATAATGTAGAACTAGAAGCTGTAAACCAGCACTTGAGAAAGTGTACAATGGCCTCCCCCCTTCTGAAAAGAAAATTATCCTGATATGAAGCAGGGATGATTCAGTATAACTAACATAATCTTTTGTTTTCTGTCATGCAGCGTATGAAACTTTCATCTAGAGTTGGAAATAGTGTTTTTTGGTGAAATAAGCACATTAATTCCAAAGCATGGCAAGTTGTTTTTTTGGGGTTTTTGTTTTTTGTTTTTTTTTTTTTTTTTAATGAGCAAGATTGTAATATTTGAAATGCTCATTTTTACTTAGAAAATCCCTCTCTCTAAAATTCACTGTAATGGATTGCTGCATTGCTTCAAACAGAATAATTTCTAGGACAACGCAGGTGATTGTCTTTGAAATGATGATGATGATGAAAAGACTGATGAAAGGACTGTTCTTCAGCAGTGTTACATAGTACTATATGCTAAATATGCGTGTAATACAAATCACTTATTCTAGCTATGTAGATATCAGAGCAATGCATATATTATTAACAACAGCAATTCTGTTTTTATTTAGCAGTAAATGGATTTAGTTTTAGAAGGAATTAGGTTCTGGTGTGTTAAATGACTATTACTGCAGTTTCTAATTTTTAAGTCATTCACCTACTTGTATAAAAAGTTGTCCTTGTCTGAATACCTTCCAGCATTTGGAGTGAAACTTTTTAAGTTAACGTATTTTACATTTGGTAATTAAACCAGACCTATTCTATGTTTTGTGCTTTTGGATAAGAAATGACTTTCTCAGAAGGCCAGTACCTTCAAGTGTAAACACTGTTAACTCTAACCTTGTTACATTTGTTTGACTTTTCCTACCCCTACTCCTCAGGCATGTGCCCTTTGCCTTCAACTCTTAAGTTTATCTCAAGATGAACTTGGCATGACAGTTACTTAACACCCACTGCCAGGTTAAAAATAAATCTTAATATGATTACAGTGACAAATGCATTGTACTGCTTCAGTAGTGAAGACTTGATAATTAAAAAAAAACAAGAAAAAGAAAAAAAAGGCATGTAAGTTCAGCTCTTTTGTTGTTTAGCAGGCTGGTTTGCATCATTTGAAAGCTTCACGTTATCTTTCTTCCCTGCGTTTCCTCTCTGCAGGGCTTCCTCAGTTTACTCAGTTGTGAAGGGGGACAGAGAGGGTGATGAAACAAAATTTTGTTTGGCTTTTTTAATGATAGACTCTTCCATGGTGTGATCCAAAGTCTGATGAAGCTGATGGACTTTGGATCAAGCTAGTCGAAAAACCAAATCTGTATTTGGAAAACATCCTGCAGACTCTTTGAATGCTCTATCTAGAAGTTAAATAAATGCTCTTAACTACAAATGACATTCCTGTCTTATCTACTGGTGCTTAAACCTGGCTCCCTGCTCTCCTTTTATTGTTTGGTCAGGGAAAAGCCTGGGTTGTTGATCATGCTACAGACAAAACTGCTTTTCTTTTCATCGTGCAAGTAAAGTTCTTGTTTCATCCCATGGCCAAGTACATACAGTATACTGTGTGTGCATTTGATGGGGGGGGAGAATATTGTCATAATATGATGATGCATTTTGCATGAAGCTCTCCAGAATGCCTCATTTGAGCTTTTGCCATTGTAATTCCATGTATCATTTCAGTGTTAAGCAATGCCCTAGGGTCAGGAAAACCCATAAGATGCAGCTGGTAGTTAACCCATGTGTCACTAGCCTGCACAGAGGATGTAAAACAGAACATTTCCATATGAATAACACCATCTGTTTTTTAACTCCCTTGCATTTAGTTCTCAGCCTTCCCCCATCACAGCCATCGCCCTGTATCTCCTTTCAGTTTCTTGTCATAACTCTGCCCAGTCACAGCCTTGCTGACCCAGAGGGTCACAAAGCAAGAAAGCGTGTCTGGAGCTTACGCTGCCCAGAGCTGATGTAATGAGGAGAGAGGGCAGGGGAAAGTTGAGACTTAAGTTTAAGAGACCCTAAATAGTGCCAGATGCTGGACTGATGAAGTAGCTAGTAAGACCTATAGTAGTAGACCTGGGGAGGGGGAAAGAGGGGGCTTAATTTTTTTTTTCTTTTTTTTTTTTCCTAACCTGAGAACCCTACAGATTTTCAAAGGCAGGTGTGGACCCCATATATTTAAAATATAACTCATTGTTGTACTTAGGAACACATTGTTTGGTCACCTTTTTCAAGCCTCCTATAGATCGTGCTTGCATCGTCCCAAACCTAAAAAGAGCTATTACGGGTTGTCTTTTTTCTGCTGTTGCTCTAATTTGAATTTTCTTTTTTGGCTGTTTAGACAGTGTTCTTTCTCAAGTTGAAATGCTAAATTGCTAACCTTTTCTGAAAATTGTGTTTGTATGTGATTAAGGAAAATACCTCACCTAATGGATGCTGAGTTTCATTAGGGATACAATCTTGGCCATACTGACTCGTGTGGAGCCAAGATTTTAATTCTAAACAGTTTAATGAGGACCAATAAACCTCAACTCCATCTATTGGGAGCTGGTTATAGCATAAAAATGCTGCAAGAAGATCCTTCAAGTGTAGGTGGGATTTTCCTCCTCTCTGTAAATGTTTTGAAGGTGCCAATGTTGGTTTTGATCATTATTAACATTTGAAATCTCATGGTTCCTATGTGTTTTTTCAATATATTTTTGTTACGTGTTAATTTTCCTGTATATAGAAGAGCTGCTACGTATAGTAACTTTGTGACACTACATTTTAAATCCAAGAGGCACATCTTCCGAAAGGGCATTTGTAGATGACTTATGAAAACTAGTATAATTTTAACATAAAATATTATGATTGTATGAGTTGATATAACATTTTTGCTTTTTGACACAAATCTTAGCAAGAAGATAGTCAAGGTTCCCAGTATCTTTGCAGTTAGAAGCCTTTTTTCCCCCCATAGTTTCCTTGTATGTAGTACCGGCACATTTCTTAAGGGTGTGTTATAAAAATAATGAACAACTTCTATAGTATGCATACAGCAGCAAGAAAGTAAAGCTGCAGTGTCAAACCAAAGGGATTAAAGCAGTCCCAGGGGAGTAAACTGAAGCTGCAGAGAAACCTAACCCAGATGGTACCCGCCTTGCCTTCGGTAATAGGGAGCAGCGCCTGGAATGCCTGCAGAGAGAACACCGTTGTCTGAGTTGGTGCTTTGAAGGCTGTTCGCTCATGGGAACGGGGGGTTCTGTCCTCTTTGTACTCCGGCAGGATTTCCGCGATGCTGTGGCGCATGCCTCTAGGCAGCTTGGAAAGCCAGTGATTGAGGACAGAATCCTGAATCAGATCCTGTACTACCTACCTCAGCTGTACGAACTCAACCGGGACCTCCTGAGGGAACTGGAAGAGCGATTATCTCACTGGTGACTATCAATAAAGGGATACCACTCCTTTGATGTTGTTGAAATTTATCTGTGGGGCTTATGTGACTCCATGTGACCACAGTTTGACTCTTGTTTGTGTTTCACGTGCCTTCTTAAATGACAGAATTGACTTTGAAAGTATAGGAGATAATTTTCTGTTTAGATGTACTTGTTGCCATTTGGATGTATCCAGAAAGGTCCAGAAGGCATGCCAATACACAGTTTTAGCAATCACACTTTTTTATTTAAAATTTCATTTTTAATTGAAAGTTCTGGTCCCTGCATGTGTATGATAAGTAGACTGATTGCATCAGAGGAAAAGGAGGCTGTCCTGAAGACCAGTTTGCATTTTAAAGGTAGTTGAGATCTTCTAACTAGACACAGCACTGATTGACAGCCACAATCCCACTGAAGTCCATTCTCAGTTACACTGGTGGCTGGATCTAAATCGGCTATACAAAGCCTACTGACAAAGGCACTGAGATGGGTGAAGACTGTAATCCCGCTTGCTATTAAGGGACGGAGACTGCATCCTGAAATTTGAAGATCTGTCTCCTCAGAAATCCAGCTTGTACTAAAGTGTTCAAATGGCTCAAGACCATGTTAAACAGACTATGTATTAATTGGTTTTCATCTAACACTAAACTAGTGTGTCAAGGTGTGCCTGGGAAGGTTTTTCGGAGTAGCTACGGAGATGGGTGTCTATCTGCTGAACTGTGAGTTTTTTGTTCAGAACATAAACCAGCACATCTTATTATGAAAAAGATTGATGTTCTGCTGTAGGGTTAAGACCTACACTCATTTTAGCTCTTTCTAATTGTTCTGGTTTTTGTTTCTAGGCTTGAACATCAAAGAATTGCTGATATATTTGTTAAAAAGGGTCCCTACTTAAAGATGTATTCAACTTACATCAAAGAATTTGATAAAAATGTTGCACTATTAGATGAACAGTGTAAGAAGAACACAGGCTTTGCTTCAGTAGTCAAAGACTTCGAGGTACTGTAGTCTTTTGTAAGATATATCCTATTTTGTGTCTTTTCAGCAGTTGTGATTCCCCATAAGGCTTTAGAGACTATCCTCCAATTTGTCTGGGTTTTCTTTTTTTATTATTATTTTTTTTTCCATTTTTTTTTTCTGCACTCTTGGCTTGAGACTTAGTAGGATGGAAGAGGAAAGAAGTAAATTCAGATTTTGTGAAGTAACTAGTGATTTTGGCTACCACTGTGACATCTGATTTGAAAATCAAGGACCTTGATTCGGAAAAGGCAGCACTTGCTACAAATTGTGTCAAAGACACATTAACAAAATCTCCAGCTGCTTTTTTTTAGTTTTGTCGCCTGATCGTACTGTGCACTGATTAACTGTCCTATTTTAACCAGGTTGATTTCTCTGCCACATCATAGGGCAGTAGCTGCACTCATGGGAAGGGTGTTTCATTTCAGTTGGTAACATTAAAAAAGTGAATTTTCTCATCTGCGTCTTTCTAGAAGTTTCAAACCCAGTACACGCAGCAATCAGATGAAACCTGATTCACGTCCCTAAGAGCATTGCCAGATTTTTACATAACAGCCTTAAAACAAATCAGAGAAGAGGCGCGAGCTCTCTAAGCACATGATCCACATAAACTGTGAATTTGCCTCCTATTACACGGGCTTCCCCTTGGGTGATCCCTGCTCTGTTTGCTTACGAGTGGTTAGAAAGGCTGCTTACGGTGGGCAAAGGAAGAATTTGAAGTAGTCAGCAAAGACAGGAAGAAGAAAAGAGGGCTTTCTAAAGACTCACTGTTTCACATGCACATTATTTTGAATGCAAACTGAATATAATTAACATTTTTGAAGCATCGATCTTTTAATTTTGCGTTGTCTTTAGAGGTGTGGATTAATTAAAACTACTTCAGTGAACACCGCTGCCTTCTCTGCCTTTCTGCCTGATGGACACTGACAGCAATTACAAAGGAGCACGTTGTCCTTGCCGCTGGTGTTTCCTTTCTTTCTGGGAAGCTTCACCTCTCTTCCTCATAAGCAAAAGCACCCATTTTGAATCTAGAGAGAGTATGGAGTGCTTACTGATGTCTTTTAACTCACGATTAATTTTGCATTCAGTCTTGCACACAGGGAAATACTTGCTCTATGGTGCAGCGTTTAATACTGCGATAGTAGCACCTTTTAAAGATAAAGCTTATCTGATGGAATCACTAATTGTTTGCAGGTATGATTTCTTTTTCTGGAACCCTTGACTACCACAGAATCGTTACTTATTTTGGGTGTTTCTTTCAGATGAGCCCCCGCTGTGCTAGTCTGGCCCTCAAGCACTACCTGCTCAAGCCGGTTCAGAGGATTCCCCAGTACAGGCTCCTGTTGACAGGTACGGTCAAGCTCTTTCGCAGCCTTAAGAAGCCAGTCTTCACACGTCCCAGGAAACTTGTTTTCAGGCGGTTGTATCCATCTGTAAAGCGTGTTTATCCGACTTCAGATACGTGAGGCTTTTTTGAAAACGTGGCGTGGGTCTAGAGGCTTTCTTTGTTAGTATTGATTGCAGTAAGACACGCAAGCGAGGTGCTAAGATTCCCAACGCCGTGGTGTGTTCTCTGATGGTACATTCAGCAGTACTTGGAAAACATGAAACCTTGGGTGGGTTTTGTTTGTTTCTGTGGTAATAGAAGCCTGTAATTTCCTTAGAGGGTTGGAATGCTCCTGTTGCGCTTTGGGTTTGAGGTTTTCTTGGTGGATTTTTGTTGTTTGTTTGTTTTTTTAACAAAGAAAAAAGGTAGTATGGAAAATTGGAGCTAGGAGAAGGAAGTGAAAGGTGTCTCTGCAACTGTGAACTTCTGCAAGTAGCTTCTCCATTTCTCCCCCACCCTCCAGGTGTTTTGTCTGTAAAATCCATTTTCTTTAAAGGCAAAAGACGAGTTTTTAGTGTACCTTACCAGTAAGTACTTAAGACTTGTTACAGGGGCATTTCAGGCTGAAGAGCTGGCTTGGGACTAGGAAATCTGGGCTCTGTACCCTGCTCTGGCGCTGGCATGTCTGGGTGACCTCAAGCAAGTCATCTCCATGATGCTGCACTTTCTATTCTGTAAAAGGAGAGCGATGATAGAAACCGCCTTTGTGAAGTATTTTAAGATGTGTTTGTCGTAAGAGGGGGATGGCTCCTGTAAGGATTTGGAAATACTTAAGGCATTGTTTTTGAAAGTCATTGCTTCTTGATGAGCAATTTAAAAATAGCTTCTGTTTATGTAGTAACTGCAAAATAAAATGCTCTGTGACCTTTTTTTTTTTGGCTCTGTAGCAGCTTGTTGGCGTTTCCCCAGCAAGTACTTAGACTAGTGATGCTGTGGGGAGATACAGACTTAAGTGTTATACAGCAGTTACCAAGATATTTACGTTGACTGTTTTCATTTGAATCATCTCATTAAAGTCACAGGTGTTGAAAAAAGGGTGAAAAGCCCTTATTAAGTGTAGGGGAAAATCTTAGTGGCTCTTAATTGATGAAATCAAGCCATAAAATGTCATTTGAGGAGTTGCTTTATATTTTAAAAGGATACTGACTTAGGGCATGGTATGGACTTGTTATAGACTCCAAAATCAGCGAAGCTTTGGATAAGTTCAAAGGTTTTAATTAAAAACGTTGAACAGAGGATCAGGATGGGGTAAATGCCTTTGTCAATATATATAGGAAAGCGAGAGATGTCAGGGGTGAATGGCACTGAAACAAAACTCCCGTGTTGAAGGGGAATTCCTTGTGACCATTAACTGTCATTGTGGCTGGGACAGGCTGTTCTAGACCTGAAAAAACCTCATTATGTGGTGATGGGGGTTGCTGTGGGTGTCCCTGGTCTGCAGACCTTACTGTGGCTGCCCGGCTTTAAATACACCTGCAAATGCGAATGCTATTGACAGGGATGGGATTGCAATGCTGGCTGCTGATTTAGAAAAGTAATTTTCGCTTGTTCTATGGGAGCAATAAAAGAAGTCAGACTGAGAATTTAATTATGCTGGGGCTGGGGGGTGTTATTTGGGATCTGTTTCCTTTTCAGCCTGTTCCATCTATCATGCATTTCTGTTTTCCTTGAGATTCTCACTCTTTGATATCTCTGTGGATGACCTATCTGCTCTGTTACCTTCCAGCAGCTCTATAGAAATCTCTATAGAAACTTGTGCTGCAAATCCTTTGGAGGACACGCAAAATATTTGGATGTATGGCTGCAGTGGGCGAGATGCAGGGATGCGGCAGCCGCCCAGAGCAAGGACGGGGAGATCTGTGGGCAAGAGAGGAGGGGGCAGCGGGTAAGAGCAAGGGAGCGAAAATAATCCAGGAAACGAAGCTGCTCGGCCTGAGTCAGCAGGGATTTCTTCCTATTTAGATGTTCTGTGTCAGTGGGACAGCTTTGTACTGGTAACCTGCTGCTCCACGGTCACATCACAAGATTGTTGCTGTGCTTTGAAGTGGAGTTACTTTTCTGCGAACAAAAGCAGGAGCAGGTGGACTCGTAAATCAGCCAAGGAGAGGCGCAGCTCAGCTGTGTTTCTCCTTAATTATACAGCTGCTCCCGTCCAGCAAGTGAACTTCCGCTTCCCCACATACTGGCCCCGAGCTCCATGCAGCAAATATTAATGGGGTTTGGGGGAGGTTAATTAGAGGCCTCTGATTTCTAATAGAAAGAAACGGAGGAGAGGTGATTCTCTCCTCCCGAAAACCTCCGATTCGAGTAGATGACTTGAGACTGTACAATATGTATGAACAGGCTCTCCATTGTCATAGGATAAGCCTCTCTCCTCTTTTTTTTTCTCAATATAAGGTTTGCGGGGAGAGAGTCTTTTATTATCCTTAACTGGGGTGTAGTGAGGGGAGGCCGGGGGGGGGGGGGAAATAAGCCTTTGAGCGCACTGCTCCTTTTGCAGCTCGGAAATAGAGTTGTCAGGCTTGAGGCCAATTACGTGTTGGGGAACAATTGCTTTGAGTTTAACTTAATTAAATTAGACAACCTGAGACAAAAAAATAGTTAATGAAGCAGAAGAGAATTTTTAGCAGGGGAAGAAGTGATAGTTGCTGCCCCCCAGCAAGGAGGAGGAGAGAATTGCTGGCTGCTGTCAGGTAGAAGCAGGGCATGAGGAAATGTTGTTTGTCACAGAAACAGTACTTGTGTGCTTTTGTGTTCATTTTCGTTGTTTTTTGGGGTATCCAGCAGAATTATTAATTTCAGTCTGCCTTTCTGAAGGTATGCTTAAGGTCTTGCTAGGCTGAACAACTACAGTACCTTCCAAAGGGGAAAATTTTTGGCAAAGACAGCAGATACCATTCCACCTTAATATTTGACTTATGTATTTATTTTATCTAGGAATATTTTTGCTAAATTTTTACTGTAACGTTATTCATGTCTGTGAAATCCTCTTGTCTGCTTAGTTTAAGACAGTACCTCCAGAAAGTTACTGCAAGCACAGAATTTCCACTGTGTATTCACAGACTAAAAATATCTGTCCAAATACTTCTCTGAAGCTGAGTTTTAGGTATGAACTGAGGTCCACTTACCAGATATACATAGAGAATATTAAGATGCAAATTATGTAAGTATTTATCACTTTCAGTATTTTAAGTTGCAAGTTTTATTGGCTGCTTCAGTCTTGTAGTACAAAAGCTGCCTTCCTTTTTTAAATACAGAATTTTAAATGAATACGCTTTTGTTAAAATCTCCAGTTTTCCTTCTGTTCATTGATGATATGGTTTAAAATGTTCGAAGATATCCATCAAAAAATGTTTTTGAGTGGTGTAAAGTTTTGTTTTGGGGAACATGTAATAAAGCATGAATATACCAAGAAACAATTTTTTTCCCGTGTTGGGTCTCTGGATTTAAGTTTCCAGGGCAATTACTTTGGACATTAAATTTGATGTCTCCATGTACTAGGGACAGTTTCTTAGAGTGCCAGCAGTACATTTGCAGTTGAATAAATCATACCCGCCTCGCCTCTTGTTCCCAGCCCGTAGAGGTGAGCGTGTGCTTGGCAGCTTTAAGAAGCTGATATTTCTGTACAAGCTGTACGGACTTATTCTTTATACTGGGAGGTTCTCACTGGAGTCCTTTGTGCTGACCCCGATGAAGATCACGTTGCAGCTGTAAAGCTTTAACTTGCTTGCTTTATGGTGGAGTCCCAAGACTGCTCTGCCTGGGCAGTATGGCACAGCTCCTACATGAGAGAGCACCCGTCCCGTCGGCAGGGAGGGCAGCTGGTATCAGGTGTGTGACAGGTTCCTCCAGGTTAAACCAAGTTAAAACCCATGTGAACTCTTCTCAGTTCATTTCAAAATACCTCCTGTTGATTCCCCACCCCCCCACCCCCCCCCACCAGCTTCTTACCAGTATAACCCAAGGTGAAGCAAGATGAACTTTGCTTTTAATGGAATATGTATCCACCTAAATATTATGCTGGCACATCTGGTAGCCACTATAGCACAAGATCTTGAGGGATATGAAGGATGCAATATTTACGGAGTGTAGCTAGAGAGGTTTTGGTGCCATGACAGACTTGTCTTAAAAGATCATACATTGACCAATGCCTGATAATGATCAGACAAAACTTTGAGGAGAGCAGAAAGCTGTGGGTGTTCCTGTGGCCCAGCCAGACCTCCCAGTGCTCCCTCCCCACTTCCCTGCAGGAGACCCCATCCAGTTCCTCTTCCTTCACCCCAACCTGCTCTTCATGCTTCTCTCTTGGACCCTCCCTTAGGTCTTTGCCAAGAAATAAAATTTCAGTGCCAAATACTTCTCTTCCTGTAGTTCTGTTTTTCTCAAAGCTTTCATTAACTATGACACTATTTCTCACTTTTTGTAGCATTTCTACTGGAGTAACGTGTTTCATAATTCCCTTTTATTTTTGCATAAGGAAAAGATTATAATACACTGAGCGGTCTCCAAGGGGCATGTATGAAGCAAGACATCCTATGAAGGCAGGAACAATTGGCTCCTGATTCCTCTTGAGTAAAAGGATGAATCTGGGTAGGGCAAGCATATGGGAGTTGAATTATTTCACTCCTACATGAAACTTGTACAACCACAAAGCTAAAATTGAATGCTTGCTAGATCACATATGATTACTTTTCCGTAGATCTGCTAGAATCTTAATACCTCATTTAAAGGTAATTATAAATCAGTATTTGTTGATATTATCAATCTACCATCTATATTTCTTTGAAAGTTTATTATTTTGTTTCTTTCCATTTTAAGCAGTTCAAAATTGTGGAGAATAGATGGTTGACCTTTTACTGAGGATATATATTAATCTTTGACAGGATATTGTACTTTTTGGTGAACTGGACACTAGACCAGGCAATGGAAACTCGAGGGGGATGTTTTCTTGTATAGTCATACATTTAGAGTTAATTTTAGCTGAGTAAAATAGATTTTAAAACTACCAAGACTTTAATGGATTGAGGGTGCCATCTCCTGGTTGAGGAACTAAATTTATAATTGAAAACCAAAAGTGCCTATTTGAACGGTGAAGGAGAGGTATAATACTTTTATGATTGAAAAATACTAATCATAATCAGATCTTCTGTAATGGAACACTCTTTTCTTAGCTCCTATAGACAAGTTAGGTGCTCAGGAAAATTTCTGTGATCTTCAAAATTTTTTGCATCAGCTTCAAAGTAAAAGATTGCAAGTGTGTAGTTATTTTTCAGTTGCTTGTTTTATTCTGGAATAATACGTACAGAGTATCATTTGTCTTTGGAGAAGGGCGCTGCTTCAATAATCTTCTCTGAGCAAGAGATGATATACTTTCATTACGGAAAAGCTAGTTTTCCTTATGTTACTACTGTGACAGATTTGAAAGATTAAGTAGCTGATCATTGTGGCATAGGTCTGACTGAAAAGCAGATTTCCAGGAAAAAGGTTGTTTTTACTACTTTCTGGTGCTGTTTATTTCTTTAACAAAACTATCTCAGTATTATTTTTTTCTTTATACAGATTATTTAAAGAATCTTGTGGAAGAATCTGCAGACTATAGGGATACTCAAGGTAAATGTCTCTTTAGATTAAAGAAATAACATCTTACATACATACGATAATGTTTCTAAATTTTAAATGCATGCAAAATGCTCAGTAATAGAAACGTTTTCTAGTTAGTTCTAAGTTTCTCAGCAGAGATACTGAAAGATTGCAAGCTTGTATTTCAAAAATGTTTGGAGCTTACAGTGGTGTCAGCTCACCCTTGAGTTGAAATGAAGAGATAAGAGTGAAGTTGCACAGGCAGCTTAAGCAGATATTTTGGGCACTGCTATTGAGAGAGACAATCTTTGCATCTGTAGACCTTTCATGATAGGCAGTCTGGTCTACCAGCTGCTCTCCCCCAGCTATGAGCCTTTCTGGCTGCCTCCTCTCTCTTTGTGCCAGGACAAGTGTTTGTGTGGTGGAAGTGCACAAGATCAAGGAGCTGCTCTGGGTTATATTTAACGTGAGGAGTTCTACAGTTTGACTTGTCACATGTTGCACAAACACAAGTGACTTCCACAACTTTGCCTGCATATGGGGGGAAAGGAGATGCAAGGAAATGAGAAGGAATGGTTGGTGATGGAAGTGGACAGGACTACGTTTCATGGTAGTTTGGGATTAAGCTGGTTTAACTCAAGTGTAGCAATGCAATGCACATTCAGACTATTTCCTTCTTCCATGTGTGGGCCTCAGGAGCAGTACTAAAAATGCTCCTAGTTCACGTTTCCATTTCATTTGCGTGAGCCCCTGTCACTTATTTCAGTCTCTTTAGTGACATTTGTGCAAGCCCTAGGTTTGTGCAAGACTAGAGTTGGTTATGGTTAGTATTATTGGAAAATAACCCCAAAGAACACAATTCTTCCTGATGACCTTCATTTGAATACATTACTCCAGCTAAGTGGTATAAGAAATGGAATGCTCTTCCCTGCCAAAAACCACTTTGTTTATGGACTTTGACCCTATAGATTATTTTATGTTGTTGTTTAGATTTGCTTAGTCTTGGCTGTATAAGTAGCCCTGAGATCCTGGAATTTTCCCTTAATAACCAGCGAATTTTCTCTAACAGTCTTCAATCTTTGTTGAAGTCAATGAGTAAAATTTTTAGTTTTTAATAAATATAATAGCTGACAGATGAAGCAAAGTATAACAAAAAATTCAGGTACTCATTCCTGTCTCATGGATTGAGCTGAATTTCCCATCATTTTCTTTCAAGCAGATGGGAGCTGGGGAGTGTTTTGCCTGGAGCAGCTCCAACAGTTCCTAGTAGGAGAGCACCAGCTATTTTTCAGCAGGCTCAGTTGACATCATGACATCTATATCTAAACTTAAAGTCTGATCAAGTGCAAAGTTAACTCTTTGACTCCTGTGCTTGCATTGCCTTGGTTCATGAAAATCTTGAACAAAAATTCTCCTTCGATTGACTTGGAAGAAGCTCTTTGTTCACACCTCAGTTTAGTTTCTTATATGGCTTCATGACCACCTGAACCTTTCACTTCAGAAAGCTGTGTCTTTTAACATGCTGTCTTTCTGAATATGAACTCAACTGCAAGGGAAGCGTATATATTCTATAGTACTAATATTCTAATTACTACCTGGAAAAAAAACCCCAAGGCTTTGGTGTTACATGGTTTGGTAGGCATCTCTGTGGACTTTTAAGCAAATGTAGTTCCTTTATCTGAAGTGCCTGACTGCACTTCAGTTACTCAGAAGGCGCTAAATGCTTCAGAGACTACATTTTATCAGAGCAGTTGTTCTAGCTTTCAATTAAATGAGTCTGGGTTTTTGTTTTTTTTTTCCTACTTAAGTGAATTACAGGTTTTTGGATAAGATCCTTGGATGGGTTCTGTCTCATGTACACTCACTGTTCAGTAATTTACATAATCCTTTTATGTAACCCCTTTTTGCAGTTATACCTTAGTATATATTACAGTCGAGTTGCTAGTTATTAAATATCAGTACTTAATAAAATCCCTTGTCTTTGATAACTCTTCTCTTTCAGAGGGTTTTTTTTTTCTGGTATTAAAAAGTTTGAAATTTAGAAATTTGAACTTTATATTGTTATCTTGAAGTGCAGCAAAACTAAAGGCAGAAGAAAGAAATCACAAAGATTTGGGTGATTTTTCTAGGTAGTCTTCCATGACTGTAAAGTTGTGTAAAATGGAAAAAACTTAATCTCTACATAGTCTCACTTAAAATGTTAACTTTTCTGCTGTAAGTAGAGACATTGAAATTAAAGTAATTCTTTGTGTGGAAAATTACAATTTAATTTTGCTTGCGGACTGTTTTGATTAGCTGTAAGAAATGACTGACTGTTGTTTGAAGCAGTGACTTTCTAGGGCACGCTTATTAAACCATGTTCCAAAGACTCTGGGATCTATGGGAAGTGCTCCTGAATGCAATGACTGTGCTATCAGGTCCTTGAATCTTGGCGTGATGCGGAAGGGCAATATTGTATCTGTGCTTTACGTCACACCAACGCCAACTAGTCTGTATAACCAAAGCGTCATTTCTTCATTCTTCAGATGCTCTAGCTGTTGTCATAGAAGTTGCAAACCACGCCAATGACATCATGAAGCAGGGAGTAAGTATTTTGACTTACAAAGATGGTCGAGTAAAGCTTTTTCTCTCTCTTTTTTTTTTTTTTTTTTTTTTTAGGGCAATTACTCACCTTTTGCTTTTTCTCCCTGTAGGATAACTTCCAGAAACTCATGCAGATTCAGTACAGTTTAAATGGACACCATGAGATCGTGCAGCCAGGAAGGGTAGGTCCTCCAGAAGGCATTCAACAGATTGCAGTGAAAGTGCAGCACAGATGATATGCAAGTGACTGAAGCTGGCATATACTGAGAAGAAAAATGGTCCATCTCTAATTATTTGGTCCTAACAGTCAAATGAATACTGCCACTCCGTGTGTGTGTGGGGGGGTGTTTAGACGTTTATCTGATGAAAACTTATGATTTCTAGAATATGATTCCTTGCCAGATCTCGCAGGCAGATTTTTTTTCCTCAAGCTTAACCTTGTATTTGTCATGGTTTCAAGTGCAGCATGGAAAACTGTAATACAGCCATTCACACTCACTTTCAGAGAAACCTAAGGACGAACAGCCTTTCTCAGAAAGGGAACGTTGAGTCCCCAAACTTCTGCAGCACTTCAAGTGTAGTAGTAATAATGATGATGATGATGAAAAGGTCAGCTTATTTGTACGGCTTGTGCCCTGAAAAGCTAAGTTTTGAATTGCTTGTTTTAATTTGCTAGGTCTTTCTGAAAGAGGGAACACTGATGAAGCTGTCCCGGAAGGTCATGCAGCCACGAATGTTTTTTCTGGTAAGATGCTGTGTATCTTGCTGTGTGCCTAACACTAGTGTAATTTTAAGTGGTCAAAACATTACACCACAAATGTAAGTAATTAATAACTTCAGATAGTGGAAAAAATGACAAGTTGATGCTGTTTGGCTTGCTCATTTCTAATTTAGAGAGATCATCTGTTGCATATGCACTAATTTTAATAGAAAACCATTTAACCATTTCACACTGAAATGTACTGTTTTGAACAACGCGTACTTTAAAATTTGAGCACTTTTATGAGAAGACATTATCTGTAGTAGCGTGAAAACTAAAGCAGTCATTCCATCCCACTTCGCCGTACCAGATCTTAAAACCTACAGCTCCGCTGCTGCTCTTGCATCCTCCTCTCTCTCCCTCCCTCCCTCCCTCCTTCCCCCTCCTCTCCTTCCCCTGTCCAAGCCCTCCTGCATCCTGAGCGGAGCACTGGGCTGGAAGTTAAATGCTGGGTTCTCTTCCTGTCTCTGTTGTGTTTGGTTTTGGAACTTCTGTGCATCTCTGAAGTTCCTGTTTCCACTTGAGCCTTTTGTTTATCTCTTCTATTTAGACAGTAAAGCAACTGTTGCCCTGAGTAATTTGTGGCATTATTGGTCCCCAGTCCTGGCTGAAATCTCTCTTTTAGTTACTATAGTCTTTTAGTACTGTAGTTACTGTAGTAAATATTTCCCTATGTATGTATTCTAAGCTTGCAAGTGCCTGTCTTATGCTCTGGAGATGACTTTGTAGCGTATAAAGCACTGAGATAACTGCAAATGATATCAGTTAAGGTAATAATCTGAATCTGGTGCTGTCTCAAGCTTGACTTCCCAAATCAGATGTTGCTAATTTTAGTGTCTCTAGCTCAGATTTTCTTTCTTTTTGTTTTTTGGGTTGGTGGTTTGGTTTTTTTTCTTTTCTTTTTTAGATCTAAAAGGTGCAGGCTAGTGTTTATACCTTTAGACACTTAAGCGGTGATTTTTCCATTGATCATGTTGTGAAGATTTAGCAAGGCTCATGAAGCACTTGGTTATTTTGCAAAGAACCGCATAGCAAAAACTCATGGGACAATTCAGTTTTCTAGTCTGTGCTTACGTGCAGTAAATGAAGTTTGGATCCATGTGTTGAACAACACAGAAAATAAAAAAAAAATAATCTTAAATTCAGTAAGTGCACTGAATGAAGCCAGGTCTGGTAGAACAGGAAATAAACAGTAGATGCACACATAAGCTGGTAAAATTTGCATGGTACATATGGATAAGTTTGTCCTTATAATCATAAACTGCTAATCTTAATTCTGCTATCTTGTGAGTTTCTGGAATGTTTTGTTTTGTTTGAATGGTTAATTCTAATATCCTTTTAAAATAGTTTGTTAAACAATATAGCTGCGTACACGAGAAACATTTTTGTCCTTTTTGACAGCCTGTTCTTTGACATCCGCGGACTGTTTACTGGTGTGCTAAATGTATATTTACACAAGGAAGATATAAATAGACACCTATTGTTATCTAAATTCATACATGAAAATGTTTCTTGTGGCCTAAGTGGAATAATAGGAAGTAGAAGATGCCTTTCCGGACAGTTGATCTCAGTTCTGTACTTCCACTAAAATGCATCTGAAATTATCTGTCTCTAAACAGTCATTAGTCATTAAAAAGCATTGCTTCTATGTTACAGTTCAATGATGCCTTGTTGTACACGACTCCAGTTCAGTCAGGGATGTATAAACTCAACAATATGCTGTCGTTGGCTGGAATGAAGGTGAGTCACTTGTTAAAATGTGTCTTTCTCCAAACCTATTTAAACTCAGGCCTTCAAATTTTCATAGCACAACTATGTTTATCATTGGAAACAGATATTAAAGATGCTTGTGTTACAGAGGTATCCTACAGGCTTAACCTTTCTTGCATAATATCATCTGTGGGATTTGCTGCCTAAGTTTCCCTAAAAGACTCTGTTGCCACAGGATCATCTCACCTGCATTTCATCCAGTATTGGCCTGCTCTGAAATAGCCTGCCTACTGATTATTTTTTTTATTGTATTTTGTTTAGAATGCCTCACTCTTGCCTTGTAGATGCTTTTTATTGACCACACCCAGAGATTAGGCATCTCTGCCTGATAAGCTTCTGATGGATCAAATCTCTATGGTTTATAGAGATCTGCTAACTGTGGGGGAAGATACGGCTTTTGTTTCTAAGTCTTTGTGAAAAGCATCAAAGTTAAACCCTCAGCCCCTCTGGGTAGTGATAAGGGACATGCATGCCATGTATTGACTCGGTCTCTGACATGACAGTCGGTGGGAACAACGAACTGTTGCCTTGGGAATTGAGTAACTTGTCTCTGGTCCTGTCAGAGAAGAGCACAAATCCAGCTGCAGTGCAGATCTGGCGCCCAGCTTCAAACTTTCACAGGCAGAGCTGCAAAAGCTCTTGTGCCAGCAGATGTCTCGTGGTGGCTCAAAACCACTCTTAACTTCTAAACCTCCTTATGTTTGAAACTTGGTAGCTCAGAAGGATCAGCAGGGTGATTCAGCCCTTGGGGGTATGGGGCAGGTGCCCACTCTGGGGTACACTGTGGGCTACATGTTGTCCTGCAGCAGCAGCAGTGCCTTTTTTTGCCTAATTGCAAGAGGTCCTTGGAGGGCAATGGGTCTGGGCATGTTGAAGCACAGCAGGAGGTGTCTGACAGCATTTCAGCTTCAGTCCCCTGGATGTCTCCAGTGTTTGCATGGGGCCACAGTGAAATAAAATGGTGGGCTGCCAGGTAATCTTCCTGTAGCTGGGCACTCTGGATTGGTGTACGATTTCCTGCTTTAGAGGTTTTTCTTTCCAGCGTAACCTTCTGCAGTAAAAACGTAAGAGATTTTATAGTAAGTAAAACTAAAGCAACTATAAAAGTACCATTTCAGTTTCAATATAAAATTTTTTCTCCCTGAAGGTTAAAAAGCCAACCCAGGAAGCGTATCAGAATGAACTGAACATTGAAAGCGTAGAGCGATCCTTCATTCTTTCAGCAAGGTAAGTCTTACAGTTGAATAATGATTTTAAAACTGTGTGGTTTCAAACAGGCCACTTAAGTTTTTTATAGCTTATTTTGCATTTACGTAATGAAAAGTTACCCTTGGCTAGAGGAATTACAGAATAGAGGGAGTGACAGATGGGTGTCTGGTAATAAGGTAGGCTTTGTTCTAGTTTACTTTTGTTCACATTCAAAATCCGATTTTGAAAATTTAAGTTTATTTTTAAATAACTGGCAGAAGGGAAGCCTGGTCAGGGGTAATAAGTTTCATAGATAGGAGATGAATTTGTAGTCTCTAATACAGTTCACCCTGACTTGTAAGGAAGACTGCCCACTGTGAGGTGATGAATAGAAGCACAAAGGCTAGAGTAAATGTGGCTGGTATTTGAGCAATTTGGGCTTAAGGCTGCAGCTGGTAGGGATTCTGCTGTCCTCAAGACAGTTAACTGTTAATCAGAGCGAATAAAACTCTTGCTTGGTTCCTCCTTTTCAGCTTAGCTACGCCTTCAGAAACTCTAAGTAAATTGAAAAATTATCCTCTTGCTGCCCTTCCTTGAGAGGAACAAGAATTAAAATTGTTTCCGTTCAGTTAGTTTTAGGCTTTGCTTTTCACTATTTTTTTGTTTTTCCAAAGTTACTGATATGCTCTGTCAGTGCATTAACAGGACAGGATATGAAGCATATATGACAATAAATTTTGATATTATTATTGGTAACTAATATAAATTGGAAGAAGTCATTCTGGTCTTCTAGCTAAAATAGCAGTATAATTGAAACAAGAAAGGGATCTCAGTGAACCTGAAATTATGGAAATGGCAGCAATTACTGGAATGGTGCTTGTCTTTACCAGAAAGCCAAATTCTCCCCGTGGCAGCAAAAGGATATGTGACCACTAAACCAGAGCAGCTCTGATCTGCCTTGACCGAAATGCCTTTAGCAAAAACCTGGTTTTGTGGATTGTTGTTTTTACTGCGTTTGAGTTGGAGTTTTACATGTTCTGACGTTTGTGACAGTGCTGATACCAACGCAGAAAGACATGTTTTCTCTTTTGTTTAGCAAAGCTGAGTAAGGGCAGGCTGCTTCTTTTTATGTGACCTTGTAAATACCGACATGAGGATGTCTGCACAGAGATAGCAGTATCTCTAGCTGAGGGGTAAACCAAGGTTAGCCTCGTCAGAGTAGCCAAAGGAAGTAGCTCAATTGTCTGAGCAGTAGTTATTTATAACAACAGACTTGAAAGGGGTATTTTTGTATTTTTTTCAACATTAAATGTTTCTTACTGTTTTTTTGCACATTGGGGAAAAAAAAGATGCCTTTCACAGTTCAGGGGATGATTCTGCTCCAGTATAATATGAGCAGGTCCGTGCTGCTGAGGTGCCTCGGTGACTGGGTGTCACACAGATACATGAAGACATTTATGAGATTGCAGTAGGCAATGTGCATTTATCTCTGCTTGACTTGAAACAGCATTTCAATTTTAATTCAGTCATTTTAAAAAATTGTAAAAAATCTTTGGAGCTTGTGAAAAGATTATCATCTTGAAATACAACCTACCTATTTTCCACAAAACAGGACAGACTTGTCTTTTTGAGGAACTGATTAAGTGGTAGATTAAAATGAGCTCCTGTGAAACACATGCTGGTCCATAGAGGAAAATCCCTATATATAACATTTTCATCAAATTGGGCAGAGTTAGTGACATGCTTTTTTGTCTTGACCTTGAAATTTGCTGGTATTACCCTCACATTACCAACTAAAGCTGCTCTGATTTGCTCTTTCTTTTTTAGTGTTGTTGATGTTGCATCTTTGGAGAGCGTTCGGCTCTGTTATTTTTATACTTGCTGGAAACTGTGTGCAAGAGCCCTAAGTTACACAACAGTGACATCCCATTTGCTTGGGATGAAGGAGGTGCTGGGGGCCCCGGGTGTGAATGAGGATTTTCAGGTTGTTATCTGTCTGTAAGTGAGGCTTGTGTCTGTGATGATGTAGGAGAGAAACAAGTGAAAAACTAGCAGCAATAGGTGCTGGCATACATTTTTTTCCCCCCAATTAATTATATTGATAAATAAACTGGATGTGAAGAGAATCAGTGTCTCGTCAATACAGACAGTATCTTCCTTTTGATGATGCCGCATTCTAACAGCTTCCTGGCTCCTGTGTGGTAAAAACCTCAATTCCAAAACTGTCCAAATTCATCTTACATACATCAGAGACAAATTTCACCTCTGTGCTTTTTCAAATAATAAGCGTTATGCGGAGTGCACACTAAAGAAGAGATTCTGAAATGCTCCTGGGGGCAGAGCTGAGGAGGGGAGCAATTAAGCTGGTGAAAAATTGCTAGTATTAAACTGTAAGCCCGTTAATAACAGAAGTATAGATTAATGCCTAGACAAGAGTCTTTGTCACTTCAGGTTTATTTTTACTGACTGCGTTAGTATTCCGCGTTATCTAGTCGTGGTTGAGGTTTCAGTTTCCCCGGGATATCTGTGGGAATGTGTATTGTTTTACGTGGTACAATGCGGTATTGTACTAGAAATCTCTTAATCAGAGAAACAAGTTAGCACATCTGCACTGTGCAGAAGTAAAGCTTCGTCCCTGAAAACAATAGTTGTGCCAGCCTGACGTGGTCTGAGGCCAGCTGGCCCCGTCCCCCTCAGTAAGGCTAGCGACGTAAGGATGCCTCATGCAAGACTAGCTCAGCAGGGAGAGGTGCCCTAAGGCTGCGGTCCTGGAAACAAGAGGGGTATCATTCTGCGTGCCCTCCTGGGACCACCGAGCTGCTTACTCCATTGGGCAGCTGCGACGTGTGCTCCTAGTACACACGTTTGCCAGTAGTAACAATTGCTGGGACTCTCTGCAGTCCATTTAAAGTTTCATACTTTTTGTTAAATCGTAAATAAGTAAATAAATAATAATAATAATTTAAAAAAAAAAACACAACACAAAACTAAGAAAACACTGCAATTTTAGTAAACAAAATGACATTTGGAAGGATGCAAGAGATACTGGACCTGCAGCGAGGGAGGTGTCGGGGCTGTGCAGCTGTGGGGGAGGGAGTGCTGGCAGTGACAGCAGAAGAATCGCTGCCTCTTTTGCCGCAGCAAACCATTACATCAGTTCAGTTGCCGATGGCACCGCCTTTGCTCTGAAGTTCTGCAGGACTGTAAACAGCCCTAAAGGCTAGCACTAGCAAACCTACCAAGCGTGAGCTCCCTGGTGAAATATTAGGGTGTAAGCCGTGTAGCTCGTTGTGCGAGCAGCCCTATACGTAGTAATCCCCACATGATGGGGGACGCTTAATCTCCAAAAACTGTGCCAACTTTAAACTTAATTATTTAATATAGTTTTAAGAACCTAATTAAATGTAACCAGATTTTGAAAAAAACAAAGGAGTTGATTAGAGTTATGAATGTTATATAGCTAATGCAGAACAGTTCTTAACAGAGGAGGAGGCAAAGGTAAATAAACTGAACAAAATGTTCCAGTCAGAGTGTGAGATATTGGGACAGACAGTAATATATTGCTTTGCCCTTGCTTGTATCTTATTTCCTCTCCTTTTGTTCTGATTTTGTTGCTGTGTGCAACAAAATCTTTTTTTTCCCCTATACCTCACAGACTTCCCCCAAGTTTACCTTATTGCATTTGTCCCCTCTGACTCGGTATAGTACTCAATTTCAGCCAGTTCAAAACCCCGGCTCAAAGTACTTTCCTTAAAGGTTCAAAGATGATCAAATTCCAAATTCACCCACAGAAGCCTGTGCTGTTGCACACCTAATTTGTGTAAATCATTGTTTTCCTCTTACCTAACTTACCTTTTTATATATTCATCATGTTGAATTGATCAGTTTAAAAAAAAAAATAATTTTTTCGATACTATTTAAGAAGTGGACAATAAAAAAAATTAGTAGATACTGGTTTAAATTTTCAAAGCCCTTTTTAAGCCGGCATGGCATCTTAAACAGGAAATCTAGGTGTTCCTCTGCCACAAAACTCCTTCTTCCTTCCTCAGAGCACCCTCCATGCTGCTGCACAAGTAGCTGTTCATCTGCGTGATGAACCCAGTCGGTAAATTGATCCTGAGGAAGGACAGGTCAATGGCTTGCTTTAATACAGATTTCTTTCCCAGTCCAGCTCACGGCACTTACAGCCCACTGCGTAGCCGTGTGTGTTCTGGCACAAGGCAGAAAAGACCTAGTGGCTGAGAGGGAGCCTAGTAGGCTGCCCTTGGTGTCAGCAGCAGCGTGGATTTATATTAGATGAAAGTAGCGGTGAGCCCGTAGCCTCAGGAAGTGCTTTTGGCATTGCACGTAATCCAGCGTCGCTGCAGGCTCCTGCCGTGCCAGGCATTCCTTGTTCTCCCTGCCCCCGTGCCATGCCACTTCAGCCTAACGCTTTCCTTAGACTGGATGAGTGATCCACCAGCTCTGGGATAAAGAGATACGCAGTAAGCTCATCTGTTTATCTCTTTGGGTTAGCTTATCCAATGGAAAAAATTGGAAAACGAGAATTATTTCAAAGCAGCGCGACCTGGTAGGAGCCAACAGTCAGGAGGACAAGGCTGGGGAAGAGACAGGGTGTTTTTCTGACAGAAGGTCGGGGTTTCACAGGGTTGGGTATAACAAACTGCACCCTGAGAGAGAACAAAGTGGGGAAAAAAAGGCTTGCTGGAATTTCAGAGTCCTTCTCAAGAGGGAGGTCCCATGCCTTTGTTCTGGGAGCACCATTTACAGCAGTGTTACTCAAGCTATTCAAGGGTCTAGGGAGCAAGCGAAGAAATGACACCCTTCAATGCAAGCCTTGAAACAATCGCAGGGCATTTTGGAAGGAGGAAAGGGAGGGAGGGAGGGAATCCACTTTATAACAACAGACACAGAAATCTTTTTTAGTATTAATCAACACAAATGACTGACACCATGCAGGCAGTTAAAAAAATAATGCCAGTTTCACTAGGAACTGGAGACGGACTATAAAACTGAAATTGCAAGAGAGTTAAATCAATGGAATTCTAATCAACACTTGCTTCTTGTTTTAAATGTTGAAATAATAAATGGACTTTTTTTTTCCATTCTCAACAGTTCTGCTACAGAAAGAGATGAGTGGTTAGAAGCTATCTCCAAGTCAATTGAAGAATATACGAAAAAGAGAATCACATTTAATCCTAGCAAAAGTCTTGAAGAGGTATATCACACCATTATTGTGGGCTTGTTCCCTTTTTAAATATAAAGTTTCTTTGCAGTTGTTTAGAGAAACAAGAAGCGCTCCACAATGAATAATAAAACAGGGTGGTAAATGATAAGCGAACAGATCATAGAACAGAATCATATTTCATAATGTTATGTACTTCATAAATTTAAGATTATTTTCTTCAAAAAAACCCAAACCAGCTTTCTCGATTCTCTCGGTAATCTTGCAAACAGAAAGACAAAATGAAAAGATTTTAAAATATAGCAGCTATTGATAAAAATAGGCTGGTGAAGCTCGGTAGTCACACAGTCTGTTTGAACTAATTAAATGCAGCTCTGTCTTCAGGCTTGCATTATAATGGTCACTGAGGAAACAGTAGATAACATTTAAGACCATGGCAGTTTATCAGAGAAGGCTTTCCAATATGATTAGAGGTAGCCTATAATCACTGATAAATATTAATCTTATTTCTCGTCACTGAATGTAATGGACTTCTGCCTATATTCTCTCAGGCAGATCCAGAGAAACAGGAAGAAGACAGTCCGCTGGGATCAAAGGCTCCCATCTGGATCCCTGATACTAGAGCCACTATGTGTATGATCTGTACAAGTGAATTCACGTTGACGTGGAGAAGGCATCACTGCAGGGCATGCGGAAAGGTTGGGTGATTTTGTGACTACCTCTTCCGTTAGTCATTCAGGTTCCTTGTGTGACAAACACAGATGGAGCCTGATTGTACCACCCCATCTGTTTTAATGGAACACTGTACTATGACACAATTATCTGGATTAAAAACAACATGTTGGGTTGTTGGGGTTTTTTGGGTTTTTTTGAGTAAGGTGTGATGACAGACCAGTGTTCAACCTTTTAACCCTTTACATGTCTCTTATTTTGCATTTTGGAGTACTATTTATGGTTCTCTTCTGCTTCTACAATTATATAGTACAAACAAAGAATGTTAGCTGGAATGAGAAAAACATCTACCTCATGAATTTTTGTAAGATAATAATGATTTTGGTTTTAAGTTAGTACCAAAATTATTTTATAATTAACATTTACAAAAGGTATATCTAATAAACCTTTCTTTTTCTTGTTTTAATGAAGTGAGAATATAGAAATCAATCCACTTGAGACATCTGTGTTATGGAGAAATTGACAAGAGAGCAATGACTATTTTTAATTATTTCTTTAAAAGCTTACGATTTAAACAGTTCAGTAACACAATACACTTGTTCTGCTTTTCGTGGATTGTTAATGTTGACTTATTGACTTGTGTATTCAGTGATTTTTTTCTATTTAAATTTTTGTCATTTAGAGGAGGAAAGAGCAGCATGTTGAACATAAGGACATAAGGAAAAGCCAAGGCCTTAAACCATTTTCAATCTAAAACAGTGCCTATTTCAGGTTCTGTTATGGGCTTAACAGTACTGAAGTGAACATCTTTGAGCATTTGGTGACTTACAGGTGCACATCGTGTACAATAATGCTTTTATCTGTTTCCAGATTGTCTGTCAGGCTTGTTCATCAAATAAACATGGTTTAGACTATATGAAAAACCAGCCAGCAAGAGTATGTGATCATTGCTTCAGGGAGCTACAGAAACAAGGTAAAGAAAATCTGCACAAACTATCTGTCTTACTTTCGTGGCCCTTATTTAACATGGTATGCCTGTGCCTCATCTTTACTGCTGGGTTCAAGTGCCTAACTCTGCTAGTGCTTGAAGAGCGATAGGCATCTGAGGTTGTAAGAACCCAAACAAGTCTCTGCGGAGTAAGCTAGGAAGTGAATTTGCAATACATTGGCTTTTCCTTCCAGAAACATGCGTGCACTTCCCTACGATAATGACATGTAGCTTATGCTGCTCTCTTTTTGAGATAAGTAGTGTTACGTTGCTTTTCATGCGTCACAGGGTACAAGCATACATTAAAGTCCTTGCAGCTTATCGTGACCTCCCAGTGGGTTCACGTGTATTTTTACTCTCTGTAACTTGTATGCCTGTAAACTTCGTTTTTGTCCGCTAAGCTGCCGAGATAGCTGAAGTTCTGGGGCTCTATAAATACGTAGGCCTTCCTCTTACCGAAGCTGAATCTCTTCAGCCTCAAGCCTTGGCTCATCTGGAATTCATGAAGTTGGCATATCTGCACCTTATTTCTGAGGGCAAACTCCTAACCATTGCCTACTGCACGCTGTCAACATGGATTTCAAAGTGAAACACCACAGCTAGAGCTATTTTCATTGAAACGCTTCGGAGAATGTGGTACTACTGATGCCTGCTGGCAAGCAAGGATTAGATAGCCTAGTGGTAATAACATTTGCTTAGAGAGAAGGTCCAGGGTCAGTTTCCTTCTCATCCTGAGAGAACTCAAACCCGTCTCTTTGAAGGAGCTTTATATCATTACGCAGAAACAAAAGTAAAATCAGTGGAGGCACCTCCCAGTGAGATGGGAATCCAGTCCCATCTCACAAGACTTGCTCTGAATTTGGACTAGAGTCCAAAGACTCTAGTATAAAATACACAAACGAGCCCTAAGCAGGGACTGAATCTGTTTGCTGCCCTTCCCTCTGGCAGAGGCGCCAGTTTGACGCAAGCTCTCTAAGGTATCAGGAAGTCTGTGGTGCCCCGGTGAAATAATCAAGCTATGGCTTCCAGCATGCTGGGGGTGACGTTTGTCATGGGGAAGTGGAAAGCGGCCTTGACAGCCCTTGAAGTGGCGGAGGGAACCTGCAATGCTGGAGGAAGCGGATTGTCTGGACCACCTGCAGGCCTCTGCCTTGGGCACTAGAGGCTGCTGCGCTGCAGGCAATTGCGAGCGCTTTTAGCTGGGAAAAGAGCTGCAGAGCGGGCACGGTACAGCTGGCAATCCAGTTACACTCCTCCTCTGCTCATTACTTCAGAGCCCCATTATGTTCAGGGACAACTCTAGAAGTAGCCTTAATGAAGCTACTCATTCCAGGCTGGGCTGTAAAACAGTGGTGGGTGTTGCTAGAAAATCGGGTTTTAAAGGAGTGAAGTGTTGGAGAAGTCTTCCAAGAGAGATGAAGGAACTGCCTGTGGCAGTGGAAAAAGACAGCACGTTCTCTGGAGATGGGAATCTCCAGAAGTGTGTGTGTGATAGCATGAGGCTGAAGAGGAGCCCTGCAGCATCCATACTGGAAAGAAGCTGAGAAGGTAACAGATGTAGAGAATTGAAGGACTGAGAGTTGGGGACCAGAGGTAAAGTACAGACTGAACTGCAGAGGACAGGTCTAAAAATTTGGTGTGGTTTTTAAGACTAAATTTTCACCCTGCTTATGGGCAAAGGTAGTTCAACATCAAGAAAACATACTTTGAAAACAAACAAAACCAATCCATTTAGTTTTGAATTTGTGGGTTTTTTAGTCTGATTGTGATTTGGAGGATTCTAACTCATGGTGCTGCTGATAATACTGAAAAGTTAATTCAATACAGAATTTAATGTCATTAGGTGTTATTGTTGAAACACTGTAAGCAGAATAAAAATGTCATCTGTTTTTAAGAAAAAAAAGTCCAAGAATCATTGCCTGTGTTTAGTCATCTATGACATGAACATGATATGTTCATCCTATGCATTTTAGATAATCAGTGCACTCCTAAGACCGGATCCCCAGTCAACCATAAATCTCCATCAAGTGCCTTGTCTACAGTATTACACAGTATTCCCTCTGGAAGAAAGCAGAAAAAAATTCCTGCAGCCCTCAAAGAAGTAAGTGCTTTATGGGTCAAAAGTAATACCTCGTTGGTATTCTATCATCAATATTAATAGTGAAAAAAATAATTCCATATTTTAGCCATCTTCTCTAGAATCAAAAGTCGAAATTCACCTGTAACAGTAGGTTGGGCCTTAGTTTTATATAGGCAGGGACCTGAACTATGAAGCAGTGTATAAACTGCATAAACACCTGTAAGACTGTGATTCAGAAAGATAGTTAGAATTGTAATTTCTTTCTTGCCTCCCAGTGTTTCAAGGAACTGTGATTTACCGCTACACCAACAGCCAGTGAGAAGGCTCCTACTCCAACTCAGCCCTTGGCTTGTGATTAGGAAAGGTAGAGCTAAACTCTGCCTACCTACTCTGGAGGTCTTGGGAATGGGAGGAAGTAATTTTTCTTCTTATATAGGAATGCGTGTTCTCCAGCTGTACATGGTCTTCAGTGTTTCAGCCCTCTCTTGTCTTGTTGCACCCAATTTAAGTTCCAACCCTTAGCGTCTGCAGAAACTTCTCCTCCAGACCAGTTAGATGGTGGCAGACAAAATCGTTTTTCTTTCAGCCATCTGAGTTACTTAACAACATTAACTTGAGATCTGGGAAGAATTTGAGCCTTTGACAGGACAGGGCTCTGGAGATCTGTTTTAAAAAAGCTGTAAACTTCTGTAAAACATCTGTAAAAACCTGGACAGATGCATAACTCTTGGGTGTTGGGTTTTTTTTTTCACTTCAGGTTTCAGCAAATACAGAAGACTCTACAATGAGTGGCTACCTACACAGATCTAAGGGCAGTAAGAAACCATGGAAACACCTATGGTTTGTTATAAAAAATAAGGTGCTATACACATATGCTGCTAGTGAGGTAAGAGCCTACATATTAGAAATCAAATATCCAATGATAATGCTGTATTTGTAATAAAATTGTTTATTTTTATGATCTAGAAACAAGCTATAAAATTAGATCACCTTACAGTAATGGATCTGATTGCGATGTAGTATTTTGAAAAGGCCCAGTGAGCTTGGTACCATAACACGCTGGTACAGCTATGCTGTTTCTGATTCCAGACCTAGCTTTGAGTATCTCTGCACTGCACACCATTGCACAGTTGTAGGTATGTTCTGAGTCAGTTGAATACATGGGGGTCTCTTTAGCTGCATCACACTGGACTAGTGGCAAAGCCAACATTATAAAAGCATCTCGAAGTGTTTTGTTCTGCAGTTCCATAAGGTATTTTGAATGCTTGGAAAATGAGCAAACTAAATCTCTTGACTCCTCCTCATACTGTCGTCTTCAGCCTGGAGTTATTATTTAATATATAGTGCTGCAGTAGAAAACAAGAAATGCATCTTGTCTAACAGCATTTGCTTTTTTTATTTAGAATGTGTAGTCCTACTGTCACGTGGAATAATCTCTAACTGATATATATATATATATATAAGCTTTGCACACCCCAGCGTGTGCTGAGGATGTAGTTTTATTGCATCTTATAATATTTTGCAACATACATGGATGTATTGTAGCACTGGTTTTTGCTTGGTTTTGCTTTTTTTTAATTATATGTTATAGTTTGCTAATAGCTTTCAAGAGTCAAATATCCAAAGCATCTGTTTAAGGATATTGCTATCCCTCACTTTCTTTCAAAATGTAAGGCTCAACCTATCCTGACCATGTAAAGAATTACCCTTCTTCACCCCCACACCACCCCCACTCTAGTTATTTCCTGGTTTGTGCTCAGATTTGTTCCTGGGTTGTTCCTGCTGTAGTGCCAACCTTTATTTTAGCACTTCTGAATTATCTCCAGAACCTGTGATGTTATTTCCACTGCAGCATTGGCAACAGTAAAAAAAAAAAAATCTTAAATAATTATGTGCAAAACAATTACTTTTGCAAAGAGTTGAAAAATATTTTAGAGCATTGTGTCTCTTCTGGCGGTTGCAAAGGAGACTTTGGCAACTGTAAAGAAAGGCATATTAGTCTGTGACAGTCACCTTAAATTTTCATTTGCTTGGCTTCCTCTGAGATATCAGCCTTCCAGAGTAGCTTCAGTTTGCACTCGCATTCACAAAATTAACTTTTTCCTATTTTCTTTAAACTGAAGAATATCCGTCCTTATTTTTCAGCTTGATGAGCCATTGCAGCAGACATTGGGTAGAGATTCTCAAGGGAAGGTCCAGTGTTGTCTTAGCCAGGAAACCCCACTTAAGCTACGTATATTAGTTCCAAGTGATATAAAGATTAGTGGTGAAAAGACCATTTATTGGTGGTACAAAGACCTAAGATAGTAAAACAGATTGCTAAGTCTCATTTGACTGTTTTCCAATATCAAGAAATGCTGCTTTCACAGATACTCTTGTTTCAATGTAGAGGCAATTACCAGAATCTTCACCTGATGTGTCAGTGTTTATGTACTTTTATTTCTTCTGTCCAGAAGCATTGCAGGATCCTGCCTAGTTACAAAACACTGCTTTGGAATTTGCACAGGATGAAAAATATTCCCCCCCCCCCCTTCCAAAAATGCTGTGCATTGTATTTATTAATTAAAAGACAATAGTATAAAAAGAAAGGCAGTAATTGAGATGAATGAAGAAGGGAAAAAGTTGCCCTTTTAGCCAGGTTTTGAAATTAAATTAAGAGAAGGTAAAAAAAGTACAGCATCTCTTGCTACCCTTTCCTCGCCAACCACTTGTGAATGCTCAGCAACATTTTTTTCCCCTATCCTGTTAATTTTCAGCAACAGAAAGCAAAATAAATTCATCCATCAAAAAAAAAAGCATTTGGAGTGCGACTCCAGTGCTTGAGAACATAGGTTACATCCACAGCTCCTCCTTGTAGCATACTCAGTGCAGTTTATAGCATCCCATATCACTTTTAAGACGTGAAAACTCACTACTGAGGTTATTGGAGAGAGCACTGGGCTAGGTGGACCTTTAGTCTGCTGCCAGGTGGTAGTCAATCTTTTGATACAAGAGTCCTTACCAGGCAGAACAACGAGATTATACAGTGAAAGACAAGGTAGATGTTATCAGGGAAATAAAAAGAGGAACAGCAATGTTGAAGTTTACGAGGTTTTGTTATTTCCTGTCCTCTGATTCATGCATGGAGAGTATAAAAAGCGGCATTTTGTGCATGACTGTTTGTAATAACTTGTTTGATGTATAATCTGTTGCAATGGTATGGTGCATGAGTAAAGTCTAAATGCATTCCTTAGTGTGACTTACAAGCTCTAACTTTGTCTTGTTCGCTTTTTTCCCCCCGTAAAATAGGATGTGGCAGCATTGGAGAGCCAGCCTTTACTTGGATTCACAGTCAGTGAAGTAAAAGATGAAAACTCAGAGTCTAGAGTGTTCCATTTACTGCACAAAAACACTTTATTTTACATATTCAAAGCAGATGATCCCCATTCAGCTCAAAAGTAAGAAACTATTTGAATTTGAATTTATGTTACGTTTTTCTAGAAAATGTTCCAGAACTCATGAATGTTAATATTCACAGATTAGGCATATGAACAAAAGATGCATATTATATATGTAAATAAAACTTAAATTAATTCAACACAAGGTCCTGGTTTCATTAGGACTTCTGAAATGCTTTAAATGAAGCAGCAGACTGTCCTCTGCGAAAGAATGAAAGTAGGAGACTGGAAAAGTCCAAGATAAAGTAAGAAATCATTCTTTTTCCTAGCCCATTCCTCTATCCCCGATCTGTTCATGTGAAAATTGAATGTTACCTTTGGAGAAATCCAGAAAATGTGTTTTAAGAGTTAACTACTGATAGTTGTGTTCCTTTTTTTATCTCCAGATGTAAATTGTAGTTATTTTTAATGGATATATGGCAGTAAAAATAAAGCGAAACCTAAAAAGTGAGGGACAGAAGTTTGAAGTGTGTGTGTGCAGATGTGCCTGAGCACGTCGGCACGCTTAGTATGTTCAGACCAAAAGCTTGAATTCAAAGAACACTCAAACAAGCCGTTTCATTTCAAGTCCTGCTCATGTGTCTGAGTTTGGAGTCATATTTATCGATTTATGTATTGTGTGCATTTTATATAAAATAACCTAGAAAGCTTGGTCATTAATCGGTAGAAAACATTTGCGCTGTGAATCATGGAGTAAACTAGAAATGAGCATGGACTCAATACTTTTAAGTTACCTTAACCTATACACCTAGCTTATCTGACTGGTTTCACTGCAGTTTTCCCAAGTGAATTTTACATTAATAAAATAGATTTCATGTGCTAACTAGTCCATTACTAATACTTAAGCATTCAAATGGCTGCAGGTATAGTTTTGTGCAAATAGGGATATTCTCAAATACAAAGTACCCAGAGCTACTGAAAATTTTGAACATATGAGAACGTGCTTAGTGACATTTCTCTCATTTCTCTACACACAACATCTGGAAGTCTTTATTTGATTTTTGGGCGTATTTTGTCTTGCAGATGCACACAAATGTTTCCTTGTTAATTAAGATAGTACTCTCTTGTTTCCACTGTGTCCTCATTTGTACTATATAAAACAAAACTAAAAAAATCCAAGGAATTCAATAGATTTGTTTTCCTATTCAGACAATGGCTTTTGTCATCAGTAGGAAAACTTGAAATTAGACATACTCTAGTTTACTGAGGCTAGGAATAACATTAAGTACCTTAAATGGCAAACTTTCTCCAAGTATTTAATATCCTTAGGAGGTTTATGCTGAACCTCCAGAATAAATGCTCTTTGATAGCATTAAAAGAAAAAACAAAGAACATGTTGTTGGCCTGTTTTCCTGAGTGGACACTGTGTTTTCCTGTTAGGGCCAAATAAATAATTGATGTAGTTGTGTAAGTACAGTAGTAAATTTTAACAGATGTTTACTTTTTTGATGAGCTTCAAAATCGTCAGTCCAGTACTATGTTCAGTGCTTCAGCTGTTTATGAATTTGTTGTATTTGTATTCCATTTTAGTTATTTTTAATGAATGGCGGTGGAAAACACAGTGAGCCCTATAAAAGTAAGGGATGGAAGTTTGAGTTGCGTGTGCAGACAGGCACAAGCCCTTAAACATGCTGAATATGTTCATACCAAAAGCTTGAATTAAAAGAACATGCACACAGTTACCAAATGAAACACTATGGGCAAGGAAGAGCCAACATCTGTGACTAACGTTTAGATACCCTGTGAACGCTAAGACAGGTTGGAATTTCCATGATAAAGATAATTTTACAGTCTTTGTCCCATACAGTTCTTGCAAGACTTTCACTCAGGAAAAAAAAATTCATTAGCATGTGGGCCCCTTAACTTCAAATGCACAGAGTTTAACCCTCGTTTGGAAGACAATTATTCCATTTTTTACTGCATTTGTCAGTGTAGCATTGGAGTGCTTCAGAAACATTAATTTTTGCAGCATGCTTGAGAAGGTGAGGACGCTTATCCTAATCAAGGAGAAACAGAAACCCACAGCTATAGGGGGTAAAAGTATCTGAATATTAACTTTGAATTTCCAGTTTTGAGACACCTTGGATCAACTGTTTGGGACTTCCCCCCCCACCACCACTTTACACACACTTGTATTTTCACAGATAAAATATGGAGGGTATCTGTTAATACGTGATGCAGTAGTAGCACGTATTGTGTATGTGAAAACAGGGAAGTTCTGCCGTCATGCAAAGGCACCATTCCACAGCACTGTGGTTTATACCTTTACCAGCAACTTCCTAACAGTGTTTAATTTTCTAATAGGTGGATAGAAGCTTTTCAAGAAGGCACCATATTATAGCAGTGTCAGCATCGTGTCGGCAAGTTTAAAGAATGCCCAAGGATGGTGGTAAAACAGAGCACAGAAGCTGTTCAAAGAAACGGAGTCCTGCCGTCTCAACCTACGCAAAATTGTATATTTGTCAGAATTAGGAGTTGGTGCATTTTTAGTATAAGGTAATATTTTTTTAAAGAATTGTGTGTATTTCTGTGTTGATACAAAATGTGTTATTTATTAAATTCCAATGTTTACTTTAATGGTCAAAATTATTTGTGAGGTCTGCAATGAGGTCGAAAGTGCCCATGTCTTCAGAATGGCAGGTGGTTGGTCAACATATTCCTAAAGTTTGTGCTTTTTTAAAAAAAAACAAAACAAAACAAAAAAAAAAACCAAAAAAAAACCCAACCAACAAACAAAAAAACCCAAATCTGTTGCAATTGTACAGTTCCTCGTGATTTGTGTATAGGTCCTGAGTTGCTGATGCTCACTTTGCAATTTAGCAAGAACAGATCAGAATAGGAATTTCAAAGGTTTTGGATCTTTGTTAGCTATGTAAACTCCTTTATGAGAAGTTGTATGGTATTGCTGCTCCTTTCCTTGAATGGCAGTTGAAATCTTGCATACCAGTCCATTAAAACAGGACAACAAATTCTGTATCACTGAAGCTATTGCAAAGTACAGTTCAATTATTAAAAAAGAGAAAAGGGAAAAATATTTTAAAACAGACTTTGCAATTACAGAGATGAGGCACTGGAGCATCTTCAGTACTACAAATGCCAAAGAGACTAAATAAGATATCTTCAAACAATTGCAGGATATGTTTTCTTTTATGTTTCCAGTAGTAATTTAAAGTAGAGTAAAAATTACATTCCTGATATACAGGGAAAAGATGAAATATCTTATTTGGTTCAAAACTTTGTGTCAAATTAGTTCTGTATGCAGTATGAAACACTGTATAAACTATTGTTCAAAGAACGTTAAACAAATATATGCACCCCCCTCTCCCAAAATTTTAAACTATTGTATATTTAAATATTATGTCTAAACTGGAATTGCCATACCAAGAAAACCCAGCATTTTTAGTGCAGGTGGCATTGAAATGTATACCATTCTTTGACATACCTTTTGTTTACACTGTGATTTGTTCTGTTTGACACTTTAAAACACAATTCAGTTTTAGGTGTTTAAGGTTTTTTTCTTTAAGAAAATTGTCGGTATACCTCATTAGGAAATACTTACTGATGATTCTGGTGCATTTATTCTATTTAACTTTTGAAAATTTTTTAACACTGTAATAGCATAAATGGAACTAGAACTATGAAAAACACCTGAAAGGAAGCCATTTTTATGTCAGATGCGATGCGTAGTCAGTCAACTTTACTGTATGAAACACTTCTCAGTAGTCCTCTGAATCAAGTTAGTTGTGGTAACAGAATTAAGAGCAATCCCCTTTTAATTAACAGTTTGAATGCATGTTAATAGCTATCCTATGGCCTCACAGAGGTAAGAGATGGTAGGGTAGTTAGTAGTCATCACAAAAAGGCCAAGAATGAAAGTGCAACCCAAAATTCTCTTACTCCCTCAAATATCTGAAGATCAGGTCTAAGATACTAACGTAGCTCTGAAGAAGCTTGATTTTCCAGAGCTTCTGTTAAGTTAGTAGCGGGCTTGGAAGACTAATGCTTAATATTAAGTATATAAGTAATTTCATTGACTTCAAGCATTTCAGTAGAGAACCCTTCTGAATCAGGGACTTAAGGCAGTAGATCTGGCTTCCCTCACGAGCACTAGAGATTTGACCAGATAGTGTTTGAAATTCAGTGGGAGTCTTAGCGAAGCCTTTATTCTCTTTTATGTTACTGCAAATGAGCTAAGTGAAAATTTTTCTCTTGTTATATATAAAGGGCTTTTACTTAAGTTTCAAAACCAGCTGCTGACTGAAGCCACGTAAGCTATTAGCATGTCTCTTCAGGGTAATTTCTGGCATGGCTTTTACTGTATCCAAAACACTGATACCAATGTAACATAGGTGTAACGTGGCTCTTCCAGTTGATATTATCAAAGGCAAGAGCTTCTTAATATTTTTTATAGGGACAGCACACCAACTAAGATGGAAAGCCATGAACTAGCAAATGAATCAGAAATTTGGCTAGGAGCAAGCTAATTTAATTTCAATTTATGGTTTGATATTGATCTCCCTGCTGCAAAATAGAGCAATAAAAGTCAAATAGATACTGAATAAGGTGCCCAAGTTCTGCCTCATATGTGGCATCTAACTACCTCTCAAGGATTTGGTGTAGAGTGAGAAAATAGTTTAAAGTGTTCTGTGAAAGTCAGAGGACTTCTTCCAGAAGCAGTTGATCAATCAAAAAATCTTTCTGCGGCAGAAATAGGTCGGAACAGAGCCTTAAAAACAATAGTACACATATTGCAGTTTAATTCTGTGTGAAATAAATTGTCTTTGTAAACATATTTGAATACTTCTTTTCCTCTCTCTCCAGCACTAGTGCTTGGTGTCCCTAAGAAGAACCCACCCCATAGGCATTTTCATAACATTTTCAGATGGTTGCTTTTCAAACTTACCCTGTTTCTCCAGTTCGCCTCCCGTTTTGATTCATTACCATCAATTTGATTCATTACCATTCACTTATTGATTTGACTAAATAGTAAAAAAAGAACACAAGTTTTTAAACACCTGGCTACCTCTTCTTGTAAGAATCTGTAGTTAATAAATAATTTAAGATTGGTTAGTAGAGCACGAGACAAACATTAGCATTGAGTATTAGTTCTAGCGTCTTTAATCTTGGAGAAATGAAACGTTCTAGGATCCTGAATTCTCTTTAACTTAAAACTATTTTTGTGCCCAAAGGACTTAAAACAGATGGATAGCTGAGCAGCTGTGGAACACATGTCACTAAATATTTTGTGTGTGATCAAACCCGATTACTCAGTTATGTGTATTACATCATAACGTAAAGAGGTGTTTGGAAAGACACATTCGAGGCATTTGTTTGCTGTAACTGCTGCCCCCTGTATTTACCATCCAAATAGGCTTTTATTTGGAGCAGTCCTATATTGTACTGTCAAAATGAAAAAATAGAATCTTTATTTTGTAAATGAAAACAATTTAAAGTTGTTGTAAATATTCCTGTGGATATGTACCATTTTTGTATAAATAAATTCACACTAGTTGAGTCTGCATTGTTTGGGTTTTTTTGGTTTTTTGTTTTAATATTTTCAGGGGTTTATGTATTATGTAATTCATGTATTCATTGATTTCTCAAACGGCAGAATTTGCTGCCATTATCCTGCATACATCAGTCTTGCATTAAAATTCCTACTATGTTTTGCCCTTATGAACAGAAAACGCCCTGAAAAGGTAAGCTGTGTGCACAGACTGACACTGCTGCTGCATCTGACCACCTGAAACATTAGTTTTAAGTGAATTGTCTTGCTCATGTCAGCCAAGACACTATGCACTCTCACCACCAAAACTGGTGTCTTTGCTACAAAAATTATTTCCATCTTCCTGCCCTCCTGTCTTTCCTTAGCTTCCTCTTGCTGTCTAGTTCTTAACTTTCTGTTCCCCCTTCCCCAGCCCCCAAAGTAAAAGGCCATGCTTCACAAGTTCATGACGTTCGTTTCCTATAAAGCCCTTCCACAACCAGGTGCAGATTCCTGTGGTGGAATGTGGCTTGCAGACAAAACGTGACAATCCAAAAAATTGCTTTTGAGCAAGTGTCACTTGTAGGACACCAAGCAGTGGGGTTTTATCTCCTGAAGCCACCTCCCAGGCCTTGGGCATGATGGCTCTTCTGAGCTTCATCAGCTCAGGAATGAACCAGGCTCCCTACACCAACGTGCTATAATGCAGTGTGATTTACAGGTCTGTGAGCAGAAACTGCAGCTACAGCAACAGCTGACTAGGATACATTAATCCATAGAGAAAGCAAGTCATTAATGCAATATTCTTGAACATTTATCAGTGGAGATAAGACAGTTCTTAGATACAGGATGAGAGGGCTACTTTCTCAGTCTCCTGGTGAACGGACATACCCATGGCAAAGAACACATCCTAAGAAACCATCATTCTAAAGAACATCTACGTGAAGGTCAAGTGAAGGGTGTTACATTAATAAATCCTTTTGCAAAATCCAGTTCTGCGGTATCTATTAAAGTATACCTGAATCACGGTTTCTGTTGGCATAAGTATTTTAGCAGGGCCTGTAAGGGAGAGATTTGTCTGTCAGGTTAGTTATGCTGCCTCCTTGTACTTCTCTGACAGATGTTTGAAAGCAGTTTTTTGATAACTTGCAGTAACAGCATAACCGGTTATGCTTCTCTGCCTGTTTTTGATAGGGATGTGTCTCTTGTAATCCCGGCTGACACAGCTACGTGGACGTGCCTTTGTAATACAGATCAAGTATGAATTGGGTCACACTTGCTAAGAAAAAAAAAATCAAAACATGTTTTATTGGTTACAGTGACATTTCTGCTCTATTGAGGATATCAGAATACTTGTCTGAAATAAGCTTTGGTGCAAATTCCTTGGTATTTGTTAAATTAAACTGCAATAAGCTCCTTCATTTAGGAAGTGGATGGGCAGCTCAGGCTAGTTTGGGAAGTGACAAGTACTGTAAATTGAGAGTGCTGTAACATTTGACACTTTCAGGAAACGCTTAGCAAGTTAATTGCTCCTATTTAAAAAATTTTCATAAGGTTCATTTGCATTTGGCTTTTGGGAACGCCTTTGATCAAAAAGCAAAGTACGATGCTTGCAAGTAGTGACTGAACTAGTGATGTTGAGCTAGGGTAGCTAGATCCAAGTGCAGCTGTGGGACTGTGGGTGGGAAGAAAAGCAGTAAAGGAACTGGCAAGATAAGAGCGCGAATGATTTTATTAATGTTAACACATAAATTGCGTGTATTCTTTGGGGTTTTTTCATCTCCCAGCTTCTCAGATATTGATGCGTATGTCATCTGATTCAGTAGAAGTTGCATAAAATGGTCTAAACGTATTTCAGATAATTAAATTGTGCATATAACCCCCGTAGCCTACATGATCTTGGAAGTTCCTGACATCTCCAACCACACCTGTACAATCAAGGTCACTAAAATAATTAGCATAAACTAATCAGCTAATGCAACTTTGGGCCCAACAAATGTCGAGACACAGCCTGAACAGCAGTTAAGTCGTTATTTTGGCACTTTTCTGAAAATCCTACTCCAGCCGGGAGCATGCTCACTAGGGGCCAAGCTCCCCCTTGCCTTTACAAACCCTGTTCAGAGCAGTGTTGACATTTAACGAGGTAATTTGCTGCTGCCACACGAGCAGAGAAAGACAGCCCTTTACTTTCCAACGCCGCCGGCTGAACAACCGCAGTAACCGTGAGGCTAACCCACGGCAGGATAAGGCGGTTTATCTCTTCATCGTGTTGCGCGCTTCAAACCAAACCGGCACGTCTCGCCTGTGCATTCACCTCAGCGGGAAGGCCCCACCAACCTACCCAAGGCCAAAAGCGAAGGCTTTGCCCCTGTGGTGTCAAAAGCCGACACGTTCCACTTCCCTTGGCAGATGAGCCGCGGTGGGGATCTGGAGGCTCGAGCCCTCCCCTCGATGGGCGCGGCGACAACGACTCGGGCCTGTGAGGGAACCTCGCCTCAGCTGCCCCCTCCCGAGGAGCGCGTCCCTCAGGCACCGACCCACTGCCGCACCTCAGCTCCCGGTCGCCTACGCTCGGCGGCGCCAGCACAGCCAAAGGGCCACCCTTACCCGCCCCCGGGCGCTGTTAACGGCCGCCGGAAGGGCGGGGGAAGGGAGGCGGCCCCTCCCCGCACGGCTGCCGGGCGCGGGCGCAGGCGCAGCCGCCGCGGCGGGGCGGGGCGGGGCTGAGCTGAGCGGCGCCGAGGGGGTGGGGTCGCGAACTCTGACCTCCGGGAGCCGGAGCCGCCGCTGCCGCCGCCGACAAATAGACCCGCCGGAGAGGCTGCCGGGCCTGCCAGGTGAGCGACTCCCCTGGCGGCGGTAGTCTGGCGGTGGGGGCGGTGGCTGCGAGCTAACGGTGTGGGCCCACGCGGCTGCTGGCCCGCCGCCTCCGCTGAGCGTGGCGAGGCGCCGCCCGGCCCGGCCCGTTCCGGCCCGTCCCGCCTCAGGCCTCGGAGCGCCCCGCCGGCGGCCCCGCGCCCCCCGACCTTTCACCTACAGGAACCGCTTTCCGCCTCCCGCCGTCCCGCATCCGGGCGACGCCGGCTGCCGCTCCCTGCCGGGCTCTGGGGGAGAAGGAGCGGCGGGAGGCGGCAGTGGCAGCGGGCGATGCCACCCTCGTGCTGGGCGTCCGGCCTCCCCCCGCCCCGGCCCCGCCGCGCAGCCATTTTGTGCGGGGCGCTGCGGCCCCGCTGGCCGCGGTGGAGAGCGAGCACGGGCGCTGGCCCGTCGCCCTTTCCCTCTCGCCGCAACCCCACGAAGTCCCCCCAGGGAGGGGAGAGGCGAGGGCAGCCTGCCCGGGCAGGACGGGCGCGGGCGCTGGGCTGAGGCTTGGCCGCCGCCTCTCTCCTTCCCTCCCCGCCGCGGCCGTGCGCGGCCTCGGCCCTGCCGGGGGGTGGGTGGCCCCGACATCCCCCCCCCGCCCTCAACCACTTTGTGGCTGATGAGTCCCGTGCCCCCGCCGGGTCCCTCTCCTCAGATACTTCTGGCGGCTGTCGGGGTTTATTTGGGTTAAGGTAGTATGTCCTGCATAATATTCGGTGTTATTTTTGCTGGGGCAGATGACCCTGTCGCTGTTCCTTGTTTTGTCTGGTTGGGTGGGGTTTTTCTTTCAAGCCGTGGGGTTTGTGGGGTCTTTCTTTACTCGGTGCTGCGGTGTATTGTCTTAAGTGTAAAAGGCACAGCCCTGTACCGCAGGGTAAACTTACATTTGCATGTTGTGGAGGGAAGAGAGGAGATGGCGTGTGTTGTGCAAATAAACTTACACAATAGGAAAAAGAAAGGTCTTTTGGTACTGATTTTACTGCAAGATGAGAGTGTGGACATGATTCTTGGAAAACCGAGTTGGGCATTCTTCATGTGTGAAACCTCTGATCGGAAGCTACTGATACCGGCATCAGCAAGGTGCACAGCAAAAGTGCTATAGTAGGAAGAGCTGCATCCACCCCTATCATAGAAAAATAAGATGGCAAAAAATTAAAAGTTTTTTGCAGGACAGCTTCTTGATTTTGGGATCAGCATTGTATAAGTAGCAATGAAAGTATCAGAGGGGGAGACAAAACATCACATTACTGTATTGGGCATGGTAGTGTTGACCTGGTGACTCTTTGTTCTACGCGTTGTAATTTTATATGGATTTTTCTGTAACAGTATTTCTACCTGAAAATAACTAAATATTTTTTTCCCTGGTAGTCTCTGGGGGACAGCTGTGACATGAGATGTCACAGCCCTAGTCCAACAGAACATTTAGCTTACAGCTTGCTCCGTGCTGTACAACTTTCCTCAGGGACACTTGTTTGAGGGAAGTCTTAAGGTCTGTGAAGTGTTCTACCCCTTCTGCCTGTAGCTATTTCATCAGGGACACTGCAGACCCTCTCTTATCACAGAACCAAGTATTTTCATGTGATGGTGGTCAGCTGTACATGGGCACGTGCATGGTAAAGTAAGAAACATAACTGACATCACCTGGTGGTGTCCGCTCTTCAAATGGTTCTGCAGTTCATGCAAACTGCTCTATCTATCTAGATGATTGGACAGCACTTGTTAAAGACTTGTTAAGTCTGTTGAATTCTAAAACAACAGATCAAGACGCTTATTAGAGAAAAGAGTGTGCAGTAGATAAATTAACTAGCTTTGACTTTCCCCCTCAATTCTCAGGGCACTTACTAATATTTCTGGTTTTCTTGCCAGTTGTGTTTTCTTGTGAAATGTTGTCATGAAGGGAACAAATTTGGTGGGAGTTCTGATATCTTTAAGAATAGTCATAGCCCAGGCTAGATTGTGGGAGAGGAGGGCATGTTGTTTTTTGCCTACATTGATTTTTCTGGTCAAGTTCTTTAGCCTCTGAAGACAAAGCCTCAAGCAATGTGTGTAACGCTGAAGCGGCCTCCTCTGCCTTGGGGGAAAGGAGGTTGGACCAGATGACCACCAGAAGTACCTTTCAACATGAATTATTTCATGACTGTATTCTGTTATTAAAAGCGTATTGGTCGGGGGGGGACATGACATGAAACCAAACAAAAGCCCAGTGATACTGTAGCATGCAGTTTAATACTTCACATGCAAAATATAATTACAGAATGCTTAAAGCTAGTGTGGTAGTCCAGTGAAAACTGGCTTTCATCTATAATGTGAAATCTAAATATTTACACTGGCAAGATTAGTTTGCTTGTTCCCTATGCTGATACTCTACTTTCATTTTGATTTATTGTGTGCTCATTGTATTATGCAATTAAAATTTGTGCAGCCAGTGAAGTCGGTGGATTTTTCTGAAAGTTTGTGAAGGAAAGTAGTTTCCCTAAAGAAAGTAACCTGTGTCTAATGTCTGGGTGAAAACCCCCTAAAATAAGCCAGCAGGCCTTGCTAAAAGTAGGGAGCTTAACTGTGTATAAGGAATAGTGGTGTCAAATCTTTAACTTGTATGTGTTTGTTCTGCTGGTGGACAAAGTGTGGATCTCAGCTGGCAGTGCAGCAGCTGGCAGAGGGTATGTGCGCATTTCCTGCTTCAGCTGCCATCCTGGCTGAAGCAGTTTTAATAGTAAGCTTTGCTAACCTGAGTTATTTTGGCTGATACACATCAGGGAGCTCTCCTGTGAGTATCTGCTTTCCCAGGCCTGTGGGGGTATTAACATCCACTGTGAGGAAGCAGTAAGCAGCTGGGGTGGGTGCGAGGGCTGCAGGCTCTGGCTGACACAGCTGTCTGCATATGCTTTTTTGTCACATGCAGGCTGCCGTGTGCAACCCAGTGGTGACCATCACGGAAAACTGAACAATACCTACGTCACTTTCTAGTTAACGTTTTTGCATTTTTTCCTTAGTGCTGTTTCAGGCTGCTTTTTAGCACTTTGAACTTGTGCCTTTACATTATCGGCATAAGGTAAGCTGCTGCAAAACAGAATTTCATCAGTGTTAGAATGGTAGATAAAACTGCAAAGGCGCAGTTAATCAAATTCTTACTCTGGTGTATGCAGACCTCTCCATATTCTTACCCTTCAGTCAGCAGCTTTTGATTCCAGAGATTAGTGTGTTTGATAGTACTCACCAAACTCTTAAAGCAACAAAGGATTTCTCTTCTGAAGAATCAAACTCTCTATTTCCAGTTCTCAGATTGGAAGGTTGCCGAGTCCCGTGTATCTTACGAAGCAGTGCTGTGGATTTTGCAAGGAAGTATGTTCCTGAAAATCACGGTCTAAGAACTGCCCTTCTGTACCAATACTGAGATTAATTTTGTTGGTTTGGCCAGGCCTTCTCTAAAAGGTTCAAATTTGTTTAACTGAAATTACTTTTTGTTCAACTTGATAGTCAAACAGGCTGGACTAAGCTAAGTATTTGAGTCTTTGTAGGAAGTTAAACCAGAAAGTTGAAAAACATAAACCACCAAAAAACTAAAGCCAAACCCTCTGCTATTGTCATATTAGCTATAATTAATGGTTATTTGGTTCCAAATAAGTTGAGGTTGCTGTTTATAGCTTAGCAGTAACTTTGTGGTGTGAAAACTGCCCTGTTTGTTTTGGTAATATGTTTCCTTTGAACTATTAGTGGGACAGTGTAAGTGTCAGCATAACTAATGCTTTCACTCTTGACTGACTTAATCCGAGTATTTTTTTCCAGAGGACTTTACATGCATATTTATAGGAATTAAAAAAACAACAAACAAACAAAACCTCACAAAAGCAACAACACACACCCTCTAACAAAATCTGATCTGGTGGAGTTGATAAAGCAAAAAAAAAAAACCCACCCCAAAATCAAACAGGGAAGAGGCAGGTGATGATGTTTATAAAGGGATATTTTTATCTGAAACAGTGTCAGCACTGATTTACGGGAAGGATGTGTATGTATGAAACTCTTTTTTCTTTTTTTTTTCTGAAGGAAGTTTCTCTGGATATGAACATTGTAAGGTCAGAGTTATTAGTAGTACTATTGAACAGGTTTGACAGTCCTTTCCATAGCACACCTTCATGAATCAGCTACCTCGTCTGTGGCTGTAGTTCAGTGAATGCTCTGAGCAGCCACAGCATACCACACTTATATGGGCAATTTGGTGTTATATATAAGCTGGTGTAACAATATGGGCTTTTTCCAAAAGAAATGGCCTTATTTCTGCTTTTATCTGGTTCTCTTGTTATGTGTAGCATTTGTTAGCTGCAGAGTGAATAAATTCAGGATATGAGCTTACCTTTCAGCTATACAACCACAAGGTCAAATGTAGAGGGGGACAAAGCTGTCAGCCAGGAGCAGGGCTACCCCATTTTGTGAAATGCTGTAATTATGCCATAGTGGATGTAATGCCTCTCTGTGTTTGGAAAGAAGGGTTTGCACTTGCTGTGCTGTGTTAGCATAATCTTTGCGTGCCAGGTAGGAGAATGGGCCTGGCTGAATCTAATCCAGCGAAGGGGGATGTCTTCAATCAGATGAACTTCCTGGTCTGGTTCCTTGTGCAGCTTCAACTCTGGTGCAGGGAACCAGTCTGGGTTTTTTTCTTCCTGTAATCTTGCAGGATTTTGCAAGCTTCAGGTGGAGATGCAGGCTATGGCTGACATTACCTAGGGTGGCTTGACCTGATCAAATGGCTGTCTCCTTACCTGGCTCTGGCCTATAGCCCGTGCTCATGTGAGTGGGCTCAGCTTGCAGAGAGCCCCCTTGCCTTTCGTTCTCCTTCCTTTGCCCTGTTGTTTGTGGGGCTGGTGAGCTGAATCAGCTCTGTGGCTGTTCAGGCAGGTTCTAGAGATGACATGATAAAAGCAACAGCAGCCGGGGGCTAAAAGTGAGACTATCCCTTTGGTGGCCCGAACTCTACGAATGACTCTGCAGCCTCCTGAAAATTTACCCTAGCAATTCTCTTTTCTCACCTCTCCTCCCACTGTCGCACTTGTTTACATGAAAAAGCAGTGAGAGCAATGATTCTAAATTAATTGTACAGGCATGCCTGCAAATGGATCTTTCTCTATTGCTGTGTGCCTTTTAATTATTCCCTATGCTTTTACAAGCATCTCATCTTCCCTTCCTTGCCTGCAGGTTTAGCCGCTTCAGTTTCCTGTGGTTATCTGTCTCTTACATATGTACTCTCTAAATCTTGATGTCATGCAAGTTTAATAAACAGTATCTAACTGGGTGTCAAGAGTCACATAAATATTCCTTAGTTCATTGATAAAGAGAATGTTACTCCCTTAAGTCTGCCAGCTGTTCTACCATCTTGAGCAATATGGCTTATAGAACGATAATCCAAGAATAGCTCATTTAGCTCCCAGCGTTCATTGAGCTTTTCTTGTATGAAGCATTGAGCAGAGCAGTGTCATTTGTTTCACAAATGTGTTTGCATTCCTTGGCTTCTTTATTATCTATAAAGCATGCAGAATACTGTTCGGAAGTATAAAGAAATCTTAGTGCTTAAAACAAGTAGCAGAATCCCCTAACTCTGGAACTCTTAATCATAGAGCGATTAAGTGCTTTCTATTTTATGTGTAGGTATTTATTAAATAGGTTTGACACAGGTTATGCTGAATTCTTAATTAGTACATGATGAGTCTGAGAATGGAAACGAGGACTAGTTTCCATTTTAAGGTACAGAGCAGCCGTAAGCCCAGTGTGATGACCTGAGCTAAAATAGCGTATCCTTAGTTCATTTTCTGAGATCTGTTAAAATCATTTACTACTGAAGCAATATGACTATAGAGAGAGATTAAGACAGTTTCTTCTAAGAGGGAATGCTTTTCCAGTTGGCTTTCCGTTATATTAACCTTTTGAGCTTTCCTAAAAAGTCATGTTAATCTTCTGGTATTTCTCTTTACTGTGCTATAAGAACAGAAAGTAAAGTTCACAGTAACTTCTGCAGCCATAACTAGTTAATGTGCTTGTACCTCAGAAGTATCTAGAAAGTTCTTATGTTATTTTATTAGTTTAAATGTGCATCTGATCTTGTACAGGTGGACTTAATCTAGGAAAGATCCATGTATTAACAACATGCATTTTGTACATATACACAGTCGTTATCAGAGTCATTATGCATTCCATACATACAGGGTCAAGCTGGTTTGATTGCTAGCAGGGTAAGTTAAATTACACATATGTTTCAAGCGTTATCTTTGCACCAGTAAAACTACACTGGCCTGGGTTATGACATTTTTTTAAAAAAGTAAACTGAAGATCTTTGGGGTGGACAGAATTTTCTCATGTTGTATCTTCATACTGGTGTGGTTTGTTCTTACTCATTTAAAGGGTGTTAGATCAAAAGCAAGGTACTTGATAGTGGGGCAGCTGTACCAACAGTGCAATGTAATAGAGCAGCAGATGTTACCATTTATATCAAATGGAGAGTCTAAACATAAAGAAATATTCTTCCTGCTGCTGCTTTTAAAGTCCTTAGTCTACAATGATGTAATATTTTGAAATACTATTAGTAGGAACTTCCTACTAGGATAGTGAAGTTGTATAACTTTTGTCCCTGGAGAAGGGTGTGACTTAAACATTGATGTCTTATGGGTATAACTGTACTAGTGGAGTGGTTAGTGCTTCTCACTACCAATCCTCAAATCTGCTGGCTGTTCTCATGGGAATGTTTCATAACCTATTTCAGTTGAAGTAAGCCAAAACCAATTTAAAAAGTAACTTATGTTGACCAAAACATTGAGAAAACTCTGGCACATAAAAACTGAGGAAGAAGTAAAGAGGAGTGGTTGAATTAGTGCAAGCTAATGAAAGTTTTCCCCTGACACGGTGGCTCATGGAGTGCTTTTTTAAATGGAAAACCATTGGCAATGATGCCAGGTTCAACACCAACAAGTTTGGGCTAACACTGATGATAGTGATGTATTTAAGAATAACTCTGACTTCTCCTGCCAAGAAGACTCGCTAACTCATTTGCTAGGGACATAAACTAACAGTATTTACATAGGATTTACATACAGAAAGAGATTCTGGTTGCACTTCATTTGAGTCTGAAGGTTGAAGAGAGATGCAATAAATGCATTCTAAGTAACAGAGAGGAAGTCCAATGTCTGTCTTTTGTCAAAATGCCTTTTTGAAAAGAAGCTTTTAGGTGCTTCTTCTAATAAATTGAGATTTTGAAAAGCGATGGATATATAATTTTGTCTATCTGTGAGTTAGTTTCTTTTTCAAAGGTTTTTGAAAGAGCTTAATTTTTCTTATTTAATTATGTAGGAAGTAATACTGTCAAGCACTTAAGAAATAACTTTGGAAACAAATGCAGCGATTATACTTGTAAAGCAGGTCTAATCAGTGTAAATACAGATGCTCATATTTGTGTTATTCTGTACGTAGAATAACAGAAGGGGAGCCTTAGTGTATTGGGTACCTTCTAAGAAAGGGATTTTTCCTTTGCTCCAGAAATTTACCACTAATGAGAAAATACACAAATAGATCATCACAGACTGAGGGAATACAAGGGTACAAAAGCAGAATATATTGGACAGTTGGAGAGGCAGCGATCTAATCATGTTGACAGTCTAAATGTTGTCAGTTCATAGAATCATAGGGTTGGAAGGGACCTCTGGAGATCATCTAGTCCAACCCCCCTGCCAGAGCAGGGTCACCCAGAGCAGGTTGCACAGGAACGTGTCCAGGCGGGTTTTGAATGTTTCCAGAGATGGAGACTCCACCACCTCTCTGGGCAGCCTGTTCCAGTGCTCTGCCACCCTCAAAGTAAAGAAGTTCCTCCTCATGTTTAGGTGGAACTTCTATGCTCGAGTCTGTGCCCTCTTGTCCTGTCCCTGGGCACCACTGAAAAGAGCCTGGCCCCATCCTCCTGACACCCATCCTTTAAGTATTTGTAAGTGTTGAGGTCCCCCCTCAGCCGTCTTTTTTCCAGACAGTCTTTCTGAGTTCTGACGTTGTTGTCAGCAACACATCTCTAAGACAAATTGAAGAAAGGTTATTAATTTGTTTTGTAGAGTTTTAGATAGACTGTTTCCAGTCTTCATGGCAGATCTACAAAAAGTTGTAGAAGGGAGTAACAGTATCATTAGCTATATGGTCATGAGACAAAGCATTTCTTACCGTTTCATTTTTCAGAACCTTGAAGGTAAAAGTAAAGGCAAGCATCTTGTGAAGGGATGATGTGAAAATGGGAAACCAATTAAGCAATAATTGCTATAGGCAACTATAGACTCACTGGTTGAAACAGTGAGTGAAGAAAATATTTTTTGCAAGAGTATTCAAAGTGAGATATGAATGAGGGAAAATTTAATTGGGCACTGCCTACAAACAACTTAGTGTTTAGTTCTACTCCTTCCCTCTTTTGGACTAATAATATAACTGTAATATTATTCCAGTTCTTTTAGTTGTGGCACATGCTAAAGAAGATCCTAAAATTTGTGCTGTTTTTTTCGTGTGGTGTTCTCTGGTCTCTTCTAGAACTCCAGCTCTTATCCTTTCATTATTTTAGATAACTTTAGAAAGGAAATATTAGTGTGATTAGCAGTCTTTTAACTAGCATCTTGATAAAGTTTGGTTTATCTTGATTTGTCTCGTTCCCTTTGAAAGAAGAACAAAGCATTCTCAAGGAAGAAACCATCAATTATTTGACTCAATCTACTTCTTTCCTAGACTATCAATAAAAAACATTTCTTGTATTTTGCCTGATGTGTGCTTTGAAGGTGTGTGACGTGGTTTGGACAAGTGTGGAAAAAAGCATTTCTGAATTCAGGAAGATTCACATTAGATGAGAAGACCTTGAAGATTACTTCCAGTTATTGAAGATCAAAACTCAGACTGTGGTGACAGTTATTTAAATCTTTTCACTGGGAAATGAAGGGTTTTTTTCTAAAGTATTTAAGGAATATTTCCCAATTCCAGATAGCTCTGAGTTTAGAGTATATTCACCCTTTCATGTGAAACAGTTCAGCTTTTGGGAATGCTGGCTTGAGTAACTCAGGAAAAGAAGCTTTTAAAAACATGAGAAATGTGCTAATTTTGTAAGTTTACAAAATAGAAGAAAAAACAGCCAAAGCACCACTTTTTCTACTTAATTCTTTGCAGTGGTCTGTAAAGAGTGATTAAGCATGCCTGATGTGAAGTCTAACATGGATACCTTAGCTGAGGTCCCAGAGTTAGCTTAGAATTTGTTGATAGCCAGTTCTCCTTGGCCTGTCCTGCTCCCTCGTCTCCAGTGTCAAGATGCACAGCTGAACAGGTAGCTACTGCCCAAAGAGGCAGCCTTGTTGCTTCCCACAACTGCAACTGGTGCTTGCCTGTCTCCACACTGAGCTGTGTCAGGCAGCTGGAGGGACCAAAACCAGAAAGTACAGTTCCATGGTCAGTTTAACTGAACTATCAGTTCCCCACCACCAGTGATGGAGTGTGAGGTTTGCCTCCTCCTTCATCTTTGTTTTTTTCTTCCCTCCCTTGACTTCTAACAACATGTTCTCCTTTTTGTCTGCGGTGGAATGAATCTGACTGTGAAGTAAATTATTAGTTCAGTGTGCTCACCTAGGAGATATTTGGTGCATTTCTGCTAGGTTAGTGTTCTGTCTTTTTAGTGAGTTGGATTGTCCTAGTGTGTGGTCAACACCACCACAGCTTGGTCAGGGTGAGCAGGACATCCTCGCCAGGGATGACCTATAATACTGTTCAAACTGTTGAAATTCTTTGAAACTATGCCATGACTCTACAAATAAGGAAGAGGTTTCTGCCAGTTCAGTTCCTTGAACTGACTCCTCAAGGCATTATGCGTATACTGATGCCAGCACAAGAAGAGATGAAATAATAAAGCAAAAATAGGCAATGGGATAGGAATGCCTGTTTCAGCTAGCTGCTTCAGCATTTGAGCTGTGGCATGAAATGTTGCCTGAAAGTTTATCATTTAAACATTGAAGTTGGTGAGTTTTTTCACCAGTATACATGCTCTTCAGAGCAAAGTCACCTGGCTTATTGGAGGTGATCTAAGTTAAGGCATTTCATTACAGAGTACCATTGTTACAAATACTGCATTTGTCAGTTAGTGCCCTTGTGTTTAGGGATTGCTAAGATAAATAAAGCAACAACATGCAAAAGAACCTACTACTAAATGTTTATGCAACTTAAAATTTCAAGTGTCGAAATATAAAACATCATGTAATTCATCTTGTAAATAATACTCTATAATTTAACATTATAAAAAAAGAGATAGAAGACATAAGGGAATAATCCACTGTATGTAATTACAAGTCACACTGGTTACAAAGGATGTGATTGCAACACATGAAGTTGTGCACTAACACAAGCCCTAGCCTCATTTATGCCATGTCAGGTAAATGAGGGAGGAACCTGATTCTTATTAGCATTTATTTTAGGATGTAGTTGAGTGTGATATTTGCAAGTGTCAGAGACGCTAATAATTTAAATATTTATTTTTCTTAAAGTCCATGGAAATTCCATTTCCTCAGGCCAAAATTAAGATTACGCTCTACTTTAAGAACTCTGATACATAATCATCAGTGCAACTCCTGATAGTTATTGCTGCTAGCTGTCATCCCACCTGTAATACACAGGTGGCCAAGGTGGTGTTGAGCTGGTTGCTGAGCATTACTGTTTATTGCACGGCATTTTAACACGAACGGTAAAGACGCACTTCACAATAATGCACTACGCTCTGGTGATTAGCAACCAGCAACTAGTTCAGAAGCAGCTCATCCGCATGTACACTTTGAGTGAGAAGATGAGGTGGAGGATTAATTCAGAAGGGCGTTCCAAGCCATGCTGCCTCTGCTTATAAGCGCTGTTAAAGTTGGACCAGAGTTTCAGACTGGTTGCCTGCTTCTGAGAGTCTGAATCAGTGCTTTACTCACTAGCAAGAGCTGTAGTGGGACTGACTGCTGAGGAGTATTAATTTGCCATTTATTTTTGCATACACAAAGGAATTTCACCTACTGAAGTGAAGCCAGCATAAGGTCACATCCTCATAATTAGTATAACTTCATAGATCCGGCCTGATGTACATGGGTCTTAGGAAGTCACTGCATTAAAAAAAAAACCAACCAATGATCCCCAGAGGGATATATTGGCAATTATCCATTGTAAACAGTCTTAGTTTTGTTTAAAGGCTTGTTTCACTACAGAAATTTAAAAATGCGATGTCGCAACAGTATAAATACACATTTTATGCCTATAATAGGACTGTTTCTAACTTAACTCAAAGTTTTTGAACTTCATAATTTGTGAGTCAAAGCAATTAGAGTTTCACAACTTCTCCGTAAATGGCTTTATCAGCATTTATAACTCAAGAATTTTACACCTCTGCACTATATCCTCAAAAAAATAATCACAAGTTCAGTACCCTCAAAAACTGAATTTGCAATGAAATAAATAAATAAGGCTTTACCAGAAGGATGGTTCTTCATGCCAAAAACTTCAACTCTCTCTCTGTATATATAATTTATTATTATTTAATGACAGCTTGACAAAACTTCAGCACAATAATACAGAGAGCTCATAGCCCCTTCCTTTTGTTCAAGCGATGATTAATGTCACATCAAGAGGCCTCAAATTACCAAGTTCTAATGCATGCGTGAAAATGCAGAGAAACTGAGTATACTCTTCCAGTGCATCTATTACTGTTGTAAACACTAATTAAAAAAAACCTGCTTTCATAGCTCTTTCATAATGTAGCAGTTGTCAATTGGTACTGCTATGAATTATATCTGCGAAAGATCCTAGTTATTGCGTTAGAGATTTTTTTCTAGTTGTAAAGGTATGCTAACACGCATGAAGAGGTAGGACAGCCTCAACCTATTCTCCAGATTCCTCTTCATCATAAGAGTTCGATCTTATTTGTACGCTTGAAGTACTCTGTTCACGCAGCTCTAGTTCAAATGAGAAGCAGATGCCTATTTTAGATAAAGTTTCAAGAATTCACTTCTAATGGTTTATGCCTCTCTGAGACTTAGTTTCCCTATGACCGGAGCATCATAGTTGAAGACGTGTATATTGCATCACTGCTTTGCTGCAAGGGAAAACGTGTCAGTTTAAATCACTTTCAGTTTTAAAGCTAACTTGTTTTACTAATACATCTTAGCTGTGAGGGCAGTCACAGCTGCTTCAGAAGAACTAACGAGCAGGTGCAAAGTGATTCCTTAAAGCTACACCCCTCTGGATTCTGGAGGTCAGTCCTTTTGTTTCCTACCAAGATGATACTGCAGAAACGTGCCTCTGAGCCGCAGCATCATCTAACGAGTAGCACAGAATGACTGGATGAGCAATTAAAAAGCTTTTACTTTGGTTTGAGGTTTCTGTGTCTCAACAGGATTGTGATGTATGGGATTCATACTTCAAGTTCCTAGCTGGTGAATTCATTGTTGTGATCAAGAATTTATGCAGTTTCAAGATGAGTTTCCCTCTTATTTTTTCAATTTTTATTATTAACTGCTTGTAGGTAAAAGAGTACTTTTTTTTTTCCTAAGGTGCACTGTCAGGTGTACAGTGAAACATTAATGTTAGAAGCAGCATTCTTAAAAGCTGTGCTTATGTGGTGGTTGAGACCCTCAATGATGGACACTTAAGTGTTTGCTATGCTTTTTTGAGAGATTTTTTTTTCTCTGAGAGCTGTGCCATTTACAAGTCATTCTCTGAAGATTATAGTTGTTGAGAAAAACCTTCTTGAAAGTGCTTTGAATGGAGAGGTGACATTCTTCAAGTTCAGAAATAGCTGGATTTGAAAACTCCTGTGAACACAAATTTCTCTCTCTTCGTTCTGACAATCCCATTTCAAAGAAAATCTTTTTGACCAGTAAAATTCTTCTGATGGGGGAAGGATAGGAGCATCACTTGTTTAGGGAATATTAATGTAGTCAGGCTTTCAAAGTCCATTGTAATTTCATTAGGTTTTTATTTAACAATTGTCACCTTTAAAGCAGTTTGATTCTAAACAGTTTGTCAAAGGATTTGCATCCCACTGCCCTTTGTGTTTTCTTACATTGTTGATTCAGTATTATCAAACAGCGCTAATAAAATATTGAAAATACTCAGTGCACTGAAATCCAGAACTGACCATAGGCATCCTTTATTCTTGCTGTTAGGAGCAATGTAAGTATACTCTGGTTTACTCTTAAGAGCAGTGGGAGAGGTTCTCTAAAGAGATTCCCTGTCTTGATGATGTATTATTTTTGCAGGAATTCTAAATTAGATACGAGAAAAAAGTAGGAAGAAATCTGGAGCAGAATAGAGTGTTACTCAGTCACAACCTCCAAGGTGTACTCAGTTGTAGCAATACAGTCTAAATGCCCCCAAAATAAACAAAATTAAAGAAAACACGAGCAACTCTGGTTTCAGTAGCTAAGAAAACAGTGCATTTTTGAGTTGTAGACTATTACAGGTGGGAAGGGACATCAAGGAAGCCTCTAGTCCAAAACCCCATTCCAAGCAGGATCAGCTCTGAGATCAGACTAGAATTTCAGCATTTTATTTGGTTTACTCTTATTTTTTGCAAAAGATCATCACATGCACAGTATTTCTGGTACGTCAAATTGTCATGAAACAGTAAGGTCTTCCTCTGAAATAACTCTTTGCAAAAAGTACATCTCTTACCCAAAAGTGTGTCTGTCTTATTTAAATAGTTCTCTAATTTGCTCTTAGGATGTTATGCTCTTCTTTTTAGCTTTTCTTTTTTTATGTGTGCATGTCTTTTGTTATGAAGTAGTACTAATTTCTGTCAGTGCGTGTGTAAACAATGCAATATTTTGTTGCTAGTATTTTATTTAAAATAAGAAAACATCTGATAGAATATGCTGGCTGACTTGAATGTGCTCTGTGAATAGCGATTGTGCTACAGCTCGCTGCGTGCAGAAGTGGGTTAATAGAGTGTGCCTGCAAGGGTGCTGACATGTATTAGATCTTCTGAGGAGATAATGCCTCTCAACGCAAGTCTCATATGTTTTATGTGTATGTCTGTCATCTTTCGGCTTAATTTAACTAACAGTGCAGCATGCTTGTGGGTGATTAAGAATGGTCTACGGTGCCCAAATATTTCTATAGTCTTCCTTTCCACACACTTCCAAGGCCTGCAGTTCTGGCCCTAGTCAAAAGAAATACCTCTTTCCAATTACAAGAGCAGAATGATCTTCAAACTGAGTTAACGTTTTTATTTGCATAGTTGATTGGGAAAGTTTAGAGATCACTGGGGTAGGAGATAGTTCCTAGGACTTCTAGCAAAGTTAACGTGAAAACCAACTAACTATATATATATATATACACACACACCCCTTTTCTACACAAGTAACTACTTTCATTAGCTTTTTTTATGGTTACACAGCACACTTCCTGCTTATTAAATAAATAAATAATTTTTTTACACCATGTAAATATCCTTTATACCGACGCCATTTATTCTTATGTTAATGCATGAATATGTGTGTTGGTATTAAATGTCTTTATAACTTTGCCTGCAATGAGGAGGCCGTATACATTGTATATTTGAAACAAAGCAAATTTAGTACATAGACAATTTTTTTTGTGTAAGAGAACTTTCTTTATTCATATAAGAAGTATCACAGTGTTTATAATACAGCTTTTGTCAGGAAAATTAAGTGTTTGTGGTGCTTCATAATTTGTATATGTTCATTTTAAGTACTGCCTAGCGAATATTTGTAAATCAAAATACCCGAACAAACAAGGCATACATCTGAATGCTTTATACTGCATTAAGGTAGTAGTGCCTGTTAAATCCTGCAAAATTCTTACGAAGATTTGGACTTCTTATGCTGTAACTACAGTATTGGTGGCAAACCAGTATCTTATTCTAAACATGAGTATTTTCTGCCTCCCAAGTAGTGCCTCTCATTAATTACAATAACCAGCATCTTTTTTTAAACATGAATATTTTCTGCCTGCCAAGTCGTGCCTCCTATTAATTACAAAATTGACCTTCAAGCACTCCTATTAATGCTAAAAAAAATCAGTATGAGTTCAGAAGAAGTCAGCTTTCCCCGCTTTGATTTGCATTAACAAAACTGGCTCTGTTCCAGCTTTTAAGATGTCGATTATGTCCCTGCTGATGTCATGGTCAGTAATTCACTTCTGTTCTCACAGGGAGTTTACTGTATTTTTATTTTTTTGGGAAAGCAGAGGAGGAAAATAGGAAATCTTTAGGTGAGTTATTTGAGTAGAGAGATACATAAGTTTACCAATAGAAAATAAATGATTACTTTTATAGTATAATCAAACTTTAAATTCTGCAGGGATGTCACCTTCAGACAACTATGAACATACTTTACTTATGTGAACTGTATTTTTCCCAAGATATTTTTACTTTTGAGGCTATAGATGTTAAGCATCTTCTTTCCTTTTTTTGACAGGAAATTCTGGTGATTAAAGATCATGGCAGCAATAGAGGAACTGGCCCATCAAATTATTGAACAGCAAATGGGAGAGGTACATACATTTTGAGTCCTAGTTAAGAGACACTGAACAATAAAATGCACAGACTGATATGTCAAAACCAAAATCACAAGAGGAAATAATTTTTAGTACACCTAAAGCTTCCAGAGACTCTCCCATGAAAGACTAGAATTTACTATGCCCGTTTTAAAGTTATGCCACAAAGTCTTTCTTGCCAAACCTTGCCCCACAGAAATGAAGCTAAGGAAAATGTTGCAGTGTTTCCAGTAAGTGAGTAGCTGTTCAGCTCTGCTTTTTGGGCCTGTAATGGTCTTCGGAGGCCTCTGGTTGTAGAATTGCTTAGCTCACTTTCAGTTAGAAAATTTACAATCAAGAGAGTTGTCAGTACGTAGCTTTTACTTTCCAATTAAGCAATTGCTTCAATTGTCATTTTTGTTTTCATGAGTAAAGGTTTGCCATGCTCTTCACTGTGAAATATTTGTTGGTCTTTGGCATAAGTCAAAAGGAAGATTGAACTCTTGTTTCTGCTAACTTCAGCTTTTCATTTTCTGTAACCTGTGTGCAGAATCTGTCTATTGCAGCCAGAGAACTTCCAGAGATGCACAGTTTAAGCATAGCATAGTCTATTTAAAATTAGCACTGCTTTAAATTGGATACAAGCAGTATCTTATTTATCTTACATAAATGGTATTTTTAGCTAGATATGTCCGCTCTTTAATTCTTGTCTAGACATGGACTTAATTTTAAAGTAATTTTAGTTCTCAGTCTTGATTTCAAATAGAAAGGTTAGGGATGGGGGTGGGATGGTTAATTCTATTCTGTATAAATTCTTACAGCTTTTATTGTTGTAGCATCTGAGGGTTGCCAAGGCTGTCTCAAAGGACATAAATGATTTATGTGATGTATGGTGTTTTCTTTCTCTCACGTGTCCTCTTTATAAGTGAAAATGGCATGTCTAGTGTAGTTTTGTTTTGGTAATGTAATTCCTTGTGGAGGTCTAAATAGGGCTGCATTTCCTGGGGTTTGGGTTGGGTTTTTTTGAAAGTACAGGCTAGTCAAAACTAGCTGAAGAGTACATTCCACTTGGAAAAGAGAATGGTGTGATGATGGTGTTTAGCCTCTGTGAGGGTTGTTTCTCAATTTCATAATGTGATTCTGTGAGACACTGAGCTGACTTAGTATCTCAGGGCCGTGGGAGAGGGAAGGTCCTTTATCTGTTTCTTACCTTCTTTAATTTCCACACTAGCAGCAAGCTAACCCGGCCAAAACAAGTGGAAGGTTTTCTGCTGGGCTGTGCATTGAGTAGGGTCTGAGAAGACTCTAATGAGTTACCAGAGCCAGCATAAAACAGGTGTCTGGTAGCCCCAGGAAGGCAGGGGAGAAGACGGAGGGAGTGGAGGTGCAACACTGCAGAGAGCTGTTGGCTGTTTCTGGTCATGGTGAAATTGCAGCCTTACGGTTTTCGTGGATATCATTCTGTCAGCAGTGTAGATTCGGATTTGTCCTTTAGCAAGGTTTTACTAAGCCTGGGACAGTCACATCTTATTTGGCAGCAGTGCAGCTTGAGCATTCCCCAGTCCTCACTTAGCCACTTATTCTCATGCTGTGCTAGCCTTGTTCACGTAAGCTCTTCGTGTCATTGTGTCGTGGACAAAAATGGAAAAAAAATAATTATGGGATAGTGGACAAAGGTCTTCTCCCTCCCAGTTGGGGGCAGTTCCCTTACGTGGTACAAGTCAGTCTCTTCTCCCAAGTAACAGGCAATAGGACAAGGGGAAATGGCCTCAAGTTGCGCCAGGGGAGGTTTAGATTGGATATTAGGAAAAATTTTTACACTGAAAGGGTTATTAAGCATTGGAATGGGCTGCCCAGGGAAGTGGTTGAGTCACCATCTCTGGAGGTATTTAAAAGACAGGCAGACATAGTGCTTAGTGCTATGGTTTAGTGATGGGTTTTGTCAGTGTTGGGTTGATGGTTGGACTAGATGATCTGAAAGGTCCCTTCCAACCTAAGTGATTCTATGGTTAGAAGAGCGGAAAAGCATCACCCACGGCAGTGCAAGGTAAGTCTCTGTAAGTCAAAATTACTGTCAAAGGTGCATGTCATGCATGAGCACGCGGCCTGAAAGGTGGAGTCAGCAAGGAAAGTGGCCTTCATGTAATAGCATATGTTCCTACCTACCTGTGACCTATGGGCTGTAATTGCATGGTGGTGTTCCTATTCAATGTAAGCATTGAAAACCATCATTTAAGGTCTGTGGAACTTCAGCAGTATTTTTGCTAGCATTTGTAATTCTCTTGAATGTTGAAATAGTTTTAATTGAATTTACAAGAAAGATGTACATGAAAGGAAAAAGACAGGTGCTCCCATTCTGAGGAGAATGGAAAGTGCTCCTGCGGGTCATTGAAATAATGGTCTGAAATTTTCTGTGACACAGGTTTTGGTTTCTTTACAATATTAACTCTTGTTCATGAAGCATTCTAAAACACAAACTTATCACAAAAAATGTATGATGATGTTAACAAACGTATTTTTTGTTAATTTAGGGCTTTTTTGCATAAAAGCAAAACTTACGAAAAAAAAAGGAATTTATAGCCTTGCCTTTATGGAGCATTGCACAATATTTATCCTTTCTCAAATTCTGCCAGCTGCTAATCATCTTTTGCTGAGCGTGAGATAATTCATATTTTTACATCAAGATCACACTCCTTGACTTATGTAGGGAGGTTGCCTGTCAAGAGCCTGCAGCAATCTCTTTTCTTTAATCTGTGCTTGGGTACACTAAGTATACGGTGGTTTGTTTCCACAGTCCTGCCAGGTAACAGCAACAGAGGAAAGCTACGTAGTTGTTGAAACAGAGTCTATCATACACATACAAAATACAGTTTTTAACAAATACTGCGGTTATTCTTATCAGTATTTTTTTTTTAACGGCAATAAAAAAAGTGTATTCTGTATAAAAGTAGAACTGTCAAGCTGACAGATTTTGTGGGGTTGAAGAGCAGTTTTAGCTCACACAACATGTAGATCATGACATTTTAAGGGAGCAAGCATAAAGCATTCCTGGAATATGTAGCTTATTTTGCAAAGCAAAGGTAAACACACATAAAACTCCACTTGCCTGTAAATCACCACAGGTACATGTCACTTGAAAGGCTGATGCAGAATTTTAGTGCTTGAAAGTGTCTCTTTCAAACTCTAAATGTTGCTGTATAATGAAGTCATCTCTGTCCTTTACTTAAGTAAAGAAGTGGATGAATTGTTTGAATATGGAAAATACTCGTAGTCATGAAAAATCGGGTATTTTTAGAAAGCAGTGTTCCAAAATGGCTTGGGCAGTAGTTTGACAAGCATTTCTTTTGATGCTGCTGGCAGTTTAAGCGATCCCCCCCAGCAGCTTAATCCCACTCTCTCATTTGCTCTGATGTGTGTGCTTCTGAGCGTTGCGGAGATCTGGATTGAAGGTTTGATCTGTGCTAAGAATAGCCTTTGTTTGTCTGTCTCTCCTGGGCTGCTTTTTAACCTGCATCAGTGTCCTATTCCACATCGCCGAATGACTAACCAACCAGTTTTACCTACCAAGCTGAAGGCCTAAGAGCAAGTAAGTTATACGAGCTGAGACTGGTACCAAAAATAATGCATTTTCAGGTAGAATTTCAAAATCAGCTTTTAGGCTGGTGCGAGCTCGTGTTTCTACTGTAAGGGGAGGTCTTACACTCCTTCCCCTTCTCATCCTCACTTTCAGCTGTGTGTTCTTGCCTCCTTTCTTCTGCTGGTACTAGCATTTACATGGTGGAGTGGTTGCAAAATCAGGAAGCTGATCCAGGAGGAACAAAAAAGCTCTCAATGTGTTATGAAACATGACCTTTACTGCAGATAAACATATATATATTCTCTATATTAATTCTTGGGGGTGGGGCAGCAGTTGAAGAGGAGCATTTTTATGATGGTGTAAATACCAATACTTATTATTAATACAGAATTGCAGGATGTTCCAGAGATTTTGAATTGCAAAAAGTTCAGGGAGTTACTCCGGAATTTAAGACAAAAATTTCAGTTTGAAGGTATCTGTAAACTTACTACAAAAAGCCCAGCCTTTCTCATCAAGCCTCTGGAAATAGTAGCTGTACTTCTTAACTTTTATTGACAAATAATTTAGTGAATAATACCCTCCTTCCCCATATGCCTTTGGCTATAGCATGTGAAGATTTTTTAAAATACTGATAATTGTTAAAACATTTCCACAAATTGTGCATTCCATTAATTTTCTCTAATTTTCTTGATAGTTCCCCAGTATAGAATTCTGGTGTTCTGTTTTTGCTGCTTTAACAGAAGAACAGAAACGAGACAGAAAAGGCCAATTGCTCTGTTTCCACACCAAAAATTCTTTTGTCACTTTAAGTAAGACATTGAGGTAAAAATATTTTAGTGTAAGTATACCACAGCTGTGATGAACGGTATTGTGTTTAGTATGTGTGAACATGCACATCAACAGTAATAAATATTCAGTCTGGTTGACTTATATGGACTTGTCAACAATGAATTGTTTTACTTGATGTGTTTCTAAATTTCAAATCGGAAGGTATTTCAAAATGGGTTTAAACCCGTGAAACAAACAGAATTTTTTAACTAGCAAAATTAAGCTCTTAAATTAGATTACAAGCATTTGCATTCCTTATACAGTAAGAGTGTTAGACTTTCTGTTGCCTTGTGCAGAGAAATCAGAAGTTGGTGAAACCTTAAGGTTTCATCCATTAAGATAGTGTATCCATCCTTAAGTATATGCACTGTCAATCCATTACGTTTGTTTCTTTTTTTTCCTAGATTACCCATTCCCAGGGAGCTGTTACACAAACACTAATGGATGGGACAGCACAACGAATACAGATCGTCCCTGCAGATTCAGGCCTCTCTTTACCACAACGTATACAGGTATGCTTCATCTGATATATTTTAAAAGCAGAGATGAACTATTATTTCTGCCAGTTTTCACATTTTTTATTTGCATCATGTTATTTGCTTGAATGTAAATATTCAGCCCTGGATGTCAGAGACCGTTTCTGTATAAATAGGAATAAAACATCATTCCAATGCTTCCCCCTTTTTTTTTCTTCTTTTTTTTTTCTCCTAAGAATTTTAAGATTTAGAAAAAAATATAACCACTGAACAGAAAAGACTTTTCCCAATACTGTAATGATATTGCTCTTTAAAAGCGGAATAATTTTTAGATCGGGTAATTGAATTGAGTTGTTGGAACATTTCGACATTTTGGAGCAGGGAGGGAGGGACATACTGCATGGTATCATTGATAAAAGTCATGAAAAAGTGCAAGGCAACCTAATGTTTGAGAAGGATACTGGATTTTGATTGTCCCAACCAATGTTATATGTCCCAGTATGCTAATTTATAGCCTGGCCAGGTAATAATCTCCAATTCAAGCGATGGTAGGAAGTTTTTGGCAGTGTGGGTAGTTATATCAACATAGATGTGTGTATATGGAGATTAGGAGGATTTGGGGAGTGGAATTTTATGTTTTGTCCCTTAAAAATCAATGCAAATACTTACAAATGTTTTATTTTTAAATTTCATCCAAGAGAAAAATATCAACTGCAGGATAAATTTAAAAAATATTTTTAGGTATGTGTTGTTGCATATAAAACCACTCTCATTTAAGCGAGCCAGCTGCCATTATAATCTTGGCTGGTCTTTCTTTTGCTGGCTTCACTCTTCAGTATTTTCCACTGTTTTTTCCTGTTTCGGTGCACTGCATCCAAGCTTTCAGCCTTACAAGACTCTTCACAGCCGCCCCGCATACATGATCTTCTGTTTTGTTTTATCACCCCCTACCTGTGCTCTAGTCATGATACCGGTCCTATCTATCCAGTAGACCTTTATTCTTTCAGCTACCTCCACTCCTTTTCTACACTTTGTATACAGCTGTACCTTTTATTAACTTATTTATGTTAATCAATTAACCACCATCTCTTTATCCGCTATTTTCCTTGTCAATACCTATATGCTATAATGTCCCTGTAGTGTGAAGCCATTTAATGGAATTTCAGCATCAGGGTCTGACTGTGGGACGACGACATATAAACCCATGAGCCTTTATTGTTGAACAGCAGGACAGTTCTGTTGGTTCAAAGCCAGTGGCAGACTTCTAACCCATGTGTGTCACCTTTTTTGGGAAGGGAGAGCTACTTTTGGTTAGGCATTGCTGAAAATGTGATGAACGTAGAAGAATTGTGGTTTTAGGGACAGGGACATTTTTATAGTTTTTCATCATCTCATGTAGCTGGAAGATCACTTGGACGTAACCCAGCTACTGTGTTCCTTGTCTTTTTTCACCACGCTCGTTGATTCTTGCTTCACATCGGATGGTAAGCGCTGTGGGGCAGTGGTTGTCTCTTGATATGTGTGGAACAACACTCAGTTGAATGGCATTCTTCTTGCAACAGGCACCTACAAACATGTCACCAAAATAAGTAATAATAAATTAGATATGAGTTAGAACTTAGTAATGAAAACTTCCCTCAAAGCAGACTTTAGACGAAGAGTGAAATAGTTTGTAGGAACAAATACAGCTCAGTGAAATGTTCAAAATAAATGTTAAATTGATTCATTTTGAGTTTATATTTTTAATTGATATTTTTCCTTTTTTTTATTACGTTAAATGCCAATTAGTTAAATAACTATCTGAAATCTTGAAATACAAAATCCTCAGTAAAATGTTCCTTAAAACATGTTTCATTAGTCACCCTTTGTAGGGAATGCTAACATTTTCTCTAGGATAAAAGTTGAATGTCACATTTATTGTTAAACAGACATGTGGGTTCAAAACCAGCTCAGTTACAAACAGATGGATTAGTCCTCTGTCTTGAGGCACTTTTTTTTTTCTAAAATAAGAACACAGAATTATGGAGGTATTTAATTTATTGAAATGATTTTCAAACGGAAGTCAAAACCTATTAGTGGACAAGGCTTAAAAGCACCGAAGGAAAATACTGTCCGCCATTATCATCAGGGTGCTTCAATTAAATACATGGGGGAGGTGTATTTTTTAAGCAGATAATCCTAAATTAATATATTCCTGTTCTATAATATGATCCCTTTAGCAACATTGAGTTTCAAATTATTAAGAAACATAATGTGTTGTCACTGAGCCCTGATGGATTCCCTTGAGAAGAAGTGGTTTTCTTTTTCCCTCTGATTATTTTATTCTCTTACCTCAACATTTAGGTACTGCAAGTTGTTTCACTTTGGTGGATTGCTCCACTTTCAGAGTGCCATTGTGATTTAGGTGAAGTTTTTGCAGGTATATGGCCATAAGAGGTCAGCTGCAGACAGACTGCTTAATTGTTTAAACTGCTTTCTCTTATGCTTCTGTCAAATGCTTGACAGCTGCAGAAACCATTTATACAGATTGAACAGCTTCGTACTGATTTTAACGTAACACTCCACCTACTATATCATGCAGTGAAAATTACATGGGCATCCCCCTAGAATTGGAGGAAGCCAATTGAAGAATTGGGACACACTTTGTTAAAAAGGAGGTGAAGTGAATTGTATGAAGTAGCAATGATTCTTCTGCCTACTGTCCTGCCATATTTTTCTACAAGTATATACCTTTTAAAAATGCAAAGCTGGAGTGTAATATGAAAGCAGATAATTTAGCATATATATCCAGAAAATAATTTCAACTTTAGTTCAAATTTGTATCTTTGCTCTTTGGGACGTGCTGTATTTTGAGTTAGTTTTATACTATACCTCGTATAAACCGACCTAGATGAAGTATATGCCTTTTTTTGATGTACATACAGTTGCACTTTTAAGTTTTGATAGTGAGACAGGTTTTAGATAAGAGTATCTTTTAAAGAGCAGGTCTGGAAATTCAAGAAACGGCACGATATCCTGTGCTTGCCTTTTGTACGTGTATGCACCCTGTTGCAGATAACATGCGTTGGATTTCTCCTAATCTCAATAAAGTAGATATGTTTGGAGAGAAGGGGAAGGGAACATCAGCTGCTTCGAAAATAACCAGAAATGACACAAGAGAAATAAAGATTGTAAAATGATGAAAAATGGAATGAAAGGAGAAAGTTAAGCAAAGAAGGGAATTAAAAGGGCAAGGAAGTTTGCCTTCTAAGGAATATGGAACCAACATAAAGAACATTTCTTTCAAATAAAGAAATTGAAAGAGAAATTGAAAGAAGAAATAAGGGACTGCTGTAGTAATTTGTGGTCCTGGACGTGTGGATATCTGAGAAAACTGAATGGAAATCCCTGTATTAATCATGTTAATAACTATTGTGGGGTTTTTGCGTTGTCTTCCCATTGTACGCCCCAAATCTCATGATAATTTCTGTTCTTTTCTTAATATCTTTAGCAACTGGAATTTTATCATCTTGCCTGGACTTCTCTCTTAAATAAGCTTTTAATGGTGTTTTGCAGAGAAAAACTTTGAAATTTGATCCATAAAAATGTTAATAGCAAGAGGCTACCAGAAGGAAACACATTCCTTTAGTATATTTTGAAACTCATAATTTCTGAATATTTGAAAGTGGCAGTATTGATTTATAACGGCTGAAATTTTATTCCAAATAATTTCTGTCTCTCACTGCTTATCTTTTTAAAGCATAAGTGATACAGTTTTTTGAAACAAATTTAAGTATATTGAACATTTAGAGGAAGTAATAAGCTAGTTGTGAAGGTGCAATAGTTTATAAAGATTTGTGTGAAATTAGGCCTCATTCAGTCTCTTTGTGCCCATTCTCCACCTAGAAAATATAATTAATATTGCCGCCCTAATTACATGAAACTAGTTATGATAAGGTGTTAGATTGTGAAATAAATAAATTAATCAGTAGTAAGAATCATATAAATGTTAAGGATGGATAGATGGACATAAATATTTGGTTATAGGTAAAAAAAATAAATCCATTGAGCTATTTTATTGATCTGTAATTCAAAAATAGTTTGCAGGAAACAGTCTTTGTAGGATGATTCCCCTTAGTCTCCAGAATAAACCAGGCAGTTTTCCGTATAGGCATTTTGATGGAGAAAGGCAGGAAGTGATTGAAAGCGAGATTTGTAATGGAGGATACATGGAATCTTGATGAATTTATCTGAGGATTATAATCTCCTGACAAAGTTGGCAAAAAATGGAGTTTAGTGGAGGATTATTTAATAAAGTTCTGCTGTATTTGTGCTTGAAAATAGGGATAAAATAGAAAACACAGTCTGTAGGCCTGTTCTTGATTATGAAATCCAACATGAAAATAAGTTTTTCCTTTTAAAAAAAGAAAAAATGGCAAGGAGAGAGATTCTGTTTTACTTATTTTATTTAGGAATATATATGTGAAAAAAAAGCTCCCCAAAAACAAAGCCTAAAATGTATATACAGATGCAACAAGATTATTGCTTTACTTGCTGTTTGATGCTTACTTTTTTATTTGGAAGTCTACATTTGTAGTTTTAGGAAGCTTCTTGTTAAGCAGCCAAATCTGGGAGGTGCTGAGCACTGCACGTGGTATGCAGGGAGTTCAAGAGTTAAGATTTCTAGTAACCTGACAGGTCCTAGGGCTGATCGAGGGTGTGCTGGAATCATCAAGGGTTTCAGTAGTGTTGTAAAAGCACAGGCCAATTGTAAAACTTGAGTACAAATTCAGGTTTTGACTTCAGACACCCTTGGTTGAAGTGTGTTTCAAATACAGTGAAAATCCAAGGTTTTGCCTAAGTTTAATTCACTCTTGTGTGACAGAGGGGAAGATGATCCTGCTTCACAAATGTCAAAGGCAAAATTCCCGTTTTCTTCAAGTGCCCGGATTGGGCCCCAAAGGTGAACTTAAATTACCATAACAATTTGAGATAAATGTATTATTAGATTGTCACAGATCAGCAGACGGGCCAGAAGATTCAGATTGTTACAGCACTTGATCAGAGCTCAGCAGGCAAGCAGTTCATCTTAACAAATCATGATGGCTCTACCCCAAGCAAGGTGATCCTTGCCAGACAAGATTCCACTCCAGGAAAAGTTATCCTAGCAACTCCAGATGCTGCAGGTGTCAACCAACTGTTTTTTGCATCCCCTGATATATCTGCACAACACATCCAGGTAGATAATCCACTTTATTTCATAATTTTTGTTCAAATGGGATAAGAGGAGATGTTTTATTTCCAAATAATGTCTGTCTGGGGTTCTCCTTTTTTGAGGTTTTTTTTTTAACGGTATACTTTTTCTTGCATTAGGACTCAGCATGGATACTTAGAAATTATGAAGAAAACTTTTTTTTTTGGTAAATTTATTGCTTTTAAAATTTATACCCTGGCTCGTGACATTAGAAAGAATGCTGTTATTTTTATTGTCATTTCCAGCTCCTGTCATACCAACACTCCTTTATTTCTGCTTCGTGACTCTCCATCTGTTTTCATGTATCGTTGAAAAACATGTTCTTTCCTCCATTGTCTTTATCACTTAACATTTCCTTCTGCTTGTTTTCCTTTTCGTACGCTGCTGTAACTACTCTTCAGCTGTGTGAATTGTACTCCAAAGTAGTTTGTCAGAGAGACTATTTAGTAGGGAAGGACATTACTCAGTGGGGGTGGGAAAATAACACTAAATATTTTGGGTTTACTAATGTGAGATTGTAACTAGTCAGGGTTGTAACTCCCTAAATCGGTTCCCAGTGCACTTGACTTTCATGCACATAGTATGTGCTGCTTCCTTAGTGCTCACCCTCCGACTTCCAGGCTTTTTGCCCCATATCCTCCCCTGGCAAGGATGGGGTGGCACTGATGAGAACAGCATGCACAGAAGACTTGGGAGATGTGAGCTCCTTCAGCGTGAAGTAGATTACTGCACTCCAGCTAAAGTGTCGTTATTGCGTATTGTTTACCCAAGTACATTTATGCTGCTTTTAAAATACGTCAGTGTCATAGGCCAGGCGACATTAGGATAGCTACAGTCCATTTAGCCCAGTATCACACTTAAATGATGGCCAGAAGCAGTTGCTTAAGGAAAAATATTAAGAACTGGACAAGTAAACAATGGTCCTTCTGAGCACATCCTTTCACTTCCATTAGCTGATGATTTAGAGCAACCTCCTGATTTGGAGGTTGCAGTAAGACCATCATATTTGATAGCTACCACTAAAGTTTAACAGCCTTTTTTGTTATTTATACAGACCATATATGCTTTGGTCTGTATAATATCCTATAGTATAATTGTATGTTGTGCAAAGAATACTTTGGTTGATTTGATCTTCTGAGAGAAGTATTTAATTAGGTGTCTCTTGCACTGTAAGAAACAGCTATAAAGGATCCTATTGTTTTTATAAATCACTATTATATCCTCTTTCAAGTAATCTCTTTTCAACCGAAGACCCCTGTTCTTTTGAGTCTGCGCTCATATGGGAGCCAGTCCACTACTATGATTTGCTACTCGCATGTTGTGTAAGCTTGAAACCTATACTGTATTATACATTGTATTTTTTTTTTTTTAAACTCAAAAGTCTTTGCAAATGGACATGCAGGCTTCTTGCTCCAAAGAATTTGATTGCTTTGAATAGGGGAGCAATAGCAAAAGCCAATCCTATTGAAAGGCATTTAAGCATGTTTAGTGGTATCATACACTTTGTAATTTAGGTAAACCTCAACAAAAATAGAAACCAATGGGATATGATTTATAGTAATCCATATAAAAAATTATTTTTGAAGACACCTTGAAAGATGATAAGTGTGCCACGCTGGTTTAAAAGGCAAAATCCAGGAATAGAGGGAATCTGGACAAAAACTGGAAGCTCTAGTTCTGGTACAGTTTGGGCAAAACAGGTTAGTTTGGGAGGCAACAGAGTATTCTGTCACTTTAATTCTATGGTCAGCTAATATGTGTGGGTAGGGATTTCTTTTTTCCACTTAAAGTTTGTGAAATACATGATTCATTTGTTGTTCAATTGCATCCTCTTTGGGTGTTTCATGTTTTCTCCCCTAAATGATCTTTTCATCTGCAGTTTCCCCTTTTTTGTTGTTCTTCTGTAGCCTTCACTTGAAATCCTCATTCATTGACAAAAAACCTTTCCTTTATTGCATCTTATCTTTACATTGCCTCATTTGGCAAGGCCCTTTCTCTCATCATCGTTTTCATATTCAGTGGCTCTTCTTCATCTTAATAATCAATTTTTATTCTTCATGTTCAAGGTCAGTTGATGAGTTGTCAGAGTCTGGGATTTTTATGTCCTCATGGGCCCAATTCTGTAGTCCTTCCTTATGTGGAACTTCCCATTTCAGTGCAGGTTTCATTTAGGGAAGGACTTACAATTTGTTTATATATATTTTATATAATATCATGAAAATACATAATGTTAATAATGGAAATTAGGAAGGACCAAAAGGTTAGTATCCTTTTAACTCATTAATATTATTTTTCTTAAAAAGACGTTATATTAAAATAAAACTTAATAGATGAATCTCTGAGACAGTATTGTTAACAAAGGCTAGCTAGAAGCAAATATGCTTGTTAAATGTTCCCATATATATTGTCTGTGCTATCTTCCAAACTTTCTGAAAAAAGTGATTTCTTAATTTTCTCTGTAGAAGATAGGGTGCTTTCTCCTTCGGTAAGTTATCTTTCTTTTTATCAGAGGTCCTGTTTTGAATATGCAAAGCAAGAATGAGAGAGTCTGGCTTCCCATTAAGACACAGTAGAAGTTAGAAACTCTTAAAACTTCTAAACCATAATCTCTTTTTAATGGGAAGAATAATTTTTTCTTTTCTGCTTTACATAATTGTCAAGATGATGTTTAGTTGTCACTCGTGATATGTGTGTTCCTTTTTTAAATTGAATTTTTGCTGGTCTTTATTTATGTCGCAGTGGGATAGAGTTTTTAAAGATCAAATGGAAGGTTACAGCATCTACCCTGTGGTGCTGGGTTCTAATATTATGTGCTTAATGAAGCTTTACAGGTACCAGAGATAAATGAATGAGACAAGACAAGAATACTGTAATAATGTCAAACTGTTACTGAAATCCAAAACTGTATACCACTTGGTAGTTAATGGTAGCATCCAGAGTACATTTTCTGTTGGTCCATTTATGTGTATTATAAAAAAAGCAGTCAATAAACTTGAATGTAGATATAGTAGCCTTTACAAGGGATTTTTTTGTTCCGTCTGTTTAACGTTTCAGTCTCTTTTGTACTATGAACAAGTCATTAGGATATAATTACAAATTTGAACAGAAGGTAAGAGTATGTAGATGTTAAGTGTTTTTCAAAGTGCTGGTCCATTTTGCTAAAGTAGTGTTTAGATAAATGAAATCTTGAATTCTTTTCAGAAGTATTACAAGTAAAACTTCTGTTCCATCCTGAAAAGGAGCACAGTGGCATGGCAGGTAGCTCCTTTGTGTCTATGAAGACTGTGAAATGTAGTCAAGAAAACCGTATGCTTTGTAGATTTGGTTCCCTATTTTAGAGAAAAACAGCAAGCATGAGATATATTTTAATCTTTCTTGATGGTAAGAAAAAGAAAAATGAAATTTTTTCACACTTTTTTCCAGATTTTAACAGACAACTCCCCCAATGAACAGGGCCTAAATAAAGTGTTTGATCTGTGTGTTGTATGTGGAGACAAGGCATCAGGTATTTACTTTTTTATTTCTTTTTTTTTTTTTTAGGGCAATGCAATTTTGTAAAAGCAGTTTAAAATTCTTCTGAAGTTCTATAACAATTTGCATGCATATACATATATATATCTATACATGCACAAACAGAAAGGATACACTACTCTTTCAGTGGAGAATTACGCTAAATGGTATTCTGGTGTCCATGGGTGGGATTTATTGTTGGTTTACACCATAAATTTAATGTTTTCTGCCAGGTAGCTTTTTCCTTTTTTTCTTAGGCTGATGCATTATTTTTCCATTATAAAAATTTAGCTGATAATTTACTTAAGCAACAACATTGAGAGTTTTTTCTTCCTTAAAATAAGGTAATGTGGTGAACTTTGTTATTGTTGACAGGTTCTCTTAAAATATGTGAGAAACCTGTTCATTATTTTAAATATGAAGCCAGTAGGCAAGGAAGACTTTGCAAGTATATGAAAAAATTCCTAATATGAGATCTGTGCAGGACAGTTGGTTATTTGAAGAACCATTATTAAAATTGTAAAAATGCATTATAATTCCAGTAAAAAGTAAGCTTAGGAATGGTATATTCATACATTGCCAGAGTGCTAAGGTAAGAAAAGAAAAATGTTTCATGCACTGAATTACGTGTAATGTCACTGAGAGACTGAAAAGAAATACAGTGGGAGCAGTGCACTGGAGAACACTGTCTCCCATATTCCCTTTGCATGTGCGCCTGCCATCGGATGTTCCAGATCTGTCAGAGTTGGAATTGCTGAGAGGATGTCTTTTCTCTTTTATTTAAAAAAATAAAAAAAGAGAGAGAGAGAACTACAAGGGCTGTTCCTCAGCATAGTTTATCTGAAAGCTCCTTTTTCTTTGCACTTTCTTTCTTACAGAAGATAATGGGGTGTAAGAGAGATGAGACATTTAACTTTGCTCTTCACTTACTTAGCTAAAATTAGTTTAAGTAGGGAAGTGGTTGCTCCATTAGAAGATTCTTATGCTTTGTCAGTGAAGTCTGTATGATGGACCTCCAGTAATATTAAAATATGACAGCTGCAGTTAAATGCTCCTTTTGGGAAGCGATGGGAATAAAGTGTATAAAAGTAGGGGTCCGGGGGGAAGAAGTAGTGTTACGATGTCATCGTGAGAAGTAGTAGGATGGGGAGCAAACTCCCTAGAAAACAAAACCAGTTAAACTTTTTCTACTGGAGCAAAGTTTAGTGTTAAAAATATAGTTCCTAGAGCTCTAAATACGTGTCAGACTTCACCCATCTCAAAGGAAATTTCTGCCAAACGTAAGGCAAAGATCTGGTTTGTCTCCTCCAATTGGCAAGACTCCTCTGGCTCCCCAGTGGAGGGCTGGAGGCTGGAGATCCCAGGAGCTATTCCTACTGTCCTGGCCCAAGGATATTGAGCAGTGGTACTGAATTTGGGGAGGGTGCCCCACATTTCCCTGAGCAGCTGCAGGTTCTGGGGAGCCTCCCATGTGACAGTGTTGGGCAAACTGCTCCTCGGACACTTCCAAGCTGGAGTCCAGGAAGCTACATCAAAGAGTAGGTGAAGCAGCAGCCCCAGTGCTTTGCAGGATGGATATTAAGTATTTGCAATTCAGCTGCTGTTAAATTTTTTCACTTTGCAATATTCTTTTAATATATATGATGCTTTATAAATTTCACATTTTAGTGGTGTGGTAATATGGTTGTCATAAAAGAATCTAGAAAACCTATTAGAATGTCTAGAAACTTCAGGCAGATGAGATTGATGCATCTAAAAAAAAGTTTGTGAGGAGAGAATCTAAAAATGTATTTTCCCTTAAATTGGTTCATATTTGAGATTTATTTCTGCAATGTGCCCTACTTAGTTCAAAGAGCAGCCTTAGTGTCTCCACAGTATGGATTTTGAGTGTTTGTCAGTGATCTTCGGGTTTAGGATTTTGGTTTTTCTTCAGGAGCATAGAATTAAAATTGTTGGAATTGCCAAGCATGCCTCAATCAGAACCAGTACTTTTTAGTAATATTTATATGTTGTGCTATAGCAGAATCAAAGCAATTCACTTCTGAAAAGTAATTTTTAAACTTAACTTTTTTCTGTAGCATATCCCAGAAATTTTTATGTTAGTATTATACATTAGAAAATTCAGAGAAATGATTTTTTTAAAAAAAATTATTGAGCTATTTTAGATTATTCTTTCATTGAAGTTTTACTGAAAGAACTAAGGATGTACCGTTACCCTGTTAGAAAATGAAAGGTGAAAGTGAAGCTTTGCAGTGATTACCTACTGCTGTCAAACGTCATGTTTGCACTTACCATGGTTCCATTAGATTTAATGCATACAATTTCAACAGCTGAATTTGTAATGAGCAATATCAGGGCTTGACTGTAAGGACATTGTAAAAAAAAATTGCTAAAGATGGTATAAATTAGAAGAGTTTCTTCTATGTTCTTGCTAACCTGTTTTCTTAGTATTTTTTAGCACTGCTGTCAACAGATTCAGCAAGATTTTAATAAGCAACTTGCCCATTTGGAAAATCTGTCCTGTTTAAGTGCTTTGAACTAGAAAAATGGTTCACTTGCCTTTTTATGTTGTTTTATAGCCATGATATATGTCAAGATCTGTAACCTGTGGGGAAAAAAAGGTGTTCTTTTTCTGGGGAAAGTAGTAAATACTTTGTTTTCAATAAACATAAACTCAAAAAAAATTTACAGTGTAAAATTAATGTCATGATTTATGTTGTTCTGTAACTAGGGCGTCACTATGGAGCAGTAACTTGTGAGGGATGCAAAGGATTCTTTAAAAGGAGTATACGGAAGAATTTAGTTTATTCGTGCCGAGGAACAAAGGACTGTGTCATTAACAAACACCACCGGAATCGATGTCAGTACTGTAGGCTGCAGAGATGCATCGCGTTTGGGATGAAACAAGACTGTAAGTCTGAATTAGTGTAACTTATTTTAGCTAGCAGCTGTGTTAAAGTTTGTGCTTCAACATATATGCTTAGCATTAATACAAATTGTTATTTTGCTTTTATATTTTTAGATCATTGTATCTTTTTCTTTTAAAGAATTGTACAAGTTTAGTGTATTAGAAGTTTGAAATGTTTTCGAGCATACGTATTGCTTGACAAACTTAATAAGCGCGTTGCATGTGGTAAAAGTGAATGGATTGTTAATCCTAGGTGGCAAATGTCAAGCACGTCTCCATCTTCGGTTTTTATATGTGCCGTTCAATTTTTCTATGCATAAATTAAACTACTGAACATTTTGAATCCTTCTACTTTCTTGTCGCTTTTTCCACAATGGAGATTACCGGCAATTGCTGTTCGCTTTTGGCAAAGCTCAGCAGAGACAGTTATTCACAAGGCAGAGATCCATAGCGACCTAGAGTTCAGTTCTTACCCATTCCTGCAGATTTAAAATTCCTTTTTAGATTTCCATACATTGGATGTAGTGATACTGTAATACCGCAGCAGTATCAGAATACTAAATACGCAGAAAAGCACACAATACACAGATTCTTCAGCCCCCATACTGCCGTGCTGTTGCTACACGCACAGTATTAGTTTTTGTGCTCTGCTCTCTGCCATCCAGCTCTATTTTGCTGACCCTCTTGAACTTCTGTGGGCATTCCCCTCCTTACAGCCCTGCTTCTGTCAGCAGAAACCAGTAACGCTTTTCCAGCACAGAGGAAATGAATTCAGAAAGGGAGGAAAAGCTGGGGCAGTGAAAGTGGATCTTTACCCCTTTCCCTCTCGTTCAGCTCGCAGTACTTGGCCCCTCCACAGAAGACTCTTCAAGCAGAACAAAATCGCTGGGGTTGGGGGTCAAAAGGCAGGAAAAGGATCTCTGGGTCGTGGGGGAATGCTGAGCGGAGGAGAGGATTCTTTTGGGATAAGAAGTCTCGTTCCTCAGTGGAGTGGGGAGAGGAAAACTCATCACTATCTTGTCCTGAAGCTCCCTGTCATTTGTCCCTTGAAGAAGTCTTGGCCCGTTCTCAGCAAACTCGGATCCAGCTAGCAAGCACAGGGTTAGCAAAGGAAGATAAAAGACACTTTTCCCTCCATCTCCCACCCTTTCAAAGCACCGTTCATGGGCTACAGGCTAGCTTTATGGCATTGTCAGTACTTGATATTATGACGTTTGGTTTTATGATACTTACCAATATGAAAATTCAAATCACATCACAGACTACTACTAACTTGAGAGCTTTTTAATTTTTTCTTTAGTTACACATTTTCCAAAACTGCATAATTGAAAAAAAAAAATCATTTTTTTCCTATTTGCCTCTGTGTTTTAAAAAAATGAACATTCAGGATTCTCTTTATAGGCTTAAGCAGTTTTTATGTGCAGTACAGTATTAAAGAGGCTCTGCTAGCCAGTAGTCAGTGCTTATCAGGCTGGTGAATTGATGCATATTTTAAATTATGTATAGGCTGGGTTTGTCACTCTCTTTCAGGTTCTTATTCCAGTCTATAAAATGACTTGCACCACTTTAAAATTACGGAAGAACAATTTATTGCGTATTTTTAAAAAAATTGTACTTTGTAAATACCTTTTATTAATTTTTACAGTAAGAGTGTAATGTTTCCACAAATTAATTTTTGCTTTTAAGCTTTTAAAATCAAACTGTAAACTGGTTTCTTTTGTCTTTATTCTGTAGAGCTAGAAAGTTCCCCATAGGGTATAATAGTGTAAGTTTCATTTTAGTGTTCTCTAATCCATCCAAAGTAAGGTGATGTATCTGTAGGCTAAAGCTCAGATTCATTCCACCATTTCACTGGGCTATTCAAATTAAAAATCTGCTTCATCTCTGAAGTCAGTGATTGTGGGTCAGGATGTCACACAGATTTTAAATGGTCAGAACTGAACTTTGTGAATGTCCCTTTGCCTCTGTATTGTCTAAGGTCCTAACTTGAGAAGCTTTTTTAAGTGCAGAAAGTTATGTGGGTTCAACCCAGACCCACAATCTGTGGAAAAGGGTACAGTGGGTCCTTCACAAATGAACTGAGAGTGTGGGATAGTGAAATTGAGAGAAGGAGAAGCCATAAGCCTCCACTTAAAGATCCAAATTAAAAGTAAGGTATAAGGAGATTTCTTCCTTAATTGTAACTTGAAAAAATTAGCGTCTATATGTTTGGTCTCAGACTTTGACTACTACATCATTTCGTTATGAACAAATCAAATTGGTGTGTTGATTTTTATCCATGTTAGCTTATTGGTTATGGGAAAATTTTTTTTAGTTATTTTCAGAATCCTTAATAAAATTGCGTATTAAATAAAGAGAGAAAAAAAGGATTATTTCTTAGTCTGTAATTTGGGATGTGACTTAATAGCTGCATATTGTTTTGTTAGCTGTGCAGTGTGAGAGGAAACCTATAGAAGTGTCAAGAGAAAAATCTTCAAACTGTGCAGCTTCTACAGAAAAGATCTATATTCGGAAAGATCTTCGTAGCCCATTAGCTGCAACTCCAACTTTTGTAACCGACAATGAAACAGCAAGGTATGTAAATTCTACTCAGAAGCAGCTCTCTCTTTCCTGAAACAGGAAAAATTAATTTTAAAATTAATCAAAATTAAAATGTGTGCTGTTCTGTGTCAGATCAACAGGTCTGCTGGAATCGGGAATGTTTGTTAACATTCATCAGTCTGCAATAAAAAGTGAGCCTACTGTGCTGATGACCCCAGATAAGGTATGTGCTGATACGACACATATATTAATTAGAGTTGTTTGCTGTAATTGTGAATGTCGAGAAGGAAGGGTGTTCTGTTTTGTTGTACTTGTGTTTTGTTAAATTCATTTTTAAAACATTCCTTTACAACATTAGCCGGTGTTGCAGATACCTTCTCTTCACAAGAATGCTTTTAGCCTTGCATAGTAAAAATGCTAAAAACTCTACAAAGTAGACGCCTTCCTCCACGTTTTTAGAGAGCTTTAAGGACTGCATTATTTTTCTTTGTATTGGGCAATCCTGACACTTGGGTATTTCTTTTGTACCAATAAAATGAGGTGTTTGCAAAACCTCACATGGCATTATCACAGTGCATTTCATAAATACTGTTAGGTTTTCTTTTTGCCTGAATCAGTCATTTTTTTTCTTGCAAAGCTAATAAGAGCTATCTCAGCAACAATCTTACGTCTAAGCTACTTTTCCTTTGTTTCGGTTTTGTTACACTTACTGATTCGCTAAAGCCATGTGATAACTTCCCTACACATGCACAGTAGGAAGCTTTTGTATTTTTCTAGCTGATATTAAATTACCTCATACTGTTTTCATGCATTTTGCCTCGCTTGCTCTGTCTGCAAAGGGCCCCATCAAAAGTTGTTTATTCCATTTCACTTTTCTGGCTCTGTCTGTAAGACTACGACAGTGCAAGCTAAACGACATGTAGCATGCTGGTGTTAGCAGCAGTGTACTTGTCTGTAATCATGCACTTTCCGTATTAATATTTTTTTGTGGGGCAGGGAGGGAAACCTGTCTTACTGCCTCTCTGAGTTGCTGATCAACACTGAATCACCTTATTCCCCTGCAGTTAAATAAAGACATAAAAAACCAAAAAGGGTGCAGCAGAATTCTCTTTCTGCTTGCTTTTAAAAGTGACTTTTTACCCATTCCTTCTTTTCAAACGTTCTCCTACCCTATTTCTACTGACTCATTTACACGAGGAAGGAAGGAAGATGCTAAAAATATAATCTAGTGCAGTCTTATAGTCCTGGTGACTGACTAGTGAGAGGAGATGATAAATTCTCTTTCTGCAGTTGCTTACCATCTGTAGCATTCTTTCTGAAAGAAATAGATAGCTATTACTTGTAAAAGTAAATGTCTAAATATTTCATATTTTAGAAGCAGTAGTTTCTAATTGCTGCATTACGATTACCCATTTACTGAAAACGATAATTTTCTTACAGGTCTATTCACACGCTCAACTCTTCATTTATGTAAACATTAGATTCTTCTACTGCAAGTTAACTGCTGACAATATGAAAGAATTAAAAACTCTCCTTTTCCCTTAGGTTGAAGCATGTCAGGGAGATTTAAGTACCCTGGCAAACGTGGTGACTTCATTAGCAAATCTCAGTAAATGCAAAGACATGTCACAAAGCAGTACAGAGCTATCTATGATTGAGAGCTTAAGTAATGGAGATGCATCGTTATCTGAACTCCAGCAAGAAGAACAAGCTAGTAGTGATGTTACAAGGTAAGGCATGTTACACTTAAAAATACAGGTAATTTAACTGCGTTAAAAATAACAGCCTGAGCTCATGTAGAAGATAGTTCATATAAGATTCTTCCAAGTGAAATCATAAGGAAATTCCACTTGAGAAATAAATACTTTCAGTTGTTTGTACTTGAAATTAATTTCAATGTAAATCTCATAGCTCATTTTCTTATGTTTTGGTTGTCCTTAACATGTCTTAGATCTTGTACTAGACTCTAAGTACTTTGTATTGTCCTATAAAACTGTTTCTTAGAGATCTCACCTGTGTAAGTAGTTTAATGCCTGTAACTATTAATCATCTTAAAAGCTTGAAAAGCATTTTCTTTTTATGCAGGAGAACTCCCAGAATTCTCACTGTCAATATAAATACATTAATTGAATATCATAGAATCATAGGATAGTTTGTGTTGGAGGGACCTTTAAAGGTCCCATCTAGTCCAACTCCCCTGCAATGAGCAGGGACGTCTTCAACTAGATTAGGTCACTCAGAGCCCCATCCAACCTGACCTTGAATGTTTCCAGCGATGGGTCACCTACTACCTCTCTGGGCAACATTTGACCGTGTTTTACCACCCTTTTTGTAAAAAATTTCTTCCTTATATCCAGTCTAAACCTACCCTCTCTTTAGTTTAAAACCATTACCTCTTGTCCTTTCGCAACAGGTCCTGCTAAAAAGTTTGTCGCCACCTTTCTACAGGCCCCCTTTAAGTACTGAAAGGCTACAATAAGGTCTCCCTGGAGCCTTTTCTTCTCCAGGCTGAACAACTCCAACTCTCTCAGCCTGTCCTCATACATAGCAGAGGTGTTCCACCCCTCTGATCATTTGTGTGGCCCTCCTCTGGACCCGCTCTAACAGGTCCATGTCTTTCCTGTGCTGAGGGCTCCAGAGCTGGATGCAGTACTCCAGGTGGGGTCTCACCAGAGCAGTGTAGAGGGGTAGAATCACCTCCCTCAACCTGCTGGCCATTATCTGTGGTCATTTTTTACAGTTTATCAGCAGTCCTATATATCTGTTAGTGACTGGGCCCAACAAAAAGAGAACCAAAGTTGTATCTAGCAAAGGATATCAATACCATGTATTTTCATGTCGATTATACCTTTTTTCCCTCAGTTTGTGGGATAGGTTTTCATAGCTTCCAGGCAAGCTTTGTTCTAGATTCTCTTTTCCTTAGTGTTTTACTTTGCAATCATTGCTCATGTTGGGCTTCATGTATGAAAAGGACCCACAGTGCTGAGCTGTGAGGAAGCGACGCTTCTATTGACATCTGCTAGCTTAGTATACTGCCGGTTTATGAGATAGTGTAACCGGTTCTTTTTTTTTAAAGATTCCAACGTACAAACCGGAGCCCACACAAAGGAAAAAAAAAAACCAAGGGTTAACTCTGCTTTATTGTGAAGCCTTGCTACAGAGAAAAAAAAGCAGTGAATTCAGCTGTATTGCGAAGCCTTGCTAAGCAGTTCCCAAATGTCCTAAAAGTTACTTCAGAGAGTCTTACCACCCCATAGATCATAATAGTACTGCTGAGCAGCAGGATAACAAGGAGACCCATCGGTACGGCAGAGGGAGGTAGGCATGGCCCTTGCTAAGCAGTTCCCAAATGTTCCAAAAGTTACTTCAGAGAGTCTTACCACCCCATAGATCATAGTAGTACTGCTGAGCAGCAGGATAATGAGGAGCTACATCGGTACGGCAGAGGGAAGGCAGGCACAGCACTTGTTCAGGGCGTTCGTGGCCAGTGCATGCAGCGAGCCTTACCGGACTCATGATCCAGCTTTGCTAACAGCGTCTGTCTGATACCTGACTACATTGTTGTACTCCCTTCTTGTTGTCTTCTTTTCAAAGGTCAGGTTCTCATGGATACACACGTAGTTTTTGCAGCAGCAGTACTGAGGTCCTTTTTCTCGGCACGTATACTGGGTTTGGTTCAACTAGTAATTTTCTGTCGTGTCTCACTCGGACCATCCTCTATTATCCCTAACACAGATAGGGAAAAGACTTCTTTGAGAGAATAAGTTGGAATATTATGGGCAGACATGGTTAACCAGTGTACCTGCCCACCCTATTTAAAACGGACTCTTCAGCCTTTACTAGAATAAATACAGGATCATGACAGATGGATATGACATTTACCGTTTGGGGAAAGGAGAGGTCTTGATCCTCTCTTAGATTTCTGTCCCTGCTACCTGAAGAGGCCTGCAGAGATCCTATTTTTCCTAAGAAGCAGCTGGCACTGAGCTGCTGAGTTTGCCTCTTCTACCTAAGGCTGCCATGAATGAGCCACGCAGGACCTGAAATTCAGATCTCCTAGCAGGAGACCAATAATGTGACTTCTAGAGCTTACCCATGAATGCATTGCCTTTATGCCTACTTACCGGATACCTGAGATGGAAAACATCCCAGTTTTGTCTGTGTAGTCCACTTATTATCAGTCCACTTGCACGTGCCCCAGTCACCCTTATTTGTACACGTCAAGGTGTGCAGGCTAGTGTAGGACCCAAAACTAGTTCATTTACCATCTCAAGCCTGAGGCAGTGTCAGCAGCTCGTTTATTGTGATGTTTCGTTTGGTTGTAAATGGTTATGTCAAACATAGTAAATATTTAGATTTTTTTAGCATGTTAATGAATTTAGATAGCAAGGGGGGAAGAGAAAGTGGCAAAATTCTGCTCCAGACTTTGGCATTAAATCAGTGATTTTAGATTCTGTGGTGATAAACATGTCTCTATAAATTCAGAATCAGTTCTACATACAAGCTGTTGATCAGCTTTTGTAAAGTTTTCAGACCTCTGTGCATAAGTTCTTCATGCAACGCTGTATACAAATTATACTGCTCTCAGGATATGTCATCTGTCTGCAGGCAGTGATCAAATCTGTATATTTTTGATTGAAGATATATCAGTTTTGGTTCTCAGGTGTATTTATGCACAGAAAAACAATGGATTTGTCATCAAATGAAATACTGTCATCAAAACAATGAATAATGCATCTGTGCTCTTCCTGGCATCTCCCCCATAACGTTTGTGCCTGTGACTTGGTCTTCACAGGAGCCACTGCCTCACATCAAAGGATACTAAGAGTGGTATTGAAAGCACGAGAGTGCTTTCTCTTATGTATTTTGAAACAGTCTTTTTAAATTAAGCTGAATAACTTAACCACAACTCATTACTTTAAAAAAAAAAAAAAAGCTTGTTGCACTTGGGCTTCATAGCAGCAAAAGTCTGTAAAATTTACACGTGCATGAAGTTGCTTTAACAGCAGCCTGATGTCCTCAAAACGCTCATGCCAGCGCTCTCAGTAAACAGCACTGAAGAGATCTTGAAAGGCAAACTGTGATTCAGCAACACAATCAATATGTCAAAACTGTGAATCTGTTGGCGACTAGTGTGAACAGAATCCGCTGCTAATTTTTGTTTCAGAGCCACTCTAAGTTGGAGTTTTCAGGGATTTTGTTTGGTGGAGTGGCAGGAAAAGCATGCTACTGACTTCTATTCACCAAATCCGGTTCTTTGAAACAGGTATCTAAATACAGGTTTCAGACATGTGCAGCTTCCTCCTAAATTGAAATGGTCTCTAAAATTTTCTTTTTTTTTTTTTTTTATTATTATTATTCTAAATTTGTTTGCTTTTTTGTTGTGATCTTGCAGGGCGTTTGATACTCTTGCAAAAGCATTGAATCCAGGAGAGAGTGCAGCGTGCCAGAACTCTGACAGTATTGAAGCCGGCGTGCAGCTGGTTGGTGGAGAAACAAGCATGAATATCGTTGAAATAGAGGGGCCACTACTCAGTGATGCACATGTAGCATTCAGGGTACCACATACTTTTTTACTGTTCACTACTTATAACCATTTTCACATAGTAAGATAAAATAATGGTCTGATTAAATCTTATTTTGAATTTCTTAGAAGAGTAACTATTTGTTCGATTATTAGCATTCATTTGTGATGAATGCACTGCTTTTGTTCACTGCTTAACTATTAGTTGGGGAAAAGGTACGTCTTCTCTTCAGTGGTTTAGATGCACTGTTTGTTTTATAGCTTCTTACCTTAAAATACTAAGTAATCCATGCAAAAGGATTTCGATAAGCAAGAGTCGCACAAAGCAGGGAGTCAGCATCCATGTTCTCACTTGTTAACAGGTGGATCTGATGCAATCTGCACCTGGATTTTGTGACTCTTAAGTGTATTTGTCAGCTTCTCCTCTGTGTATATGCTCTATTTTAGTATGGTATTCATTGACTTTAATCGTTAAGGGAAAATAAGGTTTCTTTTTTAGTGAGTCATATATTTTCAGGCTTTATTTCTCATTTTACAAGCTTGCAGAAATTCTATCAATTTTTTTAATCTTATTATTTGTGGACAAATCAAAAAGCTAGCTCATCTGAAAACTTCTTCAGTACCAAGCATATCAGTTGTTTTTTTAAATTGTATTAGCCAAAACAAAAATTTTATAGTTATATAGTTAAACACAACATTAAGAAGTATTAATTTCGGAAGATAAAACTACAATATAACAGTTTGGGGTCAAATGCCACTTTCTGGTAACACCACTGATTTTAGTTAAATACGTTGAGAAGGGCGGAGCTGGTCCTTCTGATGTACATTGATTATATTTTTTAAGACTTTGGAGCAGCTGTATATTAGGTATTTTACTCACACATCAAAAGATTTTTGATGTATTTATTTGTAAAATATTAATTAAAAGTACAAAGATAGATGTTTGTGAAATAGAATTTCCCCACACACACTTTCCCCAGGAACTGTGGAAATGCCTCTAATTTTTTAGGACACTTATTCTAGTTCTCTGGGGCCAAATTGAGAAAGTAATGATGCCTTTGTGTTTGATTTTTTTATGTATTTATTTGTATATAAATATAAGCAACTTCATTCTAATTACAATGATTGTTTTAAAACTCTTATTCTTTGAAAATGTCTCAAAAGTTGTGTTTTATTTGGGATTTTCCATCTCCAGGTGACCTAGACATTAATATTTATCTGAGCTAAAGATTCAAACTGCTTGCCTTTTTTGTTGCTTTGTAGTTGTTATAGGGTACAACAGCGTGACTAATAATGAAAAAGGCCACCATTCAGTTTTATTTCAGGATTATCTCATGTTTATTTAAAAAACAATTTTACTTTTTCTTTTAACTCTGAGACTGATTTTTTTTTCTTACCATGTTTTTTTACAAAGAAAGTAAAATGACTGACTTGCACTTTTTTTTTTTTCTTTTGTTTTTTTGGTTGCCAGCTCACCATGCCTTCTCCTATGCCTGAATACCTTAACGTTCACTATATCTGCGAGTCTGCCTCCAGGTTGCTTTTCTTGTCCATGCACTGGGCACGTTCCATTCCATCTTTCCAAGCTTTAGGGTAAGTGTTCAGTGACTATTCACTCATGTTGTGAATACGCACTTTTTAATATTTTTTTTTTTTCCCCACTGTTTTGTTCAGGGACATTTAAAAATATAAATCTACTTATTAAAACTGCTTTATAGATCTTCATCATGAATGTAAATTTTCTTAATCAAAACTACTCCCAGTTTCAGTCTAATTCAGGTACTTTGGTTGGATTTTGAAGGAAAAAAGAGTAGATTTGTAACAATCAAATGCCATCATGCTGCTACTTTTTAAATGAATTTTTAGTAAATAGGACTTCCGATCATTTTTTAATAGCTACATCCTGAACTAAGATGCTTATCAGGCAGTCACCACAAAGAAGCTCCTCTCTGGATCCCCAAATATTGTTATCTTTATAGGTGAATTAGTAGTAACAATTTTGCCTTTAATAACCTATATAAAGAAAAAGATTAGCTAGATTCAGCAAGCATTCAGGATTAAGTTATTTAATTTCAGGGGATTTTCCAAAAACAAATAGTTGCTGTAACCAGAAAGTAATTCTTATTATTCTTTTTACAGTTTGTGTGACATGCTGCTTTTCCAGCAGAATTCAGCGTAGCGCTTAAAATTCTTAAGACAAATGTAGTAGTACATTGCCAATCATCATGAGAAAACATCTCAAGACAGCATAGGGAAAAGTGATTTATGTTATTTTCAGAAGTAATTTTATGAAGACACATCAAACAAATAAAGATACTGTATCAGCTCTGACACAAATAGAGGATGTGTCATGTTTGGCTGTTCTCATCTACAGTATTTTTCTTTAATTCAATAACAAAATAGTGTATGACAGTGGTAGCAAAAAGAATTTCTTTTTAAAGTGAGGGACTGTCCCCTTCTCCAGGAAGGCTGTCAAAAGCAGGATGATCTGTGATTACCATTTGTGTTTGCTCAGATGTTTATGCTAAATTATTCTACCTTGTCTGGGGAAAGATACTATATTGTGTGTAACTGGAGCCTCTGTTTTGGAGAAGGAAAAAGTGAAATTCTATAAAGTTAAACAATAGCGAGGATAAAAAATCAGATAAATGTGGTGTTTTATTTTAGTAGAAATCGGTGCCCTGCAGAATTTCAAAATACATAGCAAATTAACTTAGTACATTATATCATTATACGTTTTTAAAGCTTTTTGTAACAGAGGGACGCTGCAAATTAGTGTTAAAACAACAAATGGGAATTGCTTTTTGAAAATAAAATGTTGTACAGAAGACCTGTCTCTCTGAAAAGATTAACAAGAAATGCTTATGGAAAATCTGCGTATTTTTTAAAATATGTTATTTCCCAATATGTTTTTCTGTTTGATTAAAAAAAAATGGAGGAGTAGGCTGTCTTAATAGTGTTAATAGTCACCTGTGCTAGCATTTACAGTCCCAGTCAAGATCATGGCCAACAGTATATTTAAACACTATTTAACATAAATATCAAGTTTTCCTTTTGAAGAGCTTAAGGTAGTAACTTTTTTCAAGTGGAGATTTATTTGAAACTAATGCAGCTTTTTCAGTTTGAGCACATTATGTACTATAATTTTGAGTTTTGGAAGGGTGACTCATCTCACTTTTAAAATGAAATTACTAGTAATTGAGAGGAGATGACGAGCCAAAACAAAACCATAGTAATGGTTTTGTAAGGAAGACGGATAATTGTATCCAGGTGGTTCCTTCCTCAGGCGATGTTTTCCTTAGTGCTGGAAAGATAGTTGGCTTTGGCATACTGATTTACTTAACAATACCAAGTTATTGCTTAGTTCATCTTCCTGCATGAGGATCTTTGTAGGCAAGAGATTCCTACTCGAAATGTTCATCAAGCTGGTTACAGCCTCTTAGTTTTTTGAGGCTGCTTAAGTTTGATTAGCCATAAAGTTGCTCTAGATAATACATTTATCCACACGCATACCAGCTGAGTAGCCAGTACACCCTATTTTCACTGTTCCTCAGCATAGTCCCTTCGACAGGAGATGACAAATATGTGTAGAAGCTGCATCTGCAGTATCACATCTACCATAACAGGAACTGGATCATAGTAAAAAATATTGCCCTAGGTAAGCTCTATGTAATCTAGTATAGGACAAGTCTACATGAATCTGTCATTTGGCATATTAGTATTCCAGTAAATCATCAGAAAACGTTCTTGAAACTTTCATCAACGTTCTTGCAAAATCCACTCCATTGTATTTTTGTAATTGAAATCCTAGCTTTAATATGCTTTCCTTCTTTGATAGGTCTTATGCTTCTTTTAACTTTCCGTTATTTGTATTTACTGGCTAAAACTGTAAAACATGGTACCTGAATTTGACTCCTCGCTGGTAGTATTTCCTTTTTAAGGTACCGAGTTCTTGTTAAGCTCTACGAGTTAGAGATGCTTGGCAATACCGAAAGTAAGGTTACTAATATGGAAGTGCCTGAATATGGATTGATACACCTAATTTTAAGCTTCAGCATTTAAAAAAAATACTGACTACACATGAAACTTAATTTAAGGACTAATCTTTCCATCAAGCAAATCCTCATGACTTCTATTTATACTTCAAAGTCTGTTTTTCAATTCTGATTCCAAACATGAAGAGGATACAGAAAATAGCAGTCAGGAAGCTTAGTAACTTGACCTGACATGTTCCATTTCATGTGTATTTTTAAATAGACCTTTGAGTCTATTCTACATCCACAATAGAGGAGCAATGCAAACTTTTTTTGTCCATGCCTGCAAATGTTATCCAAAAATTAGTGTAAATACTAAGAAAACTAGTATGTAATATGCCTAGACAGTTGTCATTTAGTGTAAGTTCAGCTTGCTTTTGTGATGGAGATCTGTTTCCTTTTAGATCATTAAAACAAAAATTACTACTTTACAAGTGTCACTCTAAAACAGGTATTTTCATTCAAATAAAAATACTTCTTATGCAGGGCTTCATTTTGGTACTGATTGCAATGGTTGAATTAGATGAATGTTTTATAAACTGTTCTTCAAACTAAAAAAACCTGTGAATGCAAATGGCTGGTTTTATTAAGTGAAATTATTGTATTTTTTAACAGACAGGATAACAGCATATCATTAGTAAAAGCCTGCTGGAATGAACTTTTTACACTTGGTCTTGCACAATGTTCACAAGTTATGAATGTGGCAACTATATTAACTGCATTTGTTAATCACCTTCACAGCAGTTTACAGCAAGGTAAGGTGTATACTGGGCGCATTGCAATGCTTGGGGAATTACGTCATGTTTTTTAAATTTTGAACTGTGCAGAAGTTTTTTAATTATCCTTCAGTTGTTAATGAAAATTTACTGTTTGTAGAGTTTAGGAGTTAGTGTTGAACCAAAATAATACTAGAAAAAGCAGTTCACAAGATGAAATTTTTTAGAATTTTGCAAAAGTCAGCTATGGTAATACTTCCTCCCCTTCATATTTAAAAATAAAAAAAAAAAAAAAAAATCTTTCTAATATAGGTTAGCATTTACTGTTTTTTTTTTACTGTGTGTCTGTGTAATGTCTTATAGTGTTTTGCTGTTCTGTTAGTATACATCAGCTCAAATTAGGAATGTGTCAGGTAGCATCAATGTTAAGAACGCAAGTGTACTGTGAATATGGTTCTTCTGGATCAAGGGTATAAAGAATGACCCACTTGTCCTTGATGTTCATACCTGTGAGACAAAGCAGCTGAATGCCAACATGGTGATATACTTCCTGTATATAACTTGTCTCATTGACTTCTATATACTCGTTTTAGACTAATGCAAGTCTTCAACAGATCTTCACTAAGTATACTTCCTTTCTTCTTAATCCTACATCCTGCATCTTTTACGTCTTTTACATTCAAATGAAAGAGATGTCAGTTGGCCTCCTCTTTCATCTGCAGTAAAGATGTTCTTCTGAGTGGTAGGGGAGTCCTTCAGCTAATCTTCTTTATGTGCTTGTGAACGCTCACAAGGTTTTCAGCACTAAAAGCTAGGCAAACAAAAATAGTATAGTCTTCATCTGTTTGTAGTCTTAACATATTTTAATAAGGTAGGTGCACATACAAAAATCTTAGCATTTTCAGGTTTAACTACATTTTATTTGCTGTTATGTGGATGAAAATTGACTGCCATTAATGCTATGCTAAACCAGATTGGTAAACTGTAGAAAAACATCCCACCAGACTATAAATTTTTCCTCTCCTTCTGTAATGACGGAATTAAAGAATTATTTCTGAGAGGTTTTCATGATTTAAAAATATCCACAATTTCCTCCTATTAATAACAATAGTTTATACTGAAAACAAACTGATTAAACCACTAAATGTAATGGATCAGCTAAACATACTAACAAATCTGTGAACGTCTTTAGGAGGAATACAAACGGAATTTGGGAACTTATTTTGATCTACATAATTTTTAATCATGTTCACCAAAAAGTAGTAAATAATAATGGTTTTATCATTACTACGAATAGATATTTTTGCCATTTAATTTGGGAATTCAGTTTGAATGCAAAAATCAGAAATCTAAAGCAATTTCTTCCAGTTGTGTAGTATGCCAGCTGCAGCATCTCCAAGAGTTTGTGTGGCCCAGGGACCCTAGTTTGATGGATTGTGGAGGGAATGTGATTTTCAGGCCGCTTAGCTATCGTTGGCCCCAGGGGAACAACTCTGCACCAACCACATTCCCCTAGATGCAAATCAGGAAAGGTGTATAGTGCACCTTCTTTTTCAGCAGTGGCATGGTCTTTGGCTGACTAAAGTAATCCATGAAACTGTACACTAAGCGATTTCATGGCACCTGACCCTTAAATGTAGAGCGCAGATTTGCAGTAGCGGTGTTTTCTTCACTTTAGTCTTTCCCTTCATCGATCATTTCAAGCTCTCGTCCACCCCTGATTATGGAAACTTTAGTGGCAGGGAGAGACCGAATTGTACAATGGGGGGGGTGGGAGGTGGGGGGTGAAGGAAAAAAAAAAAAAAGATTGTTATAGTCCATAATTGTTGATGTCAAGATTATTCAGACCTAGCGTGTGCGTTTATTTCCCACCGTTTGAATCTAATACAAATCATTATTTTTAAAAATCCAGTGTGGCCACATTTTTTGCGCGTGTGTTGACTTGATGGTTTTATATTTTATGTGCATGTTGACTTAGATAAGCTGCCAACGGACAGAGGAAAACTAGTGATGGAGCATATCTTCAAACTGCAAGAGTTCTGTAACAGCATGGTTAAGCTTTGCCTAGATGGATATGAATATGCATATTTGAAAGCAATCGTCCTCTTCAGTCCTGGTATGTAATTATTCCAAACGTAAAACTTTAAAGTATGCTATTTTTTGCCCTATAACTTCTGCCTGTGTCATTATATGCAGTTACTGTCACCTGTAGATTTACTGCCTCACTTGTGAGGAATTTTGGAAGGTGCGTAATGAGGACTGTTAGGAAGAGGAGAGTTAATCTTTTAATGTAAAGAGTTGAATGCTACTTTGGAGACTAAAGTTTTACTCTTGCCTCTGCCATTAATTTTTTTTTATTATTATTATGTCTTTATTTATTGCTTTTAATTCTGTGCCTCCTTTCTGGAGTACTTTTTCCGAGGACTGTCAGTTTAATTTTCAGAAGTGTTGCTCTTGCACGTCTAGCTGAGGTGGACTGAAGTTGGGTTTTTAATGTATGAAAGACTATCTCTCTGAGCATCAATTCTCACGTACAAAATTACAGAAAATTACCTATCACCTCACGTCACATAGGTATTTTGAAAATAAGTATTACATATAGCATTTCGGGTGAATGAACACAGCAAACATTCCCTTATATTATTATTTCTGTCTTCTGAACAGTATTTGCCTAATGTGCTCCAAGTAACATTACTGGACATAACATTAGACAGCAAAGATAAAATAAAATAATGATTATTTTTTCCTTCTGGGAGATTAGTCTACAATATGGAGCAAGAAGAGTCTGGTTATGATAGAGATAGAGAGTGAGTAGTTAGATTATGCAACGCATATACCTGGACTGTAGAAAATTACAAAATTAATTTTATTTATTCGAAAATTGTAGAATTAACTTTTTACTAAAGGCATTCAGATATTATATCAGTATATTGCAGCTCTTAGATCGTTCAGAATTTAGGAATTTAATATAAAACCAAAACTAAATCCTTTGATAAAAGAGAAATCTATAAACCTCAAGTACTTTCTGTATCTCCCGGAATTTTTCAGTCACGTTTAGAAAGTAAAGCTTCAGTCACCCCATTTTGCATTAGAAGGTTTTAAAAGCATCAACAGCTTCCATAATCCTCGGTGCTCTGCCTTTTTTAGATGCTGATGTCCCATAGAAAAGATCAGAGCAAATCTTAAAAAGCTGTCTGAAGCTCAGTGACCTGCCACCCTACCTCACCCCACCCCCCCATCAGTAGTTTAGGATATGGAGGAGAACTGGGTATTCGGTTCTTGACAGTTCTGTAGATTTATTAGATCTGTGAAGAACTTTATTTTTCCATTCAGATGCAGCTCACCGTTTCACAGAAAAATTAGTTGAGGTGAGAAAATCTTTTGGAACTTGGACACTTCCAAAATGTAAATTTTAAGCAGGTTTTCTAATATATATATAAAAATAAAAATAATTGTGAGGTTCTTGCTTTGCAATTTCCCTTATATTTACATCATCTTTTATATATATATATAGTATCTACAAGGAGTAACCACATCTCTCGCTCAAAGTGGTGGCATCAGCATGAGCAGGAGTTCATGGTACTCATCTAAGTGCACAACAGAACCCTGCATGTCTTCCATTGCTTTTTTTGTTATATTGCATTAATGGAAGACTTCCGAGATGAAAGACATTCTTGCAATTAAGAGGCAGTAAAGGAGTATCAGAACTTTCCAGGAAGGATGATAAATTCCTAGAGGATATTCCAGTGATACTCTTCTATTGTGGATCAGTAAGGAAAATCAGATCCTGAGTGTTTTTGCTATAGAACATAATCCCACTGTCAGTCCTCATGACTAGCAGAATCTTTCATGGTTTTATGTGTTTGCTTCTACAGTCCACTGAATTACAGGAACGATTTCATTTTTCTGATAAGCAGTACCCACCGTGAGTTTAATTGCAATAGTAAGAGCATTTGAAAAGGTTTGCAGTTTTTCTTTTCCGCTGAGGACTGAAGAGTTGCATGGACTTTTCACCATTATTTCAGAAGAGGCAAAGACTTCCTTTAAGAGGAGGGAGGGTGGGTGTTTGCTTGTTTAATTTTAGTAGATAATGCTTGCAGGAGATGTAATTCTCCTTTAGGTGTTACTTAGCCCAAAATAGTCCTTTCATGGCATTCCCATACTCAGAACTGGTACAGGTTGCTCCAGGAAAGAAAAAAAAAAAAAAAGATGAAAGAATGTCTGCTAGGATTTATGAGAAGATCTGTTGGCCTGTCTGAAGAAATCAATCCTGTTAGACGCCAGAAAATACTTCTCTAGGAACCTCACCACACTTGCAAAGCAATATTTACTTATTTGTTTAGTCTGAAGTTAATTTGTCTCCTTCTGATTAGATTTGACAACACAAAAGGTAGAAGGAAAAATATCTTGGGAAAAGACTATATCCAGTCACGTGATTGAGATTACTTTTCTTAGCTCACATGCTTTCAGGATCACATTCTTAATGACGTGAAGATGCTTTAATGGCAATGTGTTGTCAATATTCTAGATCCTATGAGCCATATAACAAAATCTTCATATACCTGAAAGTCACGTTCAGTACCTTGACCAGAAAGAATGTTCTGGCAGTGATTTAGAGGCCAGAAATTACAATTTCAGGGATTTTACTGCTCTGCTACAGGATGGGGCTGGGCTGCACATGCAGCAGAGCCCTAAGGTAAGAACATCTGCTTTAGCAAATCTGCTGATTTGCTGTATTCCATAGCTGGAGACTTCAAAATTACTGAAAATCATCTGTGCCAAGCCAGCTGTTTGACTGTCACAAGACAGCCTTGGGCAAGGAGATGAGTGTAAAGGGAGTGCCTGGAAGACTTTGCATCTTTATAAATGGCTACTAGTGTACTAGCGGTGATCTTCAAACCTACTGCTTTTGGAAGTTGACTTCTGTGTTTCTGACATTGCTCTAAAAGCATCATCATGCAGTGCTAAATTGCTCTGAAAGCTCCTCTTTCTGCAGAGCTAGACCAAAAACTCCTGGGTTTCTTAATAGAAGGCCATATATTTGGAGAGGAGGAGGGACTGCTAGAAATAATCTTTTATCTGACATAATTTAGCAGGTCATTTATGATCCCATTTCTGAAAAATAAAAATCTACATGATTTGCCATGCTACTATGACAGTAAAATATTTACATTAAGATAGATGGATAATAAAAATTACGGACCATGTAAAATGTTCAGAATTACCAGATAATAATTTCCAAATGTGTCTTGGCAGTTAGGTTAATATCCTTTCATTTTAGCAAGATTTACATTTTAAGTGTTTAGATCACTGCTAAAAATTATGTTTGGCACGTTTGAAAATTGTACACCAAACAGTTGAAAAAGAATGATCTGCTACATATCTTCTACAGTTCCAGGAAACAAATGGTTCATAGCCTTTTATTCTGCGTTTTCAACTGATCTTAATTTTACAATATTCCAGTAAATGTCAGTGTATTGAAACAATGCTGTTCCACTGGTACACAGAGAACAGAGCTGTATCATCAAGACTGATGTAAACATTGCAAGCACTGCATTTATTTGAACTCTTCAAAATGTCTGGTTGTATTTATAAAAAACTAAGTAAAACATAACCACAGAGGAAAAGAAATAGAAGGAGGTAAAGCAGAGTCCACCACTAAAACTGTGAAGTTGCTGCAGCTACCAAATAATGATTTCAGTGTGCTTACAATTAGATAATCTGTATGGATTTTAGTGCGTCTTATATAAAACAGATATAACAACGTAGAGTGGGGTTTTTTTCAGATCACCCAGGACTAGAAAATGTTGTACAGATTGAGAAATTTCAAGAAAAGGCTTACATGGAGTTCCAAGACTATGTAACAAAAGCATATCCAGATGATACTTACAGGTCTGTAAACTTTTAGGCTTGATTGATTCTCTTTTCAGAGCATTGGTAATACTGATTGTACAGTATTTCTTGTAATAAATATGTACATTTTCTTCTTAGTTCCTTAAAGGTAAGAAATTACCTTTAGATTATTTCAAATACTATGCATGTACTCATACATATTATTTATCTGCTCATTTGTTATTTTAAAAAAAATGAAATATTGGAAATAAAATAAATATTTTTAATGTTTTCATTTTGAATTGCACGTGCTTGGAATATTTCCTTGCTTAGTCTAAGTCCAAACATTATACAGTCCATGTAATTGACAGGCATATCCACATTTTTTTGTACTGTTGAAGACATGACCGGACATAAATTTAATACTCTACTGATTTAAATATTTAAGCCTTTCATGAACTAGGTATAGCGAATTTTGACTAGTATTGCCCTTTGTTCATTTTTTCTCTTCTCTTACTGTTAACACGATTGTGAATAACACTAAAATCTGTGACCACAAGTAACACTTTTTACCAAACTTATTTTCCAGACTGTCTAGACTTCTCCTCCGATTGCCTGCTCTTAGGCTGATGAGTGCTGCCATCACCGAAGAGCTATTCTTTGCAGGACTAATTGGAAATGTTCAGATTGATAGCATCATCCCATACATTCTGCGAATGGAGACAGCGGACTATAACTCTCAGATAATTGGTCATGCCGTATAAAAGTAGCAGTCAAGGATTCTGTACCATGGCAGTCATGGTGATGTAAATGCATACCCTGTCTCCAAGAGATGGCAATAAGCCTTCCCATGCACCTTTCCAAAGAAGGCTAATATTCCTCCTTTCCAGTACACTTGGGAAACGTGGTGGAGTGTATTAAGGAATATAGGATCGCTTCCTATTTTTCACCTGATCTCCAAGGACTTGTAAATTATCTTGATATCTGAAGAAAGTCAAGAATTGTCCATCCTATTTTTGTAGATAGATGAACTTCGAATATTTGTTTATGAAGTCCAGGCTTGTGAAGAAACTGAAGAAGCTTTGACTGAACTAAGGTATCTCAACTTAGTTTGATGTTTTAGACAAATAAATTAACTTTCCTCTCTGAGTTGTGTTTTCAGTGTTTTGCGAATAGTTCTTTCTCACTGATCAAGTGGAAAATACATGATCAAACATCCTGAAAAGGCCAGTGTTTCCATGGAAACAAGACCATTATAATCAAACTTAGTTTTTCCTGTTGTTTTGAAGAGAGGTTTGTTTCTTATTGAGTGAAACGCTGGACACCATTACAAGTGCAGAGGAAGTAGAGGAAGTTCACATTTTAAAATATTGCGATGATACATTGATGCAGTTGATCAAAAGTGAAGCAGCAAAGGGTCAGTACTGACTGGTTTGTGGATGCAAAGGAATACTGTGTTGTAGTATTATGTCTTGCTAGACATCAGCTGTTTTATACTATGAAAAACTAAAAGAGAAGTGTATGCTGCAGGTATTCAAAGACAGCATCCTCCTGTTTTTTCTGGTCTCAGAAGTTAAAGCTTTTTCACACTACCCCTCCCTCTTTCATACTCAGTGCACAACCATGGAGGCATTCTAGATGCCTCTTAACTTGTGTTCATGTCTGTATTTTTTTTATTGTTGTTAGCCTTTGGCTATGTAGTTCTCTTTTCCAACCAGTCTCATATGATTATTTTTTAAATTTGAGTTTGTCAAATCCAGTGCCCCTCCCTATGGGAGCAGAGACTCTGCTGCGTTTCCTTTCCTTATTAGAAATGGGTCTAGATACTTCATGTATGTTGCCTGAATCATACTCCATAGCTCCATCTAAGGATGGGTTTAAATGTTTTCCTATCTTGAGGCATGTGCCTCACTGGCAAGTAACACTGACATATGGCTGCTTCTTGCTTCCTTTGCAACGGGAAGTTATACGTCCCGAGCACATTTAATACCCGTTGCTTAAAATGGAATATCCTAGTAAAATTGGTGGTCTACCTCTGACACTAGGATTTAGGATTATCTAAATCTTGGATCAAAGCCAAGTTCTATTTGTCGTGGACCTTCTCTTTGTCTGGCAACACTGGGTGAGGAAGAGCCTCACAATTAAGAAACACATGGTTGCGCCAGAAATCGTTTAGCCAAAACATCAGCTTAAACAGGGGCCTTTGCCCACTCTGCAGTAGTAGCTCCAAGGCCCCCCTAATACCAAGAGGTTACTAGATGAGGCTTGAGTGAGTTCTGTAGTTTTTCTCAGGACCTGAGGACCTCAGTCAGCCAAAAAGCATCAGAGAATTGCCTCTGAGACTGAATTTCTGTGTTCTTTTCAATTCCACTAACTGAGCTGCTTGGATCTTCCTCTGCCCAAGCTCTGTAATCAGAAGTTGTACTGCAGGATCAGTCATATCCAGTACCACAGACCCAAGCACTCAGTGCTGAGGACCCCTGATGGGATGGAACCATCCCCACTGCTCTGCCATGGCACTTACTGACTTGCTGTAGGACAGCCTTCAGTGTTGCAGCTGGCCATGGCAGCCGAGCTCTTCCCACATTCCACCTTTCAAAGGGCGCAGCATTCAAGCTCTTCATCTGTGTTCCCTGGAGAGCAGTATGAGGACTACTTCTCTATCTCAGGAGGTATGCAACTCATCAGCAGGGCTTATGGAAATAGGAGAGACAGTTGCAGCCAATATGCTGTGCTTGTTCTCTCCCCAAAGGTTAGAAGCCCACCTTGCTATCTGTAGGACCAAGATGCAGATGGGAAGTCTGTCGTTCTTCAGTTCAGCTCTCCTTAGAAATTCTGACCCTGCTTTCTAGCCCTGTGCTATCCCAAACCCACTTTTGGCCCTGACAGGCATGGGAGATTTACAGTCCTCTGTCTTAAACCTTTTAAGGAAGCCAACAGCACATTACTTCTGAATATTTTGGAGATAATTTCCCAGACATTCCAATATTCTTGGAAGAGATTTATTCCAACATTCTCCAGATTCATGTAACCCAGATAACAGTAAGATAGAAATAAAAGCTAGTTTTCCCTCTAAATGCAGTACATGGTGCAAATCTCTCTCACATCCTTGCAGAAATCTTTTACTCCATAGCTTGAGCCTCAGGTGTGATAGGCACTTCTTTGTTTACAGATGGCCAAAAGATTCAGCTGATGCAGCCTCTCGAATGGTACTGTCCAGAAACAGTCCTGTCTTCAGAAACAGTTGAGAAAATACCACTGTTTCTACAGATGTAAATCTTTAGTGATTGAATCCCTCAGCTCATACATTTTTATCATAGAACAGCCCAGGTTTGAAGGCACCTTGAAAGATCATCCAGTCCAACCTTTTGTGGGAAAGGGAGCCGAGAGGAGATGATCTAGCACCCTGTGCAATGGCATGTTGAAAACCTCCAGTGATGGGGACTCCACCACATCCCTGGGGAGGTTGTTGCAGCGGTTGATTGTTCTCAGCATAAAAAAATTCTGCCTTATATTGAGATCTCTGAGACTTTTCAAAGTTTATAGACACTGGCCTTGCACCAATGTCAGCCACTTCTTTTAATACCCCAGGGTGGATTTCCTCTGGGCCCATGGATTTATGTGGGTTGAGCCCTTGCAAGAGAGCCCTGCAGACCAGCCCTTCCTCCACTACTGGTGGGTCGACACACACATTGTCATAGCTACTTGATCCTGTGCTCCGTGGTCCAGCTATGCTGGTAAAGACAGAGGCAGAGAAGATGCTGAGAACCTCTGCCTTGTCAGCACTATTAGTGAATAGTTTCTCTGCCCTGTTCTGCAATGGGTCTGTGTCTTCCCTGTGCTTTTGCTCACATATCTGAAGAACCCTTCTTGTTCTTGACATCTTTGACCAATTTCAATTCTAGCTGAGCCTTCCTAACTGCACCTCTGCATGCCCTAACAAGGTTCTTGTAGTCCTTGATGGGTATTTAGCTGCCTTTCCATAACTGGTATGCTTCTTTTTTGCCTTTTTTTCTTTTTTCTTTCTTTTGTTTTGGAGGAGGTGGTCTCAGAACCTTCTTTTCTCTGGATTTCTGTTTTTGCTTCCTCTTCGTGCCCTAGTCTGTTTGACTATAATTTAGCTTACTTCAGTAGCACGTGGACTGCCATAACCACTGACTGCTGGGTCAAGGCTACTTTCTTAGGATGTGTCAACTCAAAAACACGAGGACCTTGGTCATGTTTCATATCAGGTTGTTTAAATTCAGGTGTTTGAAACATGTCCTTGCTGTTCTTTTTGATGCCCATCCCCTCTGCTGGGCAGCAGCAGATCTAAATCCTGATGGCTGACTTTTCCCCCTCCCATACCTTTTACTGTTCTTTTCCTGGCAAATCCCTTGGACTTCATCTGGGATTTCTGCCAGGTCGCCAAATCAGGTAATTTACCCATCCATGTTTTTCTTTTTAAATCCTGTATTTTCAGGTCTTGAGATTTCCCTTCACATGTTGTATAGCAATGAATATTGTCTTCTGATTTGCATGGGACGGAGATTTACAGATTATCTTTAATCTAGTTCTGTTGACCAGCTGAGAAATCAAACAGGAGAACTATCTCCAGACTGGGTAATGGACTTTATTACCTCTCTTGAACAGTACGGTTGAGTCACCATCAGTAATCAGGATATACTCTAAAAGTTCTCAGACTACATTTGAGGCTTTGCTCAATAATATCTGTTTCATATCTTTGCAAACTGGACAACTAGTTCAAGAAATCTTCAACCAAAGAACCAAGAAGTCTCTGCCAGCCACCTTTTTCCAAGAATACTGGGACACTTAATTATCTGTGGTGTGGCCATCTAGATGGATATGCACATAAAGAAAAGTAGCTTATCTCAAAGAGATTCTAGCAACTTGTGCGTTATCCATATATGTGATAACCATATACCCTTCTCCCTCGCTGTGTGTGTCTGACAGAATATTATAAGTCTATCCCTGCTGTCAAGTCAAGAAAAAGGGAGAGAGGTGAGTACACACCCACAGTATTGTGAGGGCCAAAAAAACCCCGTTTTTTGATCTTGGACACCTCTGATGTTTGGACCTCTATAGAGCTAAATGTGCATACACACACAACGCATTGCAAAGAGCTCTGGCTACTGGTAAGTAACCTTTTTTTCCCCAAAGTTTTCTTACATTTTTTCATAATAATAAATTTTCATCATAAGTTCAGTAATGATTTAAAGGTAGAGTGCAGCTGCTCTGTGCTGCCTGGCAAGTGTCATCTCTCTACAAGCTGGATCCCATACTACAAGTGTTACTCACTTTGCTCATCAAGGTCTTTCATTAATCATTTAAAAAATAATTTCATTAATTATTCTTAAACTATAAATTCATGCTTTTCATAAGGAAGGAGGCATAACTGTGTTTTCTCAGGAATGGGAGCTTTAAAACAGGCAAATGAATACAGGGATGAACATGTTTTTTCCTTATTTCTGGATGTTAACTATTGCAGTCATCTCAGAATAAAGCAACAGCTCATGGAAAGGTTAAACAGTGAAGTTCTGGGTTTTGTTGTTTGTTGATTTTTTTTTTTCAGGATAGCTGCTGCTCAGTTAAATGGAGCATATTAAGTTACCTTCAGCTCAGGCCCTTAGTGTTTCCAACAGCTATTTTTTATGATGACATGATCTCACATTACCACCTGCGTGATTTATTGTCATTTATAGTCTTGTGAATAAATGTTCTTTGCTATTGAATGAAAGGCTGGCTAATATTACTAGTTTTTTTCATGCTGTTCAGTAACACAGTTAATCAGCTAACAGAAATGTGAATATTGAAGCTCACTCCACCATGGATGTTAAAATATCTCATTATTTTTGTGACCTTTTCCTTTCACCTTTGATTTTTCAACTTTTTGATCTTCAGCAGCCTGACAGTTTTCATACCCAATCAGGATTTAACCAAACTGTGGCATTTACTAGCCAAAAAATAAGAAGTCTCTTTGCCATTGAAAGGACAAGTTTCATTTCAACAGCTTTAAAATCTTCAATGTTAAGAGCAAGAAAAGTCATTTTAATATAAATCACGTGAAAAACAATGTTACACATTTTAGAATCCTGTCATTTAAAGACAGGAGCAATGTTACAGATAATAAGCTTACTAGTTCAGACATTTTTCATGAAAGTCTATGTTGTACATATATACATGGGTTGAGGTTGCTTGTTTCATACTGGTAAAGTTCCCGGTGCAAATAATTGTTATAAACTGTTTTCTGAAGTACATTCATTGCAATACCTTCTGCCGCTAGGAACTTACCTGACCATACGTTTATTCTCTTTGTGGGATCTTCAGTGTCAGTGAAAGTCAGTCTGTTCATTTTGAAACTGGTCTGTTAATTTTGTTCAGCCTCTGTGGTTTGCTAGTACATCAGTTTTAGCATAAACATTACAATGTCACTGTAGCTGTTTTGTTGTTGTATAAAAAAATCACTGTAAATGTCTTGAAACCTGGCTAAATTGGTAAATTCTATTTTGGCTGTATTTTTTAAAATAAATTGTAACTTTCTATTCTAGAAAACAATTGCAATAACCTATTACTTTGTTAGTGTTTTATATGGATTGACTTACAGACCTAAAACAGTGTAAAACAGTTTGTGGATCTTTCACACTTCTATTACACAATGTAGTATTGTCGATTATATTCAGTCTCTGGGATTTGTGATAGCTGCAGTATCTTGCTGTTTGCTAACCTTTGTTGCTACTAACCCTTTGTTTCCATGCTTACTACTTTCTGGCCTATGAATTTGGAAATGTAATAATTTATTATAAAATTTAAGTTACCAATGTTTTGCTTTTTAAAACACTTCATAGAAATATGTATTGTAATGAACCCTGATCAGAGATCCTCATGTCATTTAATGCAGTAGTGTATATTTGGAAATGATTATTTGATTCATTATGGATCAGTTTTAGGCTGGAAGTTAGAATATGGTTGAATACAGGTTTTTTTCTCTTTTGAAAGAAATACAGACTTCAGGTGTTCAGGTTTAATTATCTCAGTTTTAAATATTACTGGATAAATAACGAATTTATTCATGTTTAAAATTGTGAAATTATCAGAAATGTTGGTCTATTCCAGAATTCCAGTGTAATTTTTTTTAGTCTTGTCTTCTATTATAAATGAATGTGGCATTTGCATGAAGGTGCAGATAACCCAGAATAGCATCCCAAATGAGAAACGAGCTACCATTCTTTCCATGTTTAAATTCTGAAATGTTTTTATCATGAAGTGTCGTGGTTTAACCCCAGCTGGCAACTAACCACCATGCAGCTGCTCGCTTGCTCCTCCCCCTCCCAGGAGAATCGGGGAAAAAAAGTAAAGCTCTTGGATTGGGATAAAGACAGTTTAATAGGACAGCAAAGGAAGAGAAAATAATAATAGAATATACAAAACGAGTGATGCATGGTGCAATTGCTTACTGTCTGCTCACTGATGCCCAGCCCGTCCCCGAGCAGCGATCCCAGCTCCCCGGCCAGCTCCCCACAGTTTATATAGCGAGCATGATGTCATATGGTGGGGAATAGCCCTCTGGCCAGTTTGGGTCAGCTGTCCTGGCTATGCTCCCTCCCAGCTTCCTGTGCACCTCCTCGCTGGCAGAGCATGGGAAGCTGAAAAGTCCTTGATTTAGTATAAGCACTGTATAGCAACAGCTAAAACATCAGTGTATTATCAATATTATTCTCATACTAAATCCAAACCACAGCACTATAGCAGCTACTAGGAAGAAAATTAACTCTATGCCAGCCGAAACCAAGACATGAAGTAAATTAATTAGCCACTGACACACTACACAGAAAATGTAAGGTGCACTGGTAAAAGATGCAATGAGTTTACTAATTATGAGAGCTGGAAATAAGCATTTAGAGTCTCTTCCCCATCAAAACTTACTTCAGGCTCTCTCTTGCCTGTTTTAAAAACTTACCTTTCACAGTACTTAGAATCACAGTATCACAGAATGGTTTAGGTTGGAAGGGATCTTCAAATATCATCTAATCTAACCCCCTGCCATGGGCAGGGGCACCTCCCACTAGACCAGGCTGCTCAAAGCCCCATCCAGCCTGGCCTTGAATGCTTCCAGGGATGGGGCATCCACAACTTCTCTGGGCAGCCTGTTCCGGTGTCCCACCACCCTCATCGTATAGAATTTCTTCCTTCTCCTTTCCAATCTAAATCAGCCATCTTCCAGTTTAAAACCATTACCCCTTGTCCTGTCACTGCAGGCCCCAGTAAGAAGTCTTTCTGCATCTTTCTAATAAACTCCCTTTATATATTGGACAGCTGCAATAAGGTCTCCCCGGAGCCTTCTCTTCTCCAGGCTGAACAACCCCAACTCTCTCAGTCTGTCCTCAAAGGAGTGGGGTTACAGCCCTCTGATCATTTTTGTGGCCCTCCTCTGGACCTGCTCTAACTTCTACAGAGCCCTGTTCCCCAATCAGACGGCTAATCAGTTACTCTCTCTCTTATACCACTGACTTTCCACAGCCACTTGGTCAGCTCTGAAGGGAAGAGGAAGAACTCTCTAGGAAAAAGTGCTGGTGAATAGCAAAAACTTGTCTGGGAACTCTCCGATTTTATTTCCCTGTGGCATCTCCCTTTTTCCCTCTACTCAGCAAGCATCCCTAGCACCCAGTCTTGCCTTTCCTCCACATACCTCTATCAAATAATCCCAAAGAACATTTGTACTTCATCATATGACCCCATCTCTCATGAGCTCCTCTGGTATTCTTCATATGTGTAAAAATTCTTGTGTTAATACGTGCCTGTGCTCAGCCACCTCAGTCTTCCGTGACACTCTGAGCTCTCTCATGTAAAGCCTTACCCTCACTCCGATATACAACAGCTAGTAAAGAATACGATTTTCTCCTACATTAATCTTTATTGGAAGAAGTCAGGGTTGTGCCTTTTGGCTTGAGTGTAGGAACTGAGTTGTGTCCTCTGAGTCACTGCATTGGAAAGCAAGTCATTTGAACCACTAGAATATCACCATCTTCAAGTATCAACAGCTGGACACGTTTTGTGGCTGTTGATACAGGCCGAGCTAATGCATTTCCTGATTAAGTTTTAGTAACTGGTTCTTGTAGTAATACTTGCTCAAACATATTTTCAAATTAACTGTGCTCAGATTAGGGGAAGGTGGTGCTAATAAGGAGAGCAGACTATTTGTGGCTTGTGTGGAGTGGTAGGGGGAAAGGAGGATAGCACAGAAGTGATGTTCTTGGGGATGACTTTAATTAAACTTCTGTGGTGGAGTTGCCTGTGAGAATAGAGAAACTAGATGGAGCCGCTGCACCATGGATTCTTCTGACATTCTTCTGAAACAGTGCATTTCACTCACAGAACTGTCCACTGGACATCCAGAGGACCAAACTGCCTTGCTCTGAACCTCCCGGTAATACCAACTTCCTAAACAAGAAAGTTGGTTGGCAAGAGACTTAGGAGCAGCCAACTCTGCCGCTTTGGTCCTGCAGGCTTATGGTGCTCTGCAGACCTGCAGCCTGATCCCTTCCAAGAAGCTGTTCATGAGGTCTCCAAGCTCCTTTATGACGACTTCAATTCTTCTTCATCTTAGAGTTTCACGAGGGAGCAAACCAAATAGCCACATACTTTGGCTAAGGAAGGCTAGCTGAGGAACAATTCTAAAATGAGGGGTTTTGTTTCACCCTGTAACCAGTCGAATTTTGCCATTGGGAAATGGAAGATGAAGGTAGAGTTACTGCTGGAGACAACCACAACAGCTCCCACAAAGCAATAGGTGTTTTCTAAAAGTGCCAGTAAAGGTATTATTCTGGGGTTTTTGAGTGCTTTACTGTTTGTTAGAGGCAGATACTTGAATGTTTTTTGAAAATTGTGTACATTTTTTAGTAACATTACACTTTAGTTCCAGGCTATGCATTTACCTTTTCACCTTTTAGAGCCATTGAAACCAAGTGACAGAATTTTTTTCATTTTGCTTTTGAGAAATAATATGGATTATAGGACTGGCTAAAAAATGCATTAGCAAAAGCATTAGAGATTGCATTGCTTAGACTAGAGGGAGAGAAACTATGGTTAGAGACTGGACTTGAGTATTATGGGACACTGAATTCTGGCGATTTGTGGATTGGACTTTGCTTCTGGAACTTCGCAATTTTAGAAAGATGGGGCAGGAAGTGATAACATTTTCAAAATCTACATAGTTTGGTCTTGCTTGTTAGTCTCTTTTCTGTTGGATTTTTTTCTTCGTTTAATTATGAAAATTAATTGTAATTAATGTTGCAAATGTATGTTCCACGGTTGTGAACCATTGCCGAATAAATTTATGTGACTTTCCATACTAAGAATAGAGGGAATGGCAGTGGAGTAGACAAACATCACAAAAATAATTCTTCTAAGGTAAAATGTAAATGCTAAATTACTCTGTAGATCAGCTGATTTTTGCACTTTCTGAGAATAGATGAACTTAGGTTTTTCAGGTTCAGTTGTACCACTGAATAAAGGTCTTTGAAGAAAAACTGAAGTGTGTAGGACTCGGTGAGACTGTTGTGTGCTATCAAAGTCAAGGGACATTGCATGTCATCCTTAGAGGCATCGGGAAATGGATTTGTTTATCTTTGAAAAACATGTTCTTGGTTTTTACACTCTGAATCTGTATTAGAAAAGAAGCAACTAACTCATGTGTTCAGACTTGAGAGGGGTTTTTTTTTAGGCCTGAAAAAGAGTTCTGTCAGTAATTTACCGCCATTGACTTGGACCACAGGAGAAAAACAAGGCAACATTAAATGTGTTTAGCAAGATTTTTTGAGGGAGTGAGGTTCAGTGTACTAACTTCTGGGGCACAAAAGCAACATCTAAGAGAGTCTTAAATTTTAAAAACTGGGAATTAAAAATTTCTTATGTGTTCTTATGAGTTTTCTAAGTTACTTGAGTGAAGAGACGCTGTCTCCCAAAGATGCCCCAATAAATTCTTAGGAAGACGCTATACTTGCACTTGTATTTGACCGTAACATTCACACCAAGTTCAGGGAGAATTTTCAACACTGCAGTAGGATTCTTTTTTCATGCTTAGTGACCAAACACATTAACAAAAGCAGTGTACATAGATGTGATGGGACTTGAGCAGTTACAAGCTAATGAAATTCTCAGTGGAGATCTCACTTGACCCAATTAATGGAGAAAAATAGTACAAAGAAAGATCAAAATGTAATTCTCAATTGCTGTAAAATGTTCCTGCTAAGAATGTATTGCCACAAAATCCTCTGTAGGATCAAAGTCACATTAAGAAGTTGACCCCTTCTTCCAGTTTTGCTCCACAATGCCCTATCCTCCACAGTGGTCTCAGTCTAAGAATCATGGTGCCACACGGATCAGTGAAGTGATACAGATCATTTTAACCCTTGGGGAAAAAAACCCAACGCACTGTTATTTCACTGACAGCAGAGAAAATGCTCATGGAATAATACTCTCAGTCAGTGAAAATTATCTAAGTTATGTGAATAGGGAATAGGCTTAGAAATTGGTTCAAGAGTTGAACCATTTCAATGCTTCAAAAGTTGGCTGACCTAATTTAAACTACATTTCTTTCATATTTTACACTCCATCATCAGTAGTTTATATCAAAATGGTTGCTGTGTATGAAGTTACAGCCAACAAAACAAATTAATTTTGACTACATGTTCCTCCCTGGTTTTCTGCCTGCTAATAATGTACAATTACCTGAGCATATTTTAATATATTTTATAAATTTTCTAAGAGATTTGATTGTGAAAATACAAATAACCTACCACAAGTGTACTGAAGCCTGAGACTTACAACAAAACAGATGCTGTGGTTAGAGGGCAGAACACTGAATCAGCAAGGCTTGTGTTTTGTGTTTGAGCACAAAATCACTTGTGTTCAAATTAAAAAATTTGAATGGGAAACTTAGACCACTAGACTTTACGTTGAAATGGGTATTACATTTCTACACTGTGAACTTGGCTGACAGACCTTTTCCCCAGTCTCATTTTCCTTGCAGGTTTAACAGCACCTGCTTAATTTTTCACTTCAGCTCCTGCTTTGTCCCTTCCCAAATCCCCAGTTCCAAGTGTCAGCTCCCACCCAGCAGCTTGGCCTCGGTACTGTCTGACAGCCAGGCTCCACTGATGAGCCAGTGCTGGTCACAGCACTGATGGTGTGTTTACCACCTGCTTTTCCAAGTCCTGCCTGCTCTGGCAAGGTACTGTAGATCTATTTTTGGCTGGCCTGTGTAGCCCTAGCCTTATGAAGGTCAATGAAATAGTTTCTGCACCTTGCCAGACCAACCTTGCAGTGACAGTAGTAAAGTACTCACAGTGTCCACAGCAGGGCCATCAAAAATATTTCTTCCTGCTGGTGCAGAATCAGGAGAAGGCAGTGGGACAAGGCAGAGAGGTGGATGAGATAAGACATACACATTCCTTAATGGCCTGCCAGAGTCGGGAAAAGCCAGGGAGAGGCAGGACTGTTAAGCCCTTCCCTCACCATAACCCACAGTCTGCATGGGGTGAGACGTCACCTCCCCTATCTCCTAATTTTTGATGTACATAATCCTGGACTCCTCACTGCCAGTCTTCGTAACTCTTTTCGCATCACAGATCTTGTGACCTGTGTGAAATAAGGGATAAAAAGTAGACATTTTGATTAAAAAGGGGGTTTGTCCCAATTTGAAGACCTTTGTCTCTTGCTGATCTTCACATGTGAGCACTAGGCAAATGCTCTTTTTATGGATCTAGACTATGCAGGTTGGAAGCCAAAACCGCTGTGTCTTCATCAGAAAATACTCTTCAGCAACCTTAGCAAAGGCCAGAAGAAGGATCTCACTGCTGGATGTTTCTGGATAGTTGCTCTGTTACCACAAACAAAGCAAACCATGTGCTAGCTGCACTGGAGAAGGGTGGTCTGCCAGTCCAGGGAAATTATCATCCCCTCGGCTGCTGAGGTGATATCTGGGATACCAGGGTCCTGTTCAAGCGGGATGTTGAGATCCTGCTCCAGCAGAGGGTTGTTGCAACAGCCAAGGACATGTGGATTTGTGAAGATGGGGTTTGGGTTCTGCACCTACAGCCTGGTGAAGAGGTGGTCGGGGCGTCTAAATGCAGCCTACAGCTCTTCGCAGGAGAGTTAACAAGGACGATGGAGACATATTCCTCATCGGAACCATATCCCTCATCGGAGCGGGTGACAGAGCAGGAGGGGATGGCTGAAGAGCCGCTTGCGAAGCTGAGGTGGGATCAGCAGCAACGTCCTGGGCTGCTGGGCAGGGCACCACCGGCTAAAGCTCCCTTCTCCCCCGTTCTCCGGGGCAGGCCAGGGAGAGCCACGTCCGGTCCCGCCGGGGCGGTGTTTGGGTAACCACCAAGCAAACGGCGGACGGCGCGACACCACCTCGACCTTGCCGGCCTCCCGCGGGCGCTGGGCGGACGGGGCGGTGCTGCCCCGCCGAGGGGCGGGAGGCGGAGCGGCCGTGGGCCGGGACGGCGGCGACGCCGGGAGCGGGCGGCACCGCCCCAAGATGGCGGAGTACGTGCAGCTGCTGAAGCGGGCTATGAAGCACCTCGGCGGCCACGGCGGCGTCCGCGGCGCCCTGTGGCAGCTGCTGAGGTAACGGGGCGCCCGGCGAGCCCGGAGCAGGCGGCGGGGGACTCCCCGCTCCCCCTTCGCTGCCCCGCGGGGTCACCTTGGCGGGTGGCGGCCGGGCGGCGGGCGCCCTGCCTCTGACGGAGCTGGGGTGGCGGGGGTGAGGGGACGGGGCGGGACGGGAGGGCCGCCGCTGCTCACCGCAGCGCCAGGGCGGTGGGCGGGCTGTGCCTGACGGCGGGCGGTACGCGGTGCCGGGCCTGGGCTCAGGAGGAGGCCGCTGGGTGCAGCCCTCCCTGCGCTCCCCCGCGGGCGCTGTGGCTCCCGGCGTCCGGCCTCAGCCCTTCCTCGTGGCCCGCTCGTCACGGGCCGTGCCCGCCGCGGTGACACTCCGCTCTGCCGCCTCCGGGGCTTCTGCCGCCCGCCATGGCACTGGCACGACGGCTCTTGACTCTGGACCACCTCAGGTTGGCAGTGGCTTGCTTGGACTGACCGCTGTGCGGTTCTGAAAGCCATCCTTCGCCTGGGAGCCAGAGAATTAATTCATCTGTCTCACTAGCTGTAATTCTTTAACGCTTCAAAGCGTACATCTGCCGCTCTTTGGCAGCAGGTTGTCACCGTTGACCTTTGCTCAGCTCTGGGTGCTGTCTAGCCCCAGTGTCATTTTTGGCAGAATTAGGCACTGCCTTTATTTCCAGTCATGCCTGGGTACTTGGTCCCCCATGCACAGAACCTCTCACTCGTCCATATTAAACTGTCTCCTGTTGTTTTGGGGTTTTTTTGCCCCGTCTCAACTCTACCTTGAGAAGAGTGTTTTGGGTTGTGACACAGTGCTCTTGAGGCTCCTCCCAAATAGGAGGAGCTGCAGATTTCCTAAGGTACTCTTTTTTTTAATTTAGATCCTTGATGAAATGCAGGGTGAAAGTCTGAATGGTACAAGATCCAAACTCAGCAGTGTCAGTAACTTGTGTTATCTTTGTAGCTGGTCTTGGAAAAGTAATAGAACATTCCTTCAGCACCCAGTGAATGTTGCAGGCTTGACCATATAGCCAAAAAGCCTTTTTTAAATTAATAGTGGGAAGGAGCGTGGGATAGAGAGGATTCACAAAGGTGAAGTTCACTGCTGTATATCTTTTACACTAGAATAAATAAGCCAAGCTTTCTGAGCCTTCTTGAAGACTTTTTTTCCCCCAGTCATCATAGTAGCCCTTTCTCTGTTATTTCTTATACTTTAAATTGATCTGTCATGAACAGTAAAACATAACATTTTACGCAGCTGCTGATCAGGCCTCATAAGTATTTTCATACAGTGGCTTTAGTACTTGCTTTGTTCCCTGAAGGCAGCTCAGTTCACCTGGGACATCCTAGGATCAGCTTGTCTTTTTCCCCCACATGTCACTTAATTGGCAGCTCATTATTGCCTTGTGACATCCAGATGTTTTCCTTGTGATTACGCACACAATGGTTCAGATCTTATTAGTCTCCCGGTTGCATCACCTTGTGCTATGACCTTCATACCGTTGAATTTCATTCTGGTGGTATCAGTCCAGTCCTGAAGACAGTATGGAACTTCCCATACAATAATGTGACCTTCCTCTGTATGGTAGTATCATAACCTGTCAGACCCCTGTGCTTTTTGGGGGTGGGGTTTCTGTTTTGGTTTTGTTTTAATTAAGTTTAGTTAGAAACCCTGTAAAGTGTTAAATAAGGCTCCTGACATCAACGTTCTTTGTGGAACTTCACTAGTAACCTTCAATCATCTCTCTGTCTCTTCTAGCTGAGCATGCTGTCGCCTTCCTGTCAGTCAATGTATCGCTCCCTTTACAATTATTATCCATTTTAAATTATTTTCTCATTTGTTTTGTTGCAAAATTTTCTATGTTTTTCTGAAGTCAGCTTGACTTTCAGGGGGTCTTAACTTTGTCTTTGTATTCCTCCTAGCTGTGGTGACAGGCAACTTCTGGCTTTTCTGTCTCCACTGTAGAGAGTAGCTCAGAGAGACCTTCCTCTTGAAAAAAATTTTTAGAGGGAAATTTCAAGCTGTTAAGCAGTGTAAGTTAAGACAACATATGATTTCCCCAGCTAGTATTTTACTACTATTTTTATTTCCTGTCATCGCTCCCCAAAGTTGTTTTCTCCACTTTGTTTCCCTTCTGAGGCTGTAGCTATGACACTGGCAGTTCTCAAGAAGAAATGGAGCTGGGGAAATAAAAGCGTAGAAGAAGAGTTTGAGTATTAGGTTTCACCTGAGTACCTCTTCCTAAGCATGAATGTCTTGTCAGGGAGCTTTTGTGAATCAAAGATCACAGGCTGTGTTGACGTCTTTCTACTATGCAGAAAAAGGGAGCAAGGTTAGAGCCAGTGCTCTCCTTTTTCTTTCAGAAGTCCAAAGTTAGGAGAGGTGTGTGCTAGGTGGAGAATCACACCTGATCCTCATAACCATACAAGTGACAAACATAGCTGCTGCTTCCCATCTGCTTTTCAAGCCATTGAATCCTGTGTCCCAGCTCAAGGAAAAGACTTGGCACTTACGGAAAGAGTAATCAAGATGTGTCTTTCTTGCAACAATTGAAATGTTTAAGAAGTAACTACTGGTAACTTGGAAAAGTTATTTACCCAGGTCTTTCTCTGCAAGGGTTTTGTTCTGAATTTCCCTGCTTTTGTCAATGTGCTTCCCAGTAAGGAGGGTGGAACAGGTTTTATGCAGTAGAAGTCAAATTATTAAGAGCCTGCGTACCTGGAAACATCCTCCTCGCTCAAGACTCAGTGAAATCAGCTGGAATGTATCCTCTGTAAGCCATAAATACATCTTAATGTTTGATATCAGTACTCAGGGGACGAAGTCAGGACAAGGGTGTAAGAACCCTTACAAGAAAGGGAGGGGAGGAAGGAAGAGAGAGCAGCAGTGAAGTGTCTCTTCTTTTTCTGAAGTTGGGAGCTCGGGATTGAATAGCTGATCCAGGGATCTTTGAGCGTTTCTTTGACAGAGGAGAGCTGCATCAGAGAATCTTTCTGCCTGGGACCGTGTAGGTTTAAAATAGTACTTGGTGGAGTGTTTATTGCTTTCGTGGACTCTGGGAGAAAAAAAAACCAACAAAAAAACTTTATCTGTCAGTTCCCAACTAAAGAAGCATGCATGTGCACATCTCTTCTGTCACTTGGGACTGAGTTGAGAGTGCGTATAGTACTGTAAACAACTAAAACCTTTGAGAGTAAACTTTTCCTTATGTAATTCTGCCTAGCATAAATGTCAGTAAAAAGGAACGCAAAGATGCGGATCCAGGGGGAAAAGTGCACTTCAGTAATTGTAAGGCTTTATCGTCAGAATGTAAACCGTAGGTTCAGTTTAATTATTGATATGTACAGTAATGTTAAAATATGTTCTGTATAAAGAGTTGAAACTGGTATATACCTTACCTGTGTCAGTCTGAGTCTCCTGAAGTTGCAGGCTAAATGTTTGCATTTTTCACAGTTGTGCAAAAGCTAGAAAGTAACACTTTTATTTAGGGCTTACCATGCATCTCCTCGGCAAGACGCTACAATGGCTTAAAATATTTCTGTCCCTCTTCTGGAGGTTAGTGCCCACATAGATGTGTGAGATCTCTTAAGCTGGTTCAGTACTGACCGCTTTCCATGGCAATTCAAGCTGAAATGATAGTAAAAAATAGTTGAGAAGGACGGTAACATATTCAACTAAGTGAATTAACATGTGTCTCTGGGACTCCCTTCCATGGTATTTAAGGATTTGTGTGTGTTAAATTGTGCTATATTGCAGAGTTGCTTTATCTTCCACTATAAAGAGCTTTTAAATAAGTAATAGCCTCCAAAAGCCTTTTTGTATGACTTTTATTATCCTATCAGTGGGCTACACAGTAAAGGCATGCTGACACTAGTTGCAGGAATTGGTGATTAAGTTTTGCAATCCTTAAGCTTGGATATTTTTTGAAAAATAGCTTTACATATATGTGTTTAAGAGTTTTCATTACAGATTTTTTACCAACCCCTAAGAAACCTCTATCACAACTTCATTCTGAGATGATGTCAATTGAAACCTGTTTTGGGAATTGACAGGGTCAATGATTTGAAGACTGGTACGCTGATAGGAACTGACAAATATGGAAACAAGTACTATGAAGACAGAAGAAACTTCTTTGGTATGTGTGCTAATGTGAACACCTCCTGACTGACTGTCCAACTTCATATAGATTGCGTAGTTTCTGCTGGTGAAATAGAACTTCTTGCCTGCCCAGCTTCCTCACGCTTGACCTGTGTGAGTCTTAGGGAGGGGGCTCATAGAAATGCTTTGACATCTTCTGTCTCTCTGCCGCTTCCCTCAATTCATTTGCAAACATACTCAATCTGACGTAATAAATATGGGATAACTTTAAGCCAGTCAGGTGCTTTCTGTGTACGTGTACCTGTGCGATGATGTGATTGAGAGACGAATTTAGTCCTTGACCTAAAAATTGGTAGCTTAACAGGTGGAGGGAAAAAGAGAACTGCCTTTAAAACTACCTCACAGCTGTACTTACTTACATGATCACTTCAGGGCAAAGAAACACAGGTTAGCTTAAACTTCTTTAAATAATGGGATTTTAAGTAATATTTGTAGTGCAGTTAAAAAGGTAGCACATGAAACAATGAAGGTGACATGTAAGTAATTGACATGCTGGTTAGGCCTCTGCCTACTGTAGGTTAACTTGTAGGGTACCTGGGGAAAGCAGTTGCTGGTAAACATTGCGTGGTAGATTTATGTGGCTGAAACTTGGTTTAATCCGAGGTTACTAACGGCAATGTCATTTTGGAAAAGATGATTCCCAATGGGGGAAAAAAATCCCCAAAGATCTTTCTCTGCCTGAAAATTTTGTAAGTTCCGATTTCCTGTTATTTATACAATAGCTAATACTTGCTTTCGCGTGAGAGCGTTAGATTCAGCCATATAAAAATACAGTAACAGTGGAAACGCAGAAGACTTAGAAAAATAAAAGCTGTACTGACTTTGAAATAAGTGCCCATAATGGTAGATACTTCTATTCAAAATACTTTTCCTTGTGTTTTTATGAATTTTCTACTTTATATGAAAATTATTTATTTCTTTTAGCTAATACAATATTTCCATTTGTTTATTTAAGGTCGACACAGATGGGTAATCTATACTGATGAGATGAATGGCAAAAATACGTTCTGGGAAGTTGATGGAAGTATGGTGCCTCCTGAATGGTAAACCATTTAGCTTAATAATGTGGACAGATACCAATTATGTAACTGCCTGTATATTTTCTTATATTACAAAGCAGAAGATTATAAAAAACCCACAACAATTTTATGGTAATTAAGCTTTCTTACATATAGGACGCAGCTGTCCTATATATGACCAGAAGATTTCAAACTTGTTACTTTTAACTTTGCACTGCATTCATAACGTTATATCACTCACCATCCTGACAGTTGCACTCACTGCTTCTTAGAATAAGAGCATTTTGCCAGCAGGATTGAGCAGGTCAAGCCAGTCTTCCAGTTTTCCGTATTAGTTGCGATTTCATCTTAATGGTTTGGCAAAGCCTACAATAGCATTGAGCAGCCAGAGGTGGAAAAAATACTTTTCTTACCCATTCTAGACAAAAACCTAAAGAACCAAAGGCAATGATGGAACAACATTCCTTAATCCACAGCCATTATCAGCATAATTGGTTCAATTAATATACATTGATACGCTACAAGATGATGAACAGCAAAGATCCAGGATGCTCTATATGTTGACTGCTACTTGACTGTATTTTTTTCTTAAGGTTTTATTTTCTGTTCATGCATTTCAGCAATAATTCTGTACTACCTTGAGTTTCAGAAGGGCTGTGGCCACAGCTGTTAGTATTTTTTTTGTCTTCCTAAACAACTCAGGAAAAACACACACCAAATAAAACAACGGTGTATGCCAGCAAAAACAATCTCTACCCGATTCTTGAGGAATATGAATCGCACTTCAGACACAAAGTAATGAAAGGTGATATGAAATAGGAGGTGCTTGGGGATGCTGAACATCGGTGAACACTGGCTTTTATTCTTCCTATGATAGATGATGTGTGCCAAGGCCAAGATATCTAAACTCCTAAATTGTGGCTCTCATTAGAACATTTGAGAAATGCGTGGGTAGACTGTCTAGGTAGTCAGTTTTGTTTCAGATTCTCCCAGCTGTAAAATTATGTTTAATGCAGTTAATGTTTTTTTCTGTCTTCTCCAGTAAGAGCTTAATGGCATTGTTTTTCAGAAGTGACATTAAAATCTCCAAAACTAGCACGTTCCTGCCAGTGCAGGGCTGTTCCTCATTATCTGCAGAGTAACTGTTGTTTGGTTCTAGTTTTTATCTTTTCGCTATTAGGCTGTCCCAGTTTTCAAGATTTTCCTTATTTTGAGGCATGAGTTTTGTTGGGATTTTTTTTTTTCTTTGCTCGTGCTTATGTGTTGTTTATTGTGTCCTTACAAACTTTGGCAAAGGGCATCTTCCTGAGTATCAAAGTCACGTTTCTAGGATTAAATAGCTTGTTTAGATCATATAAAAGAATGAGGTAGAAAAACTTGTTTTCCTATCAATGTGGAAAAAATTGCCCTAGGAGAAACAGTAAATGTTTCATTATTTTCAAGATTGGTCAGTGCAATGGGTCATAAAAGGGTAAACAGTCCTGCGTTCTAAGGTATTTTTGTCAGGAAATGTAGTTGTGCAGTACTAATCTTTTTTTTTGTTTGTTTTTTTGATTGCTGATAAATTTGTATATCCCATGGCAACCTTAGATATTTATTCTTACGTAGGAAGCCTAGCTTCGTGACACATCTCCTAGCTTTGTGACACATCTAAATCACTGACCTGTACTGATTACAGGTCTGTAATTCTGTACTGATTAGATACCCCTCTGAAAACAGAAGTATTTTGACTGGGAATAAATGCTGTCAAAATTGTAAGGCTCTGGGGTTTTGTTTTCATCTGATGGTATACTGCCTTAAATTGTTAATATGGCATAGAGTTCTGAATTGAGACTGTTACTATATTGTACAAGCTGATGTCAGTGTAACACTGGGGTTGTGCAACTATGCAGGAAATTCGTGGGTTTTTTGTACCCAGAAATTTACTGGAAATAAATTAGATTGTGTGAAATTACTTCTATTAACAAAGAGTTTCATTTGGTCCTGTATCTGTCCTGTCAGTTTAAAAACAAAACCAAGTTAATTTCTTAAAGCAGTAGCCCTCCCTTCCACAGATGTAAAGTTGAGACAAGTTTGTCATCCTTGAGTCAACTAGGAAGTATATAAAGTACCATTGTAACAGCTGAGTTGTGATCTGAATAATTCTTCTAAATGCTGATTTTCGACTCTGGGTTTTAGTTAGTTCAGCTCAGTAGAGCATTTTGCATGTATGTTGTTATACCTTCTGCAGGTGGAAGCAGATTTTACTACATTGTTTATGCTGGTGTTACTTTCAGAAAATATTTTGCAACTGTCATGCCTAAAGATGACACTTTTAGCAAAATCAAGGTTTAAGACCAGGGCTAACCTAGAGATTTCAGATTTTCCTTTTTTTTAATAGTGATGCTAACTAGTTTGTAATGGTTTTGTAGTACTCATAAAAATCCTACTGTATGTATAGTTACACCATTTTCTTGGGAAGTATGGAGGACACTAGCAGATGTGCAGGAAAAACGCTTTCTTCCTTTTTTTTTCCCCTTCAGTGTAAGTCATACTAGAGGTTGTTTTTCTCCTTGTTTCTCGCTGTTGAATACACTGTGCGTCTTAGTGTATGTACTAAAATGCATACATTTTGGGGTCAGTCGTTTGCCTTCAGGATTGTGGAACATGAATGATTTTTGAAATACCATTAGGTGGACCTTGTATTTCATGTGTGATGAATTGGAAAAAAAACATTCTGGTATATTGAAAAGTTCTGAAAACAACTGTCTGGAAAAAACAAAATGCAGATTCATTTAGCTGCCCTTTGTCTTCTGTCAGATACTGGAGAAAAGGAAAAAGCAGCAAGAAAAGACATCTCATATATAATAACATATTGTAGTACCGTTTTTAGGAACTATTGAATATTTTCAGTATTCTGAAATAATTGGTGTAATGTCTTTTGACAACGGATGTACTGAAATCACAGTCTGAAGGAAATCAAGAGAGTTGTTTTGACATGTCTGCTATACAGGGAATTGAGACTGTTGCTTTTTTAAAATGTTGCCATACCAGAATACCTAGGCTTGTAGTTTATTCTGACTTGGTTGTGTTATTTAACCTCTTTGTTACTCTGGGTTTTTTTCTATCTTCAAAACAAAGATGTTGATATCTACTTTGGAGACAAGATAATTAGATTTTTTTTAAAATTCCCTCAATACTTGCATTGGGAGTGATTAGCATTAATCTTCTTGTTATGCTATACAAGGTATCAGGCACTTTTTTTTTTCCTCCATGAAGACATCTTTACATCTTTTACACTGTTAGTTATGAAAGCCAAAATACTTGTTTCGTCTCCTGCTGTTCAGAGCATGTTGTTTGCAGGGGCTCAGTGCTTTCATTTTTGAACACACTGATGGGGTGTGCTGTGTGAATATAGAAATGATAAAAGTTAAATCCACTTGTACCAATGTCTGTGTGCACTCTATGCAGTGCTTTCAGAGAAGTCTCCATTACAGAATTGCTGTGATTGTTGGGCTGTTGAGCTCATTTCTATTTTACTGTTACGTTAGAAGGCCCAGTATCGTCTTTTGTTCCACGTTCATTTATCTCCCAACCTAAAAATACTACAGTTAGCAAACCCCCTCCAGGAGCCCCAGGTGATAGATACTGTTTTACACAACTGGCATACCCTGCACATTCACGCGTTGCCACAACTTACATACAGTATGTACAGATGCACTCATTACCAGCAAAAACATTTTTCTGTTTGCTCAAAAATAATCAAAAACCAAGCAGGAAGATGATACAGATAAATGACTTGCAGGTTTAATGCTTTATACTTTTGGCTCTGTAGAAAAGCTTTTGAAAGGCTTCAGGGAAGAAAATGTTAGCATTAAGATTAAGAGGAACATGTGACCCCTTGGGAATTCCTGAGCAGCTTGTAAGTATTAGTTAGGATACCAAAAATACTTCAACAGGCAAAGAGTTTTCATAGTAGAAACTGGCTATCTTGAATGTGTACTTTTTGATAGTAATGCAGTTCACGTTCTTCCTAGGGCAAGGTGTATAGGGGTTATAACTCTCTCCATCCGCCCTCCCACCTGCCATGGCAGAAGCATACTTGGATCACAGGCAAGCGTAACCCTGGGTGAAATGTTCTAGGCAGGTTCTAGTAAGGAAGTGTACTTCAAATAGTGTTAGCTTTTTCCCCCCCTTAATCAAAGGCTGCATAGAGAAATGAAATGTTAGGGTTGTAAAAGGTAGATAGATGAATCAGATAGCTCCGTGCTGCTTTTTTTCATTAATGTTGTTACCAGCTGCAAGTTATCTGCACTCCTAAGTTTGGCAACATAGCAAGTTGTGTTGTCTCATGTCATGATCGCAAGAGGAAAAGGAGGAGTGAAATCATGTGGCTGAGTGCAGAGACAGAGGGCAGGACCCTGCTCCTCTGGTACCTGCAGCCTCTTACTTTATGGTGTGCAGGAGGAGAGCAATGGGCAGTGCTGCAGGATGATCGAGGTGTTATGGGGATGACAGGTTGAGTCAGTCCACGTTATCGTAGTGCTGAGAAAGAAGTGTGCCATCCTGAGAAGTAGAGTTACTGCCTGCGGTCATGGAAAGTGACTCTTGCTTTCTGCTTATTACCAGGAAGACTTACATAAGGTATAGCACTCCTGTCTGGTACCATGCTCTTAAAAAAAAAAAAAACCAACAAAACAAAACCAAACACACACACATAGACCAGTGGAAGAAGCCTAGAGAAGAGCATCAAGAATAATCAGACCTCTGAGGACAGTTGGAAAGAATTGGGGTTGCTTAAAAAGGAGAGGAAATGACCATGGATATAATGTTGAAGCATTTAATCTCTTGCAGAAGGGAAAGGCATAGTCCATCTGCCACGGACAGATGGGTAGAATAGGAAGCAGTAGGTTTGAATTACAGAGGAAGTGATACAGATTGGACATTACTATCCTTACCACTAAAAAATTCTACTCATCTTCACTGGCATAACTTGGTTTGGGAAGATGAGCAAGCCAGCTACTCCATAACAAATTAAGGAGGCATCTTGCTGGGAGTGACATGGATGTAGCTGATACTTCCCTAGGTCTAAAGCATATGCAATGTCTAAATCCCTTCCAGACTTGTATTTCTAGCTGCTTTGGCCCTCACAATTACGGGTTTGTTGGTTATTGCCACTGAAACAAGGTCAGGGGCGAGGACTGAGTATCTTACTGTCCTTAATCTGTTTGGGATCAGAGGAGAGAGTAGCATTTTTCCCCCCTCTACGTCTCCTATGTCACTCTTGATTTTCAGGTTATGTTTGCATCTTATGCAAAAGTTCCCTATGTGTCTGCTTATTTCTGCCATAGGCTCCTATTTGCTATTCAGGATACTCTTGTAGCTGAAATTTTGAAGAGCGCGGGTTTGCATTTGGAGGATTCTGGGAGGCTCAGCTTGAGCCCACTGAGGGGGTGACGACTTGGAGCCCAATTTTCCACTTTCAGCAGGGTTATGTTGTGGAGTAAGACTTCCTTTTGAGAGTATACAAAGTCCATGCAAGTCAAGGCCTGATATCCTAGATGCTAGGTGTTCGTCTCTTGCATCATCTTCAAAGGCTTTCATGGCTGTTCAAACACTTTGTCTGGTTTAATGTAATTTGGTTTGTGTTTTGGCCAAATACTTTGCAAAAACAAATTGGCAACTGAGGTTTATGTATATAAGCTAGTTAAAAGTCATTTTCTCTTTCAGTATATTATGCCTTGTGGGGAAAGAGGAACTGTAATTTGATAATAGTATCCTCCTTTTGCAGGGGCACTTCATTTTGCCAGAACTGTCCTACGTATGTGTAACGTCTGTCCTGTACTTCAATATTTATTTCCTTATGGTGCAAATCTGACATCTTTGGAAGGAGCTTCATGAGTGCTGACTTCATACAATGAAATATTTCAAATTTAACTTCAGTTTAGTAATCTACATCCTCTTTGTTAGTTGATCTGACAGCTGAAAGAGGGAGGAATGTAGCATCTCAGACTTAAAGCGCCAACATACTAAAACATGTAAAGAAATGTGTTGTTCTCCTGTAAAAGTGCTGCTTTTCAAGTCTGCCACCAAGGAAAACAAAACAGAAAAAATGAACAGAAAAGGAAGGGTGTGGGTGTAAAATTCATGTCCTTTCAGTAGCTTCACAATAAATTTGTGGGTATTATAACTAGATTAAATGCTAGTATTGCGTTTTCAGGTAAATGGCATGCTGTCTTGTTACTATGCAGTGCTATCGTATCATACCGTGCATGAGAGATCAAAGTTACTTCCCATGTGTAAACAAATAAACACATGGGTTTTGTCCCTTTTTCCTTCTCTTCTCATTCTTCTCTGCCCTTTGACCGTAACGCACATCTTCACTTCTTGTTTGTTTTATTGCCGCATGGTTAACTTGTTGAAAAAAGTGGATGCTAACAAGTTGGCAAACATCCTGAACTTACATAGACGGTTCCTGAACCTTGCAGATGCACATATGGTAGTAGCTACAGAGTTTGTGTAGCATCGGTTCTTGTTTGACAGCTTGTACATCATATAATTGGCTCCTGTCCCACGTAGCTTCAGTTGGAAATATCTTTGCTTTTAAATATTTGTCTAAGACTCGGGAGAAAATTCTACATAGTCTTGAGATCATTTGAAGATGCTTTGAGGTGCCTTTCATCTGTTTACCCAAGGAAAAGTCCAGAGGCTTTGCTGTCCTCAGTCTGCTTGGTGTAGTGACTCTGTTGTGTGATTCAGGAAGCTGCTTCAGCCTCTTCAGAGCTTCTGCTATCCTCCTTATTTTCTTTGCTCTGTGTAAGTTGTCTGCTGCTTTGTAGGTTTTAAGTCATTAATTGCTTTTCAATCCTGTTTTTCCATGCATGGATTTATAGGCAGAGTTTGTATAGAAATCTGGCCATCTGCAAGACGTCAAATCTCTTTATTCATGCTGTTCAATCTAGTGCATGAAAAGCTTTTTTTGAGCATCTGGGAGTAGAGTCTATGAGACATCAGGGCTTCAAAGGACTCTTTGAGGGAGAGTGTTAAGGGAAAAGTCTTCCCAAAATAAAGTTTTCAGTTTTTACGTATTATGCTTAAGTGGAGAACGGGAGCTTTTGTTTGAGAGAACAGACTCTTTGCAAATAGAAATGCTTTTATAAGTCACATGTTGGGCTTCTAAGGGGAAATCTGTTGTGACCGGACTTAAGCCCTGAAACTCTTAAATAATAAAAGTGTACTTAACAGTGGATGGAGTTCTAAACAAACTTTTGAAATCACTTCAGGTATTTTGGTACCTGTGACTGTACTGATGCGTCTCATAGCTGAACAATTTTATTTCTACCTTCCAGGGAGAAAATGAGATTTAGTGATTGGTTTTGCTGATCTAGTTAAATTGGAGCCCGATTTCATATTGATGTTATAGAACTTCAAACAGTCCTGAAAGCAAATATATTAATTACTTCAAAATACTGTATTTTAAAAGACTTCACAGATTTAGTCTTAGAAAAGCTGCAAAACAGTAGTTTAAATGACAGAATGAAACTATTCTGTTTTCTGTCTTCCGAGTTAAATGAATAAGTCAATATCAGTGATATTTTTTCTGACATTTCAAGCAGTGAGGGTACAACATCTGTGCGCTTGTAACCAAAGAGGTGCCACACATCATGCAAGCTTGAAATCTGTTTGATTATAACTGAGCTTTAATAGAGTTTTTGTGCTGTACCTGCTCCAGCCTGTCTTTCAGGGCCTTTGTAACTACATTTCTGTCTGAGGAAACAATTTTTTTGTTTGTCCTGTTGGTGTGCATAACTCTGGGGGGAACGGGAGGATGGTGAGGCACGGTGATAGGTACAAAAACAGGGGTTTGTTTGCAGGTTCCCTATCCATTATTACCAGAAGCGTCACTAGGTGAAGGGGTGTGTGTGTTTTAAGTTCCCTCTGTAGGTTATGGTAAGCGGGTTTGACAAACTGGGGCTGCTCTGGGGTGATACTACAAAGCATTTTGAAACACAGTACTTCAGCCAGTATTGGCAGAATGCATACGGGCCCATGGACTGTTCTTTTCCCCTTCCTCCAATGCCACAAACTGTGTTTCTTTGTGCTAGCAGCAGAGGGCCGGCTTGTTGGGTATGAGCATGTGATCCCACCTCTGTCAAGTTAGCTGTTCTACAGCGTTTCTGCCAACTTTGATGCTAGCTGTCACAGGACCTGTGATATCTCAGGTAGTATGAAGCCCACTAGTAGTACACAGAATTCTTCTAACGGGCGTGAACTGGGGGAGTGAGTTCTCGTGTAATGTGGCCAGGGCATTTTCTGAAATAATAACCTGGTAATACCAGGTTTAAAATCAAGCAGGGCCTGATCTTGTATCTCCAGACCACAACGTGATTAGTAGTGCCGTGAGGCCACTTTCTTCCAGACAGAAATCATTACCCAAAATCTTCTTTTTTTAATAGAAGTAGTGGGAAATGTATACTTCGAATTAGACCAGATTTACAAAGGAGAGTGAGGGAAGGAAGAGAGGGATCTCCCTCCCATCCATGTTGCATTGGATCACTTCATCTGAACGTGTCTATAGCTTTCAAACTCCAAAGTGGGTGATTTTTCCCATAGGAGACCATTTGTCTCCGGACGAGCTTTTTCTTCTTACTTTTAAAGGATCTTATGGTTCCATTTGGTTTGTTATTCAAGCCAGTTTCCTGGCAGTTCTTAGTCCTACAACGTGTGGCTTTCATTTGGGGTTTTTGTTTGGGTTTTTTTCTGGTAAAAAATGAACATATGGCTGACATGTTTTTTTTAAAGTGAGATTTTTATACTAAAGTTATATCCAAAGTTGTGAGGTCTTTTCTTTTTCTGAAATAAATGTCTAGAAGCTATTTGACTGAAAAAATAATCAGCCTTCTGGAGAGCTCTTCAGATTTAGAATATACTCGTCAGTCTGTTTCTCACTACTTTTATCGTGGTTTTGTTTTGCTCTATCAATGAAGTGTGCCAGATTTGTTGCTAAAGGCTGAAAGATGCAATTTTTAGGCTTTCTAATAACAACAGGAATAGAAGACTTCTTATTTTTAGGTCAAGTTTTTGGCAAAAGCTGACTAGCAGAAGCCTCTTTAATTCTACCTCAGTAAAAAATACATAAGCTTGCAAAAAAAGCCATAACCTCCCTTCTGTCGTAACTGTGCATACAGTATGAAGTACATGTAAACTGGCAGATAATTAAAATGTTATTCAGGTTTGAAAGTTCCTTTGGGCACTGAAATAGAAAAGGGATGCAATCAATTCAGTTGATCCCTGCTGTAGTGTTTCTGTAAATTGGTGTGGAAAATACTTTGCTTGATCGTTAATGTTGTTTGCACAGGGGAGAATTGACATTTAGTTCATAGGTAAAGGATAATCACTATAATCACTTGGTAATTACCCCATTACTGATTGGTATTAATCATTTTATTGTGCAGTCAGTAAATATTTACGTGGTTGTTTTACGTGAACCTGCATCATTTATCCATATACCAAGTGGGGATGGGACGAATGCGTTGGAGATGGTATTGGAATTGTGCGGCGTAGTCTTCTGGTAATTAAAAACAAAACAAAACCCCCAAACACAAAAAAAACCAACCCCAGACAACAGAACAAAACCTTGTGGGTTTGTCATTTGTAGTGCGTGCCTTGACCTGTCTGGCTGGTTAAGGCCATACAAACGTGTAACAGTGAAATACTCTCTGCCCAAATAGTAAGTGTACGAAGGAACAGGAAATTCAGACTCAGGTGTGCTTTCAGTTCCTTGGAAGCAGAGCTGTTATTTATCACTTACGTTTGTGTAACTACATTAAATCAGTATCCTGTAGTCTCATTCAAAGTCATACTGGATTAAAATAATTTTTTCCCCCTGCTCTCAAAATAAATACTTAAGTGTCTCTCCAGGGGAGAACCCTTGGGAGTCAGGAGGAAGGCTTGTTATAGATCATGTAATATTCCTTAATAACAATGTGTCTTTTTTTCCTCTTAAGGCATCGCTGGCTTCACTCAATGACGGATGACCCTCCAACTACTCATCCACCAGTTGCTCGTAAGTTTATCTGGGAGAACCATAAATTCAATCTGAGTGGCACTCCCGGACAGTACGTTCCTTACTCTACTACTCGCAAGAAGATACAAGAGTGGGTCCCACCTACAACAGCTAGCAAATAACAACAACAACAAATGTGACTTGCCTCAGCTTTGGCTGTCAGTGTAAATTGTATTTTCACTGGTTTTGTTCAAAATAAAAGCCTCCTATAACAGCTGTAGTTTAGTTTATTGAATTGGGGGGGAAAACAAGTGAGAAAACATTGGGAAGAGGCAGCGGACAGATTACGTGACAAGTCTTAATCTCATCAAGGTACTGGGCTTTTTCTCATTTTGTCACTGGCTCTTGTCTTCACATAAGCAGCTCTCAAACTCTTTTTAGCATGATAACTGTTCCTGTGACAGCCACTTCTCACATTCGTACCGTTCAAGAGAATACAAATGTAAATTTGAAATACAGGATTCTCATTTTTAACGTTATCCTATTATAGTCTCTGCATGGCATTTAATGTGCTATTCACCTACTATTTTAGGAAGCCATCTCTTTAAATATTTATAAGTTGGAATAATAAGGCCAATCAAGGATTTCTATTCATAAACTCTTTGTGCAGGAGTATGCATGCATTGCTGTGTTAGTGTGGTATGATACATAATATCATATATTATATATATATAATATCAATAATATTTGAGTTGGACTAGATGACCTTTAAAGGTCCCTTCCAACCCAAACTGTTCTATGATAATACAAAACCTGTAAGGCTACAGTAATCAAATGACATCTCCTGCCCCTAAGGGAACTCAGCCAGAAGCAGAGTGACCCCTGTCACAAGAATCTTTTTTTGTTACTTCTGTGTTACTGAGATGCATTAGACAATGTTCTCACAAGAGTTTGGGATGGGCTGTTTGCCCTGTTGTGACCAGACTTTGAAGGTCTTTGGAAGCTTGAGAATGCACACTTTTTTGGGAAGTAGAGAAGTAAAATGTGCCAGAACCCATTCTCAAAAATGTGAAGTTTGCAAGTTCACATTTGAAAGAGAGTTGGTTGGGGCTGTGGCTTTTTTTTGTCTTGCAGTTGGTTGATTCTTATTCCAGCCTGACAACATTTTTTAGCAGAGCTGCTCCACAAGGCTTCCTCTATCTGATGACCTAATCTGCAGATAACTGATGATGGTGGGATGCCCACCCAGCCCCTCACTCTCTCCATCACCTCAACTGGATGGGGGAGAAAATAGAAAGCACATGGGTTGAGATCAGACGGGGAGACTAATTGCCAGTTACCATCATGGGCGAAAGGGACTTGACTTTAATTTATTGCCAATTAAAATAGATTTGCAAGGTGAGAAACAAAGGCCCAAAAAAAAGTTAAACACCACCTTCCCTCCCCCCTGGTTCTTCCCAGTCTCACCACCTTCATTCCCGACTCCTCTACCTCCCCCCACAGCGATGCTGGAGAATGGGGTTTGTGGTCAATCCAGAACTCCTCTCTGCTGCTCCTTCCCCACGCCTCGCTCCAGCGTGGGTTCTCTCCATGGGCTGCAGTCCTTCGAGATAAACCTGCTCCAGCATGGGCTTTCCACGGGCTGCGGTTCCCATCGGGAGATACCTGTCTGCTCTGGAGTGGGCTCTTCCTGGGGCTGTGGGGGGATCTCTGCTCTGGGGGCTGGAGGACCACCTCACCCTGCTGCTCTCGCCTTGGTGTCCGCGTGGCTGCTGCTCGCTTCTTTTCCCCTCCTCCTCTGCCCCCGCAGTGTTTTTCCCCATCTTAAATAAACTTTCCCCTGCAGCCCTCGCTGCCAGCGCCTTGGCAATTACACCCAATACACTGACTTTATAAAAATCATTGTTAAAGAACAACTAAGAAGGGTTTTGAATATATTATATGTTTGCAGTTAGCCTGTCAAGAAGACGAAACCTACTTCGCTCCTTAACAGCCACCGCAGCACCTGCACTGCTGGCTCTGTGCTGGCTTCTTTTCCTTCCCATCCCCACCTGACTGGGTCACTTAAACTCCAGTTGCTTCCTTATTAAATCAATTTCCATATCAATTAATTATTTAAAGGTGGTCTTTTTAGCTTTAATTGCTTTAAACTAGTTCTAGTCTTTAAATTAGTAGGAAGTAGCACTTACTGAGATCTCCTAACCTATCTAATTATAAAAGGATAATGTTTAATTTACTTTAAGTCAACAAAAGCACCGAGCACAGCTGAAAAGCAATTTGAGCCGTACTGAGCAGGGTAGGTAGAAAGGACTCTTTCAATATTTTCATCTTGATGGATTATTTGACCTTAAGAACCAAGTTTCCTCCAGTGCTGCTGAAGAGCTTCATTACTAACACTCATCTATACGTGCCCTATGGGCACAAACCTGGGTAGAGCAATTAACTCTATTAATTTTAGCCTCTGCTTCTTTTTTAATGCGTTTTCTACGTATTTCATTCCTCTTCCTTCCTTGTCCTGCGGATTTTTTGGATTGCAGCCTAAACACATGTCAGGAGGTGCAGTTGGGAACGAGCCTCTGTATTCCAGGGGCAGAGAGGGATGCGGTAACTCTTCCTGTGCTGAAGAAAGAGGCCTCAGAGCTGGTTTGTCCTTTTTGTTGTCAGCTGGAAGAGAAACGTTTGAGGAAGCATGCAGTTTTGGACAGCTTTGTGTGCAGCAACGCGCTGCAGAAAGGCAGGAAAATGGGCTTGTCCTCCTGCCCCGCTGGGCTGAAGCAAGCCTAGGACTCAGCAGCTCGGTTTGGAAGGTCCCATCAATCCCGTTTCTGGAGAGGACAGAAACCTGCTCATCCTGCTTTAATCAGCAGGAACCACAGATGCTGGATTTTAAATGCAGAATTTCACCGACATCTCTTGTAACATTGCTTCTCCAAGGCAGATTACATAAAGCACGTGCAGAAAAATCCGCAGCCTTCCGCAGGGCGCTCTGTAAACGCTTCTGCGATTCACTCCTTTTGTCAGCAACCTCATTCACTTATGGAAGTTCACCTTTGCTGATGACATCTGCCTCAGCATCCAAGCTCAGTTGCTTTCCGGTCTAAATGACATTTTAAATGCCAAACTGGCCCAGTGTCGCAGCAGATGGTGCCTTCAACCAAGTGCAACTGAAGCACTGACAGGAATATTCCCCTTGCACCAAATGTGACTTGAAAAGAGGCAACTTTCTGACATGGGAACCGTCTCATTAAGAAGACAAATACCTCTCTCAGGAGCAGCTGAGTGCTGAAACTCACTTTTATTTTAAAATGGTGACTTTACCAGCAGCTTTCCACATTCCCAGGGTCCAGGGCAGCCCTTTGCTGTAGCTGCCCCCGGGCTATCGCTGTGCTGACAGGACGCTGGGGGAACTGCACCCTCCCTTGCTGCTGCCCAGGGCTGCACCTCTGCCCAATACAGCCAAAACTGGCCATGAGACATTCAAATGGAGAATGACAGAAAAAGGTGATTGAGAAATGACGGAGGGAGGTGATTCTCCCCCTCTATTCCACTCTCATGGGATCCCACCTGGAGTACTGTGTCCAGCGCTGGGGACCCCAACATAAGAAGGACATGGACCTGTTGGAGCGGGTCCAGAGGAGGGCCATGAACATGATCAGAGGGCTGGAGCACCTCTCCTATGAAGACGGGCTGAGAGAATTGGGGTTGTTCGGCCTAGACAAGAGAAGGCTCCAGGGAGACCGTATAGCAGCCTTCCAGTACCTAAAGGGGGCCTACAGGAAAGCTGGGGAGGGACTCTTTATCAGGGAGTAGAGCAATAGGACGAGGAGTAATGATTTTAAACTGAAAGAGGGGAGACTTAGATTAGACATTAGGAAGAAATTCTTTACTGTGAGGGTGGTGAGGCACTGGAACAGGTTGCCCAGAGAAGCTGTGGATGCCCCATCCCTGGAAGTGTTCAAGGCCAGGCTGGATGGGGCTTTGAGCAACCTGGTCTAGTGGGAGGTGTCCCTGCCCATGGCAGGGGGGTTGGAACTAAATGATCTTTAAGGTCCCTTCTAACGCGAACCATTCTATAATTTTATGAAAGGAGCTTCAGGAGACCATCTCCCCATGTGAAGATCCCAGTAACACTCGGTCAACACTGAGGTGTGCAACATGTCTCTGCAGCACAGGCCCTGCGGCAGCTGCACCGCTGGCCATGCCTGCCCACTGTGTGCCACATTCAAGCCCCCTGCCGAACTGGCTGGCATTGCGCAGCAGGACACACTGCTCAGTCCCCACCACCAGGGGTGGGTCTTTGCCAGCAGAGAATTTATCAAGACCCTGGCAGTCCAACAGCCCAGGTCAGCACAACACGGTGTTAAAATAACAAGAGTGGGCTCCATCAACAGGATCCTTCGTCAGCACGCATCTCACTAAGCCTCCAGATTTTGACCTTAAGACCCAAAAATTGCCCTGGCTGAGCAGGTCTGGAGATTGCCTTGCTGAGAGAGGACCTGTGCTGTCGGTGAGTAAAAACAACACTGTTCAATGCTCTCGAGCATCACAGCCAGCATACTGGCTGTGATGTTGAAAGCAGCTAATGAAGCCGCTGCGGCTCTGTTTGGCAAAATATTTCTTAACCAGATGAGATAGATGGAGGGGAGAGGCAGCACCAGCATCACACTGAAGAGCTTGCAGCAAAGTGTTTACATTTCATAACCATTTCTAGCTCAGCAAGAGAAGAAATCTTTGACAGGCCAGGACACCCACTTAGGAAAGCTGGAAGGAGAAGGGAGGAGGCCTTGTCCTTTCCTGCCCAACCTGTCCTGTACTTCTGACTGCACACCGTGCCCACCCGGCTCCTTGAGGGCAGGCTGAGAACATTCAGTTGCTCACCACCTTGCATTTCTGTGTCATACAAGCTCAGGCTTCAATTTTGGGGATGTTTCCTGCTAAGGTTGGTGCTGAGAAGCAGTCTTGAGTGGGAATTACAGGGATGATTGTTTTGGATGCAGGTGGAAGTCATCAGCCCAGAAAGCTGGGGTATATATTTTCCACAGCTGTGCTGCATTCAGAGTGAAGCCTTTGAGTTACTAATTCTGTGGGGCTTATTATTCTTCTGGCAACTGAGGAGAGAAGGAACAGATCGTTGCTTTGCTAAGAGGTTAAAACAACTGCAAGTCTAAAGGCTCTTCCTACGTGTGGCGTTTGCAAGGGGTGTACAAAAGCGGGTACTTTGAGGTGGGGGGGAAAACGGCAGCCTTTATGTGGCACTTTGGGTTCCTCATGCAAATCCCACAGTAAGTGCTGTGTTACGCCTGGGGGAAGCCTCCCTCAGTGGAAGAGATCAGAGCAACGCATATCAGCAGGGGTTTCCTCCTGGAGACCTGCTGAGCTTTGAACACCACCCTTTGGTTCCACAGCAGAGCAGGGCCCATGCACCGGAGCTAATGGTGGCTCTTGCTTCCAGCTGAATTTCATCCTGGAGTCCAGGAAGGGGAGCGCTTTGCTGCGGGTGCCGCTCCCCGCTGCCAGCAGGAGCACGACCACACTCAGCCCACAGAGGATCTCAGAGCCTCCGGAGCCTTCCCTTTGCTGAAGAGCCAAAACCGGGTCTGGCCGTTTCCTTTCCATACTTTTTTTGAGTCACTTGAACCCACATAACGTCATTTCCCAGACTGATGAATTTTGCAGGCACTCTTAGCTTTGTTCACGTGTGACAAACACAAAGGGCACAATTGAAGCAGGATTTTGAGAAAAAAAGCTGTGTTTTCAAAATTTATATATGTAAGAATCGCCTATAAGACGGTTTGTTTTTTGAAAAAGCACTTTAGGAATTACATTTGTAATTTCCTCTATGTGTCTTAGAGATTTTGAGTCACGATTTTTCTCCTAGTAGATATCAACAGAGGACAAAAATTAGAATATGAATACATGTGCTACACAATATGTGTATACACAAATGTGCATAAATACACTTTAAGTAGGAAAAAGAAATACCAAATTTAGCATAAAGACTATATTTAGTTAGAAATTTGCATTACACATTTTCCAACAAACAATGCGAAATTTTCTTCATCAAATTATGAAGATATGTAATACAAGTTTAAAACTGATATTCAAATCTTGCTTGCTAATTAAAATCACAAATCGCTTCACTTAGATCAGTTTATCCTGCACTACAAACCTGATAAGGCAGAAGAGATTGATTTTGATGTTGCAATCAAACATTTTTGTTTGTGTGCATAAGAGCAAAAATGAGTTACTGGCTAATTTTTAAGTGGGTATTTAGACCGGGAGCAATGATTACAGGACAACTTCACCAATTGCTTCTAAAATCTAAATTGTTTTGGAATTTGTTCCCATTAAGAAGGATATGCAGCAAACTGAAATTCCAAGAGCCTGTTTTTTCCTTTATGTAAAATACCCACCAAAAACTACATTAGTATCTTAGTGTAGTTTAATCTCTGCAATAACAACAATGGTTACAAAAATCTATTTAAATAATCTGGACTACTGTTAGCATCGCTTAAGCAAATTGCAGCTCAAGAGACTTCTGTTTTGCATTGATTTCTATTGCTAGAATACTGTATCTATTTCTTTGTCTCTGTCTGTTGTGTAATTTCTTTCCCACTCCTCTAACAGACTACTCAGTTTTCCCCTGTGATATATATTTTAAATACTAGTTTTAGAGCAAGTGGTTGTAGGACTGTTTTATATCCTTTGTAGCCCAAAGGATTTTGAGTTGATGGAATAGCAATCCATCAAAACACAGCCTGAATGTAACAGATGAAGTCTCATGTGGTCGAGCATTCAGACACAGGCCTATTAATAGTTTGTTTTTTGAGGGTAACCGTCCGTAAAAATTCAATGAGGCAAAACCAAATTCAGCAATATCTGTCCGTGTGGCGCTTCCCTCGTGTCTTGCAGTGAAACAATGGCCAGAGGAAGCAAGAAAACTGTAGCATGTTTTAATTTGAGGCAGCTGTGTTAAAAAAGAAAAGGATTTATTTAACCTTGGCTGTTGGGGAGTTCATGGAGCTGCTTTACTTTCCAAAGAAAAAATCTGAGTGCAAGGTTTTTACAGCATGAGCCCCGGGTACCCCTCGCTTGCCTACAACGCAGCAGCAAGACCATTGCTGGCACAAGTGAGAGGTTTTTGTTACTTGGCACATTTGAACTTGACCTTGAACGTCTCCTGTCTGACCTTCACATCTCTCTGGGACCCAGCCTAAGGGTGGCTTGGGCCACTCAGCACAAAGCCACCCTGACACAAAGACCTCTCCACCTCGGAGGATCACCTCCGAATCTCAAACTGAGCCTTGGCACCTGATTGAGACCCCCAGTGACGACTCCTGGCAGCACTCTTGGCCTTCTGGGTATATCAAGCTTAATTTCTGGATGCCTGTGCCCCAGAGAGCCCATTAATAAATGTGAATCTATGCAGAAGAGCAAGTCTGAAAATAGAAACAGAAGCTGATGAGGGAGCTGCTCTGTCTTTCTCCTGTTTCATGGACAGGAGGAAACACAGGTGACACCAGGAGCTCTGCCTGGCACCTGGAAGTCGTGTTGCCTTTAGAGGTCTCTCAGGCGGGAGGCTGGCCAGGCAGTCAGAAAACACATGTGTCCATTCAAGAACTTGCAATTTTCCATGAATAACTATTAAATGGAGGGGGAAAAAAACCCTGCCGCTAAAATGAACCTGGTACAGATCACAGGCAGGGAGCATATCCTTTGAGTAATCAACTAACATTTGTGTATTTAATGAGCAAGAAATCAAATCACAAAGAGTAAAGCAAGATCTGGATTTCTTAAAGTGTAAAAATCCAAACTTTTTATTCCTTTGAAAAAGGAAGAGTGTGAGGAATATCTGGCTTTATTTCTTTTGCCTTAGAAAAAGCTTTATTTGCTAACTATCAGCCGTAAGAGTTAAAGCCCATGGGAGACTCATACAGAGATGACATCGACTCAGACATGGGGTTGAGATAAGAGCCATGGGCTGCAGGTCAGGACACAGTGTTATGCTGTTTGAAAAAGCTCAGTCTGAAGGTATTAATACTTTTTTTTTTTTTTTAAATTATTATTTAGGTATCAGATTAAAATCCACCTGGCTTTCCTTTAACTCCTGCTATTTCATTTGCATCCCCCTCCAGTGGGTTCTGGTTTCATTTTTATAAACAAGCTTTTTCAGTTTGTGACTCTCTGCCCTGCAGTGCTGTTGCTGTAAATACCAATGGGAAATGTTAATTTGTGTTTTATCAGCTTCAAATGATTTCTAATGGACTTCAACTGATAGACTTCAAATAATTTCTGATGGATTTTTTTTTTTTTCTGCTGGATTTTTTTTTCTTAAAAAAAAAAAATAAAATTCCTTACACACCTGTTAGTCTTTGGGCTTTTGAAGCTTGATTTGGCCAAAGTCTAGGTTTTGAAAAGCAGCAGCAGAAGGCCATGTATCCTGGCAGGACTACTTCAAACTGTGCAGTAAACAGCAGCGTGTCTGGCGACACGTTTGAAAGTGCAGAGCCTGAGAGGGCAAAAATTAATTCAGCACCCAACTATTACTTGCTGTAGCCAGTTATCAGAGATGAACGAAGAGTGAAGCTAAGCATGGCTTCTTTTTAGCACTCATCAAAGTGGGATGCAGGACTTGTGGCTGGTTGGTAGGCAGGTGCCCGTCAGCGCTGGGCTGGGGACCCGGAGCGGGGTCCAGGCTGCCGTGTGCGTGCACTGGGAAGGGGCTCCTTGGGAGACATCAGCGTTGGCCTCTCCTCGGCACCATGGCTGCGTGCTCTGCTGTCCTGCAGTAATCTGTGGTTATTTACATCCGTAACAAACAAACGAGGCGCAGAGATCAATCCCAAATGTTAACATCCAGCCTTGCCTGGTGACTGGGGAACTGTATTGCCCACTGGGCCTGGATCTGTGCGCGCCGTCCCTGCTGTGCTCACACACATCCACGGCAACTGCTCCCTCGCAGCGCAGCGCACACATCCTTGGGAAGTGGGTCCCTGGCTCCGCGTACCCTTCACCCCTGCAAATCTGTCCCCCAAGCCGGGCGCCAGCCGCTCACTCGGATCCAAACAATCGTTAGAGCATCTATCGACGCTGTGCTAATAACAGCCTTCGTCCCCAGAGCTGGAAAACTCCTCTGAAGCACAGTCATCTCTGCTGCTTGCTACTTGCCACCGCCTCTGACAAAAGAAAGGGCAGTAAGCAATGGATGTGTCACCCACACCGTAATGGCCACCTCACAGCCACAGCCTTACCACAGCTGGAGGGGGCGGGCGGTGGCCCTGTCACCTGCCCGTGCTGCGGCTGCAGGCCTGCTGCTGGCAGATGAGGAAAAGCACAAACAGGTTTCCAAAAAGCAACCACCAAGAGAGCGAACATCTCCATCGCGGCCAAGCACGCATCGGATGCTCCAAACCCAGCCCGGCAGTGCAATCGCATACCCGCAAAAGAAAAGCGGTGAGCAGTAATTAATCTGTGCCCTAACACTCGTCAAATTACATTGAGTAAATTTTTGCTTCTTCTAAAGCCCAAGTGGGTTCTTATCTGTACTTGTAGCCCCTATTAGTCGGGATTGTAACTGCTGTTGTTACTCAGCAACAGGAAAACAAAAGCCATGACTGACTGTCCAGGCCTGATTGCAGCAGCAAATCTCTTGCCCATTTGTCCAACACCACAGTGGGCAAAATGAATGCCCTTGTAATTAACTTCATGCTCTGCAATTAACAAAATAGCATCTTGATACAGAAAGATACCAAGGGAACAAACAACTTTTATTACCCACTAGATGCTGCCTAGACTTGAGCATTTAAAACTTGCTGTAGACGAGCAGTTGTGTGTTCATACAGATCTCTCGTAGAAGTTGGTTCGCAGGCATCTAGACAATATCCTTCCTGAGCAGATTGCCCATGTTAACAAAGAGCTATGAGTGAATTTGCAGGACTGTCTTGTCCTCCTTTCTGTTGTTCCCTTTCTGTCCTTCCCCGTGCCTCAAAATAACATTAAAATAAGAATTATCAATTAAAATAAACTCTCCTAAGAGAGACACTAACCTCCTAAATAGGGTTAATAAACACACGTACCTTTATACATACATACAGGGAATATTTGTGCTTATCGCTTGACTTGCTTGAGCCTTTAACTCTCTTTTGGTAGCTCTTTAGCTTTGGTATGCATTTAGTCTGTAGGGGACCTGTTCTCACCTCCGGCATTGCCTGAAACTCCCGCTTCTCTTCGTTTATTCCCCAGAAGCCGTGCCACAGTGGGTCAAGAAAGCCCAAGCCAGTGGGGTGCGTAAGCATTTTGTGTTTACGTTTTCAGTGAAGCCGCTAAGAGCACTGAAAAGCTTTTCACTCGCTGTGCTGGCTTGTTTGGTTTTTGCCGGGAAGCCCCACGCTGTCGGGAGCGCTGCGGCAACGGCTGGTGAGATCCAGGTGCAACCTCTTCCCTGCAGCTCGGCTTCTCCACAGCAGGACGTACCGCTTTTACAGCGATGGCTGCAGCAAGCAGTGGGAGGCCGGTGCTGCAAACAGATTTTGTAGTTGTAATCAATTCTGAGAGGAAAACAGGGGGGGGGAAAACTCTCTGCAGACAGTAGTTTTGCTTCTCTTAACCCACTCGATGGGCTCGTGTGTTACTACTCTGATGTGCATCCCTGCATCTTTCCAGCTTCCCTGCAGTTTTTCGCAAGCTGTCGGCCACCTTCCCTCTTGTTCAAGACAGCTCCCCTGCTGTCCTGCCTCATTCCCGGGGCTGGCACTGCAGGTTTTTGTGCTGCCTCCTGTCCACCTCCCCTCACCCTCAGCCAAGGGGTTTTGTGCCACCCCTGAGTTCCTGCATCAGACTCTGCCCTCCTCCCCGCGCCAGTAGCTGTCTGCCTCTCCCCTTCCCTGGCTAATCCTGCGACGTTGCCCTGCCGGCTGTTAATACGGAGCTCATCACCGATGGAGCCCAGTGCTTAATGCAATGGCATCAATCCAATCTCCAACCTAATTAAAGTTGGTCTCTCATTTTCTTTCCCCAGAAAGAACTAACAGGAAAGTTGCACGATTACTTACCAGTGTGAAGGGACTGAGCAAGAGACGCGAGATTTCCATTTTGTCCTGCTAGCATCATACATCATTCTTAGCCATTTTCCTTTCAAACATGAGTGGCTCTATTTTGTTAGCCCACAGAGACTGGAAAGATCTCCCCTTGCTCTCCTAATATGACAGACATCCATGAACTGAGCAAAATAGACTGAAGAGGTTTGGGGTTTATTTTTGTTTTGTTTTGTTAAGTAGGCGTTTGACCATTTAACCTCTCCTCTTAGAAATCACTAACTTGCACTTATGTTTCTCAGAGTTGAGTGAAACATCTCAGGTTTGGCTACAGCATATCTTCTTGCACAGCATCCTGTCTTGCTCTCTGGAACCGCCTCTCCTTGGTCACCTGTCATAACGAGCAGTTGCCTCCATCGTTATAAAGCTGCCTAATTTCTAATTGAATTTGTCTGGCTCCAGCTTTCAGCCACTGGATCCTGTTGTTGTCTTTCTCTGCAAGCTGAGAGAAGTGACGACGACCCAGTATTTTCTGCCTGGGAAAGCTCTTGTACGCTGCAATCAAGTCACCTCTCACTTCTCTTGTTGACAAGCTAAACAGACGGAACCCTCCATCTCTCCGTGAAAAGCACGTTTCCCTTGTAATTTTTGTGGTTCTCTTCCCTCCCTGATTTTTCATCAGCCTTTTCAGAATGAGGATTACCCTACCGTACCAATCCTGTATACAGAGTGTAAAAATTGTCTTTCTCCTCCTGCTTACTTTATTCCTCTCGTGCCTGCAGCGAGGAGTCAAGGATGTGCTAGACTCTCTTTTTTGTTGTCTGCTGCAGGATTGCACAGGGAGCTCGCTTTGGGTTGCCCTGAAGGCAGTGGGTGAGCAGATCCCATCTGAGAAGCTTGCCTGTGATTTGGCCCTTTGCAGCAACCCCGGGCTCCTCCGGCCCCAGCGCCGAGTGCTGCTCACCCCATGCTCCACATCTCCCCTTTGCCTTGCCCTTCCCATCTCACGCTGGGTGCAGCTCCAGCTCACTCTTAGACACGTCCCTGTAGTTTAAGAGCTGACGAATTACATGTTGGCAAACACTGCGAGGGAGGACAGGGTGGGACACGTACTTGAGATACAGGGGGAAGAGCTAAATAAAAAAGTATATTCATGGGAACTGCTGAATCAGCTGGTTCTTAAACCACTTAGCAAGTGCTTTTCTGGCATGGTATATTGCTAAACTTTCATCAGCTTTTACACAGTCCCAAATTAAACCCCTCACAACCAGCTAGGTGTGTTACATCTCCATGTTTACTTGTACAAACCTGTAATCTGATATGATGAAATAAGGTTTCTTTGGCAAGTCTCAGAAAAATCACAATTGATGCTCTGTGCCTACCATTAATTCTCGGAGTGCTGTCACCCCTTGTTGTCTCTACCACTGTGTTTGTTCCACACTCCTGGCCACTGCTAGGCCGTATTTATTTTAGTCAAGTCACTTCAACATTTTATATACTAGCACAGCGTAAGTATTCTTCCAGTCTCCTGGAATTTCCCCAGTACCTTCAAAATCAAGGTCACTGAAAAAGAAGGATCCTCAGCCAACTCTTCTACCACTCCTGGGTTTCACCGACATCTAAACATGCCAGGTTAGTAACGTTCATCCTTCATGTCCTGATGATCAAAGAACAAGTTCTCTCTAATTTATATGAATCCTATATTTTCCCAGACACAAAATAAAAATATTAAGCTGTTCTGTATTATTAGCACTTTCCCCATCCAGTTCTGAACCGTCGACTCTCCTGAGGTGTTTGGGTCTTCGCGTACTTCTGTATCGATCTCAGCCTCACAGCTGGCATGCAAACCTTCTCAGTAGGAACTGCCTGACCTTTAGATGCCATGGTGAGAAGATAAGTGCTTGCATATCTCATTTTGCCTCTCAGGGGAACCTGAGGACTGGGAAATCTGCTCTCTCAGGGGCGCAACAAGGCTGATGGCAGCTGTGGGGAAGAACAGGAGCAGCGTTTGTTCACCACCCCTCTCTGGTGACTGTTAATCATTTCAGCTGATGATAACCTGCTCACAAGCTAATACAGGTTTTTAAATTACCGATGACTCACACCGCTCTATCCAATAAGGATAAGTGCTTTTTATTGGGGTAGGTATAGTCAGGGCAGGGGGCTGTTAAGGAAAGATGGAAACTCCTACTCCGCTTTTAGTTTCCCACTGTTCCTGGGTTTCTCCATTTCTACAGATTCAAGAGCTATGCTGGGACTGTGTTCCCGGATCATCAGGGATGCTCACCGCCACCCTGATCACCAACAGTTTAAAATCATACAGGCAAATGGGAAATTAAAATGAAACAAAAAAAATCAAAGCCAGGAATCTCATCAGATTCTGCTTCCTGTGACTTTTCCTGTGATGTTAGGTTTCATTTAAGAGGAGGATTTTCCTCTTGCATAATTCTTTTATTTGTGCTAATTCTTTTATTGCATTTACTTCTGACTGGCATCAGAGAAACTTCAGGGGATTGCGGGTCTATTTTTTTTCCGCGTTGCAAGGCTGTAGCAAAGCCAGAATGTAGGAAGGAGCTAACACTAAAATTACACCTTGTTTATATATTTAGTGAGAAATTACCCTGCAGAAGGCTTTGCTGACTGACAGGGGAGCGTGTGCTCTTGTTTCACAGACTGAACCAAGGCTGAAAACCCCAGTGAAGCTGCTCCAGGCAGCCGCCGAGTGAGCCATAACACGGTGCCATCATAAAACTGACAGGGCGGCTTCGCACCAGCTGTAGCTGCACTCTTAATTTAGCATGTGGTGGCTCTAAAACCGTAGTACTTCATAGTTGCTTGTTAAAATCCCCAACTGCATTAAAATATCCTGTTCTATACGTCTTACCTGATGTGTTACGTTACTTCTTTAGTGGCACAAGATTTATTTGGATTCTGTTACTCTTGATTCACCCTGTCATTCAGAAATTTCTAAAGGAAACCAAATTACAGGTTTGTATTGCTGCTATTTCTGACTGTGGTAGCTGCTGTGCATTAGGACTTTTTATCAACATTGGTGCTTCCTGAATCATTGGCCTCCCAACGCGTGAGCCCTGTGAAGAATTTGTCACCACTGTAATGCTGGTTTTTTTTGCTTTGAAGATAGACCGTCTGCTCCTAACCCTTTAAGGGAGAGCAAGGGTATGGCGGCAGACAGAAGGTGAGAGGTACAGCTGTCAGGGATATCAAGTTCTTACAAGTTTTGTAAATGCTGGCGCCTGGGTGAAGGAGAAAGAATGAGTTAATACTTCACCAGGATGTGGGATGCTCGTGCGAGTGAGTCCCTCGCGCTGCCTGGCTTGCCCCTGCGCACCAGCTCCTTGCCCCAGCTGGCCAGTAAGTGCGGGGCGCGAGTCAGTCTGACGGCAGGCAGGTACCACTGAAAGCAGAGGGGAATTTAGGGCGTGAGGATGAAACGGTGTGTGCGATGGGGTCACGTAGGGAGCAAAAAGCCAGAGCTATTTCAGTGGGCACGTGAGGCCGTGGGGGTTTCCCTAAGTTCTTGCACTTGTGAGACAGTGTTTGTATTTACCTAGATTTCACAGCTGACCTATTGAAATTAATAAACCAAACCACAAGGAGAAAGGTTGCCTCATCGTCACCAGTTCTCCGTGCTGCCCAAGATCCCACCTTTTTTTTCTGATCAGAAAGTAATGGCCTTCTACGGTTTGACTGAGTCCCGCTGCAGTAGGCACGTGGCCTTTCCCGTCTCTTCTCCTGCCAGCCTACAAGAGTTGAATCAGTTTAATACATGCTGCCACAGACTATTTATTTCCATTTGCACAAAACAAGAAGTCATAGTCTGTTATGTAGAGTAACTGCTCAAAACAAAAATAAAAAAATCCTATGTCAAGACACATTATTTATTGAACTTACGGTTCTAGCGTTTGATTTACCATTCAACAGCCAAAATACGTAACAACAACCTCTGTGATGGGAATTGATTTTCATATGACGGGGTTTATGAAGTAGTAAACGTTACAGTGCTTGGCTAATTCAACGCAGCCACCCATGGCTTCCCATTTCACTCTGCACAGCCCATATACCACTCACGGCATACTGCAATGAGCTAAAAGATAGGAAAATGCCAACTAAATAAAAGTCGCCTTTTCAGTGTCTCACTTCTGAGTGTGCTAGTGCTTGCAGTCTTCAATCTGGTCACAGTTTACATCGCTGAGCTTTAAATGTAGATTATCTTGACGAAAGCCTTTTAAAGTCTGAGAGATTCCAATTTTGTATTGAAATACCAGATGTCATCCCGAGATTTAATATACTCTCTCATTCTAATCGGTGGCAGACAACCTGTTTGATCTCACACCGCACGCTGAAGTTACGTTTTTTTCCATGCTGTGTGCTAAAGATCAATTTAAAAACTGTCAGTAGAGGCCTGACAGTTTTATTTGTACTTGGTAATTAAGCAGTCCGATTTGATGTCCAAATGGCTCTGGAAAATGTTACATTTTCTTTGCCAGATTTTTGCTTTATACTCATATTATTCCTATTGTTTAAAATGGTCTTTTCTCTGTTCTGTAGGAAAGGAACTGGCTCCAATTATTGGCTTGGGGCGGGGGGGGCGGGTGGGCGGCGGGGTGGGTTGAGTGCAGGGGATATTCACGCTACCTATTTTAAGCCAATTTACCTCATTTGTCGTCTGAGGCGCCTCCCTATAGGCAAGGTAGAAGTAAACAACTAAGCAGCTGAGCGGGCACTGAGCGTCTGACGCGTGAATACCCACCAAAAGGCACACAAGCTGGGAAAAGCAGAACAATCCTTCTCTGCTCGTTCTGGATTGCCATCTTCCCCAGCTCCTGCTGGTATCAAAAGTAGGTCATTGTTAGGATCTTTAAGTGGACCGTGGTGCTCTTCATGCCCTGAGTTATGCGTGTGTTTGTAATTTTACGTGGGTGTACACACCTGCTGGGACTGTTGAGGGCTATGCCCTGCATGGTACCTCAAAAGAGTATCTGCTCCTCAGAGTACCCTTCATGCGGAGAAGATACTGGTAGTGGGTTGCGAAGGACGACAGCAAAGGAACCTTTCTAAACTGCATTTCTTCTACGGAGAGAGTGGAAAGCAGTGCTAAGACAGACAGCAAGTCATTTCAGGACAGTCTAGCACCGTATGGAGTAAGTGCAGGAAATCATTTCAACACATAGTAGAGCTTAAGCACTTCAAACAAGTGTTTAAGGGACTCAAAGATGTTATTAAATGCTTTCCTGAGTCAGGACCAATATCTGATCATTTAAATAAAATTAAGAATTCTGCAAGCTTAGCTAGAATGCCAAACTGAAGTCAAAACCCAGTTTGAGAAAAGATCCACAGCCCAGGCAGCCTTCCAGAAGGCAGGCGCTCCCAAATGCCGGTGCAGTTAAGAGATGCAAAATATTTCCTGGATGCACCAGCACCGTATCCGAGTTAGCCAACCCTGAGAAAGGCTGGGCTTGTTTTTACAGCAGCTGGGGGGAGAATTACTCTATCTATAGAGCAGGTAAAGCCAAACGCAGAAGTATTTTTCTCTCTTTTAGAAAATCTAGGTGGCAGAATGGCAGTTACTGAAATTGCTACAAATGCAGTGTTCTCAATTCAGCAAAGTTACATTTAGATAATCTCGTAAGTAGCAGGGTAGCTACCATGAAAGCATTGGAGGAGAGCATAAATTCTGGCTGAGCTTGTTTCTTTAGCCACGGGATAATGTATTTCCATTAATTCTGGTCTGTTCTACCTGACTGGAATATTTTATTCATTCCTTTCAATAGGTTTTTAGACCTTGGGTTTACTCGTGTACTTCAAAATACATGCTTATGCTGTTTGTGTGGTCCGTATTTGCTTTAATAATAACTGCTGGATACTGGTACTGATGCCATCATTGTAATAATTTTGATCTCATGCCTGGATAATGATGTTGAAATAGTGATACTGAATGAATATATGTTTGCTACTACTCCCTTTTCTTTTCTGGGGGAAGTTATCTTTTTAGTATCAACTCTTACATTCCAATTGAGTTCTTCTACTAAGATTTACCTATCTAGATATCTCTGGCTCTCTGTCGTCAATGCCATAACCAGTTGTTGTGCTACAATCTTTTCATACTTGCTTCTCCTATGAATAGGCTTGAAGTACAAGTTCTATTTTAACTGTGATGCTTATTTAACAAAGTCGATCTCTTTCATCTTGCATTAGCCCAAATGAAAATATTCCCATGTAAATTTTTGACTCCCGTGCAGCTGCCTATGGAGGCAGAAAAGAAAAGGCAGTCTAAAAGTCTTTGCTGGCCTGAAGCACTTGATTCCTGACTACTAGGCAGTTTGCTAACTCATCTAATTCAAATACGCAAAAGGATGAGTAAGCAATAAACCATCTCACATCTATCCACCTGGCAGTAGGTAAAATAGTTATCATGAACAGCGTGTTTACAGCGCACATTTCCTACTCTGTCTAGTCATTTGCAGGATCCAGGCCACGGATGTCACAGGTTGTCTGAGAAGCATTAGACGCAGGGAGACGACTGCGTGTGAAAGGGGAGTTTGAGGATAATTTATGATGATGGATGTTTGCTGTTTATGTGCACTTCATTAGCTAAAGTCAGCCTGGCTAGCGCTCCTGGGACTGCTCTGCTTTCCCTACTGCTTGCTGATGGCCATTTGCTCTGAGTTCATAGGTGAACGAACACAAACATATGTTTTTGGATAGATGATTTGCTTTATGATGACTAAGGAATGCATGAGGCATCTGTTAGGGAGCTGTTAGAAGATGCTGTGTCCTTTGGTACAGAAGCTAGGAAGAATATATTGTAGTATTTCCCTCATCTTCAGTTAGAGGAAAGGCGCAATCTATTAAGTTTCTGTTTAAAATGTGGTGATTTTATTCTGACGTGAGATGCTCTAGGATCTAACACGGTCCTAAATTGACTCCCAAAACGAGAACCTTTGTATCTACCTCAACCAATGCTATCAGCATAATGTCTTGGTATTGTGAAACTTTGGATTGCCTTCAGTGGGAACACGTGTACATAAATAATAGCAGGATTTGGCTTTGTGTATGTAAAATTATTAGGCAAATCAGTAGGAGCAGCAAAACCAACCGAGTAGCTGTCTGAAAAGCAGGAACATGAAGAACTCTCTAATGATCCTGAACACGACAGCTAAACTCACAGCGAGTTAAAAGTTATACCATAATTGTGGCAGCATACTGTTTAGCAAGGACGAGCCAATTCTTTTACGTTGTGAATGAGGAATAATACTAATTTTTTACTGTTATAATCAAATTCCAAGTGTAAATTTATATGGAAGCACTCATACAGGCAGGAACAGGAACAGCTACTTGATCAACGTCATGTACCTTCCAGATTTCTAGGAACAAAGGACACTGTAAATAAATACGTATTTTGTAGCTGTATCTTTTTTTTTTTTCCTGAATGACGGCTTCCAGGAAATAGTGACAAGGACAGTTCTGAACAGAGGATTAACTCAGGTTGCTTAGTGCAGCTTGAAAAGTGTGAGTAGCAAGAGAGCTTGAAAATATTACAGTAAGATGCAACATCGCAAATGATAAAGCAAAACCCCTTAATAAATTCAAATTACTGGTGCGTCCTGCAGGTGAGGCCAGGCAACCAGTATGCACCAGCAGGAACTGAGGCTGCGTGTCCACCACGCCAGCATCTCCGTACTTAAACTGCTTTAAAGATGTGCTCCCACTTCCTTCCCAACTCCCCTGCACCCCACGTGCTTTTCCCTTCAGTTACGCTGCAGGTATTGCAGCCGTTGAACAAGTTCAGCATAAGAAGTGAACTGACAAAACCCTCCAAGGTTAGACACAATGGCAACAACCTGTTATGCTGGCAATGGAAGTGTTTACATTGGAGATGCTTGTCCTTGAAGCCAATATTCACTGTCCTGGTATAATTGTCTTATACCAAATAGCTTCCTCATTGTACCCATGTTTTTTAAACTAGGAGAGCTGCCACAGCAACTGCTCATGCTCCTAATTGAACAACTGAGCTCACAAAACCGTGATGTGTAGAAAAGGCTTTCCATGCTTATTTGGAAACATTTCCCTTCTCCTTTCTAAGGTGTTCTGATTCACACACTGCAGTGCCGGGCATCTCCTCAGACCAACGTGGAATATGAGTGAGGCAGCGGCCCCTTTTGTCCACCGCATGCTGGGCACTCCAGTGTTCAAAGTTCTCCTCAAGCCAGGTCTCTTAATATCCACTCACTCAGATGCGGTGATATCCCAATGTTTTGGGCTGAAGTCTGCTCAGGAAACTTGTCCACTTCTCTGGCTATTTATATGGTTTGCATGACCAAAGCTGTGCATCTCTCCTGTGTTGCCCATCCTAGGATTTGCACTCCCATAGTGACAGAAGATCTTAATATCTCTGCAGAACGGACTGAGCCTAGAACCTGCCCTCTCATTTGGAGTTAGCACCACATCCGACAACACCCTGACTCTCATGAGAAACACCGAGGTCTTACCGTAATGTAGACCATCACAATTTTCCTGCTTTAAATCTTACTATTGAATCAGGTTCAGCTGATTTCAAAAAGTTTAGCTAAATAACGCTTATATTAGACCTGAATGTAGGCTGATCTGAAATTCAATAATTTATGCCACCATAATTTCACAGAATCACAGAATCTTCATGGTTGGAAAGGACCTTTGAGATCATCGAGTCCAACCAAACAACCTACAATCTCTGCCACTAGAGCATGCCCTGAAGCGCGACATCTACACGTTTCTTAAATATCTCTAGGGATGGTGAGATCCCTCAACCACCTCCCTGGGCAGGCTTTTCCAGTGCCTGACCACTCTTTCAGTAAAGTAATTCTTCCTGATATCTAACCTAAACCTCCCCTGCCGCACCTTCAGACTATTTCCTCTGGTCCTGTCATTATTCACCTGGGAGAAGAGGCCAACACCCACCTCTATAACCTCCTTTCAGGTAGCTGTAGAGGGCAATGAGGTCTCCCCTCAGCCTCCTCTTCTCCAAGCTAAACATGCCCAGCTCCCTCAGCCTCTCCTCATATGACCTGGTCTCCAGACCCCTCACCAGCCTGGTAGCTCTCCTCTGGACACGCTCCAGCACTTCAATGTCCCTCTTGTACAGAGGGGCCCAGAACTGAACACAGTACTCGAGGTGAGGCCTCACCAGTGCCGAGTACAGAGGCACGATCACTTCCCTGCTCCTGCTGGCCACGCTATTCCTGATACAAGCCAGAATGCTGTTGGCCTTCTTGGCCACCTGGGCACACTGCTGGCTCATGTTAAGCTGGCCATCAACCAGCACCCCCAGGTCCTTTTCTGCTGGGCAGCTTTCCAGCCACTCTTCCCCAAGCCTGTAGCGTTGCTTGGGGTTGTTGTGACCAAAATGCAGGACCCAGCACTTGACCTTATTAAACCTCATACAGTTGGCCTTGGCCCATCGATCCAGCCTGTGCAGGTCCCTCTGTAGAGCCTTCCTACCCTCAAGCAGATCAACACTCCCACCTAGTTTGGTGTTGTCTGCAAACTTACTGAGGGTGCACTCAATCCCCTCATCCAGATCATCAATAAAGATATCAAACAAAACTGGCCCCAAAACTGAGCCCTGAGGGACACCACTGGTGACCGGCCGCCAAGAGGATTTCACCCCATTAATCACAACTCTCTGGGCACGGTCATCCAGCCAGTTTTTAACCCAGCGAAGAGTACACTTGTCTATGCCATGATTCACCAGCTTCTCCAGGACAATGCTGTGGGGGACAGTGTCAAAGGCCTTACCAAAGTCCAGACAGACAACGTCCACAGCCTTCCCCGCATCCAGAAGGTGGGTCACATGGTCATAGAAAGAGATCAGGTTGGTTAAGCAGGACCTCCTGTTCCTAAACCCATGCTGGCTGGCCCTGATCCCTTGGCTGCCCTGCACTTGCCATGAGAGCTCACTCAAGATGATCCTCTCCATGATCTTTCCTGGTACCGAGGTCAGGCTGACAGGCCTGTAGTTCCCCGGATCCTCCTTCCGACCCTTCTTGTAGATGGGCGTCACATTAGCCACCCTCCAGTCATCTGGCACCTGCCCTGTTGAGCAGGATTGTTGATAAACGATGGAGAGAGGCTTGGTGAGCTCTCCCGCCAGCTCCCTGAGTACTCTTGGGTGAATCCCATCCGGCCTCGTAGACTTATGTATGTCTAGGTGCGTCTAGGACTTATGTACGTCTAGGTTTCCTATATACCTGTAAGAAAACCACGAAGCACAGATCATTCTTCTACATTTGGTGTGAAGAAAATAACTAGGATGATGCTCACATTTTATTTTGCATTTGCACATATAGTGTCATTTTATTTTTATTATGGGCCTTATGAGCAGACAGCTACTTCCTTTCATCACGGACTGTCTCATAACTTTAAATTGACAGCTCCTGGAGGAGAGAGACGGCATGTGGCATGTGTACAGAATCCAAGATTGATAAGGGTATGATTTCATTCATTATAATGACTAAGAAGGAGTGAAGATTGACAGTTCAATCACTCATTAATAAAGACTTACTGTATTCCCATTCATGAAATTGTTAGTCAAATTCTAAAACATTTTTTAAAAGATATTATTATGATTAAAGTTTGCTTTAGTACTTTCTCCTCATATGACAGTGTAGAAAAATCTTTATCAATAAACAGAATTGTAATTAGTCTGAAAACTACCCCAAAATTACTGATCTTTTCCCTTTTTTTTTTTTTTCTTCATTTTGGGAAATATCTTTTCTGCTTAGAGACTGACAAGAGGCAGTGCTTACTGTAGTTTAACAGGTTGCTAAAGCTCAGTGGAGCCAAAGGGCTAATACATCATTCCACACAAGAGAGGACCAAGTTAGGTTATGTTACTTTTAATTTGCTGTGGACAGAGGTCTCTGACTCACATTGACAGAATTAAAACATTAGTGACAGAGACTAATGACAGAGTCCGCTGTGAAGGACTTGGCAGAGCAGGGTACGAGCCTTGCCTCACAGAGCAGCTCTTGTCCACAGCCTCTTTTCCTGGAGGAGCTGGTGCTCGGTGATGGGTTTGTCCATGCTCCTGTGGAGCAGCAGTACACACCGGTCACTGAGAGAAACCGAAGTTGACCTCGGCTTCTGCAGGCTACCAGGCTCTAGCTTGTGTGAGAGCAGCCAGGACATCCCTGCGGTGGGATGGGCAGCAGAACTGCTGTCTTGGAGTACACGGTACCAGCTCATGGAAAAGAAAGTCACCACCCAAACCCAGTCTCAACGTGCATGCAGGGTAAAGGAGGCAATCGCGCAATCATGTTAAGTCTTGCCCTCTGTTACCGCTATTCCTCTTCCAAATTCTTTGAGGATCACTTCAAGCTTTCTCTCCCAAAACAAGATTTAGTTAGATTTGAGCAGTTTCACACCCATTTATTTCCTTGAGTCCATTGCCAAATGGGATTGATTTGTCAGTTTGTCTAACTGTCTCTTCACGTTCTACAATGAAATGGCAATCTCCCATCCCTAAAAAGCTTATAAGGTGTTTTTTTGGGAAGGAAGGAGTCATATTTTCCCACTGTTTGGCAAGTGAAAATGATTGTTCTCTGTCTCATGTTGACTGATTAGCTGAAGTGCAGATATAGACAATCTTGTTATTTTAAAAAAACCCCACCCCTTGCTTCAGCTGATTGGGTGGAGAGAAGGTTTTGTTCCCATAGCAACATTTTGCATTTGAGCCTGCAAAAATGAGGCTGGCTAGAGGCATTTCAGACATGCTGCATTTAAAGAGCGGGCTGTGCTCTACAATGTGTTTTCATTTTTGCATCTGACGGAATTATTTAGTAAACACCGGAGAAACAAAAAGAAAAACCTTTGCATCCCCATACGCGAAACTGGAGCTTGCTAATACTAGCTACGCTGCAGAGCATCGCTTCAACCGCTCTTGTAAAATGTTCACAGTGAAGCAATCTGACCACGTTAGTATCAGTTGTCTGAACTGACACCGCAACTTTAAGTAAAAATCGGGTCCAAAGCTCAGATGTCACTTTTGTAAGAGTTCTTCTCCTACCTTCACTGGAGACACCACCACTGAGCATGGTGTTTGGAGGGAACCGGCTACTAGGCTGAGGAAGAGTAAACCCCATGCAGGAGGTTGTGTCCTAGAGACACAGGGCAGCAGTAGGGGAGGGGCGGTTGAATTCTTGCAAAAGTGGCAGGTAGGCTGAAGAAAAAAAAGTCTTTCCCAATAGGAGGTGGTGCTGATGAAGACACCGCCAGAGAAAGAATGGAGGACAAAAGCAATTTAGGTTATGGTTCTTGCAACTTCATACTGTAAAAGTTGATCATGCGGTAGCAGGGGTAATTTCTGTGGCTAAAGAAGAAGGAATTAGACTTCAGTGATGACAGAGGGACAAGACAAGGAATATATTTCACTTCAGGACTCTTGGTTCATTTGTCAAATAATGGGAAAGAAGGACAGAGCAGAAGAAATTTGTAGCAGTCTTTAAAGGAGATGATATAAACTGGCCCTTTCTCCTTGGCTGCCATCTGTGTTTCACCAGACGTACTCTCTCATTCAGCACAAACCTTGTTCAGGGCAGAACCGGAAGATTCCACATATTTATCCAGGATTTCACTTTGGGAAGCACACAGCTCAGTGGCACAGTACACACCTGCCAGAAGCACAGTGGTTTAGTCCCAGAAAAAATGGTGGCAAGTCACCCAGGAGGACAGAACTGCAAACACAGAGTCGATGTTAGAGTATCTTAGGAATTATATTAATATACAGTGGTATTTTAATGGGAAATTGAGTCACCTTTTCTCTGTGTTTGCCTTTGGTCACAGATAAGCAAAGTAATGACACTGAGAATAACACAAAAAGTTGGCGTTATTGGCAAATACCTTAGTGGGAACAAGTTGAGAGATCATTGTTGTAGTGTGGCACCATTCAGTTGGTAACACAAAGCTGGTAAAAATGGCCTCAATATGAGAAGGCAATAAATTGATAAAGCTTTAGAGTGTTTTTGGGGCAAGGAAGTACGGTCTGATTGGTTTCAGAAGTTTTGTGGAAGGAAGACACCCCAAACCAAAAAATATGAGTGAAAGTCAGAGGGAATATGAAGCAGCCATGGTCATGCTGAATGCCGGTTGCTCTCCAGTTATCCAAGCTTCACCTGAGCTGATGAGCATGGGCTGGGGTTCTCACCCATCCTATTCTGATGAAGTGGCATTATTGCATGTGAGGAAAGCTCATTGAAGACCAGCAAACTAACATGGCCTTGTCAAAACAAACTTGAAAATAATTGTACAGTACTTGTCAGACATAATTTTTATTAGTTTTTTTTTTTTGAGGAAGTAAATTTGTGTACAGGGAAACTGATCAAGGGGCTGTTCCTGGAGATCATGGATCAATCCCACCAAATCACACACTGCTTCATGCTCAGACTTCCTCTGAAGATGCCTGGTATTGGACAAACGTGATATGTGGGAGAAAAGGGGCACGCGGGGTGATGTAAGAGTGAGTGTGCCAAGGAGGAACGCAGAGAGAGCTTATGGCACCAGAAGAGCAGGAGAAAGGCTGGGTGCCAAGAGCCATGCAGAATCACAACAACTGATAAAGATCACAAAAAAAAAAAAAAGAAAAGGATAGCGATGGGATGGAAGAGTGGAAACATAAGCAATCCCGATGCCCTGAAATGATACTATCTCAGACAAGACAAGACAAATCAGCAAAGTTAATTGTTTGCTGTTGGTTGGCCAGATGCCCCTGGAGTTATGTCAAAAATCCCTGCCCACCAGATTTCTGGATAGGTCTGGATTCCAAACTTTTCATCTACCTTAGAGTGTTTATGTTTTCAAAATACAGGGATGGACTCAAAATTTTATAGCTCAAAAAAAAAAAAATATGCAGAGGTCAGTAGTGCAAGAAGGAGGCAGTAGTATTCCTGCTGTTAAGAGAAAACAAATAAAAAACGTGTGCTGACGTGAGTTACCTAATACAGCTTTTGAAAGATATGGACGTCAGGATCTGCCTCCAGGGCAAATGGCTCAGCCCTGCGTTCTGAGAAGACAAAAGCTCTGGCCTTGAGTTGGGGAGCCAGGTTTCCAAGAACCTGTCGTTAGAGAACCTGAGGAGGCTGCTCAATGAAAAACCATGTTCAGCTGCTGACTTTAGTTTCTGACTCATCAGGAAGGGAAGATTGCTATGAAACCTGTTCCAAGGTCTTCAAGTCTCTTAATGCATAAAAAGCCAAGGTACCAAGCACTGAGGTTTGGGGTACTCTAAGAACCCCATACCTTTAAGTTAAGCATTGCAACACCTGAATCTTAGGGTTCTGACTCTCTTTTAATCATACTCAGAGATCTTCAGAAAAGAAGTGATTCCAGAGCACGTGTCTTTTCATGAGTGTGACTACAGATAAAACAAACCAAATACCCAGAGCTGATTCCCAAATGCCTGCGGTCCAGGATTATTGCTGATGTTCTTATTCCTCTTGATTACCCCATTTCATTTATAGGTAAACCAGTAATTTTACCAAGCTTACGCAATCAACCCTCATTCAAGAAGGACACGTGTGCTTCAGTGGGAAATGTCTGGAAGACAGGAAAGCAGTTTGCGAGCCTGTCACAACCAGGAGTGACAGCAGATAGATTAAGAGGGATGTGTCCTGTAGTATTTTACACTGGGCAGTGGACAAGAATGGCTAATGGCTGTTAGCAGGCAGTATTCTCGGAAACACCTCTGCTTTCTGGTAATAGTCATCTACAGTGACTCTGAAAACACCATATCATACCTGTAATGCAGAAATTTTGACAAAATGAGGAGTCCTTCATTTCCAGGAGACAAGAGAAAGGGAAGAGGCAACCTCAGCAGGTGAATAGAAGGACGACTGAAGCCTGTATAATCAGACCCGAGACAGAAGTAACTAACACCCAGAATCACGAGACACAAATTAACATGCTAATAGGAGCCCAGCAAATCTGGTCCCAGTAGCTGTCACTGACAATGTAAGAACCATTGGTTAACCGTAACTGGGATAAAAACCCCACACTAGTTACACAGGTTTCACTCAAGTGACCCCCCCCCTCCATTTTAGCACCTTAATGCAACATAATACCTTGCTAATACCTTACACCCCAAGATCAAAGGTGGGAGCATCTGATTCAGCCTCCGTCGCGTGGCAAACGTGATGGCGGGGATTTGATGGCCGAGTGCTGTGGTGTGGCTCCCTGCTCTCCATGACATAAGGCTATGAACTCTTTATTAACCTGCCAGCTAATATTAAGTCACTTCAGCTAACCTGCTCCTGTCAAACTAATTCCAAGCCTAAATGTGATGACAGTTTGCTCTAACTCCTTTGTCTGCTTTTTACTTGCTAACCAGCCTGCTGGAAATGAAATTACCATAGGTCGCTATACGCTCACAGGGCTGAAGTTTCATGAAAAGTTACTTGCGAATGTACCAGGGCGCAGGGAAAACGTGAAATAATGGGTTACCCTGAGATAAGTCGTATCCTTCAGAATCTGAAACGCGTGGTCCTGTCCTCCTGAGACACGGCACAACCTGCTGCTCCGTCATCCCGGTTGGGCTGCTGGGCACAGGCTGGGGCGGGGGTGCATGTGTGCAGGCGGGACACACCAAGCAACGATTCCCCTCCACGCACCGGACAGCAGGACCCCCACATTCTTGCATTTAACGTTAATACAGAAAGCACGTTATAATTAGCGCTAAATACCTTTCAAGATCGGGTTCTATTTTAGCTTGGGAACAGCTTGTAGCTCTGACTGTACTACAGCTCGCAGGGAAAGTGAATTGCTCCTGGAATAGGTGTAATTTGCTTTGGGTGGGACTCGCTTCGTTTTGGGAAACCGGAGCACCGTGACCACGTAGAGGGCGTTTAAGCCCCAGACCGGCGGGGTCCAGGTGGCTCCCCACGGCCGGGATCGTGCCAGGGGGAGGAAGCCACCCACCGCGGCGTCTCCGTCCCCCGCCGGGAAGGAAGCGGCTGCGGAGGGGGACGGAGCCCCGCACCCCGCGGGGTGCCGCCGCGGCTCCCCGAAGTGCCGCGGGCGCCCACGCAGCGTGACTGCGAGCCGCCCGCAGCCAGCCGCCTGCTTCGCCCCACGACCCTCCCGGGTCGGGCCACCCCTCCGGCCCCGGGGCCGCGGGCGGGGAGGGGGCCGCGGCCAGGGAAGGGGCCGGGAGGCGGGGGCGGGTGGGCCCGGCCCTCACCCTCCTCCCCCACCCGCGTCCGCGCTGCCTCGTGGCGGGCGGCAGCCCTCGCGCCGCCGCTCAGTGTGGGCAGGCGGGCGGTGCGCACGGAGGGCGGCCGCGCCCGCGGGCTCCGGGCACCGCGACGCCGTACCGGGGCCGTACCGGCACCGTGCCGGGGACGGGGTGTGCGGCCCGGCCGCAGCCGCGCTGCCCACCCCACCCCCTCTCCCCGCCCGGCCGCGCCGTGAGGGACGGGTAGAGCGCGGCGCCGTGGCGGGGAGCCCCCGGCGCTGCCTGCCCAGCAGCATGCTGCGGAAGGTAAGGAGCCCGCCGCTGCCCCGCCGCACACCGGAGCGGGGACCGGCAGCGCGGGGCCGCCACCGGGAGTGGAGGCGGGAGGGAAGCGCGGGGGGGAGCGGTTGTCGGCGTGTCCGCCGGGGCCCCGCCAGGGGGCGCCGCGCCGCCGGGAGCGGCCCCCGCGGGGGGCGGTTGCGCCGGTGGCGGCGGCGGGGCCGGGGCCGGGGCCGGGGCGGGCGGCGGGAGCCCGCCGGGCGCTGTCCATGGTGCGGCGGGCGGTCAGCGGGGCGGGCAAACTTTGGCGTCCGCGGCGGCGGCTCTCCCGGCTGGAGTTGCCATGGATGCCTGCGGCGGGCAGGGCGGGGAGCGGAGGAACCGGGGTGCGGAGGAACCGGGGTGCGGGGTCTCCCCTCAGGACGCCGCTGGCTGCGAACCCGGCGGCGGCGGGGGAGGCTCGGCCGGCCGGCGCAGGGTGAGCGCCGAGCGCCCGGAGCCGCCCCGCGGAGCGAACCCGCCGGTGTGTGCATCAGCCGTGCGGGGCGACTGGCGGTCCGCGGATCGCTCGCCCGCCCGCCCGCCGCTATTGTTCCTTGCACGGCAGCAGAGCATCCCTTGGCTGTAAAATCTCGGGCAGGGGGAGACATCGGTGGATGGAAGAGCTCTCTTGGTTGGCACGCGAGGCTGCTGGTTTTGCAAGAAGGCGAATGCGAGACTCTCGTGACTGCTAAAAGCTTTAGAAAAATAACCTGAAGGTTTGAGGCGAGGGGGAGGGTGGTTACAGAGGCAACCAAAAGCTACTAAAGTCAGTAGGAATGCACACGAGGGTGTGCACACAGACCTTCCAGCTCCCATCACAATTTTCAGCACTCCTTCCAAAAGGCGAGCTTTCCTTCTTAGGTGGACCCGGGCTGCTTCCCATCATTGCTGGAGACTGGCAGTGACGGGAAAGTGCCAGTGTAGAAGGCGCGCTATCAAAAGAATGAATCGAGTAACTGCTCGGGCTTCTTGTCCTGCTGTTCCTGTCTTGCTCTCATTTTGTGTTATCTTCCCAAATTTTGTTGTTAAAGCTTTAGCCCCGCTAGCCTAAGTGCACAGCAGCTCAGACAACTGGAGTTGGATGGTGAATGAGGTGGTTGGAGCCTGGGGTCCTCTTCAGCGCTTCTGAGCTGCTGAGCTGGGCTCCGACGGCTGCCCTTGGTTTGGCAGAGCCTGAGCGACACAGAGCAAACAAGATGATTTAGGATTTCCCTTTGTTCTGGGGAGGAACTCTCCACTTAGGCAGGCTCATAAAGCCCAGCATTGCTAATCTCTTTTAACAAATATTCCCAGAGCAGTATTTTATACTGTTAGTGTTAATTATTATATAGTTATTATACAGTTTGGACAGGCTGAGTAAGAGAAAGCTGATTAATTCTATCCTTGCATTGTGAATAATGTGGAATGCTTCCTTTGAATTTTACCTTCTTCCACTACCTGTCATACTCCTTTGCTTACAAGTAGGGGGAGTGCCGAGATGGTCAAGATTGGAAATTAAGGGTTTATTAAAGATCAAAATGACCTTGGGGATTGTGGATACAAGGTATTCGAGCCTTGTTTCTTTTTCATACCTAATTCTGTGGCTGCCCAAGGGCTGAATCAGGGCTTGGGAGTTGGTCTACGCTGGCAGCCTGTTCTGTGCTGCCCGTTCATGAGCCGCCCGTTGTGGACTGACCTCCCTGTGAATTGTGGGCTACCTGCGCTGAATTCCTCTGCTGTACACGACAACTAGAGCGGTGCCAAGAGAAGTTAAACTAAGCTCACTCTAGTTTAAAAATGCTGAAATGGGTAATCCTTAATTCTCAGGCAACACCTCAGGGCTAATGAAGGCTGCATGAAGAACCGCCTGACAAAGGGAATCTCCTTTTAGGCAAAAAAGAGCAAGGAATAAAAAGAAACACAGTTGCAGCCCCCACTTTGGATCATGAGTGCCCAGATCCTACTTCAGGCATCCCATTGGAGAACCTTCCTCACTGAGTTCATGGATCAGGTCCTTAGCATGTCTTGGAAAAAACAGCAGTCATGTGGGCAACCAACAGTTAAAATGAATTTCATGCCATGGCTCCCTAGGCTGGAGTATGAAACCTCAGTGTTTATTTGTCTCCTCTTTATTCTTTGCTGTTCCAGAGGATTTTCTAACATTTGTGACTTAGCATCCCCTTTTATATCTGTCAGGAAGGGAAGATAAAATAGGGAGAACCCCCCAGTTTTCTATTGTTCTGCATGTTGCGTGATTTTATGGCCAACAAGAGGTAGCCTAACATTTGGGACCTCTCTGACTTTGCTGTCCCTAGATGCAGTTGATGTTTCATTGATTGCTTCAAAAATAAATTGAGCTGGACAGGACTGAGCCAGTGAGATAGAAGGCTGAAACGCTTGCACAGGGTTTAGTATGGGTGAGCAGCTCAGTGTTAAATCCACACTTTCCCTTTGGATCAAGTTTTCCAGTGCCGTGTGCTCTCATAAAGGAGCAATAAGCTGAAGGGTTCTTTTGGATGTCTCAGAAGCGTAGTAAAAACCTGGGTTTTGTTGCCAGAGACAGATGAAATGAAATAATGTCCTTGCCCTTTCTTTTGGGGGTATACTGAATTTCAATAATAACGTGGAGAAAATGGACCTCTGAGGACTGGTGGAATCAGTGGAATGTTAGTGTCTTGGTGGAGCTGCTGTTAAGTTGTGTGTGGGGGGTAGGCTTTCCCTAAGCTGAGCCCTTGGCTCCTCAGGTGAGCTGGTCTCTTGAGGAGCCTGCCTGCTCCCTGCGTGCCAGTCACCGAAACAGGGTGAGCTCCTTCAGGCAGTGGTGACCCGGCGCCATCAGTAGTACATAGGTGCTGGCAGTCTTGTGGCTTCGAGAGTGACACAGTGATGCTCTGTGCAACCTCCTCTGCACTCTTGCTCAGCAGTGCAGAGGCACATCTTAGGCAGACGACCCTCCATGTGTTCCTCAGGTCCCTGCTGTAGTCCGTGGAGGAAAGCAGAGCAGCTCAGGCTAAGTGAGATCTGGCACTGTGTGCATCAGAGCTGTGTGGTGAGGAAGAGAGACCACCATGGGGAGGGACAGACGGCAGGAGGGCACTGCCGGACTGCTGCTTTCAGGGCGCTCTGCTGAACCTAGAGCCCAGCTCAGCAGCTCTTGCTGAGCGCTCCTGCTAGGGAGCAGTTTAGACCTCCCTGTCTGCCACCCCCTCCCCTCCTTCTGCCCCCTCCAGCTACATATGTTCTTCACGAAGGGAGTGCTTTCTAAAATCCTCTGAGTACTAGTGAGGTCAAGGTTTCCTAATTATCCTAATGCCTTATTTGAGATGCTTTACAGGAGTTTCATCCTTCCAGAGAGTGTGCCCCCCACCTCTCTTGTCTCTTTTCAGTCTTGAGAAACACGATGGCTGTATGTACAGAGTTTCCTGGCCACCACTGCTTTTCCTCCCTCTTCAAGCTGTTCAAAATAGCTAAAGATGACATAGGCATTTCCAAGTACACATTTTTAAGAATGCCATTGCGTAGTACCTAGGTGCTGCAGCTGGATGTATAGCTAATGCCAGCCAAGTTTGGTCCACTTGATTTCATTCCAGGTGAAAGACCTGATTCTTTTCCTTCCATATGCCCCTCGCTTTTCACTTGGTTTCTTATTTGTAAGAAAATACCAATGCAAATGTAAGCAGGAAGAAAATCCCTGAGGTTTTTTTTCCTGTTTTTACATACCTCCCCCTTCACTGTCATTCAAATAAAATAGGTTGGCATTCAAGTTAATAGAGACAAGCTGTCTATTAGACATTGTGGGAGGGCAGTAACAGAGCTAGGAGAGGAGAGACTACACTTTCAGGCAATGGATGGAAAGCCAGTTCTCCAAACCTCAGCATTCTTGTCTCTTTGGACTTGTTTCTCTTTCAGCTTCTCTTGACAGATGACCTACCTATCTTAATTGACCGTATTAGGAGCTAATTTATTCAGCCTAGACAGTCCTTCACCAGATCACCGAAGTACACACTGGATATAAATTCTCATTTCTATCTGCTTTTATTATCATTTTGAATATCAGCTCTGTGTATCTTGTTCATTTTCTCTAGGGAAAACAAATTCACATGTCAAATTCTGCGGAGTTATTTCTTCAGGCAAGATGTACCCACACTTGGGAATTAATGGAAGTCAAACACATCAACAAGAAATTAGTATTTAGGGACAACAGAAAGAAGAAATTAATATGGGCAGAATATACTGAAAATCCAGGCTGGGCTAAATAAAGTGTGTGATGAAGATGAATTTGTGTGCTACTTCTGGTTTTATTATATCATTTAGTGTTCTTCAATGGTTTTGGCTCTGACACTCAGTAATCAGTAGCAACTCTTGTAGGAGGGAAAGGGAACAGCCTTGCTTGGCAATGCTCTGTTAAATTCGTAAGGTAGTTAGGAGGGACATATATACCTTGACAGGTACAGATCACAGTGCTACATCTTGCTATAGATTTTATTCACCTGATGTTTGAGCAGAATGAAAGCTTTATTTTTACCCAAGTTGTCCTTGTCTGGTCTTTACAACCTGCTGGGCAAAACTGCACGTACTGGGACAATTTGGGCTAATGGGAATAGCTCTGCTGGGGTAAAAAAAATGCCCTTTTGGTTTTTTTAGTTGCTCAGAGATTGTCTTCAAATAGTATATAGCACTGTCAGTCAAAGACTACATTTCAGGGTAGAGGTAATAATGAGATTTTCCTTATTCAGCTATTTTAGAGGCTCTACTATTTTGGCTACCCTTGGGGAATATAAAATGTGTTACCAGTTAAATCCATGACAACAGAGAACTTAAGCATTAGATTTAGCCAAGCTAATGTGCAGGCAATTGAACTGGGTAAGACACAGGCCACCCTGGCATGAGGGAGCACTGAATAAACCTTGCTCCAAACACAGCAAAGTGGGGGCTTCAATAAGGGTCTCTGGCCTTCATGAGAAGCAGGACAGACAGGCAGTTGAAGATACCTGCTACAGCTTGGGCAGGCTGTGACTGGGAGTCTTTAAGTGGGTTTTAGTGGATTTTTAGTGAATTTAGGTGCCTGGAGGTGTTTACGTGCCTAGAAGATTACATGATGTGCGAGTGAGGATTTTGGTGGGACATGAGTGTTGATTTTGAAGGACGAAAAGTAAGAGGATTTCCTACCTTTACCTCAAGCACTCCTATTTGCTAACGAGTTCATCGTTCCCACCACTGCTTCTGCTGTGGGAAAATGAGATTGAAATGGCTTAGGTGCTTTCAAACTGTCTTTCTTGATGGTTGGATTTTTACCTGCCACCTCTGTTGGTAAGCAGAGGGGTGAGCGAAGCGTAAATGGCACGGGGAGGAAGAATTAGGGAGTGATCGATTGTTCACTGTCTCTGTCAGGAGAAGAACTAGGGGCCTCCAATGAAACCGCCAGGCCCCAGGTTCAGAGCAGAAAGATGTGCTCCTTGTTTAGCCGTGCAGCTCCGTGCCGTTGGGTGTCGTGGGGGGCATGAGTTTCCATTGGTTCAAAAAACAGGTGGGCAAATTCAGGAAGAATACTTCAAAGGCTTTGGAGGACAAAAGTAACACCGCTGGCTCAGAAAGCCTTTGGCCTGCAGAGCCCCAGCAGCTGGAAAGTATTCTGGGGAGCAGCATTACATGATTATTCTGGTCATGAGAGTCTTCCCAAGGCATCTGCTGTTGGCCACTATTTCAGCCAAGATACAGGCATGGATTTACTGTAAACCAGTACGCTCCTTACAGTCCAGCAGCAGAGAACCAAGCTTTCTTTTCTCCTGAGGTTTCTTGTGAGATATTGAGCCTATTAGGGTCATACTGTTGGTTAAGCAGGTCAGCTGAGAAATGTTTTATGAGTCTACGTCATCCCAGAGAATGGCTGCATAGCTTAAGAGTGAAGCAGTGGGAAAACAAACGGAGAAAGATTAAGATCTCTTAAGCATGTTGGCTTTGTTGAACTAAAATCGGAAGGATTTAAAGTCATTTCTTGTGTTCGTGACTCCTGCACAGGGCAATGGTAGGTCAGAGTGGCTGGTTGCACATTTCTTGACAGGCTGCCTGCGCCAGGACCAACATTCCCCTGTCCTCATGTTCTGAGCTGGGGACAATGCACAAAAGACACAAAAAAGGGCAATTATTATCTTTTCCTTTATATGTTCCCCACTGCTGCTCTCCCTCATGAGAAGACAATAAAATCGTAACTTTTAAAAATATATATGAAAAAAATCTGCAAACAGACATGGGGGAAAAAAAGGACAGATGCGTTGATTGACCTTTGTGGATATGAGGAGGGGGGGGAAGTTTTCCCTCCTTTAACAAAAATGGTTTCCAAGTTTGTCCGGTGATAAAACTGCGATTTCCAAAGGTTTTTTTGTTTTCACTTTTTGGGGTATGGCTGTGCTGGACTGAGTGGCCAAATAATAATAGGTTAATACGTTCACCTTGGTATAAATTCCTGGTAAGTAAGCCACGTGTGACTGTTTTTTCCTGTCAGCCCTTCCTGCAGTAGTTAGCAATTAGTGCAAAAATGGGTTTCTTCAGTCTGCTGCTTTACCATGTAGGAGAGGTACATTTAGGTATCGGCATCGATGGTTTGTGTTTTGGTTTCCGTTTCTGCCTGTTTCCTCTGAGAAGAGCAGCAAGACCTGCTGGGCTGAGGATGTGGCCAACGTGTCTGCCCAGCGCATCGGACAGTAACACCCCTCTTCCAAATAACTCAGCTGAGATTGAGCAAATCTGGGTATTTTCTGGACTGACCAGATCATTTGATATTAGATTCTCTGTAGTTTGATGACGACTGAGGTCTCCTTAATTTCCAGCTCACTGATGTAGCATCTTGACTGCTTTGTGGTGGGACTTCTAAGTCCAATATCCTAAACTTTTCAGACCAGGAGATTATTGTGAACTGTTAACCCCTGCAAAACTGTATTAATAGTTTTTCAGTTGGAAATCGTTACATATTTCTGGCCTGTGCACCATTTTCTGAAGCCTCAGCAATGGTTTGCAAAAAGCACCAAGCATCCAACGTACGCCCTCCTTGCTGCCTGAAGAGTGATTTCCATCTTCAGAGGGTAAGTGGCACCGACCTGTAGTCCTTGGTATGACGATTCTTCTCCTGAAACAGGGCTTGTGACTCAGTGGCTTGGGCTTTAGGCTTGGTTAAACAAGTACCCTCTTTTCACTGGGCTGTTGACCCGATGTGTGATTTTTTAGGCAAATTTGTTTGATCTCTTTCTGCTACGGTCTGTCTTGGGCACGTTGTTGGTGAAAAAACCTTTTCTCTCATGGAAGAGTAAGAAAGACTTGCAAAAATCTTTGATAGTCTCCCATTGTAAGGTGAAAAATGACTAGGGCTCACCCTTACTGCCCTACTACAACATCTGTGTGTGCCCTGACAGATCTCATGTGGCTTCAGGACCTATAAAATGAGGACACCGGCTCTTTGGTCACTGGTTTCCTGCTTTTGAACAATTGATCTTAAGCTCTTGTATTTAATGTAGTGGAGCTTGACCTTGAGTGCCAGAAGCCATTATAAAAGGAAATGCTTCACTGGTCCATATTATTTTTGTCAAAGCTTTTTTTAATAGAAAATAGGGTTTTGATTTAAAAAAAAAAAAGAAAAGAAAACCACCACAGAAAATATATATTTCTGCTGAAAATATTGGTTTTTTCCCTGAAAAACTAACCTCTAGTTAAAAAATGGCTTAAAGCTCTTCAGTCTCAATGGGAAGTCAAAAATCTTTTCCAGTAGGGGAAAATATTTTTTTTTCCCCACAGCAACGTAGCTTGCTAGCTTGATTCAGATATTCTACTTTTTTTTGGTAAAAAATAAGTTAGTTATTTGCATCTGTTTTTTCTTTTGTTTTTTTGGTTTTTTTTTATTATTGTTCATCTTGGACTTTTGCTCGCATACAGTTATTCATACCAGTAATTGAATTTGCAAATCTCCTAGTAGTTCTCCATCCTTTTCAGATGCTCTGAAAACTGTTCTATTACATGTCCTCATTGTCTTTTTGGGTTTTTTCAGCTTATTTCTGGGCAGATGAATAAACACACTTTTTAATGCATTTCAATTATCTTGCTTTTTGTCAAGATATATTTTCAGGTAACACAATTAATTAAAACTCCATTAACCGTTTAAGAAGGATGTATCCCCTAGTGGCAGTCCTTTGATACTGGCCTACTTGAATTAATGAGTGCAAATGGATGTTTGATACATATTGACTTGCTCAGAAATAAAGGGAGATTTTTGTCCTTTTTTGTGCTCTTTGATGTATAAAGGAAGCCTGAAGAGATGCTTTTTCCATTGTTTTTTACCATTTAGATTCAGTCTGTTTGGGTCTTCCTGAGAGTTAGGTTGCAGGGCTATTCTATTCTATTCTATTCTATTCTATTCTATTCTATTCTATTCTATTCTATTCTATTCCATTCCATTCCATTCCATTCCATTCCATTCCATTCCTTGCTGTTGAAAACAGGGCTGGTTTTTTTAATAGAAGATAGGGGTTTGATTCTAAAAAAGCCTTGGGATGCCTTCTCTGCACACGGATTCCTTCTGACGTTTAGAAAGAAAGGACAGCTTTTCTAAGCTTTTTTTTTGCTTTTTGCATCCACTCTCAGCAAAGGTATAACCGTGCCCATCCTCGCAGCTGAGAAGCTGTGTCCAGCCTCGGAGGCTTTTTCCCTTCTGCTGCCAGACTGACCCGTTCCCATCCCCTGCCGTTCCCTTCCCACTGGAGCAGCCAGTCGCTGAGGATGCCTGTTCGGGCCGTGGGAAAGCTCAGGTAGTTGTTTTTCCAAACTGCTTTGCAACACAAAGAAGACTTTTCAGAGCAGGCTGCTTTCACCACTGCCCGCTGCTGCCAGGTCAGCTACCAGGCCAAACTGGGCTTTTGTGGCTTGCTGAACACCTGCACAGGAAGGCAGCTGAGCACACAGACTACCTTGATGAGGGAAGGGAGCAGGGAAAAGGTCCTTCTGCAGAGTGGTAAGTGTTATATTACATGAATAAAGTGTGATTTTTTTAATTACTGGGGAAAAGTGTAACCAGAGAGCTTTCTAGGCTGTAACCCCTAGTGCCATCATTGCAGAAACTGCGTAGAATGTGTTGCGGTTATGCAGAAGAAAATGTCCTTTGGGTGATAATAGAAGCCACAGTTTCCTGACAGTTATTTGTCATTCCTCCTTTTAATGTATGATCCAAAAGGGCTTGTTTATCCAAGAGGATTTTTTAACTTAGCCCCGCAACAGGTGACTTCTTTTAACTACTGTTTTCAGATCCTAAAAAGTAGGAGTGCAGCTTTAGCAAGCAAGAATGTGCATCTACATACGTAATACTCTGGTAATTCCCACATGTTGGGAGAAAAAGAACAGATTTATATCCTAATAGCCTGGCATACCAGTTCTAGAGGTGGGAGTGAGTAGTCAAGACTTTTGTACTTGGCACCTCTGCTGCCAGATTCTACACAAACTGGAATAATTCAAGAACAAGATGAAGTTACTTTTATTCAGTACAACTCTTACAGAAATACAGCAATGGTGGAGAATAAAGGAATTTTGAATCACTGGTAGTGGATAGTAATCTAATGTAAATCCCCAGGCAGGTTAAGTTAATGCATTCTCGGCATGGTGCCTGGAATAGGGGCTGGGGGGAGGAATGGGAAGGGATGAATCAGCTCTGATGTTTTGCAAGATCCTGCCTTCTAGTTCAATATTGTCTTGTTTTCTTTGCCTGAATTTATTCCTGACAGGTGGTGACAGAATGTTTTCATTAAAGAAAGGCAGATACCATCCTAGAATCACAGAAATCACATAAAGTCTGCGGTGGCAAACTAGTATTCAGACTTACAAGTGGCCGGATTCTCTTTGCCACTTCTTTAAAGCTTTGAGATTCCTCATTGCTGCCTAAAATCCCTGCCCCTCCCCCACCTTTTTTTTTCTGGGCCCCATTATCCAGCAGCGCAGGGATGAGAGCACACAGGCTGCATCGCTTGCTGCCTGCCCCTGCCTGGAGGGAGAGCGGCTGCCGGTCACAGTGGGGCTGAGCCTTTTCCCTCCGCAGCCCTTGTGCTGACCTCCTGATGGGCTCGGGGCAGTACCAGCATGCCTCCCGACCTCCTTTAGCACTGCTTGACGTTGAATTGCAGATCCTTCTTTTCCTAGAGCCTCTGAGGTTAGGGTCAAGAGAGGGTCGGCTGGTGCCCTGACTGAGCTGGGTGTAGGAAGCACTCCCGTAAGGACGCCGCTGGAAGAATAACACATGTTATTAGCACTTGCAAAGGGTGCTTGTGCCTCCTTTGTACACGGCTGGTGGACCCAGGGTAGATCCTGCTGCTCAGGGAACAAACACCTGAAGTTTGAGTCTCGACCATCCAGGTGGAGATACGTCCTCGAGAGCTCAAGTTTGTTGGAGCCTGGTCTGGTTTCCCAGTTGTGGTTCCCTGGTGAATTTGAATGAGAGTGTGGGTCCCTGTCAAACTGCAGTGCTGCGGGGACAGAGGAGAAATGACCATCTGCACCTGAGCGGGGTGGGCCATCAGCTAGATAGCTACTATTTCCAGCTTCTGGGCCAGGGGCTGTGTGTGGACCAGGTCTCCATGCATCGGGTGGGACAGGGGAGAGGAAGAGGAGCTGCCTGGTGAACCAAGCGCTGTCATCATGAGTCTGAGCAAAGCCGAGCACGCTGGCGGCAGTTTTTAATTGCTGGTTCTGGTGTGCTGAACCACCACCTCCAGACTGGCCTGCCTGTAACAAGTGCCCAGGTGTTCAGTCTGGGTTTACTGTTCTCTATTGGAACTAAATTTGGGCGGAATATAATCTAGAAATGAAAGACACAAGTCACAGAATCAGAGGGAAGCATGGCATTAAATCGAATGAGGAAAAAGTAATACTTTCCCCAAGCTAAATAACAATCAGTTCATTTGTTCCTTGCTTCTGGAGCCCGTTTTGATTTCATAAGCACATTTTCTTCCTTGGCACTGCTGCTGTAGGGATTTTGAAAATGCACGTGTGGTTTCAAATTTTTGCTGTGCCTGAGATCGGCTTTGTTAACCTTACTCGTCTGAGTGTTTGGTTCAGTCCCCTGGGCCTATGCAGTGATCAGCTTTGGTCGTCCCACCAGGCAGATTTTGGCAAACAGCTTTAGAGATGTTAATATGGGGTGGTAGAAGGGGAGAGATACTCACCACAGGGCCAAGTGTGCATTAAAAACCTATTGCCTTGATGTACCTTAATGCTTGTAGGACTTCTCGTCTTCATGGTGCTTATAGGCATTAACGAATCCTCATGACACCACTATGAAGTGATGTAGATATCACTATGGTACCTGAGAGGGCAAGAGAAAAAATTAAGGCTCACCAAAGAAGCCAAGGGGAAACCCGGTAGTTTTGAATGACTCTATTATCCAAGACAACTAGAATTTGTCTTTCTAAGACATTGCGTTGTAAAAGCATACACTTGTGTAGGCACATGCATCAGTGCTCTCCTGAATAAAGAAATGTTCCTAAACTAGCGCTTGGGAAACCAGTGCAGCTCTGAAATAGCGGAATGATTCTGCAGGGAAGAGCTGTCAGGTTTTTGTATCTGTTATTGAGCTTACTAAGGTTTTTTATCCTAATAGGGTTTAAGATTAGAGCTTGTTTAGCAATTTCAGACTTTTCTCATGCGATTTCTCCTTCCCCGTACCTCAGTTTGAAAAGGAGGATGCAGGAGAGGGAAAGGGACAGCACATGTGAGGAGCGGTGCTTGGGTCCCGGGCAGCGGATGGGAGGAGAGAGCAGCTGAAGGAGGTGGCTCAGGGCTGAGGACACCTGGCAGGGCTCTGGTCCTGAAACTCCAGCTAAGGCAGGAGGCACTGCTGGGACCTTCAGGGGCTCTTCTGCTAGTTCTGCTGGAGCATCCTTGGCTGGGACGTGTAGGTCCTGGGCTTTGTCTGCTGCTACTGCCTGTTGTTGTCATCCTTTTGTAGCCAAAGCCTTTTTCAGCGTAGTTCCAGCCTTGCTGCATCCACCTCCTCCCATCTGTATTTGTTCTCTGCTCCTAGCAGCTCCTTGGCAACCTGCCGCACGAGATATAATCTGCAGCCTTACTTAGAGAATTGCTCTGCTCTGACCTTCTCTGTATTGCAGACTTCTGCTTCACAGGGCTTGATCCTGAAAAGAGCTAAACTCAACTTAAACTAGGCACCCTTAGCCGAGACTGCCTTCCCACAGCTGGATTTATGGTGGAAGTACATTAACCGCTATAGGATAGAAATCAATATGATGAGTTAAATTTTTCAAGTGAAGGCTGTAAACTAATTCTAGCTGTATAAAATCACTTTTCTGGAGAGGGATCTTCTTTCAGGAATAAAAAGCTAAGGTAAAAATGAAAGCCTATTCGGTATTACTGATTTTAAAACGCCGTAATGTATTTCTTTTACAGGTAGCACTGGTGTTTTCTGATCAGTGGTCACTGAACATCATTCAAGATTTTTTTTTTTATATATATAGCATAAATCTAGAGATGCATTGGGAGTAATATCTTGTAAGACAAATACTTAGGTATAGAGAAGAACTAGGACACAGATAATTATACTTCTGATCAAATTAAGTTTCTGCATACTGAAATATCCATGAAACAACCCTTCTGAGGCATTTTAAATGGCACAAAGCTCACCAGCTGTGTCCCTGCTGATTCTAATGCCCATTGCAACCCGTGCACTCTGAGCGTGACAGCCTGACGCTGTGACGTGTTCACAGAAAAGCTGACGGGGTTTGTTTGCTCGCAATAACATCATTTCAGAGCTGTAAAGGTCGTCTTTTTTCCATACCTTGGGTTGCTCCATGATAACATCTTTATTTTCTCTCCTCCTTCGAAGGAGGTGCTCCCACAAATGCTGTCTCCCACCTTCGATCGCGCTGCTGTCCTCTTGGGGTCCATCCACCAGTGCCACCGCCTTTCAGACTGCTTTGTCCTGCCCTGGTAGGCTCTGCAGCTCTGGCTTGCCTTAGCCCTAGTTCCTGTCTCCTGCTATGTGACCTTCGTGTAGCTCTTCTCGGTTCCCTTATGGCTACTCTGTTGTCTCCTTGTCTGGCTCTCGGCGCTGCTTCATCGTTTCTGCAGTCACTGGGCTGAGGCGGGTACCAGACGTTTTCCTCCCCCTCCCCTTTCTCTAAATCCCACTTCTTTCCCAAAAGCCCCCTCAGAGCCAGCACCTTTGCATGGCATGGCCCTGTGACTAGGACTTTGTGTACAGATCTCTCTCAGCTATCTTACGCTGTTAGGATGCTGTTCAGATAATGATGAGGTATGAGAGAGCAACACGATTTACTCAAAGAGCTGGATTAGACCCATGTATCAGCGTAAACCCATCTTCCTGAAAATAGAGCAGAAGCTGATGTCCCAATTTCAGCTAATGATATATTTTAAGAATTTTTCTGTTAGCCGGTGGGACGTGCTGCGACCTGGGAACCGGGCCCCTGTGATGCTTTGGCAGTTGTGAACCTCCCTACACTCTCCGTGGGCTCTTCCCGAGATGGGCTAAATGATTAGTAAAGTGTTTGGTTTTCCCCTAGACTTTGATTGTGTGTCTTGTGGCAGATACTAGTAATAGTGATTAGTGAGTCTGATGCCTCGGAACCGTTGTGTACTTCTGCCTTAGAGGTAAGCGCATGGGAATTCATTCACGCTGAGGACTTCTGCGTGGTACGTCACCAGTATATAGAAAAGGGGGGATGTGAACTCATATGCTGAGCTTGCTTTGTGTAAGTATCCTGCATTGCTACAACAGACTAAGAATTAGTTTCTGCATGTCACATTTTTGTAGTACTAGTTTTAAACTAATTGAGCTGTGTGTGATTTGCCTTCTGGGCTCTCACTCCTACTAAAAACAACTGATGATCAGTGCCAGTGTAAGTTAGACGTGAGCAAAAGGCTGTTCAGCTAAACAGCTTGAATAACGTAACAAATGGTGCCATTTCGCATGCCTATTCAGAGCGCAGAAAATCAATCTGCTTCCAAAGCTGGAGCCCTGCCACTTGATTTGTGAGTTTCTAGCAGTTTCAGACCTAAAGCCCAGTTTACCTTGTAGTTAGCATAATCACGCTCTCCGGTCATGAGCATATAAACTGCACAGATTATGTTCGGGAATTACATTGTGGAAATACAGATGGGTCTGTTTAATGAGGTACAAAACCTGTTTTGCATGAAATGTATAAACCTCAATTATCCATACGCCACAAGGGACACAGGATAATTTTGATAATCAAGCTTTCAGAAAATGGCAGGAATATTCAATATGATAAGCATTAAGAATCATGACCTCATCTGGGATAACACAAGGCTTGGATAATTGAAGTGCTTCTGGTTTGGATTCTAAGAGTATAATAGTATTTAATGTTTGGGCTGCAGTTTGGTAACTGCTGTTAGTATCCAACTCAAAAAGATCCGTAAGAGCCAAGTAGGTCCAAGTGCTTCCCACTGCCCCTGGTAGTCCTCGGTTAGCTATTATTGGGGACAGAAAAGGAGAATTTGATAGCATGCTTCTCAGAGAAAGCCAATGTGTCATTTTTACACAGTTAGTGTATTTGCTGACTCAAAAAAATAAAAATAGTGGGCCTAATTTTCTCTGAAAGCTGTATTTTAAAGGGAAATCCTTTCCTTTTTGTTAGGGCTTGGAGCTCAGAACGTTTTGGAATATTTTTCTTGCTCATTTAGAGTAAATCCCACTTCATTTGAATTAATTACTGCTCCTATGGTGATATTTGAAATAAAGACAATCTTGGATGCTCAAAAGAGGGAAAAAAAAGACTAAGACTCATCATATGAGTCTTACTGATAGAATCTTATTAACTCTGCATGCTGATGTTCACAAGTTCCTCCATCTCCTGCCTCCCACTATCGCTGCCTTTTGGTTTTTAAATGCATGAAGGGTTTTTCAGAGAACTGCAGTAGCAGTAAGCTTCACGTTACCTTACCAGAGTTGGTAGAGATCAACTCAAAATCATCTGAGGCGCTACACACTGAAGAGATCTATGTTTACAGTCTTGCTGTGAATTTGCATATTCTCCTGTTTGAAATGCCAGCAAGTTTATAGTAAATGAGGACATCCTCATGTTTATATGGGTGGACAGTTTTGGTGGCTCTCCAGCTGTTTTACTTGACTGCTTTGCATTCTGCCAGACTGTGTGTGAGTGTGTCTTCTGCTCCACGGGCAGAACGCGTAGATGAATCCAAACAGATAGGTGCATGAACGAATGGATGTTTGTCGGTTGAGATGCAGCCTGGGTCAATTCACTGGGAATTGCACGTCCTGAAGTCAGTCCGTAGCTGACACCGCTTCGTTATTCTACCGCACAGTGCGCTTGGAAAGGGCTTTGTTGCCCGTCTGTCATCTCACTGGCTTTTTGAACACTTTAAGCCATTGGCTAAAAGGATGCCAGTGCAAGGTCCTTATTGGGATGTATGCTAGATCAAAAGTATGTAAGAAAGAAAACATCTAAGGCTGGGCTCAAGTAGTTCTACTATCTCTCCCTAATGTATTCTTCTGCGTAGCATGTGGTAGCTGGAGGTGGGCAAGCCCTACTTTGTGGTAGAGACTGCAAAAATAACAGTGGTTTAGGACCTTGCATGTTCTTAGTAAAGGCCTGTCTGAAAGCTGAGGAGTTCTTTGCAGTGCAGGAGACCAGCTGGATACAGAAGATGAAGGGGGACCTGAACTCATGGCCTCGCTGTTTTCTGATCAGTTGGACTCCTACATGACAACCCTGCAGAAGGTCCTTCAGTTGGTGAGCATTTATCTTCTGACCCATTTCTTTTCCTTGTGCTATGAATAACTGGCACTGTACACCAACACGCAACCAGCAGCTCGTTCTGTGTGTGCGCGCAGGATATTTGGCAGGTGTGAGCTGGTTGGTAGGGTCCCTATCTTTGCATTAGAGATTTGTTAAGAATCAGCCTTGCACTGTTTTCTCCCAGATTGTCATCATCTCCTTCCTTCTTATACCCGGCTTTAGGTCCCTTTTGCCGTTCATTTAAAGTGGTGCCTGCTCTACTGTGGTGTTTTGCAACAGCAAATCAATAGAATCATAGAATCATTTAGGTTGGAAAAGACCCTTGGGATCATCGAGTCCAACCATCAACTCCACTCTACAAAGTTCTCCCTTACACCATATCCCCTAACACCACATCTAACCAAGTCTTAAACACATTCAGGGATGGTGACCCCACCACCTCCCTGGGCAGCCTATTCCAGTGTCTGACCACTCTTTCTGTGAAGAATTTTTTCCTAATGTCCAGCCTAAACCTACCCTGCTGCAGCTTGAACCCATTCCCTCTTGTTCTATCACTAATTACCTGTGAGAAGAGACCAGCACCAACTTCTCTACAATGTCCTTTCAAGTAGTTGTAGAGAGTGATGAGGTCTCCCCTCAGCCTCCTCTTCCTCGAACTAAACAGTCCCAGCTCCTTCAGTCGCTCCTCATAAGATTTATTCTCCAGGCTCTTTGCCAGCTTTGTTGCCCTCTCTCATATTGAGGTGCCCAAAACTGGACACCAATAGTCACAGGGAAATAGTCACAGGGAATCTCTGTAGGTCATTTTGCTATAACAACAAAAACATTTGCCTGTCACTCTGCTTGCCAAGCCTGTACTCTCTGCCACTCTTATCGTGCACATTAGATGTGAAACAGAAAATGACTTCTTAGGAGTGTTTTTGTTGGCTGTTAATGTTGCACAGAAAAAGAGCAGAATCTTTATGACATTACATGCCAGAGGACAGTCAGTTGTACAAAGTAGGGGTGTGTTACACACACAACCATACATTTGAAATAGGAGGTGCAGTACTTGAACAAAAGTATCTATCTATCTGAGACATTTTGTTTTTCAGGACAAAACTTAGCAATGTAAGAGTAAATATTCTATGTGAAAGTACATATGCCAATGATGTTAGCCCTCACTACATCACTGAGATTTCTGTAGGATGACTTTATTCACATGATTTCAGTGGGAACTCTTTGTGTGCTTGTAGAGTATAGAATGTGTAGAGTATAGAGTATGTCAGGGGAAATATTTGGAGGTAATGTTTCAAAGCAGTGCCACCTTATGGTTCATTTCAGAATGGGAACGTGTGGCCTCCCACCTGTGCAAAACATCGTGCAAAACATCTGGCTGGGTTCTCTAACTTTCTTAGATGGTCACCTTCTGTGCTTCTGATGACAGGGCTCAGTGATGGCCTATACCTATCACTATCACGACTAATTGCAGAGAAGCGAATACACTTATTAGCCTGCTTCTCAAAGAAGAGCTGTTCCCTCTGTACCATTAACCATCCCATTGCTCACATGGGCAAAAAATCCTTCTCTGAGTCCTTCCCTTCCGGACTGCTTGCAGAAGTGCACGCGCAATTACTGTCTAGGGTTCCTGTTTCTGCTGAGACATTGCACTGCAGCCCAATGTCACAATTGATAGTCTTGATAGTTCATATTCATCATACCTACACCTGTAGTCCTGTCGTTCATGTCACAGTAAATCATCACTAATTAGCCAAAAGCAGGAGGAAAGGCTTTGAAGTTCTGCAACACCGATGCTCACCTAGATCCCCAATCCCTAAGCAGCATGAGTTTCATGGGCCCGGGTGTGACCCTGCACCCAAGGAAGGTGATCTTAGCAAAATCCTTGCAGAAGCAACTGGTCTTCTCGGTCTGTTCCTGCTCTTGTTCCAGCTTCTGGCAGGCCTAGCTGCTGCCTGGATGCCAAAAGCTTGTCAGAGCTGCTTGGTTGTGTGGCTGCATTGAATGCCCTGAGAAGTCAATTACATATTGACGTATGCTCATGTGTTAATTACAGCTACTGATGCAGCTTGGAGACCTCTTTTGCCTGCAGTAGCTGTTACGGTTTGCAAATAGTTCTGGTTAGCCAGTGAGAGAAGGGTCACTGAATTACAGGAGAAAAATCCTGGGGATACTTTAATTAAATTCTAGGTTTAAAAGTAGCCGTTTCTTCCAACAACTGCAATGCATAAGTCCCAGAAGTGGGATTAAGGAAGATGGGATTCCTCGCTACCCTGCTGAATGCAGAGGAAATCCATTTCTCGGGGAAATTGCTATCTGAACTGGAATGAGAAGTGGCACAGGGATGGATGTGGCGGGAGCAGCTGGGACTAACGTGCAGCTGTTACTGCCGGGCTGCTCGGTGCAGTTTACACCACCATCACCACCGCCATCCTCAGTGCTGATCTGCCACCAGTTGCAATGGGCGTAAAATAAAATAGGAGCCATTAGCTAGGCTTTGACTCTTTCTGTCGGACTAGTCTATTCCTACACAGACCTTTATTCGTCCTTTTAGGCACACAGACACTACACAGCGGCTTTACCCAGCGTTGTGCGGAGATGGCCAGCCCAGCATGACTGCTGAATTCCCTCAGATTCCAGCAACAGGCCCATTTATCGTGGAAGACAGTAAAGCTTAATAGTGAAAATCTTGTAATTAATATTAGCTTAAATATAGCTGCTGATATGAATTTGGCTTGTTCACAGAGCTGTGCCTGTAAAGTTCTGTGACTCCAGAGAATGCTGTGGAAACTCAGTTTCCTACAGTCTTGAGATATGGTCATAGACTTTTAAAGTATACTATTATTGTCTGTTCTCACTGCATAGCCTATAAAATTCCCATCCTTTCGCGTACAGCCTTTCCTCTGCTAAATATTTTGACAGGTATATGCAGGCTGCCTCATTTGACTGAGTTGGCCAACAGAATCGAACCCTTGGCCTTCCCTCTCTCTGGAGTTACAAAATACACAGAGAGCTCATCATATTTGAGCTCTCCAGTATCTGTCTGATTGGTCTGAAATCAACATTAAAGGCTTACTGCAGACACATACACTGACTGATCCTGGAAATCTGATTTCCATAGGGAACTAGGCTAACTAAACCAAGTCAAAAGCATGGAAATCATAACCAATGTAAGATGAAAAAAAATGAAAACGATGAGAGTAGGGACATATAAGAAAACAGCCCAGAAGTGAAGGGTCATGCTTCTCTAGCTGCCTTGTAGGAGCATCTGAAACCCTTCACATCACTGACTTCCATGATTTAAGGAATATTTAAACGTTACTTCTGAATGGCTTGTCTCCCAGAGTTGGGTCAGGTTCTTCTTGGGAATAAGCTGTTACAGCTTTGCTGATGGCAGTTTCAACGCCAGCACCATGCTGAACACCAGCCCAGGGTGAGCGCATTTTGGAACAATTTTGCGATGTACCTTGAATTGTGTATTTCCAGTGTCACTTCGAAAGAACTGTGCTGCTCTGCCTCAGGGCATCCGTAGTAACTTTAATACGTGGTACTGGTTTGACAGGCCTGTCTATGATTTACTCTTTTGCTTGACATTATTTCTGTATAGTCAGTATTTCCCTTTCATTGTAAAGGGGAGGCATCATAAAGCTTTTTTTTATCAAACAGTGATGGTATGTGTTATAAAAAACATGTGTTCATTTAGAATCAATGGGGAACTTACCAAGTTTCTCTGTGCCCTTGATATAATCTTTGAACAGCATCGTCTGTTCATGCAGTGTGTTCTCATTCCAATATATGATGCATTTATTGATGTCACGTAAGCTATCGGATAGCAAAATGAGGTATATCTAGGGAATTAAGTAACTACAGTGTTTGAGCAGTTTCTGGTAAGTAATTTCAATCCAGATTCGGGTGAGTTGTAGACACATACGGTAGGTCATACAAAAATTCTGAAATATCTAAACATGCCTGTGACCACGCGTAGCTGGCTGTGCCAACCTGGTACGCCAATTGCAAGGGCTACATGTCGGAGGTTCCTGCTCCCTGATGGCAAGGGGTAGAAGTCAGAGCTCCCTGCTCACCAGGCTTCTCTTGACGGGAGCCTTCTTGTCAGCCTTCCCGTAAACGGGAACCTTAACGCAGCCAAATAGAACCCCGTGACTCACAGGTGTGTAGTGGTGATTGTGCTCAGCAGCACGCATATGTTTGCATTTACGGACCCTCACTCTGCATTATTAAATGAACTGAATAGGTTTACTCCTCCCTTTCCTTATGAGAAAGGGGTCTAATTTTTAGGAAGAAAGCTGACTGAAAAAAAACGAGTATATTCTCATTAAAAGCATCATATTAATGGAGTAATTGTTACAGCTCTGTTTTGAAGTCTCATTTGACTCCTTAGCATTTCAACTGTGTAAATTTATTATATGTAGCTTTGAGACAGCAGTTAGTGTTTTGACTTTTTTTTTTTTTTAATAAACACATTTTAAGGAGACAGAAGGTTATTTTTATAAGGTATTTCTTACCTTTAACATTACGTTGCTGAATCTGAGAGACAAAGAAGCCTTTCAAAGATTCTGCCAGGTTTTCCTATATGAAAGAAAACATTTACAAAGGATTCAGGATTATATGAGTAGAGAAAGTGGGTTTTGGTTTGCTTCTAAAGACACAGTTTCCAAGGCTGTATGACCTCCCAAGTTCATAGTTGTAATGAGACTCATGTTGTTGGCAAGGCATTGCTGGTGAGTGCTCTTCCACAGAGTCTTCTGGTGGTTTTCTTCTGTCTTTCCTCCCTCTCCCTACCTTTCTTACCTCAGAAAGAGTAGTCTTTTGTCACTGTTGTTTGTTTTAATGTTCCCTGGCGTCTAACTATGGTTTCAGGAAGTGGCAGCGCACCAGTTTTCTAACTCTCTCATTGGTATTCGTGGCCAAATTTAAAGATGTGCAGGTCTTTACTTGCCTCCAACAGCATCCGCAGGTTTATAGCATCTCTGATTGTCAGCCTTGAAGATTATGCTCACACTTGCATAAAAGATCTCACTGCTGCATGTGTAGCTGAATGTTGGTTTATTTCTCTAGAGCTTTGTGCAAGATGAGGAGACTGAAAACCATGCCATGTCTTGCTAGTATTTTTTTACATCATTTTATTGTAATTTGTGACACCGTAACTGTGATCTACTTCTAGCCTAATGGCACCACCAGCAAATACTCATGGCTTATTTTTATGCTGTTTACTTTTTAATGCATGTGAAGCCTTTGTGTCGTTCCCACATTTTTAACAGAGAATTGTTTTCTGGAAAATTTTCTGTGTCGTAAAAACGAATCAGGCTGCTTTTCTCACTCCTTTTACCTCAAAGATGCACAAATGTACAAGAATTTGTGTGGAGCGATTAAGCGTGCAACACAAAGAATGATGCACTACACGTGCTCCTCATGTGAGGACATGTTGTTTCAGAGTTACACCTCTTGGTCTATCCCCTGGAAAATTATTACGGATGCTACAAGCTGGATGGAAAAAGTAGTGCTGCTGAAGGGCATGGGGTAATTAATGTTATGTAGGACTTCACGCTTGCGTGGATCCTGCTGCAGGATCAATGTGTGGTGTCACTGTGAATGCGGGTGAGAAGCTCAGCCTGCGAAGTGGAAGTGGCAGGCTCAGGATCTAAAGCTTTGTCTTCCAGTTTGTTTTTCTGAGCTCTGCAGTAAATGCTACTGCTCGAATGCTCTCCACTTGGTTTCCTCTTTCTTAGAGGCCCTGCCGTGCCCAGCAGGAGTGCATTAGGATGGAGAGCTTTGGGTAGTTGAGCTTTCAGCCTCCTGCTCTGTTGCATCCTTCCAACACAGCCCTGCAAGAGAAAAAGAAAAAGAATTATTTATGAGAGAGATCATACTAGGAGCTAGGCTTCCTGCAAGAGACAGCTTAACCCCATCTCCTTGCAGAAACTGAGCCTGTCTTGTCCTGTATCCTAAATTCCGTGTACACAAAATGACTTCAAGCTGCCACAAGCTCTGCATCTGCCGATGAAATCAATCCCATTTGTTCTTGTGCACTTAGTTTTCTGAGGTTTAGGTTTTGTACAGATCTTGCCCTCCAAATTCAAAGCTTACAGAAAGCCATGAGGTACCCAGTGGCCCCTGGGGCCACTCCTACATCCTAACTTCAAGGATGCCTTTCAAAGGACCAAAACATTAGATGGAGTCTTGAAACAGGTAAATCAGCTGGATCTCCATTCAAGGTACAATATATGAATCCTTCTGCTTCACCTGTTCTGAAAGTTACGTCTGTGGTGGGAGACTGTAATACAACTTTCTACTTTCTGTAGATATATAGAGTATACATAACGTGTAGACATATAATTACAGTAAGACCTTGGTTACCCAAAGAGCCACAGAAGTCAAATGGAGTAATTTTTTCTGCCATCTCTAACATGGTTTTGAATTAACTCATTACAAGGGACAACGGCTCGCAGTGTTCTTACGGGCAGGTTCCTTGTGGACCTTCAGGAGACAGGCTCGCTGCATCCACTTCTCCGTGAACACTGTGGCTGGCAGACATGCAGATCTGTGTAAGGTTTAACATACTTAGAAGGAAAAATAAAGTTCAGATCTTCACATAGGCTTCCGGAAGAAACTACTGCTTTCAGCTGGCCAGGGCAGTGTTTTCTAAGACTATGGGGACTTTGAAGCGGAGCTGGAATATTGGGAAATTCGTGGAGGGGGCTAATTGTTCCTCTGTCAGCTACAGTCAGTTCAGGCAGGTGCTGCATTTTGGCTTCCAGAAAAATTCACTTACTCAGGCTCTTGCCATGTGTCTAGCTTACCTGGGCTCACCGTGTTGTTTACAGGCACTTGCTGGTCCCGTTTTCAGGGATGGATGGTAATATTCAGAGATGTGAATACAGATTTTCATTTAAAAACACCATGAACTTTTAAATTCATACTTTTAAATTTTTGTAAAAATAACAAAATCACAACACTAAGGATGCACAGACTGAAATCCCTGTGTGTTGTGTTTGTAAAGGGAGACTAGAAAGTGACTTACTCACTGTAACCATCTCCTTTTCAGAAGACCTAGAGCACGAGAGAGCTGTAACTGTGTATAGCTTTGACCTTGAAATTGGTAAGATAGCAAATATTTGGTTTATTCTTGCTCAAAGACTTAACCAGTAGCACTGAATAAAAACAGAGGTTCTTATGGGGAAATGCAGTGCCTTTCTCTGGATTTAGCAGTGGGATGTTATTGTATTCTTATGGCAATTTTAGCTCTGATCTGTTCAGATCCGTGTCGAGACTTGCGATACCAAGGCTGTGTGACTATGAAATTCAGGTCCATCTCTTTCCCATCTTCCTTGCTGCTGGGAAGCAGCAAGAGGCGGTGAGGTTTGAGCCCAGTTCTGTGTTTTTCCTAGTGTTTAGTGCAATTTTGGGCCTTGTTTTTTTCTGATACTCAAATCTCACGTCACTGAAGACCATACCTAGGATCTGCCACCGCTGAGCCTGTGTTGCTCAGCCAGCCATGGGGAAAGCTGAGGCTGTGTGGGCGTTGTGCTGATGGCCACCATCCCCAGGCACATAGCATCATGCGCCCACCACATGTGCCACCAGCGCCTGCCATGCCGTGTGGCTTGTCCCACTGCCATGGGGCTCCCGTGTCGGAGTGCGCATGCCAAATTCGTTTATGATGGGCTCCTCCACTGCCACGTCCCACCACTCCCATGGCTGTGAGGGAGATGCTCAGGGGGACACCGGCTGCCCGGGGCGGTAAGAGGATGCCAGTGTGTGAACAGGCTTCGGGACGCATGTATTAAACATTAGCTTGCACGTAGTCTCACCAGCCACAAGCCTGCTTCATCAAAAGAAATACGTTCCCCAGGTCTTCTCTTTAGAGCCGGTGCTCTGGAGTCATGACAGCCTCTGGTCTGCAGAGGCCCCTGGTAACTCCTTACCAGGCGCAGGGCTTGCCATGGTTCTTTTCTAAACGTTACTGCTCTGTGACTTCCGGCAGGGTCATTGCAGGTTTCTGTGCATCATTTGCTCATCCTTCCCTGCAAAAAAGAATGCCATTTAATGGACTCTGCAGCGTATTTTGACATCCTTAAACGTAAAACCATCTGCAGAAATGGAAGAAGATCTGTTTATACTTAGCTAAAATGGAAAGCCTAACTAGTCCTTCGAGTTTCACTATGATGATGCAAAATTGCAGGACCAAAAGTATGATAGAGTATGTCTCCCGAGATCACCCAGTTCAAAGATTTATCTTATTTTGATCAACAGTATGTGTCTTGTGAAAGATCTGTTGATTAGTGTTGTTTCTGAACCAGTCTCTTCAAGTTTTGCATCTAATCTCACCATAAGAGCGTAAGGTTAAATAATTCCTTACACCTGCTCTTGCAGTTCAAAAGAGGCAGCTTCACAGTTGCTGTTTGATCTGATTTCAAGGTCTGCCACAATGCAAACACTGTTGGTTTTTTTCCTACGTTTGCTGAGGAGTCATACAAGTTTTTTCAGCTACTGTTGTTTCATTTGAACCAAATAACAACAAATCCTTCAGATCCAGCATTCCTTTCCGGAAAAATGTTCAAAGTCTCCTAAGTTATCAAATAAATCGGCACCTAGCAACAGATTGCTCAGGATATATATGGATGTGATGTGATTCAGTAATAAACAACTCGGCGATACATACGTTGCCAAGTGTTTTTTTCTGGCAGGACAGGACAGCAGTGCCAGCTCAGGATCTGAGCCTTCTGATTTTTGTTTGTTTGTTTGAGTCACAGGTAGGCAGTGATTTGCATTTCAACCTATTATTCTCTACAGCTAGCGAGGCTTCTGCACGATCTGGGAAGAGGAGGATCCTGCGGAATCGAGGTCCTGTTGTGTGGTGGCCTGGGCACGTCACAAGAAGGATTGGCTGGTGCAATGGTGCATGGGCCAATTGGGTGCTGCTGGTTAACCACCAGCCGGCTGGAAGGAGACGGATTGATCAATCTCCTTGTTTACTGCTGATAATCAACAATTTCAGATCTTGAGAAGGTGAAGAGCTAGAAAAGGGCTAGAAAAGCGTGGAAGATTCCTCCCTCCCCCTCCATTTATCATTTTGACTGAAGGATATTTCTATGGGCAGCAGCAGTGACTGGTCTGCCCCAGGAGAAGTGTTTGCTGGGTTTGGGTCAGGAGGTGGATCCAACAGCTGCGGGGGGGGCATGAGCTGAGCTGAGCCTTACCCCAAACTTCTTCCAGGACCCCCAAGGCACTCAACAGGGTTTCACAGTGCCTCCTCCTCCGCAGTGGGAGAAGGAACAGCCTCCGTTCTTGGAGGAGGGCTGTGAGGCTGCGCTCATCGGTGTTGGGAAAACCCTGTGAAACGCAAGTCAAAATGCTGTTTCTTGTCTTACACATTAGAATAATTCACAACAAATACTTCCTTTTGAAGAGGACAGCAGTTTGTTTAAGGATGTGGTTTATAGTCATGTTCTTAGCATGGTTTTAAAAGGACTCGCTTGTTCCTGTTGCAATATTTCTAAGGGTGATTTGGCAAAGGACAAAGAGGAAGCTCTGAAAGTGCCTGTGTAAAAATTGCCATCAAAGGCACAAAATAAATTGAAAGCCAGACAGGCCATGCTATTCTTTGTTAGCATCTTATACTCCAATAGACTTAGGAGTTGCTGCAACTGTGGCAAGTAAAATCGAACTATGAGTGTGATATTTGCGTGTCTTTAACATGATGTTTCTTTCTCAAATGGTGGCTGAGTAGCTGAAGTATTTTATTCCTCTGTACTATATGACTTAAATAGCCCTTTTTTAATAGTAAAGGGATTAGCTTCCATTTGTGTGTTTATCTTGGGTCTGTTTATTTGGTTTGTAATATCAAATGATCTAGAAGTAAAGGCTCAACCCCCTGAAGATACAGCACAGTATTTAATAAATAAAAAAAAAAAACAGGAAGAAAATAAAGTAGCAGTATGTACCTCAGCATGTTTTTTATACTAGGTGAAATACTATTTGTATTTAAAAGTGCAGGAACTAGTTTTACAAGATACGCAGCTTTATCGGTCCACACCACGGGGCCAAATACAAACATAAGTTTGGGGGAAAGAGAAGGGAAGGGGGACTGTGTGGTGGACTGGCATCCTTCCTCATAAGACCAGGAGCGCACATCAGCTCAAGTAGTATTGCTGAGGGTTGGTGCTGCCTCCGGTTATCTGGGATCACTTTACCTTAGTTTAATTTCTTCAGGTAAAAAAATAATAATTAAGTTAATCAAATCTTTAAAGATATAAAATGGAACAGATACTTTTTTTCCCCAAGAGAAAAAGCGGATTTGGTGGCATTATCACATTCCATATGTGTGAGATATCAGTCAGATTTTTTTTTGTTCTGAAAAGCCAAGGTATCATTGCTTTTCTATAAAATCACCACTTTTTTTACTTTAAGTAAAATTAAAAGTTTTAAAAAATAATGAATGATTTTGTGACACTTGAGAATACTGTGAATTTTTTATTTTGCTAGGAATTTAGAAAAAGCTTGTTTTCACTTTGTAACAGAGCCAAATAATCTTCTGGGGGAAAAAAGGAACAATATGAATCAGTTTTTCGCTTATCAATGCCGTCAAATGCTACGGGAGGGATAATTCTTTTTATTAACTCTCTCCAACAGCAAAAGCTGGCACAGGGACATGCTTCTCTTGTTGGAGACCCAGCAGACAAATTTTAGGGGATTCTGTGACAGGTGAATTCTCTCGGAGTTCTTCAGGATCAGGGCTGGATTTTTTGAGAATCATCCCTGGGTTTTTGAAGAGCCTTTGGTTGACATCCTTAAGCAGAGGCCATCTAAGAAAATCAAGATGTGCAACGTCCATGAGTTAAGGATGTTAGCTGCTTATTTTTTTATTTTGTTTTCTTATTGTTTGTTTATTTTTAGCTCTTCACGTTGTGTCAATGGTTTCATTTCCTTTTGGTGAACACTTTGCTCAAAGCTACTGTTTCTGTCATGCAAGTGACATCTGAATCAGTTAGGCCTGATTTTAAATGACCATCCAAAATGGCATTTCATCTTCAAAGGTGAAGTTTAGTGGGGGTTTGAATGCTTGCTTTGGTCTCCCATCAGTGCTTTAAATGCAGGTCTGGGAGTTTTGAGCAGGCTCCTCTCCTCCTTCCTGCAGAAATCAGGGAAATAAGGTTTCCTTTAGAAAAAATGTCATATCAAAATGTTCCCAGTTACTGCAGTCTTGTATTATTACCACTGTGCATGCACAGATGTGAGAGTTCACAGATGGCTTTTGCTGTACTGTATAGCTTAGTACAGCCGAACACGCCGTAGTAGAAACACCGTCATAGGAGAGGGGAAAGAAAGAACGTCACCTTATCTAGTGTTCAACGCACACAGGCAAGACCTTAGCTATATTTCTCTTGTTGTTTACGTATCTCCTGAGTGTTGAGAGGCACAATTTTTTGGTCTTCAGTTCTAATTAACATGAAGGAAAGAAAGGATGCGATGAACACCACTGTCACCTCTCACAGCGATAGACCGTACGGCATAAGGTAATATTTGCTTCTTGCTGACAGCCAGAAAAATAAGAGATATAGAACAAGGTCTGAACAGATCTTATTGTCTACTTAAAAAATCCTCAAAGTTCTGTATTTTAGATGAATTAAGCTAAAAAATTTGGTTCACCTGTAGCCTTTTCTTTTTCTATATCTTTTTCAGACGCCTTATTTTGAACAGTATTATTCTGGGTTCCAGAAAATAGAGCTTTCAAATCACTAGTGCTAAGATGCATTTCCTGAGGTTCTTGCTGTCTTGTCTTCTCTTCCATTTCCTTATAAAAGATCTGAAATCCTATCCTGAGGCACAGAAACAAGGTTGTTTGATTTCAGTTTGACGTTCTTTAACTAATTAACTTACCTTCTTGCTTTGGCAAGTATCCTTGGTCCCAGATTCTTGGTATAAGCCATACAAGCACCTCAGGAAATAGTAAGAAACCCCCAACCTGTAACTTGGAGAGGACCACTGTGGAAGACTGACTGTGATACAGAGCAGTGCCAGTTCAGGGAATGTTTCTGTATCAGTGGAGATAAAGCTATGTGACTATATACTTTCCAACCACTTTCTTCTATGTAAGTACCACACACTACTATGTAAGTAAAAATACAGCTCTTAAAAATGGCTATTTTAAGCTGAACCCATTAAACTTGTGCGTGTGTGTCTGCAAGCTCCAAGAAGTGTGCAGAGGATGTCCTGAACAGGCAGATATGTCAACAGGCCACAGTTCACCCTAAGAACCGAATTTCTCATTCCTTTGCATCCTGTAGGTTTATTTTCACATCTGTGGGAAGTGAGTGAGTGTTTCATACTGTAGTTACCCAGAGCAACGTACAGTCCACGAAGCCTCCAGTCCTGCAGCCTTGGACCTTTAGCTTCTAAAATGTTTGCACTTCTTTTTCGATGTGTGCATTCAGCCTTTTTTTTTTTTTTAATATTACTGATACAATGAAATGCAGGGCTGTGGGCTTGATTCTGATCCTGTTCATAGTCTTTCTTCCAGTGTAGCTTGACTGAATTTGCTGGAGCCAGTCTTGAGTTACACAGAAGGTTAGTTTGCAGATCCTTGCTTTCTTCATCTTTGAGCTTCTTGATGACTCTAGTTCCCTCCATTTTGTACGAAATGACTGTTTTTGTGAACGCATTCATGATTATGATGTAATTTTCCCCATCCAGACTGTAATCCCCAACACAGTTTCCAGGCTGGCTTAAGATACAGTCTTTGGTGAGGGATAGTAAAGAGGAATCTGAACTTGCTCTGTTGCAGGGATGCTGCCAGCCCATGCCACCCCTGCTACCACCACCACCAGCACCATGGTCAGGCAGCAAACGCTGTGTTGGTTAGAAGGACCAGGATGTCCCAGGCAGGTGGGATCTGAAGCAGAAGCTATAAGGCCACTGAACTTTCTCTGGTTTTGTTTAAACTGCCAGCGCTACCTCTTAGGAGCAAGGACAAGGCTTGTTTTCTCATCCTTTCACTCCCTAATCCTTTATTCCAGAATGGGACAAGACTCTGCTTTAGTCCCTGGTGACATTTAATAAGTAGGTGTGAGCAAAAATACCTCACTTATGGTGAAATGTGCCGCCAGCTACACACTTTGAGGAAGTCAGAGAGTCCTTAGGCTGACTTAAACCTACTGATAGCCTAGATGCGTTATCCTGCTTGTTGTGGAATATTGTTCCTGTTCTTAGACAAGCATATATTGCTCTAGACAAACCAGAACCCAACGATTTATGTGTGGTTTTATAGTACCTTTGTAGCATCAGGGCTGAAAGGAGGAAAATATTTTTTTTTCCAATGCATCCAAATAGAATTGGTGTGCCCTGCAGGACTCCCAGGCTGTTAAATAGCCAGCACCCTCATCACCCTTAATCTCCGCTTCAACAAGGAACACAGCAACACTTGTCTGGATGCCTGATAACCTTGCTGTGAACGAAGTGGAAGGAGCAAAGGCTGCTCACTGTCATCTCTCTAAACTACAACAAGGTGGCAGCGTACCTCAGGACATGGCTGAGGCATCTGCAGCTGGCTGGCCATTAGCTACCCCTTCTCTGGGACGCCACTGGGCGTACATATATCCTGCATCCACTGCTGCAACAACACCCCTAGGCACACAGGAGTCATGAGATGTTATTGATTATCTGTCTCTGGTGGAATAATGGCCCTACCAAGTCACACTGTAGGTCTCCCATGACAATCAGTCACACAAATTTAAGCATCAGGCTGTGTGGGTGTGTATATACAGATGTAGCTAGAGATACGTATGGAAGGGGTCATTGCTACAATAGCCCACTTTTGGTAATCACTGTTGTTAGGGGGACATCCTGAGCCAAAGCTTGTGTCCAAGCTGCCATTCTTACTAGCTACTGGTGGTCACAGCCTCCATGAGGCTTCCACATTTTAGCCCATTTATACTTCTGTCCTCCAGAACGTCACTGCCAATAATTACCACAGTTAAATTGTGCCATGCAACAGGCAGCCAGGAGTAGTTGTCACAGGCAACAGATCAAAGTGGATGGTGGAGCAAAATTGGTTTTGTTGGGTGCTAAAGCTGTAGGTCTGCCTGCACTTAAATTAGGCTGTCAGGAATCCTAATGCTGCATGTTCTCTGGCTGCTGGGAAGAAGTGATTTAAAAGGCACTGAGGGGTCCTCACACAGATCTGCGGAGCATCTCAGCATCATGTCACACTTGTTCCTTCTGTCCATTGCTCACTTTTCCCACTTGCTTGTGTCTTCGCACAGAGGAGCTCTTTCTGTGCCCTGAGCTGAGGTCCTGTGTGCGGCTCTGCACGTGCCAGCAAGGACCTGCTGAGCGTGGGGAGCTCTGCCTTTGTCTGGAAAGATCTCAGAGCAGGAACGAGCATGTTTGTACCTGGGTGTATACAGACCATAAGCAGTGTCCAGTACCCCATGGGAAAGGAGAGGAGGAGATCCTCACGTTGCTTTCTCAACAGCGTGTTGTCTCACATGGATGTTGCTCTGGCATCTCTGCTGCCTCGAGCTGCAGCCACCAATGGCATGCAGTCCTCAAGGATTGTTTTGGCCTCATAGTGGGCACAGATTACTGGGGTGAGATATCCCCTAGACCCCAAAGAAAAGAGGACACTGATCACAGCCCCCAGAAGGGCTTCTTTTTGCTTCTTTCACAGCTTCCTTGCTCCTTGCTGGTTGTCTTCCCTGGCTCCTGAAATCTTCATTTCCTTTCAGTCTGGTGCCTGGGGCAGCTGTACTGTTGTTCTTCACACAGAATTGCACTTCGCAACGCTGACTGCGAGCAAGAAGCTTAGAGCTGGCTCTGTATTACAGTGTAGTACATATGATATGACAGATGAAGGTCTAGAAAGCTACCTGAGGTTGACACCAAGGTGTGTGAGCACCAGAGAGGTGAGAAGTGCAGAGATATTTGCACCCTTCCTGAAGGCATGTCTTCACCTGTGTGTTTCAGAGGAGCAAGTCTTTGGGTTGTTTTTTTTTGTTTGGTTGTTTTTTTTTCACTCTGATTGAATTTCCTTGGCTGCACAGAGCCCCGGAGATGTATTTCTTGAGAAGACTGGGGAAAAATAATAATTCAGAAACAAAATAACAAGGGGAAAAAAAAGACAGACATGATTTTAAGAAGCGTAAAATAGAGGGCAAATATCCCTATCAGCTTGTAGAGATAATACCACTTTCTTACTCACTTGGAATAGCTTTTGGTTTTGCCAGCTGATGTATGAGCTTTTAGCTTTTTATTGCATATACAGGGTCTGATTTACAGCTGTGTGGGAAAATAGCATTGACTCTTTTAGTTAAAGCAAGATTCTTATCTGAGGTGGTTTTGCCTTCAGTCCTCTTCTCAGAGTCAAGATACCTGCTTTCTGCTGGAATTACAGTCTTCTATTACTTTCCAGCCTGATTTTGTGGTTGGAATGAATTTGGTTATTCTTTTGCAGTCAAAACAAGAACGTATTTCTTCTGTTATTTTTGCTTCTGAGGTTTTCTTTTCCCGAGGACAGCACATGGACAGACACAAACTTTCTGAAAGTACTTTTAGAATGAAACAAGCTTGAAGAGGTGAGTAGTCACACACCTTTTTCTGACATTTGTAGAGATCTTTCCCCTTAACAAGCGGTCCTGTGGCTTCAGAGGAAATGACTGCAGAACTGGATTGGATTCAGGCCTGACTTCATTGGAGGTTCATCACGGGATTACTAGCAGCTGCCTCTGTTGGTTGTAAATCCTGTCACAGAACTTCAGGATTTGGTCATAAAGGTGAAAATTTCCTCTGCTAGAACTACCTAAGGGAGTCATTGCTGGCAGGGAGAAAGGTGGGACCGGAACAACAGGGTGAGTGTATGTTACCTGAATTTTTCAGCAGTTTGCTCTAAAGGAGAGCAAAGCAGAACTAAAGCTGTCCTCACTCCTCTGGGAAGATCAGATGGCAAAAATGCTGCCTAATCTGTTCTGAGAGAGGTGCTTGGCTGGGGAATATCAATTCACTGGGAACTGTTTCTCCTGAATTCTGATTTCAGGTTGGAACAAATTTCTGTCTGGCCCACAGATGAGAAAAAAAATTGGCTGTAGTGGATGATAAGAATATACAGTCCTTGGCCGAAATGAGTATTTCGGATCTAGTTGGGAAGATGAAGAAATCAATCACTATGTGACAAGTCCTGGGACACGTGTTTGGTGGTTCCAGAATGTATTTCTGTGCTTTAAACTGCTTGCATAACAGCAGGAAATAAAATCCAGCTCTGAGGTTTAAAGTGTTTACTCTGTGAAAATCCTCTGAGTTCAATCTTCTTCAGATATTTATGATCCAATGAGAATTAAACCTTAGCAGAAGGTTTATGAAGCATAAGCAAATGCACACACTTGGATATGCACATCTGCTCATTCTGCGTTAAGGTCCTGATTTGCTACTTGGGGAAAAAAAACCCAAACAACTAATTGGCTTGGAATTACACAACTGAATTTAGTTACTTGAAGTAATTAGGGCAATGTGTGTGGCTTGCGGAGGAACCACGAGGGTAACTTTTTGTATGAAATCATAACTTCTTCTAAACTTCCAACTCATTAAAAGGTGAAGTGTATAAACTGGCTCCCTTGTTCCAGTGGTCCCCTGGGACTACGGACTGAATGGCCTTGTTGAATTGGAGCTGCAACTGCTCCAACAGTATGATAATGGTTCAAAAAGGACTTCCCAAATTGTGTTTTGAGTCTATCAGCATACTAGCTACTTTGAAGATCGTGTGCAGCTGTGAAAGAGGGGGCACGCTTTGCTCCGAAGTGGCCTGTGAAGAATGGGATATGAGGGGGCTAATAACACATAGTTCTATTTTCAGTAGTGTTTGTGTGCTTTTTGCGCAGAGAGAAAATGATTTAATCCTTTGTGTCAGTCTCTCCTTTTGGAATTGCATAGGTCTAGCATTCTGCATGTTTTACATCTACCTTCTTTCCTTTTCCACTTGTGGGGGTGTGTGTGGTGTTAGTCTATTATAACATCTGGGGAAAAAAAAAATTACAGTTTTAAAAGGTTTTCTTTTGCCAGTTTTTGTTAGCAGTTTTCAGCTTTTCTGTGGCATTTTGTGTGAAAGATGCTGTGTGTACAGTACGTGGAGCGGTAGCAGAAGATAATCAGACCTGGGAGATGGGAGACCATTTTGAGCTAAATTAATAACATGTACTTTGTAGTAGACAAAAATTGTACTGGAGTAATTTGCTGGCATTCAAACATATATCTGAGATCACCTGCTGTTATAATTCCAGCTTTATGCTCCAAGTGAATAGAATCCAATAAATGTTACATTTTGGTCTCATTTTCCGTATACAGACTTCAGTTTCCATTTACGTGAACCATACACCGTGGAGTATTTTTCTGCTTCCGCTGTTTATCATTCTGTATATTTTCTTGTACAAGGTAATACTTTGAAAAGATGTCTATCTTTCTGAGGCATAATGAATGAAGGGATGTATTCCCCAGATTTATTATCCCAGTGTTAATTATCTTACTTTGTAAATAAAACAGCAAGCCTAAGCCAGAATGTTACACTTTACGTGAAAGATGCTGATAGTCAAGTGAATTGGCAAACATACAGAGCCTGTTTGTTCCGTGCTTGGTGGTGCTTGTGCTGCCACAGTGTTCTAGGTTATCTGTCTTTGGTCAACAAATCAAAATATCATAAAAAATTTGTTTAGCCCATGCTGTGCTTCTGAACGCTTTGATCTAGCAATGTATGTAGCGCTTGGGAGCCTGAAGTTAGAGAATTTCTTCATTTATGGTACAGGTGGACAAAATGATTTGAAAGTTTGTTGTGTTGCGTTTTCCCCACGTTGCTGCTGCTTCTGATTGTTTATGGACTGTACTTTCCTACTGTTTCGACTAATCCTTGGTAATGCAATATTATTAACAGGTTTAATAACAACCAAGTGAGATATGAGTTTTAATTTGAATTTTTGTTTCTACACTCACATCATAATTTTCCAATTGTAACATGTAGTAGTAAAATATTGTTTTGTTAGCTATGTAAAAAAGGGAACTTTTGATCATCTTGTGTTTTAAAAGCAGGCATAATTAAATCATTGCTAACGAAGAAAACAAATTAAAAGTTCTTTCACTAAAATACTTAATTTGGAGTGTTAATTTGCAAAAAACACAGGGGATGATGGGGGTTGATCCTGCGATGGGTGCTTAATTTGATGCTTCTGGTGCATGCAGCGCTCTAATCCTAATGACTTTCAAATGATGGAAGAAATTAGTTTTGTTCATCTGCTGTCGCCTGAGAATCTTGCTTGCACATATCAAATGCTGCAATCAGTTGAGAGGACTGATGGAAAATGACAGCACATAATCTCATTCCACTGAATCTGTGTGCTCCCAGAAGGTTATAACTGGGTTTCTCTCAATATCTCTAGATTTTTGCACTTCTATTTTTCTGTTTTGTTCCCTGTCAAACTGTCCTTCCCAAGCCTGTATCACCTGTGCAGGTGCAGACTGGTCTCCGATTCATTTCTTGCAGTTCGAGAGTCGCAGAATGGCTCTCACAGATGGAGAAAAGATCCAAAAAGGGGGGAGGCTCTTTGCTCATGTAGCTACTACATGTGCTGTGGGGACAGCCAGGCTTTGATTAACGGGGAGGAGAGCTGGGGAGAAAAGGGACAAAAAAGCCTTATGGTCTCCCCCTCTCCACCATGTCCTGTGGAGCAAATATTCAACCTGTAGCCAAGAAAACTTCATAGATTGTGCATTATCCTGCAAAACACCATGAGAAAGAGATTTGTTTATAAAATTTACCAATGTTACTTTTTTTTTTTTTATTTCGTGATTCATCCCTCATTTGTCTTTAGAATGATCCTCCACAGAGAAAATCAGGAGTGATTTAATTTGATGTAGCTGACCAGAAGTGCGCTGATGACAACTATGTATTAAATATGCTTGTTTATGATGAAGATTGAAACCCTTTCCCTTGGCCCCCATGGCAAACTGAAGGAGAGGTGGCTTGTGTTTGTCCTCCAGCCCAAGCGTGCGTCAGTGAGGTCTGGGCGATGGGGTAGCCTTTGTAAGCACAGTCCTTTCTCAAGGCTAAAGTGGCTCTGCTGTCCTTATCACGCAGCGGTTATTCGAAGCAAACAAAAAAAGGGCTTGTGAGCCAGCAGATATCTTGTACGACATGTATTCATCCAGAAACGGCCGTGTCCTCTGGGTTACCTTTGCTTATGTAAGGGAGGAGATGGCAGAGCGGGAGGAGGAAGGCTGCTGCCAGCCCCGCGGTGCAGCGTGGGCAGAGCAGGCGCTGCCTGTCTGGGGCATCAGGCAGGGGAACTCGGGCACTCATACAAAGTGGTGAGGTGGCGGCAGTGGCTGGGCTTCCGGGGAAGCGAGTGGCCAGAGGTCTGTCTCAGGCTGGTGGTGGAGCTTTTCCTCGCCACATCCCTGCCCTCAGTCTGGGAGTGCAGCCAGCCCCGCTGCTGGGCTCTGGCAGGAGAGCAGGCACACCCTGCTGCGGAGATCTTACCCGTGGCAAAAGAACTTCATGTCTTACACAAAACAGTACATAAAAAACACTTTCTGAGGCAGTGCAGGGTGGCCTTAGCTTCCTACAGGCACTGGCATTGAAATGATGGTGGTTTCTGCTGTCTGGTCAGAGATAAACTTATCTTCTCCAGACGCTTCCATAACATCCCCTCAGCCTGAGGAGCTGAGATTCCTGAACCAACACTCTTACTTTTCTCCTCTTAAGCTATAGTGTTTCCCAAGCATTTAGTGGGCTGAAAACATGGGTATCTGCAGCATCACACAGTGGGAAAACGTCAAGGCTATTTGATGAATCTCTTAAGTACTGTGAAGTACAACGAACAAGCACGGGCCCCCGTGAATTCCCATGCTGCTTCCAAGACATCAATTGCTTTTGATTTTTGTATGGTTGGTTGATATTAATTAACACAAAAAGAAAAGAGATCCTTTTATATTTCTTTTGGAGCTCTTTTTGGTGACGGAGTTGCCCATTTGGACTCTCTAGGACTCTCAGATGCAGGGATTTCTTCAATTAGCAGGGACTCTATCCCGTCACTGGCTTTTTTGCTCTAAGTATGCCACTTTTGCTTCTCCTTTTCTGTTTTTTTTATGTGAATTTTTGTTTCCCTGTCACTTTACAGTAGAAGCTGTAATATCACTGAACCGCTGCTGTGCCTCTCTGTCCTTTCTGTGTCAATCAAGCCATCTGGGACAGAGAGAACACCTTGAAGGTCTCAGCCCCACCTTTGCTCTGGCTGTACATTGAAATAAAGGGTGTTGGCAAGAAGGAAATTAGCTGTGCTTTTAGTGGGGTGACCTGAACCCTGCCCTGGTCCTCAGTTCTAGTTCTGATGCTGGCTGTCCCATTTATAACTCGCAGATGCGTTTCCGTATGAGAACAGTGCTATCTGGTTGTTAATGGAACTGGGATTTCTGTGGAACAAAATTTCCCATGCTGCAATATGGAAAATCTCATCTGGCCAGTCTGTGATGCAGGATGAGTAATGGGAATGGGAGTCAGGTGGAAGATGTAATATGGTCGGGCATCCTGAGCAGTAGCAGAAATAGAAAAATCCTGGACTAAATGCAACAAGACCAGTTATTGTTCTCATTACATTTAATTAGCTGTGTTCTTCTTTGGCCACCCCCCAGTAGTCCATGCTTTCTGGGAAGTATGGTGCCCAGGCTGGGTGCAGTACCCTTGCTGAAGCATTAACATCTACAAGTGAAACAAATATTTATAGATTCCAAGGTGAAGTTTGTTTTATGGTCATTGTTTTGTTTGTCTGTGTGTTTTTGCAACAGCATGACACAGACCTATATTTGTGACCCTGTCTGATCTCCACATCCACCCATTCTCCGCGTGGCATTTGTGCAGCTGATAAGTACTTCTTCATTTAGTCGTACTGTATCATCATCTTATTTTAAGTCCGTTTCAACCTATTTCTCAAATCCTTTTAACTTCTAATTCTGTCCTCCCATGTGCTCGCAGCCCCTTCCAGATGCCGTCCGTACTGGGTATAGAAAATGCATATTCCCTATTTTGCTGTCTTGGTCGAGACGGAAGCAAGTATCACACGGCGCGACCTTCCTGTTTGGCAGCGAACCACTGAGAAGCACTTTCTAGGTTTGTATTGTGAAAGAGCATAAAAAAAAAAAGCTGTGTATTAACTGAAGATACAGAGCATCGCCTACTTCTGCCTTGCCCAGAAAGGCCTTTTATCCTGTCGTGGGAGGACGAGTGACATGACCTGCTTCTCATAAATCCACATTAGCTTTTCCTTAATACTCTATAACCTTCTGGGTGCCTGCAAAAGAAAGAGCTCATTTCCTCTCCTGTTTCCATGTTTCCTGTGAACCGAAGTTCAGCGGAGCCAGGAAATTACTGATCTGTCAGCATATTTGTTGCTCCCAGAAAGAGAGTAAATTTTCCGCTGAATGGAAGTTCCCAAACACAGTCCACTTTGTCTCTTATGCGGAAGTGACTATAGTCTATTTCGTTTCGATTTTCACTGCATTTTTACAGAAGCTGTGTTATCTATGCTTCTGATGGAAAATTTCTGTCAGGCTTACTTTCAATAATCACTGCTGAATATAGTGTCCTTTATTTAGTTAATTACTATGGCAGTGGAAACTGTGGTAGTCTACTTTCCAAAACAGTGGGAGTCAGAAAGCAGAGTCCTATCTCTGATGCAAAAGCATTGACCTGTCTGTAGCTGTTACTATTGGGAAATCTAGATACATCAGCCCGAATTCACTCCAAAGAATTTGAAGCTTTTAAATGGCAACTTATTCCTCTTTGCCCAGAATACAGGGAGTGCTCGGATCGGAGTTTAGCTGCTACAGTTAAAGAAAACAAGTTAGGTGGATGAACTCGGGCAACAGGGAGCAAGTAAATGCACTTTGAAGTCAATGATTTACTGCGTGAATTGATGCAGTCTCTTAACCTCCTGAAAAAAACATTGAGACCGCACTAAAAGTAGAATGGCCTGAGAGGGACTCTTTGTAATCAGTTTTGGCCACGACTGTGACTATACCAAATGCTGAGACTAAAAAGACAGGCTGATCAGCCAACTAATTTAGGTCATGTTCCAAATTGCACTAAAATTAATGGATGGACTGTGAGCTCATGAGAGCTGAATTGAGTTCTAATAGATAAAAGAATTCACGAAGAAGAAGACACTTCAGAATATTTTTCTTGCTGTTTAAAAGTTTCAAGCCTGTTAAAATAGTATCAGCCTATGGTGAACTGCGAATGACTGGTCTGGATTACAGCAGAGCAGGAGATACTGAAACCTTTGTCTGATCTTGTCTGTCCTCAAAATTTTCAGTTTAAGATTTCTTCCATGTCTTAATCTTATCGAATATAACCTCCTTTGACTTTTACCTTCGTTATTTTTCACATTAGCATCTTGCACAGTTTCAGCTTGCTAGTTTAGGGGAGAGAGGAATCACAGAATCGTGTAGGTTGGACAGGACCTGTAGATGCCTCTATTCCTACCTCCTGCTCAAAGCAGGCCCAATTAGAGCAGGTGGCTCTGGTATGTTGCTGTTGAGTTTTGAGTATCTCCAAGGATGGAGACTCCGTGGCCTTTCTGGGTAGCCTGTCCCATGGTCTGGCCAAAACAGAGCTCTGTTGAGCAGACGACATCCAAAACTGAGCTCTGAAAGGCATTGCCATGGTCTTGGTGGATGGACAAGTATACTGTGTTTCCTCTAGGAACAAGCAGGCATTCATAATTGTAGAGAGGCCTAGAGAGACCATATGTGCAACAGATACTCCATCCTAGTATTTTTTTTATAGCCTCAGTTAGGGTTTAACTAGTGTGTAGGCAATCTGTAGTCTGGTTGGAGTTTTTCAAACGGGGAGAAAATCCTGTCTCAGCTTGACCACTGTATCTCTCATTAAGTTTTTCTGCTTGGATTCCTTTGTTGGCTGCTACAGTGCTTGCTATTTAGGGTTGATTGTTTGGATCGGTGGAGGAGATCTCCAGGAGGCAGTGGTGGACATGAAGCTGTCTGAGCTGGCTGCTGAGTCCTTTACCTTGACGCAATCGCAGTGGCATTTTCTCAGAGTGTGTTTGACATTGGTTTGGTAGAAAGCCTGTCTGCACGCAGGCAGGAGGGAGGACATTAGCTCCCATAGCCTTCCAGCAAACACTTGGGACCAAAGTCTGCCATGGTGCTGGCCTCCATCCCTGCTGAGCTGCAAAAATCAGTTTAAGGGGACTGGAAAAACCCAGAGGAGCAGTAAGGCCTAGGCCTAGAATTAAAGGTGACTCTTTCGTGTCAACCCAAGCCAGCAGACTGTAGGGCTTGGCTCTTACAAGGTTTAGCCTCCTCGTTTCTTGAGGCAAGGCCCAGCTTGGCCAAGGTGGGACTGCAGGCAGCTGCCTCTCCCCCTCCCCATTAAGGTCTGGCAGCAATGCTGCAGTTAGCACTTGGAGGGATGGAGGCTGCCTCCTGGAGATATGTCAGTAAACCATGTGCCTCATGTTATGGGAAATATTAAATGCAATAACTTTATTACAAGATTCATTTTTTTTCCCCTCAGTAAGCATTGTATGAAGATTAAATATAACATTAGCTGAGCAGTTTGCTTGCATTGCTAGCAGCACGCACTCACAGGGACACTGCTACGCTCTGCTGATTTTAGAGTGACTTCTTTTTGGGATGATTACCATCAGTTCTCACCTTTTAAATACCGTTTCTCGTTTCTCAAGCTCTAGGAAAATAAGAATTTTGAGGCCTGTAAACCAGAAGATGAAAGCTTTGAAAATATACAATCTACCATCTCCTGGCTGTTCTCTTAAAACAGGGTCTTCAATCTCAAGGACTCTCTCAGTATTTTAAAATACTGAAATTCTGCTCTGACTAGCCTTGCTCTGCAGCCTTATACTGTCTGAAGTCATTGAAACCAGCCTCGGTTTGGGTCTCAAAACTCAAATGTTAGTATCAGTAATTAACTTCTGGCATGCTAAAATGGCAAGAGTATTAAAATAGTTTTCATTTGGTGTCCCTGTTTTGACTGATTGGATTGTTTGGATGTCATTAGGCTACTTATTTATAGCAAGAGTATGAGCACTGCACTGAGCAGTGCAAGTAATTTCTGGCTGCTTAGCTAGAAGTCCAAATGCTAATCTTTGTTAGTGTTTAAATTAAATGAAAGCACCATTTTGTTCAATTCTTCAGTATCCAAAATAAACTGATTACACAAGTGCAATTAAGACAACAAGCTTAATCTCTCCTTTTGTTGTGCAAGTTGACCATGCCAGTATTAGCCTGCAGTCTTCATGACTTGCTTATGAATATTGAACGTTGCTTTGCAGTCACTTAATAAAATAAAACTTCCTGAACTGAAGAAAAATAGTTCCATTATTTTTAGAATAACAGCCCAGATATCCATAGCATGGAGATAGTGTTTAATCTTGCCGTTGTCTCTGGATTTTATGTATGTGATTGAGTTCGTAATTCAACACTGTTTAAGCCAGTGGGTATGCATGATACAGCGTCCTTAGATTGCAGAGCTCAACTCTTAATTAATGCAATGCTTTAAGGACCTGAAAAGTTCTATAATGAATGCATGTGCAAGTCCACTCACCCCCCAAAAAGAAAACCCAAACAAAAAACCCCCATACATTAAAAAACAATACTTCCTCATAGGAAAAAAATTAAGAGCAACCGTTCCCTCCTAGCAGAGTTCCTTATTACAGACTCTGCATATTTTTCTTGCACCAGAACTCAATTAGTGGGGTTTTTTTGTTTGGTTTGGCTTTGTTTTTTGTTTTTTTTTTTGTTTGGTTTTTTTTGGTTTTTTGTTTGTTTTTTTTTAATACCTAGAAAGACCTCAGTCTTAGAGAACTCCTCCCTCAACTCCATTTTTTTGCACTTTTCACTCTTGTTCCCCTCCATCTGTAGATGAATAGCACAGTAAATTGTTTTGGGTTTTTGCGATCTTTGGAGTCTAGCTCAAGTAGTTACCCGTTTGTGTTGATTTTTACCTTGAAAACTGTATGCAAAACTTGGGATCAGCTAGGGAGTTCGTTCTCTTGGGTCATCCTGTCGTGGTTTGAGGCACAGCAGCCTGGGACTGGGGTAAGAATAGAATATCAGCCCCTGAAGTCTCATTTTGGTTTTGCATCTCCTATTTCCATCCCAGCAGCCAGGGCAATGGAACTTTTCTTGTCCCTGGAGTTTTCTGCCTGTCCAGGTGCAAAGTATATTTTGGGTCTGGCTTCAAGCCCAGGAGGACTAAAACTGGGGAAATTCTCCTGGAGTAATTAGTGACTGAAGGAGGAGAATGGATCTAATGATTCTGTTTTGCTATATATATGGGAAAATTATGGCATTTTGGAAGTAAAAAATGTTTTCCAAGTTTGGGTGGGGTTTTTTTGAGTTACAATTGTTAAGGATGCCTACTGGAAATAGATGGACATGCAGACGCAATCTCTACATAAATAAACCAAATTAGACCGTGATGCTGTCACCAATGGTCCACGCGTTAGTATTAACTGGCAGTTTTGTGTTAAGTGTTCAAGTGAGAGAGCGCTCTGCAATGTTAATAAGCTTTGCACTGAAGTAGGTAGCGTGGTGGTCCCTCGGTGGAGAGTAAATGCTACACTTAACTCATTATATCACGGTAGAGTTAAAATCTGATTAAGACATCTGACAGAAAACAGTGCAGAGCATGTATATACAGGAAACACAGATAAAATTATGTCTAAAAAGGGGAATTTAATTGAGTGGGAAACAGACTGAAAGTGCTAGTGAGCTAAGTGCTACTGGTATGTTTTAGTTGTCCCTCAGATTTTCCTCAGTAGGGATTGTGGTTTGGTGCTGTTTTGTGGCCAGAATGCCGAGCAGTGCCATGAAAAGCATATCAGGTCATTTGTAAGTCTGCTAGTTTTAGAGGATGCAGAAAAAGACACAAAAAGTACTAGGTGTGAGCAGTGAAGTAATCTTCCTTTGTTTTATGTGTAATAAATAATAAAGCCAGAATAGTGCAGGATGATGGAAGGACTAAATGAATGTGCTTAATGAATGCCTGTGTGTAGACTTAAAAATAATTCAGTGGAAACAGAAGAGTGCTGAGGTTTTCTTTGGCTGGTGTTTTGCAGATCGGACTGGCTGCTGAGTGTAATGAGTGTAAGAGTCTTGCTGGCCTTAATATCTGTTAATTCAAATCATGTCAGTCATTAACTGTTCTTCTCGTTCCTCTTCTTCTTTTTTTTTTTTTTTTTTTTTTTTTTAGAAGAGGTACTCGCATTAGCTCGTAATGAGGTGGCTCCATTTGATTTCTTCGTGTAATTACAGTTCGTGCACATCTGCGAGTAGCGATTTTTTGAATTTTGCTTTTCGTTTTTTCTTCCTCCAGTAAATCAGTCACAGAAGAAAACGTGGAGACATCTGAGGGGATAATCGAAGTAGCCTGCCAGGCTGCCTTAAGATCAGACATCTAGCAGACTGGCCTAGAAAGAACAATACCATCTGGACATGGAAAGAACCCTGAAGATGTTTTTGCGTCACACAGGGTTATTTACATGGTAAATGTGCAGCAGTAAAGCCTGCCAGAAATCTGAGAACTGGTCCATGTGCTTTCCCAGCAGCTGTGGGTGTCAGAGCTCCCTGGATGAGCAGCCTGCAAGCTGTACTTTCATTAGCTCCCCGTGAGTTTCAGCTCTCACTGAAATTCAGTTCCTAGATGGTAGGACTACTTAAAGAAAAAAAAATCTCATGTGATTTATTATCTTTGATTCCCTGGTATGAATCTGTCCCAAAAGATTTTTCAGTGTCAACAGCTGAAACGTACTGCTGTATCCGATTTGAGTGAGTGCTAGTATTCAGGGTCTATTTTTCAGCCGTCTACAAAATTCAGCTATTTGAACTAAAACTGTTCTTAAAGCTTAAAGAGGAAAAAATTCTGTTCATGACCATTAGCCAGACTAGTAGATGTTAAAACCTCTTATTCTTGTTACGAGTAAGACTTTGAGATAGGCACACGGTGGAATGAACCTAGCAGAAGCTCAGCAGACCCATTTGGTTAGCACGGCAAAGGCAGGCGGGTCTCACGTTTAGCCAGGTTACTTCTTCAGCACGGATAGCCATCACTTACAGTGAGACTGCCTGGGACTGGGCTTTGGGATACAACTGGAATGATGTGTCAGCTCTCAGCAAGAATGAGCAGCCTTATCAAGTCCGCTACTGGGATCAGTGATTCCTACTCATTTTAAACTCAAAATCAGTATTTTGGCCACTGTACAGCTAGTGGAACCATTTTATTTTTTTTTTGGAAGCTCTCTCTCCAGGTCTGGAAGAAATTATTTGATCCTCTGATTTGAGGAAAGATGATGCTGTATCCTGCCATTCAGCTGCACTCTCTCGCCACCCTTCGAACAACTATCTTGGCTTTGGGGAAATAAATGTAAGTGATGCCTTCAGTGTTCTGTTAAGCAGAACCCTTTCCAGGAGCTAATCCAACCCAAATCAAAATATGATGAAAGTGGAGTTGAACAGAAAAAGGCTTAAAAGCCAGCCCGTGCTGTAATCACCCCGTGAACCTTTCCCTCCTCATTTGGGTTCATTATCCCACCTGAGGAAGCTTAAAATCAGACCGAGTGCAGATGTTATCAAATACGACTCTGTGTATTCTCTATGCAGGGCGCTCTGCCGCCTCCTGACTCTGCTCCATTTTTAGCTTCAGAGTAATGTAGTGCTCTCATGATTTATTACAGAAAACATTCTGGCAGCAGAAAGGATCAAGAGTAGGTGGGGCCATTATAACTGTTATCTAATTCCTTTTGAATGTTAGAGACTATTTAAAAAAAAAAAAAAGCAACTTTTTTTAAGTGTGCTCCAGGGTTTCCATTTTGTGTTGAAAAAGGAGCAGTCTATCTAATAGCTAGTTGACCCTCCCTAAATGGGTAAGATCCAAACACTGAAAACCAAGAGCAAGAACTCGCAGTAACCTCAGGAGGGGCAGGCTTTTTAATCCCTTTAGTGTGACCACAAAAGAAGCTGCTCCCCACTCTCTGGAGGACGGCCTGGGCATCTCCCTTGCCAGCACGCCTGCTTTTGTGAGGTGGTGCTGGGGGGGATCAGGCTCTCCTGCCGGTGCATGGCTCCCCCGGCAGATGCCTCTGAAACCACCTGGATCATGGTGCAGGGAAGGAGGGGGTAGATGGGGACAAACTCGGACCTAGTAGTAAGTCTCTTTGCAGGCTCCAGTGGATAAAAGGCAGCTAAACGTGTGAGCGTGGGAAGTACCACCAGTGTCAGAAACCTCATGTTCAAATGCAGCGTGATTTTATTTTTTTTTTTTCCCAGCAGAGAGGTACCACGTGTTGGATGATGCGATGGGCCACTTGTTGGTCATGTGAACAGGGAACGGCCACAGCACTAAGCCACATCTGTGGGTTGTGTAATGGGACTGAGGAGAAGGAACGGCACCACCATCTGAAATATCCTCAGCAAGAACATAGGGCTGTGGCCACTCTCCTGCTCCGTGTCCCCTTGTGTTGGGTTTGGTTGCTCAAGGAGACCATATATCACACCAATAAACTGTGTACAGCACATGGGTGCCCAGCGTGGCAGAGGGATGTCTGTGCACGGTATGACCCAGGCCTGACTGAAGATGGGTCTGAGATTGGAGCTGGCGTGTGCCTTGTACTCAGTGCAGTGGGGAGCAAGTGCTGTGTCCTCAAGATACAGCTAACGCAACCTGCAGCGCCAAAATGGTTGCAATTGGGTGTAGAAGGGCTATGCATAGTGTGCCTCTTGGATGCAGCTAATGCAGAGAGCAGGAAAGAATTGCCTGTGAATAAAAGATCTAGAATATTTTGGAAAAAAATAGCATTATAATAAAGAAAAAAAGGCAAACTGGTGGTTGCAGTCCTTCAGAGAAGCTTGCTTTGCACTGCGGAAGCAACGAAGATTGCTTTACTCTTTTGTTTCATCAAGTGCATTAGTCAAATTATTTGGTTTATTCTTTTACTGTTATGTATAATAAGAGAATGAGGCCTGGCCAGTCTCTCCCTGGGAGGGCTTAGGGCATCTACAGTCTAAGCACTCATGTCTGTTGAACTTTAAACTTGATTGTGTGTGACTGTGTAGGGAGAAGGAGCGAAGGGTTTATCTGTCCCTCATTGGTCCTAGAAATCTTGCAATGAAAATTCAACCACTTTATCTCTTTTTATAGACTTAAATGAAGTTTGTAAAGGAAAAATGCATGCATCCTGGACATCCAGGATGAGTGGGCTGATGGCTGGCAGACCTGCCGTCTGGGCTTGGTGCTGGGCAAGATATGCTCCACAGCACAAGAGGCTTTGCCTTCACGCAAGAGGAGGAGGAGGAGTCTGTTTTTGAGGAAGACTCTCAGGCTATCTTTAGCAGACAGCTCGCTTCTGGGTTGCACTTCCAGAAACAAACATCTCTCTAGTCTGACTTCAGAGCTGTTCAGGTCCTTGCTGCTCAGCTCACACTTCATTTCTCTCCATGGGATAACTCCTACAGACGCTACATCCAGGCAGAAATCATCTACCTCTCCAAGTTAACGGTACCTACTTAACCCTTCTCACCCTGTTGGGAGAACATTGTTCTTCTGCACTGCTTAGGGAACACCGTTGGCTTCCCAAGTAGGACTTACCTGAATTTACATATTGCTTTCATCTGCTTTTCCAGACAGGTCTGCTGTGCTCATGGTCTAGGAGTAAACACTTTCTAGTTTGACTGTGTCTTCTGCCCTCTTACAGAAACCTTATTCTTTGCCTCCATGACAGCAAGCTGTATCGTGTATGTGTTAAACAAATAGTAGTCGGTCTGCAGAGGTGACTGTTCACGTAGGACGGATTGTGTTTGTATCCTGACTGTCAAGAGTTTGGCAGTAATAACTACCAGTGATTAATTAGCTGACATGAGCTGTGTGTGATAATACCAGAATTTACTGGAGTTGTTTTACTTCTGAAGTTCATGCAAGATAAGAAAATAGGTCAATCAGCATTTCTGTAGTCCATGTCTGCAGCACTTACTGGTAAATGTGATCTTTTGGCTTCATGTACCTATTTTCCTTCAATTTGGGGGGGGAAAAAAAAAAAAGACAGACTTGCATTTACAATGTTCCAAATATATTTGTCATGTTCCTCACTTATCTCTTGTTTTGCAAGGGCTGGTTTTGAGCATTCATTGCTCAAGTTAGCCATTGACTCAGTTTATGAATCTATTATCATGTGTTTTTGAAAAACTGGCCAAGAGACCAGTTTCACTAGTGCTGACTTGAATGCTCACATACAGAACACAGTGGCATAAATTAGCAGCAAATCTATCAAAGGTCCTAGCCTGTTTTATCTAGTACCGGTTTTTAAAGTGTATTAAAATCACTGAGAGTTGTCACCATTCTTCTTTTAAATGTAATATGTTTTTTTCTTTCTGATATAATAGCCAAGTAGTCTACAACATACGTGTATTCTTATTGTGTTGTCTGTAAGAGAAGACAACATGAAACTTCTTCAGAATAAGAATATATTCCTGGATTTAATGACTCTTTAGGTTCTGAATAGCAGTTGACAATGCAATAACCTGGGATTTCAGGGGTGGAGGTGTTCTTGTGAGGGACAGAAGACGCTAACTGGAAGTGGAACAAGTTATTTCATGTGATTATCACCCGACTCCGTGATCATCCATAGTAAATGCGTTTTGTGGGTAGGGCGAAGTCGGTTGTTATAAGCAAACCTAAATAGGAATAGTTTATGTGAGCAACACGTGCATACAGAGGACAGAAAGCAGCTGACGTTGTATGAGTAAGAACTGGGAAAACTGAATTGGGAAAGAACACCAGAAGTAGAACACAGACAGATAAGCAAAATCTGTTTTGAAAAATGTTTGGGTTTTTTTATTATTTATATGCAAAGCAGCAAAATGTTGGGAGTTGGGTGGCCCAGTGGGAATTCCTGCTCTGTTGCAGTGTAGTTTGGGACTGACTGCCTGGTTCAAGGGTGCTCCTTGCCTAACTTCAGTAGCTGAACCTTAGACAGGGACAGCCCAGGTCATCCATCTAATCGCCAATGGTAATCAAAGGGGTTATAAATACATGAAAGCCACCATGCAGTCTTGTAAATAAGACAATTTACACTCTGTTTAAAAGAAGATGGTTTACAGCCTCTAAGTTGTGTAGATAAACATGCACAAGCTCAAATGGTGAGGTAGGTATGATGTGGATGTCTCCTGGCACTGCGAGAACTCTTTCTTACTATCAGTATCTAAGCCCCAGGCTACAGCTTGTTGATGAAAACCTTGAGCACGTCAGGGGTACTGCAAGAGGAGGCCTCTTGCTAATGCTTTAACAATAGCAAGGCTGTGCCCTCTCTTCTCTGCTCCATGGTGGGAGCCCCAGGGAACGTTTCCTCCTAGTTAGATGTTGCTGTAATTAGGGTGTGTAAATACGGTAGCAAAATAGTAGATGTTACTGGCTGGGAGGATCTGTCCGTGCGGTGCTGTATTTGGAAGTGGTGCCCCTCTATTAGGAGCACCAAAGGTAGGAAGGCCCGAAGACAGCTCCTAGAACAAACTAATTTTTGTTGGTTCACCTAAGCTCTTTGATAAACTGAACCTTCAGTATTTCATGACTGATGTGTTTGTTGAGCATACTATGGTGTTTTAGGCTTACTCCAACACTTTTATTTCTTTGAATGAAGCTGTCTTGTGGGGCCAGACAGCACAACGTCCCGACAGGACCAGGCTGTACGGCCAGGAGACTGCAGAAAGCTCAGGTTCCACAAAATGATGTATCATCGTGACCTTGTTTTAAAGATAGCCACTCAGCGATTAAATGCATGGGCTTAGGTATCTTAAGCCAGGTGCTGTTCAGGCACCTCTCACTCTTATTCTGTGCGTTGGGTGGCAATAACCAGGGAAGTCAGTTGTTCTAGAAGATGGCTGCATGGCGTAGGTTTGCGGGTTTTCTCCACTTCTGTGCGTGTGGGCCAGCAGCCAGCACACGGTGAGACTTGGGCTTGCCTTTTGTGTTAGACTCACTGTCTGAAGGTTTCGTCCACTGATGCGTATGTATCTGTAGTTCCCTGCCTGCATAAGGATCTCAGGATTTCTCAGGATCAGAGTAGAGGCAGTGAGCAGCACCTGTACCAGGGAGTCCTTATCCAGTGGTGTGGATGACATGTGCTAGGGCTCTCGCACATCTGCCTTGCAAGAAGGGATGCTGTAAGGTCTAGGTTCTTTCTTATGTCATCCATTAGTTTTCTTAATAGTAAGAGATTTAAAAAATAGGATCTCAAATCCACAAAAAGGGATAATTAACTATAATAACTGACAATGCAGTGTAAGTCTCTGTTGGAGAGAAATTAGCCTGACTTGTCCTTGGATTATGAATTTCTTAAAAGTAATAGCATAGCTTTGTAATAGCATTATCATTGCAAATATCAGTGAGCCAGTTGCTCTTGGCTTCCTCTGACCTAACACGGTTCCCCTTGAGAAAACCAAGAATGAACTGAACTGGATGTAAATGCTACAGTTTTTGTCAGTCGCTCCATCTGAAAGGCAGCAGCTCCCCTCTGGCTTTGGAGCCTTGTCCACAAGACCGTGCATCCATTGATACCACTCCTGGGGCTAGAGGTGTGCTGGGTTGTTCTCTAGACTTCTACTGCTCAAGGTTGATTTAAGTAGCAAGTAGCAGCATACTGGAAGTTTCATCTTCTCCTCCTGCTCATGCACCTCAGAGAATCTGTGATGGAGAGTGAATTGCATTTAAAAAAAGTAAGAGGTTGAGACACAAGGCGTGAGATACCTTCCCAAGAGGGACAGGACATTATTCTTGCATCTCAAGTCTATCCTATTGGGGTAAAAAGCCTTGCATGGATGTAGGCCAGCCTTAGTGCAAATCATAACTGGGCCTGGGATTTATTTCATCTAGAAGTTCCTGAGGTCAGTGTTTGCTCACAAGGCTCAGAAGAAGTTGTCTCTTCACTGCGGGGATTCCTGGGTGACTTCTGTGTCCTGTGTGGTGCAGGAGATCAGAGCAGCATGTTGCGGTCTTTGCTGGCCTAAAATATCTGTGAACTGGGAAACAGCGAAAAGTTGAGCAGTTGTTTGTCAGAAAAGCTTATAGTCTGCATCAGCACTCTGTTTAAGGCAAGCCCTTATTTTGCCCCCCTGTCATGTTAATTAGGTGCTATTTTGAGTCCAACAGGGGGTGCAACATTAACCAGACCCTTGTTTTGCTGTTACTTCTTTAAACAGTTAACTTGACACCAAATCCTGCAATGCAATTATCTCCATTATTAATGGCTTTCACCGCTAAAGTATTTTTAGCCTTGTAAGAAAAGACATGAGAAAAAGAAAGGAATCCACTAGCAGATAAACATAAAGGCTTAAGTAGGGCTTTCACTGCGGCAATTTTTCTTACTGCCTTCGATGTTGGTTGCCTGGAGTGTGTGTAGGGAAAAGCCTCCGTGTGTCTGTGTCCTAGCTGGTGGTGTCTGTCTTTCTGAGACAGAGAATTGGATGAGATGATCTGGCACTACTGTCAAAGTTTGCTCTTTTTTCCTTTAGGACCGGAAAAAGGTAGATCAGGGAGATGACTGAAGCGATGAATTTTCTACCTCTGACACCCACTTGCATGTGTAGCCCTCTTCTGGGAAATTAAAAACATAGCACAAAGCGTCAGCCACTCAGGCCTTGCAAACTTACACCCGTCCTGAGCTGTAAAAAACACTGCTTTCCTCTTGCTTTCTTGTTACGGGCTTCAGGCAGCGTTGCCTGTAGTCATAATGACTTGGCCAACTAATTCTGGCACTTACTAAACAGGAGGCAGAAAAAGAGAAGTATGTAAGAGGAAAAATACAGAAGAAAGAATGGTATCCACCTTTTGGAGGGTTAGGATTTAGTTGATGTTGCTAATAATAGAGATTCTGCATTCCATGTCACCAGCAAAACTTTATCTCTGCAGTTTTCATTAGTGGGAAGAGTGGAAACAAAAAATACAGTCACTTCTGATCCTTCCAGACCATCTGTCCTCATGGTCTTTTGACCCTTTTGTGTCTTCCACATAAACAATTTCCAGAAAGTAGTGGTAACTATTAACAGATAAAATTTACCAGTCTGAACATTTTTATAGCATCTGTCGTACTTCATTCTAAATCTCCTATTTCTAGAGCATTCTTGATTTTTTTGGGGGGGGGGTTTGGTTTGGTTTTTTTTTTCCCCATGGTAGCCCATGAAGGTACACAAAACCTTGAAGAAACTTGATTGGTTCTTTATATAATTTGGTATTTTAAAGTAAAAGTTATTTACTTCCTGCGTTTTTTCCCCTCAGTTTTATGACTGTTGCTTTTATAGGTGTGTCTCTGTGTAGTGGCCTGAGTTGGATTTCATTACCTTGGAAGACAGACCTCCACCTCACACTCTTACATTCATGCGCAGCTGAGCTGAAAGCTGTGCGTGTTTACTCGAGATGGAAAATGATAACATACATGGTCTGAGGAAAAAAATTAAGATTTTTTTCAAAATTGGGATATTGCAGTGTGATTGCATTATTGATGGGACACTAGTTAAAGTGTTTTGGTTACTTTCTTTTTTATATAGTTACTAAATCAGATTCCATTCTATGTTTGGGCATTCCTTTTTCCTTTACTATGTTTGGGCATTCCTTTTTCCTTTACAAACTGACACATTTTAGATACCTTGAAGCAAAGTTACTGAATGTTTTAGTTTTGCTATGGGGAAAAAGTAAGGACACTTATCTCTCTGCATTAATTGGTATTGCCAGGCCTGTATATAAATATGTCCAAAACCCTTCAGAGCAAAAAGAGCAAAAGCTTTCCAGCACCTGGCTTGTAGGAATATGCTGGGATTTATGGCAAAATGTATAAAAGGTTGCAGCAGATCTATGAAATCTACTGGTAAAATCAATAGTTAGTTTTTTTGTGGTTTAAACAAATTAAAAAAGCCCATGTCCCTTTCCTTAAATTTATGGCCTCACTTGAAGCCCGGTTTAATTTTGCCTTTCTGGAGACTTCAGGAGCCTTTAGAATATCACACTGATATTCTAAAAGGTGAGTGCTTACCTTTACGGGACATCTTAAGAGATAAGGAAAGCCTGTTGGATCATATTCTTCATCACTCTGAATCCACAATGAGTTTCCCTACAGTATTTATGTGATTCTTTTCACATCTAACTGTAAGTTGTTTCAGCAATGAAGCCTCCATCAGCTGCCTAAGGAAAGCGTCCCACATTTCGGCAGAGCTGTTTTCTCCAACACTCAGCTTCCATGCTCCCTCTCTCAGTTGAAGCCCTCACTCTTGGTTACGTCCTGTGCTGGCAGGTTGTGTATCTCCTCACTTGGAAAACCTGAGTTGACTTTTGAGGACATGGGGCTGTTGCCTGTCCATAGAGTTTGTTTCTAACTATTGTCCTCTTTACTCTCTCAGGCTAGTATGAGTCAGGGGCTGCCCTTGCTGTTTAAAAAGGCAGTTGCCTTGGAGGTAGGAGAGGGGACAAGTCCTGCTTTGCTCTTCCAGCACTATCTGTGCACCAGCTGTGATGTTCTCCTCCTGGATTCCCATCTTTGGGGCAGGGTGAGCTCCTTGCCTTGCTGATGAGGGAAGGAAGGGTGGCATTCCCAAACCAAGGAACCGACCTGCGTTCCTCCTGATAGGCAGAATAACTGCTGCTGTTACCACTGTTAATTTTAATATAAACATAGTTTTTGCTTGCATCTTTTAAAGAGGATCAGTGGGATCAGGCATAAGGCCATGGCTCTGCAAACAAAACCCCTTGGATTATGTATTCTGTTCAATGCTTGTATTGTGCCAGGCACAGTGGGTTCTTGCCCTAGACTGAAAGTGCCACTGTGTTATAACTAATAAATAATAACATCTGACAGTAATTGTTTCATTACTTTACTAGTCAGACCTTTTAGTGGGGGATTTGCTAATTGACAAACATGTTGTTCAGCTCTGCATTTCTATTAAGGAGGCTATACCAGGCTTTTCTGTGTATTTTTACTGAGATGGAGCCTTGAAGTCATTAGTCATCATAATTAAATAAAAAAAAAAGAAATAAGAAATTAGACAAATAAGTTGGACTGTAGTGCTTAATGGCTTGTTTTAGGATTCTTCGCCATGCTCCAGACAGGTGAAATAGATGATGAGGGATTTCCCACGCTGGTCATAGCCTGTGTCTCTAGGTGACAGGAGAGGTAGGAGGCAAAGGGGGGTGGCACGGTGGTCATCACAGCTTGGCTTTGACCTGCCAGCCCTTGCAGACACACAGCTGCCCTCCCCAACAGCCTGCTGGGGCATACCTGGGGTGTGTTGGTTCTCTCTGCCTTGACCACCTGAGACCACCTCGCTTGTGCCAGGGGCATGCTCCAGAGCACCAAGGGGCAAGTTAATTTTAAAAACAGAGGCGTGATACTAGTCTGAAAATGGAAATTCCCTTCCTGTTCTGCCACATGCTTCTGGTCATGCCTGGACCAAGTTGCTTCTCTCCCAGTTTCCGAAGAACCATGGAAATACTAATTTCCCACCACCTTGCCCTGTTTTCTCCCATAAATGTTCTTTCGGGTAATTCAGAACATTTCTGCACTTTACTGATAAAAAGTATTTCCTTCACCTCTGCAAAATGACCACCCTAATGTCCTCTCATGGAGGTGAAAGACCTGTTGACCCTGCAGTGATGCACTTTGCAAGAGTTCCCATCATGAATAAAAGGAGCAGTGATTCTGACTGGATTGCTGGGCTTGTATGTGGATCTCGCTATATTAATTTCTTGTTGCACACATGATTTTGAACAGGTTGGAAATTGTTTTCCTATTTTACGAATAAACCCTCCTTTGACAGAGAAATGCCACTTTTCTCCATGATATTTTTCAATTCAGTTTTTGTCTTCCATCCTGGTCACAGATTGGTATCTCATTACATTTATTAATTGAAGTGAGTGAATGCTGATTTGATGGGTTAGTCTCTGCTATTACTGTAACCCGACTCCCCTCCAATAAACTAGATAGCACAGGATATTTTTTTTTCAACTACAAGATATGAAGTGGAATGAAAATGAGAGGAAGTTATGCCATATGGTGTTCGCATTCCATAAATCACATTTCTTACTCTTCCAGCTGTGGGTCCCCTCCTGTGCCCGAGACATGATTTCTGTGGGCAGTTCTGATGTGATTCGTGGGCACAGAATGGCCCAAGCCCTGTCCCTGGCTGATCACACTCTCTTCTAACACTCGTTCTGGCATTCAAGAAAAAAATCATGGCATTTCAGCAACATCACCATTACATTTGTAGCTATAACTTCAGCCTGAGAGGAAGGCATAGGAAGATGGTCCGTGTTAGGATACGAGCACAAAACCAGAAGCGATTGAGTTGCATTCTCTCCAATCATCCCTGCTCATCCATCCATCGTCAGCTGAACCTGAGGATCTGCTCGCGTGCCTGGAGCAGCCTGCCGGGAGCGGTGGCAGCCAGAAGGCAATTGCTGCAATCGTTTATGCCGAGACCTTCCTGAACCCTCAGGATTGGGAGCCAAAAGGCATGTTTTCCACCTTCTGTTGGTGCTAGGCAGAGTTCACGTCTAGTGACTGGCTTTCCTGTGCTTGGGTGCCATCAGTGACACTTCTAAAACCACATTGAAACAGAAATTTAAAAATTAAAATAATTAAAAATCACGCTGAGATAAAACAAAGACCATTGTTAGGATCAAAGAGATCCAAAATTTCTTTGGATCAAAACTCGTTTTGCCATATGCTGCAAAACTCTCCCTTGAACTCCAGTTGAATCAGACTTTCACAGATCAAACTTATTTTATTTTGGGCAGTTTACAGATCTGGAGAATTTTGGGCAGTATTTTGTCCTCTGTGATGAGAACATGTAAAACAGTGTGATGAAGTAAAGCCAAACAAAGCTCTTAGTTTGCAAAACTCTGCAATGAAATTTTTGTGAACTTTGTTACTGATCTTGGAAGGCAGAGAATAGCTCAGTACCAGGTAGTCCTCAGCATCAAACGGTCCTCTTGTTCTGCAAGAAGTTTTGACATTTCAGTGTATTTTTCAACTATATTTTGATTTCAAAGTGAACTGAAGTAAGCTGAACCATGTTAGTAACTTCTTCTTATGAGAATTACCACTCTTAAGTTCATGCAAATAAAGTCACACAGGTGCTAGAATGTTTGCAGGACATCGCTCAAAAGCAAAATGGCTCTGTGCCCATTTAAAAGGTGCAAATATCCTACTTTGTAACCAAAAATGTCTTTAATTGAAGCATGACTTTCACTGACAACTTCTGGTTTTGTTTTCAGTATATGCCTTTGTGCTCAATTATGGGACAAAAATTTTCCATGAGCAGAATTCAAATGTGCTGTTTTAAATTCATATAGTGGAAAACTTTAGTGGGCACAGGAAGGAAGGTAAAATTAGCATTTATTCATTATTTAGCTACTTTTTAATATTTATGACTAACTCTAATTGTACTCCGTTTCCTTTTTTACTTTTTGAGAGTGACAGTATAGTTAGATTCTGTAGAAGTGGGATTTTGGGGCAAATAGCAGAATTGCTGATGTGTAGTGTTTAAAAACTGAGACTGACCAAAAAAACTTCTTCATTCATCTTATGATTCCTGAGCCTTCAGATGCCCTGAGATCTCAGGTCAAGTTTTCTCTAGGAGAACTAAAAACTTGTAACTTTGGCATTGTTATTTCTCCTACTGGAGGTACTGGGTCATTTGGCATCATTGTGGGATTCATTATAAAGTTATGAGAGCCAGAACAGCACATTGGCAGGCTTGTAGTCCCGTGGTAGTAACTTTGTGATCCTTTAAGTGTCTGAGCAGAGATGACAATGAAGAGTATCTGACTCAGGCCGAATTCTCGGTCTAGAATTTGAGGTGGAAAAAAAAGGGCTCATCCATTTTGAGGGCAAGATTAAGGAAACTAGGTTGGTCTTGTCTGTTTGCTGGTCTTTGAGGGTAGGCTGGCGGGCTGCAAGGATACAGTCTCGTGTGAGGAAAAAGAGCAAAAGCTTTTTGTTATACACAAAAAAAGGGGTTTGGTTCTTGCAAGGAATGAAGGAGGTGGTATGAGACTGTGGCTGTTTTGCCTCCTGTCTCACAGGCTTGGAGAAAGGATTCGGCTCCCAGATTTGCCTTCAGCCTCCCCTCTGCTCCAGAACACAAATCCAGAAACACAAATACTTACTTCATCCCATTACCCCTTGCTGGTTTATGGGTTAAGAAAGTCCCCAGGTAGTGCTCGTGAGTTTCTATTCCTCTGAGGGCAGGTAGGCACAAGATTGCTCACTCCCGAGAGGTGTGTGGGACACACATGGTGTGTTGGCGTGCCTAGCCTGGCAGAGGGAGGACAAGGACACTTCCTATTTTTGTGCAGGCAGTTAGCTCTAGACCACCAGGTTTGGCCCCAAAAGGCAGATGGGCGTAAGTCTGGGAAAAGCTTAAGTGGGAAAAGCCTTGGAAGAACTTAGGTCAGAGCTCACAAGCACCAAGGCTTCCCAAGACACGGGAGTTCGGGAAGCCAGACTTTACTCCTGCTCCTCGGAGAACTTTTTGTCTCCTTAGAAAATTTGTGTAGAAGAACTGAGCAATCCAACTGGAAACCATAGCAATTAGAGATGCACTTTGAAAGTATTAAGTGCTATAAAAGTGCAAAGTTCTGTGCAAGGTGAAACCAAAATTGGTGGATATTATGGCACTGATATCTCCGTGTCTCATTTTCCCTCCTGTAAAATTGTACCCTGTAATTTCCTAATGCATTTAAGCTAACTTTAGGAAAGTTTGAGAACTCTGGGAGTTTGATGATCCCACAGTAATACCCTTGCAGTAATAATGCAGGGTACGGGGATTGGGAAGTGACATTATAAAATAAGAAAACCACAGCTGGAATGTTAGATGGATAACAGCAGCAAATGCCATTTTCTTCATTCAGGTGAATGATGCAATCCTTTTGTTTAATCACTGTCCTTTTTTCCATATCCTTTAGTGTCTGTCAAAAGTACTGCTGTTATGGTATGCTCTGACCGAGTTCCCAAGTTCCCTGCAAGGGCAAGCAGAAGTCCAGGACGTGTTCTGCGGTCCTGGGAAGCATGGCAGGGTGTGGCAGGTCCTGCTCACCTAGGCATAAGCATGTGGCTTTCAAACACAGGCTTTGCCTTGCTGCTCCTGAGGGCGAGGATGGAAGTGAGAAGTGTGGGCAGCCAGAAACCAAGTGTGTTGTTGAGATGTGCTTCTTCCTGGGCTGTTGCTGGGAAGCCAGTCTGTGCGTGCTCCCCCGGCATGGTGAAGTTGCACCAGCTTCAGCAGAGATGGTTATCGTGACTAGCTGGCATGCCACTGTCTCTCAATTAACAAGGCAGGAGAGCGGCCAAGCACTATAGAAGCTTCCTTGTTTCGGGACATGATTTCTCACTTCCTTCTTACCCAGCCTTTGATTTTTCTCCTCCTGCTCTGAGAGGGCTGACAGTTCCCTTGTGTTTCAGGAGCACCCTCTTTCCCTAGTCTCCTGACAGATGCACTTTGCCGTTCTCTCCCATTTTAGAATCATAGAGTCATCTAGGTTGGAAGGGACCTTTAAGATCATTGAGTCCAACCATCAACCTAACGCTGACGAAACCACCTCTAAACCATGTCCCCAAGCAGCACATCTTCCCATCTTCTAAATACCTCCAGGGATGGAGATTCAACCGCTTCCCTGGGCAGCCTGTTCCAATGCTTGATAACCCTTTCGGTGAAGAAATTTTTCCTGATATCCAATCTAAACCTCCCCTGGTGCAACTTGAGGCCACTTGAGCCTCCCTTTTCATTCCCACTCCTCCCTTGCAGGGTCTCTGGCTGCCCATGATACTCCCAGCTCTCTTCCTGTCGTCTCCTGTGCAAAGAGCGCTAATGGGCACTTTTAAACCTTTCCTCTGTGCGCGCTGTGTCTATACCATGAATCAGTGGATGGTGATGTAGCTTGGTTGAAATCACAGGGATCACGCTGACCTGCGCTTGCTGCAGTTCTAGCGGTAGTTAATGAGCAGCTCTGGGAAGCCGATCCCAGATGCGGCAGGTGAAGCTGGGGAAGAAGGTGTACTGTGAGTTATTAATTGTGCATTTGCTTTAGCCTGCCTGATCCTGTAAATGAAGGTCTGGCCTTGTGGAGCCCCGTGTTGAACCCTGGAGATTACTGAGTAGGGTTATTTGTAGGTACTTTGGCACCAGTGTTCATATCAAGAGCTATTAAAAATAATGAGATGCTGCAGCTTTACTAATGGTTTAAGAGGTTCTCCTTGTATCTCAGTATGAAGCTGATGCAGCCATCTTCATGATAGCATCCCACAGTGTTTTGTCTTTATGAGTACATCTTGTTCTGGCTTGTTTCAGAAATCTGCTCTTAGCTCTAAGGTCTGCAATTGTTGGCCTGTAATTAGGACCAGTATTACGATGCTATTACTGCACTGGTCTGAACTGCTGGCTATTTTTAGATATGACATTCTTCAGTGGTTTTTTTCATAGCTTATTTCTCTCACCATGAAACAGCAGGCCTCTGAGTATAAAATAATGCTGATTTTTAGAACAATCAGTGCAGACTTACGTAGATACCAGTTAGACAGTATTTACATAAATGTATCTTTAGATGGAGACCATGGTCCAGTCCCAGGCTGAGGGGGACTGTGGTCAATATTTCTTTCTGGTGGCTTGAAATACTAAGTATGGGCCTTGCTTGTGAGCCAGGTAGTTGACTGGATTTACACTTAATCTGCAGCAAAATCAGAAACTCAGCAGGCACACAGGTCATGTAGGTAACATCTACCATAACTGAAACTATGAACCATTTGTCAAGAAGCTAAATACTGTTAACATCTTATTGAGAAAGAGCCAAGTTTATGCCTTATGGAGGACTAATAACAAGAAGCTTGATCTCATGAAAACTTGGGTAGAAACTAGGACATGTGCTGTGTCTGAACCCTACAAATAATGTCTGAGCTCTCTCAATGTGCATCTTCTCTTTGAATAGTAAAATGTTAGCCCTCCGGTGGCTGTAGCATCCTTGAGTCCCAGTTAGTGCTAATCATAGATCGTGAAGCTTTTGTAAATAAGTGCCAGCTTCATATTTTGGAGATCTTCTTTGAACGCCCTTAGGTTTTATTCACAAATAAAACTATATTCTCTTTTCCTTTCTCAGCACTGTCATGAACTTGCTTTCTGTTACATCTCTAAACCAAGAGGTACGAGATGTAAAAACCCACTGAGCCCGGTGAAGAAAAAACTCATGCAGCTATTGAAGATACAGTTCTTGATTCTGCAGGAGAAACTTTTAAGACTTTAATATCCCAGAGAACAGGCTGGTCTGCTTAAAGGCGCAGACTGAATGAGAGGTAATTAAAGCTAAATTAGAAACAGGCCGTTTCCATCTGTGATTCTAGAATCCTAGAAAATACTTACTTTAGAAAGGAAGGCATCAGAGCACAGAATTAGAAAAACAGAAATCGGGAGCCTGTCTCCAACATGGATGTTCACTGCCCGTGTGTACTAAACTCGTCATCGCAAAGAAAGATAGAAATGAGGTCAGAAAACAGAATGGAATTCACTCTAAAATAAAGCTAGATCTGGGGAGAAATTTTCATAGAAATAGAAATACTTGAAAGCTTTAATTTTGGAAAAAATCCCAGAAGTGAGAACATGCAGTTAATCAGTTACGATGTTGCAATTAATATGAATTATTTTTTATAATTTGATAGCATTTAGAGGTATCAACAACAAATGAGCATTTCATTTTTTCTGTAGAATCTGTCATTGTTTTACTTATACTGGCTGGCTAGTTATTGCTTAAATCTCAGGAGTGTTACAAAGCTTGATTTATTAATGTGTTTAAAGAGCTTTGATGCTCTGTGCTAAAAGATGGCATCAATGTAAAAATAATGATAAGGACTTAAATTTTAGTATCATTTCTGTATTTTTTTAGTTGATTAATCTCTCTAATGTGCGTCCCCATGACCATTTATGAAAATGTGCATATTTTCAGTTTCAGATTTCAATAATTTGTACACTGCTCTAGTCTTTTACACTGTGCTTCAGAAGGAAATTTAGGGATAGTTTCAAAACTTGCATTTCTATATAGTGGCGTTTTAAGCCTGCCTTACATTTCAAGTGAGAGAAATACATCCTGAGGTATGGCTGACCAGGACTGAAACTGCTGCATACCATGAACAGAAAAGCATGTGGCAAGCTGTAGGTCCAAGCTCGTGACCCCACATTCTAGAGGGCTGCCAGCAGCTTTCCCTGCAGAAGACACGAGTCCGTTCTGCGGATGGAGAGAGGATGTTTCAGCCCTTTCATAGAGGCTCCGTATCCAGCTGTCGGAAGAGAGACCTCATGACTGGAGTGGCTGAACATTGTGAAACTCCTGAGCACCTCCAGCTACAGCGATCACGGCCTCATTTCTCTGTCTGTGAACATGAGCCTCCTCCGTAGGTAATGCAAGAAATTAATAGCACTGATAAAACTATCCTGTGGACGCTCATGCGGAGACATGAAATGCTAATGTGGTGGTTCACCGGAGTGAAAAACTGCCTCACTTCAATAAGGGACTGCAGCTAACAGACCAGAAAGATTTCTCAGGCTAGTTTTCTTCTGTTTGATTACTCTGCCCCTGGAAAGCAGAAGAGAAACCCTCCTAAAAAAATTTGGCTACTAACTAAATTGAGGTGTAGGGGCTTTTTTAAATTTTTTTTTTTTTAGTTCTGGAAATATCTCTTCTCTTTAGGGAAATAAATATATCTTTACTAACCTTGCCAGGAAATACTGCTGAAGATCATCAGCTCTTTTTAGCATTTCATTTCTAAATGCATACATGTGAAATTTCTAGGCCTCAAAGAGCTTTCTCAGTGATAAATATAACTCTTCATTTTGCCCGACGTCACAACCCGCTTGTCTTATGTGTGCTGAATCTAGAAACTTCTTTCCAAACTTCTGGAATTTGTGTACCCCATCGTATCTCGTCCTGTACCTCATCGTATCTCATCCCCAACTTGAAGTTCAGCTGGTTGGGGCCATCAGTTAGAGCAGTTCTTCCCCCTGCCCCTCCTTGCGTGTGCGTGTTTGGGAGGGCAGGAGGACTGGGAGGACTTTGTGGGCACCACGTGTGCATCCCCTCCTTCCTCTCGCTGCCCCCACTCTGCTACTGTAGCTCCTGGCTTCTCCAGAGGCTGCCAGACCTTGGCTCACCCAGCCTCTCTTCTTTCTGCTTCCCCCTACGCTAGAAGGTGCATGGGGCAGACACCCCTCCTGCCCCATTCCTGCTGTGGCTTTGTCTTGAGGAGTCAAAGTAATTTTATGCCAGATCTTGCATTTTGAGTTCTTGGCTTTCTTGGCCATTGGAAGCCCACAGGAAAGTGCAGTGTATGGGGAGAATAAGGGTCTCCTGGAGTGTCCTAGAAAATGGAAGGCTGCTGGCTCCCATTGGGGTGCTCCAAGCTCCAGAATTGAATACCGGGCACTGCCAATCACTCAACCTTTGTTCCGTGACAAAATACAGCTTGGGGATTAATATGGTGCAGGGAGACAACTCCAGCTGCTTCTGATTTCCTCACTAGGAGCCCATCTGTCTAGCTGCCAGCTTGTGATAGAGTTGTATTGCTAGTTGCGTTGACTCATACTCTCTTTCCTAATGATGCACAGAGATGAATTACCCATATGTTGTTTCCAATGCATGTATCTGCCTTTCATGCAGTCCCTCCTGAGGGGTTATTGACGTTCCTGTGGAGAGTAAGAAATGGATGGGACTCTTGCAAGCAGCCTCTATACTAATCTGTGAAGAGATCCTGAGGAGGGAGCTGGGAAATTGTTTCCCATCCCTTACAGTGTTGTGTGATATATGTGCATACGAGTTCTCTCTAAATGGGTTTTCATTTCTTTTTGATTTCTTCATTAGAAGGTGTGTCACACATATCTTCTTCCTATTGCTTATGGCTAATATGCAGCTGGGCAAGTTTTTCAGTGTTATGTCAAGACTGGAAAATAGAGGAGAGTGAACTGACTCATTCTCAGCGCAGATAAAAAAGACTTGGGAAAAATATCCCGAATATGCCTGCCCCCTTTACCCTGAGGCAGTGGTTGCACCCATGGGCCACCGAAGGCCTCAGTTAGACTCCCAAATAATGGCAAAGAGTCATTATGTGCTCATTTATGGTACTTGTTTTATTTGTATTCGTTTGTTACCGTTCGTTGTTACTTCAGCATTCCAGACATTTGCAGTGAGTATTCTGAGTTGCTTCTTAGTTGCTCCACTAAGGGCTAAGCAACGTACAACACCGTTAAACAGAGCATCTTGCTTCGATCATATTATACTATGTTTTGCTTTCTCACCAAAGGCTCTTGACTTTTCATTAGGTTTTTAAAATACTGATGTTAACCCTAAGTGGACCGGGATCTGCGTGGTGAGAGAGAAATGCTATCTCAGGCCATATTGCCACAGATGAAACATAAAAGTACTCGAGCTCGTTGGATTCGTTTTTCAAGAGAGCCAAGTGGCTGGATCTGCTGCACCGTTTGCTCGCAGCAGCCAGAGCAGGACGGTCTGTGGTGGGGCCCAGATACGGTATTTGTCAGTGAGGCTGCTCCTTATCCTTGCAGAGCCTTACATCTTCTGGCTTCAATGATTTCTAGATTAGAAAAATGCCTCATTAACACTTGTTACTTTTAGTAGGTTTGTTTTGACTGGACACAGTGACATGATAGGAAGTAACAGGACTTTCTGTAGAGAAACAAAAAGTTTCACATTCTTTATCTTAGCTTAATTTGGCAGAATAGAACCTAGCTTTTGCAGTATTTTGGACTTTGAGTATTTATTCATTCTTAATTATGTTAAACCCCTTTACATGAGTATATCCTCACTTATGCTGTACGGATATTTTAAAAATGCTTAATTCTTCCCTAATTTCATTTTTCCAGAGTCCTTACGATGACAGAATCAGAGAATAAAATTCACTGGCAGTGTGGTGGTTCTGTCTTGCGGTTACGTGTGCTTTCCAGTAATCAGAAAAGTTTTGCCTTTGTACTTTGTCAGGCCAACACTCTGGTAAGAGGTGATGTGATGCTGATTTCATAGGCTGGTCGGTCTGTTTTAAAAGAATTGAATTACAGTCTGAGGCAGGCGCAACATGTCAATAAATAGCAGTGCTGTCTGCAGATATTTCTGGGGTTTGGTTTGCTTGTTTTTTTTTTTTTCTGTTTCATTACTTAATGAAGGAAACAGACTACTTAAAGGCAAATAGGAGTTACTAATTTGGATCACACTGGTAGTTCTCCAACTCTAGTTATGATCACAGCTAAGTGCATCAGAGGAAACTATTATAATATGCAGCATAGAGCGTACTTCATAACTTGTCTCCACAAAAATGACCTTTTTAACCTCTTCTGTCAGCCCCCCTTCCCCCCTCCAATTGTGAAGATGTAGTTTATAACATTACTTCCAAATTTTCTATTTGTAAGCTGTGCTATTGTTCCTGGGTTGTTCTTGTGCAAAATTGTTTGGGTCCACGGGTCCTGCTTGTTCCCCTGTCTGAAGCCATTTTCTAACCCTGCAGGTTAGATCCTGACCATCTGGGCAGAATTGAGGTGGCAGCTGATGCCCAGGGAATGACGACAGATAGAGGATGCCTGAGAGATGTCTGTGAAGGGATGTCTTTAGGACAGAAAGAAACCCTGCAGGAAATCTAGGAATAAACAGATTAGGGAATTACAGAATCACAGAAGTGTAGGGGTTGGAAGGGACCTTTGGAGATCATCTAGTCCATCCCCCCTGCCAAAGCAGGTTGGACAGGAACGCATCCAGGCGGGCTTTGAATATCTCCAGAGAAGGAGACTCCACCACCTCTCTGGGCAGCCTGTCCCAGTGCTCTGCCACCCTCAAAGAAGTTTTTCCTCATGTTGAAATGCATAGCAAGGAAATCAAGTGTCAAACTGGGCAGGACGTAAAACTTCTTTGTGAGTTTTATATTCTTGGAATATAATTGTGTCAGATGACAGTGGGATGTGTCTCAGGCTGAGTGGAAATACCTTGGCTGCCTATGACTCTGTGGGAAATCCACCAACCTCTAGTGAACATTTTCTTGCCAGCTCAGGTTCGCCGCTCCTTGCTGCATTACTGGCTACCTGCGAGTCAGGTGTTCACAGCACACTGTTGACATTTCACATCACCCAAGTGAGTGTAACAGGATTTTAAGGTGCTTGATCTCATCCAGACCATTCGGCAGCCAAACATAAAGGCTGTGAACTTCATTTCCTCCATCCATCAGGTCTCTGCTTGCACAGACATCAACGGGTGACAGCAACATGTTGAAACATGTGCTGGCGCAGGAGGCAACTCCACAAGAGGTGGGGCTGGCCACGCTTTAGAGGCCGTGCACTTCGGCTAGTCCAGTGAGAAAAAAAAAACCCAAATGCAATGGGATCAGGTATTTTTGTACATTCTTGTAAACAAGCAGAATTGCATCAAAATCCCACTTCCTTGAATGCCAGAGGAGTCAGCCAGTAACCCAAGGCAGTGCCCTCGCTCACATCCCCGACACTCGTGACAGCGGTTAAGTCCCCGAGGCTTGCTCTGAAAGCTGCTTCAGTCACCTCCTGCTGCACTTGTTCAGCCGTGCTCGAGGTTTCTTCTGATGCAAGGCCATCTCTTCAGGCTTCTCATGCTGAGCTGTCACTCACGCACGCATGGCTGACCAAAGCCATTCTCTGCAGAGCTTCACCGTTCAAGGTTCAACAGCCTTTGGCCTTTCCCCGGTTTGGGAGGGGAGGAGGGACAAATACATACATCTCTGCCAACAAACATCTGTCAAGGACTGTTTAGCTCGCTGGTCCCCAAGGCAGCTCTGTGTCTCTTTAGCTCCTTCACATTTTTTTTAGGTTTCTGTGAATTTTGGATTTTCTGTGGGTTTTTTAAATCCTTTTATGAGTCTAACTAACTACTTGCCCGTAAAGGGATGTGATACAACCAACCCCTCATTGGTTTTGTGGAAATTTCTTCTGAATTTAGCTGGAAGATTGAACACTTCCAGACATAAATACGTTAAACAATACATTTACAAATACCCGACTTATTAATTTCAACCAAAACTTTTCAGTGTTGGCTGCCTTGCAACTTTTGCTGGGTCAACTGAAACTGCACTCTTTCTGCAAACAAACTCTTTGTTAATATACTGACCCGGTCTTTCATGGTAGTCCAGTCTCCTGTTTACAGCAAGTAGAAACCAGCTATGCCTTGATAAAATACGCATGTTTCCTATGGGTTTTTTTAATCAATTTTATCAATTGATAAAAAATTGAGAAATTTTATCAGTTTCTCATCATTGTCATGGAAGCACTACTCTGGAAACATGAGAAGTGTGTGCATCTGTCAGACTTTGATTAGAAAGGTTGAGTATCATCAGTTAAACCAGGAGATCCGTGAAGTGGACGCTCATTAGGAATTGAGGAGTACTCACTGAAAAGTTAAGTGAACTGGGGCACACTACATGTTTCCCGTTCTGCCCACTACTCCCAGATGGAGTAGAAGAGATGGATGCTGTTTCCCAGACAGGTGCATCTTGTGGATTAATCCCTTTAGAATTATTTTATACTAGATCCGTGGCTTACAATGTCTTAAATAACTTATTTTCCTAAATATGCAAGAAACCATTTCCATCTTTGATAAAGATGTCTTCTAGTGCCTTTTTTTGGTGTTACTAAAGCAAACCATTACCATTTAAATGGCCTTAAATGAGGCAGTTTGTCTAACAACTGAAGAGCAACAAAACCAAAACAATGTGCTTCTAATACGTACTCCAAACACATGCATAATATGTAAAGATATTTCAAGAACCTAGTTAGATTTGGCATCTTTTAATTAGAAGCTTAACATTGAGCTGTACTAATGCCACAATTAACTTGGACTGTTACTAATGAATTTTCTAAATACATTTTTATGCAAGTTGTTACTACCCGACTGCCAGAGGCAAGGGAGTGCTGGGGAACCATACAAGCAGTTGCAATAATGTCTGGGACTAATTGCCTCTTAGGTCTTGGCCTTGCCAATTGCTTGGTTTTCATCAGCTTCAGTTATTTATTTTTCACAGAATCAGAGGCAGAAAATATGAAAGCAATCAAGTAGGTTTGCTTTTGAAAAGCATCATCTGTTGTTCGTTTTCGGGGAGTGCTGAGGCAGTGGTGTCTTTGGGCTGCTGCAGATGGAGTCCAGTTTCTGGCTTACTTGGACTTTGTGACTTGAGTTGTTTCTGCCAAGACACTCCACAATATTCATTAATTTTTAGCTACATCAAAGTTTGCGGGCAGGATGTACAACTTCTTTGAGGCAGTGTTTAGATGTATTATGTCCCCTCTGCCAACTTTTGTACTTAGCAGCCGTGAGTCAGATATTCCAAAGTAATGAGATTAAAAACAGTGATTTTTTTCTCTTTGCCATCTGTTTTATGAGTTGTCAGGTGACACTCTTGACAGATTTTTAGCTTTTCTTTGTAATCACAAATTTACAGTATTAAAAAATATGAAAGCTGAGATTCTCAGTTTTGTCATTCTGGGACTGGAAGCTTTGAGAAACCTTAAATGTCAGAAAATTTGGATAAACTCATGAGAGTTGACAGGGCTGCGGTGGGACAATAGAGCCCTCCCTCATTGCTGCATGCAAACCTGCAGGAGCGCTTGCATGCTTCTCCCAGTGATGTCAAGGGATCAAAGTTTGTCAAGAGATCAAGGTCTCCTGACCCAAGAACCCAAGAGGACACAAGCCCCGAGTGACTGACAAGTAAATGAACTAAGGAGACACACAGCACGAGTGTGGTCCCCTTGGAAGGGTTGTGTGGAATCCCAACCACTGTTTGACCGTATCCATTGTGTTGGCTAGCTGTGTATGGATGGGGAGTTGAAGAAACTACCTCCTTCTCAACTGTACTGAATCCGTGTCAAAAATAGTTTACTTGGCCCATGTCCAGCTGTCCTGTGGAGACAGCTGGTCTTCACATACCTCTTCTGAGTTATGTGCCATGAGAACTCTTACTCTTGGTCGTGGTCTGATCGAACCTTTGTCTGGGACAGTGCTGGAGTGTTTATCTGCCCTTGAAGAAAAGAGAAGAAAGTAATATCTGAATTTCTTCTCTTGTAACAAGCGTAGGGATTTACTTGTTCTTAATAACGAACTGTGCAACACTAGGAAAACAGTGTTTACAAGACAGAGCTCCTGATGGCATTCAGAGCTGGTTTTCAACTCCTTGTCAAAATGCCTGCAGTCTCAGCTATCAGGGCACGAGAGTAAATCCTAAAATAAGCAATAGTGGCTTGCAGTTGCACATTCTGACCCGCTTCAGATTTTTTAGCTGCCTCCAATAAGGAATTAAAAACAAAGGGGCGCTGTTAACCTTGTATAATTCTTACACAATGACCAAATTGGAGAATGACTAGAGAAAATGTCGAGAGAGAAATTATGCTTGCATTTCACAGAAAAAAAGTAGAAAGTCGTTATCTTTCTGAATTTCCATGTTTGTATCATACTTGAAATTGATATTTCCTAACATGATTTAAATAAGTTGTGAATGTACTTGTCTGATTTTAAAAACCCAATTGTTTTATCCCAAGGAAGATCTGTGCGTCATCTGAATGACACACATTTTGGGACCTGCTTGTGTTCTGCTGAAAAGCCGTTAGACTGAGGATGAGGAATGGCACATGTTAGAAACTCAGCAATGTAATTATGTGCAAGAACTCTGCTACAGCCTTTGGTGATAAACTACAGTCTAGATCCAGTCCTTGAGGATCCAGACAGTATTACTTTATGAGTTACTTAGCCTGACTCACTGCTGAATCGCTTCTCTGTAGTCTAATGCTGTGTGGCATGCTCCCATCCTGGGGGAAATGTGAAGGCAATGGCCAAAAGAGCAAGTGTGTGATAAAACCGTTTCCTTTCAGTATTTGTATTACAGTCTCACTTCCTTTTTTTAGGTGTGTGCAAGTGAAAAGTGTCAGCTTTTCATGCAGAACTCAAATATACTCCTTTCAATCAGCCAAGCTAAGACTTGGTGACACGTATTAAAAAACAAAATCCCAACAACCAAGTATCTGGTAGTGTAGGCATTTGGGTTATGATGAACATGTGTTCTTTGGTCCGTCCAGGCATGTGGAGTCCACAAGCTGTGTTCTGGAATTGGTGGAAGTTGAGAAATGAGCATTTAGAGCAAGATGTGTTCACTGTATAGAAAGCTTGATTTCCCCACGCCCAATGACGCTTTCACTTCGTATCAGCTCTCTCGCTTGTGCATGATGTATATGCTGTTCCTGTGACTCTCCATCGGTGCTCGCGTGCTAACAACCAGCTACTTGTTTGGTGCTTATGGAAGTGGGTTGGCTAAAGGGAAGGATGTCAAGGAGAGGAGGCAAAAACCACACACAGCATGCAAAGAGGGCTTGAGAGGAAGAGGTGGGTCATTGTCTTCTCCTCCTTCTGTTCTGGCAGGTGCGTCAGATGTGCAAGAAAATTGCCTTTTTTTCCTTTTTTTTAAAGTTACTAGAGGGGTAGAACAATGAGAGCTTTAATATTACCAATGATCTGAGAAGATCTGGACCTGTGCTGAGATTTGAGGTAGGTATCATATTTAGTATATGCTCAGAGGAAATTTTAAGTGGTGAGTTGTCTGTACTTCTTACTGAACCCCTGAATCCTTGGAGAAGATAATCTGATTACAGAAGACTAATGAAATTTGGAGGGAAAATGGAAGAATTGGGGAAAACAATGGGAGAACTAACAGGCTGAAGGAAGCCAGCTTTTTCTCAAAAAATTAAGTAACTTTAGGGAAAACCAGGAAGCCCATACTGAACCTGCTACAGGTAATTGTTTATTTTTGATGTTATGATTCACATGGATTGTTCTGAAAGTGGCTGGCAGAGTTACCTCTGTTCTCATACCTCGGTCCAGCTTACTCACTGGCTACCAAAGCTGGTAAGGAGAATAGGACCTAACTTTTGTTGAAGTATTGACGATCCCAGAAATTTTCTTTTCTGGATTATTTTTAGGCATGTCAAACTGTCTTGAATGAACTAGTGCATTCCTCGATGCACTTATAAGCCAGGTCTTTGACTTCTCTGAGTTTCAGTTAGCAAAATCTGTATTCTCTAAGTTTTACTCAAAATTAGATGTAGCCAATCACATTTGTGTAACTGTTTCTTTTTCTTGAAAAACGGGATAATAATTAGCATTTTCCTCTTGTGTATTTGATTTGCTCATGTGGAGCGCAAGCCAACCCTACTTGAGACTGGTTATTTTGGTAGAATGGCAGGTGCTCATCTATGGTCTTCGTCGAATGAAGACCCCGGGGAAAAACTTGGATACTATGTTCAGGTGAGGGACATTGTTCCTCTCTGTCCCCACACCTAATTTAAAGAACCCAGGCAACCGGTAAGCTGGTGAGAACAGATGTTTTGGCAATGCGGATTCCACTTATGACTAGAATAATTTATATGTCAGTGTACCACGGCGATCTGAGCCAGACAGATGCTTTAGAGATGCCGCAGAGCCTTCTTTTGCAGGTGACATGGGCAGCTCAGGTGGCAAGTCTTCCTCAGGCAACCCCCAGGTACTGGCAACCCCCAGACATTTGGCACAAAAGTAGCTGGAGGTGGTGAGTGGGCCTGTGGATTTGAGATCCCTGAGGAACTGACCTAGAAGAGGCTGAAGGCAACTTTAGCTGCTGTGGGACCCTTGGTGGCAGCCATTTGACTGCTTCTGAAGAGTGGGTCAGGTAGGACTGGTTGAGGTAATCTTTCAGCTCCCCACAGATTTACATCTGTATTTGCCTTTTCTGTGGCAGTTCAGATACAGCAAACGCCTTTGTTTATGTGGGAGTTTATGTGGGAGTGAGGAGGCTTGTGAGTGCACTGGTTGCAAAAAAACTGCTTTGGAGAGTGGCGGTAAGTCTCCAGCCTTCTGCAAATCAGCTAAAATGTATCGGTCTATTTATTTCAGCCTTTCCTAATTCCTGGGAGGGATTTTTTACCAGACAAGGGCCCAAGTCACAGACTCAAAGACTTGCAGCTGAATTTTGTCTTTGTCTCATCACATGCCTATTGGTAAGCCATCTGCAAATAAGATAATTGTCTGTAATTTGGGTTATCTCATCTAAAGACCTCAATTTCCATTGCTAAAAAGTGAGCCTAATGCATATGACACAAGGATATTGTGTAGAATAACTCACCGTATCTAACTGTTGAAGAGCTCTTTGCAGGTGTAGAGTGCTTGTAAATGGCTGATTAGCGTTATTTAACTGTACTTCCAGCCATTAAAACTCCACTGTCCCAAATGAAACCGAATCAAGCTTTTATTCTAACCTGTACAGAGAGAATAATTTTTCCAGCCATAACTGTGTGTAACTTGCCATTTTCTCCCATCTGATCCACTTATTAGCTCTTGACAGCGAATTGAGCTCAATCCCATCTGTCTCGGCAGCTCAGGTGTTTCTAGACTTCATCCTGAAAATGTCTGTACACAGTTAACGCATTAAATCCACATGTTGTTTAATGGAGCAATTGTCCCATTTCAGGCAGTTGAGGGGTGAAAGCCCTATTCAGTAAGTAGGGGTACAGGTTAAAAAAAATCAGTATATACCAACTCAGCAGGAAGCTTTTTAGACTGGTAGAAAAGGGATGTGATAGATTGGCTGCTGAGGTAGTAGCTCACCTGTTGCAGGCATCACAAAGCTGCAGAGAGCCTTTCTTCAAAGAAGGTACCGGCTTTGTAAGTTCACGTATACTCCAAAACAGCACATGCTTCATCTCTGCATATACCAAGACGCAACAAACTAGGATAAGACAGGATTTTCTTGCTTCTTGGTTTCACTGGCTGGAGACAAGTTCGTTATTCACTTACTCAGAACAAGTGTCAGAGCAGGCTGTGGAAAGTAGCACAAAAAATGCCGATCATTATCTGTAATTTCACTGTGATGTTTATTACCGTGTTTCACAAAAGTGATTTCCTTTATGAGACAATTTCATGCCTTACTAATTCCTAATGCATCTTGCTGCGACCGTCAAATGTGTAATTTTAGAAGACATTTCCACAAAATCCTTTTCAGTTCTCAAATTTTAAAATACTCAATACACTCCAACATGAATATCATTAGGCTTTAGAAACTACAGATCTACTGTGCTTACTTTTGAATTTAATTTTCTAAAAGAAGTCAGTTACGTATAGCAACACATGATTGATGATACTTCTGTGGTGGAATCCAGTTACTTAATTCAGCAGAAGTTAACTTTTCGAGGCCTGCAGTGAGAACACATTATCTTGCAAGAAGTTTTTGGCGGTTTCCTATTTTCTCCTCGTTGCACATTTCAGAATTTGGTATGCTATGCTGCAATCCTGTCTCTACAAGCTTGGTTCCTACTCTAGATGGATGGTGTATTCTCATTTATACCCTTGAGGCGCTGTGGCTGAGCTTGCCTTCTAAGCAAGAGAGCAGAGGCTTGACCTAGAGCTCTTTGAAATCAACGTTTCTGTTTACTCTTATTGGGCTTTATACCAAGTTAACAGCGTACTCCAGTCAGCTGCAACAGCAGCACAGCCCTTGCCCCAACTTTTCCTGCCCAAAGCCCGGCAGAGAGCAGGTTGTCGTAATTTCTTTCATCCTTTTGCCAGTTTTTGGGTTTTTTTCAGTTCAGCCTGAGTGTCTGCTGTCTGATGTTTCTGCCATGGGATGTATGTTTTAGAGTAAACAAGGTTTGGTTTAATTCTCTGAGGTAAATGACCTATAAAAAAAAAAATAGTTGCTCGGAAAAGCTAATTGCTCTTAGTCAGTCTAAAATGCACCAGTTAGGGTGTCTCATGGTGGAGCTGGAGGCGTGTGTCTGAGCCCCGTGCTCCGCTCTAGTGTCAAAGGCTGTTCCTAGTGACCGCAGCTGGAAACGGGTACGGTACCTGCTCCCTCAGGGCCAGCAAAGCAACGGAAGAGGACACGGCGCTAACCCCAGCCACCCGAGCTCTTCTCCTGCAAGCTACAGAAAGGAGCATGCTTGCTGCACTGTCGGAATTGGGGATGGGCCAGGAAAACAAGGAATCAATCGGATAGGCCTGAAGCTGAATGTGTAGTTTATTTAGCAGTGTGAAGTTTGTATTAATATGGAAGCAGGAATGCACACGTGTCGGAGAGCTGGAGGAGGGAGAGAGAAAGGAAAGAAAACTTCACAATTAGTGGAAAACTAAGAGTTAAAAACCTGTATGTTCAGATCTGATGCTTAGTAGTTCTGAATGATGACGAATGGAAAGCTAGAACCCCCTGAACCTAAATATCCTTGTATTGTACTTAGTCCTGCTAGAAGTATGGGTAAATCCAGCAAAAGAACTTCTGTACTTCGGTGGCCACAGATGAAAACATATCTGTGTAAATCCTTTCGCCCTTTCCTGCCCACCTTGCCCACCTTGAACTTCTAACTAGGAGGAATCAGGAAGGGACTCTGTGTTGGATTTGCAGTAAAATTTGGCCATGTGTCATGCCAGACAATATCTGTATTATGTCGCCTTGATTAAAAAATGGACTGCTGTATCAATAAGCTGCTGCCTATCATGATGTCGGTCTGCACAGTGCCGTTAATGTGGCAGACTTTAAGAAAAAGAGTTATAACCTCCTTCCCCTTGATCATTTTATTAAATCCAGATTGATCTTTCATCCAAAATGTCAAGGAACCTGCCAGCAGCTTAGCAATTAGTGAGAATAATGACCTGCTGTAAAACAAACAACGGTGAATTAAAAGTACAGGTCTTGTCTGCCTTTGCCAACAAGATACAGAATTTATTTTTTTTTTTTTTTTGCCGCTGTTCTTAATTCTCATCTTTAAAAAAAGACATAGATACTAAGAAGAGTCTGTTAATTGCAATTGAACTTGGGTTCCTATTTGAGCGCTCAAAGATTTTGGCTCACAAATAGGGACAGCTCTATGCTAGGTCTGCTGCAGTGATTCTGGCCCCAAGCTTTTCACTCTGCTCCTCTTCAAAGGTTTCTGTCCCTGCTTCTGGGATTGCTCGACTAATCATAAAGCAGCTGCAGATCTGCTTAAATCATAGCTGGATGCACTGGAAAAGACCAAAACTGACACCAGTTTATGTTAATTTGCCGGAGTGTACAGCATCTACCTCACCAGGAGCTAAGCTGGTTCTGTAAGGAGGGAGGCAGGCACCTAAAATGGGCAGATTGTTGGGACAGAAAATTCTTCTAAGATTTCCTGAGCTCATCTGTATCAACTAATGAGTCAGAGCTTTAATTCCCAATGAATTAAACAGATCAACTCCAAGAGAGTTTTGTACTTGAGTAGTTTTAAGAATCCAGCCCGTAAGTTATTTTGGTGGTAGGACTGAAGCTGCTGAATCACTTAGACTTTGCAGTATTGTACCTAAAATACTGTAATTGCATTTAAAAATTCATAAAACTCAGACACTATCTGTAAAAAATGTTCTCGACAAAAAAACAGTGAATAGTCCTAGTGAATGCACTGTTTCTGGTTCGTATTTATAATTTAAAGGGTTTTATTTTAAAGGTTAAATGCTTTACATTTTTGGACAAACATGGAAGTGAAACTGTGTTATATTTAAGTGTAAATTTTAACAGCACTTCTACTTTCCTTTCATGTTGACACAGACCATGTTGGTAAGATTTTATCTGCATAAAAGATACGAAACATCCCTATTACAGTACCAGGGAAGATGGGTGAAAACAAAACTCTCACTTCGTTAAGTGAAATCAGAGTTCTCCTAGTGTGTTTAAGAATATATTATTTCTTTGTAAAAAATCTTCTTCTTTCCCTTCAAATAAAACACCAGAATCTCCTAAATAAGAGAGCAAAAGGAGGCACTGTACTGGCATAAACGTCTAAACACCATTGGAGACATTATTGCCTGAACAATGTGGGTTTATTTGCTTGGATTATTTGGCGTGCGAAGATACATCAGTGGTTTCTCATATGTTTCTCATATTATCATCAAAGCCAAAACTAATCTTTGTCAGATCCTATGTGGGAGAACTTTAAGGCTCCCAGTCACTTGAATACAAGTCCCAGCTTCTTGCTTGGCCTCTCTAAGAAGGCACATCAAGAGGTCTTTTTCACTTGTTTTTGAAACACTGGGCCTTTCCTGACTCTCTGTGCTGTCTTCTCAGAGCTACTAAAGCAGTGGCATTGCCAGCGTAGCAGCCATCTGCCCCCAGCCCTGCTCCCGCCATCCCTCGCTCCTGTTGGCCCCACAGTCTCCATCACTCTCATCTTGGGCAGAGGGTGCGAGCAGCATCCCTCCTAACACACAGGTTTCTTGGTCAGTGGCTTCCTACTGGCTCAGAAAGATGCACCATCGTTTTTCAAATGAGTGTTATTTTCAAGGGATAAAATGGCAAATGGCTGTTTGGGCGATAGCTCTGGGGTACGAGCCCAGCTGTGAGATTCGTGGTGGTTTATGAGCATCTTCTGATTTCAGACGGGTGCTTTCCATGCTGCTTATGTCTGTTCAAATGCTGCGTGTTCTGTGCTTGGAGACATTTCCTGACCACTCAGTTGAAATTTGTGATTAATTAGATATCATCAGGTTGAAATGTAGTTAATGACAAAAACAGAGGTCATTGTTTCAAGGCTGATGCTTGCATACGCAATTTTTTCCTGTTGTTTCCCCCCCTCCCCCAATTCTACTGTTGAAAAACAGCCTGTTTTCTGTTTTGCTGTGGAAAGACTCCATACAAAGAGGAGACACAGCTAGAACTCAGTTGTGTTGTCAGAACTCAAAACGTTGTCAAGTGAAAGTGTGAGAAAATGAAGAAAAGGAAATAGGTTTTTCACTACCTCTTTGAAATCTAATAAAGGGGCCTGAGACTAGTAAAGTTCAAACTTGGCCATTTACCTGAAAAGTAGAACATTGAAAACCAGGTACTTCTAGCAAGAAACTTCTGTAATTTCTCTTTCTATAGTGTGAACCTGAATGGATAGAATTTTGGAGACATCCAGAGTAGTAGTACACACCTATTTTGCACCTTATTGCATGGAGCTTCACTGCCAGTTGGGTTTATCTGGTATGTGGTATTTAAGTGGTGGTTGTGTTTCATTTATCAGCTCATAATTTTTTATGCACATAAACATGACAAAAGGCTTGCCAAAAGAAAGGTCTGCATTTGGGTTGAAATGATCCATTAATATGAAAGACCAAGATGTGTCAACATCATTTGTATTCTGTGTGCATGCATATGCTAAATAATTTTGTTTTCAGAGTGGATATATTGTGTCTTTCCAACTCTGAAATAATTACAAGCCTCAGCTATAGCTGAAGTGTTAGTCACAGTGATTTAGCTCTGCCGGTAAAGTTGTGAATATATAGAATATTAATACGGTGTGGGGCAGCAATAGAGAAGATGAATCCGTGGTTGTACTGGCTGTTCACCTTTCCAGACAACACCACTCGTCTCTGTGTCAGTACTTGCACCCATTTATGTGTGTAAAACCAGGAAACAACATTAAAATCCTTATTTTCAGTAAAACCCCCATTTTTTTAAAAAAAATGGCTCTCTCAAAAAAAGACTGTTATATTCTTTAGTTTTCCAAGATCTTGTGTACCAGGTCCATACCCATCCTCACATGCCCTGGTGTCTCAGCGCTCTTAGTGCTGTGCTTAACGGTAAGACCAAAATGTGCCAGAAGTGGTTTATTTTATTATTCTGACTATACTGTTTTGCTAATATTTTGGTTTCTTCCAGCTTTTCTCAAAATGGCTAACACTCACAGCTTCTGTTATTTTCCAGGGATATTTGCAGCTATGTGAGCGTGTCTGGAAATTACAGCACGGGTAACTGAAATAGGAATTCAAATAAGCTTAAGTACATCATTTGGAAACCTTTGCTATTGACTTATTCATAGGCTGCGATCAGTCTGAGCAACAAGTAACATAGTCACCACTATAAATTATGATTAAACTATCTTTTAAAAAAAATATATATTTCCAAATGAAGAGAAAAAAGTTATAATTTTAGAGAGGTTGCTCAGAAGGCACTCTGCACTGCACAAGCATATGTTACTTTAAAATGACGAAGGCTGTTGCTCCCCCTCTTAGACAAGGCAGCAAAGACAGGCAACCACATCCTCACGGTGCAATTTGTGTTTTCAGCTGCAGCTTGGGGTTACCAAACCCTCTAATTCCTCATTCAACGGAGACCCAAGCTTGCTTCTGCTATAGGATTTTTGCTGCCTGAGATGAACCTGTGCGCTGGCACGCTTCACTGCCTGGGGTGTGCCTTCAAGCATGTCCTCTACAGGTTTTTACCGTCTGCAGAAACCGTCTAACTACTAAGATAGTGCCTGATCACATGCAGCAAGTCTTTTTTTCCTCTCACTAAAGAGAATTTATATTTTTAGCCTTTCTGCCACTGAATTTTTTAACGTTTTTCCTCATTCAAGTGAGTAGCAGTTCACTGAATCTTACAGTAGATGTTGTAGCTTGTACCCGGAGAGCTGACGATGTTACATCTTCAGTGAATTACATGGTAGTGATTGAATTTACCAGAGTATAGTGCCAGGACAGCATGTTTGCTACGTTATTTTTTGTAATGAAGGAAGAGGAGAATACCTGTAGGTGGCAATAGTACCAAAGCTGTAACCACATGCCATTGTGGGTTTTTTTTAATTAGTAGAATACCATCAAGTTAATTTTCAAGTTAGCTTTCTGGAATTCCAATTCAGTAAACTGCCTTACTGATGCTGAAGGCCAGGACAACATGGTCCCTAATGTCTGACTGCAAATCTAAGTGCCAGATTCCCCAACACTACCAAGGAAATCCATAGATGGCTTTAGAAATTTTGTTTCAACATTTATCCATTTATTTGTATATTTTCAATCAGTGAGTGCCAGCACAGATTTTTAATGCCAGCGTTGAGAGAAATGTGGCATTTTTATCACTAGTGTTATTTTAATTCCCAATACAAGAAGCTATAATAATATAGTCACAGATTAAAGAATTCTGTTGGTGAACTGGAAAGATAAGTGTGCGTACCCGAAAAAAAAAAAAACCAACACTGTGTATGGATGAGGGCCCAAGTTCTAGCCTGTGCTTGCTCTTTCAAGATGAGTTTGTGGTGCTGATGGGTAACAGCAATACCTGGGGAGCGTGAAGGTACCTGTGCAGCTTTGAGGCAGCGGAGGGAGAAGGTTTGCCCTGAGCATGAGCAGCAGCACAGGGGACCCTGTCAGGGTTAGCAGTTGATGGGCTGGTGCACTCTGGGTTTCAGCTACACTCAGGACAGACCTCGGGCATCTTGTACGTGGGCTGCTGTAACCTGGGATTGCTCCAAAATACTCTGGGAGGTGCAACTGGCACCAGGTCTGCCGGAATCATAGAATCGTCTGGGTTGGAAGGGAGCTTTAAGATGATCAAGTCCGACCATCAACCTAACACTGACAAAGCCACCACTAAACCATGTCCCTCAGCACCACATCTACCCGTCTTTTAAATACCTCCAGGGATAGGCAGCCTGTTCCAATGTTTTGAATCCGGCAGCATTCATGTGGGTTGCACAATGCCCTGCGCAATGCACTTCTTGTGTAGGAGCACAGCTGAAGTGTCAGAAGTTGTTAATGCAGTTGGTCGTTGCACCATGATGCACCGGATTTATCACTGCGGTGGTTAAAGACCAACTAGGATTACAGAAGTATTGTAAACAACTGCACAGGTACAAAGTAATAAACAGTTCTTAATTTACAGTCTATATCGGTATTTCTTCTGCATCATTATTACTTGGTAGGTTATTTAAATGCCTACCAAAAACTATGTAAGATCCGGTTTTGACACAGTTTGCATTAGACGAGGCAATGCTAACTGAATAGAAAAATCTAAGTTCTGTTTATGGCCCATTATCTGTGGTAGCATTTTTATTAAATTCCACAAAATGGGGAAGCAACACATCCACTCAAAATTCTAGTTGCCACTAGAATAACTATTTGTCCAGAATATTATTTTCTGGGGGAGTCTAATTTATGCATTCCAAGTCCTTTGCTGACTGATAGTAGTTCAAATAAAGAACATTTTTTGCAGAAATTTAATCATTACCTTCAGCTGTGAATGCCCATTGCTCAGAGAAAATTGTCCCTGTAATTGTGCTACCATTTTAACTGGCATTTTAATTAAGGCTCTTCTGCTTATCAGTGTAAAACCAGGGACCGTTTGTTGTGCACCTGAATCCACTGACGAAAATTAACAAGTTGGAGAAATAAACTCCTTGTAAAATGTTGGAGAGTTATTTGAAATAATGAAATAGTTGCAAGTGCCAAACTAACATGTGAAATCAAAGTGAAAGAGGGCAAGCCTGTTGTGACACTGGGCGCAGCAGGTGAGGTGGTAACTCCGTGACCTACTTTGCTGCGCTGATTTATAGGCATGAGTCATCCCGGTAGCCGAAACCCAAAATTCCATGTCTGTTGATATTGTTACCCAGATGCTTGTAAAGGAAAGTCTGCGATGGCGGTTTCAAGCACGGCTGTGATTTCTCTCTCTGTGATTCACTATACCTGACTAGACTTGTCCTAGAAGGTTAGCATGTTGTTCTCCTTGATGTACTTTGTCCCTCTTTTTTCAATTGTTTTTGCTCTGCATCTTCAGATAATCCAGGGCTTTAAGAAAACTTTTACTGTGGTGGAATTCAGCAGTCAAATATCAGGAAAAATATAGCTAAGACTAAGCTTGCAACTGGTGTGTGTAGGTCTTGTATTTAATTACTGATCCAAAATTATTTGAACTACTTTGTGCCGTATGCCTGCTTCCTTGGGAGTCTTAGAGTTCAGCCTTGTGAAGGAACAACGTTACAGCCTCCAAAGGTTAAGAAAAATGAGCAGCCAACACACATTAGAGGAATTTTATAACAGTAGTGGTGGGTGGAAACAAGGTTAAAAACCTCTCTGTGAACCAAAGATCAGACACAGGTTTCTGATGTCAGGCCTGGGAACTCAGTTAAAGAATGATGACCTCAGCTGACCTTAATTACCTTGTTGTATAACGATCATAAAAAGGGAGAGGCTTAGAAATACTGCCTTTGCTGTTCTTGTATAAATGCTGGGCAAGGAATTAGTGGGTTATATAGAAGCTGAATTTGACTTTTTTGTGTGTATGTGCGTGCTTCAAATCTGTACTATGTGTTTGTGGGGTTTTTTAATATGATGTTTAAAAAAGATGGTGAATTTACAATCCTGACTTGATTACACAGGTTGCTTAACTGCTGTGGAACGTGGGGGCTGCTCAACCTGTGATAATTGCGCTAGGCAATATAAATAAATGGTTTACAGACTAGCAGTAACATTCTAAAAATACATTGCACCTTCTTAGTTTTACAACATGGGCAGATCCTACATGTAAGCTACAGGGTTAATAGGGGACATCAAAAACATCTTTCAGCAAGTTGCAGTCTTCTGTGTTTGCTGTGCTACCATTTTCCAACTCATCGCTGTCCTGTCTTGCAGCAGCTTTCAGAGAGATGGTACGTCCTGGGCTGTGGTCGGCACGGGGATGGGGAAAAGCACACCTGGAGGTATTGCCTCCAGCTCTCCATGATGAGGGTCTGTCTTTTACCCTACTCCAGATTACTAAAGGGAAGCATTGGGATGATATTACCTCTGTTGGGAGGGATGGTGCAGTCCTCTGTTCCTCTTGCAGTAGCAGAGCTAACTAGCCTCTCACCTGGCCATTTAGCTCCCATCTCCCTACCTGACACTTCCTCCAAGTATGGTGGACCCTGTTACCTGCCCTTACCCTCCACTGGCTGGTGTGGGCCTTGCACAGCTCCCTGTGTCCCCCCTCGAGGCTGGGGACTTTGCAGGTCAGTGAAAAGTCACACTTGGTGTTGCTGTGTGCTCCCATGCCGCACGTGCCCTGTGGTGCTGCCGTGTCTCACTGTCTCTCAGCAGTTACCATCTTCCCCAGGGAACTTAAAGCGATGATGATGTTATATTAATGAACTAACACGCTTGTTGCTTTGAAGAATGCAAGCATATAGCCACTGCTCGAGTTTTCCCTGTCTCCTCTCTTGCTCTTCCCAGACTGCTGCTTCCTCCCCTGAGCTATTCCATGTCCTATCGCTTTCTCTTAACATCCAGATGATGATGCAATGCATGGGTTAAGAATAAGTCTTTTGAATGAGAAGCATGTTTACAGCAACAGCAGACAGGGGAAACAAAAATCAATAGAAATGGTTTTCTGGTTCACAGTTTCATTAATGTCTTCAGCTTTAAAGGGATTTGAGATTTTTTGTGAGGTAAATGACCTGTTGCAGTCTACGCAGACATCTCAATTTACATAAAAATTTTAAGGTGTAATAAAGTGTTCATGCGTACTCCTGCTCCTGGGGATTTGAAAGGTTGCTGCAGATTTCTTTTCCTGTTGTTATGCATTTTATTTTGATTCTTGGGAAGTATGGGTGAAGGCAAAGGTAGCAACTGTTTCAGGAGGCTGCCCATGAAGCAGGAAAGTTTTGTCATGATGTTTTAGGTACCTTCTTCCATTCTTGTTCTGTCCTGCCCAAGAGCAGAGGCCGAGTACCACATGCTCCCCTGGTTTGTCTGTCAGCTTCTTAACGTAGGATTTGTCTCTGCTTCTTGTGTAAAGGCCTCCAAGTGAGCCTCAGCTGCTGAGCCTGTTCCCCTGTCCCCATACCTGTCTCCATTTCGTAAAACTGCGCCTGGAAAAGGGTTACAAAAATGTATGTGCCCAGTAACTTCCCATGACAATCCCCAGGGTCCTGTACAAGCAGTGTAACATCTGAAAATATTTGAAAAACATAGCAACAGAAAGACGGAGCGACTGATGGTCCAGCCTCTTTCCCTCCCCAGCTGAACTGGTGCGAATCGGTCCTTGCTGGGCATTTATCCAGGGTAACTGGCATTAGTAAATAAGGCCACAGGCAGATTTTAACAGAAAAAAAACAGCTTAAGCATTTATCATATCACGTCAGAGGAGGCAACAATATCTCTTGGCAGAGTTTCCCCTCACCCCATGAGTGCATGGAGCAGGATACGTGCCTGCATGTCAGCTCCTCAAGGACATGGTAGGTGACATCTGCCGTCCCAGCCCCTTCCTCCTCTGCTCTTACTGGAGGAAGGATCAGACATGGAACTCCAAGGCAAGTGAAGCAATGTCAGACTGAAAGAAAGTGCTCCCTGTCCTCGCTGTCTGGGACAAGAAAACACTCTTTTTGCTGGAGCTGCAGGTAAAGTGTGTGCACTGCACGCTGGTTTTATTATTTTATATTTTGGCTTCCAGTTATTAATATACACTTAAAAATGAATGTTGACAAATACAAGGAGATTGTTTACATTGAGCTTTCCCACCTCAGGGCAAATTTAAAACATGGTACCCCTGGATTACAGCTCGCCAACAGATGTGGTGGATTGTTTCAGGCAAGCTTTCATGTGTCTTGCAGTATCACCTACGCAGCAGATTGCTGAGTTTTGTTGCTGTGCTTAGTATCAGTTATAACTTTCTCAGTGCCCACGTGCTTTTAACTTCCCTTGAAAACTGGCTGCTGCCACAAAATAATCCAATTTCTGTTATTATTATAACATCTAAATGACATAGTGTGGTCAAAACAAACCATCTGTGCTGACGAGAATTTCCATCAGTACACAGCTGAGGCATCAGCCTTCAACAGAAGAGGAGACCCAGTTAACACCATCTATATTCCTTACGATTGATTTCAAATTCATCTGTCTGACACATCCATCCACTGTCTTCCATCTTTCAGAGAGGCTGACAGAAATGAGATTAGTTGGAAACTGTCTGAGGGGTGAAATTCATTCCTCGCTGACGACGATATCCCTGACAGTGGTACAGAGCTCAACACAGACAAAGCTCCTGAGGTTCTGTTCTGGGAACAGTGTCATCTCTGATTTGTTATTAAAGCGCAACTGCTATGAACAATTTCTATATATATTAAAAAAAAATTAAAAAATGTCCTTCAGACTGGTATTTGAAAGATAGCCATATGTATCAAGTCTTTCAAGTAAGCCACAAAATCAAAGGATGCAGAAAGGTCAAGGTTGAATATTAATAAAAGGTTGCAGGTGGAGACCTTTCAGACTCCCTCTTTAGCAGTGTTAGTTCTGTGGCCGTATCTGAAAGTTAACTCTGGGCTTTGTTTCTGTTGTTTTATTAGCGCCTCACCTTGGTACTCTCCAGATCTCTTTTACGGAAAGACAGATTAAAAATGGAGTGAAAAGACCAGTAGATTATCCAGGGAAAGTTAAGTTTTAATAAATGATGCATGTGTAGCCCTGATTGATGGGTAATTCGGTAAAATATCAGTGTGCCTTTGAAATAACCTTATGGAAGAGCTGTTGGCCATAAATTAAGTCAATAACTTAAATGTGTGCATTTTTAAAATCTGGAAAATAGTTTCTATGTTCTCTCTCAGGTGCCACATCATCTGAAAAGGTCAGCATATTCTTTAAAGTACTTGCATAAATACATCATTGTCTTTGCAAAACTACGTGAAATTCAAAGTCCAAAGAATTAGTCCTGAGTGTCCACTGCAGCAAGTGTCTCACCGACATGGTGAGACAATTCTGCCCCAGAGACTGATAGTAACACGTACTGACAAAGCGATCTACAAGGTCTTGCTGAATTGTGGTGTCTCACGAGTAGGAATCCCCATATGTTTAAGCAGCAGCACTATATGCTGATCAAATCTTTGATGATCAAAATCAGTTTAATTACTATAATTAGAATTGAATAAGAGAGGTAACATACATACAGAAACCTTGAGACATATTTCTGACATTTCTTACGGGGAACAAACTGTCGTCGTGTGTATGGCTCTTGGGTAGCTTTTCCGCAGTCATTCAATTAAATCCTAGTAAATGGAATTAGGAAAAGCCAGCTAGAACAAATTATGTATTTCTTTCCTTCTCCTGAGACACTGTCCTGGTGGAAGTTCTCCTGCTAGCTTGCAGCTCACCTATTAATATGAAAACAGTGCAGCTGCTCAGTATTAAAACCACAAGTTTTCATACAGCTTCTCATACTTGTGATTCAAGAAATGATACTACTGCATAGTATTTCTTTCATGTGTATATATATTTATATATAAATATATGTATTTATGTATATAAATATAACTTCTGCATATAAATTCTAGCCTGAAATAGCTAGACACACACAAGTAAGTGTCAGTGAGGGCTCCATATCTGACATTCAAAAGTATCCAAGTGGCACAGAATTTGTGGTGAAAAGAATTTCAAATTTACTAGTGGCTGAAAGCAAGACTTTGGTGCACATCTACAGCAGGACTGTAGTAAACTACAGACACTGATGCTGCATCTAATTTGAAAGGTTCTGCAGAACATGAGAAGAACTTGCTTATTCCAATTATGGGACTGATCTTTTCCCTACTTTATGGCAGTCCACAATTTATTGATCTAAAACCCATCGACAGTAACAGAAGAGATTTGGGAGGGTCCTTAGCTGTTGAAAATAGGCAATGTTCACAGAAGTCAAAAGGTTTGTCCCAATTTCAGGACATTTTAAAAATTCATTGCAAGAATTAGTTACTAAAAATCAGCTCAGAAACCCCTCCAATCAGCCTGTAATATGCAGAACAAGACTACTTATTTTTTTCTTCTTGGGGTAAAAATGCGCCGAGACTGGTACATCCTTTCTCAAAGAAACTGTTAACTTTCTTCTCACTGTCCTGTTCTACTATTTACTGTCCATCCAACACAGTGCCCAGCTGACAACTGCTCAGGCCTCTGGGAGGCTGAAGTCAAGAAGGTGTGATGTGGGCGTTCCCCCTACACACCATGCAGCGCCACATGTAAACTGCTTGCTCTGCCTATGAAATGCTGTAAGCACCGAAGAGGCATAAATTAATAATGTGTTTTTACACGTATGCATGTCTGTAGAATACCTAGTGAACAAAGCGAAGGTAGCTTAAGCAGTATATTTTTAGCCTGAATTTTTGAGATTACAGGGCACTATAAAGACATGTTGAAAATAGCAGGGATTCGGTTGCAGGAAGTGTCATTCACAACTGCTAAGGAATATTGGAAAACTAGGGGAGGGGGAAAAGCTCATGTGCATGTGTTTACCAACGCACGCTTATATGTGTGTAGATCTAGAAGTTACAAAAGGAAACAAGAGGCCTGTCTCAAGAAGTTTTGGGGGAATCAAGCCAAAAAGAGGTTTGTCACAACGCAAGCAAATTGCAGGGAGTTAAGCTCTGAGCAACCTGATCTAGTTGAAGATGTCCCTGCTCATTGCAGGGGAGGTTGGATTAGGTGACCTTTAAAGGTCTCTTCCACCACAAAATATTCTATGATTCTAAGCTCTCTGCATGCAAAGAGGAAATAAAAAGTTATCCATAAATAGCAAAAACACCTTGTGGGAGGAAAACCTGCTTTGGGATCTGTTAATCTCTTCTGGTTTAAAATTGCTCTATGATTTTGATAGATGGTCTGAAGATGTCTTGCTGAGAGCAGTTACTAAACATTTGTTTGGTTTTATTCTCATCTTAAGAAGAAGATACACTTTATTTAAATGCTATTTAAATGCTTAGGGACTTTGTTTATTTTTTAAGTGTTTATTCTGCTGCCTGTCTCCGTTCACTACAGAGGAATGCAAGAATTCCCTGCTGATCTAGTTGAGCTTACCTACTTCTTTTCTGCATCAGTGAAGTTGAGTTGTTTACAGATGCACCCTTATTTCTTACTGTTGGATGCCTTAGAAAAATAAATACATTATGGTTTGGGGGACTTTCAGTATCAGTAGCAAGGGGAAAGTTTATACAGACTTAGTGAAGCACCCCCTGGAGATGAAACATACTTAGAGGAAACAAGAGCATGTTCCTGCTGGGTCACTTATTTTGGTTATATAGAAAGATTTTTTCACTTTTCTATCAAACCAAATAATTATTTGCATACCTCAGATCCTTTATCTCCACAGATGTTCTAATGCCACATTTGCATTATTCTTAGTCCTTCAGGCAGTCCTGTTAGTTTTCGTCTTTCCCTCATCATAATTTCAGCAGCTGGTATTATGGCACTCAGATGTAATTGCTGATCTCAGCTTTAGCAGAAGATTCACTCTGAAGCTTCCCACTAGGTTTTTGCTTGGATGAAGCTGTTGGTTATTTTTCCAAGGCCTGACTGAATCACACTATTATTGAAGTTCTGTTAGAAAATGAGAAAATAGTTCATTTTAAAGGTTTAATAGTTCATTTTGGGGTGACCGTGGTTTTACAGATTTCCATAAATATTAGATGGCTTAACGTTTGACTATCCTCACTCCATATCTTTTCCAAGGATAAATAACCTTTATAAAGATCCACAGTGCATTGAATGTACCCAACATGCCATGATGCAATTAAACCCTTGGCAGCTAAGAATGCGATTGCGTGGTCAGCTTTAGTCTTTACTTCTGACTTCTGCTAGGTTTTGCCTTCTGCCCTCAGGCATGATTCCCTGCCCACTTTCCTGAGTCAACACCACAGCCTGAGGAGCTGCCCAGCCGGTCAGATGAGGGAGCTAATAAAACCCATGCATGTGTATTTTTGCAATCTAATGATTTATTTTGTTTTGACAGAGGTAGCTTTCACCCAGATCAGCTCACCATTGTTGCATCCAAATTACAGCTCGGCCGCAAGAGTAAGACATTAGACCAAACACAGGCATTAAAGGTACATCTCTCTGCCCTGATAATACATACATGTGTAGCGTTACAGGATACCAGTCATCAATTCTACCTCCTAACTCTGAAGCAGTGACATCCAAGCTGTCAGTGGTTTTTGTTGCAGCTTGAGTACATAGTGTAAATACTCTTCTGCCTGTGTAACTGCCAGTGGGCAGCTCGTGTGGGTTGCTTCCAGGTCAGTATCAGTAACTGGCCGTTTCTGTTTATGGCCCTGGGGCTTTTATACCTTCCAGTGCCCCTAGTTTCAAGGCCGCTGGTGTCAGCCAGTGGCTGTACCATCAGGAGGCCCCACCTGTAGCTGGGACTGTTCTTTATCTACGCAACAAGGGCATATATAGAGCACACCCTTTTGCAGCTGCTTGCTCTTACTGTGCAGTTACAGCAGCACTACAGGTACGTGCCCAGAGCCGCTGTACTCGCCAGCCAAGGCAGAACTGTGCCATTCAGCTTAAGCGAATCCTCAAACCATGCCTAGAGTTTCGACGGTGCAAACCAGAACTGCTGGAAAATGGTAGGTTATTTTCATGAAAACTCGTGGCAGAAATTAAGAAAAAGTGAAATGAAAAATGAAAATGAAAAAAAACCCAACCTCTCAAGTTTTTTCTTGTTTTCAAACAGTGAAAGGTTTGTGATATGTTGTTTTAAAAGAGAGAAAATGTATCATTTAGGAAAAAAGACAACCTTTCATTGAAAGAAATACAAGGTTTTGGTGAGTGTTAATGAAGAATGTGCTCTGTTGTTTCCTGATTGTATCAGACCTTTGTGTTTGAGATGCTGAAAATCATTGGAATGGGTGAGCATTAGAGTAAGTTGCGAGGTAGGCACTTTCCCTTCATGTCCTCCTGTGTCTTTGCGATACCACCGGTTTCTGAAGGGTTTGTTTGGATTTGTATAATTAGGACTGCTCCTCAGCTGTCTTACTTTGTTGTAACTTTTGTATCCCTGGTCGCTAGAACTCTTAATTACCTCTGATATATATACCATGTTGCTCTTAGAGTTTTTATGTTGCTGTTAGAGTTTATATATTGCTCCAATGCTTTCTACTGGGACTCCTAATTACAAGTGTTTCAAAACCGATATGTTATAATTAATTTTTGTTAACCTTTATTAGCAGCGTAAGAAAGCTGGAACGTTCCATTTCTCCCTTATAATACTTTAAATAAAATTATTTATAGGGCTGTGTAGGTGTGCGAGATACAAACACAAATTTAAGGGAACATTGAAAAAAATTAGTTTCACTAGTAAGCCTATAATTATTACAGTTTTTTCCTTTGTTATGATTTGTAAGCATGTCTTTGTGGTTCTTGTTGATAATGACATGCCTTTCTACTGGGCTTGAAAAATCTGTCTGACATCTGTAAAACTGTTGGCTTGAGGTGGTTACAAAAGAGATGTGGGAAGCTGCTCGTAGCTTGAGCAGAGGCAATTACTTGCCGACCTTCCAGATCAGACCAACCCAAACCCTGCTGCCAAAAAAATATTTTTTTTTTTGAGGCAGGAAGAGGGACAGCTTCATCTTTCAGCGACACTTGAGGTTAGCTGGTGATGGGCATGGTGGATGCAGGAAGAGGAGAGGGGTCTCCATTTCTTCCAGCCACGGAGCTATCTGGCTGCTGCAGGGTGTCTTCTGCTTGTGCCATCAGGCATCTGTGGACACTGTGGTGCTCAACGCTTCTGTTGCCTTAGGATTGCTTTACATATAAATGCTTTATCAGTACAGCCGTATCGGTCAAGAAGGTAAAGAAAAAGAAATCCTACCCTTCATGGGTATAACTTCAGTAAGAAAAGCCCACTTACAATTATGCTGGGGAAAAAAGGTTTTAAATTTTTTTCCAGAAAATGATATTTCTGTATAGCAGACCAGGAATTTTTATTGGCAAATGTTATATCTCTACCATTCTGTTTTCTAGTGATCTCATGCTGTAACATTTTCCATTCATGGAAGTTCAGGGGGAAACTCCCCTGAAATGCTAGGACTCTAACTTGTGTTGCTACAGTATCCAAAAAACATTGCAAAATAACATTGTTCTTATATATTCCTGATAACTCTCAGGTCCCAAGGATAAGAAAATTGTGGTATTTGTGTCACACATTTCATTAGCTGTATAAGAACAAAGCAGAAGACTTCAATCTTTCAAACATTGTCCCCCAAATTTCCTAATGAATAATACCTTATGAATTCATGGTTTTAAAAGGCCCCAAAGGATGAGTATATGTTAAAAATTCAGACTTATTCTTTCTGCTTAAAATCTGTATCCTCTTATGGACTACTCTGAAGCATCTGACAGCACCGTGACAGTTAAAAATAGGAATCCTGTTCTATCTTTTCCCTTCCCTTCATGGTCAACTAGTTGCAAGTCTAAACTCACGAAGTCTAAATTCCAATCTAAATTGTGATTCAAATAGTCATAATTGTGTAGTTCTGATCCAGGAAGGTATGCATACAGATTCCGCAGTTTGATGTTGTTAAAAATGCCTACTTGCATGCAGGAAGTTATAAAGCTCTGCCCCTATCTTTGGAAAATTAGTAGTGAGTGAATTTGCTGTGGAATATGCAGAAATACGTGATAAAGGCCTTGCATACTGAAGCAATCGGGATAACTTTAATCAACAGACCTGGATTTTATCCATAAAAAGCATTCTAAAATGAAAGCAAAATGAATTTAATACCTCTTAGCAATGCAGCCAAGAAGCAAATAAAGCAAATACTTTATTCAGTGAAAACTATCCTGTAGAATTTTGTAGTAATACAAAGTAATAACCCAGAACTTGTTCCTTGATAAATTACTATATTTAGATGAGTAAAGGGACTGTGTTGCTCAATACGTATAAATGATGGTTGATACAGATTTACTTAGCCTAATGCAAATGTCTGTGCTATGCTGCGGGGTTTTTGTTTGCAATTTCCTGCCTTTAAAATATTTGTTGTGAAAATGAGGCACTTGGAAAATTTATGCCAATTAAACATAGAAGCATTTGGGCTTTTCTGCTAAGTTGATGTTAATCTTTCATGTCCCTGTCACCCAAATCAGAGCTGAATGTCATATGTTTAGGTCTAGCAGATTGGGAAGTAAACTGGAAGGAGCTTTCTGGTTTTATTACGCTCATCTTAAATGGGCTTTTAAGCATATTTGTCTAATGGCTTTTATTAATGGCCGGTTAACCCACCAGATAACTGACTTAAACCACTTCCCTGTTCACCTGGTTTTAAAGGAAAGCTTTCATATTGCATTGGATTAGAGTTAGCAGAACCACAGTTAGGTAAGTTGTAGGTGGTCAACTTTGATAGCAGTGAGGGAACTTGAGCTTCGTGTCCCTGTAACTTGCATCTCTCTAGATAGTCACTGTAGTGAAACCCAAAGAGCTGCATCATAACAACACTTACCACAAAGAGGTGTAGGCTTACTTGTATAATCATTAATTTTTCTGTCCTCTCATAACCCATCTGTGTTTTCTGGTTGACTGGCAAAGAGGTCCTAATCCTGCATTTGACATTGTCGCTTGATGTGGAAATAATTGATGTCACACATTTAGCATGACATAACTTATACAGAGCCACAACCATGTGATCCGATTCGTAGACAAATAAAATTGACAGGATCCTATCCAGCACAGTCTACAGTCGCTGTGTGCAACCATCAGCCACAACCTGAGCTGAGATGTCTGTGAAGCTATGACCATAAAGCAGTAGGTTGAAAGTTGCGGTGTATTCATTTACAGAGCCTTTAGGAGCTCAGATGTCAGCTACCCAGCTACTCACCACTTCAGGGGGGCTGTGTGCCCTTCTCTGAGCAGTGGGTAGAGGTGGCACATCCTGAGAGCAATTCTTGTGCTCATGGGCTGTGTCTAGTCTGAGGTTTGGGCTTGCTTGTTTTAATTTGGGCTAAAAGGTCTCACTGATGTAACCACCGGGATATGCAGTAACAGGAGATCCAGGCTGTCTGTCTTCTGGCTGCAGTCTGAACAGTTTGGATGCAAGTTCGCATTAGTGTTTTGGAATGGGGGACACCTTTATGCGCCAATAGGCTGCAGCTGTTGGTTCTGCATACCTCATAGCAACATCAAAGTGGCTGATTTGGGACAGACAGGCTGGATACACTTATTCCCAGAAGGGCCCCAAATCACATGCTATGAGGCAGACGAAAATTCGTAAGCTGATGAGCAGCAACCATTCAGATTGCCCGAGGGAGAACTCTCTACTTGTCTCTGCAACACGGGTCATCTTTAATGTAAATAGCTGGGCTCCGGGCAAGTTCTTGGGTAGACAGAATAGCTCTCATTCAAGTCTGCTAAAAAGGTAGCTCTTATTCACAGTATTTGGAATGCAAAACACTGCCACCATCCTGTAGGTACTCTTTGCACTATTGCCGCCACTCAGCAGCAGCAATGAGGATTTATGTCGCAAAAATTTCCTACGCTGTATGAGAACAAGGAAAGGGCCTGAAATTGCTTCTTATCACACAGCAAGGGACATGGGATAGTAGGCAGGGGAAAGAAAGAAAGAAGAGGGAGAACTTCTTTTACCCTCAACTGGAGTTTTTCACTTGCTCCTCTATCCTTCGCCCCCTCTCGGTGCATCTCACTAATACACAACGACAGTCCTAGTTTGGGAGGTTTTTTCCCTGTGTAGAAAATGGGTACTCATAGAGTGTGCATGGCTTTTATGTCCTGAAAGCACATAAAATATTTCTTAAAGAGGAGAGGACAGGGGAGGAAAGGAGTCGATTTAAAATTTTCATTTGATATCTGAATGTTTATCAACATCTCCCGAATGAACGTCACAGCTTGGCAATGCAATCTGTAAGTCTCAGTGTGATCCCTTGGTAGTTTGTGCTGGGTACAGACAAGCGGAGTATCTCCTTTCCTGTGGGTGTGAAAGGCAGCTCATGCTTTGGCAGATAAACTGAGAACCGTGACAGCGCGCTCACGGATAACTGCAAGACTTACGTCACTCAGCAGTGTCCCATTTGCCGTCAGACTTAGAAATGGCACCGAGAGTCTGTCATCACGTAGACCTTTCCCCCAGAGGCTGGTTGCTACAAGCTTTTGGAAAAAGACTTGGAGGGCATGTTAAAACGTCTCTTGTAAGAAGCCCCAGTATCCTGTTTAGAGTACAGATGTTGCCGTTGTAGAGAGAGAGACCTTCGCCTTCTTCCTGATTGTTCTTTTGCCAATATAAACTTGACAGTGTATGTTTAATTTCTCCCAACAACATCGGAACATCACATTTAATAATAGCATTCTTAATTCCAGAGGACCCGAAGTTCTCTGCACAAGAAAGATGTGCTGTGCTTTTCCTTTTACTAATGTGGTAGTGGAAGTTCGAAGAAGTAAATTGCCAAGAGCCGGATTCACGATAAAACTGGAAAGAGAACAGGGACAAACCTCAAGTCAGCCTCCTAATGATAGGGTTTATATGCTTTCCATCTCCATAAATGTTTCCTTTCTTGTGGTGCTTACTTCCCAGAGTGTGTGCACAACCCCTTCTATGGGATTACATTGTGTGGGAGTTGGGTTTTGCTAAGTAATCCCACTGTCACCACTGCCGCTTCTTCTCCCTACATGGCCTATGCATGAGTCAGTATAGATAATTCACGGCTCACAGGTGGGACTGCTGTGTCTGATGCGCGGGGCCATGCAGCCACAAATGGATGGCAAAGACACAGCCTGTGCGGGGAAGAGTTGAGACAGGACTCATCTGCACAAAGCTCAGAATCCGCCTGACAGCCCTGCTTTGGGCAAGTGCCTCTGCTGCCCCTCTGGAGATTTGATTTTCCTGAAACAGGGCAATGCAGACAAACCCACTGTTGACATCTGACCTTCTGAAAGCCCAATACAGTGGTGTACGCCCTTGTACAGTGATCTAGTGATCTTCAGTCTAATCAGACCTTCCATTCCTAATTGGCATTATTTTTTAAAAGGTCATTTAAAAAAGGCAGGCAAAATAATGTAAATATCAAGAGTTAAGCATTGTGGGTCATGCCAGCATGCTGAAGTGAGGGAAAGCACTGGAAAAGGATGAAATTACTCTGTGCCTCTAAGGACAGCTGAGCAGTCAGTGAGGGATTTTGAGGTATTTGAACTTTAAAGTTGACACAATAGATGGCTGGGGTGATTTAGTGCTTTTATCATTAATTTAAACCATAGAAATTAATTTTAAAAATACTTTGTGAGGAGAACAAAAGATGAGAGAATTCATCGATAGGCTACCACTTCTGTCTATGTCACTGTGAGTCCAGCTCATGCTTCTGCCATTATCTGGAAGGATTTGCTTTAGCGGGCTGAAGGTTCAGTTGGGAATAGGTGCAGCATGTGGGAAGAGCATTTATTCAAACTCTGTGGGCTTTTGAAAATAACAGTAAGAGATGTACCTGGTGAGGCTGTCAGAGGTAGGGTGCTGTGCAGTATTCTGCCACATTCAGGGAATCTTGTCCCTGTTTTGGAGTGGGGAAGGAGCGCTGTGTGTGCGAGAGGAGGGGGAATTGTCTTTGCTCAGCCAAGCAAAATGAAATATATTCCGGAAACACATCATAGAATAACAGTCTTTCCGCTCCTGGTGCAGGCCAGGGAGGACCTGGCAGCGCATGAGTGAGAGGGAAAGATAAAGGGGGAAAAGAGCAGCCTTTGGCCAGAGAATTGCATGGCACCATGGTTTGCTATACGCTGAACTAACTTTCTGAAGATGCAGGTGATTTAACTCCAACATATGAAAAGAACTATTTATTGAGATGTTTCCGAAGTGCAGCACCTGCAGAGGCTGCCCAGGTGGCAACAGCTCCTAATTTGGCTTGTGTGGAAGGGCCTTCCTGACCCATGGGCCAGGTGCCTCTAACCCAGGCAGCTATTTCTGCTCCACCATAACTGGCTGCTGTGTGCAGCAGTTGTTCCTAGTTGCCCAGCCCACTGCCCCGTGCTCACAGGTCCTCCAGGAACCACCCAGTGCTGGGGCTTTCGCTGCTGGCGCAGGACACTGGAGCTGCTGTTGCTGGTACGCGTGGCAGTAGCTGCCACCGCTGAGAGCAGCAGCCGAGCAAACGGATCCACAGGCTTGATTGGAAGGTGTGACTAACGCAACATCGAGGTCTTGTGAGAGTAACCATATTATCCTCTCTTCTTGGAAGCTGCGCTAGGAGAGAGCGCTTCCTTCGTAAATATATTAGCATGTATGTTAATACTGCTGAGCCCAACCACACATGATATACCTCTAAATATATATTGCACATCCCTGTCTCTTTTCATGTTGAAGAGAAGTTTCATCATTTTGTGGCTAGTCTGCTGGTATTATTTAAATAAAGGTGATATTATTTAAATAAAGCTCCTAAACTTTTGAATAAACTATGATTTATAATAAGCCTGTGTTACTAAAGAGCCAAGCAATTGAAGCCTTTTATGTGCCTCTTTATCCAACTGCTTACCCTCTCTATGTTTTGATCAACTACGTCTGGCAAGGCTTAAAAAAACTCCCGAAAGTTTCTGAGGAAATAAGGATGTTTCATCCTAGGTGCTTGAAACTGCACAGTCCCCTTTGGAAATGAGAATTATGACTTCGGTGAAAACCCCAAACCCACAACATTTGCCTATTTAATTTCTTACTGACCTTTGCCTTCAGAGTTCCCCACCCTCTGGCACATTTTGACTCATGAATTAGCTTTCATGTCTGAGCTGAAGGACAGAAGAAATCCAATTTGCATTTTAAAGCTTTTTCCCAGCAGCCTTCCAACTCCAGCTGTCTTGTTCAGCTGCGTAAGAAGTATAGGAAGCTGCATAAGAAGTTTGGGAAGGATGGCAAGTCATCACCTGTCCCTTAGTAAACCCACTCGCTACTTAATTTGTTTATGAATTTGGGATGACACTGTAAAAACTGGTGTTAGAGTTGAAGCAGAAACACCTGCCAAGAAGGTGAGGTCTGGGATTTATTTTTACTTTGGAATTTCAGCTCTTTAATTTTTGAAGACATCATTACATGACAACACCAAGGAGGCCCTTGTGTCGGATAATTAACCTCTGATAGTAGTATTACCTCAGAACACAAGATGCCAACAAAAATGTAAATGGTGTCAGGGAAGTATTTTTTAAAAGCTGCAAGCCCCTTCGAGGGTAGTTAGCTGTGTTGATTTATGTATGTTTATGTACGCAGATGCCTTAGGACTGCTGCAGTCCTCAGCAAGAGAAGAAAAGCAGCGTGACTCACGCATGAGCATCGTAACAACTGTACCTAAAAGGTGAAGTCCTGCTGCTGGTGCAGGGGAGTCAGTCTGAAGGAGCTCCAGATTTACTTTGTGTAACAAGGTAGAAGTGGTAACCCAACTATTCTACTTACTCCAGAAAAGAAAAAAGTACACCTCCCGTATAACTTAATGAGTAATTATAAAAACAGTCTTCCTCTTACACTTTTCAGTAGTTTAAAATGTGTTAGGTGCCACTGATTTAAATGCATTCCTTAGCATAGATATTCTGAAGATAAATGCAAGAATCAGTCAGGAACTCTGCTCAGCTTTTAGGAATTTAAGTACATTGGCACATGCAAACCCTGGAAAACATGTTTTCCTTGGGTGTTCACAAGTATGGTTTGAAGCTCCCCCTTGCTACCACACTGAAGGATTTATCTCATGTGTGTAATGTGCAGAAATGGGGACCGAACTGGTTGCTGTGCCCCACTGACCACTTTGGACAGTGCAAGCCCAGATTATTTAGTTGGTTTGATAGAATTTTTATGACAAGTTTATTGTGAGAAGCTCTGGGTATGGAGTGCTTTCCAGCGGCACCACTCAGCCGTGTCCAGGGTGCCTTATGCTACCACAGACAGTCAAAACCTTACAAGTGAGTCTGCCCCAAAACAACGACATACTTAATACTTCTGGTTTCTTCTTTTCTTTCCCCTTTGGACTTCTGAACCTTTAGGATTTGCTATGCTGTAGGGACTCTTTATCAGGGAGTGGAGCGATAGGACGAGGGGTAATGGTTTTAAACTGAAAGAGGGGAGATTTAGATTAGATATCAGGAAGAAATTCTTTACCGTGAGGGTGGTGAGGCACTGGAACAGGTTTCCCAGAGAAGCTGTGGATGCCCCATCCCTGGAAGCGTTCAAGGCCAGGCTGGATGGGGCTTTGAGCAGCCTGGTCTAGTGGGAGGTGTCCCTGCCCAGGGCAGGGGGGTTGGAACTAGATGATCTTTAAGTTCCCTTCTAACCCAAATCATTCTGTGATTCTATGTTTTGTGAGGTCTCGCTGTAGCCACAGGGTCTAGATTTCTTTTGAAAGAAGTCGAGATGGCCGATTGAGTTCATCTGGATGATAACCCTCCAAGAACTGGAGCTTTGGCGAAAAGCCTGAACCAAAGCAGTGATTGTCCTCAGGAGGAATGGGGCTGTCACCCCTCCGTCCAGCCATACCTCTGGGAGATCGTCCTTGCCCCAGCTCCTGCTGCCCCCTCGGAACCGCCGGCCTTCAAAATTTTTTTACAAAAAGCGATTCACGGCCCACTCCCTCGAGGCTAAAGCTCGCTCCCACCCTCATCTCCCCTCAGGCGCCTTCCCTTTTTCGAAGGAGGGAGGGGAAACACCGCAGCCCCGAAACCCTCTCACGACCTCGGGCGCCGCGACGCCCGGCCGGCGGGAACCGGAGAGTTGAGGGGTTAATCCGGGTGTGGCGGCTGAAGAGAAGCCGAGCGGCTGCCGCCGCGGTGCGGGAGGGCCGGGCACGCCCGGAGGGGCGTGCCCGGCCCTCCCGCACCGCGGCGGCAGCCCTGACCCCCCCTCAGAGCCGCGGCCGTTGGGCTGACTGTTGGGCGGCCGTTGGCGGGACCCCCTCCCCTCCCCTCCCCTCCCCTACCTGCGCGCGGGCTTTTGGCGGGCACCGCTGAGGAGAAGGAGGGAAGCGGCGGTGGGGAGGCAGGATGCCGGGCAGCGACACGGCGCTGGCCGTGGACAGAACGTACTCGGACCCGGAGCGGCACCGGCGCCGCAAGACGCGGGTAAGGAGTGTGAGGGCGCGGGAAGGGGTGTCGGGGCCACTCTCGGAAGTAGGAGGCCTCGGGGGTGGTGGTGGGCCGGGGTGCCGAGCTCTGAGAGGCGACCGCCGACCTGCAGCGTGTTCCCCGAGAGGTCTCCGGGTTTGCTGCGTTGTCGATCTAAAGGGAAGTTTGTTGTTTGGGGTTTTTTTTATCTGTGCTTTTTTTTTTTTTCCATATTCCTACTCTAAATACTCCGTGGCATAAGAAAATGAAATGAAACTGGTTGTTGGCATAAGAGAAACTGATGTTCAAGATACATCCACAACAGAAACTAGTTGGAGGTGAGAGTAACAGAGAACTTACTCACCAAAGTCAACAGCGCTGATGATTTAATTAAGTGACTCTGTGTCTAGATCACACTGGTGGATAGCTGGTTTTGGTCCTGTTTCTCAAGGTCTCTGTTTAATAAACTGTGGATCGGGTGATTGTATCTAGCAGCAGAGAATAATTATGGTTCCCTTCCTGAAGTTACTTACAAGAGGGCTGTGGCAGGGATGGAGATCGACAGAAAAGGTGTGTCTGTGCATTCTAGGGATAAAGTGAGAATATACTGTATATACGTGACTTATGGCTTTATGGGATAGCTTTTATTATGGTTTGCTGGCAAGTTAATCTTTACCTTACTATTTTGATGGTTTGTTCATACACTATATGCTAACCACGTATAGGCAGTGCTCGTGATCCTTTCATGTATTTAGTATTCTTTGTGGTGAATATCACGCTGATGAAAGCAGTTGGCTCTCTAGTTCATGTACAGATTTCAAACTTTTACCTAAATGCTCAGCTCAAACAAATGTAAAACAAATGGCTCTTTCTTCCTGTGCACTTCAGAAAGATGCAAATAAAAAGAAGGTTGCTCTAGCTGACTTGGGATATCAGCAGAAATTTCGTTTTCTTTGCCGAGATCATGTAAGTGTCAATAAATGAGCTTTACATTTTGAAGTGTAGGGATTAGCTATTTGTGAAGAAAAACTTTTTTTGGGGGGAGAGCCCCTTGGGGGGTGGTGGTGGTGGTGTTTGTTTTGTTTTCCTGTACTGCACATTAGCCGTTCTTTCCATCCCTCCAGCTCATTAATTGACAGTGCTGGAAAGGAGACAGTGTGCTTCAGATTGTTGTGGCACAATGAGATGGTTTAAAAACAGGTAAAAAGGTACACTGTACCTTTACTACTGGAGTCTACAATGCTCTTCATACTGTAAGCTGGGTGCACATGCTAGTTGTAACCCAGTTAAAAATTTTAAGGGTTTCCTTTGATTTTCTCTTTGCAAGTTGAACTAAGTAGTTTTTCTTAATTGTTCTTGCCACAAGAATAATGCGCTACCTAGCTTACTGTGGCCATGGAAGAAAGTTGCATACCTTCAAGGATGGTTTTTGGTATGTTTAAGAGTTAAACCTGAAGCCTCCACTCTGTAGTCTAGCTGATCTGCTTAAAAGCCTAAAGTGTCATGGCTAACATTCAGTGTTGTGTATTGTACTTATTTATTGGAAAAAAAAAAAAATCTCATGCTTAAGGCAATTTTATGAAAGCATTGGGCTTTTTGGCTGATTTTGGTGTTTCTTTTCATCACAACTAGCCTCTCCTTCCTTCCTGAAACCATGAGAACTGAAAATATAACTCTGTAACAAGTTTGTAGAGTTGTAGGTAACTGTGTTGCTCCAGGGTTTGGGCTTTCCAAGTTGTGTCTGATGTCACAGAACTTGTAATATAATTTCTAGAGGTGGTAGCAGCAGGTTGTGTGTTCCAGATGATAGCAAGAGCTTGCATTAAATCCATTTGTGTTTATTCTGGACAAATAGGAATTTTTCCTGGGTAAATTGCCTGGATAACGTCAACGTTCTTCTTACTGCTTTAACCAGGGGGCTGGAAATGGTCAGTCGCTGTAGCAGCAACAACTGATGGTATCATATAGGAAAGAAGCAGGATGCTGGTTTTCTTTTAGAGATTGAAAAAAAAAAAAAAAAAAAAGCATCAGAGCAGTTGCAGTTAAAGCTGCCATTCCCAAACATTCATGGAGAAAAGCACAGTGAGTAGGGTGAGATACATTTAATAAAGCAGCCTGGGGGAAAGAGAGGTGTCAAAGTAGCTGTTGGGTCTCATAGCCTGTATAACAGGCTAATGAGTCCAGATTGTGGGTGGGCAGGTTTTGAAGGACTTCTCCAGACCTGTAGGTTACTGCCTGTGGCTTTCAAGCTCACCTAAGGATTTTTCTAACGAGAAAGTGAAGCCTTCTCTATGGTCAGGCAAGAAGACTGATCCAAAATTGCAGCTCTATATATGATAGGAAGGCACCGCCAAATTCAGCTTGCAGAAGTGCTAGAACAACTTATTGTGAATATAGCCTTCTGAGTTTGTAAACAATAGAATCTGAGGGGAAAAGGATTTTAAAATTCCTACTGCAACTAAAAAGCTCCTTTAGTGTAAGACAACAGGTCTCTTCAGTACCTTCTTCTTTGAGGTCCTTTCAAGTATAAGATAACCCGGGCCCTGCTAACAACTCTCCAATGAACCATATGCCACGCTTTGTGCGACGACGTTCCCCGTGCCTGAAAGAGAGAAGATGCTTCAATGAAGAACAGCTGAGTCATTCTTAACATGGGGGGAGTCATTGGTGCCTAAGGAAGCCAGGTATTTTGAGGGAGAGGCTGGATTCCTGTTCTCTCCTTGGATGAGTCACAAGAGACCCAAGATATGCTGTGCATGGCAGCACAGAGTGGGGCATAAAACCACTATTACTTGTAGTGCAATGGTGTTGGTGCCTTACAGTTTTGGTATTATTTGGTGGGTATAGATTTACAGTTTTGTGGTTACCTTGATTCTGGTAAATCATCCATCCCCAGCTCTAAGAAAGGTACCTTTCCAGGAGAGTTTTCCTGCCTCTCCTTGTCAACTGTATCTGGTCACTTTAAGCTGGATTACTGCAGCTTGCTCAGGGGGTACAGGTGGAATCAATGTGGGCAATACAGCTGTGCAGATTGTTTCAGCTCACCTCTGCTAATCCCAGTTGCTCCAGCTTCACTGTGCTTCACATCCACTACTAGTTGATTCCTCCAACACTTTGAAGACTAATACAAATCTTTCAAAATCAGGATCTAAGCCATGAAATAGGACAAGATTTGGGAACAAAGGTTGCATTTTTAGCTGTCATGCATCAAGTACTGTTCTTGCTGCAATGTAGCTTGCAGAACAGCTAGAGTGTCGTGGTGCTTTCTTAAGGGACTTGGTTTTGTAGTGAGTACTGTGGGAAACTTAGAGATGCTCAAATTCTGGCTACACAGTGCTTCTTAGCATGAAGTCCATGCAGAGGTCTCTACAGTTGCAATAGTAACATCCCTGGTGCTCAAACTACTTTGTCTATGCTAACTTATGCCTCATTGTGTTGATTTTTGCTTCTAGAGCATTGTGTCAGGGCTGCCTTTCAGGGCTCTATTAAAGCTGTCATCTCTGAATGCTCACCAGGTTGTCCTCTTTAGATCTCAGAAACCTGTGTACACATTCTTTTTTGGCTGCTGATCAGGGCATTGCTCTTCAGTCTTGATCTCTTACTACTTGCAGTGCAACAATCCTCCACATTTCATCAGGATTATAAATTTATACATATGGCTTTGTAGGAGAAAAATCTTTTTCTAGTACAACTAAAACAGGTGAGTTTCTTTTCTGCATCCCATCAGAAGTCTATGCCGTGATAAGTCCTGCTTTTAACAAGTACCAGATGCTTTAGAGAGAGATGTAGGAAGTCCTAATTATGTAATGTCCTGCACATTGGAGCCTATTCAGAACTTTGTCTTATTAGTGATAGACTTATATGTGAAATTGTAAGAATTTTTCCTTTATTTAAAAACCAAAAAAACTTACCTGGAACAGATGTGGTTTGTTTATTAACAAATAGAGAGTCTTAATTTCTGTCTTGTTGTGCTTTTAGCCTTAGTGAGACTAGCAATAGAATCAGTGTTTTGTGGACGAACTGATTCTTACGTGATCACACACACACAAAAAGGCTTACATTAAAAAAGAATACAAAAATCCTCTTGCTTTCTAGTGATGAAAAAACATTCTGTGGAACGTCTCTTCTAATTTTCCATGTCTCTCTTATGATCCCTCCCATTCATCTTGTCTATAAGCGAGGCAGTCTTTTTGATAATCTCTCCTCATATGGAATTCTTTCTAAATCTCTAATCACTTTCATCATTTGTTCTTGAATTCCCTTTATTTCTTAAAATCTTTAGTACGTTTGGAAGAAATAACATAAAGGGACCTAGAAGGATTAAAAAAGTAAAAAAAAAACCAAACACCAAAACCCCCAATAAAAAAAAAAAACCACAAAGCACAAACAAAAAAAAAACCCCCAAACAAAAAAAAAACCCACCCAAAGCAAAAAACCACCCCACCCAGAGTTTTAGGAGAAAGGGAGATAAAATCTCCCAGAGTTCCTTTAAATGTAAAGATCGCTGTAGAAGAAATGCTTGTTCTGGGCTTTTGTGACTTGTAACCAAACCTCCAGGTATTTTGTGCTCGAAGAATTTATGCACACTTTTCCAACAGTTCCCTCATGTTTTGACATGAGATGAAGATAATTTCATGAGACAGAATATTATTAGGACCTCTAAGCATTGGTTTTAAATCCACGGTGTATCTAGAAATGTGTGAAACCTGTCAAAGAGTAGGCTGCATGACACAGGAGTATTGGGAATAAGAGAGGGAAACCACAACTGTAATGTGAACCCAAAAAGACAGATTAGCTGGTTAGAACTGAAGAAAAGCCTGGTTTGTTCATGTAAAACAGTAATCATGTTTTAATTATTTTATCGTTGTAGGACTGTTTGGAAAACTGTAACTTCTTAATTTTTTTTGCTAGTGCCAGAAAGGAATGTTAGGAAGTTTACAAAGCTGGTATCTTTTTTTGGTATACTTTGAGTTTTGGAATTAAATACATCTAAAAGCTAAAGGTCAATGTTAGGTGTAATTTGTTGTTGTCAAACAGAAAGAAAAGGGAGAAATTGTTGCTGTACAGCTTAGTATAGTTGCTGTGCTCCCCTGATCATGCAAGGTGAACCTCTTCGGTACAGTTACAAGCCATAAAGCTTGTATTTTCACCCAATCCATCTTCTCCCTTTCAACCCAAGAAGACATTTTTAAACAGTAACTAGAAGTGGGGATGCATGTTCTTTTCAAGGTTTAAGCTAATTTTTAGGTTTGGAAGTTTTATACTTAGACCTTCCATAGTTCTTGGTCTCCACCTGCAAAATTCATGTCTCTGAAGATTGTATAGTGTCTCCTTCCCTTTGCTGCATTTTTGATTCATCTTTATTGCAGTAGATGGTATTGCTCGCAGGACTGCGGCATCTATTACCACCTTTTTAAATGTTAGATATATTAAAAAATAATCATCACTGGGGGAAAATCACCACCCTTCTGCTTTGCTTTCTTTTTGAAGAACACATAATTGTTCTTCTGTCAGGTTGCCAATGGTGATGTAGGGGGGATGTCAACAGCTCTAGATCCCTAGCTTGCTTATTGTCGTCATCTCCATAGGTAAGGCTTTAACTAGGTACCACCTGGCACAATTTCACATTGAGGCTGAGCCTTTAAGGGTTTGTCTGGACTTGACGTCTAACATTATCCAGGCTAAAAAGAGTGCGACTGCCCATTGTCCAGTTTTAGTTGTTTTGGCACCATTAGCAAATGTGCAGCTTTCATCTTCACCCCCACAGTGAGTGTGGTTTTGGGAAAGACCTGTGTGGGAGATGAGTTTCTATGTAGTGTTGGGGAATGGTGGAATATAATTCTTGTTTTTCATGTATCCAGATAGAGTAACTTCACTAAAGGGCATTTGCACTATTGTTAATGAGGGTTGCAAATATCTTTACTATTGAAGTTTGCTGCCCTTCTCTTAGTCTGAAAGGAGGGCAGAGGATTAATATGCAAAGCCAAAAATAAACCTGCTGTTCTAAAGCCTTGACATATGGGACCTGGTATGCAACTGGGATGGCTTGTATCTGTGCAGCTAACCTTTTTCAGACACTCAGCAAGTAAGAACTCCTCTAATGCAGTTTCTTTATATTTTCGTACATAATCTAAGCTTTAATTTAGGGACAAGATTGAGAGTGGAGAGAGGTCTCTGCTGCCTGAGGTATAAAGAATATCTACAAATTGTGAGCTTTGGTGCTCTTTTTGTAGAAAGCCGAAATAAGTCTTTTCTTTTTTTTCCTCAGAAAAAAAAAATAAAACAGAAAAGCTAAATAATATTGAGAGCTGACCAGCTTCATTATTGTTCTGTTTAGGTATTGCAACTGGATAAAATTCTAGAGTGCAGAAGTTATGGAAACCACTGCTACTAATATTTTCTTAGTTACCTCTCTGTTGGACACTGAGACTATGGTGTACTTTAATGGACCTTTAATAGAAAATATTTGGCATCAATTCTAAATACTTCTCTGTTAACCTTTACTAAAGGCTAAAAATGGCTAGAAATGTATAGAAACCTGTTTAGTTTCCTGGCAAAAGTCGAGATGAAAAGAGCAGCCAGTGTGTGTATATCTAAGGATTACAAACTGATTATCTATGTCATGTGATTTTTTGTTAAAGTTAATAGGACTACGACTTTCAAAAAGGCTACTCTCATTTACAAGATACTACACCTTTGGCTTCTCAAGCATTAAATAATATTATTTTTTTTTCTATTAGCTTGTTAATCCTGTGTTTAAAACAAGGCTTTTCCGCTGAAGATGAAGCATTATGGTGGAAGTTGATGCTTTAAAGACAGGGAACGCTGCAATGCTCTGGAGTCAGCTTATGCACACAGGAGGTATTGATTTATAAGGTGAGACAAAGCATTGTGTAGAGTTGGTGGAAATGTAAGTCCTCCATTCTTAAAAAAACACTGATATTTCCTACCAGCACCAAAAAAGCAAGTAACACAGCTTACAGGAAATGTGAGGAGTCAATACTTTGGGGTCTGTAAATTATTAGTTTTTAAATCTAAGTGGGCTTTCTGTGCTGCACCACAAGAATTGCTGTGAGAGGAAGAAAAGCCTTGTTAGGGTAAGGTGATGTAGCAAGTTTCTCTGGTTTTACAGCACTCACTCCTTCTATTCCAAGTTATTCCAGCACGTGTAATACAGAAATTACAATTAAGCTAGTGCTCATTGTTGAAATGCAAAATGATATAAATATGCAGAAAATGTGCTGCTTTATACCAGCATGTCTGTACAGGTGAGTGATGCCCAAAGATCAAACTGACAGACCAATTAGAACTGTTTTTTAACATTTTTCTAATTCAGGGCAGTACAGCTTAGTAGCATACTGTACTGTAAGCATGCTAAGGACTTCTGAAGATTCACTACTTTGCCCTCATTTCCTAGGAGATAAATTTAAAACAAATGGATGGTGTCTGTCTGTTGAACTCCAGTGGTCATTGTGTTTTGGATTACAGTAGACAAGAAGCTTTGGTTGAAGGATGCAGACAGCTGCAAGGAAAGGTGGAAGCTTTGGAACCACGTAGCATCAAACCCAGTACTAGTCTCAAAGAGACATTTAGTGTTAGAAAAACTAAATGAACAGACCTTGTGGAGTAAGAGTTGCCTAGATCAGGTGTGAGGAACTCTTTCTTAAGGAGGGCCAAAGAAGACTTTTGGCTGTGCACTTATTCATAGCTTCTCCTCCAATCTGCAGCATTGCAGGTTGCCACCTTCACCGTGCCAGCTTTCCCAAAGCTGCTCAGAGTTATCTTGTGTCAAGTCCATTAACAGTACCCTAGCACGGAGCTCCTTCACCTGCTCTGTGGTCATATTGTGCTTACAGATTCTGCACCCCTCCCAGTGCCAAGCTTCTTCACTCTGTGTCCCAGGGCTGAGGAGCAGGGGAAGCATGTCTGCCTAGAAATGAGTCACTCCCACTTTATCTCTCTCTTTTTTTTTTTTTTTTTTTTTTTTTTTTTTTTTTTTTTTTAAAGAACTATCTAAATGTTCTAGATGCTGTAAGTGAGACACAGAATTTCATCTGTGAATTTTGAATGTACTGGTCTGGAGCCTTTGAATCCACACTTTGATATTTGTGCTGTGTGTGGACACTGAATTATCAGTGTCAATAGTGTCATACCAGTGTCAATATATTACAATTATTTTAAAATAACAAATTTTTATTATCTTACATAAGTCTAGAAGAAACAAGAGTTCAAATCTGAAAATTATAGTAACAAGGAAAGGACAGGAGAAGTGCTTCTTGCTGTTGGGGGTGGGACACATTAAAGAAAGCAAAGGAAGAAAAGGTAATAAAATATAGTTAGTGTGAGAGTGACTAATACAGTAAAAATGTTAATGACGTCTTTTTGTTGAGGCATTTTGTTGAAGGAAAGCTTAGCTAAATGTCAACTTCTGGAACCCGTTCTTCTCATATCTACTTCAATTCTACTGTTTACAAATAACATTCTGATCCATTGGGTTCTGAAGAGGATGCATCCTGCATCACATGCCTTTGGATTCTCTTTGGTCTGGTAAAATAAACTTGACTGCACTTATTGAATTATGTGTCTGGCTTTTTTTTTTTTTTTTTACTTAAACCACTAAGAAGAATCTGTGATGTATTGAAGCAGGTGTGAAAAATTGGATTTGGCTGGAATCAGGCTAAAAATTTATGGCAGAGGTCAGGTGTAATTTTCATGTTTCTCGACTCTACACAGATGACTTGAAAATAAAATGAAATGCGTCAATACTTGGTATTACTCCAGTTACTGAGGCATGTACATAATACGGGGGCGTGTGGGTCTTACTATGTTAGGAATCTTTGTTTTACTAGAAGTTTTGGCAGAAATAACACAATTTTGTGTCATGGTTGTCCCTGATACTCATTTTCAGATCAGCAAAGTATCTCTTCACACAGATTTCTGATTTCTTTCTTTCCCCTTCCCTCTTACATCTAGAAAAAGTGGGCATCTTTGTTCATTTCTCCTCCCTCCATATCTTAAGGAAGAAATCTGTTTACATCTTGTCACATGTAACCAGTCCTTTTTTGGAGCAAATTACACAATTTCAGTTTTGATGAACAAAAGAAGGATGACAGCCTGTTCCTAAGACAAGAGTTAAAGGGATATCTTAGCCAGGTAGTAAATGGCAACAGACTGATTCGGTAGCTGCCAGGCTCCTGTTGGACTAAAATGTGTCCAGAAGGCTGACGGTGAGTTTGCCATACTCTTACATTGCTGACCTGCTCAGCTTTTTGCGAAGGTCTCTACAGTAGAACCCTTTCTTTGCACGTGAATTCATGCAATGGGGGGGCACTCAGGTTCTTCTGATATATAGCACCATCACTAACAGGTGCTGCTGGCCCTGATGAGGGCCTGTGATCTGTACAAGAATTATGCTCCTTCTGTCCAGTGCAAGTGGGTTGTATTTGGTAGACCTTTGTACCAGAGGCATGGGAATGCTGGGGGGTGAGAGAGAGTGAAAGCATTTCCTAACAAGACCCAAGGAAGGCTTAAGAAAAGAGTGAAGACAATGAGAAGATCTTTGACAATCAGTGAGAGTTTCTCCTCTGTTTGACAGCAAGTATATACAGAAATACTGAGGCTGTCTGTGTTTGCCCTTGCATGTTCTGTTTCCCTAAACTATATGGATGTGGTCCGTAGTAATTTGTCTTGGGAAGCACCAAGGAGCATTAGTGTCTGTAAAAGCTAGATGCTTACTACTAGTGGTAAAGGAGGTCTGCCATTATCAGGTCGTTCCATTGTGTCTTTCCAGTGTTAACTCCTATGGTATTCTCTCTCTAATGCACAGAGAGATCCTATTGAGCAAATCTTCTATTTCTGATATTTATGAAACTGTCTTCCTATGGATTTCTGCCTGAGGGGCATCATTGGGCCTTGCAATATAAATTAAATTTAGAAAAAAGATGCACCTGTCTTTTCTGTGTGGTTTTTATGCCTCCAAGGAACCTTTTTTTCCCCTGTTTCCTTCTCTCTTTTTACTAAGGAACTGGAAAGACTTGGATTACAGGTGAATGTTCAGGAGAATAAGACATGACCTGACAAAGCTCAGACTGAAAGTGATCAAGTGGAATCTCTAGTGACATTTATAAAACTTGGTGTCAAGATTTTGTTTGTGATTTGTTGATGCTAGAAGCTATGATGTTCTTTTAGGTTTGGGAAACTGGGCTTTGGTGCAGTAGCTTACAAATTGTTCTTTCACAAAGTGTTTTGACCTATATTGCCATTTTTCATGCATATTTTAGGTGGGATTTCTCATTTACTAGTGAATATGTACATTATACTGTAGTGTATGTGCTAACAGCTCTTTAATTTTGAAGAAGTACTCTTGCAATGAAGATACACCCACTTGTGGTGTTTTGAAACAAATAGCCAAGCCCTTGTTTCAGTTATTCTTGTTTGGACTTGAGAGAGTCAACTAGAATAATCTTTGTGTGCTCTGTACCATTATGCAGTGTGGCAGTTAATGTCAGAGAAGGTTGAAGTTCAGTGATGTGTTTGAAGACTAGCTGTGTTTTGAAATGAAGTCTAGAGCAGTGGTGACGATGTTAGCCTAAGGCTACGGTGACATGGTTTTAGGCTACTGTGACAGCTCTCAGCCCTTGTGTAACAATGGAAGTCATTTAACCTCTCTGAAGAGAATATGACTTCTCCCAGTGTGCCCAGGGGAGGGGATAAACACTGTGAATGACACATATTTCAGAATCATTAGCCATCTGTATGGACTTTAAAAAAAAGCCTCTGACTTATTTGTGGGGATCCAAAAATATGCAGCAGATACACATAGCTGCTTTCCACAACAGACAGATTTTAAGACTCTCTGCCACAGGTGCTTCTTCCCCCCCAGAATTGTCTAAGTCTTGTGTAACTGTTTGAAATTGGGCATCTGCTCTGACAGTAGTTGTGTACACCCTCTGTAGCTGAAAGGAGTACAACTCTTGCAGGTGGTCTCTGTTGATTTGGTAGATTCTTAAACTAAATCACATACAGGTGAGCATCTGAAGCCGGGTGTGACTCGATCCCCACTAAATAGCTGTGTAGCAGTGGATATTGCAGGCACTGCAGAAAAGATGCAAATTTCACCATTTTTCGTGCATTTTAGGACTAGATGTATGTACTGAATATCTAGACATCTGTGCCAAATCAAGTTTACTCTTGAGTGGGACTTAGAGTTCCTTTTATTAGGCAGAAAAGCAAAAGGCTTTTGTGTCTCTCCCGCTTGCACTGTGCATTCTTAATATTACTGAATCTTCATTTCAATTATGCATAACTGCACAAAACCTTTTTTTTTTTTTAAATCTCTGTCTTTTGCCAGCTTTGCCATTATGCCTAGAAACCACTGGTCTCTGGGTGATCAAAAATTTGGCAGTACAGGATGTTACCTTTCCTTTCCCCTCTTCTCTCTGTTTTGGCTCAATTATGATTATTACAGAGTGCTCCTGCTGTGAGTGCTGTACAGAAATGCATTGTTTTTCTCTGTGTAGTTAATCCAGAATTAAATTGTGGATGGATTGCCTTTTTTTTTTTTTTAAATAAATGAAGAAAGGTGAAAAAATACCAATATGTGACTTGGAAAGAAGGAGAGTAATCTGGAGTTTACCTTATCATTACTGCAAGAAAGTAAAAGATTGCTTCTGTAAATCTGTAGGGCTCTCTTTAATTCTGACAGCAGCACGTGCTTCTGATAATGTTAGGTTTGTCAATGTTTTGCACTTTGTTAGTGGTACATTGAATTGGACTGATACTGACTTCCACGTGTTGTCTTGTGGGAGACTTGAGGCTGCAGGCAGATGAGATCACTACCAGGGCAGTCCCATCAGCTGTGTCCTGCTCTTGCATAAATCATCAGCAGCACTGGGTGATTTCAATGGTGCAGGATTAGACCTTCTGCAGATGCTATTTGTAGTAATTTCATTAATGAAAACAGGCATTTATGAACTTACAGCATGTCAGTAAGTAGTCAGAAAGAGACAAGCTTTTAGTGATAGGAGCTGGGGGCACACAGCCACAGTCTAAAGTATTTGTATTGTCTGTTATAGGTGTTGCTGATGGGGGGTGGGGTGGGAAATTCTTTCAGCAAGGTAGGCATCACAAGGTTCAGAAATCCAGAACCTGATTTTTGAAAAGCCTAAGGCAGAAGTTTCTGTAGGAATTTTTAGAATGTGGAATTGGAAAGTGTGATTGAACTTGTTTCTTTGTGTATATACTACTTTGTGTTTGAAGTAAGCTATTATTTTCAGTACATTTTTCTATTGGTTTAAGGAGTTCATCTTGGCTTGCCTGCCCTAAAGCAAAAGATGTAATGATAGGATATATTAGACACTTGTTTATTCCTCATGTATATGTCAGACCTCAGTCTACCTTAACCTTTTTGGCAGGTTCTGCCAATTAAAATGAATCCTCCCTAAGAAGCAGCAATCTAGTTTTCTAAGACTAGGTGTAAAGTTGTATAGTGTTTCAGCATCACATCTTGTCAAGAAGTGCTGTGTGGTAAGTTTTCAATGTCACTCTCATGTTTACGTGAGACTACTTTATGCCCAGACGCTGGCAAGTATTAGTGCTGTCATGTTTATTTTGTAAAGTAGGTGTGGCTGAAAAAGCAGCCCATATAGCACAGTAAGAGAGTACACAGGGGTAGAAGAGCAAAGAAGGCTGAAGTTTGGGGTGGAAAGACTGTCTTGGAGCACTGCTTTTCTATTTAAGCATGTCTAGAATTTGTACTCAATGTCTCCAACAGAGGTCCAAACTTAGAGGGTGCCTGAGAAAATACGTAACTTAACTTGCATAAATCCTGGCCTTCCAGAGACAGATGATACTGTGTCCTAATTCTTTTGAAACTTTTAGTTGTTATGATGATCTTCTAATTTCCTCTATTCCAATCTTCAGAGTAAGAATGCATTAGTTCCCCTTGTAAGTGCTTCTTCAGCATGATCTGTCAGTGAATTCCCCAAACTGTAATGTCTTCTTTTCAGAATGTGCCTTGTAATCCTCGGTATGTCATTGCTTTTGCTATTCATAAATGGACATTTTGAAGAGAATAGGTGAAAGGAGGGAGCTGGGGGAAAGAGGAAATTTCTTCCCTTTATCTACAGGCTCAAATCAGTGCCTGAGGCAAGGAAATCTGTGTCTGATCATTCAGACTCATCGCTCCTCAAGTGTAACTGTGTAGTTGTGCCTGCCTGCTTGCAGCCAGCAGTACGTAGGGAGTTGCAGCACTGGCCCCTGTTCCTGCAGACATACAGCTTATCTTGCCACTTTCCCTCACTTTGTCTTTCTCTAGCAACGAGAAAACAAAGGCTGTTCAGCCTTATACCATTATTACAGATGCTGATTCAATTAACTTGTACTGAAGTTGTTAATATGGAAACTGAAATCTTAACTGAGGACTTGGGTTAGAATTTGCATATTTAAAGTGGAGAAAGTAATTTTATGTGCAAAACAGAACCCTCATACTGGTTTTGGTTTGTTTTTTTTAATAATATTTATATCTGATTGTAGGAAAATAAAGGACTACAATTAATATGTAGACTATCTATTAAGATAGCTTTAAAATGCCACATAGAGTTAAAGTCATACTACTAATATCCCTTGCACATTGAAATAGAGTCTTTAATTTCTATTTTTAAGAATAAATTTTTGTCTCTGGTTACATCCAGTGTAGCTTGCTAATTTTAGGGGTGTGAACTCTTCATGGTTTAGTGAGACAAAGTTTTAATAGCTGTGTCTGAATACTTGTTTAAAATTTATCACTGTATGTTTCTATGTAGGGCCAACTATGTTGCTTATGATGTTGCTGTTTTGGTAACCAACAGGCTGATGGACTGATAAATACATACTTTTATTAATGTAGGGTTAGTGAATTGGAAATGGGAAGAAATTATCATTCCAAGATGATTTTGAACAGTCTAATTTCTTAATGTACTGAATCATTGTGTCAGTGTGTTTTAATACTACAGAGTTGGCATGGAAGCGTTCTATTTGAGCTGACACTTTAAAATTTATATACAAAAGTGAATTTGCCGTATATTTTACTAGTGAACACATGAAGCAATATCTTTATTTCCTGTAGTAATTATTCTTTGCTAAATTTGGGGAAGCTTTTATTTTCGAAGGGTAGTGGCTGGTAGCATCCAATGCTGTGATTAACATACTGGGAAGATTCAAATCTGAGTGCTCTGAGACTTTAGTGATAAAGTTGCGTCGTTCTCTGAAATGTCTTTTCCTCCTGGGGCAGACAGGTCTATCTGTTGTCATTATCTTCGCAATAGCAATAAGATTTAGGAGACAGTCATGTTAACAAAGGTACAAAGTGTCCTCAATTCAACAGCTCATTTCCAAACACGAAAAACCCTCGGCATTATCACAGCAGATGTGCTTGCTTATTTGAATGTTGAATGCTCAGAAGGATTCCTTAGGCTAACACTATGCTTAACTTTCTTCTGCCTGAGCAGGCTTTGCATTGTTTATTCAGCCCTTTGTCATTTTAAAAAGGGAGAATGACTGAAGATGATGTTCATGCATTATTTGAAATTGTAAGTATATGTTATATATTCTGCATCACTTCTGTATACGTTTTTTCCAGAAGTGAACAAATTGACAATGTGAAAATATTGCAGTGTTCTGATATTTGAACTTCTCAGAAGACACACTTGTATTTTTAACCTCCTTATCCTGAATTATATCAAGTCATCCCCCTGTTCCCACCAAAGTAATGGACTCTCTCTACTGTATAAAGCTCTTTTCTGGCAAGGTGTGTTCTTCATGCAACATGGCTCACCGAAAATAAGTTGTTTTTTTTTTTTTTTTTCTAAGTGGACTCAGAACTCGATGTTCTTGATATTCTAGATATTATTCTTGCAGGTGACAAATGAAGTTTCCTAGTCGCTATGCATTAATTTAAAACAGCTAGTTTGCACCAAATATGTATTTTGAGTAGTAACAATTTTAGACTTGGGGTTGTCTGTGTTTTGTGGGAGGGAAGAAAAGAGGACAAGGATGTAATTTTATTGCCATAATACATGCCATTGTGTGTTTTCTTTTATTTTATACATACATACACACATACGTGTATATGCATGTATAAAATATTTAAAATATTTATACCCTTTCTATATTTTATGTATTTAACCTTTCTTTTCCTTTTAGAAAAATGAGCACAAACAGAATGATGAATGCTGTATTTATCTTAGAAACTCTGTCTGATCTTTGCCTCCAGTGTTTTGCTGTGGGAGGGAAGATTGTAAAATTACACTGTGTGAAATGCATAGAATGTGATTTTTTTTATTTTTTTTTTTTAAGCTGTATTTCATACCAGTCCCTGCAGTTTTCCATCTCTGGGAAAACTTGTATAGAAATTGTAGTTTATCAACTTTGTTATGAAAAGACAAAGTTGAGAGAATAGAGGCAAGGACTATGAAGATTAGGAAGTCACTGTTAAGCATTGTTCATCTGCAAGCTACCACAAGAAAAGAGAATTTTATTGCTGTTGGCTCAGGACATACCCTCTTTGGGGATTTAATGGCCAGTATGAACTACAATAGCAACATGTATTAATTATTTTTATTTTAAACATTAGTATTTCAGTTGCTACTACTCTTGCATGTGACACTATGACTTTAGCCACATGTCTCATAAATTGAATTGTCTATGATGCTTGTGGTGCTGACAGTACTTAGATAAGGTAACAAAGCACCAGTGCTATCGTATCAGCATATATTTTTCTTAACGCTACAAAAAAAACAGAGATCCTCTAAATACCCTAAAGATTCCTCATGTTACAGCTCTGAATACTGTCCAGAGCTTTTATGAAACTGATGGATCATTTTTCAGATTCTTCGGGGATTTTTTTTCCCAGTCTGAAGCATGGAGATTTCCCATCACCTCCTAGACTAACCTTTCTCTTCTCTTCCCTCTATGTCCATTTCACTTTGGACTAATACATTCTTAGCCCTTTTGTCTCATTAGCTTTCATCTCCCTTTGGTACCTTTAAATTGTTTGTTAAGAGATTCAGATACTTACTTCCGAAGTATTTACTTTTTTAGTCCTTTAGAACTAGAAATGGTATGTTCCACTATGTAAATAAAAAGAGAATAGGTAAATTTCCCAGTGAAGATTAGCCTGTTTAGGTTTGTGCATAGAATTTAAATGGTTAACTTTGTCCTTGCTGTTTAAGAGCAGGGGCAGAATGGCAAATCAGGGTGAATGTAATCAAGGTGAAAATAAAACATGGACTTTGTCTTCAGTGTTTGTGCTGGAAACAAGGTTACTTAGGACTAACCCCCTCTCAGAAGAATAGCCATGTAGGACCTCTTTGCAAGAGAGAAAGGAATACTCCAAGTAAATAAAGGTCTTAGTATTACCTCAGTGACAGGGAAGGCTTTAAAACAAATAGATTTCTGAGCAAATTTTCAAGGAGAGAATAATGAAAGACTTAATTAAAGACTCGAAGGTAAATAGAACATGAAATAAATTTAACTTTTTTTTCAACCAGTGGTGGATCTGCCAGTTAATGTGGTCTGTTATTTTAGCAAAGGTAAGCACCATGTCTGCTGAATTCCCTGTGCTTAGAATATGAGTGTGGCCCCGAGTCAGTCTTGCCATGGTGCCATGTGATAAACAGTATGTGGAGATTTCACAGGGGACAGGGAAATAGAAGAGAGATGGGGTTAGAGTTGGTTAATAATCTTGCAAAGCATCTGGTATAATTTTCATTTAAGAAAAGGGAGGAAGTTTCTACTATAAAATTAACTTTCATTTAACATATGTGTAGCCTGCACCTATGCACCAGTAACAAGGAGAAAAGGTTGAAATCAAGTTTGGGTGTAGAAGAGAAAGATCTAGCTGCAAGTAAAGGTAGTAAATCAAGATAAAATTTTTATTCATGGGAATAATGATGTTCTGAAATTACTTTCCAAACTTGAGTAGTAGGAAAAATACATTACTTCTTTTGAGAGGAAGCCTGATAAGTTTATGAAAGTAACTTCAATGTTAGGAGCCAGGAATTTCCTTTAAGTCCTTTGTTTCTATCCTGGAAATTATTTTACATATTTCCTGAGGCTTTTGCATCTTTCAGGTCTGTTGAAGTGAACGTATTCTGTCTAATAAATGTGACAGGACACTGGTGACCTCAAAGGTAATGAGCCCAGACATCTTGTGAAAATAATTTTTATGTGTCCTTACCAGATACTTATACATTCTTGTGGGGAGTGGAAGTCAGACACAATTTGACCATTATACACTGGCTGGCCTGCTGGTCCGTCAGTAAGCAGATTGTTTTAGATTATCCACAGAATATGCTCTCCTGCCCACCTGCTGGGCCAGAAAGGTTGTGCAAGGGACGCTAATGAAGTTGGAGCCATCATAAAGGACAATTAAGGACACGGGAAGAAGCAGAAAGTATTCTTACAGCATTTTAGGTGCTTAAGAGAATCTTGAGGGCACAGAGAAATGGGCAGTGAGGGGATCTGGGAAGATGTTGCTGGTGATGTTGCTGTAGGAAATGAGTCTAAGGTCTATATTGTACTATATTTCATTGGTTTTGCTTAACTAATGCTTCTGCTGGATTGCAGGGGATTATACAGCAAGCTGTCCCTGCCACTTCTTCTCTATCAATTCGAATATATCCAAAGAAATACAGCAGTTGTTCCACACTACCATTCAGGCTGAGCAAAGGTTCAAATCTTTAAAAGGTAATGGATAATATTGCTCTGTTTGTGGTAGAGAACTGTCAGGTCCCCTGTCTCATGCTTTTCACAGGAATATAGACAAACTTGTATTTCAGTTCAAATGAAATTATTACGTTAAACTGCTTAGCTAACAATCCAATCCATTTAGTGATGGGTAAGCCTTAATTTTGCTTAATGGTGTTAGACTAAAATACATATTCACTAGAGCCTTTTGCTCTAGCTGCTGGTTCTGATACCCTCCAGGCGTACTGGAAAAAGTTATATGATGGGCAGTGTGCTTCTGGAGTTTGTAGCCTGGGCAATTTAAGCCAACCACAAATTATTGCTTAAAAAATAGTAATGCTGTGTTAATGCATAAATGTTCTTGCCCATAGTGCTCACCAGTTCAAGCATTAAGTCACTGCATAACAGAAGATTTATGTTCAAGGGACATCCGATGTATTATTTAAAAATGGATTGGCTAGACTTTGTGGGCATATGTGGTTTCTAGCAGTGATTTAGAGATGCTTCTTGGAAAATTCGTACAATTTGTCATAGTAATTGTGGCTCATCTGTCAAGTGCCAGTTACAATGAAATTGGGCTGTTAGTGTCTAAAGCAGTTACTGGTATTTGCTTTTGAGCTGTAGAACTGTAGACAACTTGCTTAACATACAGGCTGTGCTCAGGTATGAGGTTTCCTATTTAGCTTCTTTAGTAACCTTAGAAGCAGGTGCCTGTCTGCTGGTCCTGAACACAGTCTGATGCTGCTGTCTTTGGGCTGACCATCAGAACCAGCCCTGCAAAAGAGTTCTCTCTCTCTCTCTCTCTCTCTCTCTGTGGAAACAAGTTTTTAATCATCTGTGGTCTCCTCTGCATTGTGTTGCTAACAATGATGACACCCAGAAGCATGACAGCCAGAAGCATGGAGTTAATGTGGGATCAAGTTAGCCACTTGATGCATAACTGGTGCTTATTCAGCTGCCAATCAAGTGTACCATGTGCTCTCTGATAGTGTCTATGACTACCATAGAACTCTCCCATGAAAGGCAGTTTTATACACTAACTTGAATGAACTTTTCAAATCAGCAGGGTTGTGATGAATTGACAGAAGTGTGTTAATAGTGAAAGCTCTATTAATGATTTACCCGAAGTGCTTGGGTAAAGGTGCTCTAGCATGTTGGAGTCATGTGGAGTGTAGAAAGAGAAAATGGGCCTGCCAGAGAGAGCTCTGGAGGAGCATTGGGAAGGCAAGTTTGATTTGAATGCAACGTCCCAGCCAATACTTTTGCTCTTAGCAGCAAATAAGTGGCTAGAGAAAGCACTGTGAAGGAAGGTAAATGAATTCAAAATGAGACAGTGTGCCTTTGGGAAGGCAAAACATGTCAAGTGAACAAGAAGATATTGACAGCAGACCAGTTTGATCTGGTGTGGTGCTTGGTGTTACTCAAAGTGCTTCCTGCCGCAATTGATGTGCACAGTTATTTTAGTATCCACCGCATTTTGATGTGCCTGTTTCCTATCACACCATTGCTGTCTTAGTTGAGAACAAGTGCCCTTCACTGAGAACAAGTACCATAGGAAGTGTTTGTGTTGATACATATAGAACATGTCATTGAAAATTTTAGATGGGGGCTAGTTCCTTTTTTTTTTTTTGGCCATTTCCATGGTTGTATTTTTATTGAAAACTAAAATCTTAGCTTTTAGTTTTAAACAATTGTTGATTTTTTTCACCCACGCTCCATGAATTAATTTAAGATTCATAGAAGACTAGTGTAACTAAATTTGGATACATGCTTCATGTGGCAGGGGATAAATGGAAAATTCTCGACAATCTACATTGTGAATTCTCTCTCCAAGAACGCAGCGTGTTCATTGCTGTCTAGTGGTTTGGGTTTTTGCCACACTTAATTCTGTTTGGCAGTGTTTCATTGTCTTCAGGTGCATAGTATAGTGATGTTTCTGATAATTTTTTTGAGAATCTGGATTTATCCATGCTTGCGAACACAAAAAGCAATTGATGTTAGTCAAATATTTGAAATGCCTTTCTGCACTGCTTAGCTGCCACACAGTGTGGAAGAATGGTCTTTACTGCAATAGCTCTGGATGCTGCTTCTGAAACTCTGGATCTAGGTGTCTTGACAGAGCTCTGGGGATTTTTGGTATGCTTCATTCCTGTGCATGACATTAATATTTCACTTTCATGAGCACTGAAGCAAGAAAATCATGACCTGCATAAAAAAATTAACAAATGTTGCCTTTTTTGGAACGGATTGTTGCATAGTATCTTACCAAGTGTTAAGTGTTTAACAGCTTGTATATGCCTAGTGCACTTTCATTAGAAAAATAAAATCTGACTTTTAATACATGTTGGGCTTTGCTGCATACAAGGTTGGATATTGCAGTTAACTGTTTAGCTCTGGTTCAATTTTTTTGCTTGCCAAACTTCAGACATCCATGTTAAGATTAATAATCTAAAGAACTAAAGCTTCAGTTGACAGAGAATTTTTTTTTTTTTTCAGAATGTTCTTATTACCTTTTCTAATACCCGACACACAGAGCAGGATTGTCCCAAGAAAACATTACAAAGGGTGTAAGCTATTTGGCGCAGGTATTTGCTGTCCTATGACTAGTTGATGAAAATCTCTTTTATGAGTATATTTAACAGAAAAAAAAAAATAAAATCAATAGAGTTTTAAAATAGCATGGAGTACTCAGGCATAACAGTTAAAGCTGTTGTAACCAACAGCTTGGGGTTCTTAAGTCAGGAAATGTGCACAGAGGACTCTCAACAATGACAAGCTCTTGTGGGTTGATTTCAAACTGGAGTGCAGTCACCTCTCTTCAGTGGTGAATTATTTAAGTATATAAACCAATTCCAGCCTCCCATGATTTTAAAGGTAACTAGATGGCATTACTTGTGTTATGAATTTACTGAAGAGGTAAGAACAGTGTATGTAAATCAGGTGCTGCCCGCAGTCCATTTAAGCACTCTGGCTTGCGTACAATACCATTTTTCAAGTTATTCCTGTCAACATTAAGCAGTGATGAATGTGTTTTTTTGGTAAGCTCCATTCAGGTCATGGCTGGTGGGGAATATTACAGCATGATTACTCTTTTAATGGGAGAGATGTGTGGCTCAAACCCTGTTGATTAATAACGTACTGAAAAAATGGTCCAAAACATGGTCTTAACAGGAATAAGATAACAATTAGAGTCAACATGATTCATAGAAATAGTGCAGCATGAGTAAGCTGTTGCTGAACTAAGGAATGGAGTGTGTTGGACACCTTGTGTATTCCCCACCATCTTGTTTGATGATTGGGAGGCTGTGTTTGTGAAGCGTGCCTCCTGCACAGCAAGGTGGTCCCAGCACTGTAGAGGCTGAGGGCAACAAGTTTGCTGTTGAAGAATAAAAAGAGCAAGCCCGAGAACACAAAGCAACACACTAGCGTGCCCTCTTTCAGTGACAGTGCATTCTTCAAAACATGTCTGTGGTATGAGGACACTTTTCCCCTTGTTGTGGCGTGTCCTCACTCCCGTACTCTCTTTTGTAATCTCTTCATAAATCTCAGGCTCCAGTGGCCAGAGCTCCTCAGTAGAGGCAGAGGAATGCCATTGTCTTTGCTGTCAGTTTGGTGGTTGGGGTGTCTTCCTTGAAGCTGTGAGTTTGAACATGTCTGAAGCTGAAGAGAGCCTAGAACCCAACTGTTATTTCCTTGATGAACAATCTTAACTGATCAGCAAGGCTACAGGTTATTTTTTCCCCCATGCCTGTTGCTGAAGACGCATATGACTAAACACGTGATTCATCTTTGGAGTATTTCTTCCGCATTGATTTCTGCAGTCATGATACATTTTGCATCTGAATTGATTCCCCTGGCAACAGATTATGATATCAGTGCCCTGGACTACTATGAAGTCACTGCAAAGAAATCCCTGGAGAATGAGGGAATAAACTCTTCAAGAAAATGGATTTTTTTTTTTTTTTAAGGCATGTGAAATAACAGGAAAAAGAATTCAGGAAATGACTGGTGAAGTGCATCTCACTTGAAACAGTGACATTTGCCTTAGTACAAAGTCTTCAGACTACCTACGTTAGCTCTCTTGTAGGTTATTTAGAGTCACGGCTCTGTTTCAATCAGCTAAAACTGCTTTTAAAGTATTACTTACCACCTTTCCAATCTTTGTTATTTGAGTGGCACAAAAGAGAGACAAAAAGATGTTGATAATTCTTTTCATTATACAGATAACAGCTTTAATTTATTTTTTTACTTGCTCTGTAAGCTTTAAAAAAAAAAAAGTTTAGCTAAAAAAATATTGGGAAGTATATTTTATAGTGCAATTGCAATCATCTTCCCCTCATGCAGTATTTACAGTACAGTCCAATGGTAGGGTTTAAAGCAGTTGTTATTTTTGCTTGACAGGCAAGTGACACCCTGGATAGCCTCACGTGTAGATTATGGTCAATAATATATATAACTGAGCACTTAGGCTTTCAATATTGTCTTGGTTTTGTTTGTTTTCTTTTTTATATATGATCCCTTTCATACTTTTTTGTGCTTCTGAGAAGTGAAGGCACATACACAAGAGGCTGATGGGGAAGGCTGAGTGTCAGCTTGTTACGTGGCTTACAGAGCTGCTTGTTCTGCATTCAAGTTGGTACTTATTTCTGCAGCTGCATTGTATTGTTGCTGTTAACTTACTGTTAGGCTCCTAGAATTAAAGCTGCTGTTGCTTTCCTTGTGAAGTTATGTAAGCTAAAGATTATCTGTACATTTGATAAGGTATCTTTTGAGAGACTGAGAATGACCTACTAGAAAGATTGTGCTTGGAAGAGTCCTTTCACTTCCCAACAGATAATAGTAAAACTAAGAAAACTTATGATCAGCTCTGACACAAGTTGCATCCCTAATACATTAGGTAATCGAATATCACAATATTGTGGTATTTTAATCATAGTAAGAACTTTTCTTATCTATTACCTCATGTGACCCAGAAGCCATCTAGAGAACTTGAAAAGCAGTATTAAAATGGTATAAGTTTTTATTATGCCACATTGTAAGTGTCTTAATTTTTTCACACCCTGCTAACCCCAACCCCGGCTCTGTATGCTAAACAAGAATACATGCACCCCGTTGCGCGTGAATCTTTCAAAACCTGTACTGTGAATTCAATACCAGAAACTAAACATTGCCTTCATCGTACTATGAGGAGGGAAACGGTTTTTCAATAAAAAGTTGAATAATGACAAATAGTTGTTTTTACTAGTCTATTTGTACTACTTTAAATGTGCTTAAGAGTTGTTACATGGATATACTACACTATAGTGGTCCCAGTATCTGTGTTAAGCAAATCTGAAAATGTTTGAACATATAGCTGCTTTTATTTTGGTGAATCTTTTGCTTTCAGCTAGCAGACAGCCCTAACAGGCTTTTTCAGTATTTTTTTTTACTGTATCTTTTGCTTTCAGGCTATATGACTGTTGTCTAAATATTGTTACATTACACGGAGGAACATAACACCTGGTGTATTTATTTCTGTACTGACCTTTATTTTTCTAATGCTATTGTTAAAGCAGTAAATGAACAAGAAAGGTAATCAAAAGCAACTAAAAACCTACAGACCAAATGGGATGAATAATTAACTGTGGCAGTTTATTCCATAAAGTTAAAATGATGCACTGTTGCCTGATTAGTACCAGAATCATATGTAGAGACAGACTTTTAAAATCTGGATTTGGAGAGCAGATCAATTAAAGAAGTGACTAGTCATTTGCTCTTTTGTTTGGGGATAGGGGGGTGGAGTTCCTTGCATTCATGTTTTGTTTCTGTTGCAGGGAAGGTCTTTGGCTGCAGTGCAAATCACTGCAACTCATTAAAGTTTCCTGAAGCACTTAATGAATGCTTGCAAATCTACAAGGTCCCTCCCCAGCTGACGTAGAATATAAGCCATTCAGGCCACTTTGAATTGCTGAAAAGTGAGGTATTCTTGGTTTCAGTTTACTACCTGTTTGGTTTGGGTTTTTTTTTCCCCCCACAACTTTGTGTTATTGTAAGCAGTGTTAAGTCTGCAGCTACTTTTTAAAGTATATTTCTGTCCAAACTTAATGCTGGTAGCAAGTACTTTTCTCAGCTTTTGCGAACAGTTGATACTCTGGAATCAAAATCTCAACTGCAGATAGGTTGATGTGTGTTACTCCTGGGTACAGAAGGTGACCCCTCTAACCTATTTCTTCCGCTTGCTTAGCTGTCAGCAGTTTCCTTTTATTGTAACGTACATATCAAGAACTAGAGGGCATAAGGTGAAAGAGGTTCCATTGCAGTTTGCTCTGTAATTTCTTGCACAACCCTCTATTTCTCTGAATTCAAAGTTGTGTCAGCAAAAACTTCTTGTCACAGCAGCAAATACAAGTTGTTTTGGGAAGGATGTCTCCAAGATGTAACATGACCGCTATCCTTGTGGCTCCAGAATTTTTGGCCTTGGCCATAGTTGTGAAACCTGGACATACATTATGGAATTTTCAGTGAGGTAATAGGTAAAAGCATTTCTTAAAAATAATGGAATTGAAGTCGAGGCATGACAGACTTCATGAATGAGCAAAGAGCAGTAGTTGAAAGGAAAGGCAGGACTCGCTTGAGGAACTGTTGGCACCACTGGCTTGTGAAAGAGCTATGGTGTGATTTAGGTGTTTCTCAAACTATTCAAGTAACTGACTACAGAAAGTGAGTGTATTTGTCAGTCTCTTCAGGAAGAGTATATGGAAAATGTTTGGGGTTTTTTTTTTTTTCAACATATAATACAATATCGAATATTTACTTACTGTGTGTAAATTGTAATTAGGCTAGCATCATTTGGCTAATCTCACAGGAGGCATATTTTTGAGGGTTTAGTAGTCGATATAGAGCTTCATCTGCCTGTTGAGACCACTAAGTATCTGATTTATAGATGTTAGTTTATACAGGTTTAATTACTCTAATGACATGACCAAATGAGAGATAAAGGGAAAAAATATTTAGACAATTTTCTAATGCCTTGATAAGTACTGTGTTTTGGTTTTTTTTTTTTTTCTTTTCTACTTTCAAAGGTATGAGGTCTCCTGTGCCGAATGTTAGGCTGTTTATTACAGGATCCTGGAGCCTGTAGCCAAGCAGAGCTCTCTGCTCAGGTACAGAGCTCTGGCTCAGTGCAATGCCAGTAACCAGGGTTGGACTCCAAGGACAGCATGACTCTTGTCTGCTTCCTTTCCCACTGAGCTTCGCTTTGTTCCTTTTTTTCTGTGCTGTTGCTATGACTGAATATGGTAATATGTTTATAAATCTTTTACACCAAAGACAACTATATGATAAAGCATATCCTTTTAGACTGTCTCAATAGAAACTTAAGAGAGGGGGGAAAAAAAAGGTTCTATTTAGAAAGTTCAAAGGAGAGGGAGGCAGGCAGGCTAGGAACGGAATATTGATTGCAGCTTCATTTCTAATCAAATTATGTTGGTGAATAGGCCGCTAACATCTCCACAACTCTAAAAATAGGAAAATCTAATATGAGTGTAATACGTAGGAACTAGCATTAAAAGAAAATTGGCAACTAGCATTTATGTCCGTGGGCTTTTGAGAAACCCTCTAAGTTTATCTTGAATGCAAGCTGAACACATGCCATTTCGTGTTGATAATTATTTTTAAATGCTCTGAATTAAGATTGCAAGCTGTCTTTAAAAGCCCATCAGGCTTATTGAAGTATTTTATGGCATAATAAAATTATACGGGGAAGGTAGGTAGGGAAGCACATGACTGAACTTCTGTATCCTGCTTTAAATGGTTCTGTTGTGCTGTAATGGCCAAAGAACATGGGGAACAAACTTACCTGAGTTGGGCAGCCTGTAGCTTCGTATACAAATGTTATAGTGACATGAGTGCAACTGTTTGACTATGGCAGTGGCTTGAGAGAGGCTCTCCCAATTCCTTGTGGTTAGGTAAGGGAGGCTGTGACTTTCAATAAGCTGAAAAATAACTCTTAAAAGTGTTCTGAAGCATCTTCTGTTGTTTTCATACACTTGGCAGAGAATTTGATTGGTGAACTCTGTGACTCAGTTCCTGGAAGGCGTGTAAGTCACGGATGGTGAGTGTTTGCGTGACCACTTCACCAAGCAGAAAAGCAATAGCCTGTGCTCTTGTTTCAGAAGTGCTGTCCTGGTCTAGCTAACATGGGTTATGGCTACATAAGAATCTGAAATACCTATTTGCTTAATAAAGTTTTTGTTAGCTAGAATATGAATAAATTCTATTACCATCTCTGCATAGACAGTAGCTTTATATTTCTTCATAGCATGTAAAGCTTACCAGCAATGCTAAAAGAGATTCTTGGGTAAAAGACAGGTCTATACCAGTGCCTAACTTGAAAATTGTGTCTTTGTCGTATGTATTTATAGCAGTTGACTTACCTATCACTATGGATTTAATAATGGACACTATTGAGGATGTAGCAAAATCCATTCTCTTTTAAAATTGTATTTTATTAATTAAGCAATATTATCAGTTGTTGTGTCAAGTATCCATTCAAATTTAAATGTATGCATTCCATAAAATCACGTGCTTTGGAGTTTACGGTATACAGAATAAACACTTGTTGTTTGTGTGCTGTAATATAAATCATCACCTTTATTTTAAAAAGGCAAATAGTTCTAGGATAGCCTTAATTTCCTGTATCTCCTTCTATAAGACTCTTAAGAAACATGAATGCATTTCTTCGTAAATTTTTGGCAAGTATTGTACCAGGTAAAATATCTCCCAGATAAAAAGCATGTTTAAACTGATTTCAAATAAAAAGATGAAATTGCACATAGATGAGCAAAAGAAGAAGATTAGAGAAAAGATATAACTGAAAAGAAAAATGTACAAACTTAGAGCATAAGTACATAACTATCAGTGTGGATATTATTTCTGTAGCAAGCTATACTTGTTTTTATTTATGTAAAGTTGACTGTACTACAATATTCAAATTTTCTCTTCCAAAAAATCTCAGTTTGATTAGCCAGTGGTCCTCAGTGATGTGAATTGACAAGTTTAGATTCTAAATCTTTAGATTCTAAATTATGGTTACTATGGTGTCTGTCCATATAAACATCTCGGTAAAGTAAACCTCTCTGAACTTTAAGTTTCAACAAATATTATTTGACTAACACTTTTATCATTACCTGAGAGATGTTATCCCAGAACAGTTAAACAATGTTAACATTGCCCTATTCAATTAAATAAATAATGCCTCTGACACCATTACTTCCTCTGGAGGTCTAGGAAACATCTGAGATACCCCTAATGATTCTGAGATCCAAATTCAGTTGTGACTCTAGAAACATTATAAAGGCCTTAGTCCCTTCTGTCCTCCTGGACAGAGTTTTAACAAAAATAAAAAACCTGATAGGCCTTAAATATGAAGAATAAGGGCCGGTAACACTTTATCCAAAGGCAAGAAAAGACAGTGAAAGCAATACAGGCTGCAAAGCTGTCATCGCTTGTTATTTTCTTATGGGACTCTTCCTGTTGCTGGTGCATTATTGATGTTGCTTTTTTAGCCCTGCTGTCTCCTATGACAGTTCTTGACTAGATCTGTGCCACAAAGAGCACAGTTTTGCATAAACATATTAATGTAGCAAAGAAGTTGCATAAAGTTGGTCTGTAATATTTTATCAGCCCTTTCGATTACGGTATCTAAGATAAAGGGTTTCAATTTCACTGTCTTAAATGACTTAGATTAGCCAACATGGTTTTAGCAGATTAAGGCAGGCCAGCTTGAACACAGTTTTTCTACTGTATCTATTCTGCTCTATGTAGTTTCTTGTGCTGTGCCAACTGTACAGTTTCTGAGCACTTTCCAGTAATCTGTTAAACAAAGTCATTGCTGTTTCTTGGCTGTGATTCTCACTTTGCAGTTCTACATTTAGGAATGGTTTTTGTGTTAGATGGCAGAGAGAAAGAAGCAGGGTGTTTTTGTTTGGTTTGGTTTTTTATTTAGTTTATGAGCACTGAATCTGTGCCTAAATTTTGTGTATAATATACATTCTCCTGTTATTTATGCTACATAAAGAGATGTTCACCAAATGTGCCCTATAGTTGGAGTAGAAGGCAGTAAGCTTTATAATGAGTCTTTAGTAGCCACAGGAGTTCATTCCACCCTTGACATTTTAGTCTGGCCAAAGAGAGATAGATGTATTTTTCAGTTTGCAGGCATCTCCGAGAGAGAAAGTCTGCTTTCATTCATCAGTAATGCCCTGGCAATACATAATGGTTACTACTCAAGCTTGTTCAAACTGACATCAGAGGCTATGTGCCGTACTCTCAAAATTCTGTAAATTGCCGTTAAAGGCAGTTGTTTAAAAAATAGTTTCTTTTTTTACCCCTAAAACTTAAAAAAAAATTGTGATTTAACACTTTTGTTACAAGTAATATGGTGACATAAGTATAATTTAACCTAGTTTATCTTCCAAAATTGTCTGAATCGCTATCTCAAAGTAATTCAGTTTAATAAATCTCATTAATTGGGGAAGTGTGTTCTCAGGATAGAAATATTTTAAGACTAGATAAAAATTTTACTGTAGGGTTTCATTCCTCTCTAATTGTATGAATCTCTTTGGTTTTCTTTTCAGTTAGACAAGCCTTCTGCATTTTGGGTTTTTAATTAATTGATGTTATCTTATTGGCTTGTGGAACTTCTCTATAATACAGTTTTTTCTATGGGTTGGGATATCTTCTGTAACATGCATTAGTATTTGAAGAGTTTGGTGGATACACAAATTTGAAAGAAAAGGGGAAAAATTGGAGCATGGAAGTCACCCATCACTAAGTACATATAGTGGGTTATTTTACCTCAATAAAATTGATATAACAGTCTTAGCTGAGCTTGGTTCAGAGAGAAAAGACTGTTAAGAAAGTTTTTTATACTTTTTAAAAAAACAACCCCCCAACTTCTTATATGAACGATTCAGGCCAGTACAAACTTATAAACATATTTTAAAAAATTGTGTGAGAAACTGTTCAAAATCACGTGGTATGGACAGTGTTTTAATGTATGGTGATTCCTTCAAGACACTTAACCTAAGAGTTTGTTTAGAAGTTTTTGTAGGCTTCTTAAAGGAATTTCCTCCTTTGCAACTAACAAATAGGCAATTGGTGCACACAGGAAACATGTTTCTGGAGAGCACAGAAAACACTTGCTGATTAGTTGTTCACTCTGATGTGTTGCTATTATGTGCACATGGGGCCTCTTCAAAAAGGAGGATTCAGGTAGATGTGCTTGTAGAGGCACGCTTATCTTCAAATGTGTGCTATTTGTGTCATCTTTTTTTTCTGGAAAAGTTATCTTTTTTGTGAATTCATATTTAGTTGTAACTATTTTAATTGATTGTTCGGGTGTAAACTTAAAATACCTTGCCTAGAGCAGGTTCTCCAGATGGTGCGCATCAGCTGAAACATTGCTTTATTCTTTTGTACGTATATGAGATTTTCTGTGCACTAGTACTTGCTTATAATAATAATAATAGTATGTATATTTTAAAAAATATTTATAAAAGCATATTTTATACATGTACATTTACATACATAAGAAGATAGTAAGCATACAAATAATATTTGAAGATATTTCCTCTAGAATAAGGAGAACTGTTATAGTTGCTCTTGAGAAGATTTGATTAGTTCTATTCATAAATGGAAAGCATCACCTGTGACTCAGTTTAGTAGCATAGTCACAGCAGCAGAAAACCTTGTTCCTTCATATTTTTGCTTTTCAAAACAATATTATTTATATTAACCTGGGGACAGTGTTTCATTTTCTTCCAGGAGGAAGATACACAAAGAATACTGCCTGAGCAAGAAACTCTAGTTCTGTTGCCTAATGATTCATATTGCCCCTTCAGTGAAAAGAAAAGATTTTTGCTATTTTTAAAAGAAATGTAAATAAGATAATGCTTTAAAGTTCTGTTGTTGTGGTCTTCAGGAGGTAGAGGCTTAAATCTGTTGAATCTGCAGAGAATTTTTGGCACTTACTGCACTGCAATTAAGATGTTTTCTCCAGACTTTCTTCAGAGCGGTGTTCATCAGTTATGTATCGTAACTTAAAATACCATTATTGCAGCAGTGTTTATGAATAACAAATGAGCTGCATAATAATGCATCTGTGTGATTCCAGTTTTAGTTGTCCTTATCTTGCATAATGAGATACAGTTTTGTTAATAAAAATAATTTTAAACTTTTTTTTTTTATAAAGTAGACTTTAAAATCTTTTATGTCTCTTCTTTCTCTTTGGGGCTTGTCATCTTTTTTCTTTTTCTCTTCCTTTCAGTATATGTAGATCATGAAGTTTTGGCCAAGGTTTTTGATTATGTTTTTTTGTAGCCCAGTCTCCCTGCAGTTCTCTGCCTTTGGTCTTATTTGTGGTATTTGGTATGAATACAAGCCTTGGATATCAAGTGTGGAACAAAAAAAAAAAGTAATCTTATGTGTGTAATGTGGTAAATAGTGAAAGTTTGCTTCTGTATAGAAGTAACTAAGCTTTAAAAACTACAGTTGCCTTGTCAAGAGATGTACTAGTTATCATGGAGAGGTAAATAAAATGCTCTTCAAAATGAAGATCCTTTCCTGAAGAGCAGCCTGAAGTACAAGGTGAGGAGGCGGAGAGGGGAAGGAAAGAGGAAGGAGAGACCTTGTGGTGTTCAGTTCACTTCCAAGTTCAAGTAGGTTGGTTAGTTTGCTGCTGACACCTGGAAAGAGGGCTACCAGGTATTGAACTTAATGGACAAACAAAGCTTAGAGCTCCTAATATCTAAAAGTTAGGGAGATAGGAGGAATATCAGCAGTGCGTGATGTTGTCTTTAAAGAGGGATCAAAGCTATGGCTGTAAGCCTTCCAGTAGTTCCCATAATAGTGAAAAATTACATATAAGCTGCTTAAGAGCCTATGGTTGTTGGTCATATAATGTAGTGAAGCAGACCTTATCTTTTGATTATGCCTTAGTAACAAAAAATGAACTAAAAGTCCTGTATATAGGCAGAACTGCTGATGTAATAGAAATGTATTTTTGAGATGTTACTTCATTGTCTCAGTGTGGAGAGATGGGTCCCACCGTCTCAGGGTGGGGAAAAAAGGAAGAAGCAAGCAGGCTCCTTTGAATAAGTGACTCAGTTCATGTACAGGACAAGATGTGATTGTTTATATGCTCAGGATGTGCTGCCGCAGCATTAACGCAAATGAAAAGATCTTATGCGTGATGGAGCTATTGTTCTCTTGTTTATAAATGGAAGTTTTTCAATGGTTAAAACAAACAAAAGACCTATGTCTTGGGTCTTTTGCCTATGATGGCCAGTCTATCTGGATTTAGTGTGTTTCATCTCTGGTGGTGGTACTTCCAAAATTCCCTGCTACTGTAAAGTCTTAATGTTCTTGTTACAAAATAGGTTTTATGTAAGTGTTGACAGGTCAAAGCAGTGAAAAGTCATGAATTAGACTTCCTAAAATCAGTGTTGGGTTGTGGGTTTGATTTTTGTAGATCTGTCAATCACATATTTAAAATGTCCTTAACCTTGTCCGTATTTTGGGGGAAGCAGGACTTGCTTGGTTGTTGACCATTAAGTTAGATGTGGGAATTATTTCTCCACAATTGGGGACAAGAAACCCAGTAATATTCCCTGAAAGTCTCTTGTGTGATTGTACAGTCCAGGAACTGGGATTTCAGGAAATGCTCAGACAATATGAACAGCACTGAAATTATAAGAGTTGCCTGTGAAAGAGAAAGAACTGGGTGGAAGGAGCTGGTGACCTGTTATAGCTTTATCACCATGGAATAGGTAATTTGTGATGTGAAGTTAGACAATGGAGTGATATGAAGGAAAGCGTACTCAAAATCAGAAGCATATGCCGTTAACTACGAGAAGTGGTTAGTCATGGCAGGGATGTGGCTGGCTTTGTGTCAAATTTGCATTCATAGAGGAGAATTTAATAACTGAAAATGTATAGCAGATGGCTTTTCACAGAGTATTCCACAGTGTTGTGGAAAATTTCATTCTTGCCACCTATTTGAACATCTTTAGAAAAAGAAACCTTTTTATTGAGTGAGAGGAGAAGAAAATCGGTAAAAGCGGGGTGGGGAGGGAGGAAAAGCACTTATTAGAAACATTAAAAGTGAGTTGAAGAACTAGTCTAGAAGATATACAGAATGTCTTGCATCACCCTTCAAAAATATGCCACCCCCACACTGATTCATAGTGGCTGTATTTTGAGGGATTTGTGTCAGGTGCAAGGCACTCTCCTTCAGTGGGAGTGCAGGCTTCTTGTGAGTGCTTCTTGATGGAACCACCTGTGTAGCACCTGGGGCTCCCCAGTATTTCCTTATGTTGCTATGGAAACCTGAAAGAGAAGGAATATATGCATAAAAGTGACATTTATTTTTATTTAGGAAGTTGGAAGAGAGTATTTGAATGATTCTTTCTTAATTAATGGTGCTTATCTAAAGATTGGGACTGATCTGAAGCAAAATAGTTAACTTTGGGGTGTGGAGTCTACCTCTTGTCTGCTTAAGAAAGTTAAGCACAGTAAATCTGAGTAGTAGTTCATTGCTGTATTGTTTTACCTAGACAGGACAACGATTTATTTATTTATTTATTTTACATGAGTGCTGGACAGTAAATGGAAAGTAGCTTGTTTACTTTTATAAAGGCCTGTTGAAGTTTGCAGTCTAGGCACAGAAGTTGTTTGTGTTGGAACTGATTTGCTCATGACAGTTTTATGCTGTGGAACAACCTTGAACAGCACTGAGTGTGAATTGTGACACAGGAGACTTTTCAGTGGATGTTGTTGGATTTTGAAGGAGCTGGTATTAGCAATGAAGCAGAAAACTGCCTCTTCCCCCCATTGTTCTCCCATTGTTGGTTTAATCTGAAATAGTACCATATCTAAAGACTTATTTACACACAAGCAGTGACCTAGCTAATTTGGCCTTAGTTCAGTCCTTTAATTAGAAATTAGGTAAAAGGTTATTTCTGGGATGCTCCAAGTTTGAACTGAGCATGTCCGTAGGATTTGAGGCAAAACAACACTAGTGTGATCTTGGCTGTTTGGATCACAGGTTATACATGGCTATTTGGCATTGACCAAATTAGACCCAAGAGAGTAAAAGCTGTCTTTCTAGTAACACCAGAACTTATGTGTGTATGCTTTCCTTAGCATTGCTTTCTACAGAGTTTCTTTTAAAGCATTTTAAACTGGGGTGGTTTTTTTTATACTTAAACTAGCATTTCAAGCACGTTTACATCTTTCCTTAGGTGCCTGTGCTTACAGTCTCAAATCTGTGGTGCTAATAAAAAGAATTAAAATGGAGGGAAAGATGGGTAATCAAACTGACCCTGAGAAGGGGTTGCTTCTGTATCTGAGGTCTCGTCTAGTATACTTAGTTGCCTTGTCTATATTTGAGGTCTTGCCTAAGTTGCAACTAAGTTGCCTAGTATAACAACTGTATTTTTACAATTACCAGACCCTGTTGGCCTAATAGGGAAAAGTTTCAAAAGTATCCAGAGCTCTATAGGTTTAGTCTGCCCCAGTATGATGCCTTACTCATGAAGCGGCTTTGAAGCTTCCTCACCATTGAATATTGAAGTGCAGGTACTCTGCAAAGGGTATCTGGGATTATCTTTGACTACCAACTGGAATAAACCTCTGATGTGTGTGTTAGTGAGACACCTTACAGCTTTAGTGTTAGTCTTTTTGATAGGTGATGGAGGAACTGTTGTTGGTAAAAGAACAACCTTCTGTGTTATTTGACTGCATCAGTGTTTGACAGGTGGTCTCAGACCAAATCACTTACCCTGGATCTCTGATTTCCTTAGTAAAAAGTAGAAGCGGGGTTTGCTGTCTCCCTCCATCCCTTATATTCTCAAGCCTCTGTGCGGTTATTGGTGTGATACTCTGAGTGTAGGTACTTCTAGATATTGTTATTAACTCTTTAAAAAACCATGAGCAGAAGGTGTTTTGCAGTAACATACTGTACAGAAATTTTGGGGGCTGATTTTATATAATGTAAAACCTTTTATGATGATTAAGCACTGTTTTAAGCCTTACATGAAGGACTCTTCTGTGGGTTTTAGAAGGAGTGGTGAATTTCAAAGAGATGGTAAAACTCTTTCCCCAAACACATTTCTGCTTTGGAATATACTGAAAAAGTAATAAAATTTCCTCTGCATGCCCTTTTACCCATTGAAACACCTCTGCTTCTGGTAGATGTCTACTTCTTGACAAAAAGAGAATTACTCCTGAATATTTTTGTTTAGCTATTGCTAAACCCTAAAAGCTTTAGAGCTGCCTTAATCCTATCTTGTGTGTTTCTTATGGGATTCTTTTTCTGAGCACTAATCAGATACCCTTCTAAAAGTCTTGCAAGACAGACGTAAATTGTGATCATAAGATTTTGTTTAGCTTGCACAGCTATGACTGGTGATAGTAATGAGGCTGTTTTGGAAAAGAAAAAAACCAACCACCTTTAAAATGAGCCTATTTGAATGAGTAAATCACTTTGTGTTTTCATGGTTTGCTTCTGTTAGTGAGGCAACCCAAAGATACATACTTTCTGGAGCCTGATGTGTATGTGCAGTCAATGACTCTGTCTTGCAAATGCTTTTTCTCTGTGCTTCTTTCAGACGGTTCTTAAAAGATTATAAAAGAAATGTATGAAATAAACAGCAGAATTCTGTTTGACACCTAAACATAGGTGGCTGAGATCTTGCTTGTCAGTGGAGAGCTATTGACACAGTCAGTGGAACAGAGGAAGTGATTCACCTGAGCAGCCACGAGATGAGTGCTCGAGGGTGGGCTGCAGTAGGGTGGGCTGCATATTCTCTATGCTTTATTCACTACAGATTTCTTCCTCCCAGATGGATCCTACCCAGGATCTTTGGGGAAGAAATAACCTTCTACCTCTGCTTTGCATTTTGCAAACAGAGGATATAATGGCAAATCTACACAGCCTGTTAAGCATGATGTTCTCAATCATTCAGCAGTTCCTGTCCATATGGAACCCCTTTCCAACACTCTTACCCGTGGCATTTGGGCACATGGGTCCTTTTCTGCTTTGAGCTCATTGTTAGCATGGCCTGCAAATCTCAGTTTTGGGTTGCTTTCACAGATGGCAAGTGAGAAAACATGGATGATCATGATGCTGATAAAATCCCTATCCTCACTTCTGTCATTGTATTTTCAAAGCACTATTGTACTCTGAGTGCTTCTTTATGAATGGCAGGTTGCCTTTTACCCAACCCTCCACTTACCATTTAAGATGGAAAGTATACCTGCCAATTCATGAGTAGTGAAGGGTTCCTAGCAGTGTGCCTGTGTTCATTGCACAGAGCAGTTATTCTGCTATCCTTTCTGAAGCTCTGGACTTTGGCTTGGGATGGGCTGCATGAAGAACCTGGCCGTGCAGCCAGGGATCTGCTTGGCTCTTTGGAAAAAGGGGGGTTGAGGCAGAAGGAAGCTCTTCACCTGTGAGAGTTAACCATCTACTCCTCTGTGGTGTCTGGCTCTGATGCAAGCAAGGAGCCTGAATTGCTGCAGTCCCAAATCACTGTTCTTAAAAGCTAGTCTTTGGACAGCACAAACATTACGATTAGTTCTCAACTGGGTTGTCAAAAAGTGCATATGTGAACTGCTCCATAAAATGAAGTGGTCTCTCCAAGGCCCACATTTCCTCTTCCAAGGTAACATCAGCTATGGCTACCACAGTAACCACGTGCAAAATGGTTATTCCCCATTTTTTCTTAGAAGCCAGACCCTGGACACACGTGGTATTTCCTCAGACTCTGGGACGGTGTGCTGCCTTCCTTGTGTTACCACTTGTCTTGGGACTGCTTCCTCTCATCTATTGCTAATCCCCAGCTCCTATTAATTGTTATTGTGATAGGAGAGGTGTACGATGATTCCATGCTTTTTTCTTTAAGTGTTTCTCACTTCCAAAAATATGGCTGGTCCCAAACAGGCCGTTTTGGCTATTGGGGCCACTACTGTCTGTATATATTTTTTGTTTTCTTTTGGCAGCTGCAATGAAAATCTTAAAAAAACAAATCAATCACTCAATAACAACTTTATTATTAACAGCTTGGCACCCTTGTCAGGCATCAATTACCCAAGAGTCACAGAAAAAACAACGGCATTGGATGGCATTCATCATCTTTTCCCGTAGCATAGCTGGAAGAGCACTTGTGTAGTTTGAGGGGGATGTGCATTCAGTTTTCTGCGTGTGGGAGAATTTCAGCCCACATCACAGGGAGTGTGCTAGTCCCTGTGGGGATGAGGTAGCATCCAAGATTCTCACTGACAGTCTTCTGCTCAGTATAAAGAACTGGGCATTCGATACAGCAGGAAGCGCAAGCTACATTTACAGTGCTTCAGGAAGGTACACAGAGGGTAATTCTTCTCATCTCAAGGTGAGACTGTTGCAGCAAGGAGACTTCAGGTTAGGATTTGAGATAGGATTTGAAATTGGACCTCTGGTGTCTTGGGGTAACGTTAGTGTTGAGCTATAAAGCAATCACAAAAGGGTCTTTGCCAAACTGTTCCACCTCATCAAGATAGAAGACGAGTGATAGGCCACTTGTCTAGAGATAACTGGGTCCTCCATTGTCTGCTTGCTTCTGATTTACAACAAAACAAAAACAAAACTGCAACAACAATAACAAAAAAAAACCAAAAACCAAACCAAAAAGAACAAACCCAAACCCTCTCCCCTGCAAATCCACACAAAACCCAAAAAAACCCACCAACAAAAACGTATATTACATCAGGAGAAGATTTCAAGAGCCTCTGTTGCTTGACCTGACCTTGCATCATGATGGCAAGAGGACAACTGCCGTTTTGGCCAAATACAATCAGATAGAGGAATGTCTTGGAAATTACTCTTCTGTACCATTGGTGAGCTCTCAATCCAGTAAACTCTCAATCCAGTATGAATAAGTACTCATAGTAGTGTTTTGGGAATTTAGACACAATTCTTTTCTAAACTTCACTGAATTTAAACTGACCCTACGATTAGTTTTACTCATTTCAGAAGTAGATTTGCCACATGCTAATTGATTTCCTCAACTCCAAAAGAAATGCAACTTTCAGCAGATGTATTCCCTGGATGCTATTGTCCTTTTTATCTCTATTGATGTTGTGACCTTGAGGTTCCAGGAACGCATGGGGTGCATGGTGATAGACCTTGCTGACCACTAGAGACTTCAGTGAGGGAGAGGACATAAGGGAGATGGGGATCTGGTTTGGGCTTGTATCCAATTAATACAATATATTTTTAGACTATTTTGTACTAAGGAAGTAAACAATTAATGCTGTGTAAAGGTTAGAGATAGACCCACCCATTCTTGGAAGTATGTACGGCTTGTCCTGAGTGACATCAGTGGTGGATCTGTCTTGTGTGTATATGCAATTAGGTGATTTATTACAGTATAATTTTGTGCCAAAGGTTATTTAAATAATGTCTTGGGTTGTTTCAGGAAACTGTTGTTTTACACTGAGCTTTTTCTCTTTACTGAATTTGGCCAGACCCAATAAATCCATTTAAAGAAATATTTGCAATATGGGCTACAGATCTAGTATCTAAGCTTTTCAGCTATTTGCCTTAATTGCTTTACTTTGCCGTATGAGCCTTTGGAAAGATACAAGTGTTCTATGTCAAACTTATTGCTTGTATTAAATGTGTATTTTAGTTACCACAACAGTACTATGAGTGTTATCACTTTAAAAAGTGATCTGTAAAAGCTATTTATTTCTACTCATTATATTTCTAAGACTTGGTCAATTAAGAAAAAAAAATCAATAAAAATGGAAGTTAGTTTTGACACTTGTGACTTTTGTCACTCTTTAAATTGGGTATGATCCTGAATATAGAATGCCATCCTTGTGTGTCATGTGCAAATTCTAAAATGAGATCTCATCAATAAAGTGGATTTTCTGTGAAACACATATGACTGCTGATATTAAATAATACACAATTTTTGTATATTTATAAAAATTACTTGCACCTCTTTTTAATAATTAAGCATATAGCTCAATATTGATTATTTTTAACAAACTGGTAAAGTGCAGAGCTATTAGGCCACAGCACTGGTTTAATCCTTGGAATAGAGTCCAAGACTAAAAGGTCACCAATATTGTCTATAAGAAATTGTCAACTCCAAAGCTCTTCAGTTTGCATTTTTCAAGTGTCCATTTTTCTCAGAGGTTGGTGAGCGTGACCTTTTATGTTACCTAGCTTGCACCCTGAGCAGTGCAGTAGCAAAAGAAAAAGAAAAAAAAAAAAAAGTACTGTAATCCTCAGTAATATAAGGATAAGAATATGAAATAGGAGTAGAGATGATCTTGTCTCTGAAATGGTCAAATACAGACCCAATTTTATGCCTGTATTACGTCCTCTGTGTTTGTAACCTGTCATGATAGACAAAGGGTGAGAATAGTTCTCCTGATCAATCTGTGCCTGATGCACGTCATTAACAGTAGGACACCGTGTCTGGTTCCTGAGCCTGTATTTTAAGGGGAATACAGGAATACTGGAGAGAATTTCCAGAAGGGCCACCAAAAGTGTGCAAGGATGAGAAAACAATCCTTACAAGAATGCCTAATGATGTTTTTATGTTTTTAATCAAGGAAAAGTTTGAATGGTGATCACTGGATGACATGTACGTGCATAGAGGTCTTGCTGCAAGATGTTCATTATTATAGACAATAATAAATACTGTACTTGGAAATCAAATTTTTAATATAGGATGTCAGGCATTTTGAAGCAAAGAGTAGTTAAAGCATTTCACAAATGCATTTTTTAAAGATACCTTAATACACCTCCTGCCTTGTCTCTGCAGTGGTCTTGCCTGAGCAATTGTATTAGTTCCCTGTGGTCTTAAAGCTCTGAAAACCTGTTATGGCTAGAGTGTTTGTTAAGCAGTCTCTATAGATATGATATTGTTGTGGCAGCTTTCATGAAATGTCCATTCTTTGTCACAGAGGCTAGCACGGGATGCTAATAGGGATGAAGCTATTCTGGTTAGATCATTCTTGTCTCATGCCTCCCCCGTGGCTTTGACTTCATATGAGGAAATGTCTTTTTCTACTATAAGCTACTTTATATTGTGTACTTGTTATAATTACATGCAGAAAAGGAAACTGAAAGTTGGATTTAAAATAGTAAAATTCAAATTTTATTTATGTCTTTTCTCTCTCCTCAGGTGGAAAGACATGACATGAATACCCTGAGTTTACCGCTTAACATTCGCCGTGGAGGCTCTGACACCAACCTGAACTTTGATGTACCAGATGGGGTCCTAGACTTTCACAAAGTCAAACTCAGTGCAGATAGCTTGAAACAGAAAATCCTCAAGGTTACAGAACAAATCAAAGTTGAACAAACAGCTCGAGATGGAAATGTGGCTGAGTATTTGAAACTGGTAAACAGTGCAGACAAGCAACAGGCTGGGCGCATTAAACAAGTCTTTGAGAAGAAGAACCAGAAGTCTGCCCACTCCATTGCCCAGCTACAGAAAAAATTGGAACAGTATCACAAAAAGCTCAAGGATATTGAACAAAATGGATCTTCCAAAAGTACTAAAGACACTTCCAAAGATAACCTGAAAGATATTCAGCATGGAAAGTCTCGTATCTCTGGGCATGGAACAGAGAGCAGCAAGTCGGGTGTGCCGGGTGTGTCCTTGACACCACCTGTCTTCGTTTTCAGCAAGTCCAGAGAGTTTGCAAACCTGATCCGAAACAAATTTGGTAGTGCAGACAACATTGCTCATCTCAAAAATACCTTGGATGAATTTCGGCCAGAAACGAGTTCTAGAACGTATGGGGGCAGTGCCACCATTGTTGCCAAACCAAAATATGTTAGTGACGATGAATGCTCCAGCGGGACCTCTGGCTCAGCGGATAGTAATGGGAATACTTCCTTTGGTCCTGCCGTGGCAAGTACCCTGGACAGCCAAGGAAAACTTTCCGTGATTTTGGAGGAACTAAGGGAAATCAAGGAGACACAGTCCCAGTTAGCTGATGATATTGAGAATTTAAAAGCACAATTTAAGAGAGACTATGGCTTTATTTCTCAGATGTTACAAGAGGAAAGATATAGGTATTTTTTTTTTTTAAACTGTTCTCTTGAAATGACTTTTGAATGGGCATAGAAGCTATTTGGAAAGTGTAAATGTGACGGTGTGCTTGTGTGTGTGGTATTTCAGAAGCAAGAGGAAAAAATAATTCCAATCAATATCTGGTACTAAAATGTTCCACTCCTTCCAATAACTGAAAATACATGTAGAACATGTCCTAGAATGTCCTATCAATTGATGTGTTAGCTCTTTGCCTTTTGTCAAAGGCTTGTCAGAAAAGTCCCTCATCTGACATCTTACTGGCATATTGTGTTATGTGAATATGGCGTAGAGGAGACACCAATTGTTTTGTTGAAGAATTCCGATCTACTGTGACTTGTAAATGCTAGTCAGTTTATGGTGTAGCAGAGCTGAGATACACCTGATAAATATACATATATGTTAGTCCTGAATACCTTGTCCAAATACTTCTCAGCCACATTGCTCTCTTGTGGATGCAATGACACTTTGTACCCTGGTGTAACACACAGCTGTGAAATGTAATTTTAAGTGCTGTAGCACAGCTTCCTCTTGCATTTGTTACTTGGCAATTAATTCCTTTATTATCCACTGTGGGAACTGAGATGTGTTCTACAGAGGGCTTGCACCTGCTGTACATACATCCCATTTGTCGTATCACTTGTTAAAGTGTGCATTGATTCTTGAAGTCTTTACTACGGTAATGGGCAAAAACTCAGTTTGAATTGCAATATTTAATGTTTCCCGTACATTTATTGAAATGCAAGGGAAGGTTGGATATCAGGTGGTAACATGGGGGAGGAAAGAACAGAGCAAATGGCCTACTGCACTCAGGACTTGGTTTCAGGACAGGACAGAGCGGCCTGTTCTGACAGCTCACTGCTGTTAAGATCTCACGCCTCCTACCACCGTTTCCACAGCTGAACAATTTTGCCTCCATCATTTTTGTGCTGACTGCAGTGTTTGCCTGTTTGTGTGTTAAACCGAGTTATAAACTCACAAAAAAAAAATATATTTTTCTGATGGTTTAATTGAAATGGTTTACTGTGTGGAGACATGCCAGAACAGGCTGCACACAAATGGCAGGACCTTGCAGTTCTGCGAGAGGGGATACAGGGAACGTTTTTCCTTTCGCTACTGGTGAGCTGTTAACTGACTCAAGCTTACTTATGAAACCATATCTTCTTGTCTAAATGAGAAGTGAGAAACGGAAAAATGTAAGTTGGATACCCTTAGCCACTGTTTATAGTTCATATAATTTGCCAATGATGTACAAATATTTGCTTTTTAACACCCACTGCCAGCAAGGGAACACTCAAAAAAGGCTTTCAGTCTGCTGAATAAATGCTTATGGAGGGTTTCCAAAGTTTTTACTGATTTCTCTGTGTGCTCTGTAATGCCGGTCAGATGAATCCATAGTACACTGAGAAGTTACCTTTTAAAATGTGTAATTGTTTTCATGACTTAGCATTATTTGACTAGAACGCACTAAATTTAGACCTTTTTTCCTGATAAGATATGAAAGGTTGGAAGACCAGTTAAATGACCTCACTGATCTTCATCAACATGAGACAGCAAACTTGAAACAAGAGCTAGCCAGCATAGAGGAGAAAGTGGCGTATCAAGCATATGAGCGATCACGAGACGTTCAGGTACTTCTTTTTTTTACTTCTCATAAACTTCTAACATTTTGTAGAAATCTTATACTGTACGATACTTGCATCCTTCTACAACTTTGTATATAAGGAGTCTGGGGAATGATTTAAGCCCATGTGTTGTCTGTTTTAAGATGAAAACCCAGCATGTTTAAATCCATTTGTTTCAATGGGTTCCAAATTTTATCTGCTGGAATTGAAGACATGGCCTAGGCAGGCTTGTGGATGAAGAATGACCTGTTTTAATTTCTTGCACCAGAGGATGAAAGAATTTAGTAATGTGTAAAATGCCACTTTTGACAATTTCCTAATACTAACCTCTTGCTCAGACTTTTGATGATGTGTAGTCATATCACTGGCAAAGTTTATTATAAATTGAGTTTAAGGTAAGAAGTAAGAAAACTAATTGATAAATAGACTTGTGGGTTTTGCCAGTTATAATTTAAGAGTTTTAATCCATGGTTACAACAGCCCCTATAATCAAAGCTCTAGGGTGTGTTCACCTCAGTGATTGGTTCTAGTCGTGTCTGGCTTCAATCAAAAGCCAGTAATAACTTCTACAAGTCTGTCCTGACAGCATGTAGTTACATACTTGAATATTTATATACAACGTAATAGAATTCATATAATGCATACTGTTTCTATCCAAAGTCTGAGCACTTCTGAACACAGAGAGCGCCGGCAGCAGGATGACCACCCTGTTTCCTGATTGGTGTGGGAGTCAGGAACGCCCTGGGAACAGAGTGGGAAAGGGATGGTACAGAATCTAAGCATATCATAGGTTCCTTTGTAGGTTTAAAGAGAGGTCTCTCATGCAGGACTCTTTTCTGTCAAGGCATCTTGAGGATGTAAAAACTGAATGAGACCCAAGTTCTCCAGTGGAAGGGCTGTGAAATGTTCACTAACTCATTAGCAGAACCCTGGAGGGGTGTCAGAGACTTTTAAAACTAATTGAAGTGCTACATTGATACAGCCTTGTATCTTTTTTCTCTGTACATTTTGGCCTGTTTAAACCTGTCTCGTAGGGGATTTGGCAAATAAGCAAAAACAGAGTAAATCATTTAAATTGTGGATATTTTAAGTAACAACCTAACTTTGGAGCACTCTCTCCCTAAGGGATGGGCAGATTGTTTTTTAAAACAAACGTTCAGCCTCTCAACAGAGAACTGCAGGTTTTGGGCTTTTACAGCCGGACTTTCTCTAAAGCAGCATGAGATGATGTGGGAATAATTTACAGTCAGAGTGGAAGAAGGATCAGGAAGGTTCTTTAGTGTGTAGTGGAGAGCATGCATGAACCCTAAGGGACTTTGTCCCACCCATTAAGAACCGTCTTCTGTATTATTACTAATTCCTAGAACAGCGAAAGGAAGCAGCCTTTTATCGGGTACTGTGCCCACGTGCTTTGCATGGACTTTGGTGCCTGGCTGGTCACGTGACAGTTCAACTTGCCAAAACAAGGGAGAAGTGACCCCGCCAAAGCAAGCTAATAACTCTGTGTGCAGTGGTTTTGTTTGGTTGGTTTTATGTGGAGGATTGGGTTGAATCAGCTTACCGTGGGATCAGGTGAATGCCCCTGCCAATGCAAGGAAAATGTTTGGAGGCTGAGAGTGGGGAAGGAAGTTGGGAAGCTGGAGCATAATTTTTCCCTTTTACACAGTGGTAAAAGTTTATGTCAAATTGATCAGTTCCATTAATTATAGACTTGCACTGTGTTACATCATGGTGCCCAAGTCCCAACTCCAGCAAAAAGTGGCATTTTGGCAAGTAAGTGAAGCAGTCAGAATTTTTTCCATGTTTCACTTCGAGAGGGCTTAAGCGTGGGGTTAGTGACTTAAGAACCATTTTACTGGAAGACCGTTTTTAGTCCACCCTCAAGCAGATGAACAAGGTCTGCTTTCTTTAGAACAAAAACTTGAAGTGGAATATATCACGTGAGAGAGAGAGTCCCACAAAAGCATCATCAGAGTTTTCTCCACTGTCTCCAGTGCACGCTGCCCGCTTGGGGTATGGATTTAATGAGCCTTCACGCTGACAGAGGAGAAAGCAACCTCCTACTGAGGACTCAATCCCAGCACTGTAGTGGCTTTGAGGGGGGAAAAAAAAAAAGTAACGTAGACCGGAGAGGTGGTGTAAACTAAATGATACGTGTTGCAAAGTAGATTTAATTAGCATCACAGCAAGCCTGTGCTACCCTAATGTTTTCTATAGCATATGCGAAGAAACTAACTTTGATGCTGTTTTAATGCAGTGAAAGTTGCCATGGCAACAGGTCTCCCAGTTCTTTATCTTGTCAACATATGCCGGAAACATTATCTGTCATGAACATTAGAGTTATCATACTTTTTCTAAAGCATGAAAAATGTAAAACCTACATTTTGGACAGTGTTGTCAGACTTGATTATGCCTGAGCAGACAGTGATATACACATGCAGATATATATATGTGCATTTATTTTTAAGAGTTGGTGGTTCAGTCAAGTTTTAGGAGTCTATAATAAATTACACTTCTACCTAGCTGATGGATGGCTCTACAGCTAAAATGGGAAAAGTGGTGTACGGAAATAGAGCTGTCCTAATTCTTGTTTTCTGTCTCCAGGAAGCCTTGGAATCGTGCCAGACACGGGTTTCAAAGCTGGAGCTGCATCAGCAAGAACAGCAAGCACAGCAGTCCGAAACGGTTAATGCCAAAGTGCTCCTGGGGAAATGCATAAATGTTATCCTGGCCTTCATGACTGTCATCTTAGTGTGTGTTTCTACAATTGCAAAGTTCATTGCTCCTATGATGAAGAGCCGTTTTCATATCATCTGCACTTTTTTCGCAGTGACACTGCTGGCAATATTTTGTAAAAACTGGGATCATATCATTTGTGCCATAGAAAGGATGATTATACCAAGATGAAGCTGCTGATCTGGCTGCTTTCTTTTTCCTTTTTTTTTTTTTTTTCCTTCGCCTCCCTGTTTTTTAAGTGCTGTGTGTACAGATTATTTTTTGTCAGTTTAAATGTGCGGACTGGATGGAGAAAGCTACAAAGACTCTTGGACTTTAAGGTGTAAATACATAAATGCATACTTGTTGGCAGTCACTTGCCTGTTCGATCCAATTGTGTCTAATTGGCTGTGTCTGTGATGAACTGCTCACTTATGTTGGTCTTCTGCCTTAATCCAACGGGTTTTCCACTTTACAGACCCACACCCACAAAAGGTGGTATGAGGCTCTGGGAGGGATGCAAGCAACTGCGAGTGTCAAGAGTGCTTTTTACGAGACTGGAGCGTGATTAGGAGGGAGTGCACCATAATGTGCATCAGCCCTGTTAGACTAATAAATTAATTTTCTCTCTGAATCCAACTAGGATGATTAGCCAAATTATACAGTCATATGTATTAATAGTTGTTGATTCTAAATTAATGGGTATGCATATATGCGGTTTCTAGTTTTCAGCACCAGCAAAAATTGATGCTTCTGCTAGTAACCTTTTGCACAGAGAGTTTATTGTTTGTAAATGAGACCAGTGATGACTACTGACCACAGTTAGCGGTTGTTCTATCCTGGCACTGTTCCTTATCACACTTGGGGAAACACACAAATGCGGCCAAAGGCTTCCAAAGCTGAACTGAATTGAATGACAAGATCTCGGTGCCGCTTTATAAAGGAGTAAAGAAGCAAGTAACTGGTGGGCAAGTTGTCATGCAGACCAAAGCGCTCCCTTCCTTCAAGCCCTGCAACCTGCAAGGGGAATGGAGTACGCAGCGAGGCAAGATTTAGATTAGCCTTTATGAGCACTGAGTTTGTTGGGGTGCTCTAATGGAATGCGAAGCAGATAGGTGGTGGGACTTGGCGTACAGTGGATTCCTTTCTTGCATCAGATTAAGGAATGTGGAAGAAACATGAGGGAACAACTTCTTAGGGGAGCAGGGAGTTAAACTTCTGTAAATATACAATCACTGTGCAGACTCTCTTGATGAACATTCCTGAAAATAATGTATAAGCATCCCGTACTACTACTAGGAGATGGTTGGGTTTGTTTTCTTACTGGAATTTATTTTGCTTGACTTAAAAACTGCAAAAAAAAAAAAAAAAAAATTTCCCTGAAATCTGCTTGGCTTTCAGCCATGGTGTAAAACAAGATCTTTAATAAAAAAACCAAAACAAACCACCACAACCATAATTCTTCTCCACTCTCCGTTAAATGAACAGACAGTGTCTCCAGTTATTTAATGTTCAGTATTGCTTACTTTGAAAATAATTTTTACAACAGATTTTTTTCAGTTGCAGTATTTGTTATGCTGGTTTTACAGGGTGGGGGGCAGGGATTATTCAATTTATTTAGTTTTAATCAAGTGCAATAGTTGGTGTAGAAACTCAGAAAACCTTATTCTGAGGAAAGGGAGCGGGGGGAGGAGGGGGCAGGGGAAGAAATTTGACATTTTACCACACTTGGATCAACAGTGAATACAGTTACTTTTTGTGGCTTCAGGGACTGAAGGAAAGACAAAATTAACTGCATAAATAATGATATGACTCAGCATTTAGAAAATTCAATTAAAACACTTAAAGAATTCTTCAATGACTTTTAATATGTGCTACGCCTTTGAACCGAAAAATTGGAAAGGATTGTGCTGGCTCGCAGGCACCGGAAATGGATCAGATCAGGCACACCCATGTTATCCTAACCCAGCCTCGCCTCATCTTCAGAGGAAAGTGGAGTGGAAAGAAAAAGTCCTGCTGAGAGCGATATGACTCTCTAAAACCCAAACTTACCAATCAGTTTATCCCTGGCTGTGTCAGGAAGAATTATTATATAGATACATTCTTCTTTTCTTTAATTTTTTTTTCTGTTTGCCTTTACCCCTGTATTCCTGGTATCCCCTGAAGAAGGAAAGATTGTGTTATGTATAACACTTTTCTGTCTTAATTGCTGCATGCGCTTCTGCTGCTGTTTGGTTCAGGGAGACCTTTCTTCTCATGTCTCTTAACCCATTTCGGCCCTGTATGCGTGCATTGCAACAGGCCTTCACCCCCACCCTCCAAGTGCTTAGCCTCCTTTTACAGCCAGCTCGTAAACTGAGGGGATTGCTTCCACCAATGCAGCTCATAAACTTGTCTTCACAGGAAAGTCCTTTCCACAATGTTAAAAACGTTAAAAGGAAAAAAGAACTAGCTCTTTCCTGGCCTTTACATCACAAGAAAGGGTGTCCCTCAGTTTATTTTTATGCCCTTTTGATGTGTCCTGAGATCCTCTTGGTCTTTTCCGCTGTTTTCATATAATTTGTTCTTATCTTCGTTTTTGAAAAGGTGTATAATGTCTTTTTATAGTTGGTATTTTCCATTTCTTTAGCCAATGAGTCTGCTTCTATTCAGAGTCCTTTCTTTTCTGAAGTCTTTTCCTAAATTCCACCACCCATTTTACTAATCAGCCCTATGACTTTTTTTCCCCGCCTCATTTCCATAGGCCAGAAGATCGTACATGCATTACCAAAAAAACAAGGCTCCTGGTACCGATCCTCAGAAAGCTGTGACTCTTCATAGTGGTTTTTTGCCATCTTTATTATAATCTCTACTCTTCCACTCCATTTGCACAGCCACCTTCTGGTTTGGCCACTTGAGAAAACCCTGTTTGTCTAGAATTTTGTTAAATGGGTTCAGAAGGGTACCTGTGCAAGAAAAATACTACATGTTAGTGATTTTTGCATAAGAAAAACTCCTTTACCTGTTGCATGGTTATATGTCTAAAGAGATAATCCTCCCAGTGCTAGTGCATGTAGTTAAAAACGTAATGTCAGGTAGTCTCAAGGTCAGGCAGGAAAAAGGTTAGTTGTTTTTCTTATAACAGAGGAAGCTGGTATGGTGCGACTCGGGGACATGAAAGCTTCTGCTCCAAGGGCATCCTATTACAGTCATAGAACCATAGGGTTGGAAGGGACGTCTGGAGATCATCTAGTCCAACCCCCTTGTCAGAGCAGGATTGTCTTAGAGCAGGTTGCACAGGAATGTGTCCAGGTGGGTTTTGAATGTCTCCAGAGATGGAGACTCCACCACCTCTCTGGGCAGCCTGTCCCAGTGCTCTGCCACCCTCAGGGTAAAAAAGTTCCTCCTCATGTTTAGGTGGAACTTCCTATGCTCAAGTTTGTGCCCATTACCTCTTGTCGTGTCGCTGGGCACCACTGAAAAGAGCCTGGCCCCATTCTCCTGACACCCACCCTTTAAGTGTTGATAAGATTCCCCCTCAGTCATCTTTTTTCCAGACTGAAGAGACCCAAATCCCTCAGCCTTTCTTCATAAGAGAGATGTTCCAGTCCCCTAATCATCTTTGTAGCTCTCTGCTGCACCCTCCAGCAGTTCCCTGTCCCTCTTGAACCCTCTCTGCCCAAATCTCCAACCTGTCCAGGTCTCTCTGTATGGCGGCACAGCCTTCTGGTGTGTTAGCCACCTCCTCCCCCCCCAGCTTTGTGTCATTGGCAAACTTGCTGAGGGTGCACTCTGTCCCCTCATGGGAGAGTCCTGGCAGACAACCTCGGTGCAAAATGAGAATAGAACATAAAATCAATGGGCCTGTGAAAGATTGCTCACTGTCTTGATAAAATCTGACTGGGTCCAAATTGGAAACAGAAGGGTCTTGCGTTTCCTTATTGGCTTTATATCTGGCAGAGGATGCAAAAAGCTGTAAAGGCTGCATAATGTTACTCATGCAAATTAAACCAACCCTAACTGGTAAATGGGAACAGCACTTCTCTAGGTTATTCTCCCTGCTGGATTTAAATCTCCAGAGAATGTGACATGCATCAACAAATTTTAAAAAAGACATGAAGGGCAAAAGCCTGCTGTTGGGTGAAACTGCCATAGTTTTGCCCAGAGTAAGGCTGCGGTGCCAGGAGCTCTGCCAAGCGGAAGGCCACCAAAGGGGAGGAAGGTTTCCCCTCCTGCCTTCAGCCTCCCGTTTCTCACCTTGTGCTGATGCTGGTGTGTGGTGTGGTCTTCCACATGCCAGGTGAGCTCACTAGGCTGGAAGAAAAACCAGCGAAAGGGATGGATAGTTCTCCACATCTAGAGACTCAGAGGGATGATGGAGAGGTCTCGCGAGTGCCACACTGGGACAAAAAGTGAGATGACCCTTTTTCTTTCTTGCTGCCATGAGTGACTCATTAGCTGCCCTTAAAACTGTGCTTTAGGCGGCCTCCCTGCAGAACGATGGGGCAGCTTCAGCGCAGGAAAGTTCTTAACCTTTGCCTACAGGGAACAGATAGGAAGAGCAGCAGGGTGTGGTAGTAGCCCAGGCTAGCGGGCTGGTAGCGCCTGTGCCACTAACTTTAGTATCAGCATCACTTCCACTGCTTGGGCTGGGGTTATGTGAGTGTACGTATCTGGCCTGCAGTCGGAGCTCTGCTTGCTGTGAAAAAGTATGCCTAGGCCATCCCAAACAGTTGCAAGACCTCTCTTAATGAGAACGTTGTTCAGCTTCTCAATCAATTAACCATGTTCTGTCAGGGTACCGTGTGCTTTATGTTCTCATATGACACATTAGACGTTCTTAGTATACTCCTTACACTTACTCATCGTGCGCCTCTAAAACACTCCCACTCAACAAAAAGTTGCCAGACAGTGTCTTCTCTGCTTGGTGCTGCCCGGTAGTCAATTATTTCACTTCACTTTGACAGTAGTTCTACAAATGAACCAGCCCTTCAGTTAGTTTGTAATACCTGTTCTATAGGCTTTTGGCAGATTTTTTTGCTCAGAGGTTTCTGGAGGTTTAGTTTCTCGTGAAGGTTAGCACAATTTTCCTGATCTCTCCCATTTCAGCATTCAGGTCTAAATTAGGTTTCCTCTACAGCTTGTATAATGGATCCTTCCACTGGCTTCAGCTATAGCTGCTATTGTTGAACATCCAATTAAGTCATTGACAGCACTGAGAGAGACACGGTTTAAATTCCTTCTCATTTCTGCTTTACGTTATGTATGTTCATGCAGCTTCTCATTTTAACTGCGCTCCTGTGATGCCTGCTTGTTCTGAATTCTTAGAGAAGCACTACCAAATGTGGCTGCTTTTTACTTTAATCTCAAAATGCTTGTATTATGCGGTGCCTCTGCTGCAGGGCCACCACGTATAGATCTGGTATCTCCACTACACAAAGGATATTTAAAAGCCAATAGTTTTCTTTGAACAAATCATGCCTGCTTATCTGGGGAATAGAAATTCAATAGGCGAAGGCAATTTGCTCTAGGAAAGATACATGATCCACTGACTGGACGCTGAAGCTAGACAAATCCAGCGTAAGCATGAGCTTCAGTTCTGTAATCATAAGGGTTACAAGCTAATGATTAGCTACGGAATAACATAAAGGACTCCAGCATTTGAAGTTATAGCTGAATGCTGCTGTTCAAAGAGGAATCAATTCAGGCTTACGTTTGTTACAAAGTTAACTGCATAATCACAGGTAGTGCTTTATGGAGTTAAAATCAAGGAATAAGAAATTATCAGGGGAAAAAACCAACCACCAACCCACAGAAGCTTGTGGTTCATTTAGGTGGTATGGAAACCAGGCTCCTTTCCACTGTGATATAGACATTTTACTTCCAGATTCAATGGTACAACAGAAGGTAAATACAGATTAATGTAATTAGACACTTTAATTTGGATAACAGAATTTAATCACTTCTGAAAGTACATCTAGGAATAGCAATCAGGCAAGTTTATTCTCCTCTTTTTTAATCAAGCAAATATTTATCTGCTTTTTTTCATTTAATATCATGCCAAAACATGGCCTTTAATTAATCACATTGCTCTTCTTTAAAATGCAAGAGATTATAAAAGGCTTGTGTTCAGATAAATTTTGAATGGTCTCTCTGATGCTGAGTAGAATCTAGCAGGAAGAATCAGACAATTTTACACTACAGCAGCGAAAGACTAAAAAAAGTTTAATTTTAATTAATTGCTTATTTTCCATGAAAAAAGGAAACTGAGGTGATGCTGTATATAAAGACTGCATGAGGACTAGTCAGACTATCTTGTACGGTTGATTTGCTGTATGTTTAGCATATTAAGTTGTACTGCTGTTGGAAAGTTTTGCACAAAGCCACATTTCCTTTTTACCCAGGGAACCTGGGTCTGGTAGTATCGAGGTGTACCAAAAATTGTCTGGTTTTATTGACTAAAGTTAATTGTCTCAGTGTGTAATCTACCACATTTCTCATGCCATTTTCATTTTGTGCAGCACTGTGGAAAGATGCAACTACGAAAATGTAATTTTTGTATATTTTGTTGTGTAGTCATGACTGCCTCTAAGATGCCATTAACATTTTTTAAAATAAAAATATTTACACTTGAATGTTATTTCTTAAACTTACTATCTGATCACTCAAACCCCTGTCAGTTTTTCTTATTCAGTAACAAAGTTATTCAATTGAGTATAAGCCCCAGCTTTAAAATACTGATGAAACTGAGCATTCTGCTCTGCTGCAGTTTTGACCAAAACTGGTAATTTGAATTTTATTTACAGCTATGACATAAACTGCAAACATCAAATGAGGTCTCATCATTGCTCTTCTCCAGAGCTTGTGTGAACACACTATGCAAACGTGACGCTATTGTGCCAAGCAGTTGGACTCATTTTGGATTATTTTTTTGGAAAATTGAATTAGAAACCTAAGCTGAATTTTCACATTATTGTCAGAATCTTGGTCACATGTGCCAAAAATGTAATACTGGCATGCCTAATAGTTAACATAACTGACATAAAGCAAAACATTTGCATTTATTTTTCACAAAGCAGAGGTCTTGTCAGCTGGCACCAGCAGCCATTGGGAACAATATTATTTTTATACCAAGAACAGTGTAGAAACAGTGTGGTAACTGCATGTTGCTTTGCAATCACGCCGTCCTTCCCATTTCCTCCTATTCAAGGAAATAGCATACAGCAGCTCCCATGTCACCTGCAGACTTTCCAAGGTCTTGTCATGCTGAGTTTCCCGCGGGTGCCTGGAACTCAGTCTATATTAAGGCTGACTCCATTCACAAACAGCAGGTTCCCTCACAACTGCTAATAACTTTTGCCCACTTCTGGCATGGGCTGAATAATCCCTGCTAACACACTGGCAAACCAGATGTAAAAAAAGGCATCTCACTCATCATCAGTTCTTCCAGTTGTTCATAACTCTGGCTTTGAAGAGCACATAACACACCCTGGGAACTGTTTGAGCACCCAGAAATAGAAAGGCAGAGAGGAAAATACAACGGTACTGTTTAACTTAGCACAGAAAGAGAAGTGTCACTCATAGCTGAGTAGCGGTCACTATACAGTGTCAGCAATCACTGGATGAGATAAATAACCCTTAGCAATATTCACTTAAAATACTTTGTGTTGGTGCCCCCAATACCTCCAAGAACCAAAGTTGTACAAATGTGCCAGAAACCATCTGAAGGCACCCAAGACTTCATCTGTTACTACACTACAACTCATTCAGATACACCAAAAACTGCCTTGAATTTGTTAGTTGAGACACTGCTGGAGCTGCAGTTTAAACTTAGTGATAAACGCTTCCTGCAGGCATGTGTGCCATAGCTCTACTCGTGCTAATGTGGCAGAGTACAGCAATCGAATGGCAGGTGCTGCCTCCCATGGAAACGAGCACAGAGCTGGTGTAATTGAAAGGAGGAATTTCCACGCTGTATCCTCCTCAATTCATGTTTGGACTGTGGACTTAGATGGCAACTCATTAGTTGCGTGAAGTCACCTAATGGATCGATGCTTCGTTGCCTTTTATGTGCAGCCTACCAGATTCAGACAGAAGAAAAGCAGAGAGGCTGAACCCCCCTGCCTTAGGACAAGCTTGAAGCTGGCCAGTGCTAAGCTGCTGAAAGAAGCATTGACACACTTTTGACAGAAACTTTAGGAACTGAGGCTGCATTTGATGTAGTCATGATCCCTTCAGTTGGTGAGCTTGGGGTTCTACCCATCTGCATGAGTAAATTTGGAAAAACTCTTTTCAATGTGGCTCGAATGGAGTCAATCTAATGGAAATGAAAGTACAGTCAGGACTGAAGCCTGTAATATATGACAACAATACATATAAGTTTGAAACCTCCTTGTATCCCAATGAATTCCCTCTGTATTTTTCTGCTGAATACCATTTTACTAAGTTGGTATTGGTCTGGGAAACATCCTTTTCCCCCATAGCCACAGGCTGAAAGGGAAGGACGCAGAAGATTGGTATTTATAAGCATGAGATACTCTATATACACGCTGAACAGAAAAGTAGAGCCCACAACCCCTGTGTGATCAGCACTCCCAGGCAGCTCATTTGCCTGAGTAATGGCTTCATAAACTGCCTCATGCCTTACATCTACTGATGTCCTGTGTGCTAAAAATTACTTTATGGCCCTATTGATCTCAACAGTAAAAACCCCTCTGAATTTAAGAGGAAGACTCTCATCACAGTGCTATGGCACTTAAAAGCAATTTCATCTTCTGATTTTGCAATGCCAAAAATATTATTTTTCTCAGGCAATCTACACGCAACAATGTACGGCTTTAACTCTCCACCACAAATAGCACACGGTCACAGACACCTCTCCTGCAACCTTATGAGATGATGAAACTATTTGGATGCTTTCAGCTCTGCTGACTCAGAGGTTGAACAGAGCTTGTACTCCCAATTAATTACTAATTCCCCACTTGGCCTCTATCCTGCTAGGTTGGATTCAGGTCAAGGTGACATAAAATAAGCATGGATTAAACTACAGGTACAACCAGCAGCACGTGTGCATAACAGCAAACCCCTTCTCTAAAGATATGCCACTGGGCCACAGGAGCTTGCGGATTTATCTAATCTAGCAACTATTTTCAGCTTGCTCCACTGAAGCAGCAAGGAAGTCTAAACGAGCTTTCAAACTCATTGAGGCATTTTCTGACCATACTTACGTAGTATATTCTTCCAAAGAGAGTATCTGCAAATCGCATCAAAATATTTTCCTAGGCTTCTCTACATATTTTACAGCTCTCTGTGTGCTGCTTGCTTTGTGTGAGGATGAACCTTGATGCCCTGTGAAATGCTGATCTACCCAGAACTAATATAAGATGTCATTTAAAGAGACATACAATCTCTGATACTGTCAACTGAAAACCTTGAGGTCTCTAAATGAAATCTCCTTACTTTTATGTGAGCCCCACAGTGAATTTAAATAGCGTGCCTTAAAGAGACCTTACTTTTTTGTGAAATAAACTACTGAGATCTGTGGCTGCATAAATTTCTATTTCTACAAAAAACCTGTGTTGTGGGAAGTGTTTCAAAAAGGGAAATTTGCCACTGTTGGAATAATGCAACATATTATAAAGGTATTATACCAGCTTCCTTTAGGCTATCACTGAATTAGAAGAGTAAGACTGACATAAACAAAGAGAAAGACTCCCAGGTCAAGCCCATCTGAATCACTACAGCAGCTCTATTTTTAAAGCAAGCAGAGGTAGGAGCAGGTTTTCAGCACAGCTTCTCTCATCGCTGGGAGACATGGAGAGAGACGGTCACTGTGACAAACAGGAGCATCATCACCACTCATACTTTAAAAATGCTATCAGGTGATTAACTAGAATAACCTGACTCAGTGGGCCTTGGAGGGAAACACATACTCTTTTTTGATCCATGTGAAAAACATGAAGGCAAAAATAAAGTAACATGATTTCCACCATCTTGACTCATCCTCTTAGAACAAGATTCCACACTGGAAATGGCTGCACAAAAATTGCACCATTATTCAACAGATTGCCTGGCAAGAGCCACCCAACCCTGTCTGTTGATTTTAGTTATCTAAACAATTTTAGATTTTGTAATTTTTTTGCTACGTTCCCTGCAGAGCTCACACTGAGTGACCTAGATTCTTGATGTCATGTTTCTCATGTAAATTAATTGTTTTCCAATAGATTATAGCTGTGTAATCCTGATGTGAACAGACACTAATAGAACCAGAGAAAGAATCTGGGCCACGCTACCATTCCTGTTAATGAAGCTGCATAAGGAAGGAAGACGTCTGTTTGGCCTTAGTTAGCATTAATATTTGTAGAGCTGATAGTGAAAAAAATAATTTAAAAACGGGCAAATTTGATACAGAAAACAAAACAGTCAGCTACGCAACTTCATAACGCTTTTAAAAAAGATTTCTTGCTTTGTAAAGCCGTGTAGAACCATGCCTTTCTTTTTTCATCATAATCTGTTTTGCATCAAAATTAAATTTCAGTTCATTTTGGACGGTGAAATTTTAAGTTGTTGCAGTGTTACTTATTTCAGTATAGGTATACATTGGTATAGGTTGAATACCGTTGATATTTCACTTCTAATATTGGCCACAAGCACAACATAGATGTAAAACTGCACAGCAACATCAGTCTGCACAGTCAGGCTTCCAGTGAAGTACTAACCTCTTGCCGTAGTAACTATGGAAGTGACTGTACTGTTTTAGACACCTTTTTATTAGCTGAGCTTACAACCACCTCTAGGGGAGCCAACTGTAATTGTTATCTCCAGATCAGTATAAAACTACCGGCAAGTTTAACATTTGTCTTTTATTTTTCCTCTTTGGGGATGTGTGTGTGTCATCGGTAATACCCACCTTCTAATAAACTATTTGAAGCCAATTTTAATCCTTATTAAAGGATTGTTAATCTTATTAGGGGAGCGTCAATACCGGTCTGGATGATCAATCTCCCACTTTAGTCAAAGAGATTTTAGAGGGAAATTGAGGAAGTTTAGGAGAAGATCACGATTACGGTATTTCAACTGCTCTCACAAGCGGATTTCTGTCAGAAAACAGCGCCCATCGCCCAGGAGCGCCTGGAATGTATTTTCCTTTGTACATGGCTATACACAAGCCCGAGTGTTCAGCTTGGTACGGACAGTAGCTACTTTTTACCGCTGGATACAAAACATAACGCATACTTTTTACCTCAGCTAGAAAGCGTTAGACTCGGGTACCCATTACGGGAAACCGCTGTGAGCTGTACGGCTGCGCTCCCCCTTCCCTCCCGCCCCTCACAAGCGAAAACTGCAGCGACAGGCACAGAACCTCCTGAATCCGGCGCAGAAGCTTCAAACTGCCACGCGGCGGCACCGAACCCGCGCTTTAAACCCGCGCCGTTCACCGGAGGGACGGCGGCGACTGCCATACCCCCCTTCCCCTCCCTCCCCTCACCCCCAACCGCCGCAGCGGCCGTTGGCGCCCGGCACCGCCCCTCGGGGGCGGGACAAGCCGGCGGCCGGCGCAGGCGCGCGCGGAGCGCCGCGCTCGCGGTCGCCCGTTGCCCCGGCAACGCTACGTCGCCTCCCCGCGCCGGTTGGCCGCGGCCTGCCCCGGCGCTCCCAGCATGCCCCGCGCCCCGCGGCGGCCCGGCGGGCGGAGGCGGCGGCGGGAGGTGAGGCGCCATTTTTAAATTCCTCGAACGGGTGGCGGGCCGCTGGTGGCTGGGCTGGCCGGGATGCGAGGGGCAGGGCACAGCTGAGGGAAAGCCGGGCGGGCGGACCCACTGCGGGTCTTCCTGCTTGGGGCTTCATCTCGCGGCCTGCGAGCTGTGAGGCCTACCGACCTTTGCTCCGGGCCGGCTCGCACCTTCCCCTGGGCCGTTAACCGAGCAGAGAGCTGTATAAGCTGGGAAGAGAGGTCGGCAGCTCGCCCCAGAGCGCGATCGTCTTGTGTCCCGTCTGGTGGTAACAGCCTGCTACGGCCTCTGTTGACTGGTCGTGGGCTGTGAGTTTGGGAATCACCCAGCACAAGCCCGGGGTGGCAAAGTACGGGGGCAGGAAGAGCCTGCTTTCAAACGTTTGCGTGCTTTTTTTTTCCACCAGTGAACTTCAGCCGTGTGCGGTTTGAGGATAATGATTATTTTTCTGCACTTCTGGGTGTGTGACATCTCTATCAGTGTTGTTCCTCTGACCAAGTTCCTATGTCCACAAGTCACAGGAAAAGGACCAGTGAAAATGTCAGGATGACTTACATGGCTCGCTTTGCCTTGCATGCTCTTAGCCTACATACTATAAGGTGCATATAATCATATTTCTGTCTACAGGAGCTGTAGGATACATATACTAACAAGAGACCTGTGCCCTGTCTGAACATCTCTGTTTTTAAGTCAATACAAAAGGGAAGTGATTGTTCAGAAGAGTTTTGGCTGTAGACAATGGAACTATTTGTGACAAGCAGCCATCTGTATGCCCGAATAAAACTGGATGAGATTCTAGTGAGCAAGTTTCTCATGTGTGTTTGAAGGTCTCTTGTTATGAAAAAAACAGTGGAAAACATATGTGGCATGTGTAAACTAGCTGTTCTTGAGTACAGCTAGGTTTACCAACTGTAGCTCCCATGCAAAATTTCAGTTTGATCAATAACTGCTGTCAGTTTGATTTAGTAGTGTATGTGGCTAAAGCAAAAATTTTAATCCTGAGCTAAGATATAACATTCTTTGTTGCTTTTCACCTAATAAAATTAACCATATCTCTTGTAAGACAGAAATGGAAAGGGTGATACTGTGTGCCATGCGTAGGGATGGACACTGAAATAATGTATGCTTAATTGTTGTTGGAATTTGTACTTTGAACAGTGTTGTGGAAAAAGTGATAGTAGTTTGAATGAGATTGATTCTATAATGTAGAAGTCATACAGATGTTCTCCAAAATTTCTGCACTTAGGCATGCAAAGGTATTAAGTGTTTACTTTCACTGGATTCTCTACAGTGATATCTGAGCAGTATCCAGATTATGAACTTCCTATAACAGAGGTTTTCATGTTTCTCTTTGATAGTTTTTTTTTCCCCCCAGTATATATGTTTTTAAGGTGATTACTTTGGCTATTGCAAGTTGCTAATGGTGGATTAGTAGAATATGGACTGTTAAAGTAATAAGAAATATGCTATCGTATTTCTCAAATTAGAGTTAATTTTGGTTTTTATTCACTTGATATTCACGTGAGTGTGTTGCATAGTCATTTAAGGTAGGATTTGTTTCACTTTGACTGTCTAAAAGGTAGGTATCTGGTCTATGGCTGTGATTTTGTGAACATCTGAGCTCATGATGTGACAACTCTTTGCTCCTAAAAGGAGAAAGCGTTGCTCCTCCTCCTGCCTATATGTTTGGCTCTTTGTTCCTTTCTCCTAGCCAGTACCAGCTGCCTGCTTTCACTGATGATGTAGCTTGTTGGATTTTTCCATGAGCTAGAATGATTCACTGACCTCGCAGAAAAACCACTGAGTGTTTTCTGCTTGTTTAAGTGTGTTGGCTTTTTGAGTTAAATCAGTTCATGGAAGGGTCTGATGAATGAAACATCTAGGAATGGAGAAGAAGAAAGGAGGAGTGAAACCTCCCATTCCTGGTGACAGTGAGCTCTTGTATTGGATTGCACTTTTTCCTTAGTTCATTATATAGTCTTACTGTAGACTCTTAAGGAGGGATGAGAAGGGTTAGTGTTTGAAGAGACACTTTCATGAGGCTGTGCTACCTTTTGAGTGTCTCGCTTATACTTTCAGGCAAATAGTTTTATTGTTTCACAAGACCTTGGCTGATTCAATTAGGAAAAAAAAAGAAAAAAAAAAGGAAAGAGCATATAAAAAGGTCTAGAGTTCTGACAGAGTCAGGCAAATGGATTAAACCATACATTGTGTGAAATAGCTGTTTGGCTTTCAACAGTTTTTACTGAGAATTTTAGTACTTGAACAAAACATGGCACAAGGCTAAATACTGGTAAGTTTTTCGTCAGTAGTTGCAAAATTACATTTAACTGTTTAAAACAGTGTTCAAATATGACAAATTGATATGTGCTAAGTTTGGCTGTGGCATGGAAAGCAGAGCCCTGAGTGAGTTATATGTCACCCAAGTGAATTACCAATACATGCTGAAGTCACATAACTAGGTTATGCCAGGTAAGCTAGAAGGAAGCCTTGTTATTGTAAATGACATAGAATAGAACTAAAAATAGTAATATAAATAAATAAAAATGTATTGATATCTTCATATTTTTCTCTAAAAACAAGTATTCTCACCATTTTAAGTGCTTGTAGCAAACAAAAAGTTGAAATAGTATAGCCGAAAAAATCTTCTAAAAGAAGAAAAACCCTTTCATGTTGTGTAGACATAAAGGAGAGAGATGCGAATTACGTCTTTAAGCAAGGTTTCTCTCTGTATGAAAATAAATACTTGGAGAAGAAAGGCAAAACAAAGGTGATTCTTGGAAATGTGATTGAGTTACTTCACTTAGCTAGGTATTCTACAATAAATATTGCTATTTTAGCTACTGAGTGTGCATTTCCTAGGTTTCAGGACTCTGCACCAAACCTTTGTATGTGTACCTGCACAAAATTATGTTAAGATTTCATAGTATGAATTCAGGGCAGCTGATGCAAGTTTGCAGTTCTGTAACATGATGAAATTTGGCAAATATATAGGTGGAGAATTAATTTTATATATGATGTGGGTTTAGTTTCTTTAAAGGTTTTAAGGTTCTCTACCTGAACAGACCTCCGAGAGAGGAAGAAATGTTAACTAGTGTTCCTTTAAAGTATTTCTGTAAAATTATGGGTGTAGGCTTGTGTAAAATTTTGATGATTATTTAAAGTCTGTTCATTGACTATGAGAAAGTACTGTAAGCCATTAGGACAGAAGAAATTCTTGTTAGTAATATACTTACAATATTTGTAGCCCTAAAAGATGTTGGCTATTCTGCCAGGAATAATTTTATGATTGGGAGGAGGGGGAAGTTTTTTTATTTGTAAGAATGTGAGTAGGTTAAATATTACAAGTTTCTATTAATGATTTCAAGGAGAGCGCTCTCATGAAGTAATGAAATCTCTGTGTTGTAGTTTTTTTCACAGTTGGCGCCAGGAATGCAAATCATGAAACTTGCCACTAGATGTCCCTGCAAGCCAAAATAGTTTTGCTTCCTTAAATACATACTCCTTGGGTTTTTGGAGTCTGAAACAATTGTTTTGTAAGCTACAATTTTTTCCCTCTGTTCTTTCCTTTTTTCTTTCTCATGAAATTTTCATGCATATGAATACATGACCAGGTGTGTGTCTTGCTTTACAATTTGTGCGCTTTTTGTTAGTAGCAAAAGCTGTGAGGAGAGAACGTGTTTCCCACCTGCAGCAGCTTGGAACTGAGAGTACAAAAGGTTGCAATTCCATTTATCTTTTTCTTTTGGTTGATATGCTCTCAGAAAATGCCATGGATTTTTGGTGTCTTTGTATCTGTTATGCCACTTCAGAAGTACTTCTTACTCAAATAAGTGGCAGGATTCAGACCCGATTTTAAATCCTGTGTTCCTAATTCTGAGCTTTGGCTTATAGTTTGATAGTTATATTTGGTATCTGGAGCTTATGAAAGCAAAGATCTGAGACAGAGATAAGTACTATTGCCTGGGTGGTTGGTTTTTTGTGTTTGGTGGGGATTTTTGGGGGTTTTTGTTTTGGTTCAGGTTTTTTTTGGTTGTTGTTGTTGCTTTGTTGTTTTTTTGTGGTTTTTTGTTTTTTTGTTTTTTTTTTTTTTTTTTTTTTTTTACGGTGATCGTGATAACCCTGTTGGTATGCAGTATGCTTAAAAATTCTTCAGATGTGCTGCTTTGGGTTTTCTCTGCGTACCAGAGAAAACCAGACTTTCCGTCTTCTCATGTGGTTTATTGTCCTTAGGATCACTGACCAATTCTCCTCATGCAGCTGTTGGTTTAACAATTGAAAATGTATTTGTATTGAGTTTGGAAATTGCTGTAGTTCTTTGTTTCTCAACAACCAACAAAATTCAGGCATGAAAAATAGATACTGTATTGGTTAGATGGTTCTTCAGAACTTGTGCTATTACTGTTTGAAATTGGGTTTGCATGTAGGACAGTCACTGAGGAGAACGTTCCTTATTCTGATTTCTTCCCCCTTAACCTCTCAGCAAATTTGGGTAAAGCAGAATACAAAGTTGCTGCTGTCACTTTGCCTATGCTAGTGTTGCAACTCTGGTAGATTTTCCTCTGACCTTTCCCCATTTTAGTGACAGAGGAAGGAAAAATGGGAAAGAAAACGTAAATGTAAGACTTCCTTGACATGTCTTTTAGTGGAATGGGCACTGACATTCAACGCTTATTTCCCTATATGAAAGGCAGATTTTCATCTTGCTTATAGTTCAGGGGTTTACAAAATCAAATGGTAAGCGTTTAAGATAGGTCCATGAAAGATTTAAAGAGTGGAACGGTAGAAAACATTATATATTCAACTGTATATGTAAAGGAGGTGAGGTATTTGCAGTGATGGTGGAGATTTAACATTTTTCCTGTTTGAGTTTTACTTTGTACAGTTACAGTTAGTACACTGCAAACATGGAGCTCTTAGGCACCAGTCCAGTTATGCCAAAAGCTAAAATGGCAGAGTAGTTGGTTTCAAAGCCTGTAACTTCCCTAAAGTACGGTTACAGTCCTTCTTCACCCAGATCCCTTAGAATTGTCAGTAATGATCAGATTAATACATCTTGCTTATAATATTGAAAAGAACTAATGAGGCATATTAGAATACTTCCTCATTTCTCAGCATCTGTTGATTTGCAGCTTTCTCACACTGATCTGATATTGTCACATTTAGCAAAACTCTTTCTGGAAAGGTCATGAGAAACCACCAGATAAACTATGAAAATGAGGAAGTGACATGTATCAACGATATTTCAGGGTTGAACTCTGGGCAAGTATCATAGAATCATAGAATGCTTAGAGTTGGAAGGGACCTTAAAGATCATCTAGACTCCCCTGCCATGGGTAGGGACACCTCCCACTAGACCAAGTTGTTCAAAGCCCCATCCACTTGAAGGCCTTGAAGGCCACTTGCAGGGATGGGGCCTCCACTGCTTCCCTGGGCAACCTGTTCCAGTCTTACCACCCTTCAGGGTAAAGAATTTCTCCCTAATATCTAATCTAAATCTCCCCTCCTTCAGTTTAAAATCATTACCTCTCGTCCTATCGCTACACTCCCTGATAAAGAGTCCTTCCCCATCTCTCCTGTAGGTCCCCTTCGGGTACTGGAAGGCCGCAATAAGGTCCCCTTGCAGTCTTCTCTTCTCCAGGCTGAACAACCCCAGTTCTCTCAGCCTGTCTTCATAGGAGAGGTGCTCCAGCCCTCTGATCATCTTCGTGGTCCTCCTCTGGGCTCGCTCCAACAGGTCCATGTCCTTCGTATGTTGTGGGCTCCAGATCTTCCAGATTGTCCATGAAACCTTAACTTTTCTCCAGAGACGGCTTGATAGGAATTCAACAGTGAGAATTATCTGTTGTTCTTCCAGCTGAAATGATGGTGTATTGAGTAGTACAACTTGTTAAGATAGCATGACAGGCTGTGACTGTGCTAAGTAGTAGTAAAAGCTGTATATGTCTGTGGCCTCTGCTTGAACCCTGGTTAACCACGCATAATTAGGGCATTACCAGCATCATGGTTTGATTCTTAGTGTATAGCATAAATAAAAATAACATTTAATGTGATCTGTCACATAGAGATCCTTGTGCTTATTTTGTATTTACTCAAATAATCTCCACGCTTAAGTTTATTTGGTGCCCTTGGAAGGGCTATTACTTTTCAGGGCAGGCATAATGAGCAGAGAAGAGTTGCCCTTTCACTAGAGGTTTCTAGCCTGAGTTACCGTACAGCCAGGATTCTTATGTACTGAAAGCAAAAGCATGTGAAATCTTTGAATTGTGAATGTATTTGATTGCTAATTACATGTCCTTGTATTTGTTCAGGTGACTTGATCTTCTGGAATGTCAGCAGAAAGAGTGGATGGCATTGTAGATTAGTTATAAGTTAAATTTTATTTTGTCTTCTCCGTACTTACTGTGAACAGTCATCAAAAAATGGATGCTTTGGGCACTCTTCTTCCTCCCATGGTTGGAAATGGTGATACGGCTAATTCACAAGAATTACAAAAACTTCTGATTGATGAAAAAATGCGATGTGAACACCATAAAGCAAACTATCAAACGATAAAGGCAGAACATCTAAGGTACACTAATTTAAACAGGTTTCTTCATTTGAGCTGTTAAAAGGTGAAGATAAATGTTGGGTGGAAGGGATTTGTGTGTATGTGTGTCTGTTAGCTATTTCTGTATTTAAGGACAGATTTGAGCATTGTTCATATTAGAAAATAAACAATTCAAAATAGCTTAAGACATTGCAGATTAGTTTTCTGAAGTACTTTTTATGCTTGTAAATATGGGATAACTTTTCAATATATTACAGGAAGAGGATATTAATAGCTTAGTTCTAACTTGATATTTGTATGTTTGCTTCTGCACGTGAGTTTTTTGAGATTGAAGATCTAGTTAAATATAAGGTGTAAATATAAAATAAATATGTATTTTATCTTGCAGATTACAAGAGGAATATACAAAATCACAAGATGAACTGAAGCGGTTGTTAGTTGAAAAGCAGACTGTACATGACAAATTTCAGCTTCTTCTGGCTGAATATCGAGAGGAGTTGCTGGGTAAAACACAAGAGCTGGAAAAAATGAAGATGCAGGTGAGGTAATTTACTGGCAGGACTTAATATGAATTTTAATCCTGTAGTAGGGCCACGCATATATTTTTGTTTACCTAACATGTATATACCTAGGTTGAATATATTTCAGATATCTTGAAATTCACACAAATCGAGTAATGTTTCTTCTCTAGAGTGACTCTGGGATAAAATTATTGTTTTCTTGTTTAACCGAATCTTCCAAATCCTGTTGTTATGTGCTATGTGAATAGTAAGACCCTCAGACTCTGTCTGTGCTTGCTCTCCTCTTATGGGGAGAATCATCTACTCTGGAAGATAACTTAGATGCCTAAACCTCTTGGGATAAGTGGCTGGAAAAATAGGTATTTGTTTGTCTTTGTGATGACAGCTTTCCCCATCTTAAAAAAATCCAACCAACCAAAAAAACCCACAACCCAACATTTAAGATAACTTGGATGACACTTTCTATAACTGCTTGTTTCCTTGAACTAATGCAGGACATAGGAAACACGTATAGCATCTAACAAAGGATCCCAGACCCATTGAATGGAGATGTGCCTTGGTACCATAACTAGAATTAGTTTTCAGGCACTTCAGGGTACAGAAAAATGGAAGAAAAGTAGAATAAATTAGGATAAGTCACAGGTTGTGGATGAAAATTTTTTTTAATGCTTTTTCTTGGTAGATAGTTTGCTGTATTAACCATACCCAAGAAAACTTAACAAAATACCACGCAGCGTGGAGCTTAAGGCTGATCTTGGTTTCATTTCAAACCACTACCCATGTATCTGGTGGAGAACATGTATCTAATGTGCTTTACAGAGAATTGGTCTGGTGTTGCTCATTTTGATTCTTTGGGGTTGGTTCACTTACTGTTTAAGTTTTTCCAAGTACTAATTCTTTATCTTTTATGTGAGACCACTTTTCATTTCTCCCCTCCCCCACAAAGGAGATAAATTTCTTGGCAATTCAGCTTGACATTTGTATTGCTTCTACCAGTAAATACTGACATTTTAAATGCTTCTGTTATCTTCCCAGAATATTTTTAGTTCACTGGTATGGTTTTTTTTGCTTCTGTAACTACTATTGAAAATTCTTTAGAAAAACATAGAAAATTAAGCAAGATTACTAAAATCATATTTGAAATACTTTGCTCCTGGTTATTTGTCCTATCACAGTGTAAATAAATGAATATGACTAGTTATTTATAATACCTTTCTGTTTTAAGGTGCTAACTCCTCAAAAATTAGAACTGTTAAAAGCACAAATACAGCAGGAATTGGAATCTCCTATGACAGAACGTTATCGGAAACTAGAAAATGTAAGTAGTAAGTATTGAAATTCTATTTCATTTAGAGTAGTGATCACAAATTTATAGTTGTTTCTAAAATTGTAGGAAATTAAAACTGAAAGAGGAGCAAAGTATGGCACTCTTTATCTGGTACTGCTGCCCCAGGCAGTGAAGGTTGAAACCCTAGAAGGGTGAGGAGGAGGGATTCAGTTCGTCAAATATAACTCGTGAAATGATAGGAATGTTGCATCGATATTTGAAGGAAATAAATCTGAAAACTTGTCTGATTGATGTTTTTGGGTTTTTGTCTAATTTAGGAAGTGGAAAAATACAGGACAGAATATAACAAACTTCGTTATGAACACACTTTCCTGAAATCAGAATTCGAACATCAAAAGGAAGAACATGCCCGTATTTTAGAAGAGAAGAAAATCAAATATGAGGCTGAGGTACATAGAATGTTACAGTAGCTTAAAGTGTCTCTGATGACAAAGCTGCTTGAACACTGTGAAAATGTTAGTACTTGATGGGTTGTCAGTTTAGCACTGTTTCGTAATGTAGTGTTTGTTTCCGTTCTCTTAATTCTCAAAACACTTTTATGACTTAGCCTAAAGCTGTCTCTGTAGGTTTGTTCAGTGATGTGTCGCAATATCATTTGTGCTATATAAGTAAAAATAGACTTGCCTTCTCATAAATGACAGCCAGTGTCTTTGCTTAATGCTTTTTTTAATCACACTTGTGATGGTATTTGAGACGTTATGCTAATCTGAAATTAGTAAGTTATCTGAGCGACCGATGTAAGTTTAGATTTTAAATTACTTATGTGGCAACTAATCCAAGAAGAAGGCAGCAGAAAGTATTGTTAATACCACACAAGGGTGCATTTTGCAACTAAGTTGTATCATGACAGTGGTGGTCACAAGGATACTGAAAACTCTGGTAACTATTTCATTTGTCTATTCAGCTCTTGAATAAACCATTCATGAAGTTTTCTGTTTCAGAATTGGACTTTCAGACGTGTAGCTAAGTAAATTGCTGGCTTATTTACGTTTTAAATATATGCAGCGGTGTAAATGAGTGTTGCATATATCATTTGCATATTCATTTAAGTATTTGTCTGGGAGCATATATCCTAAGATGCCAGATTTGAATGTATTAGTCCAAACATGAGACTCAAATCAAAGCAATTATCACTTTCAAAATCAATCTAAATTTGGAAATGCAATGCATTAAAAACAGAACAGTTGTCCTTCCCGGAGCTAAACCCACATGCTGCTTTACAGCCTGCCTCTCTTGTGGGCTTGTTGAGTTTTTGCTAGTCTTGCAGCTAATTAGCACACTTAAAGAGAATGAAACTACCTTGAGCCCAGGGTGCGATGTGATCTAGTTTCTCTCTCTTAGAGCCTTTTTAACCTTCCGTGCCATTTATCACAAGGAGGCTACGAAAACATCCTAATTCTTAAATGATGGCTTGGGCGTGTCATGCAAGAAATGTTTGCATCTCCTCATAAAAGGGATTAGGAGAGCTTTTACTGCAGAAATTGGCTTTGCTCCATAGAGATCACTGATGCAACTTCTAAAAGCACTGCTTCAGATCAGAGTTTGGACTAGTCTCCAATATAAAGAGATCTCTTACATCCCTTACTTTCTCAGTCTTTTGCCCCCAGTATTACATTCAGTCCACAGAACTCATTTTGAAACAGTAGAATCTATATATTTATAATATGTTTAGTTACAGTCTTGAGATTAGTTTGTACCTGTCATACTACCTTGTAACAGAAAGTTGGTTTTTTTTTTTTGCTTTATTTTCTGTCTGACAGTCACATTGGCTGTTTTGAGTTACTAGCAGATTTGAGTTCTGTTGTGGTTATAGAATTGTGGAATCATAATATAAGAGACCTCCTTCTGGTCCAACATCCTGCTTAAAATATTGAAGTGTAATGAGATCAAGTTACTTAGGACTATGTCCAGTCGAGTTTTGAACATCTGAGAGGATGGAGATTCCACAACCTCTCTGGACAAACTATTCCTGTATTTAACCATCTTTGTGGTAAATTTATTTTTCCTAATAGCTAATTGGAATTTCACATGTTCCAACTTGTGTCTATTGCCTCTCTTCCCATTGCCATGCATATCCTTCTCTTCTTCAAGCTGAAGAGGCATAGTTCTCTCAGCCTGTCCTTACATGTCATCTTTCCCAAACCCCTCACCATCATGGTGGCCATCCACTGAACTTGCTCCCGTTTGTCATTATTCTTTGTGTACTGGACAAACTCCACATGCAGTCTTAAAAGTACTGTAAGGGGACAAAGGATCACTTCCCTGGTTCGTCTAGGTGTCCTGCTGCCAATCTGCCAGGATCCACTTTGCCATCTTTGCTGCAATGGTACTCTTCTGACTAATGTTCAACTTGTTGTCCACTAGGACCCCCAGATCCTTTTCCATGGAGCCGCTTCCTAGGCAGTTGCCCCAGCCTGTAGTGTTGCATTGGGTTACTCCATCCAAGACATATGATTTACTGAAGAGGTTTTAGTCAGCCCGTTCCTTCAGCCTGTCCAGATCCCTCTGAGTAGCAGTTCTGCTTTCCAGCACATTGACCGTTTCCCCCCAGTTTGGTGTCACCTGTAAGCTTGCTGAAAGTGCTTCATCTCATCATCCAGGTCACTAACGAGGAATTCAACCAGTATTGGACCTGTACGGATCTCAGAGAGACACCCCCAGTTACAGGCAGTCAGCTGGGCTTTGCACCACCAGTCATCACTCTGAGCCTGGCAACCCAGCCAGCTTTCCACCCACTTTATCATCTGCTTTTCCAGCCCATATCTCATCAGTTTGGTGAGAGAGAAGATTATGGGAGACTGTATCAAAGGCCTTGTTAAAATCAAGGTATACAAGATTCACAGTCCTCTTGTGTGCAGTGCCGGTCACCTCTTTTTCTAGAAAGCAGAGAAGTAGGTCAGGCATGATGTGCCCTTGATAAACCCCGCTTTCCATCACCTTGTCTTTCATGTGTTTAGAAATAGCTTTTAAGAGGGTTTGCTTTATAACCTTCACAGAGACTGATGTGAAGCTGGCAGTCTCCTGTAGTTGTCTGGATCCTTCTTGACCTTTTTGCTCTTCTTGATGATGGGTGTGCTGGCTGTCACTTTCAGTCATCAGGAACCTTTTCTGATTGCCATGACTTTTCAAAGATGATAGAGAATAGCCTTGCAATGATACCAGTGAGCTTCTTCAAAATGCTTGGATCCATTCCAAGGACTTGTGTGTGTCCAGTGAATTAAATGATCCCTAACCCTAACATTTTCTTCCTCTACTCTGGGTACTGCTTTACTACCATAGACTGCTAGGAGGCTCAGGGGCATCTGGGGTCCGAGGACAAGCCTTATCAGTGAAAACTGAAGCAGAAAAGGCATTGAAGAATGGCTCTGTTGATTTTCCTATTCTAAGAAAGAAAAAAAATGTGAACATAACTTCTTAATATTTTAAATGCACACTGCTGCTCTTTCCTGAATTGTCAACTGCTGTATTTGTTGATGCCTGACGCCTAACCAATGTAAAAGCTTTTATTTTTTTGATTAACAACTATCAGATTGCAAGGCTGGATAAAGATAAAGAAGAACTCCATAATCAGCTGCTTAGTGTTGATCCCACGAGGGACAGTAAACGCGTGGAGGCGCTCTCTAGAGAAAAGGCACAACTATATCAGAAATTAAAAGGCTTAGAAGCAGAAGTAGCAGAACTAAGAGCAGAAAGAGACAATTGTGGTGTGCAAGCGGAAAATGTTCAAAGAGTACAAGTACGACAGTTAGCTGAGATGCAGGCTCTGACAAGGTCTCTAGAGGTAAGATTCTTTTTTTTTTCTTTTTTTTTTAATTCTGCCTCCTTGTAGAGTGTAGTGAGAATAACACTTGGCCTGATAGAACTGTTGCTGAAGTCACCGATAATTTTGCCATTGACTCCACAATTTGAATTTGTACATTTCAGATTTAAAAGCAAACTGTAAGTACATTAGGAATTGGGAGTCATGTACTGCCAATTCAACTTTGGAAAGGTGCAGAGCTCAATCAAGAGATTCTGTTGAATGATCTCCTTTCTAAACGTGTGAGTGATATCCATGTTTGCAGTCAGTAAGATGCTCGTGTCAGAGCTTGTCACTTGGCTGGAGTTAGAAACTGATGATAATATGTTAATGATTTGCTACAGTAAATTTTTTATTCTTTTCAAAGCTGTCATATGATGCTCCCCAATTTCTTTAATCCTTTCCTCATGTGTCATTTTCTTTCTTGCCTACCTGTGTCTCTCATTTCTCCAACACCTTAGTTCTTGGCTGTTGCTCTCTCCTAAAGAACCTTCGGCATTTCAGGCCTGTTGTATGTTTCCCAGGGTTCCGCTATATTCCTCATCTGTGGTCTTCAGTCTTCCTGTCAGTTCTTGCTATCTCTCTAGGTAGTGAGTCTTTCCATGTGAGTCTTTCCAAGTGAGTCTTTCTTTCTCATGCAGTTGCAGTATATAGATAGACGGTTCATTTTCCTTTTTACTGTTATCGGTGCTGGCTGTATACCTTTGTTACAAAATGCTCTGATCATGACTTAAAAAGAAAAGTGTTGTAATATTCTTAATTTAGAAAACTAAAAAAAAAAAAAAGATCTTCTGGAAATAGGTCAGTTCAGAAAAAGGAAGGTGAAATTGTAGGTTAGATTACCTTTTTGATACTTAATAAAGCTCAGGGTCTTGAGTCTATGATACTCAAGGTAATTGCATTTTATTTCCTCTTAATTTCCTCTTAATTTATTTCCTCTTAATTCTTCAGTTAGTATAACTGCATAGCCCAACATATGACATCTTTTTGAGCACCACTTATAGTCATACTGATGTAACAGCCCAGTAATTTACTTGTAGGAATACCTGCTGCCTTCTAACCAAGTCACATTACCTCTGCCTCTTCTGAAGTAGGATTGAAAATGTGTGTGATTCTTTGCAGGCAGTGTTAGTAAAAACAGTCATGACTTTTGAGTAAAATTCAAGATACTTGTTGTATTGGAACATATTGTTGAGCAAAGATATTTATGTATTATATTATTATATAATACAAAGGGTCCGTAATACCTGAAAGCCCAGATCAATCGAACCTTTCAGGTGAATAGCAAGAGACAGCACTGTTCCAAAAAAATCTTACAAATACCTCCTTTGTTCAAGGCAGAAAAGAAGTCTGCTGAACTACAGATTGGTCGACTTGAGAAAGAACTGCAGATGAGTCACGAGCAAAACATTCTCTTAACTAGCAAACTTCACAAATCTGAACGAGAAGTCAATTCCTTAGCTGCTAAAGTAAGTGCTTTTATGGGATCTGAAATACATTTTTCATATCCTGTTATGCTTAGGTTTATATTTTACATTAAGAATAAAGTAATGTCTTCTGCTGTGATTTAAAATAGGTTTGGAATTTTTTTCACAATTTGAGTTGGAAGATACAGAATATGTGACTTTACAGGAGAAACGTCATCTGTAAAAGTATCTCTAAAGACTGAGGTTATGCCCTTTTTATTTAATTTTTTAGATCTTTTTTCTAAACAGAACAGGGCTGGAAGAGGTGTCTTTATATTAATGTTTTTAGTATTTATGAAAATACCACCCTTATTTGATGGAAACAAGCATTACTTTTTTGTAAAGTGTGTAAAGTATAATAGAGCTTTAAACTGATTTTTTTTTTTAGTGGAGCTACGGTTTCTGGAGATCTTAAAAAGTATCCTCTGAATGGGCTGTGTGAAGCAAGCTGCATTGGAATCTCCTGCGGAGATTTAGGTTATATTGGAAGCCGGATAGTCACATTAGCATAGCGTTCTTCTTGGGCTAATGCCAGCATAGCTTGGTACAGGAACATTTCCGTACAGCACTGCATTGTATTATTTTAAGTAGATCATTGTCTTGCAATATGTTTGAGTACCTTAGTTGTTGGGTTGGCACCAGATCTTAGAGGTTTGGGGTTTTTTGGGGTTGTGGTTTTTTTTTTTTTTTTTTTGCTATCTCAGAGAAATTTCTAGAAAAGTACTTAAGAAAAAAAAGATCAGAAGGCTTCAAGTTTAGGGAAAACCTGAAAGTGCTTAAGAAACTTGACATCATTGTTTAGTATTTCAGGATAATTATGTTAGTATGGATCCCAAATTCAGAGTTTTATCTGGTTGCAGTGACTCCTCAGCTACACAACTTAAAAGACAGATCCTTTATGCAATTTCACATGTGATTATTTCAATAAACAAGAAAAATTGGGACACTGATAAACCATTTTACCTTCAAATGTTTCAGAATGCTTACATTGCTTTATGTAAATTTGAGTCAGGATACTAGTCCTAATGAAATAGTTACTTGGGTAAATATTAGCTTTCTGTTGTCTCTGATTCCCTCCTTTCTGGAAAGAATACTGGGTAATAAATTTTTATCACATCTGTCAGTTTTAGGTAGCAAATTTAATCCCCTGTGTTTTCTTACCTTTCTGGAGAGGCTTAGTGAGTTATGAACTCACTGCAAAGCCAGTAACTTTCGTCTTATATATCTAGATGAATGCAGAATTATTTTAAGCTCTCTGTTGACTTAAATCTATCCTGCATTTCTGAATATACTTTCCAAAGTAACACTGACATGCACTTTGTATCGGTACCTCCACCCAGTTCTGCACCCACTCAAACTTATTCCTGAGCACAGGTGCACGCGTTTGACTTCCGGATTTTGTGCCTTAAAAAAGCCACCTTAAATCTTTGCAAGTTGCCCTGGAATGTTCTCAACTTAGTATTTAAGCAACCAAATCCACCGTGTAGTTACTTAATAAGCTGCTATGTCATTCTTAACCTTTTGCCACTTGTATATGCTAGCAGGTTGTAATTACATTTGTCATTGTGAATGGATTTTCATTATAAGTGCTTTCCTCTAGATATTTAATTCTCATTGACCGTGTAATTACTGCGTACAAATGCCTAAACTATAGAAAGTTTCCATGCAAGCAGTAATTGTCTTTGAATTGATGTTCTTAAAGCTCCTGCTTTTGTGAGGCCATTTGATGTGTATGTCACAGTCGTAGAGAAGTATTGGATTTAAAATGCACTTTAAAACTATGAAGACCTGTTTTTTGAGAAAGTGGTGTAGCACTCCAGGAGGTCAAGGGACTATAAATAGTTAGCAAATTGAAATTACTTGGGGGAGCAATTGATAATCTGGTTTTGCATATTGCTATTTTTTTTTCACCTCAGGAGATTAACTTTATTTTAGCTGGACTTTGAAGGATCTTTAGTCAGAGTGAAGTATGCATAAACTGACATGCTAATGCTTGAGTTAGCAAGGCATCAGGGTCTCGTGCAAGTTGGGTCAGTGTCACAGCAAGATACTTCCAATGAGTAGTCTTTAATACCCCAATATTCAGAGGCTGGCTTGTAGAATGTATAGTATTTACTCAGAAACCAAGTTTTCACAGGCAATCCTGCACATCTGTGCAAATATCACCAAGGCTTCCTAAAACAGTAGCTTTTCTACACTGTAGCTTATAATAACTGGCTGGTTGAAGATGAAATACGTGTCAATAGTCAGACAGCCTCGTTTCTGGTATATATGTTGTGTTTGAGCGCTTCAATTTTTTTAATCGGGGAATACATAAAACCTGCATTTCAAGATGACTGACTACTCATTCAATAATCTTTCAGTGTGTGACCAGAGGAATTAATAAAAACCTGTAATAGCACTGATCATGATTTGGGGAATCAGATCATGTCACAGAATCACAGAATGGTAGGGACTTCTGGAGATCATCTAGTCTAACCCCCCTGCCAAAGCAGGTTCCCCTAGAGCAGGTTGCACAGGAATGCATCCAGGCGGGTTTTGAATATCTCCAGAGAAGGAGACCCCACCACCTCTCCGGGCAGCCTGTTCCAGTGCTCTGCCACCCTCAAAGTAAAGAAGTTTTTCCTCATGTTGAGATGGAATTTCCTGTGTTCCTGTTTGTGCCCGTTGCCCCTTGTCCTGTCACCGGGCACCACTGAAAAGAGCCTGGCCCCATCTTCCTGACACCCACCCTTTAGATATTAATAAGCATTGATGAGGTCCCCTCTCAGTCTTCTCCAGGCAAAACAGACGCAGGTCTCTCAGCCTTTCCTCGTAAGAGAGGTGCTCCAGTCCCTTGATCATCTTCGTAGGCCTTTATATGTCAATAGCTTTAGTGTTACAGTATCTGTCATAGAATCATAGAATCTTCATGGTTGGAAAGGACCTTTGAGATCATCGAGTCCAACCAAACAACCTACAGTCTCTGCCACTAGAGCATGCCCTGAAGTGCCACATCTACACGTTTCTTAAATATCTCTAGGGATGATGATTCAACCACCTCCCTGGGCAGGCTGTTCCAGTGCCTGACCACTCTTTCAGTAAAGTAATTCTTCCTGATATCTAACCTAAACCTCCCCTGCCGCAACTTCAGATCATTTCCTCTGGTCCTGTCATTATTCACCTGGGAGAAGAGGCCAACACCCACCTCTCTCCAACCTCCTTTCAGGTAGTTGTAGAGGGCAATGAAGTCTCCCCTCAGCCTCCTCTTCTCCAAGCTAAACATGCCCAGCTCCCTCAGCCTCTCCTCATATGACCTGGTCTCCAGACCCCTCACCAGCCTGGTAGCTCTCCTCTGGACTTCAGAGGAGCTCCAGCACTTCAATGTCCCTCTTGGTACAGAGGGGCCCAGAACTGAACGCAGTACTCGAGGTGAGGCCTCACCAGTGCCGAGTACAGAGGCATGATCGCTTCCCTGCTCCTGCTGGCCACGCTATTCCTGATACAAGCCAGAATGCTGTTGGCCTTCTTGGCCACCTGGGCACACTGCTGGCTCATGTTAAGCTGGCCATCCACCAGCACCCCCAGGTCCTTTTCTGCTTGGGCAGCTTTCCAGCCACTCTTCCCCAAGCCTGTAGCGTTGCTTGGGGTTGTTGTGACCAAAATGCAGGACCCAGCACTTGGCCTTATTAAACCTCATACAGTTGGCCTTGGCCCATCGATCCAGCCTGTCCAGGTCCCTCTGTAGAGCCTTCCTACCCTCAAGCAGATCAACACTCCAACCTAGTTTGGTGTCGTCTGCAAACTTACTGAGGGTGCACTCAATCCCCTCATCCAGATCATTGATAAAGATATTAAACAAAACCGGCCCCAAAACTGAGCCCTGAGGGACACCACTGGTGACTGGCTGCCAAGAGGATTTCACCCCATTAATCACAAATACCCCTATAATCACCATTACCCCTATAATCCATTTCCGCCTATAATCACCATTAAAATTATCTGGCCTGCCAGTATCTTAAGGGGGCTTACAAGAAAGGTGGTGAGGGACCCTTGAGGATGTCGGGTAATGGTAGGACTAGAGGGAATGGATTAAAACTAGAGATGGGTCGATTCAGACTGAACGTTAGGAAGAAGTTCTTCACCATGAGGGTGGTGAGACACTGGAACAGGTTGCCCAGAGAGGTGGTGGAAGCCCCATCCCTGGAAGTTTTTAAGGCCAGGCTGGCTGGGGCTCTGAGCAACCTGATCTAGTGGGAGGTGTCCCTGTCCATGGCAGGGGGGTTGGAACTAGGTGATCTTTAAGGTCCCTTGCAGTAGATAAAAAAAAAAAATTAAGGTACATTTAAAGTAAGTGTAGTCCATAATTATTTTCACAGAATTTCTTGTTAACAAAATATCACATGAAAAACTTACAGTAAAGCTGCGAATGTGTATTTAATTTAGTTGATTTGTGGTTTTTTTTTTCTAATTCATAGGTAGAAGAACTTAAACATTCACATAAATTGGAAGTAACAAATGTCAAACTGGAGGCAGCAAGAACAAAGAGTGACGTAGAAAGAGAGAGAAACAAGATTCAAAGTGAAATGGATGGTAAAATGTGCAATTAATTTCTAATGATTTCTTTTGTAACTTCTAGTCAGAATACTACAATCATTTTTCCTCCAAGCATTCCCCAGCAGCCTTCACCTTCTAATTCTGATCTAGGTCACAGGTCTGACAATTCATTTTATATTTGAAATAACTGTTTTTTCACTTGGTCTACTAGGTTGAGAAGAACAGTTACAGAACAATTTTTCATTTACGTAAATTAGTGAATTTATGACACCATTTGAGCATAATCTGTTTCAAATCATGTACTTCACTTGGATATTTTTTTTATTCTTGCCAAATTCTAGTGTCGTTCAGACTCTGCTTGAAACTTTAACATACCATATTGGTTGTTTTGCTTTCTAATTCTGTGTTCATGGAATTGATAACAATTGGGTAAGGCTGCTATGTGAAATAAAATACAATTTCTGTTTCATTCCTTGAAGAAAATAGCCAATGTTCTAAGCTACCTAATACAGCTGAGTATGTAGGCAACTTGAAATAGCTTTCGAGAGTGAAAAGCCAAAGCTTTCTAGTACTAGTTACGTGTCGATGATTTGAATCACTACACAACTTCGAAGTGGACTATCTTTACTGATTTGCCGTAACCCCAAAATAGTACCTTCACCTCCCTGGAACAGTTGTTCCTGTTCACTTGCTTTGATATTAAGTTCTCTAAGAGCAACTAAAAAGTGGTGTTTTCTGTATTGACAATGCACTTACAGCATATTGCGAACAGAAAACGTTGGACCCTATGAAATACGAAACTAAATACAGGCAAGATTTAAGCTAACCTGAACTTGCTGTGGAATCCAGTTTGCGTCACTGAATTAGCTAAATAACCAGGAGTAGCTGTTCTCGCGTGTTGGCTTATTTGCCAGTGAACACAGGTGTCTTGGTCACAAGTTTTTAATTTGCATCTTTTATCCCTGCCTATAGGGTCATAATTTTAGAATTGCCTCACTTGGTAATATGAGTGGATTAAAAGGTGAGATTTGTTGTTGCCAAGTTACTACAGTTTCACTGGTAACCAGTTACTGTTTACCATAAACTTCTTCATAAAAAGAAAATAACCAGTTTTCTTGCTTGACCTTTTCGTAGCTATTGTGGAATAGTTCTTTTATTTTATTTTATTTTATTTTATTTTATTTTATTTTATTTTATTTTATTTTATTTTTTAATCCAGATACAACTGCTTAGCAAAAATTGCTTTAGAGTTTAAATCTATAGCAACACCAACTGTTTAATTACTTTTGTATGTTAAGATAATAAACCCTCACAGACAGAGATTCCAATGTAATGGTTACTGTTCAAAAAGTCTTTGAAATGTTGCTTTTATACTAAGAAAGGCCGTGTCTCTTCTGTTTTTCTTGTTTTTTGTTTTTTGCTTTTTTTCCCCATTCATTCATTCTATCATGTGAATTGTGATTTTTAGCTCCCTTTTAACAATTTATAAAGTTATTTTAATACCGGTTTTCATCAGGCTGATATCAATAATGACATTTTAACTTTTTTTAATGTATAATGCAGGATTGCTGTCAGACAAGGAAATCCTTAAGGCAGCTGTTGAACGTCATAAGGTGCTGTTAGTAGAAAAGGATCGGGAGCTAATTCGTAAAGTGCAAGCTGCCAAAGAGGAAGTTTTTGAAAAAATTGCAGCCTTACAGGATGAAAAGTATGTTTGTTGATTTACTGCTCAACTTCTTAAAAAAAAAAAAAAAAAAAAGGAGTGTTTTGAGTGACTTTTAAAAAATGCCATTCTTAGCAACTAAACACCTCTGGCATTTTGTCATGATTCTTGTGTGCGTGTTGAATAACATCTCAGGTTAGAACTCGAGAACAGATTAGCTGATCTAGAGAAGATGAAGATGGAACAAGATACTTGGAGACAATCTGAAAAGGATCAGTATGAAGAGAAACTACGTGTTGTACAGATGGCAGAAGAATCTAGCAAAAAGGAACTTCAGCGTTTGCGGTAGTGTGGCTTTTCTAACCTTAACGCAAATTTCCCATTTTTCCCCCTGCTAATTTCTTTACAGTTGTCAGTATAAAAGTTTACTATTCATAGATACACAAGTGTTCATTATGGTAAATTAAACAGAATTATCTGTTGCATTGTTTAAAAAGAGGATAGAATTAAAAATGTATTGTTTAAAAAAAGAAAACGCCATTTTTCATCCAAACATTTTAAAAATGCATGATTTTAATGAACATTTTAAAGACATAATTTTGCAATACTCATGTTTGTTAAAAGTGGGTCCATGTTGGCTGCTGGCACAGCCCCAGCATTAGAATAAACCATTTTTCTTTCCACAATGGCACCATTTCAGCAACTGGCAAACTGGGGCCCTAAAACAATATCTCTTTGAGTTGGTTACTGTATTTGTATGAAGGTCGGTATGATAAAATGAGCAAAAATCATACTCCAGAAGCAAACAAATCAATGCATTTCTCACTCCTATATGAATTCTAATAATCAACAAAAATATATTTTAATCATTGCTTAGTTAACTATTTATCAGCCTTTCAAATTGTGCAATATAGTCTATTGTCAGACTGATTTGTCCTAACTTGTAACATCTATATGTTAATCAGATAAAAATAAGGATGTCTTATACAATTTTAGATTAAAAATGCAACAGCAAGCTATTCAGACAGAGGAGTTGGAAGAAAAGAAACGTGAAAGTGTTGATCTGAAACAGGTAATGTTTTATTGCATTGTAACGTTTTATGGAGAAATACAGTCTTTCCTGCAGTTACCATGTCCAGTGTTCAAAGATTAGATTGAATTTTTAAGGCCTTTTTTTCCTGAGGCACAAAATGCATACAACAGATATTTAAAAGCGGAAGTGTTCAGAAATCAGTCATGCTTTCCCGGACCTTTATAAATGGATTACAGCTTTCTGCTTCCCGCATTTTGTGGGTACCAAGGATTTCAGAGTTGAATGTTTATAGACTGGTATATTGAGTACGGTTATGCACTATTTAACTGGAGATTCAGTTTCCATGGAGACTTATAAATTGTTTCTAGGTAATGCTTTGCATTTACACTGCATCTCTTATCTGAGGTTCTTCAAGTGCTTAACAGATGTTTCATAAATGAATAAACTTGTGTAAAGAGGTATATTTCTATTGCAGAGTGAATTCATGGCAGTGTTGAAAATAAAACCTAATTATTTTAACTCCTGCTTGCCCATGGTGTTATGTAGTAGACAAGAACATAGCTGTGCATCAAAGTAGTCTGCAAGCTGCGTGCACTTGAAGTTCAAGGCAATGTGGTTTTTTTACCTTCAGAAATTGGGGTATCAGAGTGTCCATGTGGGGAGAGGAAAAGGAAAGGGAAATCATCCTATCTGTGTGCTGGCTTTTGGTTGGAGGTTGGACTTTTCCGACTCTCTAGGTACTTGGTTTTGTGAACTGGTTGGTGCGGGCACTGCTGGCTGTAGCGCATTGTGTGTTCTGAGAGAGAAGAGGCTGGGTAGCTCCACAGCTCTGCTACCAAATGTTGTGCGGTGCTCTAGTTCTGTTCAGCCCTGGAGCTTAATTAATGTCGGATTTCTTAAGTTCTAGGGGACACATCAATGACTGAAGACTTCTACCTCCCTTTCGTTTTCTGCTATGATAGAAAACCTTCTTTGTCTACAATCATAGAATGTGTCGGGTTTGAAGGGACCTTTAAAGGTCATCTATCCAAGCCCCCTGCAGTAAGCAGGGACATCTTTAACTAGGTCAGATTAACAGTAGCGATTTACTGTTAAGCTTCTGGAGAAGCTGTTGCGTAAGGAGAAAAGGAACAAACGAGAAAGGCTTATGAAATGGCAGTGCAGCCGTTTGGTGTCTGCGTTTTGCTCTATCTCAGTATCTCAGAATTAATTGTTAGTTACTTGTGTACCTTCTTAAATGGAAAAATTGCATTTTTATTTTTTTTTTTGTAGCAAATTCATGACCTGCAACTCCAGCTTGCCTCACTTTCTCAATCAGAAAATGATTTGCTGGAGTCCAATCAGAAGCTGAAGGAAATAATAGAGAGATTAAAACAGGAATGTCAACATGCAAGGACTCAGGCAGAAAAAGCTCAACTGGAAACAGAGAAGTAATTTTTTTCTTCCTTTTGTCTTTGCTTTTCCTTTTCATATTGCTTGCATTCCTTTCATGTGGATTACTTAACTATGGATTCTAGATTCTGAATAAAGTCAGAAATTAAAAATGAACAGGAAATATTGGATAATTGTAAAAAATGGCTACACTTTCTGCAGTATGTATGAAAGCTTTGCTTGTGATAACTTCAAAAATAGGAGTTTGTTTCTATTCATGTCTGTTACAATTAATGATTGACTAGTGAAATATAGTATTTGTATAAAATGAAATCCTATATATACTGAAGTGAATGTCAAACTTATATTAGTTTAAGTGGATCTAGAGTTTTACACACAGTTCTTTTAAGAATATTCAGGCAATAAGGGTGAAAAAGGCATATCAGCATTGTATTATGCTTTAGAAGGTTTCGGGGCTGTATACGTGTATATATACTTTTTTTATTTTCCCCTGTCCCACTAGATCCTTTTAGCTGACAGGAGACAAATAAAAGCTTATTGGATATCTTCTAGTTGCTCTCATCAAAATTAAAAATAATCACTTTTCTTTTCTGCACAAGCTTTTTTGCACCATCAAAATATGCTAATAAATTCTGAAGGAAACCAAATCTTGTTCAGACTCCATATAGCAATGATCACTTATCTGTAATTTAAAGATTAATTTATCAGTTCGTCTGGAAATAGCTATTTAGTATTTCGTAGCCTAATAACCAAGTAGTGTCTAACTTGTCCTGGATTATTGTGTGGTGGGTTTTAAAAAGTCATTGTCCCAGATTAAACAGAAAACTTGCAAAAGATCTAGTGTGGTATTTTTTGTTTTAACTTCCCTTTTGCTATGGATTGGTACTGGAATTGCGTTGTTGTCATTAGTTTAAATATTGCTTTTCAGTTTAACATTTGAAGAAATTATTGCATTGGGACTGCAGAATATGGTTGTGAGTAGCACGTTAAATGCTCTGGGTGTTTACTTTAGGAAGGTGTATTCATATTTTCAGTGAGATTGTCACTGTTAGTTGTGTGAGACTGTCAGTGTCTTTTACGTATCTGTGGGCCGTAAACCTGTCAGGAGCAGGTTTTGCTGGGAAGGTGGAAGGACCTTGGCAGTCCTCAGACATCATTGTATAAGTATGTAGATAACGGGAGATGCACCGAGGCTGATACTGCAGAAACTGAGCAGATTTGCAGCCTACATGTAAGTCCTCCAGGTCTGTCCTACTGTTACCCGGGGAGCCTTGGGACATGTTTCCATTCTTTTTCTGACTCTGTGGGGGATAGGACTTCCTTCCTCAGTTCAGTAATTCTTATGGGCTTGAATTCCAAGAGTTAAGTTGCACCAAAGCAACTTGGCTTAAAGAGGAAGTGAAATAAGGACCAAAAGATAAGAAAGCCTAAGATAAACAGTTTCAGATTAGTAAAATAATGCCAGTTGAGCCATAAGTAGGCAAAGCAGCTGCCTGCCTGCCTGTGTCAATCTTAGGCTTGGAAATGAAAATGTGAAAGGAGAAAAAGGGCTGAAGGCAAGCTATGAGACTGATTCAGATCAGAGATGAGCTCAAACAGGCACTTGTTAAACGTTTCAGGAACAGTTTTATTGGCATTAAAAAAAAAAATAATCTCACGGCGTTTTTAACCACTGTCTCAAACGACATTCTTTTACTGTTAAGCAGTGCTTTTCGAGAAAGCCCTTTGGTTCCTGGGTATTAGTAGTTATTTACAGTCAACGGCAAGGTACGAGCCACGCTGGGTCTGCTAAAAGAACTGTGACAGGTACCAAGTGGGCCAGGATCCTGGTTCTGATATGAGGGTGGATGATTCCTGATACATGTGCAGCGGGGAAGGGAAAGGCTGTTTGGTGAGAAATTTATGGAGAGTCCCTGAAATTTATTCAGAGTCCCTGTAGGGAAACTGCATCGACCCAGGACTGGAGTGGTACGGATGCACTATACCATGTCTTGGACTGTGTTTCTTAAAAGCTGTTGCACAGAATCTCACCATTTGATTTTTTTTTTTCTTTATAGTAATGTAGTTAAATATGCGGTTAGTTCTTGTCTACTTTGACCCACAGTGCAGATAGCCCAAACAAACCAGGCAGCAGAGAGAAACTGGCTCCTTTTGCTATCGACTGCAGGAGAACACAGCCTAATTTTAGTGTGTTGCCTACGCAAAGGCCTGAACAGATAACATATGCTGTCGGTGGTGCGTGTTCGGCTGGAATGTTGTCTAGGAACCATCTTGGTGGGAGCTTCCTGTTGTGTTGGCGTTTGTTCTGGTCGGGAGCACACGCCGGTCGTCTGTCCTTCTCTGTTCCAAAGGCACAGTAGACCAGGCAGGGCAGCAATCTGTTCTCTTACATCTCTTACCCCCCAAACAGAGCAGGCAGCTGTCGGCTCTTCTGACAACTGGTGTTTGGCAGAGGTGTCTACTCTTGTGTTCCAGTGTGAGCCTTTGATCTGAATTCCGAGTTTTTCTGTGGACGGTTTGGCAACAGGCCAAACCAACAAGCAGCCAACAACTAACGAGCTTATTGGAATCAGTTTTCAAAATGTGCCTCACAGTTGAACAAAGCCTAGGATGATGTTAATGCACGGGTTCGGATGTTGTTAGTCATGATCAGATCATCAGCACAATCAAATTTAAATCACGTCCTTCAAGTATATCAAGGTTGGAGTTGTGAAAAGATGCATCTGTTTTAAGAGCCTTAAAGCATTAATCCGACATCCTGCTTTTGTACATATAACCTCTTAATCTTTTAATCTGATTTTTTTCAAAGGACTTTAGAATACAAACGTATAGAATGGCTGGAGGAGAAGCACGTGCTTACCCAGCGCATCACGGAGAAAGAAGAGAAATACAACCAAGTGAAGAACAGGCTGTGTCGGGCTGCTGTTGCTCAGAAAAAGGCACGTTGACTCTTCCTTTATGAATGATCCAGCTAATGAAAAGTTCAGCTTTACTTTGGCCAGCTAGAATTGTTTTATTATCGAGAGTTTATTTGCAATCTACTGAATATGGTAACAAAATATATCAAGTTCTTTGAGACTAGCGTAGAAATAGGTTGAAGCGATATGCAAAAGAATATTACAGCCAACAGCTCTGTTATAATGCCATCAAATGATTTTGTGAGGCTTTTTTTGCGCACGTGCATGTGTGGATATATGGTTATTTAAGAGGTGGACTCCTTAATTAGTCAGGATTATGTTTCAGATACTAGACAAATGATGTTCTGCTTTGCTGTGATGGAATATCAAAACTTTATGTTGTCTTCTAAGCTCGCTATTTATAAAATAACTTGAAAGGAAAAGCTGATTAATTGTTTATAAAAGCTCAAGATTAATTGGCAGTTTTATACATTGGACATATACAGGTTATGAAACCTACTGGTAGCTTTTAAGGTGGTAAAGTTGAGGCCAACATGCGCAAAAAAAAAAATAAATCCAAAAAAACCAAAAAAGAACAGTGCATACATTCTTTTTGTCATGTTTATACTTATTTATATATGGTCATTTAAAGAATGAGTTTTGTAATTCTCAAATAGAGTCAGTGTTTGTTAGTACAGTCGGTCACCGACCAACAAGTGACTGACAGCTGTGCATCTTTCAGTCGCAGCTATGGATCATTTCCCCTCTCTTCTGTTTCCCGTCGCGGGGATTCAGAACCTTCAAACACCACAGTACCACTTCTTAAGGAAGGAAAATCTGAAAAACTGTCACAGCTTTGAAACCACGTACAGCGTATATTTAATTTTTACAGGATCTAATCTGTGAAGGCATTACTTAGCTCTGTTTGAAATGTCTGTTTGACAGAGAAAGACTCTCACTGATAATAAACAAAGGAGGATGCAAGAGAAACTAGAACTTTTGGAAGCCAAGATAGAAGAGCTAGAAAAAGAAAATCAGGTGCTAAATAGGTAATAAACTTTGCTTTTTCTTAGCTTGAAAAATGATACATGCCCAAGATCCGACTTAGAAACATGAAGTAATTTTGAAGATACGTTGCAGTTTAGTAACTGGAGTCCAGTGTAAGGGAATTTTCAGCACTAGAATTCTTTGAATGGACTCTGTTTAGGACGGGCAGCTGGGAGCTTATAAGACACCTGCAAGGCTGTCTCTTTGGGGAGAAACGAGGGGAAAATATCTGATAGATGCAGTTGCAGGAATCCCTTCGAAAGAAAGAAGTGAAAAAAACTTCATAATTGCAAGAGAAACAGATTTTGCAACTCTTTGAAAGACAAACTCCTATTTTTTTCTTCTTCACTGAGCACCTATGGAGGGCTTGATTCCAAGAAATAATTCAATGTGGCTCCTGTGGCTCACCACTGTGAATGCTGTTAAAAACTTAATTTACTCCATGTAAATTCTAATCTGAAAACAGCAGATAGCTTAATATATAGAGGGACAAAAGTCCCTCTATAAAAGGGGATAGACGTAAAATCCATAAAAAGGATAAAAAGATAGACATTTAGACAGAAGAATATACACAGGTGTTCCACCTTCCTGTTCTTCTGGTACGGCATGTTCCTGCATGGGGATAGTAAACAGCAGAGTTCTTGGGGAGACGTACGCTTCTGTGTTGGGGTAATAAAGATTTTGAGCAATAAGAAATCTCTTATTTCCTAGGCAGAATGTTTCCTATGAAGAATATGCGCGCCTCCAGAAGAGACTAAAGGACTTGCAACGTAGGCACAATGAATTCCGGAGTTTAATTCTGAATCCTAACATACCGTCGCTCAATCCAGTCAGTACAATGTCATCATCTGCCTTGCCTCCTGGGCCTGAAGCTTCCTTCCCCCTTCTTCAGGTGGTGACGTATTTACAAGTTGTGAAAATAATACAACGAAAGAGGGTCCTGGAACAGTCCTTCATTAGAGCCCTTAGTCTTAAGGAAGGAGCATCTGATCTTTGAACAGAGGAAGGAAGCCTTCAGGAATGCTTCTCGTGATGTCCCCTTCCTCGCAAGAGGGAGAGGTTCTTGAAAGACAAACGATAATTTACAGCATGTAACAAACGGGTGGTTTTAGCCTGGTTCTCCCTACTTTGTCCTTCTCCTGAGGGGCTTTAAATGGCGCCTTCTGGGCAAGAAATACAGGTCTGTGTGCCTCTTCATCTAAGAGGAGGGATGCCCGCACGCATATTTCTTGCTGGTGTTGTTCATCGTCAATGTCAGAATCATGGAACAGTTTGGGTTGGAAGGGACCTTCAAAGGTCCTATCTGGTGCAACCCCCTTGCAGTGAGCGAGGACAAACCTGAACAATACCCACAAGACGTTGAGGAGTAAGATTTCGTGAATAAGGGTATTTTGGACTTCACAGTTTTTATTTTAAAATCATTAATTAAAGAAAACGAAAGAGAAAATATAAGACAATATGAAGACAGGCTGAGAGAGTTGGGGTTGTTCAGCCTGGAGAAGAGAAGGCTCTGGGGAGATCTTAGAGTAGCCTTCCAGTACCTAAAGGGGGCCTACAGGAAAGCTGGGGAGGGACTCTAGGGAGGGGAGCGATAGGACGAGCGGTAACAGTTTTAAACTGAAAGAGGGGAGATTTAGATTAGATATCAGGAAGAAATTCTTTACCGTGAGGGTGGTGAGGCACTGGAACAGGTTGCCCAGAGAAGTTGTGGATGCCCCATCCCTGGAAGTGTTCAAGGCCAGGCTGGATGGGGCTTTGAGCAGCCTGGTCTAGTGGGAGGTGTCCCTGCCCAGGGCAGGGGGGTTGGAACTACATGATCTTTAAGGTCCCTTCCAGCCCGAACCATTCTATGAAAATGAAATTATTGCTCATTTTTGTCTCTTGTAGGTGCAAATTGTAATATAACTTAAATTTATTTATTTCAAGGAGGAACAGCATCAGAGAGAGCTTTCCCTGCTTCGCAAGCGGTTGGAAGAACTAGAAACCACACAGAGAAAACAGCTGCAAGATCTTGGGCCATCCAGAGAGCGAGCAACGGGGGGCGCGTACAGGACCTTGGCTAGAAACAGGCTCACTGGAGAGGGCGATGCCCAAAGTGAGGACTCCAAATAGAATGTGCAAACTCTACATGCTGTTTGTTTTCAATAGCTTATCCTTTGTACGTGCTTTTAATATTTTGCCAAAAACACGCTTGTACGTGCCTGAATAGCAGAAAATATATTCTGCATAGTTTTGTATTTATTTTTGATAGACTCTCATAAATTATCAAATATAATTGATTAGCACTGAAAGATTAACTACATTTTGAAATGTTTTTATATAAATGTGAAATTATTTGGAAGTCAAAACACGAAATAAACTCATCACAAAAAACTTTAAAATACATTGATCAAGGTTGAGTTGTGCTGACATTTAAGATACAAAGTAAAATGAAATTTTTTTGGATAAATCCTTTAAAACTTATTTGATACCATCCTCTTACTCCTTCAAGGTAGAAGTTACTGTATCAGTGTGGAGTTTCGCTGGGTCGCTGTTTCGATTGTTGACGATGCTGTAATCCACATTGGGATTGTTATTTTGAAGTTCCCACGTGGACAGAGAGGGTGAAATGAAATGGAAAAAAATGCTGAAAACTTCAATTTCCTACCCTCGACAATGGGCCTCTTGTATTTTTACAACGGGAATAAGCAATAATTGGGTTTTTTATTATAATGCAGTAGAGATGAAGTATAACAACTTGCCTTCACGTTATGAAAACGTAAGTTTGTATTTGTTGCTGCTGTGATTTGTTTACTTAAGTACAATAAAAATATTTATTCAAGATTGAATGTATTGATTTAAAAAATCTTTTTTTCTTCATTATCACTTTAGCAACAGAAACTTACAAGGGGATCAATTAATTTTTTTGGTTTGATAGTGAAAAGTTTCCTGGAAGTGTAGGAATTATTTTTATCTGTGGTTTTTTTGTTGGGTTGTGTTTTTTTTGTTGTTGTTGGTTTTTTTTTTTGCACTGCAGTGAAAGTATGAGACAGTGAGACAGGCAGTGCGATTTCTTTTAATAGTTTATTCGGTGGTGTTATTAGGCTGCAGTAATAGACAACGGAGTAACTACATTCCATACAGTGACGTTGTCCTTCATTCAACTTTTCTCTCCCGAGGCTGCATTTTCGCTTTTTCCCTGCAGTACGTAAGTACAGGGATTGTACTGCACTTCCTGGGGGAATTTGTTACGACTTCTCTGAGGAAAACGGTGTAACTATTAGAAGCAAAAGAAGCTATTTCTGCTGTCTCCTGCAGCATTAATTTGGAAAAAAAGTAACGTAAGGGTCACTGAGGTTTGCCAGAATATAATGGTTGCAAAGAGCTGGCTGGCAGCAGCCTGGTGTTCCTGTCCCCGACCCCGGTGCCCTGGTCTGCAGCAGGACTTCACCTGATGGCAGGGTGCAGGGAGGGGGGAGCACACAAGCGAGGGAAGCCTTGGCGGGGGGCAGAAGAAGGGTGCCAGCAGGAGGAAGAACGATGGTTAGCTGCTGGTTTGTGGGCTCCCTTTCCCAGTCTGGCTCAGGCTCTTTGCGCAAGAGTTCATTGCGGGTACCAGCTTATCCTCTGTTTTAACATTTTTACCTTTTAAAATGTACCAACCCCCTCAGGGCCTTAAAGTAAAGAAGTAGTGCGGCTCCTGAGGGCTGTGTGGAGGTGCAGCGGGCACCCCACCTTCAGCCACCGCCTCCCAGAGGTGGGAAGGCTGCGGGAATCCCCCGTACCCCCAGCATTGCCTGACACCGCCCCGTACCTTCCTTTTTGTGCTGTCCCCAGCCGCAGAGGGACATCAGTGGTTTGTGCCACGCAGCGCTGGCCTGTGGCTGCGACCTGCCACCTCCGCTGGCACACTCCGTGTCCTACACACCGGTCCCTGCGTGACCTCGGCATCACTGCAAGCTGTGCTTGCCCTCCTTTAACCAATTTTAAAGTACACAAGTTAATCAAAAATAACCTCCAAATGCATTTTATTCTAGATAAACCCATACAAACACCAACATGTATTTGTCATTTGCACTTTTTTTTTTTTTTAAAACCATTCATTTTAAACAACAGATTAACTTCTGTACAACAGGAATTACTTTACACATTAGTAAGATTCGACTTTCAACTAGATGACTGCAAAATAATGCTCTGTAAGCTAGTGTTAGAAAATACGCTGTTTGCCTGTAAACATGTGGAAATAAGTTAAAAGAGAAGTTTGCTTTCATTTCAGAGAACACTGTTAGAATTGTTGGGTTGCTGTAATACAGCTTTAATCAGAGGTGGGTTGTTGTTGGTTTTTTTGTTTTGTTTTTTGTGTCCAGGTACCGGTAACAGGGAATCGCAGATACGGAAGATGTGCCAATGTTTTGTGTGCTGACCCGAACCTACCAAAAGAGCCACAATCACTTCATTATACTTCACATCACTTCGTGAGATCCACTTGATGGGTTACAACGTCCCAGCATGACTTTAAAAATGGTTTACTAACAGAGTGACGCTGTTTAGGAGGCTTGAATAAAATCCTATTCCAGGCCGTAGGCTAAAGCTCCGGGGCCTGCTTCAACACATACTTAATCTCTAGAAATCATTAAAGCTATTGCAGCAAACAAGCAGTAGAACAAATACAGAATAGGACTGGTTTTTCGTTTCCTCATCATATAAACACATATAGTGAAGTTCACAGGATCAGACCCACGCAAACAGATTATATTTTACAGCTTTTCCAAGCGGAAATGTTGGGATTTTTTTTTTTTTTCCTTTTTTTTCTGCCTGTACAGAAGGTTACTGTTGAACAAAACTATCACAGTTCATTCAAACGCACTGCCAGCAAACACCTGAACGGGAATGGAACTGCTGAGATGTCTGGCTAAACTGGAAAGAGTAATCTGCTCATGCCCCTCCTTCAATATTAATTACTGTGCTTTTTTTTAAAATTATTTATTTATTTGATGCTGCTTTAAAAGGTTAGGTTAAGAATGATAAAAATCAAGCCCTTAAGTACAGGTATTCTAAGCTTAAGTGCTACTCAAGCCAAGGTCCACTCCTTTAGGACAGAGGGCAAGATAGGTTAGGGTTGGGGTGGGGTGGGGTTTTTTTCCCCCAATTAAAATTAAACTTACCACAATATATCGTGCCAGGCAGAGAAGAGAACTGCTGAAAGTACTGCAACACTGTAGTGCAGTTTCCTGAACAAAGCCATACATTCCATCAAGTATAAAGTGTAAACTTAATAGCAAGTGTAAGACTTGACTTAAAAAAAAACAAACAAAAACAAAAAAAAAAGCCATCACAGTATGGGTTGGTGGCTGCCCTCGCCCATATGCCAGAGGGACAACTTGTGCAATCCCATGGCAGGGAGGGGGCAGACCAGGCGGCAACGTGTTTTTCCTGTTTGCTTTGCCCCCACGTGAACAGGCGGCCAAAGCGCGGTTAACGTCTACTGGCGCTGGCTGGCCACGTGCTGTGGGATTGTGCCCAGTACCAGCTTCTGGTAGCCACTGCAGCCAAACCAGCCCGCTTTAGTACTGCCGCACTGCGGCCTCGGGGCTCCCCCAGCACAGCAGGGCACACTCATAAATGCTTTGAGCGCTCGGCTGCCTGGGAGCCCTGCGTAGGTGCCTGGCTGGTCACAGCCCCAGCATGGGCTTTCTATACTGAACTTGGGCCACCTGTGCCATTCACGGCCTGTGGCACCCTCGCCGCTGCCAAGGCAGGGGACAGCTCTTCCCTCGCCCGCGGGACACTGCGCTACGCCATGCGCCTCCGGCGGTAGGAAAAGTATCACCATCTCATCAACACCTTACCTCAAGTCTAAGGGAGCCTCAGGAAGCGCCTCTGTGTGACTGATGCCGAGCCCAGGGCAAGAAAAGATTCCAAGTCTGTAGTGGAGGGTAGGACTGTGCCGGTGCGGTAGCCGAGCCAGAGCCACGGCTGCTCCTCCGTGGCTTTGCATGGTAGCCATTGCACCAGCCTCTTCTCAGCAGCGTGGCCACACACCTGCTTTCCAGCCGGGCTAACTTTAGCCACCAATGCAAATGTACTGGACGCCCTCCTTTGAAACCGGCCAAGCCTCAAAAAACACCCGATCAAGACCAAGGCAGACAGTTACCCCCTCCCCAACCCCAACCCCAGCTACCACCTTTGTATCACTTTCTCGTACGGGGTCAGAGATTACACCAGCCCTCCTATTCTTACCCTCTTTTGACAAAGTCTTTGTGTGGACAACCTGGGAAAAAAAAAATAATCTGCTGGCTTTAGGTTCACGAGGCCCTTGTAGAGGGGGTGGCCGGGACTGCCAGCACTGACGCACGGGCCCATCGTGCCCCTGAGCACAGGTCTGTGCACCAAAGGGAGCCCTCGTCAGCCGCTTCACCAAATCACAACGCTGTTCCCGTGCGGCGCAGCTGCACCGCAGGCTTCACCTGTGAAGCAGCTCACAAGCGTTTCACAGCTTATTTAAGGATGGAAAGGTAGAAATGTAAACACAGACTGATGGCGGTCTAGTGCCTTTCTCCAAAAGCCTTCCCCCCCCCCGCCCCCCACGGCTCAGTGGTCGGCTTCACTTTGCACGTGGAATTTCTATCCTAAGGAAGAGAAGTCCCGCCATGTGGCACTTGGCCTTCAAACCTCAGACCGGCCTTTTCTGCTGAACACACTTGTCCTAAGTGTCACTTTGGTGCTGGTTTTTGTTTTTTTTTTTTTTTTTCCCCGAAGAGGAACCAGTGTACATTTGTCTGGAAGGAAGGAAACCGCAGCTGCCCCATATTCTGAAGCTGGAGCTCATCCAGACAGTTTGCAAAGGCTGCTGAAAGGATGTGGCGCAACATCAGCTTTCTCTCTTCAAAAAAAGAGCTACTTACAAGTAGGAACTGACAAGTTCACACGGGCAACCCTGAACTTGCAGTGTGTTTTGCGCATCTCCTATGAGCTTGTTTTTAAGTAAGCAGAAAGCTTACTTTTAGGCAATATTTTTGAACCAAAAGGTATGCGTGTTCACGTACCTAAAAATGCTGGCCCTGCCAACACTAGACTCGCTTTTGCTTTCCCGTGCCCACGTGTGAATACGTAACCCTGCCCGTACTTCATTCCCAAACGTAGATATTACTTGGAATGGTCAGAGTGGAGAAGAGTGTCCAAATGTTTCAAACCCTGTACATATAGACAGTCAAAACAGTTTTGGGAGCAGTAGCGCTTATTTAAAATCCCCCACAGTGCCGCTGTGAGTCAGTGCTCTGCTCAAAGCCATTTGCATTTTTTCTTTTCATCAAATAAGGCTTTTACTTGCTGGAGCTGTTTCTGGACTTCTTCAAACCCCCGTTCTCGCTCAAGTTTGCTGACAATCTGTTAACAATTAGCAAAAAGAAGAGAATCATTTTTTTAGTGCTTATTTCACTTGCTGTTTTTTTAAAGCCTGCTTTTCTGCATTCCAACAACTGCTGGCAGAAAAATCCATCTGAATGCCTGCCTATACGTAAACATTCTTTTCTGACTCTAACACTTTATTTTGGGAGTTTTCCTTTCAAGTCATTATGATTACAGGATTTGCAACGCTTCCCCAAAAGAAAGACAGAGCCAAGCAAAAAAGCCCAAACAAATCCAACACATGCTCATCTCCTGAAGCGTGAGGCAGGGCCAGTGCGGCAGCTTTACCCTAGAGCCAGTTCACAAGTGATGTTTTGTTTCTCTTCCTCTGCCCTGTACAGTGAGGGCAATAAACTGCCTCTCTTCCTCTAACTGGCCCACTTGGCACTGGCCCCAAGTGATAGGAAGGAGCATTACAGCTGTCTGAAAACTCTTTGCTGGCAACTCTACAAAGCAACCGAGGCCTCAGCAAGCAATGAACGAGGTTTAGCTGCTCCTGGTCAAAAGCGGGAGGCAGAAGAGCAGAGGGAGGGTTTCCTTCTAAGGACGGGATAAGTTTAGCCACTACTAGCTTCAAAAAAGCAAAAAAGGGCACTAAGATTAGAAAGTTTTCTGAAGTCTCCTATGTCAACAATTTTAATGAGCTTAATAAAGTGCAGTGCCACTCCGAGTGTCGTCCCATGCTTCTTTTAGAGGCAAAGATTTAATGCTGAACTCAGATACTTTAAGATGTCAGAGATCAGAAGTGGTAAGCTCGCTAACAGGTGATGGAGAGCTGGATGATTGCAGCCAGCGCCGATGCTGCGCTGCTGGGGATGAAAGAGAGAACGGTCTGGTTGCTGGGAGACCCAGACAACCTGCTGGAAGTGGTAACGAGCCCCTCCAGGCAGCACACCCCAGCTGCCTCTTATCTGCCTCCCTGCGCAGGCACACGCAGCCTCTGTTAAGGATGCCGAGCAAAAGGGAGCGGAGAATCCTGTCATGCAAAGCAAAGGGCAGGGATTTTCTTACAAAGCAGCTTAGAGGTAGCCTGTGAGTAAGTGCTTTCAGTTGAGAAACGGTTTATTTTGTTAGCAATAGCAGGGACTGGAAGCTATAGCTTCTTTTCTTTAAGAGAAAGACTGTCAGAGCAGAGCGTGAGAGGGCTATGATGGGAAAGGAGCAGACACCTCTTGCTGTAAGGCTGAGCGTGCTCCGCTGAGGTGTTTGCACTGACTGTTAAATTGAGATCCCCGGTGCTAGTCTAATCTGATTTCGGAATCTCCAGGGAAATGGAGCGCGTGCACAGGAGTTGTGACAGGCATTAGCAGACGCTCCGCAAACACGGTAAAACAAGAAGTCTAGACTATTCAGGAACTTCCTTAAAACTGCAGGGAGCATTTTATTGCTGCCGTCTCTGAGAAATAAAGTGGTGACGGTAAAGGTGCATTTTCAAACTTTTGGCCCCTCTGAGAGATGGGGGGGGCTGCAGCTGCCCCGGGGGCTGCGCCGCTCTGGCCCCACACAGCTCAGGGGGAGGAGCGGCCTCGGCTGCATCCCCAAGGGGCTGTCTCTGGACGGGCACCCAGTAAGTCACGCCCCAGGACAGCCTTTGGTTACTTTGTCAAGCCCAATTTACCAGCCTGAGGTGCCAGGCTAACGTTAAGGGGTTGAGCAGGAATAGCAGACGTGCTTACCTCGTCATAATATTTCACTATGTATCTGTGGATTTCAATCAAGGCCACTTTCTCATTAAATTCATTTTCATGTTTCTAAAACAGAAAACAGTTCTGGTCAGGTAGTTCTCCTTTTTAAAAAACTTCACATGAAAGCAAATGAAGTTCCCACTTCTCAATCATACCTTAGATTCCTGAGTTAGAAATTCTTCAACCTCTGAAGTGGTCAATGGAGGCAGATCCCTGATGGCTTTGTAGTACGCTTTCACCTCCTTCTTGTAGAGTGGAATGTCCTTAGCGTAGAGAAGTTTATTTGTTGGTGCTTCCTTAAAAGAAAATATTTGAAGCCTTGTCAATTTTCACAGCACAGATTTCCTAAGGTTCCACCTCCACATAGTTAATTGCATCTAATTGTGTCTGTTCTCTGTGTGACTCATGTCTCTTTGCAGTGGTTACATGCAAGGAATCAAGGCTATGAAATAAAGATGAAGAACAGACCCAGGGACGTCAGTAACAGTGCATTGTGTTTCATGACAGTCACCATATAATTATTTCTATTGGCATCAGGAGTGATGAGCATCTGTCCCTCAGACATATTTTTCTTTCTTCCTTCCTCCTCACCCCTCCCCAGGCCTGAAAGATTGAGAAAGCTGAACCCAAGGCCTTGAGGCTGATACAGGATACAGCAGCGCTGCGGGAAGTTCCCCTAGGGTAACACACCGGAGAGCCTTGCTAGGTCCTGTCCTGGCAGACGTTCCCCTTAAACTCTTTGGTCCCTACTACTCCTTTTGCTCTGGGGCTCCAGAGCGTGGAGACCTGACCGCCAGGCATGCACAGCCAAAGAGATTTATTTTTTTCCCCAGGGCTTCAACAACCCGGGTCAGGAGTCACCTACTAGGCAGCTTTAGGCTCATCTGAAGAAATAAATGCTGATGGTTTGTGGTAGGAGCCGAAGCCCCACCTGGAAACCATGTTTTCAGAACGTAAAAGTGGAGGCTGGTAGTTTCCTGTCACTGCTCTAGTTTAAATTCTGGGGAATAAATGACACAACCATGTGATACCTTGTCACGACTGTTTCCACTGTGCGATGAAATGATTTAAATGTTTGTTTACTGAAGTGGCTGAAGAATGTTTTAAGCTAAAAGGCTAAAAATTATGAAAGTACATACATTTTAGTACTAAAAGGCCACAAGATGCTTACTGCATTGCAAACCTTTATCAGGTTTCAGCATCCCTTTTCAAATGGCTTCATGGGAGCTGCTGTATCAGTAATAGTATTTCACAAGGGATGTTAAGCATAGAAACCTAACAGAGCATGCTCAGTTGCAGTTTTTCCATCAAGTAAGTGATGTGATGAGTTTTAATTCATGACACTTCACTCCTAAAATAAGACAAATAAGTGCATTATTTGTTCTTTACCTTTAACAGATGAGCGAATTGGTTCAGATCATGTAGGAAATTAGTTCATTTTTATATATATTTTTTTTTTTTGCTAAAAAATCTCTATCCTGCTTTTCTTGGTAGTTATGAGCCTGAACAAATGCTTCCTGCTTTGGTCCCAAGAAAATGAAAATATCCTGGGGGAAAATCAAGTATTTCTGATCCCCAGAGTTCTGGACACTGTACTAAAGGGCTTTTGAATATAAGATTTCTGGACTTGTTACTCCAGCAAATAATTTTGCATACAAAAAGAGAGCAGCTAATACATGTAAAAGGAACTGTTTCAAACTTCAGAGTTCTTTCAAGCACTCTTACAGCTCCCAGTAGCTTCTATGTGTGTTTTCTGCACATTGGTGTGTGGCAGACAAAATTTGGACTACTTATCAAATAATGTCAATACTATTAAGATCTTTGTTTAAAAATTCTGTAAAACTTCATTGAAATCTTACTCTTTTCACCCTCTTCCACATATTCTATATACACACTGCAGAAACAAACTGCAGAGAAGACAAGCAGCAGCTAACTATAAATACGGCATTCTAGTAGCTGTATCTGTCTACTCGAGTGAATTCTTTGGTCTTGTGAGACGGAGCAACAAGGAGTGGAAACCCAGCTTAATTAGGCCACTGACAGTTTTGCCCCAATGTCAGCAGATGCAGGACTTCATCCTCTAAATAATTACACAGTTGAAGAAGACATTGGTTGAGGAGTAGCAAAAGACTGGAAGGGCAGCATTACCTTCCCCAGTGTCTGTTCTGCTAGAGAAAAGGCATCCATGAAAGCTTGTGCGATTACAGACAAACAGCCATCTATATGTGAAGTCTTCTTAATATCAAAGACAAACTGGGGATTCTTCAGTATGTTCACCCAGAAGCGAAGAGGAAGACTAGACAGAGAAAGAACAAGCATCCTTAAAATTAACCACTCATGTAGCACAACTGCTTTAAAATGGTAATTTAATTGCACTGCACTCATGGAAAGAAGCACATTTCAAGGCCATTTATTCATGTTAAAAAAGAGATCAGGAAACAAAGGCTTCAGAGCAAACACATCAGTCAGTCACCCTTCCATCTTCAAACAATGCTCTCAACCTGCAGATACTTCTTTCTGAGTGCAAAGACAGTATGCAGTCCTGGAAGCTATGATGGTTTGTGTTCAACACACTAAAATTATCAGGATCCACAACGCCAAACCATATCTTCACCCAGGCATGCCAAAATCTTATTCTTCTGATCACCTGTTCCATCTTTGCAACTATGTTTTCAGAGAGTGCACGCACTCCTGTGCATATCATACGGACATACCTGTTGGTTTTCCATATATGCACCACATCAGGGTCAGTAATTTTTTTGCTCTCAGCCTGGGCATCCAGAAAGTCAAAAAAGTACTTGATGGCAACAGGTGCTTTATTGTTGGGTAAACTCCAAATACTCCTGAAGAGCTTTTCAACAACCGAATGAATCGCAACCTGAAAAGTAAGAAAATGAACGGTGCTGTTATTACACAAGAAAAGAGTAGGATTTTTTGCCTCAGAGAGTTGAGCGTGCCCCAGAGCAACCACACACAGAAACTACAACACGCTTGTGGCAAACATCTAGGGCATAGGTTATTGGCAAACAAGACAGTCAGTAACAAAAATGAAACTACAAGTACACCATAATGATCTGCTTTCAAATGTCATGTGTCCTATCACTTTACCGACAGGAGAATTGTGGTGAACCTTGTAATAAATCGCAGGCGGAAGGAATCACTCGTTCCAACAAAGACAACATCAACTCTTCAGATACTGTTGGCACCGTTGCTGAAGGCATTTGGAACTTGTGAATGGAAGTAACAGGGAGGTGAGCAAAAGGAGTTTAACCAGTTTTCTAGGGCGCTGGTGCCATCTGCGACACATGTTGAACACATGTGCTCATCAACTCTTCACAGCCAAGCGACTGTGGCACTTGATCTAATTCTAGGATAACAGCCTTGGGTGGCATATGAAGACACTGATGTTAGAAAGAAGAACTGAAAACTGGGTATTTCTGATCCAGAAGTGAAGCTGTTTGGCTCACAAAAGCAAGGGCTTGGTTACTGATGGACTCACTGACATCATTACAGAGAATTCATAAACAGAGGCAAACAAACAACACTGTTTTGTGCTTCTTTTCTTCACATTTGTTCTGAAGATCAGTTCAGCCCAGTCTTCTCTCAACAAGAAGGATTCCAGTGTATCCCAGGGCCTTGATGCGCTACTGGCCAGTTCATTTCACCTGGCAAACTCTGCAATTGTGTCTGTGTGCTGGTATAAGTGACAGAGAGAGAGGGAGAGACACGGTTCCGTGCAATTTCCTTTAGCGCACAGCATATCATGGGTGGAATTTCACAGTGAAGGATATCACAGCACTGTTGTTCAGAGTACTACCCTGCTTTGGAGAAGGAGATGAATAATTTAAAGCCCTTTAAAGGACTGTTTCTTAAGAGCCTGATCTTTTCTTTTGTACTTCAGTCTTCCACCATAAGATACTACTAGTTTACTCCAGCAATTCCTAAGGGCTTATGTTAGTTTCCACAGCTAATGAAAAATGACCAGTCTTCACTCTCACTTTGGGTAGTGTCCTAAATTACTTCAGATGCTATCAACAATCTAATTAAATAATGATTGTCAGATTTTTAAATGCAAGAAGGCCATAATCTTCATCCCTTCAGGCCTCTTGTATCACACAGCACTCAGGGTTGTGCACTGATTAATATTTTAAGTAATATGCTGTTGTAAAGAGTTTTATAACCTTTTGAGTAAGTCAGAAACAAGATGATACTACCAGAGGGAGTGAGCAGGGCTTATTCCTAAGGAATGCGCATTGTATAAATTAGGTAATTGTATTATAGATCCTAAGGACCTTGTTTTTAAAATTAATCTAGTTATTTTTGATGCTTAATTTGAGACCCTAGAATATTATTTCATTTCATGGGCAGTATTTTCTGACACTCAGGCCTTGGAAGTTGTCTGTAAGCTGGGCAAACACTCGTAGAGAGTGAGATCGTTGATTGAAAGCTGTCTCTCCAGAAGGGATGGGACTCTATGGGACTCAGTGGCAAACTCACTTTCTATAAGGTCAGTAACCACCTTTTTTCTTTAACCTGAGAAAAAAGGTTGTGCTTACTGAGGAGACAGAGAGTGTGAGTAACAGCCAATTTTAGAACTATAGCAGTAGAAAACCTGAAATGTGGCCATCTTTGCAAATGGTCGTAATTCACAGTTAGCACAGTGATTTTTATAGGCTACCTTTTTACTTAACATTTGATATACATGCAGGAAGTCTGTGTAATTTCTGCTTTAATTTCTATTTCTGCTGTGCCAAACTAGCCATGCCTAACACCAGCCCTCCCTCAAAATAAGGACTTTACAGTTTACCTTGGTTGACAGAAGTTTTGTCAGATACATTTCTTTCACTTTGAATTTTTGTTTTCCTTTGTGACCTGCTCCTTTCACATCTTTGTTTGCTTCAGAGTCTGGTAAAATCTGTCATGAAGAGATTAGAGAGATTACACAGATACAAATGCAGCTCAGTATTAAATTTACCATTTAACAGTGTAATGACTGAACTCACCAAATGACAGTGTTCATCCGAGTAGTCCACATCTAAACACCAGAAAGCAGAGAACAAACAGGCATTAACCAAACACAGCTACAAGCTTGTGAGCTCTGCTGAGCTCTGGGCTGTGCAGCAGAGTGCATGGCTCAGGATGCCTAGCAAGCAGGCTTGGTGTCACGTTTTCCTGCTTGCGGTCTGGGGGAAGCCTCTGAGAAACGCACAGGTCCTGGCTCACTTCCCCAGTGCCAACCTGTAGCTCGGACCACTAAGCTAGGGCATCATCATCATCTGCTGCTGGGGTAAGCTGGCAGCAAATCACAGCCCCTCTGAAAGGAGGCCGACAGCAGAGGAGATGATTGCATTTAGCAGTCAGCGCAGGGAGCTGAGGTCATGCTTGAAAGCAATGGCTGAGAACAAACCCTACTCTTGCCGAAGGAGAGGGCAATGCCATCCCAATGACTTGCCCCTCAGGGACACATCTCTCCTAACTTTAGATGTTCACTTTGACCATGAGGTGAATCACATGCTAGGAGTGTCTTTCTCTCCCCAGGGGCTACAGAAAGTCCACCTCTGCTGAGCCACCAGCTGGGCTGGATCAATCTGCATCACAAGGGTGGATGAGATGAACTGACCCTTTGCAAGCACCCTTTAACTCCTAACCTGCTGCTGAGACAGATGAGTCAAATCTTTCAGAAACACAGTCGAAAGAATAAGGAAAATGTCAAACCTGCATCTTTTTGTTATGCCTGTCTCCGGACAGTGCACCACTCTGTTCATGATGCACAGTGCTGGGCACCGGAGCAGGGCATGTTCCCTGTGATTGTCTCACCAGTCAGCACTTTGTGTCACCTGGGCTTCCCTGCCCTGCTTTCCTGCCTATGAGTCCGTATTTTTAAGCGTTCATTTGCTGAGGGCTCTCAGTCCTTCTGCCCTCCTTTCCTTTGCCTTCTTCCCTCCTTCTAGGCCCACTGTGCCTGCAGAGGCCCAGAGCCAGGGTAACATGCCTCTTCATTTGGGTCAGCTATACTGAAGTGCCAATTTTTCTGACCTCCTATTGACCAAGATACAACCTGTCATAGCTTAGCCCTTTGCATTCCCAGCCCATTCTCTGCGAAAGATTAAATAGATTGCAGTTCCCTTGTTACCTGATCGGGTATTTGTCTTCTTTTTAAAGACTTTTATGGTTGCTCCACTTGAAATCTGAAAGCAAAAAAGAAATGTATCTCGCTGAAACAAAAGTGTTTAGAATTCATGAAACTCTCAGTTTCATTTCCTCTGTCCTTAAATCCGTGGCAGCGCAGGAGTGTGCCAGCCCACTCTGTTCTCACCACGCTGTGCAGGGCTCTCAGCAGGCAGCCAGCGCTGGGCTTTCAGGCACAGGCAGCAGCTAGTTTGTCAGCCTCACCTGGCAAGGTGGGAAAGCAGTGCTTCCGACAAGCCGGCCTTTAAAGCCTTTCCCTTTCTTTGATTTTTCTGGTTCAGCCCCTATTTGGACATTTTCGTTTTTATGTACTGCTTTGTGCTGCTTCTTGCACCCGCCTTTCTACAGGTTGCCTGGGCTGAATTCTCTGGCTCCAACGCAATAGGATATTACGGGAAGGTGAGGCAGAGAGGGGAACACAGGGATGATTTCTCTTTTGGCCCCCTTTCTTCCAGCTCAGTCCATTCCAGAGCTTTCCTCCCACGCCCTATGGAGAGGCCACGCTGAGGGTCTAGCCTGGTGCTCCCAAGAACTATCTTCAAACTTCAGTTCCCAAAGTGAGCAAAATATTTATGCTCTGTGGTCTGTAAGGTCAAGATCCATATCTAGCCACCTTGGGATTTCTAGGAAGAATCTTCCCCCTCCTTCCCTGAATTTATAGTGTTGCCAGGATAGTAACTTATCTTTACAAGAAACTGGCAAGTCATGCTTTTATTGTCAAAGAGTAACTCAAAAACGGCTCCCACTGAGAACTACACCACTGCTCTACTGTCAAATGTTGGGTCTTGCCAAGTGCTAGTATTCTTCCCTCTATAATTACAAAAACAACTGGCCAGTTCTAGGAAGGGATCTCTGCCAAAATAATTTAAGTGTTTTTTAAACCTTGGCAGCCAGCCCGGTGTGAGAAACCAGTTCAAACATTAAGATACTCTATCAAAAGCTGTGCCTTGCGCCAGAGAAATCTGCACTTACACTTGCTCCTGGAAAGTAAATGCAATCTATTTTATAAGTATGATTTTTTTGCATGGTTTCCATTTATCATACAGTGTTTCACAGCTCTTTCAGATAACACACAGCACTTTAAAACCATGCTACAAGTGGGACTATGCTCTAAGGCTGGCTTGTGAGATGACACAAACGCTCAGAGAAAACAAGAGTCCTCCTACTCGGCCCTGAGGACAGGTAAACAGGAACAGGGCTACCCAGAAGCTTACTCCCTCCCAGAGCAGCATGAGCAATGCGCTGCCTCCACTCCCTCTCGAAGAAGCAGCTCAGTGCTGAAATGTGTCAGTTCCTGTCCTGAGGGAGACGGGTAGAGCTCAGAGGGAGAACTGTGCTTCCCTCCAGGAACCAGAGATGATGATGCAGGGCAGCCATGATCCAAGCCGCCACTTTGGTTTTATTTCTGGGACAAATACCGCTTTTAGCACTGAGTGGAATGTGCTTGCCCTCCTTTACCATTACTGCACTGGCTGTACTTGCTACTTCTTTCAGATCAATTAAAACAACAACAAAAAAAGCCCTTCTTTTTGGGTCCTGCTGCCTAAATCACCTTTCATGGCGGACTGCTCCCACAGGCACCTCAAAACATCCTTACTTTGTCAGGTGCGTTACTGCAGAGGACAAACAGGGAGAGGGGAGATATGTTCAGATCCACACAACACAGAGTACAGCTACTTTGCAAAACAGAAGATGTAGTAGCGTGGCTCTACACCTCTTCCTTGTTCTCCAGGCTTCCTGTCCTCCCTATAATCTGGTCACACATTCAGATCACACGTTCAGATTCACTCTCTGGGGCTGTGCCCGCTCCTGGAATGTTGAGAAATTTGCTACAGGTTGAGAAATTTGAGATCTGACTGGACAGCAGATCTGAAAGCAGTTCTCTAGCTCTCTTCTGGTGTGGGAAATAGGACATCATGATAACTTGTCAAGGCTTGTGGTTATTCTCATGCAAACAATAGTGCAGACCTCAAATAATCACATCAATAACCCTACTAGGAGCAAAAAAATAGAGCAAAAGGAGCACACAAGTCAGAGACACACTAAAGTCTAACAGGAGTACAGTGTATTTTTCTCCCTTCAGAAACACCACGCAAAAATGCAAACACCCCCTATTTGCACATTTTAAAAATCAGTGTACAAAGTCTGCGTTTTCAAGAGTGACTGATGATCCTGAGACCTTTACAATACAACCCTCATGCTCCAGTATTTTTAAAAAAATTGTCAGTACTTCCCAGTTTCAAAAATCTGGTTACTTTCTAGCACTTAAGGCTGGCAAACAAACAACCCTCCCCCCCAAAAAAAAGCCCCAGGCTTGCCACAAAACTCTAGGCACTGTTGAAATGTAAGCTGGAATTCCTCAGGCAACATGAGTACCCTCATGCTGTGTATGTAATGTTCCCTTTTCGTGCTAACTAGACACCTTTACATTCCTTTTTGCATTAATACGCATACAAGAAAATAAACGAGATACACTAATGGCTGATACTTGCCACTAAGCCACTGCCTAAAATGCCACTAAGCTCCTGCCTAAAACGTACATTATTTTGTCAGTGTCAGAAAAAGCGAACTAAAATATCTAACAGAGATACCCAGCACAATTTCCATAAGGCAGCTGCTAAGCTATAATTAGTATAGTTACAGCTTTGCAAAAACAACTGAACCTCCAACCTTACTTGCATCTGCCTGCAGAAACCACAGACGAAAATAAGGGCTGGGACAACGACGCCCAGGGATGACAGTGACCAACTGGAGCAGACTCATTTGCCATAGCACCCATGAGCCATGGCACGTCATGACCTCAGGAAGTGCACAAAAGCTGCCAGGTAAAATTAGGGAGCACTCGCAATAGCTGCCTGCAGTAAAGAGGGCAGGTACTAACATGTTAGACAGAAGTTCAAACATCTAATCAGATTCAAATCTACATTGACCTTTGCTGCATAGACTCTGACTGCAAGACTACAATGTTCTAATTTGTACAAAGTCTTCACAAGTAGAGTGGAGGGAAGTCCCATGCTAATCTGTAGACAAGATTCAAGAGAGGCACACGAAAAGCTGTATTTAAGACACTGGATGGTGACTCAGGACATCTGGGTTCACCGCTGCCTCCCTGGGAGGTAAGGAAAGCAACAAACTCCTACAGAGATCTGTAAAGTGACACGAAATGAGCCTGCTCCAGACCTCAGCAGCCTTGTGCTCCACCCAAACTATGAAGAGTCCTGCTAGGAGTACTTGTTCCTCTCTGTGGGTGGCACTGTGCTTGCTCAGGCAGACAGAAATATGCTCAGGGCTGGCTCAGGTTTCTCAGCACCGTACTGCATTGCATGACACAGACTTACACTCATCATCAAAACTTCTAAACAAATAAAAATCAATTATCGTGTTAAGAGCCAGACTTCCAAATTCAACGAGGCATCAAGAAAGCCCACTAAAAGCACTCAACATACTAACTTCATCTGCAGGATCTATCTATAAGCATCAAAATGTGAGCTACGTCTGCTGCACGTTCTACCCCAGCCTCTCACCCTCTATTTTGACTGGTGTCAGTGGAAACTCCTTAGACAGGCAATGCTGCTTGCTATGCTTTCCCCCAAGGGCTCTGCCACCAGTTGCAGCCTCATGTGTTGTTAAAATGATGGAATAATTATTGCAGCATTGAAAAGGACTGGTTTATAGGTGCAATTGGAAGTGGAGGGGAAAACTTACAGTAAAAAAGTAGCGACAGTAGATGGAAGCAGAAACAGAGAGAAAGAAGGAAAGAGACTGACACAGAAGGTCTCAAGAGAAGAGCAACCAAACTCAATGACTCTCAATGAGCTTTCACAAGTATCACTACCACCTGTTCACGTAATCAAAATATGAGGTGGGAAGAGGTAAACAACTGCTCATGGTGCAACAAAAACTCAGCAGCAGAGACTAGAAAAGATTCAAGGCAACGTTCATAGCTGGAAATCAGATGCTCTTTTAACTGAAATGCTCAACAGAAGTAACAGTTTACCTGGTGTTCTTGAATCAAGCAACCCTGCAACAAGCAAACCTCTGAAAAGTAATTGAAAACATATGACTTGGCAAGACAGTTGGCAAGAACATTGGCAAGAAAGTTAATGTGTCACATATTTCTTTCCTTCTGTTGATGATGCTCAGCTACCTCTTCAAGGTTTTGGTCAATCAAGATACTTCTGTGCAGACAGCATTTGGGAGTTGGGGGGAAACTGCTTGTCAATTCACTGGTATGACTTTCGTGCTTACCTCGTAATGACCGATGGTATTTAGCTTCCTTATCCCATCCTCCATCACTTCTGAGGAACCATCAATATCTAACAATTCTCTTTGCTGCTCCTCAGATACAAGTTCTGCAGTATGACAACAACAGAAAACAATTACATCCCAATGGCATTCTCACTGTACCAAAGTTTGTAAAGAAAAACAACACCTAATTATTTTTGGACCAGTGGCTCCCAACTAAGCTGTTTCTCTCTGTCCTTGTGCTAGGTCACATGAGAGCAGTTTTGTACTCCCACACCGCAGATTCCTTTTCTGGGGTGACAGCCTGTGTGGCTTTCATTACTGCAGGCTATTGGTGCTTCAAGACAGAGTTTTTGGAGGTGCTTTCACCTAATCTAGCTATTCTGTTGCACAAGCATGCCCTGGTGTTATGACCATGTTGGGACTAGAAGCCCCAAGCCCAAGACGACACAAGCCACTTCTAAGAGACCACCACAATGAGCTGTATATGACTGACCTAGTGAAGGGTGGTCAGGCACTGGTGGTGGATATAACCACTGGATATGACAGTAAATTATCATCACTTGCCAATGCAGCAGCTGAAAAGGTAATGAAGTATCAACACTTTAAGAAGCAAGTCTGGGAGGTGATGAATGCCAATAGTATAGTTTGTTGGATTTCCTATTGGAGCATGTAGGAAGTGGTATAGTGGAACTACCGGCTTTTATCTGACCTTGGGCTCTCAAAAACCCAACAAGAAAAGGTGACCTCAGTCTTCTCCAGAATGGCTATGTTTACATCTGCAGATATTGTACATATCTTTGTGAGTCACATATGAACTATTATATAAACCTAATCTGACTGTAAATAAACTATATTTGTGGGTCCCCCTGATCAAGGGAAATGCAGGCCTGTTGGAAGGAAGGGTGGTAGGAGGGACAGTAGATAGGGACTGAAGTACTTGATAATCATGACACATCATCTTACCCACTGACAAAATTTATCAGCCGGCTGTACGTAGGTGGATGGGCCACCTTACAACCCAGAAAAGGAACATATAAATTATATGTGTTCAATAAACAACATGTGTTTGTTAACTGCATGCTGAAGTCCTTGCAGAAGTGAAGCAGATGTAGTTCCAATGCTCTAACTGGTAGCTTAAATGGTCTAACGGCCTAGTATTTCCCTGGAAATTCCTTACAAAAGCTACGTTCTGCCCAAGTGCTAAAAAGAAATATCAAAGTCAAAGGTAGGATTCCAAAAAAGAAAACCCCACAGACAGACCAGTGAGCTCCGTGAAAATATAACACAGTGACACACTCTTACCAAGACCAATCTCATCCAATTGAAGACCATAGGGAAAGCCATTCTTATTCAGGAAAGCCTGAAGGCTCTTCTCCTTGGCTTGGCCTATGGTGTCACAGTCCAGAACATTAACTTGGATAGTCTGACAGGCATCTCCACTTTCATTTTCTGGGATTTTTTCAAAGATAACGTTCACTGTCTGGGGAAAGAAACACATGTTATTCTGAGTTACAGGCAATACCTGGCATGGGAAACCTACAAACTCCCAACAGCAAACCTGAGAGATTTTAATCACATTTAATCACATTTATTATTATTATTATCATCTTTATTTCAAATAAAGATTATTTGAAGGAAATACACAATCAAGCATTTAGAATTCCTCACATCCAAAGTATCAAAGATATTTAGCTATATATTTCCAAAAGTGTATTTTCTATTCTGCTTTTCTGCAAATCTGTTTCAGTGAATTACCAGAAAAAGACAGGAGACCAGGAAAAATTACAATGCATGTTCTAAAAAGAGCAGATCTTTTATTTAAAATGAATGCCTTAGAAGCAAAACTGTAAGCTACTAGAGATCTGATAAGGTTGCTAAGTAAGTCGTCATGGTAAGCATGATTGATTTTGAGTGGATAGGAAACAGTGCTAAAATGCATATTTACACCAGCAGATTATGCTGAGTACTTTATATCATACAAAAAAATACACCTCCCCTAGAGACATCAGTGTCTGTCTGCATGCAGCCGTGTCTCTAGAGGAAGCAGAGACAGGGCTACGGCAGAAGCAGTGGAAAGGGAAAGCACGCTGCCACGGACACAACCCAAAGCGGTCCAGATCTGCACAAAAAGGTGTCATTTATTCTATTAGTTATTACTCCTGGTCAAACACCCACACAACCTGTCAAGTTATAAACCCCTTGCCCTTTAGCTCACAGCTACTCTTATCAGGGACACAACTCATCTGCTGGGCTGCACACAATGGGCCAGAGGGAGGTGCCAGTGAGACTGCGTGGCCATCTCCAGGGAATGTTTTCAGTCAGGTCGTATTTCTGGTCAGGTCAGGCAGATCAACTGCTTCCGTAAGGCAGGAAAAAGGGATGAGCAAAAGATTGCTAACGCCGAGTGATAACAGCACTCACTTCTAGTGCCGTAGACTGCTCCTTGCAGAGACATCACTGTTCAGTTACATGGATACAACATTCTGCTGCAGATGTCTCGGGACAGAATTAAAACAAGTGTTTTAGGTGCCAGCACTTGACTGCAAGTGGCATAGGAAAATCTGCGTACTCAAACCATTCTGGCTGTTGGACGTTTCTGGTATAACACATATCTTTTGACTGAAATGTGAGCACTGCAGGTGTGACTCAGTGTAGGAGTGATCGCTAAATGAGGAAGCACCTAAAACCATTTTTTTTTCGCTGTTGTCATGTGAAGGAAAGAACTTCTGTCCAGGTTGCTGCATGGACAACTTTCCTCTCTTATTAGAAAAATGGGTAGTTATTAATAGTTGTAGAATGCTATTTTCTGCTTTATTACCCTGCAAGAGTGAAAATTATGACACACGGAGAAAAAAAAGTAGTCCAATGAGACATAAATTAACTTTACTGTTTCTAGAGAAGCAAAAGGAGTATTAAAAGCAGGGCTGCAAAACTACGATCAGGATTTAACAAAGACTAGGATGTAACTGAAGTAACTGAGGATAACTTAATCAGGACAGAGAGATGTTTAATTTTGAGGAAAATGAGACCATGGAAAGGACAGAAGGGACGGAAGAGGAGGAGATGCAGGAACAGTGCCTGCAGAAGGAGAAGCAGACTGGATGCCATGCCTCAGGTTGGGATTTCATGCGGAAAATTAGTAAAAAAATATATTGGCACAGGAATGAGAGAGTCATGCTTGGTTAGGCCCACAGACCAACTGAACAGACAGCAGTCCTGTCCTTGACTTTGATTGCCCTGAGGTCATGGTCTTGTAGGACATAAAAGTGTGGACGGGGACTGTGTTTTGTCTTTGAAAAACTCATTTTAATCAAAGTCTTTGTCTCTTCTAGTCTCTGAACTGATCTTTCTGGAGTTGCTACTCACACTTTAAACTGATGTTGATGTGTCTTTACATCCTTGGAAGCATTCCTGCCTGTAGTTGATCCTTTCCTCCTAACATTATTCCTACACTGCAATATTCAAGTTACTGCTTCTCCTTCATTTCCTCTTCCTTTCAGATTGTCAAGAGAAACTGTCTTTTTCTCTGCTGCATTTCCTTTTCAGCACGTGTTCTCACACAGACTGAACATAAATGCGCAGCCTCTTTAGTCCTCCCATCCCCACTCAACTCATTGTAGGATGACAGGACTGTAAAAAGAGAGTAGTAGTCCTTTATGTAGGTGGAACACAAGTCATTTATGGACTTCTTAACTGAAAGTATCCACAATGTGAGGATAATAACAATACTTTACAACTCAAAGAAGTGGTCAGATGGGAAGAAATATTTAAACTCATAAAAGTCTCAAAACCAAGAGAGTCAGACAGTTTTGCTGATATGATCTCCTGCAGAAGTCAATCTTAAGTGATGAAGCAACTGATGAGGAGCTAGGAAAGCCAATTATTATTATATCTTCCTTCTGTAGCTGAAGTTTTCATAAATCAGATTCAACCTGTCTGACAGCACAGTCCCTGGCTTTAGAAACCATTAATCAGAAGCTGACAGTCACCGTCGCTCCATTTAGACACAAAATGTAGAACTGTAAAAAGAATAAGAAATGACTAAAATTATGAAAGCCCTTTTATGATCAGCTCTGAAAGTCAGAAAACATTTGAGAGAAGTCACAGGAGGATACATGGAAGTCATAAGGAAACATCATCATGTCCTTTTCTAAGCTCTCTCAGTTTGCAAAGGAAATAAAAATACAAGGTAACTTATGGAAAAATTCAGGAGGAAATTACAGGACATATGGTTCAACCTAGTAGTATCTACAGTTGACACTTCATGCACTAGAAATTAGTGGTTAGCAATACAAAGTCACAGTGCTCTTCAGCAAAGAAGGAGAACAAGGCAAGCATCTGCAACTACTTGTATTGGAACTAGCTTGGAACCCAGCTAAAAGACAGGAAAAAATTTTAAAAACATTTACTCACGCAGTGACAGCAATAACGACATTTGAAGACAATGTTTACAGATGTTTTTTTAGAGTTGTATTTTTCTTGAAAATGAATTTCAAACCAAATTATTTAGTAAAGCTATAATAACCATAGCAGATAATAAATGAGATGTGGTTTAATAAATAAATATGAAAATACCGTATTTTCTTAGAAGTAAAGAAAAATCATCTGGGATATTCAAGGGCTCTTATTCATTGCCCTGTTCTCTATTCAGCTATGCATCTGAACAAAGCATATTTCTATTTATCAGACAAACTGGAAAACAAGAAAAACTTTCGATTGGTCAAAGAATATGTAAAGGAGTATGTAAAATGAAATTGCCTTAAACATACTCCCCTGTCTCCCAGACTATGAAATACAATAAACAGGAAAAATCAGATTGATTCTGTGATCCTTCTGTAGCAGCCAGCACAGTTACCCATGAAGAGGCTATAGAAGAGCTAAAAAATTGGCATTGAAAATGTTACAGGAGTTAAATTTAGGCTAGATGGGCGCTACAGAAAGCAAGGGCAATACTCTCAATGCTACAGTATTGTACTCAATCTGTCTCTAACTCAGAAGACTCTCTCGTAGCCAACATCTGCACTGCTCGCTTCCTAGTGAGGGCTGTTGTGTCCTTTTCTGCTGACGAAAATCCCCTTATGTCACATGCTTTTAATAGCTTCCTTATCTCTCACAAAGTGTGCCTAATAATACCACAACCACGGCATCTTCTTAGGAAATTGGGTTCCCTGTCTCTGCTTTACTCCCTTACAGCCCTCCCACTTCTTTTAACACCCTTCTTTTAACTCATAAAGCAGTTGAACACTTTAAACAACCTTACAGCATGTGGCTTTGCTTCGCTTTCAATAAAAGGCTGTTGGCTGAACAGGTGAATTAAGATAGTTTCTTCCCCATCTAAAAATGCAAACTCATTTCAGCAAAGAATTCAACAGCTCAAATTCCATTTTCAAAATAAGCAGTGACTATTCAAAAGAAGTCTGTAGCTCTTGGATGCTCGAGCACCAAGTCTACTACATGAAGAAGCCTCCCTTGGTTTTCCACAAGAGCTATTCCACTGAGAACTTCTCCCACGTCAGACTTGCATTGTGTAGCTTTTCTATTTAAAATGAAACACTTCAGTGAAACGCTAACACTCAGCTGTGCACCGCGCTTCTTCGTCAGTCATTGAGCAAATTATCCACCGAGGAGTGCAGCTGCTTGTCTGCCTGTGAAAAAGCAGGCTTGCTTCCTCAGCCTGTGAAAAGGCTCCACGACACATCCAAGCCTCTTTCAAGGCAGTTTTATTTCTCAAAACTCAAATATAAGCACAGCGTGAAACCACAACTGCTCCTCAGCTCATACCAAACCAGAGCTTTTCGAAGTATCTTTACTTCAATTGCTTTGCTTGTATATTTACTTCAGCAGCCCACCTCTGTACAATATCTGACCCTTTCCAGCAGAGACGGGTAACGGTAGGGGGCTGGCTGGTCCCAAGGTCAGTGGCCTTTTAAAAAAAGGCATGGGGCCCAGTCAAGGGACAGCTCTAATACAATTCAAAACCAACATGTCTCTTAGTTCTCTTATTTTCTTGTTACAAATGGCCTGAATTTTAGAAAATATTTCCCATCCCTCCTTCTTTCTCTATGCCCAGCGCTTCTTCCTTCTCCTGCCCCAAGAGTTTATCTGCATAGTGGTGTGTTTAGGAGAAGACCTGCAGCTCCCCCTGATTTTTAGGAGTCTGTCTGTATCCTGCTTTTATTGTTTTGGAACTGAAGTCCCAATCCTGAAAGGAGAGATTCATATGCAGAGTGCCTACACCCTTGTTTGTGCCCCCTACCAGATGCGTCCCTGCATCTTCAAAAGCCTACATACCTTAAAAATCTGGACACCGAGTGTCTGCAGATGTGCTTCAGCATCTTTCTATCAACCTCTTTTTGGCTGTGTTTTTATGCTTTGCACTGGACAGGTAGGCTTTAACATACTGCTATTCTGGGGCTGTGTAAAGGGGCAAAATAAAACACCAACAGAATACTGCAAGATTTAGAATGTAACGGCAGCGAGCAAATGTGCAAATGCACTCAGCTCATAATTTATTCTGTTTAGAAAAAAAACCACCTGCAATCCTTTAGGCAGAAATTTTCTTCCAAAGAAAGGAGAAAATACTTGGTTCCCTGTCTTGTATGCTCACAGGTCCTGCATGTCATTGCAGTGCCTGTGAAGGGCTGTTAGTGAGAGAAGAAAAGCTGACTCCTTCCACTTCAGCATCCTGTTAAATGCTATTGTTGAAGAGAAAACATGCACAGCTGGCCTGCTTCCCCAGCCCAGAAAACTTCACTCTTCCACTCAAATCTCTTTCACAGCACAGTTTTAGTTCCAGCCTAAATCTTTGACAAAACACCAATCAAAACTGTTTCCCTGTCCAGCCAGAGCTGGAGTGCTTGGGCTCCACCTCTGTAATTTTACTGCAGGATCCTCTCTTCTTTTCTGACAGCTTTAAAGGGAACATTCAGGCAGTTCTCAACTAAGTCCAATAAACTGCTGGGCCTTAGTGAGGAAAGCTGACTTATTAACCCTATAGCAGTATCATCATCTCCTATTTAAACGCAGGAATACAAAGCACGAAGGCAGCAAACAAGTTTGAGAAAGGCTATCTGCTCTCTCACTTCCTCATCCATCCGCAGACAGCCTTCCCCACTGATACTGAGTCCTTCAGACCACTTCCCCTCTCTCGTCTTCACTGCAGGCTGCCCACAAGACCCTATCAGCAAGCACAGAAGTATCATAGGAAAAGTATTTAAGGCAGTGGTCAGCAGTTTCACAGTCAGCTGTTCCCTCAAGGTGCTCTCAATTTGAATTTGTGCTATAAATAAGAGAAGTCAATCAATTCCACAGGACCAGATGTTCCTGCACAGCCTAGTAGCAACAGGCATATAGAGCTTGCTTGAAAATCGTTGCTCTGTGTAACTACTGGGTTTTGTATCCTATGGCTATATATAGCAATATATTTAAACTTACCCTGGATCCCAAATGCATGCCAGAATGCAGCGCACAAACAAGGAAACCAAAGATACGGTACTATGCGTTTAATTTTTAGTCACAAACTTCCTTTCCAAATGCAGACTGTGGTAACTTAGCTTGAAGTACCTTCAAATGAAGCTTCCAACAACAGTTTCTAAATAGCTATAAGAAGGTTTGACCATAAATTTGTCGGTCCAAGAGCTTTCAGCAGAAAATGACAATTCAGAAATGTTTCACAGAAAGGTTGTCATTTCAGTGAGCTTCCTACGTGACCCAGTGAGCTAAGTCCAATGAATTGCTGACCAGCCAAAATTTCTGGTAGTCTACTCCAGTATGTGGCATCTTAGGATCTTCAGGTTCTTGCTGCAAAAACAGAAGATGGACAGACCTGGAAGCTCCAGCCCTACCTGAGGCTCACAATATGGGCTCTGAAAAGGACTGAATTCCCCTCCAAAGCCACCAGCATTTGCACTATCCCTGCCAGGGCAGTTGCTGCCCTGGAGTTTTTGCCCCTGAGATCTGAAGCCCACTATTCAGTTGCACTTCTCATACTCATAAGTATGTCTGGTAACTCTGATAGGAAGCCAGGAGTTAAGAAGCAAGGAAGCTATGGAAATCACTGGAAATGCAGATTTCTAAGTTCTCAGGCTCAAAATCATTTGGAAATTCTGGAAATAAAGTACTCTGATTATTCTGAAAACCTTTTTCAGACCTCCTACTCAAAAAGTCACAATTTTTACATGCTCTGAAGTGCAATAATCATTGCTATCCCTTCTCCCTCAGTTTCAGAATGACAATCAGTAAGGGAATTCCAGCTTTCAGAAAATTCTGGGTGCAACTGTAAACCAAGACACACTTTGTAATTACTTTGAGAAAGGCAAGAAATCTCCGGTAAAGTCCAGAAACTTAGCTAGGCTTCCCAGATACCTTGTTTTTAACCAAGCAACTAATTAAAATCCACCACACTGTAACCTTCCTAATTTGGAGCTAATAACATGGAAACCCACAGCAAATTATTGCTGCCTGAAGATTAGCCACAAGTAAACACAATAGAAAAATAAAACCTCTGTACTCCATTCTTTGATTCATTGGAAAAGTGTAATTTACTTTAAATTCTAAGCATATGTTTATATTTTTGTAGTACATTTTAAAATAAGCAGGATTTTTAATACACTGAGACTTCATTAAATCTAACCTTTGGCGATTAAGGCATGCTGTGAAGCGAGGAGTGAGTGCTATTTGTGAAATGTATATTGGTGAAATACCAGCTAGTTAAACTCTATTGCCTTTTGAAATTTTGTCAGCAATAACAATTCTATTATCTGGGTACCTAACCATCACCTTAGTGTCTAAGAGCCTTAATTTAACTTCCCAGAAAAAAATAAAACATTGTAGCTGTCTGTGTTTGGAGGGAACACAAACTGGCAAACATACCACTGTTTTGAATTCAGACACTTGCCACAGCAGCCAGTCTTCGTTAAGCGTGTACAGGGCTTTGCAAGTTATTGCGTCAACAGGTCCTTTGTTTATCCTCTGATTGAGGGTTGTCACTAGCAAATAGAAAGGTTCACCAATTGTCTCCTAGGACATGAAACAAATGCAAGGAACATGTTTATTTTTGTAATCATTAAATAGGCATGAATAACTAGAAAAAAAAACAAGTGTGACAAATTATTTTCTTTTAACTAACTTGTCATCTTGCAATTAGAAAAGAAAATCCCTCTGAGCAGATTTATCTAGTTATTTGTTTAACCTCTATCCTTTCTTTTCAGTGTGAAAGTCTCATGCAAATAGCAAGAGACAGCTGGAGTGTGTGGAAAGAGAGCTCACAGCCCCTCGCTGTGCACAAGCATGCTACAGACAAGCTGCTCCTACTCCACCTGGCAGACGCTTCCTAGTTCCACCAAAGAGCGAGTGGGGGGTGAGATGTGCGTGTATTCACATGCATACTTCAGCTATTTCTTCCGTTTTCAGTCTTGTGAGAAAACAAGCTAACAACTAGTTTGCTTTTGAATTAGCATCTCCCCTTGTTGTCCCTGAAAAAACGCTTTGGGAGCAAGGTGGTGGGACATACATTGGTGTATCAGCGGAAGAGGGAATGAAACTGGGGTTTCCCTCTCCTGCCTGAACCCCAGGCTTTGGGAAAGCACCTGAGAAAGGAAGGATGGAACTTTGTTTCCATGTGACACCATTCCTCCAGCCTGGCTAAGGCACCTCACTAGCACAGCTCTGTAAAGATGACTGGTGTATCAAGAACAGATCTCTGACAGTTCCTTGGCTCTCTCCTGGGGTTCCAGGAAACCTGTGAGCTGCTGAGCCTCAAACAATTCTGCTGCTGTATTAATGCAAAGACTGATATAAGTGATACCAACAGTGCGATACCATCACACTGGTAAGAGAGACAGGAAGCACAACCAAGCACTGAAACCAAGAACAAAGTGCTACCAAGTGGGCTAAAATAAACAAACAGTAAAATGAAAGAAAATGCTTATTTTGTTTCCACTTGAAGTTATTTAGTTCTTGAAATCTGCAATGCTGTTTGAAGGTTAAAAAGTCTGAATAAAGTTTAATTTTCCAAAAGGCGGTATTCCGTAAATCTCCACTGCGTGGTAGCTTTCCAACAGCTTGCACAGAAAAGTACAGTTGCATTTTAACAAGTGTCTCAGTCTTTTAGTATGATCGCAATACATCTCATGGAAATGAAATAGTGACATGAGAAAACGATATGCTAGAACTCCAAAATTACCTAAATCTCAGCCAAATAAATGACATGATCATCACTTACAGACGCGCTCTTTTGCTACATCCCATTCATGATAAGTCACCTAAACTAGAAGAGCGCACATTAATAATGTTACATGTTAGATTGAATGCTTTAAACTGATCCCTCTAACAATTCCTATGGAAGAAACCAGTTTAAAAGTTTCTTTTCATATTACATAGTGAAAAAATGTACACATACCCGCAGAAATCCAGAAAGGCAGACAGACATCCAGTTTGTCAGCAATTTTTCTACCACAGATTCAGTTCGTCTGAGCAGGAGCTTAGGCTGTACATTGCTTGATTGCTCCATCAAGTCCTTTGTCAACACTTCCAAAATATGGGTTAGATAAACTAGCTTAGTTTGTAGTGCAATAGTCAAGAAGGATGCCAACAAGCACCTGTTAAAAAAAAAAAAAAAAGAAGAAAGAAAAAAAAAAAGAATGCTATAATATTTGGAATTTCTCTTCCCAGTCATCTTTAATAAATGAAATACACTTTAATGCAGGAGTTTTTCCTCCTCAGGCACAGAAACTGTCCACTGATCTCTACAAAAATATAAAAAATGCGAGTCCATCTGCTCTTGTGATTATTTCTTAAACACAGAATTTGTGTCGCTAAATTTAATTCTGCAGAACAGCACCTGCTTCAGTGACAGAACATTTCTAAACTGTAGAACTGTTGATCTAACTGCAGGAAGTGCTTACAGTTTTGAAGTGAGTTTTCCTGCTCCTTTGCCTCTTTGTTTACATGTATAAACATTCTGATTTCTCTTTAATGGCTTGTTTTAATGGCAATGTTTTCTCTTCCTCAGTGTGTGCAGATGGAGAAGATGGAAAAATGCTCTGGAGTAATGCAAGCTTGTTTTGCAAGAAGTAGAGATTACATTTGTGTGCTACAATCCATGTTGTTTTTTCCTGCTAATTCTTTGTCTTGAAGATGATAAGCATAATCATACTATACCTGTCTTTCACAGAGAAATTTTTCTGCTTTTCAAGGGTGTGAATGAGAGTAACAAGAAAGTTCTTGTTACAAATTAAAGCATGCAACATGTTGAAGCTTTCATCCTTGCTCGTTTGGTCTCTGCTCTGGAATAGTTAAACAAAAATAAGCAAACTGTAGTTTGGCTATGATGGATTCTTAATGCTCAGAAAAATGGTAAGCAACATATGGGATAAGATCCTGGCCTCATTCAAATCAGAGGGAATTTTGCATTTATGACATGGGTCTTAGGATTTTACCAAAGATGCATTTGCGTTTGTGTACAACGCAGAGTACACACATGCAGAGCATACATTTTCTGACATATACACAAAGTAATGCCAATACTTAAGTTTGCCTGTCATTTCCCATGACTAGATTCTGTTTATTTTTATTTCATTAAGTCATAATATACATTGGGTAACAGCGTCTTATACATCAAATTCTTTTTATACATAAATCCATGTAACCCTCCTCATGGGGGAAAGAGAACATACTGAAAATGCAATCTGATGTGTTCTAGGACAACATTGAGATAAGGGATACAATCACTCTTGAAAAAATATTTATTAATTAAGGCATATCACACTACATCAACTTACCTGTGGCATGTCTTCACTGAAGATGGATGCAAAGCCTCCTGACTAAAATATAAGACAGGTGATATTTATCATTCTTAACGTATACCAAAGTTTCTAACACATGTATGTTAAACACACCAAGTGCATGTTCCTGACAGCATGTAACTTGAAATAAAACAATGGAAATGCTGGCTTCTAAGGCAGCTATAACATAAAAAGTCTACACAGTAACTTTTGCAAGTTCACTGCCGAGGTTCTCTGAAAACTGAAGTCTCAAAGATGACCTGGTATTGACTTCAGTGTTGCTGTGTGTGTTACTCCATGCTGCTGAGCTGCAGGAAAAGCTGTTTATTACCCTCATCTACAAATGTGCTGGTGTGCAAGGGGTGCTACAGCCTGCATCCTTCTTGGACAGCAATGACAGCCTTTGGTATACAGGGATTCTGTCACAGAGTGACACTTGAGTTCATCTGCCTCCATTCATTTCAAGGCACTTTATGAATGTTCACTAATGAACTCTCCAGGAGGTCCATGCTGTCAAGTCTCCAGAGAGGCACAGGTGGCACCACACATCCAGTCCTAGCAAGAGCTCTCACGATAAGGGAAGCCCCCAGTTCTCAAATACCTTGTCAACGCCTCTTGTCTAACTCTTACAGCCTGTAGGGTCCCAGCACAGCTGCATGTTCCCAAAGAAGCACCCTTGAGCAATAAATTCACACTAGTAACATTTACTGTCGTCTGCTTTATCTGTGATGGTGGCAGCCCCTAGTTTCCATATAGAATCATAGAATCACAGAATGGTTTGGGTTGGAAGGGACCTTCAAAAATCACCTAGTCCAACCCCCTGCCATGGGCCATATTTCAGTAAATCAGGTTACTCAAAGTCCTGTCGAGCCTGGCCTTGAACATTCCAGGGATGGGGCATCCACAGCTTCTCTGGGCTACCTCTTCCAGTGCCTCACCACCCTCATCATATAGAATTTCTTCCTTATGTCCAATCTAAATCTATCCTCTTCCAATTTAAAACCATTGGCCCTCATCCTGTCACTACAGGCCCTGGTAAAAAGTCTCTCTTCGTCTTTCTTATAAGCCTCCTTTATATTGAAAGATGCAATAAGGTCTCCATGGAGCCTTCTCTTCTCCAGGCCGAACAACTCCAACTTTCTCAGGCTTTCATCATAGGAGAGGTGTCCCAGCCCTCTGACCATTCTTGTGGCCCTCCTCTGGATCTGCTCTAACAGGTCAACATCTTTCCTGTGCTGGGGACCTCAGAGCTGGACGCAGTACTCCAGGTGGGCTCTCATGAGGGCAGAGCAGAGGGACAGAATCACCTCCCTTGACCTGCTGGCCACACTTCTTCTGATGCAGCCCAGGGTACGACTGGCTTTCTGGGCTGCAAGTGCACATTGCCAGCTAACATCTAATTTTTCATTTAAATAACTGATTTTTCATCCCTCCCTTTCCTCATGCCTCCTGTTCTCTTCTCCCCTACCATACTCTTCTTCCTCTTCCTCTACTCGCTATTCCCATTTTTCCAGAACTTCTTCAGCACCCCTAATACCACCTACCAATAAAACACACATACATAGAGCGAAACAACCAGAACCACGTTAAAGGTTAAAAATGCTTGTGAACAGGGAACAGGAATGGTAGCATTAAACCAAACAATGCAGGACACTGAGGGAAAACAGAAATAATAATCCAAATCTAACAAGTAAAGCAGAAATCGGGCTGAACATAAGGAATATTTTAAGAATAGATGTAATATCCTTTTAACACCTACAAGCATTAAGCACAAAACAAAAGCTATCAAGCCAGATTAAATAAAGAAAATTGAAGCAGCAGAAAGTGAGAAGCTCAAAATGAAGGCAGGTCCATCACTCTTAATTTTAGGTATATCTGACTCCCTCTAAGCAACTCATCCCATCCTGAGACAGATGTCTCAGGCAAGTGGGATAAAACACTTTCTTGAGCTGCCTGTCTCTGCACTGACTACAGAAGATGCTCAGTGAACAGCTTTGATGTCCATGTTTAAACAGCTTAGATTAGATGAGACAATACCCACTGAACACACCGTAAGGCAGAAAGAGTACAGTACGGACATCTTTCAAACACATGAGGTTAGTGAGGCAAGTGGTGGTTTTTCACTTTGACCCTTTTGTAAACCCTTCTGACACTTGGTTGCAATCTACTACACCATCGCCTTTTCTGTTCATCTGTAATATTTGTTTAGTCAAGCACCGCTCTCCTACCACATTCATACAGCACGAGGCATGTTTGGACACTTCGCAATGTAAACAATAAGTACTTAGCAGGAAAAATTGGTACACAGTACGTTAAACAACTTGCCTGACACCACATGCCTGTAAAGAGCTAATAGCGGCAAGTTTACCTTTGTGGTACCGGTATTTCAAACTGAGACAAAATCTAACTGGAGTCATTTTCAGGATGTACACTAGCATGAGACTTGCCAAGGCAAAACAGGAGCCCTTCCCTTTCTGACATCACATAATGCAACAGAGTGGCAGACTTCATGCCTTTTTTCCTTTCCTTTTTATTTGCATAAAGCAAAGCATTTCCACCCAGACAGCTTCTACAGATTGCTACTGTTTTGACAGGGGACTATCACTAGGAAAAGATATATTCCTGAAAATAAAAACTTTGTTTTAATGATTATATGCCTGGCAACAAAACAAACTGAAAGGAAAGAGATGCAGAAAGTAAGGTTTCCTTGGTCCACTTTCTTCAAACCTCCGAGTGACCCCATAAAAATTAGATTGGGGGCATCACAGCAGTACTAGAAGAGATATTCCCAGTTTCCTTTGGTGTAAGAACTGGACTTGAAGTGTACAAAGATTATCCATATATAATTGTTGAATATTATTCTGCCTGAGTATCTGGTATTTGGTGTTATACCAAAAAAAGGCTCTGATTCTGCACTATCAGATGTTTAACTTTATCGCAATGAGCTTTTAGTGGGATCCCACACGGTGATGAAGTGAAGCAGTGTGCAGATAAGACTGCAGGACTGAGCCACATGAAGAGTAGTAGATACTTTGCATACATACCAGCATTACATACCAGCTACACCCTAAAACACCACAGCACTAACCAAGGGTTTCTACTCATTGGTGTCAGTTACACAGCTAAATATCACCAGCTGAGATCACAGCTTCTGCCAATTACTAAATGCCAGTAAGCACTGCTTAACATCATGGTATAATTTTGAAAGCTGTGGCAAATGCACTTATCAGCATCGTAATGTGCCACATATGCAAAAAAACAGCAAGAGAAGTAAAACAGTCAAGAGAAGGCCTCTTCAGTCCTCTGAAGAAGTGGCACAAACTGCTCCAGAGAACAATGAAAAATCCACCTCTAAAGTGGACAGTATTTGCGTACTTACGTAACTTTTAAGCATTTGACCTGCACTCCTTTGAATCAAGGTCTTACCATTTCTGTCAGCAGCTCGGAGTAGAAAGTCAACATGACCTTAGAGCCATTTCTTCATCCCACAAGTCTAATTAGGAAGTGTCATGATGTTAGCTAGCATGTTAGCTAGCCTGACTGTTACTTTAATTAGCTATAGCACGGAAAGTGAAAGCATGAGAACAAAAAAAGCAATGGATAAATTATAGCTTAGTTGGGATGGCCTGAAAGGCAAGCAGCTGGGCAAAAAAGAAATGGATGCACACACAACCCTTGAAAATTCAACAACAGTGCTTTATCTACAACATTTAGGCTTGCTTAAATATAGACATGTACAGCTGTAAGTGTTCTTTGGTAATTCTTGATTTAAGAAAAGTTTCTTGTGAAAACAATGTGCAATTACTGTGCAGTATTTAGTTCAGTTATTTGATCCTGACCTTCCTAGGTTCTTCATTATTAGGCAGGGCTGAAAGACTGCAAATTATTAGGCTGAAACTGAAAGACTTGCAAATACTTACCTCTGGAAAGAAAGTTCTAAGAGCAAAGTGTTTGTAGTCAAGGAAGGGAACAGTTCCAAAACTATCCACCACATCTAATTCATCCATCTGCAGTTCAGCAAATCCTGAAAAAGCACCCCCCGGCCCCACCCAGACGGTTAGTTTAGTTGACACAAAATCATCTTCACAATTATAACTTGGACCCAATAGATGTTCCTTAAAAAACAGTTTTCAGGGAAGAGGGGTTGGTTTTCAAGCTGAAGCCCTTATCAGCAGGAAAGTACCAATCCATTTTCCCCTCCCCCACTTTTGTTGAAGGAAATATTACACACAATCCTTTTAGCTCAGTACAATCTGCTACTGCTGTGCACACCAACATTAAAGAGGAACTCTGATACAACACAAAAATATTCTAACAGCCATAAAATTAAAATGTTTATATAATGTGAGCTTCTTGACAGTTTCATTTCAGAAATTATGCTGTACTTAAGCTCTATAAAGCTATTTAGACCTACCCTCGCGTATTTCCTTCCGAATCTCATATTCCAGCAGTTCAAGTTGCTGACTCTGTTTACGAGTTAACTCTTTGGATTTGTATCTAGTTACTACAAATGCCACTAAAAAGGGAGAAAAAAAGATGCTCAGTACAGAAACTGCAGAACAGACAACCCCTATGCAAGACATATTTTAATATTATTTTAAGAAACAGAAAGATTAATATACGTTTGCACTCTCTAGGAGGATATCAGTGTGCTAGTACCCATGAGCCCTAGTTATCTGGATGTAAACCCCAATACTGAATAAAAACCATTCCCTTTAACAAGGTGTTAGAATTGTCAATGCAATTTTACTTGAAAGTACAGCACACCATGCTATGTACAACCTGCACAATGAGACACAGAATCTAAAAAACACTTCTACTACTAGCAACCTACTTAAAGTAGCACTGATTAAACACAAAAAACAGTTGTTTTGAACAGGAAATCCACTTCCAAATTGTTAACTTCTCTGAAGCGTATTTAGAGAGAGTAAAGGCACGAGACATGGTTCCTGTAAAGGTAATGCACTTTTTAAAAAGAAAGCAAACCAAACAAAAGAACAAACCCCTAAAATTATTACAACAGATTGAAATTTATCAAATATATAACCAGGTCAAAACATTCAGAAAAAAATGAATGACAAAAAGAGAAGGAGATAACTGTTTACCCCCCTCAATTTACTAATGACCTACAAATTCATGAATGATCCAAATGAGACTGAGCAGAAACACCACAAACACTTCCTGAGGATAAGCAGTTTGTTAGGGAACATCTGCCCCAGGGACAGGAGGGGAGCCCAGCTCTGAGAGCTGGAAGGGCCCAAGTTGTGACACAAGGATGTCAGTCCTATGGCTTGCCTCAATTAATGGTGCTGAGCAATCCCAGCAGAACAGCCAAAACTACTGTCTTGTAAAATGCTGTAGCCTGGACAAGATGTACTTCACCACCAGACCAGAGTTAACTTTGTCCGCTCTTACTGGGAAAGGAGGAAAACCACCAGACTGTTTGTGACAGTCCCAAACGTGTGTGTGTATGTATATGTGTTTATGTGTCATGATTATACCCCTCAGCAAATAAAAAACTGAAAACACATTATTGTACTTACCTATAATGACACCCACTACAATAGGCAGCAAAATAAGAACATATAAATATATGTGTGATGATGTTGGTTTGACTTCATGCTCAAAATTTCCTAATTTGACCTGAAAAACAATAATGTCTGTGTTAATAGAGGACAGGTATTATATCAGTGCTTAAAATGACATTTAATGTATATAAAAAAAAATAATGTATTTGAGGCACATGAAGGACCCTGGCTCTGCAGATTATTGGGAAGACAGCAGCTATTTGGGAAAACGTATGTGGACCAAGGCAAACTTAACGTTTACCGTATTTGATGTTTAAGTGGGATAAGAGAGCAGCGACAAGAGAAAAATTTGGATGTCCTCATGCAGCATAAAATTTTGCCATTGCTCTCACTGCTAACCAGGGCCCTGAAATGAATGGCAAGATCTGACCTCTGGCTGGCCAAGTGGCTCATGCACTTCATAATCACTGCTAAACGTTCTGGTATTTTGAAGCAAGGAAGGTAGGTGTTGATAGTTAAAAACATTCATTTGCACTCACAGTGTTCCTCTGCTGAGCAGAAAAGTAAGGTAAGACTCACGCTAATAATGAAGGAAGTAAAATTTTTGACAGACGTGTTGCCCACAGCACTCTTCCCTATTTCTTTGCAGAAGTTTCAACCTCTTTATGTAGGATGTAAGGCATTCCTGAAGGTCCGCTTGAGAACAAATACAATACATGTACAACATCCCCCAACAGCCACCAGGCTTGTCAAAGGCAGGACAGGCACTAACTCTTAGGAATACACGGAAGTGCTGAAGTCTGCCAGATGCCAAAATGAGGCATTCACCACTGATAATTATGGCAGAAGAAATTTCACAAAGGAGGATCTCAAAGAGGACTGTGAAAGCACATAAATAAAGGGTAGCTAAGACTACAAACAGACTAGAAGTAAAGATACGCTTTGACACAGAAAAAGAATACCACCAAGTGCCAGGGACAGAAATAAGCCTGAGATAATTGAAAAGGAGAGTTGGGTTGAAATTATTTTGGGTTACAGCAGGGAAGGCAGAGATCTGGTGATTTCAATCACTGACTTGTCACAGGAGGTGAGCAGCCAGGGCAGCTGGACACTGCCAACTGGATAGTCACATCGCAGCTACAAGGACATGAGCAAGCAAAGAAACCCCACAGCGCTAGAAGGACACAGCCTTTGTATTTCTGGGGCTACAAAGAACAGAAGACAAAGCAGCCTATTTCCCCCATCAAATATATTGTTTCCTTGGTTGTATATGTGTTTTTACAGTTCCTATACAAAGTACTTTTGGTCTGAGCCTTCCTAGGATCCCATTTGCCTTTTCTAAGGCTGAAATGCATTGGTGGCTAAATACATTAATCATTCCATGATTAATACACCTGCCTTTCTCCACTTGTCATGTCCAACCAAGTGTTCCTAAAGCAGAAATTCCTGTTACTCATTCCTGCTTATTGAAAACTGAGGCAAAGCATTCGTTTAATTTTCTGTTCATACTTAGATTATCTTTAATCTTCATCATAACCTTCCTACTCAGTGGCTCCATTTCTTTCCTTATCTTTTATTTATCTTGCTTATGAATCATGGACTAAATAAGGTACACCTGAATTCATCTGATTCCTATTTCTAAATTCATTTCATTCTTCCTGCATGACATTATAAAATCTCCTCTGGACTGGTAATGCCTCTGAGCTTTATGTCATCAGCAAATGTCATTAGTGCATGCCTTATTTTTGTGCTCAAGCCACCAGTGATATTAAATAATATCTGTATGAAAATCAACATTGCCCAGAGTCAGATCCCCACATGCAGCATCCAGTTTTTTTAATCCCTAGCGTCTTCATAATCACCATGTTAAGTAGTTTACTGAATGACTTCCAGGTACATGTCATCTACCACTTTTCTGTTGAGGAAACCACTCATCTTACCAAATAAAGATATCTAGCATAATCTGCTTTTACTAAAAAGAAGTTGACAATTATCCCATTTTCCATTTAACTCCAGGTCTTTCGTGAGTCCCTCATTCAAAACACATTATAAAGCTTTACATAGAGCTAGATTAAATCAGCAATCTATTTGCCTAGTTATTTTTTTTTCTTTTAAATACCGGTTTTATGTTTGCTGCTCTCCAATCATACAGTACCTCTCCTGACTCTACAGTTTTATTTAGAATCTTTCCCACTAAGCCTACAATATCATATGCCAGTTCTTTCTCAGTGCTGTGATGGGAATGATCCAGTCCCAGCTGTCCTGAGCCCCTGGATCTATCTGAATCTTCCTTCTGTCACAAGAGCATCGTTTTCTTCTGTGACACCTCCATTCAGACCGATCATCCTGTCTTTGACCCCACACTCAATATCCTCTTTCTTCCTGAAAACTAAAGCAAGAGACACGTTTATTCTTGGGCCTTATCTATCTTTTATACCCAGCTTAACCTTTCTTCAGAGCGGCCCTACTTCTTCTATGATGATTTATTTATAAGATTGAAAAAACACATGATTATTTCCTATTTTTACATTTTTCTTGATGTTGGAAAAAATAATTCTTAAGGTATCAGAAGTGAAATGTTATAACTATTGCATTCAATTTGCCTTAGTGAATTGGTGACCTTTCTATCACAGTCACTGCTATGAAGCTTGCAGGATGAGCATGTGATACTGCAAGGCAACGCTAATATTTAAATGCAACACCAATCTCAGAAAGGCTTTTCCATGCCATAACTGGCTCAGACGGCAGGATCCACAGATGGGGGATCAGTTAACAGTGATATGAAATGCAGAATAGCTTCGTTAATCTTTACTATGAGCCATATGCCTTGAAGTCAATAGAGTTATTTCAGTTTTATACCACCATACACTACAATAAGAATCTGGCATCATTTTTTTTCCCTCATAAATGGTGACAATTGCTTTTTAAAAAATTCATATCTTCATCTTATTCATGGAGCAAATATCTTAAGCTTCCATTTAGCTTTGACATCCATGCTAATGTGCTTATATTTGGGGCTGGCTTTGTGCCATATGTTCATAGCATTTTGGGCTTCCCGGTATACACTGAATTTTACCCGCATTTTCACTCAGAAATGCCTTCCCTCTGCCTTAGTGGTGATCACCATGCACACTGTTCAAGATCCTTATCTACTTTAGTTGGAAAAAGTGAATGGGACGGCCACACCGCAGCAGCAGATTGCTTACAGATCTAAGATGAGGGTCTCCCCTGGAGCCAGTGATGCTTTATCGGTGATGTCTGCACTGCAGCCAGAGGTCTGACAAGCTACTGCTCTCCTGGAGCTCAGCAGCAGTGAGTTCAGCTTGGCCTGCAAAGCCTACCTCTGACACGACAGCCGTAACCAGACAGCACAAGAACTCAGCACTGTTAGTGGTACCTAAGCCAGGCAGGCGTGCTCAGATGCGAGGAAGATAACCAGACTACAGAGTACCAGGAGAACAAACACATGCATCCAGTTCCGCCCTCTATAAAGAGTATTCATGACCAGAGCACTAACGCTACATTTTGCTACATTTGCATAAATATCCAAACACTGTTAAATTGCAACAAAAGGGAATTCTACTTACAAAAACTTTCACAGTGGAGAAGTCAATCTTGTCTGTTACTTCCCTTTTGAATTTGCACAGTATGGTGCTACGGTCTGGTTTTTTGGTAATATTTTGGATGCTGAACCATATCTTTTTGGTCTGTGCACCATCCATATAAGACAGATAAATCTCTACCTCAGTTTTAGAAATATTCAAGTTGTCATTTTCTTTCTAGAGGGAAAAAATTTAAGATAATAAACAGTCACTAGACGCGGTAAAAAGTAAAATGATCCCCAATGATTATTTTAATTAAGGAATTGTAGTTATTACTTTCAAACTTACGTATATTTTTAATTCCAGATCAGGATCCAGCTCAGTGTGCAGCTGGTAGTTAATGAACACTGGGTCAGGATGATAGTGTAATTTGGCACATGGTATAAAGGTAGTTTCCACTTTCAACATCATATCCACAACTTTACCCTCTGTTGCATGGCTCAGGATTGGCGTTAAGTAATGATATTCAGACTCATTTCCAGGATACCTAGAGACCTAGAAATGCAATAGCAAAGTTGTAACAGTCATTAAGCACTCAACAGTGGGTACAATTACAAACAGAGGCACTCAAAATCATTTTAACGTCTTCCTGACTTCACACAGATATCTGCTAAACCTCTTCTCTGCGACCAGGGCTGCATGCAGAGCACCTGGGAAAGTTTCTGTGTTGAGCTTGTGTCTACCTTTAAGCACATTTATCACACACTCTGCACGCTGCTGTAAGGCTGATTGCACACTGCTAAGGCAGCTATTTCCCGCAGTGAGACAGGAATAGTGACGGTGATTTCTTCTTCCTTCCCCTCAATGCAGGTGACAAGAGAAGAGCAGGACGAGCTCTCCAGCACCCCTAGGCATTGGCTCTCCCGGCTTAACCCTTCATAGAGGGGAGTTGCTCTAGTCACCCCCCTCCCCCATTGGTTACGCCATGGGGTAGTCCTACTGTTTTCTGGTCTCTGTGCTGCAAGCCCAGGAGGCAACAGGGTGCCCACCTCCTCACAGCCAAAATCAGCTCCAATCTCCTGCCCCTTGCTGAGGCAGTGGCACCATTTGGGTCCTCAACACAAGGGCAGAGAGAAGTACACCACCCCCTTTTCCAACACATCCATATATGGAGGCTGGGGAGGTTCAAAAAGGACAAATTTGGAGCAAGTCTCTAGCGCACAGAAAAAAAGGCTCAGGGAATTATGGGAATTATGCAGGAGAGCAGCTTATCCGTGATCCTGTACTGAGAATGTGTGCAACTGTAATCCTACAAGTGGTCATATTTATTTTAGTAGGGTGACTGATGTGTGCCTGCAAGTGTTTGAAAAATACTGAGGTCCTCCTGAAACTTTAGGAATAAAACCTAATCCCTTGAAAGACCTCTATTTGGTATTGTAAACGGGATTAAGACTTACGGTGAGGTTTGATCTCTGGTCATCTGAAATAATCACACTGTCCACCACATTAAAATTTCTACCAATCGTAGTAATTTTGCGACCACCACTGTAAAAAGAAAAAAAAAAAAAGGGAGAGGAAGGGAAGTTAATATTATCTGTTTTCCCACAGATAAATCCTGCATTAGGGCTTCAGCCGTGAAGAAACTACTCATGTGCATTTTGCTTTGGTAACAGCCAATATAATGAAATCAAACTGCAGGACAAGATAATTTGAGCTATAGAGTGTACTTCCATTATTTCCTCATAATGTAATGGTAAATGCTTTTGCTACCGCAAAACCAAATGACTTGATAGCATACACATGCATATCCCTTTTCAGGGACTCTCCACCTTGTTTTCTATTTATGGAGTCAAAGAACTAGACTGTGATTTAATATTCTGTCTTGAAGACCTGGTATTTCACTGCCCCAGAGCAGCCTCGCCTGTGCTTAATTCCTGCCTTCTTCAGGACAAACCGATGGTGCCAGGCACCTCACAGGAAACATTCTCGGACGTGTTCAGACCATCTGTCTCAGCACACACAATGGTGCTTGTGTCTGAGGGTCTGGCTCACAATCTCTGCTGAACGCAGTTGGAGTGGTTTAAGGTATTATTAATTTCCAGCTGCCTGAGCTGCCCCTCACCTGGAGATGAGGGCATGAGTCCTAGCTGCTCAGCTGCTGCAGCTGCCAGACCAACTTATTACCTCAAATCCACACTTGCCAGCACTTGATGCCAAGACATCAGATTAAGAATGTGAAAGTGGGTAAAAACTGTGCAGGCACAGGGACAGGTGGAAAGCTGCGCCGGAGAATATCTTAAAATCACCCTGTAAGTCTTTCACTGGAGCTATGAGTCTCCCACAGAATACAGCGAAGGCTTGAAAAGGGTTGTTTCAGCTCTAGGGAACCCGGTCCTAAAGCAAGTCTGAGCAGTGGTGATTATTTTCACTTCATTTCCAATGCGCTAATACTTTATGCTGTTTCAGAGGTGAAGGTATATTAGCATCAAGAAATCAAAGTTAATTGGAGTTTGAATTTATGCGTGCTACCCATATTTTAGATTTAGCTTTAGTATGAAATTACTATTTTTGAAATAGTGGATGGGCAAAAAGGAGTTTACAGAATCCTGCAGAACACAGAATCCGTCTTATAGCTATCATGACCCTATCTGTATGTTAAATGTTAAATCAGTTGACCAGCATAAATTCATCCTCCACAACAGGTCATAGCAGTCATCCAAGTTTATATCAGCTGCGGTCTGGCCAAGGAAGGAGGCTTATAGTGGCTCAGTGGGACTACATGTTAATAAATACAGAAAAATATAGAAAGACAAATTTACCTGATCCAGGAGGTATTTGGTGTGATTCCAAAACAAAATGGTACTGAAACATAATGTAGGGTCATTGGTGGTGAACATTTTTTCCCATTAGCCTGTATACATATTCTTTTGGCCTCTTTACGTGTTGGTGGGAGAGCAAATGTCATTTGTGTATCGTTTAGTACATTTCTAACTCTAATGCTGAAGGAGAAAGAAAACAGTCAGATGCCGAAACACAGATACAGATGCCACTATGTCACTCATTGGTGTTACTACACAAAACCTATAACCTAAAGCAAAGGATGAGGAGAGAAGAGGAATTAATCTCTCTTTGAGCTACCAGATGGAACTGGAAAGAGAGCAGGGAGTGAAAAGACAAAGTAGGGCATCTTTTGAATGAAGTTGCTATGTGTCACAATAATCACAGAAGACGGTACAGATATTGGTGTTATAGCCTTAGGATGAGGCTATGTAACGCAACGTGTGATTTTGCTGTGTAAACTGTGTACTTTGCAGTGTAATTCTCTGGGCTACCAACACATTAGCTAGTCAAGAATGAGAATCTTCAGTTTCCTTTCCTTTCTTCTTTTTCTTTCTCTTTCCCTTTCCCTCTTTCCCCCCTCCTTTCTCCCTTTCTCTCCTTCCTCTTTTTCTCTCCTTCCCTTTTTCTCCTTCCTCTTTGTCTTTGCTTCCTCTCTCTCCCTCCTTTCCCTCTCTCCATCCTTCTCTCCTTTTGTTTTCTGTGGTCCCCAAGAAATTCACGGTTGAACTGAAAATTTAACTGTACCATATGAATACTTTTTCAAGTGCTAGCTATGTAAAACGGTCTTGGTAATTACAGGCAGCCATTGCAGCTGCACCTGAAAATGACTGATTCAGAATAAGATAGCCTAATTATCTAGAGGGTTACATTGTGCAATCATCAACAGAGAAAAGTACATGCTGTTGCACGAGAGATTCCCTTCCCTGGCATGGTGTCTGTGCTTTCACAAGCAGCATCCTAGAACATATGGGGGATATTTTGAAGCAGAGGAGAGTCAAACAAAAGCTGAGGCTTTCCTGTGATCTAACTTCTTGTTGCCTGCTGCAAGGCACAGAGGGCCACAGGTACTGAACTGCCATAACTACTTCTGAGAGCCACCCAGCTACCCGCCTATCCCTTGTATTGTACCCAAACACCAAATTTATTTCCAACCTTTGGGAATTTAAAGTGGAAGTTTAACTAAAGGAGTGCACAGTACCTCCCCCTCTGTTGAGGAGAGGTCCACGACAACTGTTCACACAACTGTATTGCTAGGGCAAAATGGGCATAATTTTCACCATGCAAAGTAAACAGTAATATTTTTCAGGGCTTAACTCACACATCTGGTTTACAGCCAGTGATTCCAGTCAGTATCATTTTTATGCCTGATGCACGTGTAAAGTTTTCTCCTTTGACTGTTATTTCACTTTTGCCTAATGTAGAAATCCACAACGGTTCAATGGAATGAATGCTGATATGCTATTAGAAAACAAAGCAAAACAAAATCTGGTTATAAAGAGGCTAGGCAGTTAAACAACAACTGCAAAAACAACCACCACTCAGGAATGTGGGTTTTATAGCACTAGGATACAGTTTTCTTATTAATTTCATATCTCGTTAAGCCTTATCCTGGGATGTACTGTCAACCACAACTTATTTACAAGCCAACTATTTTTACCTACAGATTTTATATTTCAATTTATCTCATAACAAAGTTGCCCAAAGGAATCACAGTCTGACATACTAGAAGGTAAGTATCTTAAAAACCCAGCTTGAAATTATACATTTTGTGTGACTGTTGAAGAACTAAGAAACAATGCTAGACAATACCCTCGATGCTGTCACTATGAGAGATCAGAGAAACAAATGAAGGCATCTCTCAAGACCTGAAAAGGGGAAGCAGGGTCAAATCCTAGAATGAAAAGTCAAGAAAGAGCCCCAGAATTAGCTTTATTAGAAAGCTTTTTCAAAGTCATACATAGAGCTAAAGGTACAACACGACTGTAGGGATTTTTTCAGTATCCCATTTTGACGCTAAGTTTACAAATCTATTTTCCAGCATTTAAGAATAATCCTAGTTTGCCATGATGCTGTCACAGTCTTGCAGAAATGTGGCCAATTTTTAAACTGTGCTTTTCTTTGTGTATCTTTATATTTACTTATCTTAAGTTACTAACACTACTGAGCAAGAAGAGAGATTTTTTCCCTAGTGTATTTACTTGATACATTTGACAGCATCTCATGTTTAATCAGTTTTGCTGCTTCCCCAGTTTTATAATCACACAGACTGTTTCCTCTCTATGTATCTTTCAGATAACAAACTGAAAACATTAAAAAAAAAATGGAAAATACACATGTGAAACCACAAACTGTTTGGGACCTTCTCAGGCAAATGATTTCTAGCTTGCTTTTAGACTGTCTATAATACTAGTTTAAAATTAGGTTTTAGAGTATCTTGATTTCTGCTGTGATCCTGATTTCTGCTGTGCACCTGTGGACACATATCCCCTGGGCAGATCAGCCTTCCCGACTCTGAGATGGGTGCTGGTGCAAAACCTCTCGGAGAAGTCCTTGCCACAGGGTTTTTCTCTCCGCTAATCTTTTCATGTACCCAGAGTAGTACCAAGCCTTCGGGCTGGTGGCCTGAGGGGACCACAGGGGTCAGATCGCCATCCACTGCAAACACAGCATTTGCCCACTTCAGAAAGGTCCCTGACATGTTGTCCCCACATGCTACCACGGCCTGCTGAATGCCGGAGAGCTTGGGAGCAAATGTGAGACCTGTCACAACTGATCGAAAGCTGCAACTTGTGCCTTAGGAGAGGGCAAGAGAGTGCAAAGGCTGGGGCCAGAGGGCCTGCTAAAGGGCCTCCAAGGTGACCTCTGGTATGGCTAATGGAGGAGGGCAAAGGAAACCCCTGACAAGCAGCCTGAGGGAGAAAATTCACTCCCACACTGACCGGGAGATCAGTTTAACCCTTCGTATGCGAGCAGGACAACTGAAGCAGAAATCTGAGAGATCAAAGCCAGAGAAGCACCAGCACTTTTCTCCACCTGTGTCCCGTCCCTCTGCTTGTGCCCAGCCTCCAGCGCACCAAGGACAGTCAACATCCTCACACAAATCCAGAAGCCAAATACTACAGAAAGGAGTAAAACACTGCTTGGGGGTTCTCACTGGTAACCAGCAGGGAGCCCTGAAGCACAGGAATAACACAGTATGACACAAACATGCAGACTTCCCCCAGAGCTGCATCAGTGTTGTGAGCCCCATGAGGGAAATGGCAGCCATTCCCTGCCCAGGGGTGCAGCGCTTCAGGGCTCCCCCTCCTCTCTCTGACAGGCACCGCACACCACCCACTGGGCACCTCAGCTTAGCTTGCCTTGTTTCTTTCCTTACACCAAGAAGAAATGGCATTAAGAATGGTTTACTCTGGAGTTTCAGTCTCCCCTGAAATCATGCCTTCCCTGCAGCTACACAACATGGACTCCCTCACCAAATCCTGCCTCGGACTCATGGTGTCAGCACAGTCGCTCGCAGCCAGCCTCGGCTACTCAAAGAGCCTGCTTCCAGACTTGACCGCTTTGGTCCGCGACACTTTCCTCGGCAGCAAAAGAAACCTTGAATTTCCTCAGTGAATGCGGGAGGGACCAAGCGTCCTTGCTGGGGTCTGTGGTGCTCATTTCCCCAGCGCCATAGAGCCGCTGATCTTCCGGTCACTGCGTGGCAGGGGGGAGAGACACCCGGCAGCAGGAGGGAAGGGAGACAGTGGGAAGGCAGTAGGATATTTACAAAAAAATCACTAGTTGTGAGGCATGTGATGAAAGCAGCGCAAACCCGCGGAAAGACATACAGCAAGCGAGCACCAGCTCCTCAGGTAATGTAAATCAGCACAGCCCTGTCAACTTCAGTAGAGCTCCACGTTTCTGAACTGCAGCCCCCCAGTCCCCTGGACAGCCCAACGCTTCCCTGGGGTGGTGTAAACAGCAGCAGCCACATCCTCAGAGGTGTGGTTAGCATGGCTGCAGGCCGCAGCCGAGATATCTGGCAGCGGCCCAGGTTAAGCAGCCTCTGCCACCCCTGGGAGCTGAGCCCCTGCCACCCCAGGGAGCTCGTCCCCGCGCCGGCACTGCCTCTCCTGCAGTGCTAGCACGGGGCCCCAAGGCCATAGGAAGGACTGGATTGGGGAACCAGCCCAGATGAAAAACAACCTGCCGAAAGAAAATGGTTATTTCCAGCCAAATCAGTTCCCTGGCCAAGGGTACTGGCACAATAACTCCAACTGCTGCTCCGGCGCAGGAAGGGGGAAGGTGCAGCATGGAAACCAGCCGCCGGAGTCAGGAGGTGGGCTGGGGCTGCCACTGAAAAAAAACCCTGTATTAAACTAAATGCTCAGCTGGGGTTGTGGGAAAACACAAATCCTCTTTCTCAGCCCTCCACTAAATTCTCCTTAAAGCACAAGCAGTCAAAAGAGAGCAGGATTTCAAATGCAATTTCAAGCCCTCTGAATGGATCAATCACTTCTAAATAAACATCTGCCTTTGGACTGCCTCTAGTGCTTTCACTGCCTTGTCCATCACTGTCTTTCCAAGATAAGGCGTGTGGAAGAAAGCCATCTCCCAGGCAATTCCAACTATTTACCAATGTCAAATTAATGCACTTGGAAGCAGAGCAAAGAAGAATTTCCTCTGTTCTTTCACCAGTCATAATGCTTTATATGCAGACCAAATCCAGAATATTAATGCTCAGAAGCACAAGTATTACAATCCCACTCATCTCTGAAGAAAAAAAAAAAAAAAAAAAAGGATTTAGGGATTTTCTTTAAGAAATCTCATCTGAACAGCTGAATTTAAGAGGTAATTCTTGTCTTCACAGGTAAAAGTTTGGGTAGTTCTAACGAAATGTTTAGAGATAAGAACACAGTTGCTATTTATACCAACCGTGCTACCACTCACAGAAAAGCAGAAACCAAAAAGTGTAGGCAGCAAATCTCTATGTACTGACTCATCAGTCAAATTTCTCTTCACTACTCATTTCTTTCCTAACACCTGCATGTCATAAGCAACCACTGATGACAAGATCGCTCAGTTTTATGAAAAAATAAAACCATTTTGGCACCATAAAGAATGAAGGGATAACCTCGTGGTTAAAGGGCTGGCCTACGAGGAAATCATATAGACTGTACGCTCACATACAGTCTATATGATTTCAATAGAGAACTCAACAACCAGATTAGAAGGTACACTCCTTCCTTTCCAGTGATCCAGCTTGGGCAGGATGGATGGAGAGTAGCTCCATCTCCAGTTTTGTCTGTAGTCTGGAAGCAAGGAAAATTTTTCCAGAGGTGTGAACAAGGATTTACTAACATCCAGGGATTTCAGTTCCTGGATGCATCCTCTAGCCACTTGTCTGTTATCCAGAAACTGGGTGGCACATCCTCCCCCTCCTTCTGCTCTGCTGGCAGCTATGTTTCAGGAGAAGTTGTGATCCGGCTGCAGAAAATGAGGAAGAGGTTTCAGACCCTGAAATCTAGTTTCACAGAGTTGTCTGTGACAGCAGAACTCAAACATGCATTTAAGCCTAGGTAAGAGATTAGGTCCAAGATGTCTCCTTTGTTTGTTTTTTTTTTGTTGTTGGTCAGCTTACAAGTCCAGCCCTCAGCGCACTGGCTCCTGTGGAGTGCCTAAATACAGCACACAGGGGCTTTGGCATTTAAAGCAATATTGCAAAACTGCACCTAGAGGTAGGCATATGACTATTGCAGTGTTCACTGTCTCAATGCCTGGATGAAAAACACAAATCTTTGTTGGTACCTTTAAGCACTAACAAAGCACTAAGAAAAAATAGCATCAATATAAGTTCTGCATTGCCTTTCTATGTAACTGACTGCCTCCCCATCCATATCTTTATTATTCCTGCAAAGTCCTCTCATTTTACATAAATTTCTCTGCCAACCCACAGAACCCAAATAATGCTCATCTTAAAGTGCTAACTAACCTCTGTTTTCTGTGCAGTGGCGATCTCCTTGGAAGCAGCTGCATTACAACTATCCTGAAAAAAATCAGCATTTCACCATGTCAGGACAAGGAAGAGACAGATTGCTGTTCAGATGTAAAAAATACAAGGAGAAGGCATCACAGGGGATTCCAGCCCTCCCCAACAAACTTCACCTGGCAGGTGGTGGCAGAAGAGACACGCATCCATTTACAGCTGGCACACTCACCCTTGTGTATACACCGTGAGCAGCTGGTAACACAGAAAACAGAGTTTTTGTAAGACGCAGGGACTCAATCTAGATTCAGCCATGAATGTGAAATTTCAAGCGACAGAAAAAAGCACAAACCCAAGAGAATAACCTGGCAAACATGTAATGAAATGTGTAAAACACATAACCTGCATTTACCCTCCAAGCCTATTGTTCTCTCGTGCTTATTCTGAGGACAAATTTAGTATGAAATACAATCTGTGCTGAGATGCTGAAAGTCATAAATTTCTAAAAAGCATGAAGCAGACGGAACACTTTGGGTTTCATTTTGCTATGTTTTTCTCCAGTACATAAGTGGCCAAATAGTACATTTTAACCAGAAAAGGGCAGAAAACCATCACTGATTCTTTCACAGCTTGCCTGAACTTCTGTTCTGTGTGTGTCCTGCTAGCAAGTATTGCTAGCTTGCTATTCCCTTCCCCTACCAAAAAATATGCCTGTTGGAGACTAGTTTGCCCCTTCTTGCTTTGCAATGCATCTATCAGCATGGAGGAGAGCCAAGAGCAGCACAGGCCCTCTCCATGCATGCTGAGAAATGCTCTGATTTAGAAAGAGAGCTCCTTCCCTGTGTTGCTCCAGGGACAGGGAAGTAATGCGTCACTTCCCAAAACGCAGGAGTTCAATTTCATCCCAGGTGCCTACGAATTATCCTCTTTGCATAGGGGAGGAGCATTCTGATGGGAACACTGCAGTTACCTGAAGCATACATGAGCCAGATCTTTCTAAGTTTTAACAACAACAACATATCATAAAGGGTTAGGCCATGTACGGGGCACAAATGCTTTCTACTGCAAGCTCTTAACAAAGAGCGTGGCTCTGAAAAATAATGTGTACGAAACAATAGGTATTCATCATTCCTATTAGCAGATTCGATGTTACTTTCTGGTTTAATTGTATTCATGTTACCCATGGACCACAATTAAACTGCATATGGCTCAATTAAAAACCAGCTCCATAAAGTGACTTTTACAGAATCTCCTGACTCCTCTGATCTAGGTCTTATGCTGAGTACCAGGGGCCCACCTTTTTCACAAGGACAAAAAAGATTTTAATGTCATTGTGACATCCTTTATTATCTCTACAGGCACCTGTCATAAATTCAGTCACTGTAATGACTCTCCTACAGCTAGCTGCCATTAAATAAAAGAGTTATCAGAAGAAGTAGCTTTCTAAGGATAATTAAAAAAGAGGAGAAGGAGGAAATGGGCCAAGAAAAGGGATCTGACTATGTTTAGTGAAATGTACTTCCTTAATAAATACAAAGTAAAAGAATGATCATATTTCAGCCCTCCTCTCCCCCCGCCCCACCCCTAAACACCTCAATGAACTTTAATAGGAACCAGGCTCTTACTTTTTCAACCGAAATGTTTGTGTGATATTCCAAGAGCTTGAGGACAGCGATGCTTCGAGAACAAGACAATCTGGAAAAATGTGACTGTTAGACATATGCTGGATATTACAAGAAATAATTGAAAAAAAATATTGAGTTGAAAGCTCACATGCTTTCAGCTGTTCTCTAGATGGTATGCACCTTCTCATACACACATTCACTCACACTTCAGACTGATAAAAATAACTAGACTTTGTTCTTCCATAGCATCCTTCAGCTGAGTTATTCCAAGACTTTATACACACTCATTAATTAAGCTTGATGCCACCACTGCATGACATACAAAAATAATGTTATTGTCAGGATACGGATAAGGAAATGCTACCACAGATACAAAATTGCCTCCCGAAGGGCACACAGCGGCATATTATGGCACAGCCAGAACCTGAATTCAACCCTTGTAACACAACAGACTGTTCTAATGCAAGAGACCCCAACATACCATACTTCTCCCTCTTTCTGTCTCAAAGACTTGGTTTCAGAATCTTCTTTTGTAATCTACGCAGTAGCAATTTTCATCCTATTTAAATCTTTTATGATTGCATGAGTCAATTTGCCATTATTTCAGCTAGCAATTACTATACCAACAATTCACTGGCAGCTGTGGAATGAAAGAGTATCTTCTCCCATGAGCAGAATACCACATCGAAAAGCAGAGTTAGATATATACCACTTAAGCCATGGTCCCTTTCATCTGTGTGCCTGCAGATGTGTACGTCTGCGAAATGAATGACTGTCTGAGATCAAATGAAACCCATGTCTGCAGACTTCTCTGGCTTCTCTATGCTAAGAAGTAGATAGCTTTTTAACCCAAGAAAGTTACATAGATTTAAAGCACACCTACCTTGCAAAGGTAGAGAAAGCCTTGTCTTTATCACAGGCTGGCCTGTTCAGATGAAAACTAGCTTTGGCTACATCTATACTGTTAAATCAGAAGTATCTCCTGCTCTACACATCAGCATGGCACTGGGGTGCTCACTGCAAAGGTCACCTGCACTGCTAGTTAGAAACAACCCTTACTAAACAGATAGCAAAGAGTCTGATTTTTAAAGGTATTTTAATGCTTGAAGATATGGATGAGCACACACAGGCATCCTGAAAAGTCCTTCACCAAGCTCCTATTTGCATCTCCAGAAATCTACATATCTGCAGAAATCTGACATGTTGGGCACAAAATTGCTTAAATCACTTGCCTAGGTCATTATATGAGAAGGGTCTCAAGCCATTAGCTACTGAAAAACAGTATTTTACTAGGAATAATAAGTAAAAGTAAGGAATTTATCTGCTTCTAGTAGAGCTTGTCTTCTCTTTTGAGTTTGTATAGATACCTTAAAAACAACACTGTCAAATATGGTTTCCTGATTTTGTCTGTGTTGAAATTAATGGAACCTATTATTTTCTGTATGGCCTGGGCTGACCTTTCAAGACACACCAGACTGCACTGAGTAGCAGGTATTTTTGAAATGGTTTTTTTTCCAAAAATTATACCTGAAGGAGTTTTGCAAGTGCATCTTCTTGTGAGACTAAGGTCACTTTACACGAGGTACCATAAATAGTCAACGTAACTTCCACACTTGCATTATTCACTAATATATCTCAGCTCGTAGGAGCACGTGAATGGCAGTAATATTGGCAGGCATAATCTGAGCTCACAGACTTCCGATTAACACTGTCAAAGGGCTCATCTTTGGCACAAAGCACACGCAAGGCGGACTAGCTTCTGTAACACTATATGCTAATAACCTGCTAATGGAGTAAGAGAAAGCCTTAGGCCGAGAAGACAGAGAACAAAAACAAGGTAGTCCATAATTATAAGAAAACATGGCTTTTGGGTCTTGGTCAATAAAGGACTTTTTTTTCTTCTCCAATGCATTTGTCTCTTAAAAATCCACTAACAGTATTTACTAAAGACAGCTTAATAGACCAAAATACTAATGGATATAACCCTAGCTGTCACCTGCTAGAGACAAAGTCTTGTCTTCTCAATTCCCAAATCAATATTGGACAGGAACTCAACACACCACAATTCTACGATGCCAGTGGAGCTTTTCCTGTACAAAGGCCAACGGATGAGCTCCTGAGATCCCAATATTCCAAGGAACCTCATTCAGGGGCAAGGGCCTCTGAGAGAGAGAGCGCTTGTTGCAGCACTGAGCTCTTCAGAACAGGTCATTGTGAATTCTGCTTAACATTTCATTCCTCTTTCTACACAAAGGTATTATAAGAGAATCAGATTCATGCAGAGTATTACATGTCTTTTGGGCTATATTATCTAGGAAAAGATAAAGGCAGGCATTTATCTGAATTTTCTGTTCCTCTTCAAGTCACTTAAGAGCATATGGTATCCTTGAGCTTGCTATCTTTGTCCCTTAGTTTAGATTAAAACTCTCTTTCGTATTCTAACATAAGCAACTTTAAAAAGGTACAAGGTCAACCTGTACATAAAAAGCTTTGTGCTTCTATACAGACCCTTGGAAGCAATGCAAGGGGAACGTTTTCCTCCTACCAGTCAAATAAGACTCTACCGTGAAGGATTATCATCTGATCTTTGAGACCAAAGCCTAGAGAACAGCTCAAAAGTCTAGACACTCAGTAATTTACCACCTCATTCTAAAACTTGCAGATCACATGCATGATGCGTCCAATACAAATGGCTCAGGTCTCTAATTCTGAGAACTACTGGTAACCAAAGTAGAATTATTACAAAATGATTCAATCAATAATTCAGAAATAGGAATGAAATCAAGTCAAAAAGATGTACCAGCCAAATTGCCCCTGAACCATATACTTTTCTGCTAACCCTCTACATGGGACAACCACTTTCTCACAAGTGTCTAAGTTAGATTGAAAGTTAATTGAATGTTCAGATTATTTATTGTACAGACATTCAGATTCTCCTCTTATTTATGCTAATACAGTTTCTTGCAAAAACAAATTCTGTTTGCAGATAAGAGAAGCATTAAGATGGGTTAATTTGTCAAGGCAGAGCACTGGCCCAACACTGCTTCCATAGGTCCAGCCAGTTTGATTGTCATTGCAGCTATCTTAAGTTTCCATAGACAGCGATTAATGGCACCATGTAAATATACTCCTAATGCTAAAAGACTGCACTGCTACAGGCCAAACTGAAGAAGCTGCTTCTAGCCATAGAACACGTCTTATTACTTCTAGAAAGGATTCCATATTAACAAATCTTTAATTATCAAGAACAGTGTGAGTATACTCAAATTGCTTGGCAAAACAGGAATATTTTTTTTTCCAATGACATTTAATGAAAAGCATTACCGACTCTCACACTTGTTAGGCCTGTGTTTATGCTCAGTTCTCCTGAGTAATAAAGGACAGTGAATAAGTATTAAATACATGTAATAGTAAAACGTACCGTTATCAGTTACCACCAGAGTGGTTAGATTGCAGAAACAGGATGAGTTTTTCAGTACTACATTTTCATAAAATATTTCAACAGGTTTTACAATTTTTATCACACAGGAAGTAAGAATTTTGCTTATGCTTGCAGCCACAGCAACCTATAAAACAATAAAAACAAGAATACAAAAGATTCTTGTTATTACATCGTCACCTTGTCTTTACAGAAAACTAAAAAGTATGAAATGTACAAAATGAAAATTTTTGGGGTGGAAGCAGACAATTCACTAGGTAGCGTCTCAAAGGAGAGGGCCTCCCTCAACTGAAGAAGCAATACAGAGTCCTGAAAGGAACAGCATCACTTACTTCCATAAGGTATGTGAGTGGAGAAATCCGGAATAATTTTGGATTTTAAAAAGAGAATTTTTCTATAATAGTGCTATATGTTGTTATATTCCCTTAAAAGTATTTGAGTAAGAATGTACAAACCCTCACAGAGAGATGACGTTCGCATCCACAACGAAAGTGCACTTAATTATAAAACAGAATTTGTCTTGTAATGAATTATGCGTTGTTTCTGGCTGAGAGCGCTTTACAAATATGATCACATTAGTGCATTCAATCAGGAAACCAGAAACAATAGCATGCAGATTAAGTGGCCAGTCACAATACTTGATAATCAAATAGTCAAGGCTGTGTGTTTTGTGAACAGATACTGAGCAAATACTAACATCAAACACTTAAAAGATGTATTTGTGTTACCATATGTGTCTCAGTGAATGTTTTGTAACTTGTTACAAAGCTCAGAACTTACATAATGCACTTGATACATAGTCACTGGAAATATTAAAATAGCTGATAAAGTGGAAACGTTTCCTTTGTCAGCATAGTGAATTTTTGACTCAACATCATGAAGTACAGCTTCAGGATACATTTTTTAGGAGAGGAAGAGAACATCTATCTGATCGACACATTCAACTTACTGGGATTTTCAATGCATTTGCCAATTGTTGAGATAAGAGGGACTCATATAACATATGGAATGTGGTGACAAAAGAAGGGAAGCTGCAATAAGCAACAAAATGACATATTTTAAGTCACAATAAAGAAACACGCATAAAAGTGGGTGTACATACCTGATTTTTTTCAGGGAAACTTAACAGGATTTTCAGATCTTTATCAGGTGCATGTGAAATGTTATACCAATCCTTTGTGCTGTTTGAACAATTTGCTTTTAATGTGCACCTAAAAGTATACACAAAATTATATGAGCTTCCTTATGGTAGCTTTGACTTCAGACACTGTACTTCAACTTATTTGATGTTATTGATTTTTTACAGGAATGCTATTGATTTTTTACAGGAATATGGTTACAACTGCAAAATGCTTCAGGAAAACAATCAGTAAAATCTTCTGCTTATCAAAACAAATTACAATGCATTGATATATGCTACAGGGTCCTGATTAAGTCAATGGCACTCAAAGAAATATTAGATGCTTAGCCAGTAATAGCAGACTTGGTACCCCAGGATGGAATACATCATGCCCAACTTTTGATTGCATTGTACAGTTACCCCTACACTCAATGTGGAGAAATATACTCTTTGAGGGTGAAATTCAGCTAACCTGTTTTAGACATTCATACAAAAATGAAATCAATCACACTATAGAAACTGCTCCTTCTCTCCAAAGAGTATAAGAGGAGATGGGGATGAAACTCAGATGTAGAGCTATGCTACGAATGTGTACAGCTGATGAGATGCATCCTCCTTCCTAATCTCCTCCGTCGTCCAGTGATGTGAATGGTAATCTTTCCCTTTTATGTCAGTGCACTTGGTTAAAACCACTGGGTTTGAAAAGGTAGTTCAAAACAGCTTCCTCTGTCTTGAAAAATAAAATCCATTTCAGAAGAAGGATAGCACAAAGTAAATAAAAATGTTACAGATGCCAAATTGTAGAAAATAGAAACTATACAATAAAAAATTAAGGAAGAATGAGGAAACACAGGGATATGCAAGTACTACAAAAATTGTACCTATTAAAAACATGCAATAAAGAAGAGAATATAGGCATACAAATTAGATGGACAATCACTGAGTTTGAAAGGTGAATCCTTAAAATACTGTCTGCAGTGAAGTTAATGAACAATCCATAGATTAACTCCAAGTCATGTCATGTGGCTAGCAATTAAAGACAAGTGCTAACTGTATGTATGTTATTGTAATATTAAGATTGAATACTTAAAAATAAATGTAACATTTAATATTGTTTTAATAATCCTGCTTTTCTACCAAATGTAGAAGAATTTGTAGCTTCAACCATGTGATCAGTGACATGTGCCTTAATGAACTAATTATTCCTTCACTAAAAACTAGAAACGAATACATACTTGCAAAGCAAGTGCCTTTTTCATGAGGAGTTCACTGTATAAACATATTTCACAAACAATGTGTTTTCTGTCCAGAAGGAACAGCACAAGAATGCCTTTCAAGAAAAATACTCCCCACTTTCTAAAATGTCCGAAATAACCCCACAAACCACAGAAAACATAAAGCCATCTTCTCTGTAGATCAAGACGTTGGCAACTGGAATGCAGTTAAGCACAAGGTCACTTCCTTTGTGGTCTAACTCAGGAAACTGAGTTCCTGCTGCACAAGAACCTGGTGAGGCTTTGCATCTGAATACATTCAGATCATAAATATACTGTAAGAAATTTGGACTATGCCTGACATATTTCAAACTGTCTTAGGACCTAGGACAAATTTCAGCCTCATTTATATCTCTCTTCACCTTACTGAGATCACAAAGGTCCATTAGCACCACAGTTTTAGAACCACAGAGGATGGGATCTGTCATCAACAGATGTGCATAAACCAGATGCTTATCCGAATATGTAAAGGGAGAACTCTCAGTGGCAATGATGCATGGAAGAGACATCCTATATTTTTCATCCAGGCTGAGGATCATAATGTTGAAGATGCAAAGAAACACACTTGCGATACTTGGCACTAAATAAGCGTATGCATTTCAGTGACACTAAAACTAAAATATTAAAAAAGAAAACTCTTTATAAAGCTGAATATTTAAAACTGTCCTAGGACAAAGTTATTTGCCTTCTTAGACTGCCTGAGGAACACAAGCAGTGAACTTGTTTCACTCATCTACAATGAAGAATCTGAGAGTTTAACAGCAAAAAAAGTAATGCCACCCAGGACCCATGACTGGAGGGTAGCAAATGTAGCACCCATCCACAAGAAAGGCATAAAGGAGGATCCGGGAAAGTATAGACCTGTCAGTCTGACCTCGGTACCATGGAAGGTCATGGAGCAGGTCATCTTGAGTGCCATTACAAGTCATATAATGGACAAGCAGGGGATCAGGCCTAGTCAGCATGGGTTTATGAAAGGCAGGTCCTGCCTGACGAACTTGATCTCCTTCTATGACAAGATGACCCGATTATTGGACGAGGGAAAGGCGGTGTATATTGTCTACCTAGACTTTCAAAAAGCATTTGACACTGTTCCCCATAGAATTCTCATGGAAAAACTGGCTGCTCATGGCCTGGATGAGCATAGGATCTGCCAGATCAAGCACTGGCTGGATGGACGGTCCCGAAGAGTGGTGGTCAATGGAGTTAAATCCAGCTGGCGGCCGGTCAGAAGTGGTGTCCCTCAGGGCTCGGTGTTGAGACCATTTCTGTTCAACACCTTTATTGATGACCTTGATAAGGACACAGAGTGTATCATCAGCAAGTTTGCAGATGACACAAAGCTAAGCGGGAGTGTTGATCTACATGAGGATAGGGAGGCTACAGAGAGACTTGGATAGATTGGACCGATGGGCCAATGCTAACGGAATGAGCTTCAAGAAGGCCAAGTGCCAGGTCCTGCACCTGGGCCACAACAACCCCATGTATCGCGACAGGCTTGGGGAAGTGTGGCTGGAGAGCTGCCTGGCAGAAAAGGACCTGGGGGTTCTAATTGACAAGCAGCTGAATATGAGCCAGCAAGAAAGCCAATGGCATCCTGGCTTGTATTAGAAATAGTGTGACCAGCAGAAGGAGGGAGGTCATTGTCCCCCTGTACTCAGCACTGGTGATGCCACGCCTTGAGTATTGTGTCCAGTTCTGGGCACCTCAATATGAGAGAGATATCGAGGTGCTGGAGTGAGTGCAGAGGAGGGCAACGAAGCTGGTGAAGGGCCTGGAGAATAAATCTTATGAGGAGCGATTGAAGGAGCTGGGACTGTTTAGTTTGAGGAAGAGGAGGCTGAGGGGAGACCTCATCACTCTCTACAACTACTTGAAAGGACATTGTAGAGAGGTTGGTGCTGGTCTCTTCTCACAGGTCATTAGCCATAGAACAAGAGGGAATGGGTTCAAGCTGCAGCAGGGTAGGTTTAGGCTGGACATTAGGAAAAAAAATAAAAAATTTTTCACAGAAAGAGTGGTCAGACACTGGAATAGGCTGCCCAGGGAGGTGGTGGAGTCACCATCCCTGAATGTGTTTAAGACTCGTTTAGATGTGGTGTTAGGGGACATGGTGTAGGGGAGAACTTTGTAGAGTGGAGCTGATGGTTGGACTTGATGATCCCAAGGGTCTTTTCCAACCTAAATGATTCTATGATTCTATGACCCAGGGTTGTTCTTGTCTTCATGCCAGGAAAAAAATGTGTCTTTTGTTGCTCTAAAAGCTGACCTTTAACACTCAAACAATGCACTACGGAGACCGGTCATTTCATAGGCAGCAGTCGCAAAGGGGGAAGTAGACCATCTGATGCCCCTCAGCATAAATTCTCACAATTGCCCTGCACCGGCCAAGAGTAACACAAACTCCACTCACATAAAGATGAGATTATTTTGCTATATCCCTATTTTTGGACAACTGATATTGTTTGCAAGCACACTGCAATAAATATAACAGATAAATATTATTTATGAACCCCATGGCCCTGAAACTTAACATACAGACCCAGACAACTGCTAAGAAAGCAAAAATACCAATGCTGCAAAAGTAACTGAAAGTTTCTGGAGTCTGGCTTTCTTGGAAAGGTGGACTGGATGGGAGTCTATACAAGTACTCATAGACACGTGTACAGAGAAAAAGCAGAGTCAAGATTTTTTTTAATCTTTCACAGCAAGCTAGTTCTTTACACTACTAAAGATTCCTCTTCACAACTGGAATCAAGTTCTTATTTCCTTATGATAACACGATACCTATGCATACTGGCTCATTCATATTTACTTAAGTCTCTGCTTCAATAATCTTGTATTAACTACAGATCCTACTGAGTTTGCCCTCTCTGCCTTGCTAAAGCATACTGATTTCCTCATGGAATGAGAATGTGGTTTCAGAGAAAGTTTTGGCTTCCTTTTCCAAGGTACCAGCCCCTGAATGGAGTCCACAGATGTTACAACCACTGAACAAATTCAAAAGTAATTCTGGTCACGTCAAATAACTAAGATATTTTGTGTTATTTCCATATGGAAAATACACGTGAAACATCAGTGCCTTGTATTGGAATAATTTCAGCATACTTCAGGTAAATCTGATTCATCTATAGAAAATCTATAAACATTAAGAGAAATCACACAATGCTATGACTAATTGTTTTGAACAATTGTAAGTGAAAAGGAGAACTTATATATTTGTCCCTATGGAAGAAAGAGTAGAAATAGGAACAGTGGAAACATTTTGTTTCATTTTGTTTTCGCTTGCAATAAGATGTGCAGATTTTTTCATCAAAATACTGTATTTCAGTTCACACTGTCTTTAAAATGAAGCACTGCTGATAAGTTTTGTTTAAAAAATGGAGTGCATATTTAATTTAAAATTTATTTCCCAATAAGAGTATAAAATATATCATCGATCTCAAAATTATTACGGAATATATTGCTTTAGTGGACTTGTATGGACTTTGATTAAAATACTGGCTAAAAGTATATCTTCTTGTTTTTCTAAAGCTTCACTCAAGAGCCCTCTCTTCACAAAACCAAATATTTAATCATGCTAAGTGCTTAACAGTGAAAAATTACGTGGGCGTTGAATGGGGTTCATATTGTAGCAATTCATTTTTTCTCCAATTTCTGTTTCAACCAGATGGAAACTTTTGGTGATTCCCCTCATAAACAGGGGATTTACTTATAACTGTTATTTGCAAACTCTTTATAAGGTAACTAAAAGCCTGAAAAGCTTAGCACTGTAACATATACAGTTTCTAACAAGGTAGCAAAAGAGAGTTTGAAGAAAACACATTAGAGAATAAACACCTACTCTCTTCTAATAACTATCTTTGCAAACACAAAGTAGCAGATCTGCAGGAAAATCATGTTAACATTGAAACAAACCAAAATGGGTTGTATTAACCTTCTAAAGGAAGGCTACTAGTAGAATTCCTCAAAAAACAATCTTATAACTACTTTTGTCTAATGTTTTAATCAGTGATGAACTGGCATAAAAGAAGGTTTACACTGTGGATATCTGATGATGATACAAAGGTGGGAACACTACCATGCAGGAAGATGAAAATATAACATAGGAAAACTTGGATAACCGTGAAATGGGATGACATTTCAAAGCATGAAGTACAAGAACATGTACCTAGAGCAATAAAAATCTCACAACCCATATGTGCTATAGACTGGAAACTCATCAGTTGGAAAGAAAACAAAGAAAGAGAAGGACCTGGGGGCATTGTTTGGTCATGGATGATTGTGGCCCATCAATGTGATGCAGTCATGAAACAGACATTTGTGATCCCAGGACACGCTAACTAAGGTGCTTCCTGGACAGACTGGTTAAACACCATTGAGCAAGGCACAGCTGAAATCGCTCCTGGAATACTGTGACAGTCCTGGCCATCCTTATTTTAAAAGGATGCATAAACTTCACAGAAGGGCTACTGGAGTGGAGTTAAGAAAGGAGTGTCTTATGTGAGAGGATCTTAGTGAAGCTAGCTGTTTCAGGCACACCAAAATGAAAGTGAAAAAAGAGACCGTTTCCACAAAAACACTGAGAAGATAAGTGTGAGGGAGGGGGAAAACCTATTTAAGCCAAGGTGATATAAGTACCAGAACAAATGAGTATAACCTGTCCATGAACAGACACGTGATGAAAATAAGCGGACAGATTTTAACCAGCAGAACAATGAGACTCTCAGATAGTCACACTACCAGGGCAGGGAGGACAAAACACTTGTCTAAATTTAGGATGGTCCTTGTTTAGTTTATGAATAGGTTTACACGATGCGGTTGCTTGCAATTGCCACGACTAGGCTTGATGACTCAGGAATTTCCCCAGTCCAGGCCAAAGATGTACAGCATCTTTCAAACCTGCTTCAAAGAAAGCAGCAAAACTAAGGACTCAAATGTGAGGATGAAGTGTTTAGAAAGAAAGTCTCTGGCCCAAACCAAAGGCAGTGGTTCCAAAGCAAGGAACTATGAATACGGAAGACAACTGAGCACTCTTTCCCTGTTCTCATATGCAAGATGCTCCTAGCTATTAAGATGCTTCAAGCACAAGTATACAATTTTATCTCTCAATCAATTTGGAAAGGAAAAACATCTGTTCTAAAATGAAAATAATTTCTTCTTTTCAGCCCAACTTCTATTTTATGGGTAGATCTCGAAAATCTGAGGGTTAACATGGTCTTTAAAAGGTGCAGAGCTCCCTTTCACATGACAATAAAGTGTCTCACATTTATGGCTATGACTGATTCCATAAAAATTCAGTCAATACAATCTTGATACTGAATAGCCCCAACCCAGTCAAAATGAACACCAACTAATAATGCACTGTTTTTATAAGAAAATCTAAAATACCAAAAAATACCTTTGATAGAAAGAACACCACCCACAGTGGGGATCCTTTGCAGATAAGCATTCTTGCTCAGAAACATATCTATCACAATTTGCAACTGGTATTCTTCTCACCTAAAACCAAAGAATGCAAAACCACACTGAATTAAAATAGTCTCCATAAAGAGGGAAATTGAGGGTTACCATTAAAAATCTGACAGCAACCACGCACGATCCCTTCAGGAAAGTTTCCTTATGGACACCCCTCTGCCAGAAGACCTTTGGATAGAAATATGCAGCCTAATTTACACACGCTGTATTTTGCCATCAGATGATGAAACTCCTCTGACAATGACAAGGCCAGCATGGACAGAATAATGCAGGAAAGCCTAATTAGCAAAGTAAATTATAGATAACAATAGAAAGGAGGTATATTTTAAAAATAATGTTCTGCTTAGCAGAACATCATTTTCTTCTCATCAGAACTGAGATTTTTAAATGACTGATGGAGGTTCATCCAAAAATGCATGCGCGAACCAAAATGCATCTGTGTTTGCATCACCATGTCAGCTAACTGCATGTGCACACTAGAACAAACACATGCAACTACTTAGCATGCATGAAAATGCCATTTCAGTAAGTCAATGTAGGTAATTGTGTCTATATTGTATGTAGCTATACTTGTACATTCAGCTTGAATATCCTAGCCAGCCATTTTCAGAAAAGGAAAAGAAAAAGAAAAAGAGAAAGCTGATTACAAATACTGAATACAAATACAAATATTATCATTATTATTATTATTAAAAATATTAATTAATAATGTTAGTAAAAAAAATATTCCTGATTCAAACAATTTTTTTTACAAATTAGAAAGAACTGAAAGTTCCTATATTTTGTGAACAGAAACCAGGATACATGGCTTTCTGCAGAACTATATTTACTGTTTTTTACAGCCGTAACTTGTAAAATACCATTTACCTGACGGTGTGTGAGATAATCAGTTCAGAAATCAGCCAACATCATAGACTACTAGCAAGCTAAAAAAGACAGCGTAGAAACCTTATTTAAGCTCCAAGAGATGATCAGAGAGAGGCATTTATTCCTAAAAGCTGTTGTTCCTCTATAACAACTTGCTCTTTTATCAAAGCTAAAGAAAATTCATGCTTTTACTTTGAATATCTACGTATACCTTTGACTGAAATTTATGGATTCTTCTGGATTTATGATAGATGGTTTATATCAGTTGGGAGTTCTTCTAACAACTTACCCACTCTCTCTCTGACGGCAGGCTAAAATGCTGTGTTGGCGGCTGGAAAAGTGATTTTATTGTAAATGAAGGTAATCAAGTGCTGGGTGAAATCCTGTCCAGGTAAGATGGACAGCCAGCCTTCATGTTTTCACTGCCATGTTCCCTGCTGCTGGCAAGACAAAGGAATTTGCTGAGCTGATGCTCAGCAGCCGCTGCAGGATGTGCTGCAACTACTGCACTGGCTCCTGGGAGCCGCTCACTGTTTGAGATGCAGCGTTCGCTCGCATGCAGTAGCTCCCAGTGATTGCTGAACTCCTTGGCCTCACTATGCATACACATTAATCACTTCTGATTGTGTTTTGTTTTGCTGTGCCTAACTGAAGACGATGAGACTTTTACCACTGATTTCAGCAGAACTGAGACTTCAAAGCCATCTCTCAAATTAAGAGATTTCTCCCCATTAGAAACTCCATAACTGACTAGCAGATCCTGGCCTACCAATACCTGGATTGCTAATTCAGAACTCCGTCTCCAAAGAGTCTGCAAGTTTTGTTTGCTAACTCCAAGCTTGATTCTGCACAATGCCTCCAGGAAAAAGAAGAACAAAGACTCTCTCGACCGAATGACATAAAATAAGCATGGGATTAAGGGTGTAGCAACAGTGGGCAGCAGTTGTAGCAACAATGGGCAGCACCATGACAGTGGAGGCTCTTTGGAGCTTTGCAGAAGTGCAGCCCAAACTTAGACAACATAACCAGGTATTAGATGTAAAGTTGATAACTGCTGTTTGGACATTTAAGGTCTAACTCTGACCCAAACTGATGCTTCACTTATAAAGTAGCAGAAATCCTTAAAGCAGTAGTTTACTTGAATTTATTATTTTATTTAATATTGTGCTTACCTTATTGTCAGAGGAGAGATAGATGTAGTTGTTATCTACTGGATCAAGTCGAAGTTTGTGGAAAATGGACGTCTCTTCCTTAATTTCATACAAAACCTCTGGGCAATTAGATTCCATATTCTCATTAAGAATAGCCTAAAACACACAGAATTAAGCTATTCACAAGTCCTTTTATTGACCAGTCAGCATTTTAAACAAAAGCCTGATTTCAGCTACATCAGAGCTTCTGAGCTCATTTACTTGTTCAATTCACCTACTGCACTGGCTCTCTCACTGCAGAAAGACGGAAGAAAAGACCACTAGAACAGAATTTCAACAAAATCCATGACAGACACATTTTGCACTGAATCTGGCACTAGTTTAGAGTATGTAACATTCCTCCCACCAAGTATATTCGTGATTGACGCAGAAACTGAATGTGGAAGAGACACCTGTATCCCAAAGTCATAATGTGTTAAGTACTCCTATGAATGGAGAAGAAAGTATTAGCATTCAGAAGACAAATTAACATCCAGACACCCATAGCATAAAAATGAACCTACGCAACTGACTGACAACAGTCTTCAGGACAGAAGTTTCTTTGTGGCTTCTGTGAGTATACGTCTGAGATGGTATTTCTTTTTCTTACCTTGCCCAACTCTACAGTTTTCCACCACCCTTCTCACAGAATTCAAGAAAACCAGAGACCACAGAAACTTTATTCTGCAATTTAATAAGCACACCAACATTGAAATAAATGAGGATTTCCATAAACATGACAAAACAAAGGATATACGTTCATGGTCTCCACCGTGTTAAGGAGACACGGAAGACTATAATTTCATTTTTCATTATGAAAAACATAGTGAAATCAAACGGGCAAAAGCTTTTCAAGCTCTCTACTATATTCCTCTCCAACTGCCTGCTTAATAAAAACAAAAAATGAGAGTCACCCTTCGCAGTGTAGACAGGAAATGCACATTCTTGCAAAACCCCAAAAAAAATTAAAGTATAAAAGACATTTGACTGGATGGTTGAAAAGTCTGAGAAGGAGATAAGATGACTTTCACTTCCAGGTGATCGATTTAAGCTAGTGTAGGTCAACTATTCAGAAGCTAAGGCAAAATGAATCTTGGCTTTTCTCTCTAACGGACAGCTATTCACATCACACAAATAGGCTAACAAACAAATAAATATGCTTCCAAAATCTAACAATATTTAACATTTCTCCTGGAAAATCAAAGCAAGGAAGGAAACAAAAGACAGAGTAACTGAGAACTCCACACCCCATAAATTGATACTGTGGACATTAGCAGTTTAATGAAATGTTTCCATGAATTTTAAGCAGGGTACATAATTGCTTTTGAAAGTTATCTTGCTCTCCAAGTAATAATACTGCAGTTACTTCACAAACAAACGAAAAAGAAATAGAGATTCGGGGGATTATATCTGTTTATGATACAGTGCCTAAACCAGAAAACGTTTACCCACTTGAACACAGCAGCAGCTGATGGAGGAGGGAAGAACTGCCACACTCAGCTTACCTTCAGTAACTGTCCATCATCTGTTCCCAAAAACAAAACTATCTGATTCAAAACAACTGTGCCATAAACAGCCACTAATCCAGAGTGAATCAAGGTAGGTAATTTCTTGATTGATCGTGCGTCCTGAAAATCAGATATAAGAGAAAGCTATTACAAAATCATTCACCCATAATGCAAAAGGTTAAGAAAAAGAAGAATCCCTGGAAAGATTCTCAGAGAGCTGAACTTTAGACAACACTTTGGGTACTATTTTAATTCTTACACGATTTCAGAGCAACATACCCTTGTAAATGGTACATGAATCTACTTATTTTTTATACACGGCAACTAGTCATACCTGTAACAAAGATTACATCAACTGCGGCTAAATCACTGCCCACAGTGAGACACAGACTTGGCCTAACAGCAGCAAGTTACTTTGCAACAGAATTTCTCTTTTTTGGAACATAATGCCCTGGGCTTATTCTGAATTGCCAGTTCTTCTCAATGAAGGCGTGCTTTGCCATCACCTGACTGCAATTATCATGAAGACTACAAAATACAGTCAGCAACCACTTTTAGAGGCATGTAAATATTCTAGAGAACGGAGGCACTTCAAACAAACAGAATTTTTTGTGTGCATATGTGTGTCAGAAAATGCAGAGCTTCATGCTCCCCTTTCTGGTTTCCTGCTTTACACTTAAGGAAGTTGAGACTTGCGTATTACATAAATACAAAAATGAGATAAAGCAGCATAAAGTTCATGTCAGGAAGAACACAAATGTACCTGTGTGAACTTTAAAATCAACATGTTACCTACAATTCTCTGTCCAAGCCGGAGGAAGTTAAGTGACAAACACATGTAAGCAGCTCATGAACGAAAACATCATGCAGGAAATCCCTGTATCTTGTGGAAGAGAAAACCAAAACAAATAACCCTGACTGTAGTGCTGAAAGGAAGCCTTGATGTATGAGAATAAGGTCATTGACCAGGTGAGAGATGGTCTCTGCCCCAAACTCCCTACCAGCCCAGATATCTCCCTAGCAAGCAGTATCTCAGTTTTGCAGTCCTGTAATTGCTTTAAGTCAATCTCCGTGGCAGATACTCCGAAAGCGTAATCCCACCTGCTCTCCAAATAGGTCCAACCACAGCCAAGCTTGACCTCCCCTTCCCCTCTATTAGTATAATGCTTTCCAGTGAGCCTAGTTAAGGAAATGGTGTGTCTAGAAAATGGTCTGTAAATCCATCTACCGACCTAAATTTTCATTTAAGTCATTCTCCTCATCACATGAACATGTGGCTGCACGGACACCAGTGCTGGCACAAAGGAGCGGCAGATATGGAGGGTTGGGGGAAAGAGCTCAAGTAGGACCAGGTCCTTGGGAACAAGCCCAGTAGGTCAGCTTACAAAGCCCAGAATCTCAGCCTCAAGGACGGATTCCTAAACGTACAGGAACCCTCTGAGTGCAAGCACCTATTTCTCTTTGATGCACAAGAAAAAGTGTGAGAACAGACCATCAAAACTGACCTTTTGCAGCAAGGTGAAGGCATTTCTCAAAGTTATGAAGCAAACCCTAAAACAGTAACAGCCGAATTCAACTCACTTGCATGCTAGGATGCTGGCTTAACCCCAAAGAATCTTTCCATATAGAAATAATTTTTTTCTAAACTGCAATCCTAAGTCAATTAAAATCTTTTTCAGTCATCTGAATTATTTTAATTAGCTTGCAAGAACAGCCACTTGGTGTAAAAGAAGACTTGATTAACTTTCATATTTAAAGATAATTTTTTTTTCTTGCAGGAGGAAGAAGACACAGGAACTGTCATGCACTGGCACAGGACTTCAGTAAAACCCACTTAGGCATGCAACTCCAGTACCACAGAGGTCTGCTTTAGATATGGGCAAGGAAAAAGTGATTACAAGCATTTTAAGGTGGAAAAAGTTAACTCACTTTTTTATTAGATCAGAGGGTAACAAAACTCCAGCACTGGTGCACACAATGAGCCTTCACCCAAGCTAAGGAGTGAGGAGGTGAAGCTTCCAGGCTTTGATTTCCACCAGAATTAGGATTTTTTTTCTTTTTTCATTTTTCTGCAGTACACCATATAGTAGTGTAAGGAAAACAAACCACCTCGCAGACTCTGTACAATAAAACCAAAGAAGAGGGGAGGACTGACCCAGTCTCCGGAAAGCTTTGCTGCCAGATTTTATTTTGACCCACATACTAGTAAAATAACTAGTGTCATATCAGTGCATCCTCCTCATCTGACTGAAGAACCAATACTGACAAGTGTGGAAGCCTCCTCCCCTCACTCTGCTTGCTAGAGGGAGGGTCAATGCGACACTGAGCTAATACAGATAAGAAGAGGGAGAAATTAGACGGTGGGCAGTCACAACAAAAATTGCCTTCTCTCTTTTGCAATGTATTTCTCCAGCTTGCCCATTCCCTCCAGGGTGCAGCTGCTGCTTTCACCCTTCTGTCATCCCCTTTCCATGTGCATTTATTTTTTTAACAAGCCCTTTTACCTCTTCCACTGTGACTAATGGGTTACAGCACTGTAGGGCCTTCCCAAGCTTTTTCTTTCACAGCTAAATCCATCCTTAAAATGCATTTACAGTCTAAACTTCCTTTATACTTCAAGAGTCACTCATCTCCACGATCATCTGTCTATCCTGTAACATTTTCAGTTCCATACAAAAACAAGAAAAGCAAAAGAAAAGACAATATTGCTCTAGAAGGCTGTTCTTTTTTTAATTCTTCAGTTCTACCCTCTGTTCTATTCTATAGTCCCCTAAAATCTTCACGTGCACAAATAAGCCTAGAGGTGTCCTGAATTAACTTACGTTTTGCTTTTAAGTTCACCTCCCTATGCTGTTTGGTTATTGGGATGAAAGGTATTTATACTCATTTTCTATTTTGCATCTCATTTTCAGATTTATCTCCACACGATTCCAGCTGCAGCAACCATATTCACACTTCTACTTTCTGTCTTGATTTCCCCCTGATTATTTTACATTGCATGGCTCAGGGGGAAGGGCAGCATTTTTAGCTCACGCAGCACTCAACATATTGCAGCTGGCCAAAAAGTTTAAATAAAGGGTTTGAGCATCAGAGTGAATGAACAGATGCAGCTATACAAAAGAACACAAGACTTGTGAGCAGTGTATAGCAATAGTCAACACTGGAACAATACATAGATGTTTTTCCTGGAGGGAAAAAACTTCTGGATCCTCATTCTTCTTTCTTAATTTCACCACCCTTCAACCTCCTGCATCAATTTTTATTATATCACAGGGTAACAAACTTAAATATTGCTGCATGCAGCGAGACTTTATTAGGGCTGAGGAATGAGGAGATGAACTGTTCCAAAATGTTATTTACATTAGGTTTTTTAATTTGTGTACTGCATAGCAATGCTAGGAGGACAAACCACACCAGGTAAGCAGACTGTAAAAAATCGAAGGAAGGAAGCAGGAAATGAGAGGGTCTTCACAGAGACCTTGCAGAGGCAAGGCAGGAGGGACAGATACAGGCTATGTTTGAGCAAGAGGTTTATAGAGACTCCTGAGATGGGGGAGGTTAGAAATTTGGGACTTCTTGCAGTAGCAGAGACACTCCTTCTCTGCCCTCAGGTCTGAGTTTACAGAATTGATAAAGTGTCCTAATAACCAATAAGGGAGAACAAGCTCCACTAAGGAAGGCTTTGAAGCCAACTGAGCTTGAACAGAGTATTGGCAGAAAGCAAGAGGAAGTGGTGGGTGACCGTGGTTGGGAGATTCCCTCCTGTGAAGGATGAAGGCACACAACTGCTAAACCATCATGCTGTTACAACAGTACAACGGTTTTCTTTTTTTTTTTTTTAGGGGCCCCTATCCATTACATGACAGAGAGACTGCAAATGATTTTCCATCCCTTGGACCACTACCCATTGTTGCACACCCACATGGACACCAAAGGCATTGCCTAGTGCAGATCGGGACTGGAGGCAAAGTGAAAGAGATGGAAAGCCAGGCTTTGTTAATCCTATGGGGACAGTGAAAGTGATGCTCTTCTGGATTTGCTTCTCACAAACAAGTGAGAACTGACCGGGGATGTGACAATCAATGGCAGCCTTCACTGTAGTAGTTATAAAATAACTGAGCTCAGGATTCTGGGGGCAAGTAAGGAAAGAACGTCAGAGTACAAAGCCAGAGACTAGGCTTCAGCTTGTTCAGGGAACTGGTTAGTTGGATCCCTCAAGAGGTCTGAAGGGAAATGGAGCTCGGGAAAGCTAGTAGGGCTTTCAGGACATCCTCCTCCAAGCACAAAACTCAGGAAAACAAGCAGACACATCAGAAGATGGCCCCTAGCTAAGCAGGGAAGTCACGACTGAACGACAATGCAGAAAAACAGTACAGAGGAGGTGGAAGCAGGAACAAGCAACTAAGGAGAAACTGCCTGGACATGTAGGGACAGTGTTAGGAAAGCCTAAGCTCACCTGCTGTTGAAACTAGCCACAAGAAAAGCTTCTACTACCACATGAGCAATAAAGGAATAAACAATGAAAATGTGGGTCAGGTGCTGAATAGGTCAGGTGATTTACTGCCAGTGGATGCAGATAAGGCTCTGACTTAACCAGCAAGGTCTTGTCATCCTTTGTACCTACAGAGTACAAGGAGGAGAGAAACTACCAGTACTGGAAGAGGATTAAGCCAGGGATCTCTTAAGAAATCTCAGCTTACAGGAGTCCCGGGGGAACCAGATGGAATCCGTAGGAAGATGCTGAGAGACTGTCTGATGACACTGCGAGGCCATTCTTTCATATTTCAAAAGTTGGGGAGATCAGGAGAAGTCTCCAACAACTGAATAAAGGCAAATTCTGCTCCCATCTTCAAAAAAAGTCAAGAAGGATGACCTGAGGAACTACACATTGGTCAGTCTCACTTTTTCCCTGGGATAATCATGGAGCAAATCCTCTTGGAAGCCATTTCTAGTGCATTTCTAGGCACAAGAAGAAGAAAGTGACTGGGAAGAGCCATCATGGATTCATCAAGGATAAATCATGCCTGACCAACCTGATTGCCTTCTGTGATGAAATGATGAGACCCTCAGTACAGCACTGATCTTGATAAATGGGAATGAGTTCAGCAGCGGGCCACTGCGATGATAAGAGCCTGGAGCACCTGCCCTATGAGGAGAGGCTGAGGGAACTGGGCTGGGTCAGCCTACAGACGAGATAATTTCAGAGGGACCAGAGAAACAGAGCCAGGCTCTTGACTGAGGTGTATGCAGGACAACAAGAGACAATGACACAAACTGAAACAGGGGAGGTTTCTAGTGGATAGAAGATTTAAAAAAAACATCACTATGAGGACAATTAAGCAGAACCAGTTGTCCAGAGATATTGCGCAGTCTGCATCCCTGGAGGTTTCAAGACCTGACAGGACAGAGCCCAGAGCAACCTTGTTTAATCTCAGAGCTGACCCTGCTGTGAGCAGGGGGCTGGACTGGAGACCTCCTCTGAGGTTCCTTCCAACCTGAATGATTCTGTGATTCCAGGGAAGTGAATCCTCTGTTCAAGAGCCCCCAAGCTCCCAAACGTTTCCGCTAAGAACACCCAGTGAAGCCAGATGAGTAAAAGGAACTCTCCTTCTTATTGACAATGTGAGAGTTTACGAGTCCTCTATGGCTTACTTCCCACACTAAACAGGGATGAACTGAAAATTCATTGTAACCAGACAGAAATATCCACTCTAGAAATGTTAACTCTAGAAACCTGTCAAACATCACATGAAATACTAGCAGTCTGGTAATACACAGAAGATGACTTTACTACCAGAAAATTAATTACAGGATCAATTTTGATACCAAATGATATTTAGAAGTCTGTAATTCTTTCCTTAAATAAAAGGCCATGAATCATTTTGGAATTAGTTACCACACAAATTCAAATGTCATTCCTGCAAATTAATGGCCATGATTAAACTGATGTGACTCTGTTGACTTCAAAATCTAATTTCAGTAGTGCTTATACCAGCTAGGATTTGTCCTAGGATTCCAAATTATGCTAGATAAATTAAGGGGCATATACCAACCCACATATTTATCACCCACTGAAAAACGCAAAAATTCAAAGAACAGACTGTTACATATCTTTACTTGCATTAAATACCAGATGAAAATCCAAGCAAGATAGCTTAGCATTCAGTAGCTATCACAGCTACTTAGCCTTTGCACATCATAAAATAAATACCTCAATATAAACTACATCAACTTCTCTCTGTCTTACAGGTATACGCCTAACATATTTTTGGATTTTCTCCATGAAAAACTGTAGAATCCTTTTCTTCCCATGCAACATTTTTTAATGGCAAATCTCATTTTCAGATCTGTCATTGTGGTTAGGTAACATCCTACAACTCTCTCTTGTTGATGTTTTCTAATTTGGGCGGTTCTTCAACTCTCTGCGTGGCTGTGACCCACAAGATCCTGGGATCTCCGGGAGAGATCTGAGACTCTAGTAGCTCCTGTTCAGCCACAGAACAACAGAAGGAAAGGCCTTCTTAAAGCTCACTAGCTACTGGAACAAGTTTGTGACAAATTCCAACATTCCTCCTATGTACTGGCTACAGAGCTTCGATTTCCTAATTGTGATCCACCAAAAATGTTTGTTAGTGTTCAGTCAGGTTTCTGAAAAGAAAAGGAGAATGAGATTTGGCAAACTCACAGATATTAACTACGGAAATTGTGAAGAAGATGTGCTTTCGTACATGCAGGTTATGCTAGCGAGTCCATTAACGCATACACCTCGACAGCGTGTATACGCAGATATAATCCAAACTAAGAGACACGTGGATCAGAATAAAACAATCTGAACGTAAAACTGCAAAATGTTTTCAGAGTAGTTTCATCCAAGACACTACTTGCCTCTTGCTAGTTAGAGATCATGTTTCTGGGAATCCAATATCATACATGTCCAGAATAAACACATACAACTAGGACAAAATGCTTTGTGCACACTACCGCACAAAACAAAACCAGAATTAGCTAGTTCTCATAAAAAGGAATTCCCCAGAATTTGCAGCAGTCACTTAATTTTTGATAAAGTTGGTAAGCGAGGATCTTAAAAATTACTAATTTTGAATGACAGACTCAAATCCATCATTAAAACATAATGCAAACGTCAACTTTGGCCTAAGTAGCAATGCACGGCTAAAGAGATTACACGCCTACAATGAGATCCTACAGGATGCGGAGCAATTTGGTTCCAATCCAGTGAAGTACTCAAGTTCATGCCTAACTTCAAATGCATGGGCAGTTCCCTTGCCGATGATGGAACTACTTATATGCCCAATGTTAAATATGCCCTTAAGTGCTTTACTGGGTTAGGGCCAGAAAGCTCAGTACCTTACAGGAACGAGTTCAGAGTAGAACATGCAGCAGTAGTATAGCAGGGAATTCAGGACCACAAATACCTCAGGCTAAGTCCCTCTTGCAGCGTACTATTGAAAAGCACGGTGCCAACACAGCGCATATACAAGCAGCTGTGTGAGTGCAGACAGGTAAGAGTATGTCTTGCCTAAAGGTAACCAGAATAATGACAGAAATCTAAAGAATGACAAGATCAAAAGGAAAACAAACTGACACTACTCCCTAATGTATAGTCTTAACTATAAATTGCATTCCTGTAGTGAAAAAATTTGATTTTCCATTCCTACATAAACTGACAGTCCGTGGCCATGATCCGTGTACCTCATCACATCACACCAGAGCTCCAGAATTCAACCATACCCAGCAAAGAAGACTAAGACCCGCAACACATGGCATCTGCAGTGCAAAAGTCAGGCTGACATTCAGCATGGTCCACCCACCACAAACACCGTACAGATCTTGCACTCCCGGCAATCACAATGCTGCAACACATTCATTTCCTCAGTACCAACACCGCCTTTAAAAGACTGGGCTTTAAGGCACATGTTAAGTACTGTTGCTTGCTGCCATTCCTACACATTGTACTGCAACGTACCCGCGACGGCTCTGTGCTACCAGGCACTCCTTTCTGGCCAGAGCCACTGCTAGCTATAGCACACACTTCTCCCACACGCTGCGCACCATCTTCCTGCCAGTTCTGAAGCCCGCACACGCTTCTGAGCCCAAGAGCACGTTCCACATTTGCAGGGATTCCCATGATTTGGTGAGAGACAGTAGAAGGATCTGGACTAAAACAACCCAGAAGCAGCAGCATATGGGCCTGTCATCTCCAAACCTACTCTGCAATAGACTAGCCTAACCTTCTGTAGTATAAAAAACATATTAAAGCTGAACTACATGCATTTATTTCTATGTTTATACATCATAAGCACATATAATTAGCTTAAAAAGGGAGCATAATTAGACATGTAATGTTACAGGTCATATTACTACACAACACCCAGATGTCCTGCTATCTCACAAAATATTAAAATACCACTTTCCTGTCGGTGGTAAACTGTATTTATTGTTGTGCCAAAATATCACGATTAATAACATCGCCATACTTAGGGACATAATGTTAAGCAAACAATCTTTCTAATAATTTTTGAAGTTGGGATTCTTCAGCATTGTACCCAAATATAATCTACATTTCCAGGAGGGACAAGCCTGCTGGGACATGAAAGTAACTTTGGAGTCACGGCAGTCTGATGTGAATCAGATCGATCCTTAAACAAGTGGATTGTTGATTTTTCATATTCAGGTAATGGGAGGCAATGGGGACGGGGGATTGAGAAGAACACCAGTCAGACAGAAATACCCGCCTGACCTTACCTGCATTATGTTACCCTATGAAATCCATGAGACTTTTCTGGAGTTTCTAGTGTGGGGCTTTGGAAAGTGTTTATAAAGGATCTGCTGCCCGGAGAGGCTTCCTTTTTTTTTTCTTTTGCTTTGCAGGCTCAAAAGGCACCTCGCAAAGAAACCCCATGAGTAATTAGGAATAAGGAATACAAATTAAAGATCCAACTAGCAAATAGACTTCAAATTCATTCAGCAAGTTTGCCTTGCGAGAGCACAGAAATCACGCAGTAAGCTATAAACTGGCACTGGAAATCAAAGGATTGGCTCCAGCTCTGTGGCGAGAGTTTCACTATTTACTTCAGCACAGTTGTTTCACCCACATATGGGGTTCTCATTTGTAACTACATCCTCTAACACTGGCAATAGTCTCTCAACTCAGCAGGCAGACGGGCAGACTGAATCACACGATCCCTCCAGTAGTCTGCATTTGGAAGAATCTCAGCACTGCACTCTGCTACAGGATGGATTTGGGAAGCCAAGGAACGACAGTAAATCTACTGCACTTCTTTCAAGAATTTTCCAACAAACTCCCATCATAACACAGCAAGGATTCAGGGGTTAAGCTGCAAAGTCCCTGGATGGTGGGGGAGCTGCAGGAGGCCAGGGCTTGCTTTATGATGGCTTGCTTGATCCCCTACAGTTGGCCCTGATACCTTTCAGCATTGCTCCTTTTGCCACAGCTCTGAAAAGACTTCTAAGTGTGACTTAAAAGCACGGAAGGGCCTTACAAAAGCACCTTCTTCTCCTGAATTACATTTTTAGCTTCTTGAATTTCGTTTTTAGTTCATTTCTTTACTAGCTACCGAGGCCACAGCAAAGCTGGTAGCTTTGCCCACCCTGTCCTCCATGTGCACAGCTCACCCTCAAAAGGAGGAAGGAGCTGAAGAGAGAGTGTTAGAGAAGTAGGTGACCAGGGGATCTCCATGGGATACCACTGCCTGTGAAAACGTAACCACTGCAACAACAAAGACATATCGCCTATTGCCGTCTGCTGAGCGTACAGTTTTGGGGGGGGGGGGTAGGGTGGCTGTGAGCCCTCTCAAGAAAGGCCAATCCTGGGAGGCTTGGGAAAGTCCTACCACCGAACTAGCAACCATAAATAACTAGTGAGCAATGTGGATAATAACGCACACAGCCCAGTGCACAGGAGTCAATTTGATGGGCTTTTTTTAATTTCTGATGTAGCTGCAACGACATGAGATGTGAATGCACAGAATAAGGTAGGAGATGCTTTATCTAGGCTGTACAGAAAATACAATGAAGTACGACTAATCCTTGTCAGAAAAGGGTGCATTGAGTGAGGAGCCTGAGACTCAGGCCTGACCCGGGACGCCCTCAGAGATGTCCTTCCCAAAACGTAGGTGGGAAGGACACTCCAGCATCTGGTAAAGGATCAGCTTTTTAGAAATCTTTAAGGTTGATGGAGCCAGGGCTGATGCACAAAGCCTGGCGCGGCTCTGAAGTTCCCTGTGAACTTCACGTGCCATCAGGTCAGGGACACCCCACCAGTCATGCACAGTGACACCAGCCACAACAACAACAGTGTCAACAACAGCGTGCAGGACGAAAGCTTAGCAAAACGATGCCTAGACTTACACAGCTGTTCCCGGTTATGCTGAAGTGCGTGAATGCACAGGCTTGCTCCTTCATCTCCTCCATCCCAAAGATGCAGACGGCAGTGTCGTTCCAGGCCTTTTCGTTCAAGGCCTCGGGGTCGCGGCTGCGGCGGAAAACACCCACCCACCAGCCCCACTTGCCCTGGCTGACAAGGCTGGAGGAAACGATGAGGTTCCTGCAACCACACTCCAAATACACGTGCCCTTTCAAAGAAAGGCCACCCTCTGAGGGGCGCAGCTGGTGCAGGACAGCCATGCTGGGTGGCTCCGTGTTGTTGGCCTGCCTGGCCTTTAACGTGTAGTAGGGAAAGAAGAAGTGATCCCCCCACTGGAGAGCGTCGACGAAGTGCAAAGGCTCCTTCTTGCGCTTGATGATGCCCAGCTCCTCCTTGGACACCAGGTCAACCACGCTGCGCACCGTGATGACAGTCGCTTCATCCGACTGGGAGGGCTCACAGTCCAGACGGTTCCTGTAGGGGCGAGCCGAGTAGGTGGCCGCCACAGCCAGGTACCAGGTGTCGGCCAGCTGGAAGATGACGCCAGCGGTGGAACCGTCGGGCAGGCAGCTGACCACCTCGCTGCGGTTCAGGCGCTGCCGGTAGCTCGGCTGCTCCCACACCTCGCAGGTGCCGGCCTTCTCGGTCCAGCCAGCCAGCACGACGCCCACCCCGCCGGCCTCCTCGTAGGGCAGCAGCAGGTTGCTGCGCACGCCGGGGGGCTCCCCGCAGCCCTGCTCCGCCGTCGCCGGCACCACACGGCGTCGGAGCCGCAGCTCGGGCCACAGCTCATAGAGGCAGCTGCCGCCCGCCACCAGCACGCCGCGGCCGCTCACCTCGATGTTGTCGATGCGGGCCCCCGGCAGCTCGAAGCTCTGGGGGCCGCCGGCGCCCGCCAGCGCCGCCAGCAGGGGCAGCGCCCAGCTGAGGGCGGGCGGCGGCGCCGCCATGGGCGCGGGCTCGGCTCGGCGCCGCGGGGCGCCTCAGGCGGCGGCGGCGGGCGGCGGGCGCTGCTGCGCCATGCTGCGCGGAGGGGCCGGGCGCGCTGCCTCTGCCGCCGCCGCTTCTCCCTCCGCCGCGGCCGGGCGGCGAGTTCCTCTTTCGGGGCGGGGAGGAGGAGGAGGAGGGAGGAGAAGGAGGGGGTTGCCTGTACGAGAGAGGTGGGCCGGGCTCCTCCGGGAGGGCTGCCGAGCCACCTCTCCGCCGTGCGCCGCCGCTCCCCCTCCGCCCCCCGGCCCCGCCGGCCCGCCTCGCCGCGGACGGGGGGCGGCGGCGGCGGCGGCGCAGGAGCCCACCTTGGCCGCTGGGGCTGGGGCTGGGAGCGGCCCCTTCGCCGCGGCGTGGCGGGACGCGGAGGGGGGTCGAGAGCCGCCTCGCTTCAGGCGGGCCACCTCGCCTGGCCGCCGGCTGGGGCAGCCGCGCCCTCCGCGCCTCCCCCGGTGGCGCCCCCAGCGCCCCGTCCCTCACGGGGTCCCCTCCGGGGCAGGGCGGCCCCAGCGCACCCCGCTTTGCTTCGGTCCCTGCCCGGCTGAAGGCTCCCTGCGGCCAGCGGTGCGGGCAGCGGGCCGGGGGTCAGGACGCTGAGCGGGGGGCGGGCCCCGGCGCCCCTCCGCTGGTGGGCGCGGGGGTGCGGGCGCAGAATCAGGCTCTGCCGGGCAGCGGCAGCCCCCCTCTGCACACTTGGAAACCCGGCTTATACCCGTTAAAATACACTCCATAACCGTCCTGCTGCACAGCACCCCCGCAGCTCAGTCGATCGCTGGCACCCTGAGCGGGAAGGTTGAGGTGTCAGCTCATCTCTACTTGGGAATCTCATGGTCTTGCCTGAGGTAGAACAAAGGCTGTGGGCTTTCTCCCGAGTTCAGCAGGCTAGGCGAAAAGCCCTGCCCTCTCCAGCTGTGCCGCTGCGGGATGGACGCCCACCCAACGCCTGCTCAGCGGCAGGGTGGACCATAGAATCAACCATAGAACTGTCCAGGGACCTTTCAGATTATCGAGTCCAAACCGTCAAGCTAACAGTGACAAAATCCATCACTAAACCATATCACTGCGCACCATGTCTACCCATCTTTTAAATACCTCCAGGGATGACAATTCCACCACTTCCCTGGGCAGCCTGGACCATGTTGAACGGTGCAACCAATTGGCTTTATTTACCGCTCGGTAGTTGCTGGTAGAGGCTCATCAAAATGAGAAGTATAAGCCACATGCTCAGCTAACGGTAAATTACCATTTTGCTGAATTTTAAATGAAAAATGGGCTTATGAAAGGTAGGAAAGATGCATTTTAATGATCTCTCAGGGGTGTCTCTGGAAACTCTGGCAGAGGATGGGCATAGGGCCCATTGCCACTCCTACTGAGAAAAGGACATAACGTTCAAAACTGAGAGGCCAGCTGACCCTCCATTTACACAGCTTTTATCTTAAAGTAGCTTTACAGCAGGAATAAGTACAAAAGTAACCTCTGTATAAACGAGTCAAGCTCAACGTTTTCAAGTGGGAAGTGCGATGTAGTTAGCAAATGTTTATTATCTTTCTCCATTACTGTACCCAGCGGCAGTTATTGTGCAAGAATTGATGTTGCTCTAGTCAGCAAAAATATTTGACCGTCTTGCAGCAGTCAGCGTCTAGGACAAATATTACTGTGGAATTCAGAGCCCCCCACAACTCATCTGCTTATCTCTTGTACAGTGACTCCAAAATGTGTCCAAAATCAGCAAAATGTAGCAAAGGATGTGGAACAGAATTATTGCGCCATTTTTCTTCTCGCCAGATGCGAAGAGATGTTCTGCCCACTAACAAACACTGCCTGCAGCTCCCTGTGCAGGACTGAACTTCCAGTCAGCACGTAAGCAAAGTAAATCCTTGTGCCAATATCACCAAAATAGATTGTGTACAGAAATGCAATTTATACAGCTTCGCAATGGAGGCTGAACGCGTCACGCTGGAGTGCGTTAGACACCACCTTGCCTTCTAGTTGCTTTTCAGTGCAAATATAAAGCTCTCTGTGATCTGCATCTTGCTCACAACCTGTGAGGCTAACCGGGAAAGCTACACCAACCTCCTTTCTGCAGGACATCTTTGGTCCTGGCCACAGAGCACATCCAGCAATAGGTCTCCTTCTGCAGACATCCCTCCCTTTGCAAGATCACCGAGCTCTACATTTGTTGGCTTTCAGAACTGATCAAACAGCCTGTTTCTCGGGCTTTATGTTTAAAATAAGCCACATGTACTTCACCAAGTGACTGATTTGGTTAAATGGGTGAGACCAGGCTTATTCTAGTCTTAGAGAACAGCAGCGGCTCCTCAGGCTGCAGACTTCTCTGACTGCCAAAACAGCAGTGTTCTGCTTCAAATTTGCTTATTCTAGGACCTGAGAAAGCTGGACTGCAAATGGCTGCTGTCACAAGAAAGCAGTCTAGTTGTGTGGGGTAGCAGGTACTGCCGTGATGGAATGGGATGGGATAGGATAGGACAGGAGGCTGCACCCACCTGTCCCAGGGACGGCCATCGGAGCCCAATTCTGCAGACTCTTCCCTGCCTGTGTCACTTTTTTGTTTCTGTTCTTTCCTCCCTCTTCCCAGGGAAACAGTTGCTCAGACCAGAGCCTTGTCTTGCAATGTTTAATTTTGCATGTACTGCTGAGAGCCACTGAAGCAACTTTGCACTGAGAATTAGTGCATGAAGTTTTGCTCATGAATGACCCAGTTCTTGAAGTGGCAAAGTATTCTCTATTCCTTTCGAAGTAAACAGGAGCTCCTATTTTCAACCCGTTCTTCCAGAGATACCCATCAGGATACCGGAAGAGTTGAGCTTCTACTGATGTTATGAAAATAGAAAGGGAGGCTACAGGTTTATTTTTAAATACTGCAGAGTATAATATTTGTTATTAATACAGCAGACCAGAAAACAGTGCAATTGGTTCATGATTGAACTGATTCCAACATGAAATGATGTTCATGTTGGAACTAGATGATCTTCAAAGACCCTTTCCAACCCAAACCATTCTATGATACTTTTATAAAAACTAAGCAAACAACGGCAAATCATCATGCTGTATTTTCTTGGCTGTCAGTCCCATAGTTGGTGTTTTTATCCAATTGTTGCACTGTGTTTTATTTTTGAGGCATCGAAGGAAGAGCAAACAAGGGAGTCTGCTTGTTAACGTTAGACTTTACAAAGCGTTGCTGCCTAACTCTGGCACTCCAGCCAAAATTTCTAAAAAAGCCAGGGAACCAAATTGAGCTTCCTTCACTATCCAAGGCAAGCTTTATATAATTCAGCAGGGCGTATGAGATCTGAAGTTAGAATGTGAATCACACCAGGACTTGGTTCTACGCGTACAATTTAAAGAGTTCTCATTTAGATCTTCATCAGTATTAGGCAGAACACATCCTGAATTAACTTACGATTGCTTTCCCACTGCAGTTCATCTGCCTGCTTCCCTCCTCCTTATTTCTCATCTGCATGCTAAATTTCTCTGAATTTATGACTCCACGGAGAATCTGACAAAATATTACTCCGTAAATGAGATTTATTTTTTATGTTTAATTTATTTAGCTTAACTTTGATATTTTCCCCGTTTTGAAGCTCCAAGCCCAATTAAGGTTTGATTTGATTTGTTTATTTAATGCATGTGGTTACCTTAACTTGGTTCTGAAATGTTTTTTCTCAAAGGGTAAATAACCTTCCATTTACAAAGTAATAATAGGTAGCATGAATGTTAACATGCATTTTATCCTCAGTGTAATACTTGAAATAACTGCTTTTCTCATTATACAGTTAAGTCAATTTTGTATCGTAACTAAATGTTGACAAAATTAAAAGGAAACGCTGAGCAGTTTTTTCAAAAGGCTTCGCTGAGAAGGATTCCCTTCCTGGCACAGTAAGTGCATTTGAATACTGAAACTGAGTTTGCAGATTCGGACTTCAGTTCTGCTTTTCAGTTTTGTTTCTATGCCATCACTTAATCTAAAAGTTGCTGGCCCTTCTGCATTTTTTTTTGGTGGTCTTCACAATGAGGAAATGGCAGATTCAAGAACAGGGGCCTTTGTGACCCTCGAGAGAGGAAATTCCAGTTGCTATTGCGAAAAATGAGCAATTAACTGTGAAAGGTCTGAAAATAATGCAATTGAAGGTAGAGGACATTGACCTGAATTCATGAATGTACTAGTCACATATTTGCCTGTATTAAAATACTCACAGGTACTAATTTTTTTTCTGTATTGTTAGAGGGAGAGGGGAAGATGGAAAGGGGGGGGGGCAGGGAGGAAAAAAACAAAGGAAGGAAGAAGGTTTTAATCCTATCTCCATTATAAATGCTGTGGAATTTTGGATAAGAAATCAGGTGTGCTGCTTCTAGCTGGGACAGAGTTAATTTTCTTCATAATATCTAGTATGGGGCTATGTTTTGGATTTGTGCTGGAAACAGCGTTGATAATACAGGGATGTTTTAGTTACTGCTGAGCAGCACTTGCACAGAGCCAAGGGCCTTTCTGCTCCTCACCCCACCCCACCAGCAAGCTGGGCGTGCACAAGATGCTGGGAGGGGACACAGCTGGGACAGCTGACCCCAGCTGACCAAAGGGACATTCCATGTCATATGATGTCATGCTCAGCATATAAATCTGGGGGAAAAAGAAGGAAGGGGAGGACGTTTGAAGTGATGGCATTTTTCTTCCCTAGTAACCATGGAGCCCTGCTTTCCTGAGGATGGCTGAACACCTGCCTGCCGATGGGAAGCAGTGAATGAACTCCTCGTTTTGCTTTGCTTGTGTGTGTGGCTTTTGCTCTACCTATTAAACCGTCTTTATCTCAACCCACGAGTTTTCTCACTTTTCCGATTCTCTGCCCCATCCCACTAGGGGGGAGTGAGTGAGCAGCTGTGTGGTGCTGAGTTGCCGGCTCAGGTTAAACCACAACATCAGGGAACCACAATTATACATGTAAAACACACTTTTTTCAATCACATTATGTTTCATTTCTTTTCAAATGCGATATCTTTGAGATACAGTAGCGATGTTACAGAAAAGGAACGGAGGAATATACACAATGGAAAAATATAGTTTGCTCTACATGAAAAATATTCATAATATAAATTAAAGTGACACTGAGAAGATCAATTTTGTATCAGAAACACCAGCAGGAAACCTGGGCTCTAGGTGATCTGTGCCACAACATTCCTATATAATGTTGGACAAGACAAATCCCTTTCAGAACCCCGTGTTTGTCTCTTGTGTTTATGAAAGAAGTAAAATTACTTACCTTTCAAGGAAGCTCTGGGAATCCACACCAGTAAAGGCATTATATGCATGGGAAATAAAATTATAGAATTACAGGAAGGCACGCATGCTGTATAGGTAACAACATTACTGCAAATAATGGGCTTTTATCCTCAGCTTATCTTAACTTCCAGAGCTAAAACAGATCAACACAGATCAATGGCTATGCTTCACCTAGGATGTATTTTCTTTTTTTATTTTATTTTATTTATTATGAAAGTTTGTACCATGGCATCCAGAAAAATAATGTCTCCATGAATTAACTAAGAGGAATGAGAGTTGAACAATACCAATCTCCTTTTTTTCCCTTCACAACTGCCAGGGTTCATGGGTAGTGCTGTCTGGCTTGTACCGCGCTGAAGCAGAACGATGCAACTGGATGATACTGGCCAAAGCATGGTAATGTTCCTGAAACTGGTATTTGCTGGTGTATGTGCATCTGCCGCTTGTATTGTCTGGAGAGACAGCTTTGCCTATAGTCACTTAGGAATGGGTTTAGTGTATCAGTGTATCTTGCCAACATCCAAGGCAAAGCAGGATAAGGAAGGCACAAAGATGTCTCAAAACCATGGTAGACCCCTCCATCCTCTGTAGGTATGCATGTTGTTTCATTTTTCTGGTGCTGCCTGTCTGTGAAGGCAAAAAAAACCCCAGTTGGAGTAAAAGATGCCAAAGAGCAAAAGAAATACTTTGTGGGTGTGACAAGAGGGAATGCAGAGAAACTAAGAGGATAATACTGGGGATTACTGATGAAAAGAGGTTGAACCGTGGAGGATGAGAAAGGAAGTGAGACAGATGAGGGGAAGGGAACAGTATCTCTTATCTAAGAGAGAACATAGTGTAGATAAGTCTGGAGAGGAGGCTGGTAACAGCCAACAAGGATTATGCTGTCATAACTCCTTGAGAATCTGTGTGGGGTGGTGTCAACTGTAGCCACCAGTGACATGTCCGTGGGCTCCAGGGAAAATATTGCTTTGATGGAGTCCCACAAATGCATCTGAGCCACTTGCCCGAGGAGACGCTCCCTTCTGATGAAATGCTGGAGCTATACGCAATGCCTGGGCATCTCTGACCTAGCAGAGTGCTCTGGATGCTGGTCAGTGCTTCTTTTCATAGGACCAGCACGTTGTAACCGAAAGACTCAGCCTCCAATGAACTGGGGCTGGAAATTTTGGGATGGGTTCTGACTATCAAAATGTGGTCCTTGAAAAAATTTTTAAAAGGAGCTGTGAGTACAGAGAGCAGCAATGCTTTTAAAGTGGAACTTCATGACTTTATGGTGGAGGTATGTGACATGGAAACCTGCAGGAATTTGTGACCCAGAAGGCTCTTTACAGTGCTTCATTCTTATATCAAACCAGCTAGGAAGGGTGGTGCCTGGTGTTGCTCAAATGCTTTTAAAAGTGGCCCAAGCTCTTCAACTGGCTGTGTCTTCGCTCCGTGATAATAGTCACACAGTTGAGGGACCTAAGGTCTAGAGCGAAGTGTGAAGCAAGAGCGATTTTGATCAAATGAAAAAGGGCAAACACTGTATGACGTGGCCCTTCCTGTGTGTGCCAAAATACAAACAGAAACTTCTGCATCAGGTCAGTTCCTCAGCACTAGACAAACACGCCCTGAGTAAAACAAGGATGAGTTTAATCTGCTGCATCTAACTGTGCCAGTAGAAAAGGAAAACTGTCAAGAACCTGTCCTAAACTCTTCTTCATTTTTCCCCTTTGCACCCTTACACCTGCAGAGGAGATACTCATCCGATGGCTTACTAAAACATTTCAAACAAAATCTGTTGGGTCAGCATGTTTGCTATTTAAGCTGTCTAAACCAGCCCATCCAATTCGAACGAGCCAGCTGTCGGAGAGCTTGTGCAGGTTTTTCTGCTGGCAGATCTGAAGGGATGATAAATTCAAGCGGAGGGTTGTGATAAACAGCTGGGTATGGGCCAAGAAGTGGTAAAGGAAACAGTGGCTAAACCCCCCCCTCAAGGGTCTGGGTATGTCTCTGTTCAAGTCTTGTTGATGTGAACTGAGGCTGTGAGATACGTACATCCCTTTCACAGATGCCTGGTGGTTTCTTAATTTACCTTTTTATTAAAGACTCATTAGCTGTCATTAGGAGCGTCTAGCACAAAAACACCATAGTACTGTCTTGCATCAGCACAACCATTTGCCGAGTCACTGTCCGCCTAAATCCTTAATATTTTCTTATCTCTGGCATCCTTCTTTTATGGAGTTTTATTCTCACCCTATTCGTTTCTAACAAATATAAGATTTAATGGATATATGAACAATTTTTAGTGGATAAGTTTAGCAAGAGCTTTTTAAAAATAGAGCTTTTTGTGACTGAATTCAAGAATTTTTCACCTAATAGGATTTGAAAAGCCTGTGTCATTCCACTAATAAGAACCTTCAAGTCACAGAAAAGTTAAAATGCATGCTGAAAATTGTTCATCGAATTTATTTCAAATTAAACTTGGAATATTCAGACAGAATTGGAAACAACCAAGTACTCCAAGTTGGGGAATAAAATGCTGATATCCTTCTCAGGGACAAGAAAAATTAATGACTACTTTAAAGAATAGTCATCTCAACTTTAATTACAGAACAGGTGCAAGAGCCGTCGTAGCATTATTGCATATTGATATGCGCCAGGATTAGAATAGGTTCTGTATGGATCAAGTACTATTTATTTCCACCATTCTTTTCTCTGATTTCCCAAAATGATACCAATTTTGTGCAATCCCACTTCAGATGTGAGTAAACACACTTATTGTTTTAAATAACTCTGGGTTTTGTTGTGGTTGTTAATCTGGTCACAGCCAGAGTTTCATACTCTGACACAAAAACATCACTTGGGAGTTGAGTCACATTATAGATATATGCCACTGTAGCAGACAGAAATTTTTGTTGACTTTAACAGAAGGGTACTAAAGGCTATTATATACAAAGGATCAAGCCTTAATTATATAGTTTCCAAAGTATTAAATTCTCTTCCACCAATCCTGACAGTCACACTATGAAGTGTTACTTTTGCTTGCCATTAGACCCACTTGCATCTGCTGGATCTAAGCTCAGGTAACAGTCCAAGTCCACCCTTCAGCACTGTGACACTGATGTTACATCCTTTACTTACAGTAGGTGGACTAAAATATGACAGCATACCAAACCTGCTTCGCCAGGGCAATTTGGGAAAAGGATCCTCCACGATCTCTCACGTGCCAGAAATTCCAGTTCCCTCCATGCACCTTTCCTCCTTCAGCCTGGGAGTCATACCATCCTACAGTCCTACCTTCCTAGAGCCCAGATGCTAACCGTGGGAGAGATCCCATCTGAAATATCGAACGCAGCATCCAGTCGTTTCCAAGCCTCTGCTTTCCAAGCCTCTGCATACCCAGTTCTACAAATTAAAATACTTAGCTATGTTAGAGAAAGGTCAAACATGTCTGCAGAAAAGTATCTTGGGCTTTTCTTTTGTAAGTAAAGATGTAAACAACACACCGGTGCTAGATAGGTTAATACAGAGAGATGCATGGAATTAAAAGTGATTTTGGAATAGAAAACAAAATATTTTTCCAAATGTGTATTCATTTAAGGGACTGTGTAACTAAGCACCTATTTACTCATGTATCTACTTGTCCTTGCATACTGACCTCTATATTTTGAAATAGCCTTGGTGAGAGAAAGAAAAATAACTGTAGTGTTTCCCAAAGTTAAAGATCTGTGCAATTATGCTGTGAAATGAATGGCTTATCAGGAAAAAAATAACTTTGCAATTAGCTGTGTGTAGGAAGGCAATGAAAGATGTTAACTCCACTCAGGGGGCAACCTGAAAACTATTCCGGTGTTCAGACCAGTCTTGATCTCTCACTGCTGGTGCTTGACCTTTCCTCCCTGCCTCCATGGCTGGTTTCCAGGAGTAAATCTTCAAGGAAAGGTAAAAGCTGACCCAAGTTTAACTCCTTATTCATCATTCTGGCAATTGTTTTTTGTGTATCTCGATCTCGCTTCCCCTTTTTTGTTTGTGCTGAAGAGGCTTTTGCATGGAAACAGGACGTTAGAGGCAGACAATACCCTGCCCAATGCTGCAGGGTGTTCAGTGCCTGCAGGCTGCGATCTGCAAGCTGTTATGTTTTTTTCTTCTAGTCATCTAAGAGGAATCAAAAAGACAACATAAGGAAAGACAAGCTTGGCACATAACCCCCCCTGTTTCTGTAGAGAATATTTTTTAAGTTGTCTGGGTATGAACAATCTTTTCATGAGCATTTTTTTTTAAACCATTATCAACATGACAGCAGTACTTACTTAGTTTTTTCATTGGTTTTAATGGAAGTCTGATTAAGTTAGGCAAATTAATTAAGCTAATGAAATCAGCCAAGAGAACTTTCAGTTTTGTGTCCAGAGGCTACAAAGGTAGTTTTTGCCAAATTATCTCCTCAGTGTTCCCACTCTGAGATAAAGAAAGACCCAAGATATACATTACCTTTGCCACCAGAGAACAGTGGAATTAAGTATTTTAATTACATCAATAATTATTTTTAATTAGTGACATGCACTAAATGGAAGAGCTTGCCTTTCCTTCAATGCGGTTGTAGAGTGGTGCCTCTGAAGGGAACAGGGACAAGCGCCCTAATTTGATATGAATTTGCTTGAAATAATTGTTTCTTTTTTTCCCCTAATATTTCCCTTCATTCTGTTCATTCTGAGAAGGATCTGATTGAATTGTCATTGTTGCTGATGATTCACCAACAAATTTACCCAGAAGACCTTGTTAGCTGCTGGTTGTACCCCCAGTACATCAATCTGGAATACCATTTGGAAAGCCAGTCTCCAGTCTTTTCATTGCTGCCACTTTTGCAATGAAGAGTCTAACAGAGGGATTGCTCTGCCTATTTCCCTTCCTTCCTTCCTTCCTTCCTTCCTTCCTTCCTTCCTTCCTTCCTTCCTTCCTTCCTTCCTTCCTTCCTTCCTTCCTTCCTTCCTTCCTTCCTTCCTTCCTTCCCTCCTTCCTTCCTTCCCTCCTTCCTTCCTTCCCTCCTTCCTTCCCTCCTTCCCTCCTTCCCTCCTTCCCTCCTTCCCTCCTTCCCTCCTTCCCTCCTTCCTTCCTTCCTTCCTTCCTTCCTTCCTTCCTTCCTTCCTTCCTTCCTTCCTTCCTTCCTTCCTTCCTTCCTTCCTTCCTTCCCTCCTTCCTTCCCTCCTTCCTTCCCTCCTTCCCTCCTTCCCTCCTCCCTTCCTCCCTTCCTCCCTTCCTCCCTTCCTCCCTTCCTCCCTTCCTTCCTTCCTTCCTTCCTTCCTTCCTTCTTTCTTTCCTTCCTTCTTTCTTTCCTTCTTTCCTTCTTTCTTTCTTTCTCTCTCTCTTTCTCTCCCACTCTCCTTCTTGCTCTTTCCCTATTTCTATTATTTCTATCATTTCTATTAGTTATATTATTGATATTTCTATTTCTCCTCTTATTTTTCCCTTCCTAATAATCCTATGTTCATACATGTTTCTCTTCATACTTCTAAAAATGCTGCCTGCTCCTCGCAAATTCCCTCCCTCATGGGAGTTTTTTAGACCCCAGTATATGAGCATGTTCCCACAGATTCCCCCTCTGTTCCTCTCCTTTCAGTCTGGGATGTTGTTCAATGCCAGACCTTGGCAAAAAAACTGTGCTGCATGCCCTATTTGCCCTCTTGCTCAAATGAAATCCACATTGTGAATGTGAAGCCAGGGGATTATGGACTGCCAGAGGAAAACAGGGATGGTGGATTCTATACCCGAATGAAGGTCGGTGTAGGTAAGAAACCTTGATGTGCAGTGATATTGGTCACCTTCCCCCTTACAAATGCCATTGAGCTTATTTATTATCTGCAAAAATGTCGTACTCGTTTTTTATCTTTTACAAATACCTATGGCTTTTCTTAATGTCCAAAAATGTATCCAGGATCCCTTATGTTCCCCATATCCTCTGACTTCAGTAATTCACCACATAATCATAGAATCATAGAATGGTTAGAGTTGGAAGGGACCTTGAAGATCACCTTGTTCCAACCCCCCTGCCATGGGCAGGGACACCTCCCACTAGACCAGGCTGCTCAAAGCCCCATCCAGCCTGGCCTTGAACACTTCCAGGGATGGGGCATCCACAACTTCACTGGGCAACCTGGGTCAGTACCCCACCAACAACACGGTAAAGAATTTCTCCCTAATATCTAATCTAAATCTCCCCTCTTTCAGTTTAAAACTGTTACCCCTTGTCCTATCGCTCCACTCCCTGATAAAGAGTCCCTCCCCATCTCTCCTGTAGGCCCCCTTTAGGTACTGGAAAGCTGCTATAAGGTCTCCCCGGAGCCTTCTCTTCTCCAGGCTGAACAACCCCAACTCTCTCAACCTGTCTTCATAGGAGAGGTGCTCCAGCTCTCTGATTATCTTCGTGGCCCTTATTTTGGGGGCCCCAGAGCTGGACGCAGTACTCCAGGTGGGGTCTCACGAGAGCAGAATAGAGGGACAGAATCACTTCCCTCGCCCTGCTGGCCACACTTCTTTTGATGCAGCCCAGGATGCGGTTGGGTCATGTTGTGCTTCTTATCAACCAACACCCCCAACTCCTTCTCCTCAGGGCTGCTCTCAATCCATTCTCCACCCAGCCTGTATTTGTGCTTCTAGAAGCACAAATCTATTAGAAGATCTCCTATCCAAATAACCCCGTAGGTATTATAATGACACCAGTTTTATGAAATGAAATGTTTACTGTACAGTCTGAAACTGAAGTAGAGCTTAAATTACTGATGCATAACATGCTTAAAACCTTCCATGACTTAATCTACATGATACAGTTAATTTTTTTTCTGTGAACAGTATATTGCTTTTAATATTCTTGTTGAAGTATAACAAAGGCAGGTCCTCAGCTGCTATAAAATGTCACAAGTCTGTGGTCAATGAAGCAGTAGCAGTTTATCCCAAAGGAGGATCTGAAACAGAGGAGAATATTTAGTCTGAATTAAAAGAAAAAAAAGAAATTAAAAAGGAATTTTAAAAAAGCCGTAATTTGTTTGTCTGCAAAATCCATACCTGAGAGTTGCTATATACTTATCGTTTTATCTCATAATCTCTATATTCATTAATTCACCAAATAATCTATTGTGAGACCTCCCATTCAAATCATCCTCCAGATAACATGACACAGCCAAAAACACACATTGAAAAAAATGCTACTCTGTAATAGTATGAAGTACGCAATAATGATCCAAAATTTACCCCAGTGAGAACTAGTTTTCTGCATGAGCACTTCTGTTAAGAATTTCTGTGAACATTCAACATGTACAAAAAGCCTTTGAATCATTGTCTTTAAATAAATTTTTTTTAAAAAAATGAATAGACATATATGCCGTTAGGCCTGAATTCAAAAAGACAATTCAAGAATTAGATCTGTTACAGAAGTATGTGAAGGCCAGACAGTGGCTCAAAGAGCAAAACAAGAAGCTTGCTTTTTACACAGGGAAGAACCACAAGAAATATAATCTTTGCAGGAATGCTCTGGATTAACATAGTTTGCCAGCCCAGATGTCTCTTCCTTCAGAAGAGCAGCAGTAAATAAAGACTCTCCCTTTCCAAGGTACTTAGAGTTTCTTAATCCAGGCTAAGGAAAATACTTTCCAGAACTTATCCATAGGTGATGCGGCTCAGCAAAAAGACAACATTTAGCAGCTATGTTCAAAAGTCTCCTGGGGTCATTGTTTGCAGCGGGTGTTGGCAGCCACCAGGCTGGGAGGGGCTTCAAACATTTTGGAAGACAGGATTATAATTCAAAATGATCTTTACAAATTGGAGAAGTGGCCTGGGGGGAAAACAGAATGAAATTCAATAAAGGAAAAGAAAAAGCCACATAATTTGTTTGGCTGTAAAACCCATGGCTAGAAAGATGATGCAAGTTCCTTGAAAGTAGAAGATTCCACATGTAACTGAAACAACCAGTGTCACAGGCACAAGATTGGGAGAAACAAGGTAACCCACAGTTTTACAGAAAAGGATCCATGGGGTATCCTGTCACATGCTGGGATATGAGTCAACAGCATCACGGACTTGTGCTAAATCACTTGGAGATGAAACTTCTGTATAAGCAGAAATATTGTCTGCAAGAGCATGAAGCAATCCTTCTGCTCTGCTCAGCAGCAACAAGGTCGCAGCTGATGTGTTGCCTCTGGTTTTTGGGCATCACCCTTCAAGGAGGAGGAGAACCAGTGGAAAGTAACAAAAAAACCCCAGAATGGGCCTTTGAAGACAAGACTGGATTAATTAGAATTGGTTTGAATTTGTTTTTCTCCAGAGGAAAAGAGAAAAGAGTAAACAGAGAAGGGTTGCGATGATCTTCAACTACGCAACAGGAAAGGAAACCATTTGTTCCCCTTGTCTGTGGTTGATTGCATGACAGGAAAACTACAGTAAGTAAGGTTCAGATTTGACATTAGGAAATGTCAGGGAAGCAAAGTCTCAAAGGGTCAACCACTGGGCAGTATTTAAGAATATAACCCCCAGTCAGGAATGATAGGCAGAGTTGGTCTTGCCTGGGTGGTTCCACAGCGTCCCACCAAATTTGTGATTGATGTTCTGACTCTGTCTTGCTGAAAATAACTGGGCCTGAGCAGACAGGAATAATGAATAACTGGAAGAGGGAGATGCATGCGTGTGTGACACCATTTATTGGGGAAGATTTGTTAGGCATTCATGTTTCGTATCTTAGTCCCAAACTCAGGCCAGTAACATTCTCTACGATGTTGGAATGACATTTGCTTCTATCTCTCATTCTCTATCAGTGCCCTGTACTTATCATTCCTTCTCCCCCTTCAAACTGTTTTCTTGGCTAGAGAGGAGTGGAAAAGGGGGTTCTCACTCTCTCATCCTATTGGAACACCCTGCATTTTACAGGGATTAGGAAAAAGCTCTCACAAGTCCTCCTGGGGGTGCTGACCTCTCTTTTACCACGGTGAGGGAAGGGAGGGTCCCTCGTAGTGTGATGGCTGCAGAGGCCACTAAGCTTCAGCAAGGCAAAATGAGGTAAACATTTTCCAGGCAGAACATTTTCAAAGTATTGCCTGGCAAAACTGATGAGAAAATATCTCACTAATACATATTTATTAAAGGTAGAAGAATTATCTCAGATATGAAAGACAGCAATTACCGAAGCATGAAAAAGGGATGTGGGTCCTCTTTTAAGTACAAGTTTAAGTGCAACACAAACTTTATTTCATGTATCAATAAGTACTTTTTTAATTGACCACAACTACTCAGCATTTAATGGGCTTAAGACAGAATAAGACTTCACATTTGCTACAAAGAAGTACCACTGTTCCTGGTGTACTGGAATTTTTTGTTTTCTTTTTTTCTATTGTTGTTAGATATTGTAATCAACGTAGAAAGTCCCTTCACGTCAGTCAAAGATTTCTAGAGACTGAAAATTTCAGTCACAACTAGAAATCATAGAAAATAGGGCTGAACAGTACTTTAAGAGGTCCTCTAAAGGTTTCCTGTCCCATCCTTCTGCCTGAGATGTCTGCCCAGCAACTGGAGAGTGAAAATGGAGAAACCTCCAGTGTAGCCAGCTCACGGTCCAGCCTGTGAAAGTCCCTGTGAAGGTGGGTGGCTGAGATGCGTTTCCTTCTGCTGTGGGTAGAGGAAACCCTGGAAGAGGGGTGGGGGTTAGAGATGGGGATGTCTCCAGCTGTTTGCTTCTTCCTAACTCCAACACCTTCCATTTAGAAGTGAGTGTTTGTATGGCAGGATGTACTCTCAGCCAGTAGCTCCCAAAGGAGGAACAACTTACTGAAGCGACGATCACATCTGTAACTAGTTGAGCAGTAGGTGTGTTTCTCTCTGGTACTTGAAGTCTGGCGTGGTAGGAGGGAGACTTACAACTAGGAGAAACAACTAGAACAGAAACCAGCTTGGAAACTGTCCTGCCAGGCATTTATCTTGGTGCACAAAGGACAGACAACTTGGCACCCGCTGGTGCGTGTTTTTAAAACCTCTTTATGGTGAGTGTGCTCGGCAGCTTCCCCTTAAGCTTCACGGATGGTTTTGCCAGGGCAGCGGTGATCTGTAGCTACGACCACAAGCCGGCAGGCGAGGGCTGGGCTGTGGTGAGCCCTCAGCAAGGGCTCACTCTCACTGCCTCTGCATCAGCCAGCTTTCCCCCCTTTTTTTTTTTTATTATTTTTGCCTTCCCAGCTTTCCACACACCAGGTTATATCTCTGAACTACCGCGGGCGGCCACATATTTGTAACCACCTGCACCTCATGCCACCTGTGTTCGTTATCTCGTGTGAAGGGTGTGTTTCTGGTTTTCATGTTAGTACTGATCTTGCACCACCTTGAAAATGTTATTTCACTTTTATGTGGTGCACTAAGAGCTTTGGCTGAGTATTTAGAAATATGTTTATTATTATTATAGCAAGGTGTTTCCGGCCGCTACTGTCAGAGTAGGTGCCCCTCTACAGTCAACCATCCTGCTTTCCACCCCAGGGTTCAACCTTGAGGTTCCTGAAAGGGTCCCAGCGCTCCCAAAGGTCCAAGGCCATGCAGTGAGAAACCCATGTCTCAGGGAAGTCGCTGAGAGTTTTTCCAGCAGCAGGGAAGACATGGCAGCAAAAGCCTTTCTACTTGCTTAAGGGATGCTTAGCACATCTCCAGTTCACGCAGGTCACAGCCTGTGCCATTGCGGCTCTGCTGCCCCTGTTACCCGGAGCAGGGGATGAAGCCTGCAGGGGAGCACCAGCATCAGCTGCCCTCGTGTCCGCAAGGGACAGATACATTCAGGGGGACAGTATTTCAGCCAGTATTTCAGTTTCCTCCACAAACACTGGTTTACGAAGCATCGGTACTGCACAACTTCACGTCAGCTTTCAAATAGTGAACGACATGGACCAGCACGTGGTAGACTCTTGGTGTTGATACTCTGGGTTCGCCTATTTGTTTTCCTACAAACTGCTTCATGTGTATGTGCATGTGCGCACACACACACACTTAATTATATATAACATGTATACACATATAGAAATAGAAATATATATAATGTCAAAGGCAGGGAATATTATAGTGTTTTATAGCATAGACTATATATAGCCAGGAGCTCACTGCCGATATTTTGCTTCCTATTTGCAATTACGTGGATCACATCCCTTCCCACAAATTGTTATATAACCCTCCCATGGCAACTGCAGCCGTTGCACAGGAAAATAATGTTAAGAAAATATGTATATTTAGCTGGTTCAGTGAAAAGGGGCGTACTCCAGGGGTAATTAGACACCTCAATGGCTAACTCTTCTAGTACTGCTGAGGGAGGCTGGAAACAGTTTCCCCCCGCTAGGGTCTCCCTGAGCTTAGCTGGAAGCTTTTTATCTGGTGGACACGAGTACGTTGGAGTTGGGAAATCCTTGGGCTAGTAAAATTTGCAGTCTATATTTTAGCCACTGGGTGCCGCTACCAATTCAGTTGACAAAACCAATTTCTCCATCAAATACGAGACGGTAATTTTAACAGCGTGCCTTGTGCGAACTCTGGCTGTGACACTAGGTTTTGTGGGGCTGCCTGTTGTCCAAAGGTTCATACAATAACCCTTTTCTCGCAGTTGCCAACAGGCTTCAGTTCAGCTGCAGTCAAGGTGTTTCTTCACAAAAGAATGGCTTTTTATTAAAGTGCACAAGTGAAAGTTCAGCAGAATTAACAATAAAGGATCTAAAAGAGAACTTTAAGAGGTATTTCATAAACATCATATGGTTATAGAGGGTTAAAAACCCTAATCCATATGATATGATTCGAGATGAAGCAGCTGAAAGTAAGCTACTCATTTCTGCTCTTTTACAAACTCATAAAAAGTACTAGTGAAACAAGATGATCAATTAATCCTATTCCAAACTTCAAACATCTCCTCCATCATCATTAGAAAAGTGCTGTTTCAGATATTTTTTTTAATCAACTGCAGATTTTTTCAAACTGCTTCCTTACATTATCCTCACTGTTGTAGTGATCTCTGTTCTGTTGAGAGCTGCCGGATGTAAGCGCAATACCATCATGGTAGCCTAACGATACATTCAGACCCGAGAACATTTATTTGCAGTCCTCAGTGGCTAGGAAAATGCATATTTTCTAACATGGGAAAAGCATACATCTCAACGGATGCCACTACTTACTGAAACGCCCATCAGCATTTTGCAGCATCTTCAGGTAGAGGGAGAAAACGCACTGTTGTCGCTCTCTCCAAAAACAGCTGGCCAGATGCCAGCTGAAAACCACTGACAGAGCACTCGCCTGGGTCTGAAAGGCAATGACAAAAGGAGAGGAGGACGTGGTGGGAATTCTGTGTTGGGTGGCCAGAGAAGAAGAGGAGAGTGGTGGCAGCAGCAGCGCTAAGGACAAGTGGCAGGAGGAAAAGGGGCAGGATTTTGGGGGTGGAGGGAAAGGCATATAATACTATCAATTTTCTCTAGCAAGCTTTTCTTATAAAACAACTGGGAGATACTAACCTACAATTAATGGTTCTGCAGGTGATAGACACTGTGTCATCATCCTGGAAATCATAATTTTTTCCTCGAAATCATAACTTCTTGAATGCTGCTGGTGTCTGGCCAAGACAGATGTAATTTCAACAATCCTCTGCCTGAAATCAATTTGTGATAGAGCAGCATGGTGAGATCCTGACAAATAACCTCACAGAGCTGTTCTTGATTGCAGAGTGGATTTCATATTTTAAACAGAAATTTGCTTCTATTCATAGCCAGTTCCTTTCACCTGCCTGATATTAGCTCATGCAACAGTGAGTTTCAGGCATGCATTTCAATGTCAAGCCTTTGAAAAGAATTTCACACTTTTCTCTTAGTTATATATCACCTTGGTTCACTTCCCTGTATTCGGCAAGATCTGGGATTTAAAAAAGTAAATAAAAGAATTTAAGGGCGACTTCACGCCATTTCCGTGAAAGGTACAGGACTGATGTTCCCACAGGAAAATAGTCTGCTCAGTTCCCTAAATGAGAGCTTAATAAAAATCCCCAGATTCTCATTAAATGGCTGGAATGTGTCAGACTGTAGAAATCAAAACACTCTGCTGAAATCATTTAGAGAAAGCTCTGGCAGTCTCCTGCCTGATGTGCGCGTGGGTGCGCGTGTGTATGTGGGCATATATGTACTCCTGCCCCGCTCCCTGGCAGCTCAGCAGCTGGATTGCCTTTGCCTTCGGATCTGGGCAGTCCGTGGCTGTTAGCTCTTTTCAGAGAACATGAAGCAGTTTGGTATCTGCTCCTCACCAGGAGGAAAAAACCTTCCAAAACACCCAAATCATCTTCTAAACAAATTTGTGTTGCTCCTGCAAGTTCAATCGCCATCTTAAAATTCTTTTTTCCCTAGAGAGGTGCTTCAATGGGGTTTTATTGGCGTGAGCTGTTTACTGACAGGTTTGCTAACACCATGTGAAGTCATTATTGCTGTCCATGAACTTGTGTCCTGGGAGAAGAGATGGTCCCCAAGACCTCGTGTGTTGGGGCAAGCAGCTCCTTTTGAAGCTATTGTGACCACTCCGGGGCTCTGCATCCTCTTCCCTCTCCCTTGGGAGGACTTTGGTGCAAGGGAACGTTTTGCTGGCAGCGAGGGTAGGAGCTGGGAAGCCACTCACAGTTGCTGGGAAAGAAGAACGGGCACTTGACCCTGTTTTCCAACGTAATGGTGTGGTGTTTTCCCAGACCGATAACCGTGTCCCCTTTTCCTCAATAAAGGTCTCTCTGTTTGCGTGGCTTCTCTCCTGCCTGCTTGCAGCAGGTGTAAGGGCAGGCAGGGCCAGTGCCTTTAGCCTTCGCAGGTCTCAGGATGCGGGCTCAAGCTGCTAAGCCACTTGGCAGATGATTGACAATTGCATTCACAACAGTGGGAAAGAACAATATTTATTTAAAGAATTAAGTTAATGAAGAATACAGCAGAAGGATGGGGGAGAAGGGAGTAACACAACCCAACTGCTGGAGAACCTGCCGGCAGATAGCTGTAGATAAGCTATAGATACTTGTGCTAAACAAAGACAATAATTTTTGTCCCTCAGAGTTTTTGCAGTCAGAGCACTGGTCAAACTGTGCTTTTCTAAAAAGACCTGACAAGACCAAAAGTGCAAATGCATGGAAGGAGGCCTGACTCATTCCAGCCCTTTTTATTGATGCCCCATACAGGCAAGCTGACAGGAGCAGGAACCTAAGATTTCCTGCAAAACCAAAATGCAGCGTAGCCTTCTGTAGCGAAAGCCTGGAGAATAAAACAGCGAGAGATCTACTAAACCCCTCAGCAGGGGGAAGAGCCTGCCCACCTTCACGTGCGCAGCTGAACAAATACGCTGCCTTTGCTGCCATCCAAAGATACAGTGCCTGAGCCTCCTTCCTGCTATTAACTTTCTAAGCATGGCACAGCAACAGCAGGCTTCGGCTGAAGCTTGCAGAACTCCTGCAGGAAAAAAAAAAGAAAAAAAAAAAAGAGCGCTATTTCTTCTTGGCTGAAGCTGGTTTGGATATTCCTGAAATGCATTGCAGAAATAGTCATAGTCTGACTGCCTTCTGGAGATCTTGTTCTGACTTGAAACCAACAAAAGCTCGAGCCTGCAGGATAATCCGAATGCTTCAAACAGTCTCCCTTACGCCGTGTGGACGGTCCCAAAACTGGAGCCTGAGTGTAACTGCCATCGCAATGAATGGCTTCAGGGGAACAAAGAAGGGGGTCTGTTTACTACAGTGAGACTGGTAAGATGATCTCTTTCCCAGCCCTAAGTTCCCACTGGTACAATAATAACCAATAACTGGGATTTCCATCACTTGCATCCTCTGGGAGACACTTATATATCGCTGATTCATATTGCAAGTTTCCTTGTTATGTGACTGCCATAAGCCTGGCAAATCAAAGCGCGCTGACAGCTTACTGAAGGAAGGGATACTGAGCAGAGCCGGACAGGAATTTTTCAACAAAACAACATGTCAACACCAAAACATTTAAAGGAAACAATAGGAGTGCCAGTGAAAGTTTAATGAGGAAGGTATTTCGGAGAGAGATGCATCCCCTTCCGACCGATGGGTACCCCATGGGGAGGGATGTTATCCATCAAGCAGGAAACCACCGCTCATTGAATTTGTGCCTGGCTATCTCCCTCCGCCCTGTCCTGACAGAGCTGCCACCTGCAATATAAACTGTGGGCATAGTCCCTTCAAAGCCGGTATGCCAGATGGCACCCTCCCTTCCCAAATTAGAGATGTTGGCAGAAACTCCTTGGGAAGCAGAAAATGTCTGCACGACGTTTCCTGCTCCCCTCCCAGCAGATCTCGCTGCCTCACGGCTGCCTGAATCGGCAGCTCCCAGGTCCCACCGGCGTCACAACCCAGAGCTCCTTAGTTTTCTGAAATTACAGAAACAACTCTGCATAGCTGAGCCCTCTGCTCCCACCGTTTGATTTCCAGTGCTTCAAAACCCTGTTTGATGATGTGCTACAGAGGCTGTACTACCTGTGCAGGTCTACTTGGATATGATACAGTTGAATCCTTGAAAGTAAACTGGTTTGATAGTACCTAGAAGCAAAAAAAACCCCCACCTCTTAAAATATTCTTTTAATAAACAGCTTTCTAAGTTTTTAATTATTTGCAGGAAGTTTCCACAATGAGATATTTGGGACCAAAAGATTGCATTTGACAAAAAATAGGAGCTAAAGTAGATGTAGCGTTTCGGTCCTGTGGCACTGACGTTATAGTCACGCTGCTAGCCCAGAGCTGCTCGCCTGGTTTCCACAGGCACCGGCTGGAAGGAACGGCCGGCCTATTCCCTGGTGGAAAGACCAACTTTCATGTATTAACTAAAGCACTCGCAACAGGTGTAAACAACTTTCCATTAGAGGTAAAGTTCCCAATACATTAGACAACATCACACTTTAACCTTCCAAGATCTAATTTAATTCCTAGGATCAATAGCTCATGTTACTAATACATTTTGCCAAAACCTGGGATCATGTCCTACATATTATAGTAATTCTTTCCAGAAGAATTTCAATTTGTAAATAATGAAGAGCACATACAACTCCTTCTGTTAGCAGCACTGCCGGGCCTTTTGCCAGTTTGTAAGCTGAAGAATTTTGGTGTTTAGTGCTCCCATCTGTTCTGAAAGCCTGAGGGTGAGTAGTTATCAAAAGCAATATGTGGGCTTTTTTATTCCATGTCTGAGATTTTATGACACACTTTGTCACAAAACAGGCCACTGGGGAGAAGAGATTTCCCTCCTCCCCATTTGATCTGCCCAGGGAACCTCTGAAGTCCCACATACTTGATTTTTGCCCAGTCTTGATCTAAACATACCAAAATTTGCACAAATATTGAATAATTCCCATCCCGATGCCTCGGATAGAAGTAAGACTAAGTGTTTCACAGTTACGAAAGAATTAAAATCTCAGGCATGTATATACTCAGCGCAGAGGAATTCGATAAACACAGCTCTGTTTGAACGAGGGCTTTGAAGGCAGCCCCGCTGTCAAGGTATAAGGAAGCTTTTGTTCCCCAAATAAACACTTCAAAAGTGCCCTTCTGCTGCATCAAAGTTTGGAAGGCGAGGGCTCCTCTCCCTGTAGGGACGCTGGGGCGCATGGAGGGGGGGGACACAGGGCTGCAGGCAACCTGCCTGCTCCGTGGGGGCTGCCTGCCTGGTGGCACCCCGTCTGATGTACCCAGTGAAACAGCATTTTCGCTGCCTTTTCCGACAGGACGCCTCAACCCTCCCGGCTTGAATGCACTCCAGCATAAAGGTTATTTTCCACAAGTGACCGTTTCATTAGAAGTTGCTCAGGACACCTAAAGGCAGGTAGTTCGGCAGCTACAAGCTCTCTACCTGCTGTCAGTGTCCATCTGTCCTCTGTCCCACCATAGGGACACCCTCCTCTCCTGCCGAAGGTGCTCTCTGCCTCTTCCCCTGGGGCAAGTGGGTCATTGCATCACCTGCAAACCCTTGAGCTTGCACAAAAATAAAGGTTGTCATCGTCTTCTCCTTCTGGCAGCACAGCGGGTGGCGCAGATGTCGATGGGGTGGCTCCAGGGCTGGTGGCATCCGCTGCGGAAAGCAGAGGTGGGAAATGTCAGTCTTTGTAGAAACCTCTTCCTACTTCATCTAAACGAATTACTGCACCCAGTGATCCTGAAGTGCAGTGAGATGCCAGGCTATAGATGGAGTAATTCCTCCCTCTGCTTTTTATTTCTTCAGGAAGGCTTAGCTGTACAAGTTAAGAAACTGAACTCCTGAATTGGACAAAATAAGGACAAAATAAGAGAAAAACTCCAAGGGGCCTTAGATGACAAGTAGATTTTTAACTGTTATTTAAAGCCTACAGTTTGCAGACACCAGTTTCTTCAGGGTTTGCTCTTGGCCTGCTTTAACTCAGAAGATTCACTGTCAAGATAATCATGAGCAGGATTCTAAATGTTTACTGAAGTTTCTGATCTGCTTCTTGTAAATGTTATAAACGCTGATACTTTTGTTAGGTTCATCCACTAAAAACTGGTGGTTTCATGTAGCTGTGTTTTAGCACAGCACAGACCAAACAAAATCCAAATGAACTCTATTACTAAAATTAAAACCAGTACTAAGAACTCAGAATTCAAACAAGCTCCACAGTCACAGCAGCCTGGCACGGCAGGCACAAGGTGAAAAAGAAGTGTCAAAACACAAGCCTGAGAAGGAGCTCCAAGGAACCATTTTTTAACACCTTTTTATCTCCAAATCAGCCAATTTCCATATTCATTAGATATAGTCTGTACGTAGGTATAACTCGGCAGTAACTCAGAATAGCACATTTGACCGATTTCGCATAACTTTGCCTGCATTTACTTTGCAATATCGTTACAATTATGAAGCAACCTCCACTCAACCCTACAGGAACCTATTGAAGGTTTGAAAGTCAGGCCAGCGAGTCGCGTTAAAAAAAAACCCTCATCAGTTAAAAGTGTCAGAGCTGCTTTTCTTTTCCTTAGTCACAATGCATTCCAGCCCTAACGAGCCAGCACAGCAAGAGGTTTATTACCCTCCTGCTTGGTTAAGAAACAACAGGAGTCTTCCCTGTCCATGCAGAGCATCTAAAAACCATTCTGCTTTGTATTTGTTATCAGATCTTCCAACAGACCACAGCTAATTAGGCCTTTGACTTCCAGACCCCAATTCTCCTACTGTTCTTCAGTTTCAGTTTTAGTTGGCTTACGTGGTGCAACCGAACAAGCATGTTTTTGTTAAATTTCCCAGCTTAAGAGGGATTTTTTGGAAAGCGATGAGAAGAGCCTCAAACCAGTACCTGAGTGAGATTTAGGAATTTATTCCTTTTTTTCTTTTAAATGAGAGGCCCGCATTTGAAATATCCTTGAAAGCCAAGGCCTTAAGGGCAGGAAATTGTACATTTAGGGTTTTATCCTCAAGCTGGTAGAAATCATCGTAACTCCAGCCATGCGTGCGGCTGGGATAATGAGTAACACCGCAGCCAGCAGTTGGTGGCCAAGCACCAGGTCCCCAGGCACGAGAGGCTGCTGCTGCTGCTCCCCATTCAAAGGCCAGCGCTCGGCACGGCCGGGGACCCCGAGCTCTGCCCGTTCTGGCACCACAGCAGGTTCAAGATGCTCATCGGTCGGTGTGTAAGAAAGGCAGGTATTGTTTTTGCAGAGGAGAAAAGCTGTTTCCATCAGAGGTGACATGATAAGGGGATGACTAAGGCAAAGAGGCTCCAGCAAAGGCTTGTAGAACATCTCTTATCACACAGACAAAAGGCCAAACTGATTCATACCGGATTAGTGTCTAGAAGGGTAGTCAAACATTTAACCAGGGCTAATGACATTGAGAAATTTTTTTACCAAAAAGGAAAGAAATAAACTAGTCAGATAATCCATTTAGGTGTAGCATAAAGAGAAGTAAACAGAGGCAGGACATCCAGGAAGAATTTTAGGCGCCTCGGACAGACAGTGAAGCCTGGAGTACCTAACCAATGGGAAACAGGGGAGGGAAAAATTCAGCCGGGATTAGGAAATAAAAAGGTGTGTTTCAAGAACTGAAAGTGTGCCTACTTGCTAGGTCACCCATTCTTGCAAGAATGTTCAAATAAAATGTGCTTCGTATCGTTCACTGCCTGAGCCGTTGTTACTGGATAAGGAGCGTTTCTCACAGGTGGGGCGCAGGCAAGGTCACCGACAGCCCGCGGAGCCCACCGGCTGGCCGAGGACAGCGGGGAAAGCTCCCACACGACGTCTTCTGGGAAGCGGTGCTCTTGGCATCCCACTCCATGGGTGTGAAGGGCATGGTCCAACTGATAAGGCAGCAGGCTTTGGCTCCATGCCACCACTGGGAAAGGTAGTTAGGAAAGCCACCGGATCAGCTCACTGCATGGATGATTTAGCCGACTCCGCCGTGGTGCTGCCAGTGGGCTGCCCGGGAGAGCAAACACACGCAGCGCTGGCACAGCAAGGTGTCAATAGACATTTTATTCGCTTGCTTGGTTTTTTTTGTTTGTTTTCAAAGGGAACCTCCTTTCCCCCTTTCTCCACAGGATTTCGGCACAGGCAGAAAGCACGACTGTAGAGCAGCGTGATGTGCCATGAAAGGCCTTACAGAGAAGTACACCTCTGCAATTGCAGTGATTGCGGATGGGAGCACGGCGCATCCCGTGGGAAAGGGGAGGGCTCTGGAGGTGCTGCTTAACAAAGTGAAAGGGTCTCTTTCAGCAGCCAAGAAAGCATATCAGTATTAACTGCAAGCATTAAGCTTGTATCTATAGTTTTATAGTTTAGAAAGTTTGACTTCCTGGAAGTTAATTGAACGTTTCTTTTCCAAGTATGAGCACAGTACACTCGCATCGAGGATCCAACGGATGAATTCAAGCTTTTGTATACTTTGCAGCGTGGTGCTTGCCATCTGTGACACTTGGATACAAATTCTCTGCGAGGCTTGTTGACATTTGAAAAACCGAAGTTTTTGGTGTGTTTTTTTTTTTTCCATCTGAAGATGAGCTACAGGAACTCCAATTTTATTTAGTTGAATACTAAATTAAATGCACATGATACGTTTGTCTTCAGTGCCTAATATGTCAGCTTTAAACTTCACAGCTAACAGTTGCAAGGAGGCACAAAACTACACACTTGTATTTCCCAGCCACTGCCCAGACAGCTGCAGGTTCAAGCTCTGGGATATCTGTTCTCAAGAAACCTTGAGAACTGGCCTGATCTTTTCATCTTCAGTGGATGCTGAGCCGTGGTGGAGGATGCGATGGGCACAGGGAACTTCCACAGGGAATGGCAGAGTTCCCAGGGGATGTCCCATCTGGAGGTGTGAGCCCAGTGACTGCTATATCTGCTAAGGAGGATGGGGATATGAAGTTTTATTTAAAAATTTTTAAAAGCAGATTTTGCTTTTAAAGACTGTGAAGAAAGAATTCAACACACAAACAAACTAACGACAGCATTTTACAATAGATTTTTAAAGAAGCTGTTAAACAGACACTGCCAATTAAAAAATTACTAGAGATTAATTAGAAAACTAAAGTAATGACTTAAAACTGCTTTCAGATTTTAACCTTCTATGCCTTATTAGGTTTTGGGGTGGAAGCATCATATTTCTCATTGTTTTAAGAAGCAGTTCCCTAGCAGAAGACCCAATGAGCTCTGGTTACTTGTGCCTCAGTGACTAATGACATTCTTCGCCTCATACGGTGCAAGCTCTGACTGAAGCATTTCCTATGGCTGGAATATTTAAACTTCCCTTCTCCTGGGTGGCTTCCCTTGGTGCCTAGTAATAATGCTCAGAGCTCACCCTAAGAGCACTATTTTAGGTCTTTCTCCTCCATCCAGTCACAAAAGATCATGAAACCTGTAGGAATTTAATATATTTAAGAATTCTACGTCTCGCTGATACGGCTGCAACTGCCTAAAAGTCATCAAGGAGGACAATGACAAAGAGAAACAGATCTCCAGGCTCTGTAATCATGTAAAGAGCCAGATAACTGTAGGAAATTCAACTAAAAATAGGGTCTTATAAGCTCTTGCTGTGTGACTGTCCTACCCAAGCCACAGGATATCCTCATTAAAGGACTACACTAGGAGATGGGAAAACTGAATTAAAAGTCATGTCAAAGGTCCAAAACACGTTATATAACAATTGATTATTTTTTTTTCCCAATGTAGTTCTCCTGAGTGTTGCCTGTCACTGCTGTAAATTTGGAAGAATAACCCTGAAATCACCCTGTCACCTCCCTCTCTGCGGTTTTGCTGAAGTTCCCTTTCTCTTCCTTTTCTTCAGAGCTCACACACGCATCTATAAAATGTACTACCTGTATGAGGTTCACGCACAAGAACACGCGCACTCGTTGTAAAATACATACTAGTAAATTCTTGGTGTTAGGTTACTATTTCCAGCATTGCTGACAATTCCCTCTACATACATATATATAAATGTACATGTGTATGTACATGTTTGGTAACTCTTCCTTTAAGGTGCCAGAAATGAGGCAGCCAGGGTTCAGTTTAGGGAATGCAGTAGGCTGTGTGTAGGCAGTGGGAAGCAACCTAGAATATGAATCCTGGCTCAGCTTTGATGTAATCTCCACTGAAGTTGAGGGAGTTGCTCTGGGTTTACGCTGCTGTTTATGAGAGCGGAGCTTGGCGCAGAGCCCTGTATATAATACATATAAAATATCATCTAATTGTACTTGCTTCTACAAGATTAACCCAGCTGCTGAGATTTCGGCATGTAAATAGCTATGAAATACATTGTGTAATCCCCGTGATTGATGTTTTTGAACATGTTTTGGGCAGTGCTGTGGTGGCTGTCTACACCAGATTCATTACCTGCTGGAGGGCTGACAGTATCAGCACAAACGCTGGTTTGCGATGTCTCCTGCACAGTCAAATCAAGCCAAAATGAACCACTTCAAAGCAAGGATGTGTGGAAGGCAAAAATTTCTGACTAACTCTCCCCTGAAGGAGAAGGTGTAATTCTGGCATGTGCGTGGCTCTTCTCCCACGTGCCTTCCTCTCCCCACCTTTCCTTATTGATACATTAACAAGATTCCTGACATAGAAATAGGGATTTACGTAACTATACAAGTTCAACAGCTCTCGTTACTCGTTCCTCAAGTGACTGAGAAGTCTCTTTGTAACATCACAGCTATTTGCTGTGAATGCGATCAAAGATTAGGTTGACACATGGGAATATTTACAGCCAAGGCAAAGATGGGTGGTTTTAATGGGAGGGTTTGCCACGATCTTAATCTGTGCTGGTTTGTTCCCAGTTAACTTTGCATGGAGTCCTCAGCTCATGTGAACTCAGAAGTCACAGCTGAAAAAAAAGAAGTAATGTACTACCATGCCCTTCTCCTTTGGGTTAACCCAAGTCTTGAAAACCGCAAGTTTGGGCTCTTTTATCTAGAAAACCATAGAAAGCATGCCATAGATGCAAATAAAAAAGAGCATGCAAGACTGTGATGAAAGCTGGGTTTATAACACAAGCCCAGCAACAGGTGAGCTCCATAACAAGCTTGGTTAGAACTGAGAAGTCTAATTAAGCAGCAGCTGAACAAAGAACAAATAACTCAGCTTTGTACTCATAATGCTCTACTAAGAAAGAGTGAAGAATCCACCCAGCTCCTACCAAAATTAAAGACATATTTATAAACAGAATTGTTTCTAACAAGAAGACAAATCTCATCCTTGTGTAACTGTCCTGAGGTCAATGGAGAACCTCAAGGGATTAATTAAAATCCAAATGTTCATAAGTCTTCTGTGATGTGCCAGCTGCTCTTTAACAGGGAAGCACGTTAATGGTTTCTCAACAAACATGTTGCAAGATCAGCTCCTTTTATTCAGCAATTCTGGTGTTCGGGAACTCTCTTTTTGGTTTTTTTTTTTACAGAAACAATATTCTGCAGCACTGTTGGAAAAAATGTTCTGGCATTGTTCTGGAAGTTCTGGAATCTATTTTTTTCTTTTTATTATAATTTGCGGAAAAATTCTTGATCTGTAGAAAATGATAAGGGTCTTTTAAGTAATTGATTAAAAAAGTTCAATGTTCTGGATAATTGCGTCTAGACAAAAAAATCGTAACGAAAATGTGGTCTTGGTCACAATTCTCTTAATTCTTTGAGCCAGATTTCCAATGCAAGAGTTCATGTTTATACATTTAAAATTATTTTGAAAAGTGTTTTGCAGTTTTGATGGAAATTGAACTGTTCCTGTAAACAATTCTCTCCAGCAAACTGATTTTTACAGTTTCTTTTAACACAGAGTTTTGACACATAAAGTCTACAGAAATCCATTAAAATAATTTGAATAAAGAAATTTATTCGTTTGAAGGAATATTCTCATGGCTTCTCTTATTGGTTCTAGCAACTTTAAGAAACAGCTCATTACAAATTTGTCGTATATCAATAATCCTGCTCCATACATGATTTTCCTTCCAATTTTCTGTACTTTTTAAAGAAATTAACTTTGTTTATGAGACTTTCCCAGTTCCCTGAGCTTTGAACAAAAAATTGTTTATGTAGAAAAGCATTTTAAAATCTATTTCCATTTCAACATGTTATAGTAGATTGCTATTTATTTTAAATCTGGGTGAATGCTATTCCATTAATATTTTCTAAAAACCTCTCATTTCTAAATCTCGGATTTTCTTCTAACTCAAAGTAGAATATGATCAAAAAATACAGTGAAGCTACGTATGCGGGAGTAAAAGGGTAGAATACAAGTATCAGTATAGGGAAACAAAAGCAGCGATTGCAGAGGTCAGATTTTACTCCTTTGAAAACTGAAGATTTCAACTTATTTTTCTATCTCTACTCTCCATCTTTTTGGAAGGCACGAAGACATCTTTAGAAAATACAATTATGGGAAGATGTCCGCTTGTTGCATGAGGCACCACTGTACTGTATGGCAGAGAGATATAAGAAGGATTGTAAAAGAGGGGGCACCCTGCTGTACTTTTGTAGACCTATTTTGTGGCACAACAAAAGATCTCTATAGAAACATTATATCCCACAACACAGTTCCTGGAAGTTTAAGAACTGGCTGCAAACCCTTATAGCTGGTTTATTACGTAAAATCATAATGAGTTACTACTGACTATTTATTTTAAACTGTAAGAAGCTCTGTTTTAGGAAAATATTAACTGGACTTCCAGGGGCTTATTTGTACAGACAGAAAGCAAGTTTCTGAACTTTGTCCAAATACAGAGCCATCTTAGACTATATAAGGACTTCAGGCCTTGATCAGCAAAGCCGAGCATTTCACATATGAAACCTTTTCAATATGTTGGTGGTTACATTCCTGCTGGCTTGATGCAAACAGCAGTCCATTTTCCTCCAGGCGGACCCCATCTCATTTTTGGAGTAGCAGGGCATGACAGAGAACAGTCAAAAAAGCCTCAGTCCAATTGCCAGAGATGTGTGCTGGGAATCTTTTATGCCACCACTTTCGGTTGGGTTTGATCAGAAACAAAAGGGTTTTCAAGACCATTCAGCTTTGCCAAAACTCTGTTTTTTCCCGTACTTGTCCCACCAACCTCGGAGGGAGCAGACCTGAAGATTGATCCTTTGACAGTGCCTCCATGGCATTCCAGCGTGGATAAGGTATTTCCTGGTGTTTTGTGCAGCCATCTGCTTAATAGGCCCCAGCATTGCTTTCCCTCTGTCAGCAGTCGGCAGCAGGAAGACAGCAGCCCACTGTGCTGCCCTGGTACCAACACAGGTGTCCGCAGCTGCAATGCAAAATGTGTAAAGGGGTTACTCAAACGAGTGTGCGGGAGGAGACATGGAAGTCAACATTAGCCAACACTCCTCACCTCCTCAAGCATGTTTTAGGGTATCTCAGCCCTTAATCTCCCCCAATCTCTTTCCTCCTCTTGCTTCTTACCTTTCCCATGTATCTACACCCAGGTCAGATTCTCCAAGATGCCATGGGAACAGATACCTCTTTTGTCTCCACGTAGGCTGTTTTCATTGCTTCTGCAATCCCACAGCACGTGAGGAAAGATTGCAAGCAGGAAAAGAGGAAAACAAAATGAAGCCAAACGTCATTCATCATGTCACAGCATGCCTCCAGATCTTGGAGCCAGATACGGTGCAGGAAAGAACGAGTCAAGGTACGAATGGCCCTCTCCTCTTTATAAATTCCCAAGCTGTAAATCTGAAGATGGAAATACACATGGAAGGATTTATATGAGTCCATGAACCCAAAACGTTGGGTTGTTGGGTTGTTGGGTCCAACTACGTTGGAAGTTACGTATCTAGTACAATGGCTTCTTCATAAATAGGGCAGTACCAACACCTTGACGCCGTGACACCACCAGTGAACCTTAGTGATGAGGTTGCACTTTTGTTTCTCTCAGCATCCTTTCAAACTTCAATTTCCATTGATCTAACTCTAATTTCTCCTTCCTAACAGGCACTTTCTCCATATCTCTGTCTTGTACTTCAGGGCTAGTTCCAGGTTGTGTTCTTTACATATTCCACCAATGTTTACCTTGTGCTCATTTAAGAAATACACAATAAACAAGAAACAACAGCTTCCCACCCCACCCCATGTCACTCATTGAATTATATGGCAGTTGTTTATTGGAAATGACCTCATAGTTTCCTAATTTTGTGGGGTGATCTGAAGAATAATTCTATTGCAACCACAATACCTAAGTGCCTTGGAAGTATTCAGCTGGAACCTATAACTATAGATGATTCCTGTACTGTTGGCAGCTAAAATGTAGCCCACATTTGTAAGTGACAAATTATGGGATAATAATAACATTTGTGGAGTTCGGTATCTCAGAACACATGATGCCAAGAGACGGTAAAAATGACTATGTAAGGATGGTATGGAGAAGTAGTATTTATATGAAGAGACTGTATATTCAAAAAAGAAACAAACCCATAATAAAACAGGATACTTCTGTGCTAACATTTTACAATCGGTAAGTACTCACATGACAAGTGTATTTTTGAATTTTTGGAAGTATGCATAGATTTTGCCAGAACAAGCACCTCTTGCTGCACTCTTCCTCTTAAATCCCTACCTCTTTCATTGAACGGTAGATAGGTGTGATCTGGTCACTGCTAGTTTTCAGATTTTTAACAGGAAAAATAACCTCTAGCATCTCATGAACATTTAAGCATTTCAGTGCAGTTGTCTTTTTTACCACTTCTGGGTTCTTTTTTTTGCCATCTTTCTCTTCTTTTTGTGATACATGGCCATGAGGCGTATTCACTTTAGAACAGGCTCTGAGCAAATGAGTTTTGCCGTGGAAACCTTCTAATAGCATAGATTTCTGACTGTTTCATATGGACAAACGTCTCATTTGATTGACAATAGCTTTTGACTCAAATGCAATCTGATTAGAAATTGCATCAAAATTGTCCCTTTGGAAGTCACACTTCTAAAAGCTGGGTTTCAAGGTTCTTCTAAAGAAGAGGGTTTTATGCAAATGGACAACCTTTTTCTGAAAAATGTCTTGAAATCCAAAGCCTCTTTCATGAAGACAGATCCTGCCCCTTGTTTTCTCATTCTACTTACGCGGTCCCCATTGCACATATAATTCTATCTACAATTTTAATAATTTTAAGTGAATGAGTAATGAAGTGAAGACTATAATTTTAAGTCAGTGAGTACTTTGGTTACCCAAGGACACCTAAACCATTTGAGCCTTGCATATCTATTCCTGAGGGACTGAGCTTCCAACATGCTTCTGCCTTATGTATCCATCTGAGTTATCCCAGCAAAAGCACTGAATTCAGAGCGGGATGTGGTAGCTTGGGATAACCCAGACCACGTGTTCAATAGTAGGAAAAAAGACAGTAAACATAGGTATTCTGACCTATAGAAAAGCTTTTCATTAATAGCTTTTTTCTAAAATTAAAATACAGTTAAAAACGAGGAATGATATTCACAGAAAGAAGGTTCCTATCTGACAGTTATTTTACATGGGTCTCTAAATAGTGGTTTTAAGCTATTTCACTTTCAAATCCAGCAAAGCTCTTAACATGGGCTTATGTTAAGCATGTAAACAAAGTGCTTTAAGGCCAGTGGAGCTGTTCTTACAGCAAAAGGATAAGTATCTGGTTAGGTGCTTGGTTTGACTCTAAGCCCTTGATCTTAATTCTTCTGCACCTGAAATTAGTGCACATAACATTTATAACACAAGCATTTTTAACATAAACAGCACAAGTAGGAAGTAGAAGTATTAACAAAAACTCCGTACAGTTATTACAAGCAATGAATGTTGAAATCGCTATGAATAACAACAGGGGATGTTTTGATGGTCGGTTAAAGGTGAACCTAATGCTTCTACAGTGTGTGTAAAACATAATTGCAGTAGCTCAGAAAGCAGGAGTGCTGCAACTTTCATGAAATGTAGCTGCTATACTTCATAGCATCAACCTCTTAAATCTCTGTAATGAGCAGCAGGCATTTCAATAAAGTCAAAAATAACTATGACTTTGTAAAGTATTGCTACTTCATGCATACATCCATTTTCAGCAGTTAGAGACACCACCAACAGTCCATTTTTCTACTTACTGCCTCTGATTTACTGGCTGACTTTGTTATTTCCTTTGTGCGGCTTACAGGACATAATTGTTTAACATGGAAAAGGGAGAACTTCCAATAGAAATTTCGCTGCAGACAGTTTCTGCTTTATATTTATTTAGTTCACCAGTCTCTAACATCAAGGAAGATGTACTGGCTTGCAGAGGGAATAAAAATGGCAGAACTGTGATGAAAATAAGCAATAAATACTGAAAGATATATTACCAAGTCATTCATTATTTCAGCTATGTAATTTCTGTAATATAAAATCAAAACAGAAATAAAGCCATCACTTGCAAAATGCATCAAAGGCCATTGTGACTGTAGGGACCCAACATAAGATTTACACACCTTTTAAAGCAAACAGTCTCTTTGAGACAGAACGATTCAACCAGCCAGCTCCAAAAAGGAGTGCTTTGTTTCATTTTCAGGTTTTTTAACCTCGTTTTCAGGATGCCTCCATCAATTTCAAAATGAAAATAGCTTTGAAATGAGGAGTCCAGATGTTTTCTATTGAAAATGTTTAAATTAAGCTACCCCCACCACCAAAATTAGAATTTTCTTTACTGTTCATGTCACATGTGTAGAAGACACCGTGCTGTACAAAACCCAATTTGCAACTTGACTCAACCTCATTTGCTTATTACACAGGCCCATTTTGCAATTCAAGTGCATACTATTTGCCAACACTTAATTAGAAAGGACACGCATCTGAACATGAGTTACTACCTCTTGATTCTTCTCTTGATGAGGTGGTTCAGTAGCAACACCAAAAGCAGGGTGAGGAGGATGAGAAGAAAATGGTTCCAGTTTTTGTTTGGAAGATGGGCACCAGAGAGCAGCAGTTCCCAGGAGTTGGAGAGACGTCAGCCAGCAGAGCAGCTCCTGACAAAGTCAGCATTTGTTGTGCAAAACGAAGCTGCAACTTGCGTTCTTCAAACAAGCTCTTTTTAGGTTAAAACCCGCGCTTCTGTGCAATTAACGACTGTGACCATTTTATGGACTAAAATTTTTAACGTGTACTACAGCCAGCTCATCGTGCCTTTCCCCTGTTCCTATTTTAGGGATTTCTGAGTCTGTGAAGCTTCAGTGTTTGAAAGGGAAAGTGCTAATCCATACATTAGATACGGCATAGGGGAATCCCAAAGTGCCTGGTGAATGACCCTGGCACTTATCCTTTAATGCCATTAGAGCATCACCAGTAACAGCTAGGGCTTGCTTTATTAATTTTCCTCCTTCCAACTAACTACAGCACACTCTTGTTTGCTACTCAAACCTGCTACCTCTGCACTTCTCTGGGTTGAGGGCTTACTCCCTTTTAACATGACAGACTTCAGTCTTGGAGAATTGCCAGCTATTTTGAGCCATTTGGAAGTATGGGAGAAGCTTGCTCTTTTCCTCTGAGCTTTTCCATGCACCTGAGCATCAGGACAACTGTCAGGTCATCTCCTTCTTGCCTCAGCACCACCAAATAACTAGTCGCTAAAGTGAACAAAAGCACACAGAGAATTTAAAGATGGCACGCTGGGTCAGAACGAAAGTCCGTCTTCCCCATCTGGCCACAGCAGATGCAGGGAGAGTTCAGAAGAAACAGCCCAAGTATAATCCTTACATTGTTATGTTTTCCCAGTTTCTGGAAATCAGAGATTAGGGACTTGTGAGCAGAGCTGCTTTTTAACAGCCACAGATCTTACTCCATGTAGCCACCGGCTTTTATTTTAAACCTGTTTAGATGCTAAACCTCCATGACAACCCATAGAACTTCTGTAATTTTATGTGTCCTATGTGGAAAAGCATTTCTTTTTGTTTGTTTTAGATGTGCTGTCTAGGCTTTCTGCTGGATGATCCTACTTCTTGTGTTGGGAAAAACTGAATTTTTCCCTTCTCCTCTTCTCCATATCGTTCAGGATTTTTATATATCCTAGGTGTGTCCTGTTTGGACCTTCTTTCTCCAACGGTAGCAGTCTTCATATATGAAGCTCTGTTTTGCATAGAAACCTCTGCTTATTTTTCTTACCTTTCTTTCTTAAGTTTTCTGATTCTTCTGCATCCTTTATGAGGCAGAGGCGGAGACAGAAGCCAACCCTGCCTCTAAGCTGTGGCAGCATCATTAGCATCGTGCTGTTTTCTCTTAGTCCATCCCTAGCGTTGTTCACCTTTTTGGCAATGAAAGGTTGTCAAGCAGATGTCTTTTGAGGACTGTCCTAAGTTCTCCCTCATCTCCAAAATAAAACCAGCTAAATTTGGATCCGATCATTGCCTAAGTGCGCTTAGGACTGTGTTCCCACAGTGTATTGCTTCGTATTTATGAAGGATGAATTTTATCTTCCATTTTATCACCTATTCAGCATGATGCAAACTTTTGAAATTCTGCAGTTGCTTTGGTTTTGATTGTCCTGACTACTTCCAAAACACCAGCAAACTTTCTCCTCTCGCTGTTCTTCAGCTTTTTCCAGGTGATTTGCGGCCATTCCCAGCCAGATCCCCCTGGGATTCCCCGAGTAACTGCTCCAGGAAGAACAGTGACCATTTATTCCTGCCTGCTGCTCCGTCTCCTTTGAGCAGTTATTAATGCACAGCAATCTCCCCCTGACGTTAGGCTTCTGTAAGATTGTTTGGGAAGGGATATTATAGAAAGGTTTAGGAATCCAAAGGTAATTTTTTTTACTCAAGTTGCCCTTGTCTACAAGCTCAATGATCCTTTCAAAAAACTGTACAGGATTTGTGAGGCATGATTTCTTTATTTATGAACCCTGTTCACTATCTTCAGTAAGTTGTATATATTCACGTCTACTAATTCTGCTCATTATTATAACTTCCATCAGTCTGCCTCAGCAGGAAGTCAAATTTACAATTCTCTGGTTTCCTGGCTCCCCTCCGGAGATTATTTTAAAAATTGAGGCCACATTTGCCACCTTCCATTACTCTGGAACCCGGGCCAATGTAAGCGATAGGTTACACACTACTGTGAAAAGTTCAGCAATTTTATATTTGAATTCCCTTAGATCCCTTGAGTGATTGTTACCTGCTCCTGGCAATGTGTTGCTGCTCACTTTATTGATTTGCTCTAAAACCTCTCCACTGACAGTTCAATTTGACACAACCCCTGAGTCTCACCCCTGTAAATAAAAACTTTGTTATGCAAACTTCCTTAAGCCTCTCTGTGTTGAATCCTGACACAAGGAATCCTTTCGGCTTTTCTTCTTTTTTCTTTTTCTTTTTCTTTTTCTTTTTCTTTTTCTTTTTCTTTTTCTTTTTCTTTTTCTTTTTCTTTTTCTTTTTCTTTTTCTTTTCTTGTTTCTTGTTTGTTTCTTGTTTCTTTTTTTTCTTTTTTCTTTTTTCTTTTTCCTTTTTTCTTTTTTCTTTTTTCTTTTTTTGCTATGGCCTTACTCCTCTGAGCATCCATTCTGTACCTTGTTTACCCATCCAACTCTGATGGGCTTCCTGCTTCTGATACGTTTGAAAAAGCTTTAAATAGTTTTCATGCCATTTGCTTGTTATTTCTCAAGATCATTTTAGCATGCCTTCTTATACTCTTGCATTTAACTACCAGGATATACCTTCTTGTCTATTTTCCTCATTTGGAGTCAACTTGGATTTTTCAATTTGAGGCAGCTCTTTTAATCCAATGCTTAATCATAAAGCCTATTATATTTTTGATTTTTAGGCCTGAGTTTGGGTTTGTCTTTTTTGTAGGTGATTTATGTTTACTCAAAGACTCTGATAAGGTGGTTAGGAAAAAATCCCTTTTAACAAGCTTCCTTGTTTTTATTAATCACCCTTCTTAAAGTGCTGAGATAATATAATGGAGTTTGACATTCATCTCTACTAGAACATTGAACTTTGGTAGCATAGGAACTACAGAGTATCTTTTCTATGATTATATCTTAAACTGTATCTTGCATAATGCCCACAAGATACTTTTTTGTTGTACATATCTGGTATTAATCTAGACTAGGTTTTTTTTCACTTTTCTTTGAAAACACAGTCATTTATGATGTCTACAACTTTTGTCTCTGTATGATGCCTGTAATGACATTCCTCCATTGTCATGGGGATGAGCAATGACTGAAATTTTCCAGTATTGCTCTGTTTCTGATCCTGGAGGCTGTGGTCACCACTGTGCTCTGCTGATGTGGACTGTTACCCCAGTATTAACCTATAACCCACAATTTCAGTCCACAGTGATACCCTAGGACATGTTGACGCGGATGACTCAGTCATATTATTCGACTGCCAAGGTTTTCTTTAACACACGTACTGTTTCTCCACCAGCATAGACAGCTATACTTTCTGATATAGTTTTTACCTTAGCGTTACACTAGTTTTCTTTCCTTCCGCCCAGTTAACACACAATCTCATATAACAATATCTTCATTTAGACCCAAGCATTTCCACTCATCTGTCTCTGGTTTTAGACCATTAACTTTTGCCTACAGGCATTATACATTTTTGCTCTTATTCTTATTGTATGCACTATTTGATTGTAGCTTTATTTGTTCTTCAATATTGCCCAATGATTTTACTGACTTCTTTTGCATATTCTTTTTCCAGAAGACAGAGATTTTATCTCTTCCCCTCTGGAAGATGAATCATCCTAAATTGTGTGTGATTGTTCAGTTTTCATCTTTCATCTGTAACCTTTTAAAGTGAAGTTTCCTGAACTTCATTTCACTTGCAAAACAAAGTACAGAATTACATTAGGCTGATACTAATGAGACTGTATTTACAAAGTAGTCTGTTCAACTAAAAGTAGAAACTGTGTTCTGTGATAAAGTATCCTTGTTCTTTTCTGATTTATTTGATTGCTAACACTAATCTAGTAACAATTCAAATGTTCTCCATGACCACTGTATGACCTTATTTAATAAAATCTGAACCTCTTAGTATAAGGCAACCCAATTAACAGCAATAGCAGAGCTGAACTCCATTGGAAATGCATGCATGCATGCAGAAAATTTAGGAAAGACCAATGGAAGTACATCAGGCTGGCACAAGACCATGCAAATTAGACCTGATACCACATTCATGTGGACACCACAATCCCTTGCTTTTCTTTTTGTTTCACCCCAGAGAAGCGTATTACCTAGTGGAACTCCTTTTATTTTAAGAGACTGCCTCGAAAGCTTCACTGACTTCAGCAGAATAGTTCCTCCTTCTGGCCCTGGTCCTGTCAACTGATCTGGTCCAGAAGAGGCAGGATCTACACAAGTATGGAGCAGCACTGGGGTCCTGGGAGAAGGTGGGCTCCTTGCTGGAGTCTGGTGCCACGCAGGCGTGCCGGTAAGAGCTCATCTCAGTGCTGTTCATCTTCCCAATGGGAATAATTTCTCATGCTCTTATCATAGTTTCTCAGTTCAGAAACATAAAAATTACACATAATTACTATTTTGCTGTTAATTTTCAGTTGTAGAGTATTTGTAATGACAAACAATATTCAATATGTATATGTGTGTATATGCATACACACACATGCATTTGTGGATATAAAGTATACATGAACACACATATATACATGTGCTGGCCCTCACGCACAGAAAACCACTAATTGTACCTTTGAAAAGGAGAATAGAAAAAGAAATAAACTTTTTCCAGGCACTGGGTTCATAATGGGGCACAGCAGGAGGAGGTAAAGAGCGGCAAAGATATTAGAAAACATCAGTAAAGCAAATAATTAATCCTTGAAAATGTCATGGAAAAAATAAACATGTAAGCTAAACACTGTTTCAAAAATAAGGATCTTTCCTCGCTTCATACTGAGTCTGAAGAAAAGTCTCCAGATGTCAATTTTCTTATAGCAATTTATTTAATCTGTTCCTGCACTTAGCACATTTTTGGCTGATGTTGCAGAAACTCTGTTTGTCTATATGCACATACATATGTATTTTTAAAAAGTATATAACCATATATATATATATTCATTTATCTATGTATCTTTGAGCTCCACACTTTTTCACAGGCAATATGCCTTTATAATGTAAAGGTAAATCAAACCATGCATATATTTAGAGAGCTGAAAGTGTGTTGTTTTATTTTAAAAACAAAAGGTATTTTTCGGGACAATACCTTAAACACAAATGTTGAAGCTTGTGGCGGGCGAACCTAGCTGTTGCATACCTCAGGAAGGAAGAAAAACGCTCCAAAATCCTCCATAAAAACAGAGCTAGCATGGGAAGAAGGGGAAAAAGAAGGCCAGAAAACCAGCACAGGACTGAAAAAAAGAGAAGTCTAAATCCCTGAATCTATGAGATTGAACTCCTACGGGTTTGGAAGCCAAAGAGATACTCCTATCTTGCTCAGCTTGCATTTGTTTAGTTGTCCTTATGTGATCCAAGTGCAGAAGTGAGTCACAAGGTTGTGATAAGGCTGAGAAGTTTGCATGGGATCATTGCAGCAACAGACTGGCAAAAAGCTTCTCAGAGTCCTAAGGGCTTTTGAATATAGCAGCAGGCACTGAGCTGACAAAAGTCTAAATAAAAAAATAAAATTAAATTTTTATTTTCCTTATTAAAGATAAATGCACTTTAATGGACTTAGTTTAAATGCATTTAAAGAATCATCATGACCTATATTAACTCCTGATCTTATGCTATTAAAAACCTTTACGTTATATAAGGAACATTATTTAGCCAGTATATATTTGCTTAAATGAAATTTACGTAGAAGTCAATTTACTTATGAAATCACTAGCGGAGCTCTGGAAACAGAATTTGCTAAAGCATTAAATTTCTTTTTGGCAATCTGTAGTCTCTTCTGCTGGAAGGATATTTTCTTCCTATCAGATGTGTTCAATTCAATAGCTACTTCAATAATGTAATAGAATTTGAGAAACCAGCTGGGATTTGAAAAAAGCAAAAAAGCCAGGCTTCCGCTTCCAATTCACTTATAAAAATGAGGTGTGAGAAGGTGACATCTATTAGCTCGAAAATGCTGAGGAACATGCTGATCCGGAACCATTAGTTCAATTAATTTTCTATGAATAATGCTAAGGTATCATTTTGTTGAAAATGTGTAGCATGTACCAATTAAAAGTTTTTGTGTTCATTCAGCACAGGAGTTGTATTTTTAAGCTATGTATTTAACTTGTGTATAGTATATCACCTTGGCTACCAAAAAGGAAATACCGGTTGTAGTTATGGGCTACTTTTAGTAACAAACCAACATATTTTAATAGCTACCAACCAGTGAGAATCAGTTTGTGTGTAGGAAAATAAATCTAAAATCTGAATATAAGTAGAAAGTCAAAATCAAATTAATCAGGACTATTTGATTTATGACTAAAATTAGGTTATTTCAAATAATTTGGTGCTGTCCTGGCATGGGCAACACAAGACCATAGAATCATAGAATGGTTTGGGTTAGAAGGGACCTTGAAGATCACCTTGTTCCAACCCCCCTGCCATGGGCAGGGACACCTCCCACTAGACCAGGTTGCTCAAAGCCCCATCCAGGCTGGCCTTGAACACTTCCAGGGATGAGGCATCCACAACTTCTTTGGGCAGCCTGTTCCAGTACCTCACCACCCTCACAGTAAAGAATTTCTTTCTAATATCTAACATAGTTCTACCCTCTTTCAGTTTAAAACCATTATCCCTTGTCCTACCACTACACTCCCTGATAAAGAGTCCCTGCCCATCTTTCCTGTAGGCCCCCTTTAGGAACTGGAAGGCACATCTAAGATCTCCCTGGAGCCTTCTCTTCTCCAGGCTGAACAACCCCAACTCTCTCAACCTGTCCTCGTAGGAGAGGTGCTCCAGCTCTCTGATTGTCTTTGTGGCTCTCCTCTGGACTGACTCCAACAGGTCCATGTACTTCTTATTTTGGAGGCCCCAGAGCTGGACACAGTACGCCAGGTGAGGTCTCATGAGAGTGGAGTAGAAGGGGCGAATCACCTCCCTTGACCTGGTGTCTGTGCTTCTTTGATGCAGCGCAGGATACGGTTGGCTTTCTGGGCTAAGAACCTGGCCCTAAGACAGGTTCAGAGAGAACTGATGTGCCCTGTAATGGGCTGAGTGCTGCAGAGCCTGTCTGGGAGTGCAGTTTCCCTGCTTGACATTCTAGCCAGCAAAGCTTCTGACTTTTTCTGTATAACCTCTGCTGGTCCTGAAATAACTAGAAGATAGATGGTCAAGTTGAGAGCTGAGTTAAGGATCGTGTAGCCTTTGAAGACCCTTAGGTATTAGAAAAGTTAGCTTGGGACTTAACTTTAGAACAAACACATTTAGGACACAAATTATATTTTATGGGGTTATTGGATTCTATATTGATTTCAAAAGAGTAAGCTGTTGAATTGTACTATAGGCAGGTAACTTCAAGGAGTCACAGAGTGACTTGAAAGCCAAGGAAACCAGCCGTTGCCTATCAGCCTGTCCCCCAGGGCATTGCAAACATTTTCTTTCTGGCCTGCCAAACATTTTTCGGGGTGTTCTTCAGTTAGCACTGGATAAAACATACCTTCTTCAAAGCCTTGCACTTCTGATATGAAGACATGTGGAGGTGAGAACTTCACCGTGCCCATGGCAGTCTGGTCCACTGTTAAACAGCCTCGTTGGACAAAATCTAAATTTTATGTCTCATTTGAGTTTATATGGCTTCAGCTTCCAGACGCTGAACTTGTGCCATTTCCCATTTGAGCAGAGAGCACTTTTGTAGCTAGTATTTCCATCTCCTGAAAGCACTGATATGCTATAATAAATTATTTACACATGCTTTCCTGCTTAATTATCTCTTGCTAGTAGAAGCTCCGTTACAGCAGTCAGGACAGACACCGACACTTGTGTACCTTGGATGGGGATACAAACCCCATGCTCACATCTGTAGATGAGAAGCCAGCCTGTCGCTCTTGATAAAAGAACAAGGCTTCACTATATTAAAGTACACAACTTTTTATCATTCCTTTCTGTGCTCAAATGGAAAAGATAAGTCAACTGGAGAGGAGCCCGGGCGCTGCTGGGGCAGGTGCAGCTCCCAAGACACCTGCTGCCGCTGCCTCAGCCCCAGATTTGCTGCTTTCCCTGTCCTTTCTGAAACCATCGATAAGAAACTTGTTCAAACAGGTTTGCCAGAGTTTATTTATTGTACTTTGACTAAACTCCCCCCTTTTAAGCTCTTTAAACAAAGAGGCACTTCATAGTAAATCTCTGCCGGTTCTTCAGTCGAACACTTTGACCTTTCACAGCTCAGCTGTGATTGAAGAGTGTTTTCTGAGCCTGAATAGCTCCTGCAGGATCTCAGCCGCTGGCCCGTATATTACGGGGAATAACCCGGGCAGCCCTTGTCTCTCCATTTGGCATGCTGGTTGGTTTGAGGTGGTTCGGTTGCTCTGTTCCCCAGGGTGTAACTCTTTCTGCAAAGCCAGCTGAATTAGCACCGAGCACGCACACCGCCTGGCGGTGCAGCCTTTTAGGAAAGCACATTTTAGAGCACTGAGGGAGCAGGTGAGACTTTATTGTATGGGAGACCAAGATTCAAGAGAAATGGTGGAGGAGAAGGAGAGCTCCATGCCGGCCTCGCCATGGTGCTGGATGCTGGAGATGGTGGCTCCTTGCCTTCCACTGAAGACTTTGCTCACTCTGCTAGGAACAATCACAGACTTGGCTCCCAGATGCCTCATTTGAGTCTGCTGTGGGATCATCATCCCATGCCAATCCTTCTGAGGGATAGTCAGGAGGAGCCACTGCTTTGAAGCAGGAAAGGACATGCCCCCGTCCCCCAGAATTTGACCCGTGTTGTTTCTTCTTAGTTCAAGAGCTATTTTTAAACATCATAAAAGTGTAGGAAAAACGGTCCTGGTGTTATCATTGCAGGGCCCGCTGCTGCCCAGCCTCCCACCAGGCCACTGCTGGCTGCTCTGTTCAGGGTCTCCCTCTGGTGCCATGTTTACCTGTTTTTCACTCTCTGGCTCCCACTCCTCTCCCTTATCTTCATTCTTGTACCCCATAATCATTTGATCTCTCCCTGATTTTTTTCCCTTTCCCCGAGAGGGAAACAGGGTGGATAGTGGCAATGGAGATGCTATTTAGGGAGAGTCAACGGTCCCCAGCGGTCCCTTTCTGGTACTCCCCAGCTTCCCCATTTGATATACTAGGGCTTCTGCAGGGTATCTCCCTGCCTAGTACCTTCAGTGTTGCTTTATAGCTGCACCATAAACTACTTTAACCATTTAAATTGCCCTTTTCTGACTCTGTTATGTCCTTTTGCATGGGGAATGTTTTCAAATCTATTAAGAAGGAAAGTGTCTCAGTACACTTTCTTTGACAACTGCCATAGATGTTTTTAGTTTTCCTTATGGGTAGCTAATTGCTTGGAAATGAATAGGGTACTCTTTATGCCATGCACTTTCAAATTACCGTTTTTTATTTCCCTGCAGCATCTCCTTGACTCTAGCCAAGTCTATAATCTTATCTACAATATTGATTTTGGTAGCATCCCTGAGTACAGTGTGTCCAAACTAGGCAGAGGGGTAAGGAGCATACAGAACAGTCTTTCAACGGTGAGTCACCAAATAAAAAGTTGTTCTGGTTGCTGCATTATTAAGGTACTGACAATTCTGCCTTTTTCAGTGCAAGCTACAGAAATCTACCTTGCCCTTAATTACTCAGGCTCCTGGACAATAAATTAATGCCCCTTGGAGGGAGAGGCTAGCCAACATTCAGGGTTTGCAAGGAGAATTGATTACAGAAGTCAATTACTAGATCTCTGGGATTGTACTGATTATTTACAGAGAATGCAATATTTTACACAAAACCTGTTTCTGTGAACGCAATAAAAACAAATGTCTGGCAGTTTCCTTGCTCGCCATTTCCAAGATGACTCTTCCAAGGAGCACACTTTCTGCCTGTGATTTCTCTTCGGGACATAACAACATCAGTCCTCATTTGCTGGCTTTCTCTTGCTTACTGCAGCTTTTTCCTTGTGATATAACCGATGCATCCTGGGCTTGAGGTCAGTTTTCAGAGAATCTCTGAATTTCCGGTGGTGTCTTAGCTTTGGCTTCAGCTTTGCAGTGATGGCTAGGCATTTCCCTTGGGCAGCAGCTTCAGCTACCTCTACATTAAAAGATGTTTGACTATTCCCTCTTAGGGCGCAAATGAAGGCATCTGCATGCACTGGGTTTACACAGGTCTGTGCTGACTGACTACTGCCATCCACCACAGCAATATTGTCAGAAGTCTGACACAGACCAAGACAACCTTTCTTAAATTGCATAAAAACCAAAGTCTATAAGCTGCCATGATATTCTCTTCTTATCTCCATTACTTTTTTTTAAGGTTCATTTAAAACCCCATTGTCACCGTATCTCTTAAAAGAAGAAGCCAGGACGTGGCCTGGTTTCCAAACGCCATTACCACCTAGGAGGGATTTGTTGCTCTCATGTCTTGACAAGCAAAAAGCAGTCATGCAGCTGCATTCAGTAATCCCAGCTCCTGGCTGGGAGCAGAAGCTTGTTATGAATTGCACATGCAATTTGTATGAGAAGGAGCTTCTGCCTGTGATTTAAACTTTTTCCAGGAAACTGGGACATGGCACTGTGCTTCAAATGCAGTTAATAAGTGTTGGAAGCTTACTGAAGTATGGGAAGAGTCATTAAAGACAGAGTTCATCCCGCCTATTTTAGACTCCTCTGGTGCAGACATCCACATCTGAGAGAGCTGCTTGAGGAAATCATGCTTGAGGAAGCGTGATTCATCTGGTCTCCTTGAGACGTTGCTGTAGCATGCAGTGAGTATAGCCTGGAAGTACATGTAAAACGTTCATCAGTTATAAAAGGAGCGCAGACCCTTGTGTCAGCTGTTGACATCCACATTATAGCTGTCCACATTTGGTCAGACAAACCCCACCTTGTCCAGCTGGACATGTGAGACTATCCAGTCTTGACAAACCTTCTCCAGTAATGGTGTAACAAGAGGAAGATCCAGATCTCTTCCACCTCAGCTAATGGAAGGTAAAGAAATAGGGGGGGAGTTAAATGTGAATAATCCCCAAACTCTGATCTCTGCTACCAAAAAGGTTAGCAGTGTTTGTTGCTGTTCAGGCCTGGGCTCTTGAACACGGTTTGGAGAAGTAAGACTGAATGAGAAAGGGGGTCCCTGGCCAAGGAGCGGTGGCAATGGCAAGGTGTGTGTCCTGCCGTGGGGAAGTCGGTTTGAGAGGTGGCAGCACAGGAGCCTGGAGGAAACGGGATTGTCCTCTGCTCAGGAGCAGTTCTCTGGATGTGGCGAGGCAGTGGCGAGCACCTCTGAGCTCTGGGGGTCCCAAAGGGATTTTTCTGGGACTCCCTGTAAATGAGGCCTCTGCCTGTTATGCACCATTCTGCTGCGTTACGCTTCTTTTATTACAGCCTCATTACACGGAAATTGAGCATTAAAATAGCACAAAACCACCAGAGTGGAGTGAGGAATCGGGATCCTCCCATTTTTTCGCATATAGTTATGCCACGAGCCAAAGTGTGGGTTTCAGATTTTGAAGCTCTTGGCCTCAGGCTTTATGTATGTGTTGCTGCGGCATAAACTGTAGGTTTGATGCTGTCTGGCTAAGCAGTATATTGGCAAAACACAGCAAAATGGTTTGACTCTGGGAAGAGCCTACGGCACAAGTAGAGAAAAAAACTAAGCGGTGTGCCTGTCTGACGACTCCTCTTGCTGCTGAAGGAGCTCCATTGCCTCTCATGGACGGCTGCCATCCCTGTCCAGAGGAAGGGGAAGATAGGAGAAAAAGAAAATACGAAAATGAGGAGGAGCACGAGGGTCCCAGGCATGACCACAGCATCAGTATGTGGTGTTCCCACAGCCAGACCCTGGCAGGACCAGGGATGCGGGTGACGACGCCATTCCCATGGGAGAGGACTGATGCTGCCTCCTGATTTCTCTGAGCCTCCTGGAGCCCAAGCACCACCACTTTTGCTCCCTTCACACCCTGAGAGCGATTGCTCCTTCCTGAGCACAGGAGATTTGCAATTATGCAATATGAAAAAGGAAGATGATGGTTTGGGCGGTGGTGCAGGAACATGTCCCCGGGGTGGTCTTGCAGCAATGAGGAGGGTGGTGGGAAGGGCCAAGGGAAGCCGCATGGCCCGCTCATGCCTGAGGCCAGCCCTTGATGGACAGACACCAACACAAGCCTTCACGGACAAGCGTCAACAGAAACGTTTGGTGGTTTTGTTGCCCAGCACAAGGAACATCTTTCTCAGGATGTCCTGCCAGCTTCCGAGGATGGTGTTACGTGCCACCATGAATGCCCTGGCACAGGATAATATCATCGTGATAGAGCTAGGTTAATTATAATTGACATTTGAATAAAAAAATCCTCTGTTCCTCACCCCACTGATCCCTTTGCTATTTGATTCCAGTCCATACGTCTAAAATTAGGCCTTTGAAAGTACTTCATGGCAGGGGTTGTAAATGGTATATTTTCCTAAGCCTGCTGCTCTCGAGGCTTATGTTTTGCCATCTTATGACTTGGCTCATGGCCGGAATTGCATCTGCGTAAATTTGGGACATGAAGGCTCAGTAACACACTGCGACTTCACTAACAGGGGAGCTGAAAAAAATCTATTAAAGCATATCAGGTTCATTTAAACAAAGAGCATTATTATTTAACCCTTAGACTTGCGCTAGGCAGAATGTGGGAAATAAATCCTCAGCAGTCCAGGACCTACTCAGCTTTCAGTGTAGCATTATCCCCTCCTGAGGTTTCCCTGAGACACCAGCGGGTACATTTTGGCACAGGGCACAGGCTCAATCTCAGTTGAGCACTGTGTGGATGCAGCATGACCTGCTGTCACTGTGTGCACTGGGGAGGGGGAAAATTGCTGCCTTCTCCACTGCTAACAGCCCGAGCACCCCACTTTGCCACCATCTTCAGAACACGTCAGCTGATTTTTTGTGCAATCACCCGTTACATAAAAATAAAAAAGTAATCCACTAAACCATCTGCACAAATAAGACAAATTTTGTGTCGTCAAAGAAAATTGGCTTCGGATCATGTTTCAGTGGGGCGTTCCCTGAAGGGTATCTCAAAATAAAACCAGGCTATTAAAAGCAACAGAGTTCTATTTTTGTCACGAGTTTTCTAATTTTAGATGTAAGTTCCCACTATGGGCCCCAGACTCTTGTGGGTTTTGGACCAGAGCTGGACTGATAGTAGAGGTCGAGATTCTCCCATGCAATCTGCCTCCTCTGGTTGGGAGCTTGTTTACTTGAAGAAGTTAGTAATGAGGATACTACGGGTGAAAATAAAGGGCAGCAGCGCTCACTCCTTGGACAGTCATCATGTGTGCATCTGACACACGCACCACCATGCAGTTTATGCTGGTCTTTTTGGTAGCAGATTACTACAAACTTTGAAAAAACACTTGCAGCAAGGAGGAAGGGTGAGATACACTTGCTCTTTCTCACCCCCTCGTGCTCCCGCCTGTCCTTTGTCCCACTTTTTTTCTGACGTCAGGGTAACACCACTGTCACTTAATCTCTCTGGTGCGCAGCACACAACAATGTCCTGTGAGATGCTATATTAGCTCACTCCAAGTCTGCCTTTTTAGGGCCTCGCTCTGCTCTCTGCATTTTAGCGGCTCTTTACTGTGGCACCCATTCTTGTCATTCCTTCTGATATTTTTGTCTTTGAGTTTCTCCACATCCTGTCATTAAGTGATTTCTTCAAGCCACACTATGCACCCCTGTTATTTTCTTTCCCTCTAAGCGCTTGTCTTTGTCAACCATCTCAGCTAAGATAACCGGGATAATGATTTGGTGTTTACAATAGCTAAAAAAAGTGAAGACCATAGAGGATTTAGGCATACCAGTGCTGTGATTCCATTACCAAATCATTGATGGAAGCAGTATGGCCTAAACAACAAGGGCTGACTGGAAAGGCGGGACAATTACTTACCCTCCAGTTCTTGTGAGGCCCAGAGCAATCACTTAACTCGCTTTCCTTTCCCAGCTGTTGGATAAAACTGAGTGCTGCTATGCTGTGCAGGAAAGAGGCAGTATAAGTGGCAGATAACTATTGGAATTGCTTGCTTGACTTCAGACCATGACATTTCATATCTCTGGAGACAGAGATCAGGGAAGGGGTTCATGAGAAGGAAGTTCCACATTGCTGGAAGGCATTGATGACATTTCCATTACTGATAGGGAAGCGTGTAAAATAAATGCCATGAAGTTAAAATAAAATCACACATGAGTGGCTTTATATATTAATCTTCTCCTTTTCTATCCCACTGGTTTGAACTGTTCTCGTGTTTTTACCTTGTCAGCTAGAAATCCCCTCAGGGCTGCAGATGCAACTCTTGTGATGATTCGTATTGCTCCACTTCAAAGGAAGTGAGGTTGCCCTTCAAGCCAGCTTTTGACTATTTCTCTTGACTACCTCTAGCCCTTGTGATACCCTTCACTGGAGTTTTAGAAGCTGTCACCAGCCCACACAGGCTCTGTGCATGGCCCAGGGCCTGGAGAAGGCTTCACCTCCCTGTAGTCACTCCCAGATTGGAGACTCTGGAGTCCTACCAATGCTTCTTGGACTGTCGAGGTTGAGCTATTCCTGCTGTCGATCTTTTTTGGCATCTCCAGGCTGGCACTGGAAGTGCAAGCCTCTGCCTGACATCCCCCATGGGGATCTCAGCTCCCTGCTTTCCTGAGAGCAAGTGCAGCTACTGAAAATGTTCCACCACTTTCCTGCTCATCCCATCACTGGTGCTAGCCTCCTGGCACCCTCCATGCACATGCAGACCAATGGACTCATGCACTTGGACACCACACCAGTGCTTCTCATGCAAAGGGCGAGAAAGGCAAGATCGCACTAAGACACTCCAGCAGTAGAGGGCCTGCTGTGCTGGGAATCCTTTATCCAGTGGGATGCAGAAGTCCTTCTGCAGTTTTTCTGCCGCCATGGAGCACGTCATGTCCTGCTTGCAGCACCATGTGCTTCCTTGTCCCAGCATCTCTGAGCCCCTGTCAGGGGGCTGATAGAAAGATGCCCACAAATGGCTCTCCCTGCAGAGGACCTGTGCCCCAATTTTGCAGCACGGAGCTGCTGTAACCCCTCTCCCAGCCCAGGGTCTATTTTCCACCTGTAGTGCTTGTGGTGCTGGGGACCCCAAGGCTGCTCCATGCTGCTGGTTGAGGGACAGAGGAGGTTGTTGGGAGCTTTAATTTTTCTTGTGTACATCCAATTTACTGCATGCGCACTGAATGATGTTTCTACTCTGACTGGACTGTTTGATGTCTGGCCAAATTTATTTTTTCACATCTGGACAAGACTTTCAGGCAGAAGAAAGGGATGTTTCGTAGAAACTCTCGATATAAGGGTAGTCTTGGGTGACGGAATGGGCCATGTGCCTCATGGGCCTGCAAGGAGAAGTGCCAGGGGAGGTGAGTGGGCACACACCATCCGTGAGGGGAAGCAGGAGGAGACTGAAAGAGTCTTTGCAGAAACCCTGCAGAGTCAGGAGTCCAAACCCTGTGTTTGGGAAGGACAGCTGGAGAAAGCCCTCAGAGGGCTAACACATGGAAGCTCGCAAGATGGGGAAGGCTGCACCATTTCAGGTATTCCATGTAAGGGTCCTTCTGGGCCTGTGTTTCTGCAGTTACAGAATCAGTGCATTGCCCTGGGACCAGGGGAGATGACTTCCCTTCAGGGAGGTGTCATGGCCTGTGGGTCCTCAACCAAGCATCTGCATGGAGAGGAACAGGAGATCCATAATTGCAGGAGACACTCTGCTGCAGGAGACAGAAGTCTCTGCCTGACAACCTGACCTGCGCCTGGGTCTGGGACACTGCAGAGATGACCAGGGGTTGTGTGGCCTCAGACTATTACCCTAGCTGCTCTTCCACATGGGCACCAAGGTTACGGCCAGGGACTTCAAGCATATCAGGAGAGAGTACATGGATCTTGGGGTGCCGGCTAAGGGCATGGGGGCCCAGGTTATGTCTCTTCGATCTGGCTGGTGAAGAAGAACTACAAAATCATTGGAGTAACTGGGCCGTGTTGGGACAGCCCACAGAACAGCAGTGCTGTGATGGGCAGATACCAGGTCTTCAGGAAAGACAGGCAGAGAGACAAAGGGGTGTGGATGCATATATGTGACAGAGCAGCTCTGATATATGGAGCTCCTCAATGGGCCAGACAGTTGTCTGCATGAGAGCTTGTGGGTCAGGGCAGGGGTGAGTAATCAGTAATGGTGGCAATCCGGTGGGAGTTTGCTAATGGTCACTTAATTGGGGTGAGGAAGAAGATGAAGCCTTCTGTAAACAACTTGAAGATATTTCTGGGTCACATACTCTGCCTTTTATGGGAGATTTTAACTTCCCTGATGTATGCTGGAAGAGAACTAGAGGGAGATGCAGGCAAGCCAGGAGGTTTCTGAAAGATGTCAGGGCCAACCGATTGACACAGGTACTAGATAAGCTAACCTGGGATCAAAATCCCACTCCCTGGACCCGCTATCCACAAAGCACTCACACCATTTGGTGGAGTAATAATCAGTGGCAGGCTTGGTTGTGGACGCTCTTCAGGGTGGACTTAAAGATACCAAAGAGAGTGAGGAAGACAAGACCATGGACTTCAGGAGAGCAGAGACTTCAGTTTCTTCAGACAATTGGTTGGCTGGATCCCATAGAAACCAGCTCTGAAGGGCAAAAAACAAAAAACCCTCAGGAAAACTGGCAAGTCTTTACCGACAAACTCTTCCAAGCACAAAACGATCCTAGCGTGCAGGAAAACAAGTAGATGTGTCAGGAAACTGGCTTGACTCAGCGGGGAACTCGTGACAGAGCTACAATGCAAAGACTGCATGTAGGGAGAAAATTCTCCTCCATCAGAACTGCCAAGCAGTGGCTGCCCAGAGAGGCTGTGCGGTCTCCTTCCTTGGAGCTTTTAAGGTCCCAAGCAGATGAAACCCTGAGCAACCTGATTAAATCTCAGTCCTAACCCTGCTTTGAGCAGAGGGTTGGACTGGAGACCTCCTGAGGTCCCTTGCAGCCTGAACGGTTCTGTCATCATGTGAAATAGTTAACTTGGTAAAACTACATGATTCTTTATCATCAATGTCAGTATGACCATTAAAGCCCAGTGAATTTCCAGCATAACACCGCTGAGTAAGCGTGAGCCTAAGGCTCTCTTTCTAGCCTTTTTATGTGCACATTCAGGAAGGCAGCAGCTTTGGAAAGGAAAGTCTGGATGTTGCAGATACTAATAACACTGCCAAAGAATGCTGGAGTGACGTACAAATACCAGTATACATCTACTCAATCTCTGTCTTTGTACAGAAGTAGTTCTCAGACCTACCAATGGCTTAAAGGGATATTTTGGCTTAAAAATACAGAGCCATGGCATCACTGACATTATGAAGAGAAACTAAGCAAGGCTGTTATTACTGCCCTCAGCTTTCTGTGTCAAAAATCAGATCTTTTTCCAAGAACAGCCCTTCATGGAGAGATGAGTATTGTTTGTTTTTCAAGGATGATGGAGTAAAGCTTCATATCAGTGCAATCTTTTTAATATTTGGAGATCAGCTTATCTTATTGGGCGAGCCGCCAAAAGTGATTACAGCTGCAGGAACTCTACATTTGAACAGGGATTTTATCAAATCACTCATATCTGGAAAAAGGCCAAGAAAAACAGTGACTGGAGAGAGTGGAAGTCATGCCTTAAAAATGGGATGAGAAACTGTGGAATAATTATTCAAAAGCTATGTGAACTTACATGAACATCTGCCAGGTGACCAAAGTTGCCATCTGAATAAGGCATTATCCACAGTTAGACCAGATTTAGCTAAACAAGCCATTCCACCGGGCATAATTTCACATTTTCCATCCTTATAGCTTTTCTATCAAGTGCGGATACCCCAAGAGCACTGTAAATTCATACCCTACCTTAATGCACACTAGCCTTCCCTTGTAGACAAGCCCTTAGAAACAGAGGGACCTCCACCAGCATGAACAGAGAAATGCTTGTTTAAAGGCTACAAGATGGGGAAGCGATTCAGTGATCACTGCAAACAGAAGTGGGTAAATACGCCGCTGGCTATTGGAGTAGACTTTCAGTAATGAAGGTATCCATTACATTTGTTTAGCCAAAAACACAGAAATATACCCATAGGCATCCACTTCACATATCAGTATACGCCCTCCAGAGTCTACGAGAGCACTGTGTGCAAAAGTAATTTCTCAAGCACTACTGAAGGCTCTTTTTCCACTGATGTGAGAGAAGGGGGAAAAGGATACAACGCTTTTTCCATCCCAGTTGTGTTCCACAAAACAGCTGTCCACAGTCATGAGTGTCAGGCACCCAGAACACCTGGGGTCTTCCAAGGGCCGTTAATCACAACCCGTCGGGGAGGAGAGGCATGCAGACACCAGCGTCAGGAGGACGGGCTCCGCGCATGGGGCCAGGGCAGCCGCTCTTTGAAGGTGGCGTGAGACTGCTGCTCCAGCTTGCTTTTTGCTAATGCTCCAGGAGGAAGTCTGCACCAGCCAGAATTCCTCCAAGGATCTGGGGGCAGGCAGCAAGGGCTGTAAAAAAAAAACACGTTAGTTGGTCTCAGGCCATAAGTCTGCATCTGCATAGCAAGATGCTGTTTGCACATGGGTAAATTCAGGATCTCTATTCCCTTTGCTCATTTCAATACAGTCTGTGAGTTCGCAGAGTGAACCTTAAATGCAGATGTGGCTGGAAAAGATTGCCTTTTGAACTAACACTTCTCTTCTGTTAATTCCTTCTGGAGTGTATTGCCTGGAGTAAAGAGTTTACAAGTGCCAGGCTTTCAATTAATTTTGCCTACATCGGGAATCATAAATTAGAGATGGAACGCATCGTCAGGTCATCTAGTTTATCTGCCAGCATAACATTTCACAAAGAGAGGACACAGGCTGTTTTTCAATTGCTTTTTCACTCAAAAGAGGGCACGGGTTTTTTGTAAAAAAATAATTCCTGCGATATTTTGGTGCCACTTGAGCCCCTGTAGGGCGTAATAGGTGTACAAAATGGGGGCATGCACACGCATGTGTGTGTACATGTGTATGGTTGTGCACCAGGAGAAACAACCGATGAGAGGGAGAAAAACAAAATTAAGTGCTTTGTATGCATAAGGCATGTCTACGCAGATGAGTGCAGACAGATGTGGTCTCCTCTGCAGGGCATGTTAGCTTGGGCACAGAGCTGCAGGAACATGGCTTGATGGTTTCCAGACCAGAACTGGCTCCCATTCGATCAGCTCAGAGCATGGCAGATGAGTGTACTTGTCTGGGCCCATCCACGTAGACATGCCCAGACTCACCTCCAGACTTTCAAAATATCCCTGGAATGGAAAGGAGCTTTTCCAGTTAGGACCTAAAACAAATATTTGCTGGGATAACATGCGTGCTTGCTAAAGCGTTTGAAGTGGAGAAAGACAAAAATGACAGTAGAAACCAAAATTAGATGATGATGAAACGGGTTGTTTAAGGAGGGTTCACTTCTCATGAAATCATGGCAGATCTCCAGACCAGTGATAGGTATTTATTTCAGAAAACAGAGGGACGTGAAATATAAAGAGTAAAATTTGGCAGACTTCAAAGGAGAAGAGCACAAAAGGAGGAGAAAAGGCAAAAATGAATTCCCTTTATGAGGCTTATAGTCTGAGCTTTCCTTTGAGTACCTTGGATGCCATTGGCAGTCTTTCTCTCCTTTTCAGCTCTCTGACTTTTGGGTAAAAGAAAGCGTAAAGTCATCATGGTCACTAGCATGGTCCTTGATCAAATTTACCTTAAGCCATGGGTACCTTCATGGGTCTATGGTCTGTCCAAAGTCAGTGAAGAGGGAAAGTCGCTTCCAGAGGCTGCATTTAGGGTGATGAGAAATGAAACTTATAATAAATGACATGAATTACATATACCCTGTGGTTGGCGTCTCTCTCCTTCTATTGACTGTAGCAGATGAGTAGCTTAATCTAAATCACCTGAAGCCAGGGGGAGATGAATCTTCAACTTAAAGGGAGTAACAGAAAGAAGAAAAGTAAATAATGTTCATGGAGGATTCTGCACACGCTGGGTCCACCTTTGTCTCTGGTGTATGCCTAAGAGTATCTCCTGGTGTAAGCCTAAGAGTATCTCAAAGATCAATGAGGGTCAACACATCTGCAAATTTTGTAGCTGAAGGAAAGGCCTAAAATTAACATCCTCATTTAAAGCAGAACTTGGAGGCAGTGCTGTCAGAAGAGGAAGACTCGCTTTTGACCAGCTCCCCATCTTACAACCCACATTCCTTGTCTAAATAAGTATCTCAATCTATTGAGGTACTTCAAAGGCATAATTTCTTTTTATGCCAGTGCTAACACTCAAAGGCTTAATAGAAAATTGCAGCTTGTGCCATGTGTTTCCTCTGCTTATACAGATATTGTCAGGTCAAATTACAAAAAACCACCACCTCTCTTGCTCCTTGTAAGAGTCTTAATTTAGGCTTTTTCCATTACCCAGTTTAGTAATGACTGAAGGTCAGATTCACCTCCAGGCTTCCCATAACAAATACAATCTGCCCGTGATGTAATCTGAGACACGCTGGTATTCGTAGTACCGCATATTTGAAAAATTCTTGGTAAACAAAACGGACACTTGCTGGTTCTCTGTTCCTCACCACTTACCTGACCGATTCTAGCTGAAAGAGTGGCAGATACGGTGGCATCCTTGACCATCCCCACACGGGCTTTGAGCAAGGACTGGACCCAAGCGTCTAAAGTTTACAACGTACGAGGATGAATGCACACTACAGGTCTGTTTGCCTCGGCGCTGCTCTTGCAGCTTACGAACTCCTTATGTTAGAGAAAGTGAGCAATAATAAGCGTGCTTAAAACAAAGGCCTTAATAACGCGGTAGAGGGGCCATCCTTTCCCCTTTGCCCCATAAGTGAGATGAGATAATAAAAAGTCGGTGCTGTAATCCCCTTTCAGGTAAGAAAAAGCCAGGATTTTCATTGCTACCGCTTGGTAAAGAGACTAGCAGGAAAGGATGGAAATTTGCCATATACTGTAAAGATGGTAAGTATTAGAATACCTGACTGAAAAAAGCCAATAAAGCATGGCGAGCCTAAGAAGGGAAAATCACATCCACAGCAGCTAATTATGCTGCTTGGCTGTAACGACCTGAAGGCATGACTGCGCTGTGGGGATGAGCGGTCCAGGCCTGCGTTACGGCTTGTTGTGTGTGTGGTATAGTAAAGGCTGGTCATGGCTAATCCTGGTCCTTACCCACTGCTTTAACTGACAGGCCTCACAGTACTCTGTGGGAATGAAGTAAACATCCAGCGATGAACTACTTCTCCACGGCAGGACCCATTGGCCCTCCACCCTCGGTCCCAGAGAAACCTCTGTGAAAAGTCCCTGAAAAGATAACATCATGGCACTGGGAGTATTTTAGATAGGGACCAGCTGTGATTAGGAGATGGCTATCATCTGAAAATCTGTAATTATTAGAATAACTAAAGTTAACGTATTCCACTTGGGCTAGACCATCCATGCCGGAGATTATTGCAGTTTAAAAAAATAAAATGAGAAGCCTGAAGCAGTTGTGTTTCTCCAGGAATTTTTTTTAATGAGTGTTTCATTTATAAAGTCCAGATTTTAGTATCCTGCACAGCCACAAGACGACTAGGCCTACCTCAAACTGATCAAAATGGAATTTTTCCATTGGGTTCAGTGTTCAGTTGATCCAAACATCTGTTTTGTGGTTCGTTCAACCTTATACGTCAATATGATGTTAATCTCCTTTATACACAAAAGCTGAAGCAGTGCCAATGATTTAACTTCCTAGGAAGATGGAAGATCCTTTCTCAAGCTGTAAATCCTTCTGGCCTGTGCCCAAAGCGAAAAATGTAAATCACCAGAGTGGAAACATGGCAAACATGATTTTCTGTCGAAACAAGGGCAGTTTTAACTTTGGAAATTAATCAGACTCTTTCTTAGAAACACCTTCAATGACAATGAAGAGAAATCTCCCAGAAAATTACTTTGGAAATTAATCAGCCTCTTCCTTACACATTTTTTCCAGTAATTTTCTAGGAGACTTGTCTTTGTTGCCATTGTAGGTGTTTCTAAGTCAGTAAAAATCTCTTCTTCAAGAACAGAGCCAGCAAAAGCATTTTTTAATGTATTGCAAGCTTTCTTTCTCTACACTATTTTCTAAATAATACCATTCCTTCCTTTCCCTGAAACCAAACTGTTAGTCTGCGCAGAGGTGGACTTAGTGAGGGGGTCGGGGCAAGGGAATTTACAGGCACCGCTCCTGCCCCCGCAGCTGGCGCTGTCCCACTTTGGAAGCAGCCACTTGCACCTAGACCTGCAGATACGAGTCACTTACTGTGAGACACAAAGCCCTTTTTTGTTAACAAAGATGAAGACTCTAGTGAGAACAATCCCATCTTAACACGCTTATCATTCACTTTCAAACTTAATAAAGTTTCTGTTAGGAAGCTGCAGCCCTTTGCTTTTTCTGCTCTTATGTACATGCTTTATGGGTTCCATACACTACAGTGTCATTCCTAATAAATGATCAAATTTAACTGCCCCTGCCCCACCTTGTTTCTTCATTCCCCACAATTTTCTCCAATAAAACAAGCTGGGAAAATCACAGTTTCCCCTTGACACGGGCTGCTTCAGCCCTTGAAATCTGAGAACCACCACAAGCAATTTTTGTCACTCCTGACATAACGTGATGCCAAAGAGGAGCTGGACAGTTTGGGAGCGCACACTCAGGGATGTGGAACTGGGGCAAAGGGAAGTCTGGAGGGATTTTGAAACCGCAGCAAGACTTTCACAGAGTTTTGAGGGGTAAAGGCTCAAGCAAGCAGAAATGAAGGAAGCATGGCAGCATCTGTAGGGTGGAGGTGCAGGAGAGGAACGGAGGAAGGGAGCAGCTGCGGAGAGGGGAGGGATGTGAGCAGCAGTGTGAGGTGGGAATGCAGGAAAGATGTGGATGCGGAGGAAGGGAATGTGGGGAGCACATGATGCCATAAAGCAGCAGATCCTGCAGAAGGGCTCACAAGTCCGGAAGGGCAACCAGAAGTAGATGAGTGACACGGGAAGTGGGATTGTAAGTAAAAAAGTTTGGAAACTGCTGCCAAAAAGTTATTGAAGTTTAGGAACAGGAAAGCAGCTCCTGCTCTGATTCAGCCTGGAAACCTTGTCATGTCCTTCATAAATTCTGGCAGCAAATGCTTCAGGGGAAGGTGTAAGAGCTGTAAGTGGGTGCAGAGGTAAATGCAGCTGTGCTGAGGTTGGGAGGAATGGCCCGACTGCGTTGCCCTGATACCACCAGTGGTCAGAAACGTGTCACATGTGGCAAAGTCTGGGGCTCAGAAAGCTTCCTTAGCTCCTGTGTAAAATTGCTTATCTTGGGAGGGTAAGCCACTTCAGCACTTCATGAGTCACTCTGGCACTTTATCTCTAGAGACTGGCATGAATCTCGGAGAATGAGATTTAGCATCTTTCTTTGACATTGTTTTCAGTACACATGCTATCTGGAAATGTACTCTATCCACATCCATGCCCTCTGTGGCTTTTTGAATCTTACATCTCAGCTAAAAAGAGTTCCCATGGCAATGAATGGTCAAATTATAAGTCTGTGGAAGAAAAGGCTTCCTTTTATCCATCTCAAATTTCTTGTCTTTTACATGTCAGTGATCTATTATTAGAAGGGAGAAAGAACTACCCACATCTTCTACCTAACAGAAACAATCCAGACCTGCCTTATACTTTCACAGACATCAAGTTGCAGAGTAAATAAAAAGGAGAAGATTTACACAGGCGTGAGCGCAGCAGGATTTTGCAATAGCAGGAAGATCGGATGAATGCAACTTTTTCTCAGCAACTAATAGAACCACCCAAAACACAAGACTTGCTGTTAATGAGATTAACTCCTACACAGACGCTTGCTAGAAGAGGAAAATAGCAGGGTAGAGAGAGTCCACAAGAGCTTGTGATGTGCCATGAGCAGCATTGTTAATGCAGAGGGTGTAGAAAGCAACTAGAAGAGAGGATCTTCTTCATTTGATTCTATACAAGAACATGGAAGTGAAGGCGACCTGTACAAGTGTCACCATGATATGACATATCCCTATAACCCTTAGAAAAAGCAGGAAGAGAAAAGACTAAAATAAAGAGAACGGACTTCCTCCATGAGGAATGGAGGAAGCAGTCCTCAAAATACTCAAAGACCTAGCAGGCAAGATCAACGTAGAAAATAAGTGTAAGAGAGAAAAGACTGAGGGAAAGTGGAGAGTCCCTGAATGTTACAGTAAGGTCAAAAGCATGATCTACTCCAGTGAGGAGGACAGCTAGAACTGAGTGTCAGAGGCAAACTGGGATAAATCATGAGCCTAAAAAAAAAGGTCAGTGTAGTCTCACCATTATAAGGGAACAGGGGAATTACAAGGCAACCAACTTTTCTTCAATTCATAGAAAAATGCTGGAGCAAACAATCAAAGAATTTGGGGCATCTGGATGATAAAAACCAGATGAATGACACCTAAAAAGGACCTGTCATGTTGAACTAATATAATTTACTCTCTGTGGCAGGGCAACAGGTCTTGTTGGTTAGAAGGAGGAAGTTAATGGCACGTACCTTTTGTTTATTAAGGTTTTCATGTGTGACATTCCCATAAATAAGCATGGAAAAAAGGAGTAGATAAATGTTAGGAAGTACCATAACTGGTTAAAGCCGTGTACTCAGAGAACAGTGATCAACAGCTCATTCTCAGATTTGCAGAAAGTATCTGCTGAGGTTCAGCAGTGCCTGTACTGTGTCCAGCACTATTCAAGATTTTCAACAGTTACTTACATGAGGGAGCAGACATATGCTTTTTAATTACACGAATGACTAAACTGGGAGAAGCTGCAGTGATGACAGAGGACAAGATGGGAAGGTAGAACAATCTTGACAAATTGAAGAAATGGCTTGGACGAAATAGGGTGCAAGTGAAAAGGGATAAGTTTAAAGTTTTACTAATTAAATAGGAATAGCAAACTCCAGAACATTAATGCAGGGTAAAGCAGCTTGGACGGTACAGTAGTCTGCAAATTCACTACCAGCCAAGAATTCAGACACAAAAATGGCAACAGCTGTGTTATGATGGATAAAAATGACCAGTCCATGAAATGTGATGTAGCTCTTTTGCTATACGTGGTGCTGTAAAAGTTGTGTCCCATTTAGGTCTCAGCGATTCAAGAAGGATTTGTCGTCTAGGGGTTGGTAGTAAAGGGTCAGAAGAATTTGGCTCATTATGGAGGAGACTCCAATGAGAAATGATGAGACCTTAAATATTTCATGACGAGTCCTTAGACACACATAATTCACTAAACATAAAAATAATTCTTTAATAGGCAAAAGATAAGTCATAGGAAAGGAATAAACTCTTCTCGGAGTCTGCTGGGTGTTGGATAAAGAGTAATGTCAGGCATCACGGCAAAGAAGACAGGTTACTCATCAGGAAAATTTCTGCAGTGGTAAGGACCCTGCAGCCCTGGAGCAGACTGGCAAAGGCGGGCAGTAAAATCTCCATCACTGGAGCTTTTAAAAAAGGATTACGCGAGCATCTGCCAAGAATGTCATGTGTTTAATTAATCTGTCTTTGCTTCCTTCTTTAAATCACCCATAATTTTGTTACCTGACAACCCACCTTGCTTTCCAAAACATTGATACACAGGCACCAGGACAGGATCTTCTGCCTTTCACCATTTTGTCATAATGAAAATAAATCTTCAGCCCTACCCACTGCTCTCTGCCTCCTGCACAATGTTCAGCTCATGATAATGCTCCGACTCTCATTTTTTCTCTATTTAGCTGCTTGGAGTGAGACCTGACTAGATGGCTGTGGAAATCCAAACAACTTATTCTGCTTCCAGACATCTCACTGCTCTAGCTTCAATGATAGTTTCAACCAGTACAAATGCATCAATTAGTGATTACGGCCAGATTTTTCCTTGTGTGTGGGTAAATACTGGATAAGCTTGCCACTTGAAGTCCTCAGGCACACAAAAAGCTTGCTTTCTTTCAGCCCATCAGTCTCCTTGAGGAGTGGAGCACCTTCCCATTCTTGGATATTACTATCTGAATGTAGCAATATATAACTTTTTCAGTTTGCTCCAACATTTGGAGACCTCAGCACAAGAAGGACACGGACCTGTTGGAGTGGGTCCAGAGGAGGGCCACGAAGATGATCTGAGGGCTGGAGCACCTCTCCTATGAGGACAGGCTGAGAGAGTTGGGGTTGTTCAGCCTGGAGAAGAGAAGGCTCTGGGGATACCTTATAGCGGCCTTCCAGTACCCGAAGGGGGCCTCCAGGAAAGCTGGGGAGGGGCTGTTTGCAAGTACATGTAGCGATAGAACGAGGGCCAATAGTTATAAACTAGAGCAGGGTAGGTTTAGATTAGACATTAGGAAGAAGTTCTTTACAATGAGGGTGGTGAGACACTGGCACAGGTTGCCCAGAGAGGTGGTGGAAGCTCCGTCCCTGGAGACATTCAAGGCCAGGCTTGATGAGGCTCTGAGCAATCTGATCTAGTTAAAGATGTCCCTGCTCACTGCAGGGGGGTTGGACTAGATGACCTTTAAAGGTCCCTTCCAACCCAACACGTTCTATGAGTCTATGATTCTGTGATCTCAGTTGTGATATTTCCTCAGCAGCTTCATCGCATCCTTAGGAACAGGACCAATATCGTTGGTGGTAAAGACTTGCACCAAAAGATAACTTTCCCAAAAAACGCCCTTGTCTTCCTGTCGTTGCTTCCTTCGGTCCCTGGTGCTCTCACAGCCCCATGGATTCTTTCCTATGACTAACACTTCTAAAGAAAACATCGTTTTATCTTTACTAATTTTTTTTTGCTATATTCCCTTCAAGCCTACGTTGATCCTTCTGATTTCCTGCTAATTTATCACCTACTGTAATTTATAATCCTGTTTATTGCTCTCAGTAGGGTCAGATTTCCAAATGCTGAAGGACTGGCTCAAGTTACCTCTTAAATCTTGCCACTTGGCATTCCTCTGCCCCGTCTGGTTCCCTTTTATTCAGCCCTAGGCATATCTTCTGACGCTACATACCTGTTTTGAGCAGGCAACTTTCTAGGGATTTATTTTTTTTTAATTTTAATTTTAAAGCCTTTAAAACTAACCTGTTCATCTCTTTTTTTAATGCTTACCAGAACCATGTCACTTTCCGGCGTTTTATTTTCCCTTTGTGAGTCTAATTATATGGTTGTCTCTAATTATTTAAAACTCAGCTACTGTCATTTTCTTTGAATTAACTCCTGTGTGTTAATTAAGACTGCATCAGGAATAGCTTTCCCTCTGATGTGCAAACTCTTGGCCTACTTACAGTGAGATCGAACACTTACATCCAAGGAACTGTCTCTCTAGGGCTGGTGCAATCTGTCCAAGCCACGGGTACGCTGATGAACTCCCCTGCCATTGCCTCTTCCCTGCTGCTGAGCTCATTTCTCTCTGCTCTCACTTTCCTTCCTTTGATCTGGAGATGTGCAAATCCGCCTTGATTTTCCTGTCAATCTGGCAATGTCATTTTTCTTTGCATTTGTGATGACATTATAAGCTTCCCCTTTCTCTCCAAAGGTTGGGCATATCTAGGTTTTGCTCAGGTTGGTGAGTTGTCAGCAACACCTATTGAATTGTGTCTGTATCGCCCGCAACTATTAATTCCTCTCCTGGCTGATGAAGCCCATAGCCCTTGGGCGGCAAGGATACGCTGGCCACGGCATGCTGCTGGGCAGGAGGAAAGCCCTGCTTCCCTCCTAAGCTTTGAAAAAGCTTCCTTTTCCCATGTCTGTCTTGCAGGGGTGAGGAGAGTCCGTGTCCCAGGGTGTATGAGGACCTCTGTGGCAGGGTCCAGCCCTCGTGTAGGGGTGAGGAAGCACAACGACTCGACTCACAGCATTTCACTTGGCCAACAAAGAGTCCTTCAGAGAAAGAGTTCACTGCTGTCAGTGGCGCTGGGGCTGCCTGGACTGGTGTGCCTCTATTTTAGTCCTGAGCAGATGATGTATCTCGTTAAGGAGAGAATACAGGTGACTATTAATACACTTCTTTTGAAGAGTTCTCATTTGGGGAGTTAATCTCATTAAATGCATCTGCAGCAGCCTGGGCAGTCGCAAACATCTGCTCGAGAGGCTGCCGTGACAAGGCTATGTCTTCTCCCCACTCAGCTGCCACCGGCGCGGCCTCACCGCCGTGCGGTGCTCGTCACGCACCGCCGGCGACACGCGGCCGTCTGTCTTTGGCAGGAACACGCTGCACAGTGTTTGGCACTAATCAGGAGGATGCGCTGGGTGCATGGACACATAAACCCTCCCGGCGTCAGGTTACGTGTTGCACAGCTGTTTAAATTGTTGGGAGGCTTTCCCTCAGTGATTCTTTTATATGGTTTATACGGTGTGAAGGGAGCATTACTCTTGAAGGGACTTAAAGACCTTGGCCCGGTTTGTCTGTGGTCTTTAAAGATCCCATGACGCTTTTTGCGAGAGCTGGAGAATTAATCTCGTTGTGCTGCTTAAATTTCAACAGGGAAAATTATATTTTGCTTTTCTATCCTTTCTCTTTCTGTGCTCTGCTTTGTAGATTCAGGCATTATTAATACGTTTTATAGTATTTTAAATGTACACTGTGTGTGGCACTGTGAATGGAAACCTGAGGGGTTAAACGCAAAGGAAAATCAGGTCCCGAACAGTTTATGTGCTGGGAGAAGATCATGGTAACGGGCAAGAGGCAGCGCTGGCAGCTAACATATGGGCATTGTGAATATTGCATGAGAAATTACATCAAGTTAAAGTCCTGTTAAGTACATAAAATATTTTTTAATTCCAATATGATTTTCAAATAGTTTTTTTATTTAAAAAAATGAATATTTTCTTCACAAGCTTATTTCTTTGACATTATGATGGAGTTCAAAGGATAACAGGCCTCGCATCTGGTGTAAATACAGAATACCGTGAGTAGGTGTCATAAAACAACTTGGTTTATATCACTGTAAACGAAAGCAGAATCTATCCCGCAGCAGTACCCACATGGCAGGGCGTGTTAACAGGTCGGTTGTCTCACACGTGGATTCTTTCTCAATATAAGAAACAATCAAGTGCCAAATTCACAGAAATAATTTGGCTTTGCGTAACAGGTACATAATATCCATTAAATAAAAGGTGACGAAATGAGGGGAAATTAAATGGAAAGAGTTCTTCAAAAATGCAGGAAGAAAAATGGACAATGAGAAAGAAATGGCCTCAAATACAGGATTTTAAAACCCTCAATTAATTTCTAATAGCAGTCATAGGACATGCCTGAAGATTTTCTACACTAAATAACAGCTGTAATTCAATTACTGAGGACAGAAAGACTATCAACACCACAGACCGCGTCTGTCCCTAAAATGGCCTTTCTACGAGACGTGGTGGTGCCCTCCAGACCAGACACTAATTGCCGTCTATGCCAGTCCTAACAACCACATCGTGCCCCAAACGGCACGTCCCAGAGGATGTTTTCTTGCTGGTGTGCCAGCCAGCTGTGAGCTGCCTACCACCCACCTCTCAGCCCCACGTCCCCATCCCACTGCCCCCCAGCATGGCCGAGTTTGGGGATCGGTGTGTAGCACCTCCTTTTACTACAGCAGGCAAAGCTGGGGAGCAGAGGAGATGCATTTGGGCAGAAGCCTTCGTGCCAAGCCATGGTGTGCGGGGACCCAGCCACACCGAGCACGGCCACCACCGGAAAGTGCTCTTCTAAAAACACCACCAAAGAGCCTTAAATTCAAACGGCATGTTCCCCCTGCTTCAGGAGAGACCGTGGTAGCAGCAGGGAGGTGGAATGCCAGAAATGTTATTGCTTCATGTCTAATAAGCAATAAATGGATTTTATTATTTGCCTTAAATCATAACCCCTATACTAGCTTTCAGAGCTGCTGCAATCCAAGATAGCCATTATATGAGATAATATATGGCTTCCTGAGGTTCCAACTGCCAAATCACACCCAATAGCTATTGTTCAAAAATTACGTGAGTGTTATAACTGTAACAGATGACACGGGGAAGCTATGTTGAAGTGCTGTAGTCAAATATCATCAAGTATTAGTAATCGCGCAGAGGGGCCATTCTGATTTAACAGAAGCTGGAATTAAGTTTGGAGCTGTATATCCTGATTTCTCTTTGATTTAACACGGGCCATGACATATGTTGTTAGCTTCTTCTCTTCCAGGCTGCGTGGAGGAAGCCTTCTGTCTAGTCAGTGGGTTAAAAACCTAATACGGCGCCGCTACAGGAAAAACAGAAGCTTTTAAGTGAAGAAGCCTATACCTGGGCATGGGTTTCAGGCTAAAGGCTGCTATTTATTCGTAATCTAAACACACAAGACAAAGAGTTATTCTAATACTTGTCCTACAGACCAGGGATAACATCCAGAGGACATGTGGTCTCCTCGGGCTGACACAGGAGCTCCAGCTTTGCAACTCCATCTGACACGCAACAAGAGGCACAAAACTGCCAGTACCTAATAGAGGAGAAGAGGGTTTGCAGCAGACTGATTTGTCTGATCAAGGGCATTTCCACTCAGAGTGAAAGAGAGAAAACATCAGTTCCCAAGGACTCGAAAGGAAATAAGGGATTATTCCAATGTTTGGGAAACTTCCTTAGTTCACTGGAAAGATTTCACAACTCTAAACCTGACACCTTCTTTGAGTCTTGCAAAGCTCATAAGCCTTTTCTCCAGACATACAGGCCAACTCCTACTTCTGCACAAACCCAGTTTGCCAGGGCAAGGGGGCTGCTCCGACTCCCCTGCCAGCAGCCACAGAGACCACGGGGATGGTGACCAGCAAGGCACCCCAAAACTTAATGTTCTGGCTCTGCCGGACATACCCACTGACGGTGGCCACGTAACAGTGTCTAAGCTAAAATCGGCACTGAGATTTTCCGTGTGATGTGCCGTTTGCTCCCTTCTCCCCCAAACGGGGCAACTTAAAGCGACCAGGTTGTTCCCTGTTAGAAGCAGGCATTGCCCACGGTCCCTTATCCCACCCGGTGAAAGCACAGGAGCGCTATTGTCCCCCACCACTAAAAGTGACTCACTTCCCCAGGTGTAAGCATTGATGGGACCCTTCCCTTGGCAGGGCTAAACATGCTGGACACATGCCTTGCCACAACTGAAAAAAAATAAATAGCCATACCGCTATCTGAGCAGATTTTTCTCTAGCTTTATTCTAACAATTAAAACATTAATGGCTCCCTCAGTGTTTCCTGCAGAAGTTGGAAGACGGCTTTTGAAACGGACTCAGGCTTTGCATTCAGGCTATCCAATCTTTGTATCATTCATTTGATTTTGCTAAATGCATTTTCAAATGAATGCTAAATACTATTAATTTTCATTTTCTCACAGGCACTGCAGACAGACGCAGCTGAGTGTTTGTAACCTTCCCATCGTGCACAAACCAGAGATTTTTAAAAACTTATTATCATACATTTTGAAAAGCTCAGTTGATTTCTCCGTCTTCCAAAAACTGAAACATTTATCCACAGCTGCTTTTAACAAAACCTGATTTGTGCACTTCACTGCATTTGAAAAATGTTTGCTCCAAATGAATATAAATGAAATGTAACTGTGAGGAGAAAATGGGCGCTCGCATGTCCTCTCTCTCCTACACACATATAAACACACAGACGCAGAGAATTAGGAAACTGAGGAGCCAAATTTCTATTAAATAGTTTCATTTGCATTTCCTTGAGCCCTGGTGAATGCGGATAGAAATTCTATAAACTATTTGTACAAGAAAAATTAAGATCAAAATTATGGTACCCACTGCCCCCAATACACTCATGCTGCGAAAGCTAATAATATTAGGTATTGTTTTTCATTTCATACCCTGTGCTTTGTAACCAAAGAAGATAACTAGGCTTTGTAATTTTGAGTACTGAAAGGGCTTGGCTATCTGCTGCCAGTTGTAGCGGCACTAATCCAAAATAATTCTATTACGTGCAGTTGTTTCACATTTGCTCCATAACGTGGCCATTAATTTTACCATCAAGGAAGCTTACTCCTACTAGAATTTAATTGATGTTAGCAGAGCATTTACTCCACGAGGCTGTACCTCAGCGCAAGGAAGTGAAATAATGAACTCCGCACCGCAGAGGACTGGGAAGAGCACACATAATCAAATAACCAAAAAGCATCCAAACAACTAATGGCAGAAATCATTATCTATCCTAAGGTTTCTTTAGCCGATGGAAATGAAGCATCTCCACGCGATTTTACATGGGAACAGGCTCTCCCGGGCTGTTGTACAACTGCCTGGCAGAGATCATCGCAGCCTCAGCAGAGGGGCGGCCGTTCCAGGGGGGACAGACCTGTCCTCACCCCAGGGGTGAGGATTAGGAGGTGCTGCTGGGGGGAAGAGTTACCTGGCTGCTCTTCAGGATAGTACCTGTCCTGGGACATATTCAGGGTTTCTAGCCTTGTAAAGTGACTTCACATAACTTTTTTTCCTCACAAACCTCTCCTTTTCTTCACGCAGAGAAACACATCTTCACACGTTTCAGTCCATCATATTTTGCATTTCTGTTTGCATAAAGTGAAATCTAAATGTGAAGCAATGCCCTCCACCTCCCCAACGTGGTCTAAATTTCTTTGCTACATAGACCAAATCCTTGGACGTTAAAAACCCTTGGGCACTGTTGTTAGAAATAAAACTTGACACACAGGTCATCACCCCCCAACACCGCGCTCAGCAACAGGCCCTGGGGACCAGGATTTTTGCCTTGCTGGCAATGCCCCAGCCATCACCATCGCCAGTGACTGAACGAGCCACAGCTTGGTAACATGCTCTCTTCTCTCTGCAGCTCGGGTGAAGCCATAAGCCAGAGGAGCACCGCTGGGTTAGAGATGTCAGGTGCTATGGGGGCATCTGACCAGCCCAAACCTACCTGATAAGGGAAGAAACCCCCTTCAGATATCCATCACTCCGGCTGTGCTCCAGCGCTCTGCATGTGGGACTAAGAACCGGTGGTATTTTAGGCTTGCTTTCACTAATCCGTCACAAGGTCCTCCAGGTTGTGCTTTGCCTTTCTGCCTCAGGTTACCTGCCCCTGCATGGCCAAAACACCCCCTTTGGCCACCCCTTCCCTGCTTTGCAGCTCTGGAAACGGTTCTGCATAACGATGAAAAGCCATTAGTGTTACTCCACCCTCTTTCAGGCTTGGCTGACTTGGTAACCTGAAGAGAGAAGAAAGTTACGGAGGTTTTTACTACTTTGGCTAATGTGTGATGGGCCTCCTGGGTTATTTTTCGCTAAGTTTGTTTTTTAAAAGCCCATGGTGGAATTATGCAGAGCCTGCCCCACCTGCCAGGCAGTGGGGTGGCAGGAATGGGCAATGCCCGGGCTGCCCAGAGCCCTTCCTCTACCTTCTCTTGCAATTACTCATCCTTCCCCCAGTCCCCTCCTCCGCAGGCTCCTGACTGGAGGCGTTATCGCACATTGTTCTTACGACAAATAATTAAGAATCAATTCTTTGAATTTACCTCTGGCACGATCAGGTTCAAAGTCTCTTACTGTGTTTTGCAGAATCTTTTGTAACAGGATTAGATACAGCTCTGCAGTAACGGCACCGTAAATAAGTCATGACTTAGGGCAATTTTTTACTAGAATACCTGTCTTAGTGATTTGTCATAGCTCAGGGTGAGCTGCCCGTCCTGACCTACACCGGCTTCGGGCCATCAATATTACGGCCTTACAGCCTTTACCTCTGTGGGCTGCAGTTTTTCCACTTTCAGGTTGCATCAGACCTTTCAGTTTAGCTTCGAATCCGCTGCTGAGTTTAAGGGCCATTTTCAAAAATCACTTAAATGCCTGGAAACCAAAGAACTTACCTCTACTGATGCTCTTACTATTTTTATGTCTGTGTACTCTTGATGGATTTTCAACTTTTGTACCCGCCTGTGAAGACGGGAGGAACATCCGAGCACGGGATTCAGAGTTGCATCTCAGAGGCAGAGATTTTCAAGAACCAATCTTAAGCTGGTAATTGCAGCAAACCCCCTAAGGACTGCGTATAGTTATACTGATATCAAAGTGCTAAAAATGGACTGTTTTGCTGTAGGACCGGCTAAACTAAGGTTTCCCAACTGAACTCTGCCCCTGCAAAATCTTTTACTGACATAAACATGTATGAGGAAAGAAAAATCAAAACCATAGGAGATGCAATTATATCAGGAAAGCCTGCATTTCTTAAGGATTTCAGGCATGTAATAACTTTCGAAACAAATGAAATCTGCCCACCACTCACAGATTTTAAAGCCTATCAGGCACTTGCACACCTTTAAAGAGCTGGTTCTAGGAGTGTTTTTGGTCTCTTCTTGCTTTCATTTGAAGCCAACGAGACTGAAGTGGTGCTGAGGATTTCTCTGTAGCTTCTCTGCCGGATGGGGAAAACCTGCATGCTGTTTTTGGCATCGGTTGCCCAATATCTGGCCCTCTTGGAATGAAAACATTGTTAGGGTCACTGTCGTCAGTGCTACCTAGTTTACTGGGTTGCCAAAAACTGAACAATGCTCACAGTCAGTGCAAATTAAAAAGAGGAAATCTTCAGGAACGCATACAGTTTTGACACCATTCAGTTTTTGATGAATTACCAGCACAAAGACCATACCAGGGGACACTTTTGGTGCCATTCCCAGTCCCACCAGGAGGGTATGAGCGCAGGAGAAAAAAGGGCAAAGCATCCCATCACCCCCACATTCCCACAGCCAGGCTCTCCAGCTGGCCCACAGTGCATGAACCTTGCAGGATGGCTGCCCAGAGACACCCCAGGTGCCACGTGGCCATGCTGGGAGTGATCCCTCTGCACGGAGTGATGGCCCATGCCACGTGTGGGGAATGACTCCACGCAGGGGCAACCACCCCAAGCACCTTCCACCATTTGCTGGGACCCCTCTGCTACCCGACGGGGGCTGTTGCCTCCTGTCCACCCCCACAGGGCAGGGCTGAGTGTGGGATTTTGGAAAGTGTGTTTATGGCAGCTCCCATACTCCTCCAAATAAGCCCTCTGCAGGCAGGACCCTGTGGTTCGGAGGAGACTGGCCCAAGGATTACCACCTCACCACTCTTTGCTGCTTTTCCTTAACGCAGCAGTCCTGATTTAGGGCTGCAGCTGGGCTGGGAGGCAGTTAAACACTTCTCATCGTATTGTATGAGATGGGGACAGACGGTAAAGATGATCTCTGAATTAGTACACATGGCAAGTTTATAGCATCAAACGCTTCTCTCAGTGCTTCTGGCATGCAGACCTGCTGCGGAGGGTAGTCAGAGCTGCAAAGAGCTCAGTGGGAAACCACGCATGCAACCATAAGAGGTGCACACCCTCACTGACTAATGGGCAGAGCTTAGAAATGATGTTGTGTACGGGAGTGGAAGGAGCTTTAGCTGTTGAAACATGGGTGGGGGATGCCTGAGCATCCCCGTGGGCACAGGTGGGGTTGGAGCTGATGAAGCCCTGAAAGGGGCTGGGGCTCAGGCTTCCTGAGAGGGATGGCGAGGCTCCTGCAGCCTGCTACGGCCAACAGCCTGGCTGGGGGCTGGGGGCTGGGGGGGGACAAAGGCAGGATGGCACCCAGGGCTTGAGAAAATCTCAGTGTTGGGAAACCTCTCCCCATCTTTGCTGGGGGAAGAGGCAGCGGGGCTGTTTTGGGGCCAGGGGCAGGCTGCTGCTTCAGGCTGCAGCCTGCTTTGCCTCGCTAACACTAGCTTTAAATAGAGGAGCTTGCCTGGCGAAAGCATCAGTTTTTATCGATTTCCTAAAGGGAAAAAAAGTTTATTGCAGTTTTGCATAACTGATGGTGTTATCTGAGAGGATAATTGTTGGGTGTAATAGCAAACATTCCTGTTCTCCATGCAGCCAGCAGGTTTTGGGAATGAATAGAGGAATCTTGTTTGAGCAGTTACCCCTAATGGGTTCCAGCTCCTTCCCTGAGACATGGCTCGCTGCACGCTGCGCCAGTTTGGGACTCCCTTGTCTCTCGAACGCAGTGTGCGTTTCAAGACTCTCCCAAAGATCAGCAAGCCCACAAGGCAGCGGTTGTGATCCTCACCCTCTCCCATGTTTATTTTTAATCAATATGGATTATGTAGTTGTGGTGGGAACCACTGTATATAAAAAGTCTAGAGACCACCCCACAAGTGAATTACAAGACAGCCCACGTGGGTTTTTTTGCCAAACACTCAGGTGGCCCTTCGAGCCCTCTCTTGGCCCATGCTACCTCCATAGGCACAACCAAGGGGTGGCACTTTGCTACCAGCGTGCAGAGACCCAAACCAGCCCATTCTGGGTGAAAGCAGCATCGGGAGGGAAGGTAAATAAAAAGGCAGTGGTGGAACAAGAGAGCAGGCCCACACACTATCAGCCCCGGCGTGTATGATGTTGCACTCCTGCTCCACCCCAGTGTGTCAGACGAGCAGGTGCAGACAGCGTCCTGCTCCTCTGCCAGGGTGCCAGGGGTGCCGGCCAGCTCGGGATTAGTCCGGTGTTAGCACAGCACTGACCACAACATATTAAGCTGGCGGGAGCACAGGGACACGCTATTACGGTAGCAGGGCTTGGGGACGAGGACTCGCTTGCATCTGTTTGCTCCTGACTGCGAAGACATGCTCTTGAGGGGGGAGTGGTGTCACGCTGGGGCATGAACTTTGCTTTACTAAGGTTTCCTCTTCTCTCGTCATTGTGTCCTGACAGCTTTCAGAGAATCGCTGCGGATTTCCCTCCACCGCCTGCGGCCCTGGGCAGGTGTGGCTGGCTTGCCAGGCTGGCTCACCTGCCTGCTATTTTTTCCACAAGCTACTTTTTTAACTTGTACCATTGCAAAAGCTGGATGGGAGCATGAACTTTCGTCCTCTTGCTCGATAAGGCTATCAAAAACTGTCGTGTCCCCTTTCTGGTGACAAGGAGCACAGGCAGGCTCCTTGCCCAGCACGTGTGGGAATGGGCAGTAAGTGCTATAAAAAGCCTTTGCGCATGGCAGCTTCACATCTTTGCTGGCATGTATATATACTGCCGTAAATTATCGGCCGTACAGGTGCCTGCAAAGTTGATGCAGTACCCTTGAAAGCAGCAGGGCCTCTGGACATGTGCTTTGGCTTTGCAAAGTTGCTGCAGCCTACAGCTTACCTGGGGAAAGGGCCGGCCGCTGCAGATGGACGCAACCAGGCAGCCAGAGCCCAGCGTGTTCCCCCGCATGGTCTGCCTGGATCTGTAGGGTCTGTCCACAGATAGGGCTGAGGGGGGAGAAGGTGCACACCCTGCTTGGCAGGGGGAAGGACTGTGAGCAAGCAAACGAGCCATCTGAGCAGAGAGTCTGCAAAATCTTACCTTCTCCGTGTTTCTGTCTTGTCTGCCTTTCCCTCGTGCGTTGTCTCTGTCTATCTTGTTTTAATCTCTCTTTATCCATAACAAAGCAAAGAAAGGCTTCATTGTGCTGTCTTTACTGAGCTAGCTACCTGCTTCAGTGAGTTAGTTAGAGCACAGATTTTATAATTCCAAGATAAGGAAGCAGCAACTCAACCAGCGTAAGCAGTGGAAGAGGGAAACACAAGAAACCTGTTGGTGGGGACTTGAGCCTAAGAGAGGTGAAGGAACAGGTATTCTGGCCGTAAATAATTTGAAATGGGAAGATGCCACGTTCTCGGGTCACAAAACATGAAAATCTCAAGGGATGGAAAACCAGGAAAAAAAAATCTACATATTTTTCAGATAGGGTGTCTGTGACTTTCTATGTCCATTTGTGGTACAACGTGTGCCTATGCACACCACTCTCAATAATTTCACAAGCGAGTCATTCTGGTAACGCATTCCTCCAAAAGGCAGGCAGCAAGAGCTTCAGGAATCTCAGGAGCTGCCTCCAGCAGCCATCTCGGCACAGCATCTTCTGCGTCAAGCAGGAGATGGCGGAGGCAGGCAGAGGGTCAGTGTCCCTAGACAGGCGCTCAGCGCTGGGGCCCTGAGCAGGACACACGCTCCCCGTGCCACCAGCCTTGCTCCAGCACTGCCCATGGCCATGGCCACCATGTGCAAAGGGTGGGTGGGCTGCTGGGGTGAGACATTGCGTCACAGCATCTGCTCGGGCCCTTACGCTGCTCCAAAACACCAAGGGCTATGAAGCGCGATGAAAGCTTGAAGCCATTGCCCAGGGTTTCACCCCTGCAGCGTCCTGTGAGATTAAGTTCTCATTCCAGACACAGAACTAGTCAGATGTGAGCCGACAAACATTGAAATGAGCCTCAGGTCTGAAGCACTTTTTGTTCTTGTTGACAGCATTCAAATCTCTCTGGTTTTAGGCCAAGCTTGTTTTTAAAAAAATGCCTTGTTATTATTAGCACACCTCTGCAATTCTTTCTAAGACACTTCAAGCAGAAAATTCTTATGTGAGTACACCAAAAGACAACCGAGTTTCAAAATTACACTTCAAGCTGACCACAAAAGAAAAGCAGGAAAAGAAAGGAAATCACGAAGATAATAATGAGCCCTCATTCCCCGAACAGGCATGAGGTTGCCATTTGCGCTGCAGTTCTTGGCTCTGACGTGAGCCCAGCATGTTCCAGAAGCGCCTTCGACCCAAGCGTGATTTGATTAGGAAGCTTGAATTAAGCGGCTACTACTTAAAAAGTAGCCTACCAGACTAAACTATGGGATTTTAATTAAGGCACTACCTTACAAGGAACAGTAAAAGGGCACTGGGAACAGGAGCTGTTTAGTGGATGAGCTCCCGGGCGGGAGCCAGGTCTCTGAAGGGGCATCGGCTGCAGTTCCCCTGGCCTTGCCCTCTGCCCCGCCACACAGGCAGGAGGGTTTCGGAGAAGGAGTCCTGGCCACACCTGCTGCTGGTCTTGCTGGCTCACATGCAGCATCAGCAAGTCTGGTCTTGAAAGCAGCCCTATGGCAGCTCGCACCAGCTGGTGTAGACATAACTGTGGTGGCCCAGAAAGGAGCCGCAGTGCAGAGAGAAGCGCCTTCTTTAACAGAAGCAAAGAAAACTGCTGGAGTGCACGAAGAGGATCTCTTTCAGGCACGCAGACCTAGAGGACTTCATGAACGTCACAGTTTGCATGAAGAAGGGTATGGTCTACAGGACAGGGTGCACAGGGGATTTGATGTCAATGGCAGCTAGGCAGAGGTGTCTGGAAAATAGCAAACTGTGCTAACAGGAGATGAACAGATAGTCCTCTGACTGGGTTTATGAGCAGTTGCTGCTTGGTGGGGAAGAGATGAGAAGTGGAAGATTAGTATAAAGGGTGTCAGAGGCATGTTTTATTCCAGGTGCATCAGAGTGGACGATATGCTGCTTCCTTGGGGATTTGCATTCTCGGTCCCTTCCTTCCCCTACCTTTGTCCCCTTGTGCCACAGCAAATCTAGTTCCCATCTTCGAGCCCCAGTGACTACCCCCAGCTACGAGACTTCCAATTCCTCCAACATCTCCTAGATTCCTTGCTCCCCTCACACCCTTATCCCCTCTCTGTATCAACTGCTTTCAATGTCCCTCGGTTGCAACCTGGAGAGAAGGCAGCACGTACTATGCTGTATAGAGCTGTAAACGTTAGATAAAATAATTGCTCCACTGTATAGATGCCATGAATTTGCATCTCGTTCCTCTCCACGGCTGCCTGTTACCCCAAGACTTGCAGAATCTTTGAGGTTTCTATCTCACCGTCAAATATGGCAGAATCTAGTCAACCCGGTCAAATCTATGAAGAATGGGCTAACAGACACATAGGGACAGCACAGATCCATAAATGAAATTACATTAGGAAATCAGCCAACAAAGGGCTTCACTGCTAAACATAAAATGGAATAAATAAAGAGCTTGGTTTCAATTGCAAAGAATTTTTGATCTGGCATTTGTGGTTTTCTGCAGGGAAGACTCTGATAAAGGCTTGAATTCCAGTCAGGGGTGTAGGCAGAATAAAAGAATTCGTCTCCTCCTTTAAATGATGGGAAAAATCAAAATGGCTAGCCCAGCAGACTTGGAAACAATTTTCACATCTGTGCTCAAATAACAATGATACAGTCTATTTTTATAGTATATATCAGTGGAGGATCACAAAGTGCCCTGGAGCTCAATGAGCGCTCATACCTCCACTTAAAATGCACCATCTTTGGAGAGATATGCAATAGCCGTTTTGCACAAGACCTGGCAGGAAACATGGAAGACATCCATATCACATCTTTCCTAAATGGGGATTGATCAATATGCTAAGGGTAATGGGTTGTACAGTCAAGAGAAAGGCTAGGGACACGGTTGTTTCACTTTGTGGGTTGCCTCTCTTGACCTAGCTAGATATGCCTACACATCATTTAGACTGTGTACAGAGCAATCCCACGGCGCCCATGAGGATTTGGCAATGTCATGTCACCAGATGGCAGAATTGAGGACTGAAAGCCAGGATTTGTTGGTGGTGACCAAAAGTTTGTCTCCCAGGATGGCTGTTTCATCACCCATGGGACACGAGTTGCTGATCTCAGTGCAGTTCTCAGGGAATAAGTGATCAAATTACCAACACTGTCACCAAGGTCAGTACAATTAGCTTTCTTGCTGGTTGCTTCAGAAATTAGCCCAAGGGTTGTCTCGAGCGTTTTCCCATTTACAATCTCATTGGGTTAAATCTAAGCCAGACCAAAACCTGGAGAGTCCTGGAGGGCGGATCTTCGTGTACCCTTAGGAAATGGCTGCTGAAAGAATTGGGAAGTACAATGGCAGGCAGCCACCAATGCTGATTTTCATCAGTCCGGCCTCAGCCTTGCTCTAGCTATATTTAAGCGGTCACATCTCATGATCTCTGTATGCGACTCTCACAGCTACCTTCTGCCTCACGCTGGCCCGCTCAGAAAACCCTCATACATGCCCAGGGCGGGGCTGTCATTCTGCCCAGTTTGGACTTACACTGGGGCCAGACACAACCTCCTTCGTCACACCTGCCCTGGAGAGCTGCAGGGAGACATGGAGCAGGACTGCCCCAAGGTGAGGCCCATGCTCCATCAGAATCCCCAGCCTCAGCCTTTGGGCACCAGCGCTGCTGCCTGACATGATCCGGTGTGCCATGAGCACCCAACAGCTGTCTACAGCTCCTTTTGGTCATAGTAGGGGTTGTGGGCAGTTTTAATCAGTGTATTCTTCCCCCAGATGAGCACAGGACTCTTCATATACTCATGCGTTAAGCTACTGGTCTACTTTGATCATGCTTTTGCAAGACAATTGTGCTGTTATTGTTCAGGAAAGTTTCCTATAATAGCTTAATTTCATACTCATGACTGTGGCAAATGAATGGCAGCCTCCATAATAAATTGCAATAGCTTTGCAAACCCCATTAAGTTCTTTCTCCATTGAAGGGCTTATTTCCCTTTGTCACTGGCACAGGCTTGTTGATGGTTGTCTTAATAGAGCTAAGACCTATCTACGTACTTTGCAGCACTCATGCTTTCATAGGCATTTAGGTTTGCAGTTGTTTACTTTATTTACTACCACTGGTTTCCAAACTCCTCTAATCTCTTGGTTATGCTCTTCCAAAATTTATCCCAATTTATAGTGCCCACATGTGAACCTCTGAATTATCCAAATAATATCTTCAGTGCTTGAAGTGTTTGCAAGTGATCTGCTTTCTTCTGTGTCCAGCTTAAGCTGCTTGCACATAGCAAATAGTTTCCGAGTGTCTCTTGTTTATCTGGGGAAGCTGGCCTTCAAAACTACAGTCCCCTATGCCGCAAGCCTGTTCATTAACACCATTGCATTGCTAATGCAATGAGAATGGAGCCCTATGGGGAATAAGAGGGCTCAAAATCTCCCTGTGTTCAAAAGAGGGTCCCCAGGGTCTAACTCGTGTTCTTCCATTGCACTTATGCCCTCTGAATCTCACTTGCAGGTGCTAAAGCTCGAGGCTGGGTCCACAATGCATAGCCCGCGACTGTGTAACACAAGGGAAGCGGTGGGGGCAAGGCTTGGAGACCACTCAGATATAATGGTGCAACCTAATACCCACAACAAATCCTCCTTACCGGGAAAACTAGAAGAAAAAGTGCTTAATGCAACCCTTGCTAGCAGACACCGTGGTGGGTGAGTTGGAGTCACTCAGAAGAACACGGGCGAGTCAGCCAGGAGATGCTCACGGTTCTGTTTGTTCATTCAGTAAAGAGAGGACCTCAGCCCCTCTTTTAAAAGAACAATAAATTTAATAACAATATTTTTTAAAAAAATCAACAGCATTAGGGTGGCACAGCTAGTGATGCAATCAAGTGAAAACTGTCAGCTGTGACAAATGACTCTGCTGCAGACAACCCATTGATGAAAAGCTGTCCTTTTAGATAAATTCCTTTATAGACCCCTGACACTCAGGCGGTGGCCTTTTCCACCGCCCCCATTTTATACATGAGCTTCATAGCGTGCCCCCCTCCCCTCCCAGACCCCTCTGCCGTGTGTTGAAAGCGTCTACATGTGAAGTGGACCGAGCATCGAGCTCCAGGGCTCTTTGGAATCGCTACAACAAATTACAAATGATGTGATCTGATGGTATGAAATGAATAATCTCTGCAGACGGCATGGTGTACTAGCCTGTTTGCTGCATTAGTCAGACACACGCTTCGGTTCAGCAAAGTGCTGCCAAAAATTCTGACCACACCCAGAAAGAAACATGAAAATATTCCTCCCAGGAAAACAGAAAGCTTATTTTAGTTAATTTTTGAAATGAGATGGTTGCCAGCTAACTGGATTTGACACAGAAAGAGGGAAAAAAAGCAGTATAGCTCTCCTTCCTCACAAAGGAATTATAAATCATTCAAAGGGTTTTTTAATTACTGGGTCTTTCCAAAAATGCAGACAAATGCTGGATGTGCTTGAGCATATACAAGTGCGTGTGTGAATTTAGGGGTAAAACTGTACATAGATCCTAGACAAGTGCGCTGCATATCATTAATGTCCCCTTTGAGGGTTTCAGGGTTTCAGAATATAAGAATGTGAGGAAAAAAAAAAAAAAAAGAAAAAAGATCCCTGTCAGGTCAAACTTCAAACTCAGCCTCGGCCAGCCCGGTGTCCTGACTCGAAGAGTCGCCAGTAGCAGATGCTTTGGAAAGACTATAAGAAAGCAAGCAACTACAGAGCGATCCTATGCTTCCAACAAGTCATGCAGGGGCTGAGGGGACTTCCTAAGATGCAGGCTACATCTGGAGCCCAGTTTTTAATAGCTGCAGAGATGCTTACTGCTCAGGTGGTCTCTCTGCACGCCGGGGAACTTGGCCTTGTAAACAGCGATGGAGGAACGGCCCCCAGGACTGCACTCGGCTGCTGCAGAAAGAGCTACCACCTGCCCCCGCTTCTCCAGGGAGCCCCCACTTTGGGGCATATTCAATCCCGTGTTTCTTTGCTGAGACAGCCAACAAAAGTTATTATAATTAAAATAAATTGTGGTGATGGACTCCCTAATTCTGTTCAGAGAGGTTATTATGCAGCTATTAAACTGCAACAAAATGTGGCCACTACTGATCTGGCCTGGTTTGAATTAATGACCCAGAAATGAAAGACTTTATATCCTATTAACAGTCCGCCAAGCCATGCCAGATCCCATTACTTCGGTTTATTTGCAACCCGTCAGGAAGGACCCAATGCAAATCCAGATCTGGAGTCGATCCAGAGCAACTCCAAAAGGCCCCTCCATGGTCTCTCTCGCATGGCAGAGCAGCATCTGCCCAGTTCCACCCGGCAGGGGGGAAATGTTCATTTCCATGGGGTCTTGTTCACCCCGGCGCATGTCGGAGGACGACGGTGGAAAGGGACCGGTGAGACATGCAAAGGGACTCGAAGCCCCACTTTGCAAAAGCCATCTGCCGCACTGGTACCACGTTAGAAATGTGTCAATGCAAGACAATCACCTTAAATTTCTACTCCGGTCGGTGTGTGACCCTGGTTTGTATGTTGCTGGTTCCAGCTGGCAAAAGAGAGGTGGGTTTGGCAATGGCAGGGCTGCAGGTGACTGCGTACGTGGTGGGTACAGGCCCCAGCAGGTACCACCCGCCAACCCCTCTCCCTGCCGGTCGATTGGAGCCAGTGGGACCCTCCAGCCGGGACAGGGCCACCGCAACAGGACCTTCCCAAGGGCACGTTTCAGCCCCGCTCCCCACCCTGCCACCCAGGCAACTGTTGGTGCAGGGAGTGAAACCTCGGTGCCACAGCAATAACTGCAGGTTATCGCCTTAATTCCAGCAATAAAGCGATAAGGGAATTCCAAGAATACCACGCCGGGAGCGAGTTATGATTGTGGGGGCCTGTGCCGGACTTGGCAGCAGATGGTAGTGATTGCCTGTGGAATAGCCCAGGTAGGTTGTGTGCCGGGCTGACAGCCCAGTCGCGTGCAGCACCGCAGGTTTTCCTATCTGCTCGCTGCTGGAGACGGCAAGTAAGGATAAACATACTAGTGTGCTGAGACGATCCTCAAAAATAAATAATAAATCACCCCTTCCCACCCCATCTGATGTGAAAGGAGGAGGAGAAAGGGGAAAAAACGCATCCGCTCCGCCCCGGCCCCCTGCATCCCCGGCACCCGAAAGAGCTGCTGCGACAGCATCACCGTCTGGGCATCTGACTGCAGCCATGATCCAGTCCAGGCTTTCTGCAGATCCCTACTGGAAGGAAGCCATTTTTCTTGAGTGTATTTCCAAGAAACAGTCGACAGGCTTGGCACAGCTATTCCTGGAAATGTTCAATAGGTCATCTTCTGGAAGAGAGTGCTGACTGATGGAATTGAACAGATCTTGTTCTGCGCGCCGAGCGCTGCTCGCTCCCTCTCTTGCGACAGCTTGGCGTTCGCCTTCACACTGTGCCCGGGGGGTCCCCCCTTTCCATCACCTTGGCATCCCCCCCTTTCTCCCCCCACCCCACCAGCTCCACCCAACCCGTTCTGCACCCAAGTGTCCCGCAGGATTCGGTGTGCTGCGAGCCGCGTCTCCCCTCCTGGCAGCACTGCCGTGGTTGTCCTGCGCTGCCAGAACAATTGCTGCGTGAAGGCGAATGGCCCCAGACTATAAATTAAAGCTCTGCCCCTTTGCACACCCGCTGGTGCGGTGGAAATCCCATGCATGTACACACGCACACACACACACACACACACAGAGGCACGTGGTGGCCGGGAGCAGGGCGATGCCAGCTGTCCGACCCTGCTGTGCCCGGGTGTCCCTGGCCATCCCTCTGCGCTGAGGTGCACACCGGAGATGGGCTTTGAGCTTTTGCAGCGTGCGGCTGTTTGCCAGCCGCGAAAGCAGCGCAGGGTGAAGTCACGCTAGGAGAAAGTTGCTTTAAGGTGAGGCACACCGGCGAGGAGAAAAACACCCAAAGATCCATGTTGGGTGGGTGGTTAAAGGCTTCTCCTGCCTTTAACCTGTTCCTGGTTGTAATTGCCCTGGCGAGGTCCACTTCTTTCGCTGATTTTGGGGCGGACCCTGGCACCTCTTGGGGACTGAGGAAAAGGTCTTGGACAGTCATCCCGGCCCAGCCTGAGCCAGGGCAGGTCAGGATGACTTGCTGGCATTCCCACCCAGGGCAAAGAAGTGCTGCCATGTGCCAGGACGTCCCCTCCAGCGGCAGCGGGGAGGGCCTGTGAGCGTGGTCAAGTCACCCAGCCTCCCCAGCCCCTTTTCACCAGCCTCGGCATGTAGACAGTGACAGGGGTCGTGCCCTCAGGGCACCAGCCAGAGAGCAAAGTTGCTCTGTTTTAGAAAAGCACGCAAGGCCGCTCCCCGCAAAGTGCCACAGCCTGGCTCTGCCATGTCCCACCCCAGCCGGGATGCAGAGGAGAGCTCGGGTCCCCCCCCGTGCCTTAGCTCCAGGGTCAGGCTTGCCCTTCTGCCCATGACAGCTATTTTCTCCTCATGTTCAGAGAGATTTAGCTGGCTGTGTTTAATGCTGGCCTAGATAGCTCCTTATCATGTTAAAGGATCTTTGCTTCTGTATCAGCACAGCTCAGCATGTATATGCCGATATCACCGGCAGCAGCCACGTAATGCTCCCTGCTCCTGCTCCACGAGAGGAGCACGATCTGGGCTTGTCTTCATGTCCCTTCCTAGCAGCGTGAGGTGGATCAGGGCCAGGAGGGACAACCCAGGTGCTTAGCTGAGACGTGGTGCAAAGAGCCGCCCTGGCCTCCGCGTTTGGGCTGTGGTGATTCTGCAGGTTAAATGCTGTCTCTGCCCGGAGTCCCATGAGCTTTTTCTTTCTCTTCTGTAGCCTGCGAATGCAGCTGTTCACTAAAATTATTTTTAAATAATGCTCTGCAGGTTCTGTGTTATCCCTCTTCAACTCTATGAACAACAAATAATGTACTCGCTCTCTGCCAGGAATTAAATTTCATCCATATCTGTAAAAATATCAAGACAAAACACACTCGGCTCAAAACAGTTGCCAGAGCTGGCACCCGCTGGGTCCCCAGGCAGAGGCTCAGAGAAGCCTTCCCTTTTCCCCTCTCACATCATGGATACATTTCAATACTGCGTGATTTGCCCCTTTTTGCCCCGCCCCTGATTGGCAGTGGCCCAGAGCTCATCTTGTCTGTGGGTTCCTAAAACTTGTTTAGCATACAACTGCAGAGGTGTAACAGAACCATAGAAAATTGCCTGGTTTGGAAGGGACCTTTCAGATCCACAAATTTTAAGACAGGAAAAATAAGGACTGGAAGGTAGTCCTTGTGCTAGCAATGCAAACAGAGGCGATCACGCAATGGACACTTGGTCCCTACACCTCTGGAGAAGACCCACTTCACACCTTCCCACTTGCTCTTGGATGTTGCAAGTCTTCCCCATTTGAAAAATGCAGAGTAATTTTCAAGGAGACAGTAAAACCACTGCCCTTGTTTACCGGTGAGCGGAGAGGTGTGAAGGGGGGCTACGCTGGGCTGGGGCACCCAGGCCACCGACTCCAAACTAGAAGCTCCCTCCCCCCCGCCAAAGAGGACCATGGTGCCCAAGGCTCTCCACCCCATTACCGTGAAGTGTAGCCCAAAACGAGAACTTCCCTCAGAGCTGGGGGAAGGTATGAAACGAAAGCCTGATTTTAGAGAAACTCAAAAGGAGAAAGTTGTAACCCTTCCGAGAAGAGAACAGGAATGCACCTTTACTCTTTAGGCTTTACTCTCTACCTCCGAAGCGTGGGACTGAGGAACGCTTCTCCCATAAACACCCCCTTACGCGTGGGTGTGGGTGACTGCTGCAGCGTGTTGGGGCGAGAGCCGTGTCCGTGGCTTCCCCCTCTCCTTCCCTTGCGCCAGCCCATGTGGGTCCTCTCATTTCCTGCAGATAACCCCAGGCGCGCAGACACCCCAGACCTAAATTGAGCTCACTGTGGGATGCACCTGCTCTTCAACACTGACAAAGCCATGTTTTTCCAAGTCTACGTCTCCTAGTCCTTTTCTTTATGCATTAATAAACATCTCAAATCATCATTTGTTACTGACTTAATTACTGGTTGTCACCACTCAGCAAATACTTCAAACAGCTGACAGCGGGAAACACCCTGTTATGAGCGGTATACAAGATGAGCTCTTCAAAAAAGATCCCTAAAAAGAGGAGTCGTTCACAGTGATGCTTTTTGGTGTCCTTGCCTCCTAGTGGGTGGGCATACAGAAAAACGTGCAAAAATCCTTCATCCAGCATTCATTCCGAAAAACCTTCTCAGCGGCTTCACATAATTTTCGGGAGCTGATGGATAGGCAGTGAGACCAGCTGCCGTGCCTTCCCCGGGGAGGCTGCGGCTCCGTGGTCCCCTGGGCACAGCGGTGGGAGGACCTCCTGGAGCTGGAGACTGTGCAGGGCCGTGTCAGGCTGAAGAACGCACCTTTCACCTCATCTTCAAGAGAGCACTTTCTTTAACGTGAGACTTGCCAAGTCGGCAGGAAAAGCAGTTTATGGCTAAATGCAAGGAGGGTGGGGTAAGAGTGGGGAAGGGGTATAGCAAAAGGGGACAAGTTGTGGGTGTTTGAGTGGCTGCAGGAGAGCTCATCCTCCTCTGGCTGAGAAAGAAATCCTAGCTTACAGTTTGGGATAGGATTCACGTGGAAGATACATCTTTTAAATCATACAGTGTTTATTAATAGATTACGCTCTCCTTCCCTAAACCTAGATCCCCTATAACTCAGTGTCTGCCGACGGGCAGCTAACACTCAGTATTGCTTTGTCATTTTTGTTCAGAGCTGTGGTTTTTTAGAAGCTATTTAGAAACGTCTCTTCCATTTTACTTGCCTGTATATCTCCCTGCTCTCTGGCCAGCTTGTGGCTGATAATTCTCAGTGACTCACAGATAAAAACTATTAAAAAAAAAAACCCCTAAGCAGTGATGCACCAGATGTGCAGTGAAATTTTAAAAACATGTTATGACTTTTTAGGAATACATGCAATTAATATTAAACAGATGCTCGAAGTTTCCTGCACAGCTGTTTCTCTATTACGTGTCATGACTTTTAATGGCACTGAGGTGAGACACACAGACATGAGGAAATGCAAGTCTATTCCAAATTCAAGCTTTTAAAATTCTAGCAACAAAGAAGGGCGGGGGGGGGGGAGGATAAAAAAATCCAAACCACCAAACTTCTCACAAGGCGCAAAATGGAACATTTTTACTCTGGCACTTCACAAAGCAGACAGTGACGTACCTCGGTAAAGGTAACACATACCATCTACTGCTTGGTAGTTTATCACCTTTGTTAGGCACCCTTGTCTTTATTGGCTTCCTCTCATATATCTATTTTTGTAGCAGAGATCCACTCTGTGTTTATACACAGCTAGGACTAGAACTGGATTACAAGGCTGCGTTTTGTTCCAGAATCCCTCTTGCTGTGTGTGAACTGTTTATACAAACTGAGTAGGTCTTTTTCCAGGGAAGCTTGTCTACCAAGTTTCAATTTCCTTTTATTGGATACACGAGCCATTTATTACCCCCTGAAAGGCCTCCCTGAAACTCACGTTGTCAGGACCTCCACAGCTGGCAAGGTGGCAGCAGTACTGCAGGGGCTGTCCACGTTGGCAGCCAGAACCATCAAGTCCCTGATTGACTGCACTGTCTCAAAAAATCAGGACTTTTGGGTGGGATTCATTTAATCTGACATGAGGGATGGGATTCATCTCGATTAACATGCATACCTACAGCTGGGCTAGGCATCAATTATAGTCACTGGGGTGTGAATTCATCCCATCCTAGCAAAAACATATGGAAAGGTAGATGAATTTGGCCCAAAAGGTGCCTGCTTCTCTCCCTTGACTATAAAAGAATGTGACAAAGATCAGCTCTGATGTAGGTGTCTCTACGGTAGATGTCTAGATGGATCCTTCTCTGGCTTTCTAACGCTAAATGGTTGGCCAGATGAAAACTAGAAGGGATGAAGTCAGGGCTCCCCCTCGTAGGGTTACTTTGCTTCAGGATCACACCCTCACCCACGACCTCAGTAAGGCCTCAGCCCACCTTTTGGCTGGCATGGTGCAAATGCATTGGTGCTTTCCCGTTTCCTCAGGTATCTTTTCTGGCTTCAGGGTGAAGCAGTTAAAGCGACACGGGAAAGCCTCTGGATGCTAAGCAGCTCCACCCTGGGCACCCTACAGACCCTTACCCTTAGGGTGCAGTTCCCCCTCCCTCCCAAGGGGATCTCCTGCGGCCCCAAATTCCTCCGGCAGCGGCAGTAGCTGCTGCCGCTCCCTGTGTCCCTTTAGAGGCTCATTATAGTTCTGATATTTGCTCTCTCGCTATCCATCGTGCCTTCTGCGGGGAGTCACAGCCAGTTTATCAGCTACCAGGAGCATGCTTTCTGGGCTGAAAAGCAATTTCCTTTTCTCTTCTTATTGCAGGAGCCTAAGAAGGGTTTGATTTATGCCATCAGTTTTAGATTTAAAAATCTTCAGCTTCACCTAGGTACATTTCCTGGAGATCGGCAATGCTTAGTATAGTAAGCGTTTAGTAATGCTTAACAGATGAGCAATTCTGTTATGCCGTATGATCACCTCTTATATACTAGGTCTGGACTTTTCCTACCACGTTAGTTATAGCCACTGTCAAATGGTGCCGTTCATCTTTTCCTCGTTCTCTCACCAAGCTCATGTTCCCAGGAGGGTTCACAGCAGCGAAGGTGGCAGCCCGTCGATGCTGCTTCTGATCAGCTGCACTTCTGGCTTACTTTTGTGCAGCACTCCTACTTGGTTGCTGCAATGGCCCTTAAAAAACATAAGGGTTTGCCAACGTGCTCAAGTACAGGAGAACACAATGGCACTATTTGAGAAATGCTGGCTTTTTAATGAAAAACACTGCTGTTTGCCAGGGGAAGTGGCAGTCACCACTGCATGGGTAGCTCCAACTCAACGGGCCACACTCGCCGTTGCTGGATCTCTGCTGGGCTCATCAGCAGGACACCGGGGGGGACCATTACTCTGGCCATGCCCACGCTGTGACTCGGGTATGGAGCAGTGCTCCTGTGAGCTCCAGGGCACTCGCACAGCTCACCCAGCCACCAGTTTCCATGTCATTAAGATCAGCGAAGCCCAGGCTGCCTGCACAGTTGGTCTGGCCTGGCAGCTGGCCACCTTCAAGTCCCTCTAGGAAGGCACCCAGATGACTCCTGTGCCCAGCACGTCCCAGTGGGGTGGACAGGAAATGGGAGTGGGCGGGTGATAGCACCATGCACAGCTTTGCCTTCCAGCAGGGAGGTCTCTGCTCATGGGGATGGTGAGAAGGAGCAAGATGGACTAAAACATGCCACCATGGTCCACCCTGAGGGTCCATGCGGGCCCATGCTGAGCATGCCCATGGTGGGGCAGGCAGAGCAGAACTAGCCACGAGCATGGGTACAGTAAAGGGGCATCCTGAGGAGCAACAGGAGTCTGGGCCTCCACGTTGGGCCAATGCTCACCCACTCCTCTTCTCCTTGATCAAGGTGCTTTATTTATATCACTGAAGAGAAGAAACCTGCATTTCTAAGACAAGACACTTGAGAGCAGCTGATGCTTCTGTTGACTTATTTCGGTTCCCAAGGAACCAGATATTTCATTTGCCAGTTTGTTGAAGGCAGAAGGCAGGTTTCTCCAGCTGATGGAGCCTGACATTCTCGTGAGGCTTTCCAGCTCCAAGAAAGCTGCACCCAATGGCTCAGGTGGTTAAACACGTCCCAAAACTAGGCCACGACAGCCAGCAGGAGGCCATGGATGGGGTGGCGAGGGCTCATCATCCAGCCTGGCACGGTGCATGTCCCGAGGTTGGCCCGGTGCTCACGTCCCCCATTCAGGGAGGCAGTGGTGGCCACGTGCCCCTCGGGGCGGCGCTGGGCGGGCAGCAGCCATGGCCAGAAGTGTTTGCTGTCGGCCATGCTTGGCCAGGTGCCTGCTGGCGCTTCTTTTGGGTGACGACTTTGCTTCAGTCGCTCATGGTTTGTCCCCTCGCCAGGATGCACGCCTCGTGGGATTAGCTTTTGGAAATCGCAGCCGCGTGCCCTGTGAGCAATGTCCCTTCTAGGAAAGCATGTTAAACCTGGAGGCAGCCCGTCGGCTGGATTTCAGGGTGAAATCTGATGTGTTGGGTTGTGTCTGCCTGGGAAAAGAAAAAAAAAGAGAAAGAAAAGGCCTACCTGCTCTGGCATCTGCTGGTGTCAGAGGACACATCTCCCAGCACGCAGCCTCATGGCAGGGACAGGGACCTGGGGCACTGCTGAGGATGGGGTGATGCTGGGAGTGAGCCCTCAAGGAGCTCCGGAGCTCATTCTCTCCTCTCCCAGTCCCTTTATTTTTGTCCTCCACATGCTCAAGCATCCGTGTTCCTCTCTGATCTGTTTGCTATTCCCTGTCTTTACCAGGCGCCTGGGGGCTGACTCACCGGAGCCCCGAGCTGGCATGGAAGCGGAGAAGCCCACAACCCATGACACAGAGCCCACGGAAACAGAACAATCACAATCCTCAAATTCACAACAGGCTGGTCATCAAGACTCGGGGCGTTGTTTCCAGTCTAGTTTTCTTCAGATCTTTGCTATTACTCTTGCTTGCTTCTAGGATGTGACTCTTGCTTTAGATAGCTAGTTTCAGGGGGTTTTGGTTTTTTTTTTTCCGAGTTCTGTGAGACCCAAATACTTGGTGCTGGGTGAGAAAACGTGTGCGTATCACAAGAAGGAAAACTTCTGGTTGCCTCCTCAAGAGCCGTGTTGTCACGCTTTGCGCCATGGCTGAGAAGCACGGCCACGCTCCTCAGAGCTCCCTCTGCTCTGCAGAGCTTTCTGTGCTCCACCCTGCTCGCCCTGCGATGGCCACTTGCTCGGACAGCAAACCCCAGGCGTGCATTAAGTAAACAATCTCAGGCTCGCTATACCTTCGTCAAACTCTGCTCATCAGAAGTCTGCATTCGCTCTACAAGTTGCAGCCTGAAGTGGTTTCTCAAATGTTGCAAAGTCAGGACCAGCAATGGAGAGGAAAAATATGTAATTATTGAGGCTCATTTCGCATGCAGACATCAGACCTGATGGCACAGCGAGCCCAGTGCGAGGCAAGTAAAATTCCTTCAGAAGGCTTGATTTTCCAGGTCCCTGTGTGGCTTGTTTGTTAATGCTGAGACTTTTTCTCAGAAGCCCTTATTATCCGGAACAGGGGTGTGTGCTGATCGCACACTGCTTCTTGGAAATTACTGGGAGGCAACTTACTGGGAGGTAATTCTAGATGGGAATCTGAACAAAAGGTGTTGCTTAAGCATTTTGAAGAATAATTGAACACTTGCTATGCAGTTTGTTTAATAACCCAAAAGACGGATCCTTATCAGCAGTCTCCACAAGCTCTAGTTATTCAATTGCTTTCTTATTTAAATAAAGCCTAGCAAATGTGTCCATAAAAATAAAATTACCTCATAAACGGCGGTATCACTGAGGTATGCCTGCCCAGATAATTGAAAGTTTTATTTTCCTGTTAGTATGTCTTTATATCCTTTATTTTACAGGGCTGTTGGGTGCCCTTTGGGCTTTCAAGGGCAACGACTGTGCCATTCCTGTTAAAGTGCAACAAAGGCGAATGTGGTTGTGGGCTCATCCCGACCAGCCTCAGCCAAGTGGGAACACTCCCAGCCCCTTCCAGGTGTTCACAGGGTTGGGAGCGGGGACGCATCACCCTCCCCGCAGAGAAAGGATAACTAAAAAATCAAAACGATCATCAACGGAGTGTAAGAGTTTGCGTGTGTCTGCTTCCCAGGGAACAGTGCTCAGCGTGCGCGCATAAAAATACCCCTGCTCCGGTTTGCAATATCCTTCAGGACAATCCAAAATTAACGGTGCAAAGACAGAAGATTAGAGACAGTAAAAATAAAATAGCTAAGGATTGAAATCACAGTGAACAGCAACATGCAGATGTCGCAGGTGCTAGAAGAGTTCGCATATTTTGGAAGTCAGAATGGCTACTTTTGAGGCCCGCGCCTGAGCTGTGTGCCGTGGGGCAGGCTGACTTACAGCTACGGAATGGCCATGCACAAGCATCCTGATCCCGGGGGCAAAACTCACTCTGCCACCACAGAACTCAAACCAGGAAGCAAGTGCTGGGTCAGCTCTGAATTTAAAGAAAAAAAAAAAAAAGGCATTGTTAATCAGAAAACAACTCTGCCTCTGGAAACGTATCTTCAACTAGAAACACTACTGATGGGATCTGCCCGTGGGCAGCGCTCCCAGCTAAGGTGTTGTCCTACCCTGCCCTGAACCCGTTCATGGGAAGAGACTCTGTCATGCAGAAATGGGACTTTGGGCAGTTAAATATTATGCCTAGACACACATTTATCAGGAAGGGCTATGACAGCACTCACAGGAGAGCAATAACTAAGCAACAAGTGAAAACAGCTTTTGAGCATATGCTGCAAGGAGTTGTTACGGAGGTCCCTGTGTGTCCTCTCTGTGAAGGAGCTTGCTGTCGGTGTGGAGGAGGTCTGGGTGACATCTCGGGAAGCTGATGGCCTCTCTGCATGCACCATGTGAACACTAACACCGGCTGTGGCAATTCACGTTGCCTACTTTGCCCTCCCAGGGTCTAATGGGTTTGTCCCTCTTCTGGGCAGAGGGCAGGTCAGGCACTTGGCTCATTTAATCCTCTATGCCCTTTTCTAAATCTGATAGCAAGGGCTGGTGCTGCGTAGGTCAGAAATGAAAGTCCTAAAGAAAGAAGAAAGAAAATGCATAGTTCATTTTGCACAAGCTGCCACTAGGTTACATTTCTTTTGGGTCAGTGTGGGTTTGGATCCTTGATCTCGAGGTGGAAAACTCCATGAATCTATTAACAATCTCCTGAGCCATCAAATCCCACCTCTTAGGCGATTATTCACATTCCAGTACTCCAAACGTTCTCGGTTTTGGAAACATACCGATATCCTTTGCTGAATGGCTCCACTCCTCTGTTCTTTTTCCTTTCTTATGACGCTTACTTTGAAGTGAATAGTGCAAAGTAGCACTTGAGGCAGTGAAAAGAGGACCCCATAACCTAGACTGCTTGCTACACCCACAAAAAAAACCCCTTTTCTTTTTATTGCCCCAAATCCATAAAGACTGCTTTTCAAAGGGAGGTAGTAAAAGTACCACGCTTCAGCAGGTTCCAATTAAAGAAGGCCTAATCCAAAGCGCACTTTTTTGCCTCTTTGCTGTTGGGGCTTGGACCAGACGTCAGTGTCAGAAATGGTATCTGTAACACGTGCAGACGTGTTAGTGCAGTCACTGCTGCAGGAGTGCCGGGAGTCTTCCTGCACCCCGATCAGGTCTATTGATCATCCAGCTCTCCCCAACAGCTTCAAAGGGAAATTGCCAAGTCATCTCTTTTTGCAACTGAAATGCTAGGTTCAGAAGTGAGTTCTGCTAAAACGCACACTTCTTTTTTTTAGTCTGGAAAGATATTTTGAAAGATTATTTCCTTTTCCGGCAAATGTTCATTTTTTCTCAGGAAATCAGTTAAAAAAAGGCACTGTATTAAGGCCAAAGAAAAGGCAAATCAGTGGTTTTATTTTTAGATCTATTTATCAGGCAATAGAAAGACACCTTGGAAATCAAAATTCTTTTCATTTAAGGAAATTTGGACAAAGCTTTTCAATATTCATTATAAATACAGAAAGCTTTTACTTCATCTCTACTTCTTCTATGCCTTGACATCAGCCTATGGCCATGGAGAATACGGAAGTTTATAAACAGATTAGCTCTCAGAGACTGTTTTTATTGCCAATAAGAAACAAAACTGGCAGCATGACCGCATTTAGCATCAGATGAGTGTGCCCATTATGTTCTGTGAATATAATATGACTTTGTTTATTTTTCCAGCCTTTTGCAAAATGTTTTATTCCATCGATCAATGACTGCCATAACATATGACTCAAGATGGAAATTTCCCCCACATCATCTGGGAGAAGCGGCTCAAAGACGACTGCATTTTCATTTTACTCTACAGTCCAACTACCGTTCAATGCAGCATAAAGCCTCCTTGACATGGTTCTGCCCTGAGGAGATCCCTCCTTTGTGATCATCCATGCTACTTTATACAGGTGGGAAGCAGTGCTCTTAGATCTCGCCTGTTGCTATGCGAAGAGTCCACCTGTACTTGCAGAGTACAAAACAGCTTTTATAAAGCCTGCTTACCACTTAGGAAAGTTACATGGGATCTCAAAGTGTCCTTCACAGACCAAGGAAGAGAATCAACAACTACTTTTTCCAAGGAACAGAAGTTAAGCCATCCATTTCAGTGGAAGGTCCAACAGGGGCCACCTTTACGCTTTCCTCTCTCAGGGCTCCTAAACACTGCCATAGGTAAGTAGATAGCCATAATACCATTTTTACTAGAAAGGCTTTTTCAACATCAGTTAAGAAACCCAAACACACCAGAGAACAGTTGCTGCTGCCTAGCCTTTGTCCCTGAGCCCACGCACTAGCCGGAAGCCTGGAGTGGCCACTCAAGGTAAGCAATGAGCGGTGGAAGAGGGACGAGTCCTTGCTGGGGGGGCTGCCCCCAGCTCTCAGCCTGTCCCATGCACCAGTCCTGGGGGCACAGGAACCCCTGCGCAAGCCCCTTGTCGTCACCCAAACTGGTGGCGCAAGGCAGTTGAGGCGAAGGGAGAGATGGGGAAATTCACTCCCTGAGTTGCCTCACTCCTGAACAATACTGAAGTCCCAGCCTTGTCCATGAGTGAGATGTAAATAAATAACATTTGCTCCCAAATTAGCCAGAGAAGAATAAACATTTTAAGACCTTTTGGCTGTCCTAAGAGAGAAAGAGAGGCCTTGCTATACATTTGAAGAATTAAATTGTCTTAATTGCATCCTTGTGCAAAATAAAGCATTACATACAGAAGAAAAATATTTTTAAGTGAACGGAAAAATCCACTGGGTTAAAGGAATACTACTGTCAAGTTAAATGTGTCCCTGCATTTGTGTGGTGCAAAAACAAGCTTTAATAAAACTGAAGAGTCTAATAGGAACATTTCCATGAATTTAAAAATAACAGCAATGGAAACAGCCTCATAAAATAAGTAAACCTCTCCCTTCAGTATTTGCAACTCAAGTATTACAGCATTAATTTAGGGCCTGGGAATGTGAAAGTAACTATAAATTATGAATTAAGTGCTTTGTTCTACAATACAAGAGGCCAGGTTTTAAATTCCTTGCTCAGCCATGGCTCCTGTCACTTCGGTACCACTGCCGGGATGCAGGATTCAGCCCACCTAAAGCCCAGTTTAAAGACTGTGGGGAAACTACCTGATGAGATAGTGCCCCATCAGGTTTCCAGTGGCCCCTAGTAGATACACAGAAGGATACCTGGCTTGCAAGGAAGGCTTCTTTGGCATGAGACTTCACACCTACTCCAGGCTGTTTTCTTAATCATTAAAAATGCTCTAAATATATTAGTTATGGATAACCTGACATTGGTCTAACAAATCAGGGACATGAAATACAAAGTTCATGCAAAGAAGGTGGTACTAGGGCCCTGTGAGTCTGCCCATTACACTGCTCTACCATCCAGACTAGTTGCCTTCCCGGAGCACTGCCTTCAGGCTGGGTTAACTGGGGATGTCTCCTTTGCAGACCAGTCTGTATTAAGACTTGGTCCATGCCAGCTCAGAACAAGGTAAGCTACTTACATTTATATGACCGGGAGACAGCTTCTTCCTCTACGTGATTTCAGTAGTTTCTTCCATCTCTAGCTTTTGTTCCTCCAAACTGCTGCCAGGGACACTGCTTTTCCCCTCTTCCCTAACACGCAGACCATGCTCCTGCTCGTCTCACGGGCAGAATTGCTTCAGAGTCCTCATCACACTCCCCGTGCTGGGCCACGCTCATCTCAATTTGCCAAATGCCTGTACACCACCTCTAGGATGATTTTCAACCAAAAAGGAATACGCTGGCATTAAAGCATCATGAAACAGAAAAATAAATAAATCCCAAGGCCTAAACTTATTTACATTGTTTATTTGGGACTTGTTGATAGCCTTAAACCCTGTAAGTAGCCATAACAGGATATGATTAGTTAAGATCTGAGTGAGGTATAACAGGATCATGATTTACTGAAGGTCAGAACTGTATGCAGAAGATTAAAACCAAAATACCATCAGACTGCTCTGGGACCTGTAGGAGCTGATACTGCCAGGATATGTTTTCTGTTTCCATGCTTCTTAAAAACAAGGCAGACAGCGTGTCCTTAAAATCTCTTTGTCTTTCCTAATTTCCCAGACGTCTTCCAAAAGCTGGGCACAGGAAGACTTAAAAAAAAAAAAAAAAAAAAAAAAAGGCAGTAAAGTTCATTCATGCTCCAATAAAGACTTCTGACAAGGCTGTTAAGCTGTTAAATTATACGGGGCAGATCGTGTAGGATGGGAAGTAACTTGGCAAAGACTCTGCAGATGAAAGAGTCTACCAGAACTTGCTCATAAATAGACCTTGGATGCAGGAAACCCTGCATCCAAACTTTGTTCCTCGTTTACTGTACAGCAAACTGCCCAGGGAGAATTAAAATGCATTCTGCCTCTTATCAGCAGGCCTCAGAGAGCAGCTGGTCACTTCCATTGCCTTTGGATGCGTACCCTGTGGACTGATCCCCACTTACCTGATCAGCAAAAACCTCAGTGGTTTCTTCCAGCAGGAAGAAAAACTCCCTGCCAGGAGGGGAGGAGGAGAAAAGCCCAAGCTTTACCATTCTTCTGGATAAAATCTAATCATCACTGGTGGTACGATTACAGCTGGCAAAGAACTAGGGACGGGAGTGTCGAAGCTGCCCCCATTAGGTGCAGAAAAGCTGGCAGAACGCAAACGAGCCTGGTGGATGGCACAAGCTGGAAGGAGAGGAGTGGGGAGTTCATCTTGACCAGCAAAGACCTGCAAGCTTCAGTACCCCGTTGGGCACGCGGTGGTCAGAGAAAGGTGCCTATGACACTCAGCCTAAGAGTAAAACTCCTGTGAAACAAGATTGCCTGGATCCAGAACATAGTATAAAGACTCAGCAGGCACCTGATTGTCTCCCAGTTTATCAGCAGAGACAAACACGGACAACTTAGAAGTTGTCTCATTTTTTATGCCCCTTCTTGCTCTGTTTGCCATCTCCTGCCTATCTTCTAGTCACTTTTAAACCATGTGTCTTACTAAGAACTCCCCACCCATGCTATGCTAAGAGATGGCATATGTGCACACTGCCTGTCTCCTTGCAGAAACGCATTAAATAATAACTGGAAAAAGCCTCACAGGCACACTAGGTTCCAGTTACTTCCACTTAGGGCCAATTTCAAAGGCAGACTAAGGTGGCAGCCATCTATCCTAGCAAGAAACCGTAGGTGCTAAAACTTTTATAAATGTGAAATTAGCCACCTGCAATAACCGTTGTAAAATTGTTAAATTAGTAACAGTGATTATTCTCATTTCTTGCTGGGATATCAGGGAACTAGCATGGAACAGCAGTAAAAAAGGCTCCTACATAGTCCAGAAAATAGGTTAAACCAAGTGTTGCTCCCGCAATGAAACCAGAAACCTCGCTGAACTCACTGCAGGGCCTCCTGCTTGCAAGGACTGTAAGTGTCACCCTATATCCCCACTGGAATAGTACAAAAGCGAACAGGAAAGAGTGATCCATTTTTTAATGCCTGCTAAAAATTAATCTGGCATGAAAAGAATTACAAGTCACGAGATGCCACAGAAAACTGGAATGTTTAAGCTTAATAAAACCACACTTCCCAACCCCATTTTTTTCCAGTTTGAGGTGTCAGATCTTCAGTATACATTTCAGTGAATCCTCTAATTAATTTAACAAATTACTTGAAAGCTCACAATCAATAGCAAAGTTCACTCCAGCATGTACTGTATCACAGAAGGATCCACTTCTTCTGCCATCAGACCGGCTTGGAGATTTTGGATTGTGGCTTTTTTCCCCAAACGCTGTCTCCACAGGACAAATGCAGCTACGATCTGTGACTGCAGGTTGTGAGGGTGATTGACTTTACATCGATAGATGTCAGTATGGGACAAACCCAGGCACAGAACTATATGCTCCCATTCGGGTCCCAGTCTCCTCGCAAGCTTGTTCAGCTGCTGATCTGTTGGTGAAGTCTTCAAAATACATGGTGCGATTTCAGTTACAGCTGTGAAAAAAGAGAAAGAAAATGCGTACACATCTCACTAGGTAATGATGTAAACACCAACATAAGACCTTGACAAAAGAGGGAATAAGCAAAGCTGAGGTGAAATAATTCATTAATTAAAGAAACAGAATACATACTCACATGGAAAAATTAACTACATAATCAAGCAGAATATTAATTAGAAGAAAAATAATGCTCTGTGGACCATACTAGGGAGCCTTGAGGGTTTGTGTGTCAATAATCCAGATACCAGAATTCTACTCCAAAGCCAAGACTTCCAAAAGTAATTATAGATTTTGGGGAACACGTTTCCAGCAGCCATCACCCTCTGAAAATCAATCTGCTTGCACCAGTATGATATAGTGACTAATGACAAATATGGGACCAATAACATCTTATTACTCCTATCCTGTGACTCTGGTTATATACTTCAGAAATAACTTTGATTCCTTAGTTACGAGGTAGTACTCCATTTTTTGCTGAGGGCTCTTCACAGGAAATTCTTCTGTCTCCTAAGATGCTACTTACCCTTTGTGCTCTGTCATACACGGCAAACTCATCTTGAGGAGACCAGCTCTGGGGGCTTTTCTTCTATTTGAATGAACCCATAAGCACGGTTCAGGGGAATCCAAATGAACAGGGCATCAGCACTGTTCCCCAATACAAATTATGCTTCCTTATCCCTCATCCCAGTTGTAGTTACACTCCTGAAAACAGGCATGTATATCCTACAGCCCCACTCACCTGGCCTCCTTGAGGCTGTTCTGAGGAGAGTGCAAGGAAGACCCATGTTGTCTCAGAGATTTCTGCCCTATGTCCCTTCGTATTGCCCAAGTACCCAACATGCCCCAGAGCGCATTCTTCACCCGAGAAGATGGCTCGGTGCCATCAAAGTGGTACCTGAGTCATGGAGGACAGGACCAACACGACTACCAAACCAGCTTTCACAGGAAGCATGAAGGTAGCTGTAATTATCAGCGGTAAAAACCTCTTAGGGACCGAATCAAGTATTTCTTACAAACACAAGTGATCCCTTTGTGTGTGCCCTACAGTAATCTGATCATTTAAAAAAAAAAAAAAAAAAAGCATTGATACAGTGTTAATAGAACAGTGAGAGAATACAGTGCTATTCAGAAACATGCTGTACGGGATCCATCTCACGTAACTACAGATAGCCTCTTCTGAACTAATTATACTAGGATTAGTTATCGCTTAGGAGAGAAACAGACCGTTCTAGAACACAATCCATCTCACTGGAAAGAAGATGCCTAAAATAATCAGATGAATTACTCCCCTAAACGTGCACATTTCTCTCCATTGACTGTAAAAGGAGCACTGGGAAAAAGCTCAGACGTTGACGTCGACACTGTAAACACCCAGTGCTGGTGAAATGATTCTCTGCCTGTAAATTCAAGCCACATACCAGTTGCTTTAAAAAGGTATATTTAGAAAAGCAGCATAGGATACCTATAAAGCATATTTGCTCTTCGATACCCTTTGCGATCACAAGCTGAAATGAAGGGTCAATGTAGCCCTGCAATTGCTGCTCTGCTTCTGTTGCTGAAGATACTGCATCAAAACAGAGCAAAAATATCCCCAAGAAAACGCTAATTATAGCCTGTCGGTCTGAAGCAGCAGACTCCCTACAGAAGAGCCGCTTTGCAAAATCTAATTTATAGCTCCAATATCATGCTCGCAGTCTCCACTACAGCAGAACAGCAACACTAGAAAGCACCATTCCTTCATTTTATCAAAAGTAATTGGTTTTGCATAGAATACCCAGAGCCTGGAAACGTTTGTACAATTTAAGCCCAATCATACATAAGTACTATACAAAGCTGCTTTGAGTAAAGGGAAAATTGCTTTCTGAAGAGTATTTAGGTCCCTTTGATCTTTCTGTCTCCAGATTGCCAAAGGAAGCCGGGGCAAGTGGCTGGTTCGGGGACAGGGCAGAGGATGCACGGCTCCTGAAAAAGGCTGAGCAATACTGGTGGGGCTGCGCTACGCTGTCACATCCCACGGGACACCAGCTCCACAGGTAAGTCAGGACAAGGGGATGCCTTTCGTGAATGCAAATACTTGAGAATAACTAAAATTTAAACTAAATATAGCTACACTGTGCTGTCGGCAACACTGCCTTTTGATATTAAATCCTTGTATTGTCTTACTGAGTCTAAAGCGGCGTGCCCGAAGGAGCGCTACCTGCCAGCCTGGGCTTTTTGCTCTCACGCTGGAATTTTTATACTTCATGCTCACTAGCAGAATAATTTTATGATACTGAAATGCGATCAAGCAGGGAGGCCTAACAATAATACATGTCAGCTTGTCCATCCAGCCTTTGATACTAGGCAGATTTTTTTACTACAACAAGTATCTTGCCTTCAGCCTGTTATCAGCCCTTTAATAAGAATAGGAATAAAACCCATCCAGGAAATCTTTTCATCTTACGCTACCATCTGATTCTAATATGGATGTGGAAAATCCTGGGACAGAAGCCAAATGTTAAATTTAATACAAAGGACTGTTATTTTAGTCCCATTTTATTTTCTGTGATAGCTCTTTTTCAGCTCTGATACAAAGTCACTGAGGAAAATCTGAGACAAGTATTACATGATGGGTGATATTATTTAGAGGTATGGAGAAATATTTAGTGAGAACTTTTAGTTATGACAAATGCAAAATCACAAAAAGATTTGGATATGTTCTAGGATTAATGCCACTCTTAATTTAATAAACATAATGGCATTTCAGGTAAAAGGGAAATGTGTTTTCTGTGCTCAGCACCCAAGCTTCTTTGAACACTTTGCAAAAACATTAAAGATGCCTTTTTTTAGTTAGGTTTACTACAGACCCTCACTTATAATCTCCATTTGTCAGGAACTGCCTGAGGGAAGTAATGAGACTAGAGCAAAAGTTTCAATTATGCAGATCCTCCAGTTGCATTTGAAAGGTACGTCGTGGAGACTGTGACCTCAATTTTGCAAAAAATGTGAAGCTCTTCTTGCTTTAGGTGGATCCGATGTGGAGGCATCCATGCTTACATCGGGTACATGCTTCAGCTTAGCAAAACGAGCACTGCACTGTCAGAAAGGGGAAGAAGCGGCGCTTGGGGCACCACTGGAGGGTGTTTAGGGTTTCCTTGGAGAAGGCGATTTGTGGTGCTGCCACCTCCAGCGAGGACACCAAGTGAAACACCGTGTCCAGCTAGGGACATGGTCGAGACCGCAAAGTGCCAGGGCCACACGCTGTGGAGATTTAGAGGCTGAAGTCTCGCTGCTCACGCTGAAGCCACGAAGTCCCTGAGGAAATGGGGAGCCGACAGCTTTGTGCTGGGGAGCGAGCCAGCCTGGTGCAGAGCTGCTCTCCCGGGACTGACGGCCAGCGCGCTGGCACGGCGCTTGGGACCATGAAAATCCCCTTTCTCCAGGTTAGCGGCGGGGAGGACACTCTCCATCTTGGTTTTGGAGATTAAACCGACCCAGAGAAAGACCTGCAGCTCCTTCTATTCAAAGTTGCAGCACAAGGGAATGCGCTTCTCCCCATCTCCAGCTCTCACTGGTCAAGGAAGCTCATCCACCCTAAGCTTTCATCCTAGCTGTCCCAGTTAAAAAAACAGGAGATGCTGACAACTTCTGGCCTGTGTGTACATCTGTGCTTCCAGACCACTGCACAGACCAGGAGACAGGAGCTGGTGAGCGTGGACAGGAAACAGAACTGGATATAAATAGACAGTATCACAGATATGCACCAGACAAAACAGAGTAACCCAGATACCAAAGCTACATATGGGGCAAAGGCTGCCAGTCGCCGCTTTTGCGTTTCTTTTTCTTCAGGACCTCTCCAGCCTGAAGTAGGAGACTCCAAGAAGATGTTGCAACAAACAGGGGGATGGAAAATAAACTCACCCCAGCTCCCGCTTGGCACAAGTGGGAGGATGCAAGATAAAGTCCAGTGAAAATGGGCTTTGACTCACTTAAAGACTTTTTTTTTTTTTTGCTTTTGCTTTCTCATGACATCTCTAGGTGATGAAAAAAAGCTGAGATCATCTCTTAGGCTGTCTTGTGCCATGGGAATATCTTTATCAGCATCGAGGAACTGACCTCCCGCTCTCCATGCTGTTGGAATGCAGTGGGGAGCAAGCGAGATTGGCTCCAACACAGGACACAGCAGCGAAAAGTGCTGAGGCATTTTTGGGTGATCTGTAAACTACCCAGCTGATTCCTCCAGACTGCTGACAGCCCAAAGTGCCTTACGGTTTTGTCTAAAGGATCCCCCTCCATGTAAGTATGACTTCTCTGCACAACAAAAATGTGTAGAGACACACAAACCAAAAGCATCTGTTGGGAGTTTCAGGGAGTCTTCTCCCTTATGCAGTCAACACATTTTTACATGATGCAACACAAAACCAACTATTTAGCTTTTGCTCTTTGCTGTGTAAAAAGGACTTTGATGGAAATGATGTACCTGAATCCAAAATGCTGAAAAAGTCTCAATCAGCTGCTGCCAAATCCTGCAAGGACAACTCCACAGGCAGTTCAGGAGACAGCTGGGGAGCCAGGGATACAATGGCCCACCTCTTATCTAATAACTACATAATAAATCTGTCCCTTGGGAAAGGATGTTCTGGGGACTGGTCTCAGCTTCCAGTGCTGCCTCTGTATTTTATCCATTTAAATGACCATGTACATACTCAGTGGATAAGAAGACAGAAGCAGCCCTGGAAGCAGAGATGGGAATCCAGGTCTCTCTGAGCTGTACATCCTAACGCTGAGGCGCACAGTCATGCTCCTCTTAATTCCTTTTCTCCTGATAAATCATTCCAGCAAAAAATATAAAGATTTCCCTGGGAAGGGCCAAGAACGCTTCCCAGCCTCTAGAATGGAGCCTGGTGGAGAGAAAACTCTCCCGGGAATCAAGGGGTGTGCTGAAACAGAGCAAAATTGAATGCAAGAGCCCTTGGCAGAAACAGTGCTAGGCAAATGCTCTAATTTTTATATAATCACATCGGAAACAGGTAGGTGATTTTGGGCTTCAGACCCTGCATAGCTGGAATGAGACTGTAAAAAGGAGTAGTTGCTTAGGCATGCATCTGGCCTCAGCATCTCCTACTGATAGGTGTACAGAGTCCTTCAGTGATCTGGACTCAAGTCACTGTTGTTCACTTGACCCTCTTACCAGATCCTGTTCATAATTTCTGAAGAGTTCAAAGCAAGCATTTCAGAGTCCTCTTTAATCATCTTTCCTGGCATCTGGAGTACAGTTCTTCCCTGAGAAGTGCTAAAGTTAGATCAAGCAGTTCCACAAGCAGCAAACCGAAGAAGCCTTGTTTCCCCCAGGTGCGAGTTCTACAGCTGACTCGTGCTTCAGGACGTCTCTCCTCCAGCTGCTTACCAATTCGCAAGACATCATGAAATTGCTCCTTTCCACAACAGCAACTAGGCAGGCTTCTTGAAGTTGGACAACAGGTTCAGAAGCTACTAGGGGTACATGAATACACACAACGGCCCGCAGCAGAGGAGCACACAGCCGTGGTTACTATAGGAAATTAGGCTAAAAGGGACTTTGAAGCTCCACAGAGTCATCGTGGCTACCATGCCAGCAGCCAGTGACATTTGGGGCACTTCAGCTAAAGGCCAACATATATAATAGAGAATCTAGCGTCAGGCTCTGCTTCCCTCCTGCCCCCTCAGAGCACAGTGCACTTGTTCCACAAACCTGAGCCACAGACCCAGCAGCGGGCACTGAACGGGCATGGTCATGGTTGCCAGACTGTGTGCTGTGTGTTTTGGCAGCTGTGCGATGTTCCAGAAATTATTTAATGACTGCATGTCACAATAGCAAACACAACTTGCACACAACCAGGTAATATTTGCTTTAAAGTGAAATCCCCTTGGCCTGAGCACCTCGGTAGAAGTGGGTCAAGCAGCAGAACAACACTTGGCGGATCAGGTTGGGACAGGCTTTCAAGAGCAATGAGGTGGGGTTGCACAACCTGAATTGGAAGGTAAGTATGCAGTGCTCCCACTAATGGAGAGATCGGAGACTTCTGAGAGCCGCAGCCCCCCCTTGAGCCACCAGAGATGCTGGATGGAAGGGAAAGCAGAGAGTAAGCATTTTGAGGGATCCCAGTGGGGGCTGTAGGTCACTGAAGTCAAAGACCAGATCACGGTGGAGGTCCTGGAGAGAAGGGTCGAATAAACAAATGGTGCTGGGTAACAGCAGGGGGTGGCTTAGCTCAATTTGTTAGAAAAGGGGATAGGAGGTGACAGTGTACGGCTGCTCCTCTGCTTTCTTTTTCAGCTGTTCTCTCCCAACCCTGTCTGAACAGGTGGAACTGCAGGCAAATGCCTGTCCTCTTCCTACAGCGCATCCAAATTCATGAGCTCTAAGCCAGCCTGTGGCAATGAATGACTGGAGTGCCAGATGAGAAAGTATCACGCTGGATGTAAGATACTTGGCAGGCCTGCATGGAGAATGCAGCGCTTACTCCCTCCTGTGCAAGTTAAAAATGATCATGGAGCATTATAAGGTTATTTCATTGCTGTGAACTTTAGAAGACCCTTTAGAAGGGGCTGATTCGGGGCCTGTTTAAACACAAGAAGCAAGTTCAAATCGCTAATTGGTGAAAAAAGTAGAAGAGACTACCTAGAAACCAACCCCTGCTATATAATTTATGTGTTTCTTTTTTTTCTTGTTGTCGTTGTTGCTAATTAAACACCAGACTGATTCAAAGGCTGGGAAGGGAACATTAGTGTTTTGCAACAGCTCCAAATAATCATGCTCCAGGGAACATGGAAAAATACTTCTCTTCTATGCATCACCTTATATGTATCTTTTCTATACATCTGCAAACAGCATGGATCACGCAGCCCATTGAAAAGCCACCAGGTCCTCCTCCTGGTGTTGATGGGTTTCAAAAAGCGCTCGACCAAGAAGCGAGAAAAAATTGAACTGTAAATCCTGTACTACTTGAAGACAGATAGCTGACCCCATTATAGATAGATCTTTCCATATATAAAGTTAATACAGTCAGATTAAAATAACTTACACAAGAAGATTACAATATCTTGGAGATGTAGAGCCTTCTCCCACTTTCAGCACGTACATAGCTGTTTCTCTGTCTCTCCTGACAAATGTGAGTGGTGAGTTACATGGGTAGCTGCGAGGCGGAAGACTGTGGGAGCTGTTCCACTTATCCATGTTGGTTGCCTCCTCTGTAGGCTTCTGCTCACTACCAAAGAGCTGCCCACCTCCTTCATCCCATTTGAGGCTATCGGAGGACACCATTTAACGATGGCTGCCAAGCATGTGCTGATCTCTGATTTCTGCTTGGGAACTTCTGCTTCTTCCCCCCATAGAGCTGACTCAGCACAGGGAAATCCCGGGAATGGGAAAACTGCACCTTTGTAGGAACAACAGGCCCCGTTACCTTCCTAAGAATAAATACTATCTTCTCTGATGCCATCAGAATCAAATCTTGGTTAATTTCCCAGACTAAATTCCCAGACAAAACTGCAGACTGGACTCTGTACCATAAGCACATTAAAAGAAAAACACCTAAAACAAGGGTTTAGAAAGCAGCACATTTTTTTCAACTGACCACGTTACAGTAAAACAAATTTGACAGAGAATTTTATGTTCGTCTGAGTATATGCCGCAGTTATGCTTCACAAATGCAGGATTGTAAAGTTTTCGTACCTTGATAATTTCTGATCTGATGAATGCAAACAGTCATTAATATACAGAATGTGTATGAATAAAACCAATCTGTCAATTAATGATCATAAAACACATACTCGTAAGCATACTTCTATCATGGTAATTTACATTTCCATGTCTTGTAATTAAATTATGAAAGGCACTAATCAAAATGAAAGCAAATATGAATAAATTTTTAAGACTGGCTGCATTCCTCCGCATCGTGCTGTTTTTTTAAGACTTGTATTAAAAGACAGGAAGTTCTCTGTCTTATTTTAAATAAATTGGAATCTAATCCTATGACAGCCAGCTTGCAGGATAAATTGTGGCCATGATCCCATGATAATCAAATCTATGGCAACTTCAAACAGTCTGCCTCAAGTGACGCAAAATCCACCCATGGTACCACATTCAACTCCTTCCTGCCAAAGGCTTGCTGGGACTCAGCATCACCGGTGTAATTAAAAAGTACACGTATCTTCATTTGTTGGCAATCTCTTCTCCTGTGCGAGCTCTAAAGCATCACGCTTTGTGACATTAAATACATTTTGGGTATTAGGGCAGGCAAAAAAAGACAGCACAAAATTTTTTAAATCTACAGGCAATTCAAGAACGCAGATGTTTCTATTTTGGCTCAATACCAGCAGCTAATTTGTATATTCTTTATCACTTGCTAATGACTGCCTAGTAGCTGCGGATGTGGCAGCAGACTGCTAAAACCTGAAACATCAACATTCAGATCTCGTGATAAAAGTTTTCAACTGTATTCCCACTATTCAGTTCCAGTAGCTATGCAGTTTTCCTGAACTTTTTTTTTAATCTGTTTTACAGGTTTTGTACCACAGATCTCTGCTATACTGATGGCCTTCAGTATTAATCCACGTTAAACAGATTGACAGAGAAGTCCCTAAATAAATTCATGCTGTCTTAAGTTTTCATCCTTTTCAAGCTGTAGGGAGCAATCCCTGGATTTAAGGAGTTGAAAGAAATTGGATTTTCACTTTTTCATTTGTATTTTATTGGGAAGAGCAGGGAGGAAGTTTCAGCAGTTAATAGCGTGGATTTTAATCTGTTTCCCATGCAAAAAATTCAATACAATCCCGCCTAGTATTTCTCTGCTGTTGCATACCATGAATTCAAATAATTAATTTCATAAATAAAGCGGCGACTGCAGATGCATGCAAAGAAAAGAATACCTATGCAAAGAAAACACAAACACAACACACTATAATAACTGTTCTCTTTTCAAGCAGGAATACCCTACGTTACAGACAGGATTAGTCTTAATGATACTGTATTTTTATACTTTTTTACTTTTAGCAGCACTTGATGCTGATGTAGGCCCTGAAATGGAAGTGAAATTAGCTTAATATTTCCTATAGGTTTCTATATTGCTATAAGTAAATAAGCTATATGCATCAGCACTGAAGCCACAGCTAAGACTGGCATCCTTGCGGTGATACCTTTGCTATGAATGCATGAACAGGTTCAGCATGCAGCATTACACTAATGAAGAAAAAAAATTTTTACTCAGTTGGGAGGTTCTGAGGAATACCTGAGCTTTTAGGAATCATTTGGAAGAACTGCTGAAATAGAGATACTGAGCGTTCAGAGCTCGGCCAAAGATTTTTTTTTTTTCCCCAAATGAACAAATACAACTTGAAAAGTTAAATGGAAAGAAGACGTATGACCGCTTTTTGGAAGCCAGGTGCTACCTTGATTGCCTGAGAGAGGAGAGGTGAGAGTCTGCAGTTTACATGCTGGCAGTTGCAGCAAGAGTCAACTCTAGAAATAATGGTGAAAAAATCAAATTCTGAAGTATGCCTGTGGATTTCTATACACTTTTGAATGCTCTGCAGTTCTTAGTGAATTCAATGGAGTTTGATAATACTCATGACACTTTCAACCATTAATTATTGGTCTGAAGCACACAAAGCCAACATTTCCTTCAAGTAAAGTTTCTTCTCCACGCTATCACAAATAATAATTAACAATCAGCGGATGATAATCGTAAAGCACATTCATATTTGCAGTAGATTTCTCACGGTTTCATAGGAGGCAAATGTTTACCCGGGTGGGCAGGACAGCTCTGACAGGGTAATTCACCCACTTCAAGTGCAGAACAAAGACAATTGGAGCAATTAATGATTATTTTCTCAGCTAGGTGACAAACTCATCTATGCAACTTTTGTCAGGGGACTGGAAGTTAGCTTCTTTCGACAGATGCTACTTGAATGCTTATTTCAAATAGCCTAAGCTGTCTTTCAAAGAGCTGAGGCAAGTGTTAATCCTACTGCTCCTCTGCGTGCAAGAATCACGGCCGACTCCTTGGGCTTTTTATCTGCTGAGTACAATAAGTGAGTAAATTTTTCACTAGCAACTTTTCTACCGAGAAATCTTTCTAAAGGCTGCAGCATTTCAACAATAAAATCATGTGCTTGGACTTTAGCTATCGATGTTCCTTTCACGCAACAACAAAAATCATACTGCCAGTATAAAGGACTGTTTTCTTATACAACGCAACTAATCGCACATGTTTCCCTTACAGGACTTAAACCAAGTATGACAACAAGCCATTATATTTAGCCTTGATAAAACTGTTCATTCCTCCTAGAGATTTTTTTTTTTTCCCTTCAAGTTGGCTCTTCTTTTTCCTTTGGCTCGAGTAGTTAGAAATATCAGAACCGAAGATCTGCACAACAGATGGAGCTCGGTTGAGAAGAATGCCTTTGGCTGGTGAGGATCTTTGCCTGGCAGGTGTCAAACCAAAATTAATACTGCACATATTATGCTTTACCGAGTTTCAGATTTTAGCGAAGTGAGACTGCGTTCCTTCCTGACCACAAACATATATTAATAGAACAAGCCATGCAGAGCAAGCTAAAACAGTACAATCATTATGCTGAATCTTCCACTGCTTGGCATTTTATTTAATCATTTACACCCATGCAAAGCAAGTAAACAAAATGCAACGTGGTTGTTTAGTGTCTCTTTACAGACATTTTGTGCAGGTGCAAAAGGCTTCACAAAATGCCATAAGCAACACAGACCTAGACCCCTCTTGCTTTCTTTTTTTTCCTCCTTTTCTTGTGTCAGTGCCTTAAAGGCTTACGAAATGTAGTAGACTTTTCGACATTTCAAAATCCACAGGAAAAAAACAGGTACTGGTACTAAAATACACTGCCCAGCCACAGCCGGTCGCTACGCCCAGCTTGCCAAGCCTGCGATTCAACAGCCTGAGTCAGAAGACGGGACTTTCCATAGGTGTCAGGAAGGAGAGCTTCAGGTGGCATCATCTGCTTCTCTGAATTTCCAGCGGGAGTGGGAGGCTTAGCATCGCAACCAGCCCTCTCAAGTGCCAAGTCGCTTGAAGATCTGAAAGAAATTGATTTGGAATCTCAAGGCTGGTTTGACAGACCCGTACTGTCTGAAAGCAACTTTAGCTGACTGATAGGGCAGTAATTTTAGAAGGTCACAGTCACAGGACTTTTAATTATCTGTAAAGCAAATGTGAGATTATATTTGTCTGTGTGCATAAATAAGTAAATAAATAAACAAACATTTTCAAATCCTTAATAAAAAAAGATGAGAGTCTTAGACATCTACAAGTCAAACTCATCCCCTTTTAGACTTCATTTCCACCAATTCATGTCAGGGAACTGTCACACCACCCTGTGAGCAAAAAAGGATGAGAACGGGAGCATGGGCGAAGTCACTTCATAAACAGAGGTCCTAATTCACAGAGCACTTTACATTGCCAGGGGTTTGATGAGTGCTCCTTTCCCCTCCGAGTCAGCACTGACGCAGTATCCCGCGCCATGTGCTCGCTGGCGTGGCTCGTGGCTGCCCTGTGACACGGCTTTTCGCAGGTGACACCCCGTGCTGACCCGCCACCGCCATGACGGACCCCAAGACACTCCTGAAAGTCATGAGGTGACTCACAGCTGCAGCCACGCACTTGAAGGTGCTGCAGACCCAATTACTCTTTTACTCACTCAGGAATAGTAGTTTGCCAAAGCAACTGAAGCAAGTTGGAAAACAAACAAGCTATTAGCAAACATTTATATTACTTACAGCGTTTGTCAAAGATTTATGCTAGTATTAGTGGGACAATTCATACGCAAAACCTAAACATCTGAAAAAATCTTTTGCTTAAACAATTCGTTTTCATGTCTCATGCATACAGAACAATGTTTTCCCTCACAGTTTTGTAGTCTACCAGCTGCCAGATTTTGATCCAGAATTGAAATTTCAGTCATTTTGGCTTTCATACATAGCAAATCAGAAATAAAAATGTTTTAACATCAGAAATGAAAAGGCTGGAAGATCAGACAGACCATAAAAGATTTGTTTTACTTGGTTTGGGATTTTTACACAGCTATGCCTAACATAAGTGAGACTGAAACAAAACCAAAAGGCAAAACAAAAAACTAGACAGATCTGTTCTGTCCCAGAGATGCAGAAATACAAATGATGCTTGTGTCCCTGGGGCAGACAAATCCGAAATCCTGCTATGAACAAGAGAGAAGGGCTGTTATTTCCTCGACAACTGTTCCTGATATCACAGCTACCTCCTGGAGGTAACAATGGAAAAGCAATCTTAAGACAGGATATTTTTTTTCCCTTAAGCAAACATCTTTTCAGTTCTACAAAGTCGTAAACAAAGAGACCAGGTTGGTTTTTTTATAATGCTGAAAACTTTAGTGCCAGAACTGTAAACATCAACATCTTTCTCTTCCTTCCTTCTTCAGATGTAACTGCTGTGCGTTGGTTGACTTTAGTAAAGAAATCAAACATACCCTGCAATGAACCTTCTAATTGACTTCGGTGTTAGACAGGGCTAAATATTTTGAGCTTCATGTTCAATGCGTTAACTGATTTTGAGTGTTGTGCTCCTCAGAGCAGAGCCGAACGATCTGGCGATGCGAGGTTAACACATTCTGCGAAAGCGGCCTCGAATTTCCACCCGCGGAAACGCGCCGTACCACATCAGCGTATGCAAACGCAGCCTTGCTGGGTATGAACCACACAGACAGTGCCCAGCTACCTAACCTGACCTTCCACTTGCACTTCAGTGTGTGTAAATATGATAATGACAGGCACGGAGGGTTCATGCGCAAGTTCACAAGTTCAAGTGCAGAAGACAGACGAAAACTTGGCTGCAACACTTTGGTTTTCCCTCATTTTGGGAGATGCCAGCTTTCCAAGTCTGTTATACAGCCTAGGAGTTGCGTCCTAAAGCCACAAGACTGAACTATTTAAATATCTTTATTCAGTTCTGTAGATTGAAAATGAGGGCTTGTTTACTCGAAAGAGGTTGACAAGAACATGAACGTACTGCTATGACTCAGGCTTTTCAAGATACATTATTTACTAGCCATTATTTAGTGATATTTATATTGTACCTGAATTGTTTGAGAACTTTAGGCAACCCATGAGAAGTCCTTGCTCAAGGCATCTTGGAATTTAAAGATTTGTGAAAGTGTTTACCTCCAAAATTGCCAAGTGCATGGGAGCAGTCAAGCTGAAAACTGTGAAAAGCCTCAATGCTTCCAGGACACACCTGCACAGTCCATGCAGGTGGATTGTCAGACTCAGGACAAGAATCCCTGGATCACCACAAGAAGCCACTAGTCCTTTTTAAACAACCCAGGTCCAAAGCATTCGACAAAGCGACTCAAGAGACCCCTTCTGTAAACCAAGCAAAGAAAGCAGAAGTGATTTTTAATACTGTTCTTTGTGTCATGCAATTATTTCCACATGCAATTAGAGAAATCGGTCAATGAAAGACGTCTGTGTCTGTAAGTATGGCAGGAGCACACCTTTTACAGGGAACAGTATGTTTGGAACAGCTGAACATAAGCTTAATGGAGTAATTTCAAACAACATATAAAATCGGATATAAAAAAAAATCAGATTCACAACTGCAAAAAATTTGTAGTTCTGTAAACCCATGGACTGCTATTTTAAAGACAGTTTCATTAAGAAACACAGCTTGAGAATATCTATCAAATAAGATCAGAGCTACATGCAGGGACAGCAGGAGGCAGCTGAAGCAATCTGCAGCACAGCTCTTCTGCTTCTCAGTCTCTGACCCTGAGAAAAAATATAATTACTGCATGAATTCACATATTAGACCAAAAGAGAAAGCCTAAGAAAAGACAAAACTCTACTAGAAAGAGATGGTGAGAACTCCTCAGGTTTTATGCAACTGTCTCCAGCTCTGTATGTCCCGATCCGGTACACTTTGTTACACTGACAACATGGCTATGGCTTTAATTTTGAAGTCCACATTTTTCTATGGGAATCATTAAATATGACACACTTGTCCTATTCGACAGAAAAACAAATCTGCCTCTACTTTTTATTCCTCTGAAGCCTTAATTTAATTGTGCAACATTTGCTTTAGAAACATATTTGAAGATGTTTTAGATATTACCTCATTTGTACACCATCCCAGGCTTTCCAGGAACTCTGAACCAACAGCCTCCCAGCCTTTCTTATATCTGAACTACTGTATTTTATGGCTGCCACACTGTACTGTCTGGAAACTCCCCGTGAGACTGGCCTTGTTGTGTTAAATACAAACATGTAGGGAGGAGAGATGCTGCACTGGAGAGTTTGCAATCATCTCAGGCGTGGCTTGTGAAAAAGGGCTTTGCATGTATTAGTTTATGTACACAGAGGTTGCCATGATTATGCTCAAATAACTCCAAAGAGCGCAGGTCCAAAAGGAAAAGCACTAGAGGAGACAACAGCCCAGCAGCTCATCCATGCTGGATTCCCAGCTCATGACCACTGCTTCGAAAGGTGCCCATCGTCAGCTGCTGATGGAGCTCTGCAGTTCTAAACAGAGAACCTAATTTACCAGGTTCCAGAAGTGTAGGTAATAAATTGTCCCAAACGATCTCAGGTATGGAATCGAGCATATTGGAATTTGGAAATCCACTGAGGTACTGATAACCAGAGGGAGCAGACAACCAAAGGGGCCAGCAGCTATTTGAGCCAGAAAGGCTGAAATGTTACTGGAGACAAATACGCACACGTGTGCTTGGGACGAGGCTGGGGCTCTGACCGCGGGGCTCTGTACAGAGCAGATCCTCCTGAAGCTTTTGACCCATGGAGCTAGGAAGGCTCTGCACAGAGGAGCTCCCATGCGTTTAAGATGGAGACTTTAAGTGAAGTTTTGCCCTGTCTGTTGCCAGCCATCCAGTGACCGCAGGTAACTCACGAAAGTATCTGAAAACCTCTCCCATCTGTGCTCGCTGTGCATGCAGGTGCTGCCATGACCATTTCTTGAAAATTCATGAAAAGCTACACAAGACCGTAGCTGATCCACTGTCACTGCTTACCAAAGCATCCTCCAACGTCTGGACCTCACCTCTATTCTGCCAGTTGCTTCACGTGGACTTTAAGGCATTGGGTTTAATCTGGAAAAAAACACCTTTGAGTTAAATGCCGATGTCTGCATTTACATGAAGCGAGAGATTTTCCCAGACAGTTCACAGCATGGATTCCTTCTGGTCTCTCACGCTTAGCATTGACTTAGCCTATTCCCGCTGTCGGCCATCTCCTCCATCTCTCTTCTCCTCTCTGCCTTGTGCTGCGGCTGCTGGAGGACCCTGGAGCTGGGGCAGGGCACTACCACTGTGTCCCTCCATCACAGAAAGGCAACTGGTTTGTCTCCTAACCCACGCCGGGCAGGCACGCAGCCCTCCCACCGGATGGGTGGACTTGCCTGTGTCAAAGGTATGTTGCAAGTTTTTCCGTAACAAAACTCCCCTCCTACTTTTAAAGAATGAATTTGGTTTTTTCTTCTCCAGCTTTTTCTCTCCTTCCCCGCCCACTTTTTCAAGCAGGAAGGAGAGTGACAGGGAGAATAATGATTCCCTCAGCTTCTGTTGGAAAAAAAAACACAAAAATTTTCCACCAAGACAGAAATTTTTTTCTGGGTGTTTTTTTTTTTTTTTCAGTGTGGTTCAGAAACCATTTTTTTATTTGAAATTTCCTAAATAAGTGTCCAGTTAATACTGGCATTTGGTGTGGAAGGTAGCAGGGAGCTGGTACCTCTGTTTCGTTTAGCACAGATCCCAGCCTTAAGTGTGGCAAGAGGTCAGCTTGAATTTTTCCTCTTGAATTGTATCTTTGCAAACCTCTTTTCAGGGTTTCGGCTGTATAAATCAAACCCCGTAGCCCAGCGTGGATGCACAGCTTGTGATGCTTTCCTGCTGCCAGTTGGCTTCGTGCAGCCCCGGTGTTAATCCCCGCTGCCTCCACATGTTCGGGAAGGAGGGAGGAAAGCACTGGTGAGCGAGGAGACGACCGGGGCGGCCAAAAGCTGGGGCAGCCTTCCCATGCACGGAGAGAGCGGCGGAGACCGGAGTGGCTGGTAAAGGAGAAGAAAAAGGCACTGGAAGCTACTGATTTTCCAACGGCGTTGAGGGACAGGGATCTGAGCAGGTCAGCGGTGAGAAGGGAGTGTGTGGATACATCGCACGCTGTCTCTGTTTCTGCTCAGGAGTCACCCTTGTTTAAGGCGTGCTTTGTCTGAGCAGATGGCAAAGCATGATGGCTGCTGGGTTAACATTTTGCTGCCAAACAAGCCCCTGGCTGTTTTCAAAAATAAAGACTGCTGCTCTCTTTAACAATGCAAAAATAGCCGTCTCTCCAATTCCCTCCTTGAAACTATTATTTTATGTATTACAGGAGCGCGTATCTAGCCAGACTATATAATTAACATTACACAATTTTTAATTAACTACCTACAACAATCTTTTGCTTTAACTGGTGGTGGTGTTGGAGTGTTGGTTGGTTTTGGTTTTTTTTTTTTGAGTCTACTAGGAAAATCCGAATTCCCAGCTAGAAAATCACATGGTTCAGAGCTGAGCCTGCACCACCAGGTGCAGAAGGTGACCCGTCGCTCTGGCTATACCATGTCTCCCACGAAAAAAAAAAGTGACACAGGAACAAACCCAAACTTAATTTGCAATAGCAAGTACATAAGGCAGGACTGTACCAGAAAAGACAGTGGCAGAAACACATACTGATTTAGTTTATTCCCTCGGCAGCTTTTTTTTTGGGTTGTTTTTTTTTTTAATTTATTTTTGGCCAGGAACCTCCTATAAGGCTTGGCTGTTAACCGACCGAGCCCTTTCCAGCTGAGTCTCCAAGGGTGTGCTGCGACGACAAGGCAGCACGGCTTCCTTTGGGTATCCCTCCTTCCGACGGTGCGGCAGCGCTCACCGGCACAGCGAGATGTAATTCAATGCCAGCCTGACCCAGCAACAGGGCGTTGGCCTCCTAAAACTCAACAACTATCTACAAAACATGAAATAAGTGAAAGTCCAGCGACCATCATTGGCACAAGTAAGTTCCACGCAAACCAAGACAAATAACAGCTCTTGGAAACATGACGAGTTCTGGGGACAAACAACAACCATCCTCTTTCCTCCGTGACTCTGAGTCTGCTTGCACCTGGAAACAGGAATGGAAGAAACATCCCAACCACACGCGCACACACACATGCAACTTCTCAGCAGACCACCAGCAACTGTTGATCCAGCAACTGCAGCTGGAACACAGCAACCCTACACCAGTGATAAAACACCGATGGGTCAGATTTTATGGTGTCAGCCCAAATTCAGTATCATGGAGCATGCATCAGCCAAGCCAGCTGTTCTCTCCAGCTTCAGTGAGGCTTGAGCTGTGCTGTATGGAATTGCTGCTTTCCACATGGAATGTCTCATTAAAAGCAGCGTCTGCCACAGCAACTGCAAGAGCACCACACATTTTTGGTGTGATAAGCTGTATTTAGAGTGGGAAAGTATTGCTTTGTGAACCGAAAAGCAAACCAAACGAGCGATTAAGTCCAGAGCTTCAGGCCACAGGCTTTATTAGGTTTATCCCACCTGAAGTACTGCATCCAGCTCTGGAATCTCCAGCTTAAGAAGGACATGGACCTGTTCGAGCAGGTCCAGAGGAGGGCCATGAAAATGATCAGAGGGCTGGAACACTTCTATGAACACAGGCTGAGAGAGGTGGGGTTGTTCAGCTTGGAGAAGAGAAGGCTCCAGGGAGACCTTATTGCAGCCCTTCAGTACTTACAGAAGGCCTACAGGTAAGATGGGGACAAGGGGTAATGGTTTTAAACTAAAAGAGAGAATATTCAGACTAAATATAAGGAAGAAATTTTTACAGTGAGGGTGGTGAAACACTGAACCAGGTTGCGCAGAGAGGTGGTAGATGCCCCATCCCTGGGAACATTCAAGGTCAGGTTGGATGGGGCTCTGAGCAACCTGATTAGTTGAAGACGTCCCTGCTTATTGCAGGGGGGGTTGGACTAGATGACCTTTAAAGGTCCCTTCCAATATAAACTATTCTATGATTATCTGATTCTATGATTTAATAGCTGATGTCGGTCTCATTTCCCAAAACAAAGGATAGTTTACGCACGCTGTAGACATTATCTCTTTACTTACACTGCACATGAAGTGTCCTGCACCCCCACCCACACAATGGCCTGAATTTAAATTCACCCTGCTGTTGCTTGTGGGAGGAAATCTAGGTGTGTTGCAGAGCTGATGGGTGCTAATATTCTGCAACAACATCAGGCAGAAAAGACAACACGCGTCCTTCCTCACAAGGCTCCAGGGTCCTCCCAGAATGATTTTACTATCACCCGTGGCAAGGAGAGGGGGGAATGGTAGACAGAGCTATGGCAGAGCTAAAAACTCAGGATTTCTGGAGTCTCCGTCATACGCCATAATTGCAAAATCATGCTTCCACGTACACAGCAAAACGTTTTTTCCCTTTGTCCTGGAGGGGATGAGACAATTAGGAAATTCCCGAAGCTTCCCTTACTTAGGTTTTTTCCCTTGTTTCAGAACCTGACTTCAAAAAAAGACCAGGCCATTGAACGCTGTCTGGACTTTTGCTTCCAAATACTTCTTTCAGCATGGAAAGGATCAAGCAAGGAATAACCAAGCAAGTCACCCTATTATGCAACAGATGGGAAAACTATTTGTGCTGTTACGCTGTGGTTTTCACTCCTCTGAAGGCTCCTTTCCTCCAGGGAATTCCAGTAACTGGACTAATTGAAGTGTGTTTTGACAAGTTATAACAGCCCAGAAAACCCACCTATGAAATTACATCCTGGTAGCATCTTCCAAAGTAAACTGAAAATCTTGGTATCGCAGCTCCTTTGGGAAACTAGTATGCCATAGCTTTCATTTGTTATGAGATCATAGCTTGAGTTTTTGTTGTAGATAACAGGTGGTGTTACACCTAATGATGTGGGTAAATCTTCCCCTGTAACAGGTTTTTGTACCAGCAGAGGTTCCATGGATCATCTGCTGAAACTATAACCAGAATAAAAACATATAGTCTTAGTTTATTCTCATTTCGTCTACTTTCTTTCACTCTCACAAAGTCATCAGCTCACCCCTAAGGTTGTCCGTCTGTCCCCAGTAGACAAAATAATGGAAGAAAATCAGAACAAGCTGCCAGCATAGATGCCAGCCTGTTGGGAAGACAGGGACTCTGGCAGAGTACAAGGACCAAGCAATGTTACTCTGAGAAAGCTTTCTTACTACTAAAACCAGCAGTGCCCATGAGCCCCAGACACGTGCCACACGCCAGGCACAGCACCCGGTTCCCATCACTTAGGTTTTTGCGGTTTATTCCACTACTCCACAAGCCTAGTGGTCTTATACTGACTTTTGCTTGCTGCTGCCATGGAGAGAAAATATTTGGATGGGGGTGGGGGTGGGGGGGGCAGGAAGCTGTTATATACAAATAATTTAGGATTCGGAAGGCAGAAGCTTTAAAATGCTAGAGGTTAGAACATTTTGGAAAGTGAGCCACAAGAGGTATGGATGGACCAACTCCTTTCTGGCTCCTGGGCTCAGCTGCAGCCTGGACAAGTTAGCACGTCCTGGAGACATCTACCAGGAAGACAAAGGAGACAGAGGGAGCGAAAAGGAAGGAAGTCCCAGACTAAAATATTTCATTTTTCCATATTTTTTTTCATGAATATCCCAGAACAGAAAGCAGACAGATTTTTTGCAGAAGTGACCAGGATTTATTAAAGACAGGATATTGATATGAAACATTCATGACCCTCAACTTCGCAGTATTTCTCTTGGAAGGGGTAACGAAGCGAATTTATTACATACCAGTGCCAAGAAGCTCATAATAAAAATACAGATTATAGTTCTCAGATTCATCAACTCAAACCAGATATTTTTGAAAAGACACTTCAGCAGGAAGAATGTAAGTCTCATAAGATACTTGGGCTACCAAAGCAGCATATGAAATACGTATTTTACCCAACAATAGGATACAAAGTAAATGATTTGATTTAAAAACCCTGGAACAAAGACTGTCTGTGAAGACATGAGGAGACCCCTTGTCATGTTATCCCAGGTGTGGGGCATGCAGAGGAAGATAGATATATGTGTTAGACATAAACAAAGCAAGCAGAGATTTTATTGCATTGGGAGCTGATGATTTTACAAGACTTGAAATAAAATAATAAAGCACGGATAAAGCAAGATTGAGAAACACTGAAACTTCATGGGAGGCCAGGTTTTGGGTTTTGGCAAAGGTTTGGACAGACCACAGCCACAGCAAACCTTCACATCTGTTCTACCCTGACCATTTGGTCTCCTCTTCCCTTCCTTTTCTGACCTTCATTTCTTTCTCTACTGAGACATATCTAGTGGCAAATCAGCCAAGGAGGTCCCGTTTATTAAATTCCTAATAGTGAGCTTTGAATATTTCATTCAGCTTCTGCCACGCTGCCTGCAAAAAGGAAAGATCTCTCTTCAAAATGCCCCCAGAGCTTGCCTGCATCGCATCTGCATGGTCTGCATGGCTTCAGGAAGACATTAGCATTCTGTGAAAGAAGGAACTTGTATGTCCCTAGGTACGACTGAAGGCATTGTCACTACCGAAAGTTTCCATAAATCAGAGTGTAACAGACTAAGCCATCTCTCCTCATTTCCAGACATACTACCAAGGGGAAAAAATCATTTTGATTTTAGTGCCAAGGATTTCCAGGGTTTCCAATTCTTCACTTCTCCCAGCCCATCCTCAGGAAATACAAAGCAAAAAAAAACCCTCCAAACAAATCTCCCCCAATCCCCAAAACCCCAAAGCAAAGAAAAATAAAACAAACCAAACAAGTAAGTATTATAGTGTTTCTAATTACCTTCCAAAACACAACAAACAAAAAAGCATTTAAAATTGCTTTAGTTTGGGGAAATTACTAATCATGAGATCTCTAGTGCGTGTATGTGTTTAATAGAGAATGTAATGGAAAAAACCATAGAGCATTAGTGACCATCCAAGAAAGATTTCATGAAAAACAGGGTGGAAGGGAGTTTGTTTGGATTTAATATTTCCCCAGAAGCATCTCTAGTCCAAACATTACACCACAGGTCAAATGGAGGGGAGCCAGAAAGTGAAACATTTTAAAAATAGCCCTTAAAAAAGGAAAGTGAAAGTTGCCAGTCTAGTTCCACCTTTTGTGACCACGAAATGCAAATTCTGTGATGAAAACCAAATTTGGGCTCTGGTACCATCACTGAGTGTCAGTAAATACTGCAACCTATGCATGGGAAGTCCAACAAAAAAAAGCTTCTAAAATTCTTCCAGGCTTAGCAATCCAAGCTGGTACTACTGCTTATCAGTAAGCTCACATGAAAATATTTCCGTTTGGAACTGACAGTTTAAAATAGTACGAACTGTCCTCAGCCCTTTGCTGTAGCCCTTCCAAGCCGCCCCCTTGCAGATGGAGAAGCTCTCCCAGCTCCGTCTCCCAAACGGAGCAAAGCTCTTCCATGAGACTGACTGCCACCGAGATCAGAAAAAACTGCATGGGGCAGCTGCCTTGGTAATATTTTATAGCTGTAAAGTTAGTTTTACCAGCCTGTTTCACACATTTCAATACTTGCTTTACTTTAGACATTCCTTCCAACTGACGGAAAGTAACTTTGTTAATGTTTGGTAACGCTCAGACTTTGCATCCTGATGCTCATTGTAGGTTCATTTCTCCTTTACAGCATTTCCCTGGGCCTCAAGGTTGAAGATGCTGAGTGAAGAGAGAAGGATGGTGTTGGGCAATGGAAAGCAGTCACATCCTCCCTAGTAGATTCTTGCAGACAATCTCCGCAATCCCCCTCGATGCCTCTCAAATTGGTAAGATTGCAAAATGCCTGTAAGGCAATTTTTCTCTCTTCTCCAGCTGCTCTTTGAGAAAGACATGTGCACCATTAAACGGGGAACCGGAGGGTTAAGCATTAAATCGCCTGAAAGACAGAGCACTTGAGGCTCAAACAAGCTTGAAGTCTTAGTCAAAGAAAAGGCAATTCCAAACTTCTTGTCAAGCGTCATTGAGAAAGAAGTGATCTTACTCAAGGATGAAATGACCAGCAGCTTGCAGCACTGAAGCAAGAAACACAAGCTCTGGGAGCAAAGTCTGACACGTTCTCAGAGGATGCTGGGAAAGCTTTGAAAAGCTAATCTCTCCTGAGGCTCATGAGGCTGAAGGGGCACCGCCTGAGAAGGCAGGGGAGGTGGCACCTATCTACTCTGATGTGTCATCTTCCTGGAAAAGTCGTAGCCCAATAAAGTAGCAAAGGAGAAAAACTGAGAAAAGACAAGTTCTGTATTTTGGAATTGACCCGGAAGGGGAGACCTGCTCCAATACTGCAAGCTGAGCACTTCAGGCTTCCGAAGTAAGCTACCTCTGCATTTCTGAAGAGGAACAGGCAAATGTAAACAATGCTCCAGGGAAAAGACCATGATGAAAGGTATTGTGTGCTTCAAAAGAAAAAGAGCAAACTGCTCCAAACAGCTAAGGGCTCCACAAAGGTCTGAACAAATGCAAAGTGGGAAGTGCAAACTTGCAAGATTTCAAAGACTGGATTTTCACGGGACCTTTAGATGCCTTCCTGAAGGCAGAGGCTCCGTCTATGCTGTGCATGGGGCAAGCGAGACTTGTGAGAGCATGATCCACAATAGCTGGCAGACTGAGCAAAAACCAACTTAACGAAATGAGAAGTGCTGAGCCTTTCTGCCCTCGAGAACAACGTAACACAGGGCCACAAGGAGGTATGTCTCCATTCAAGGTTCTCAGCCTAGAATCCTCTTCCAGAGCAGGATAAATCCTTTATTTCAAAATCAAGCAATGCCACGGTCCTCGCAATGAGATCCGAAGACCGGTGCTGTTGCTGACCCACCTTGCCCAACATCCCTAGGCACCTGCAATTCATTTCTAAGGGGGTTTCAATCCACACCTCTCAGTTCCCACAAAAATGCCTACGTAAAGCTGTTTTTCTGGCTGCCCTCAGGCACCAAACGCGTGCATGGCTTTCTAGCCTCCTGCCTCGGTGTTCACCACCAGTGGCTGCTTGAGGGTCTGCAAATGACAGCAAAACTCTGGGCCTGAGCTGCAAAAGGAGATAAGACTCGAGCAGGGCACAGCAGAACTTCCCGTCCCAGCACAGCTGGCGGAAGCCAGGGAGGAAATGGGAAAATTGAGTCAATTGAGGAAGCAGTCCTGGCCAGGAATGTCTTTGGTTTCTAAACTGCCTGATTTAAAAAGAAAAAAAAAAAAGGGAGGGGGGCGGCGAGGGGGGAAGAAAAAAGAGAGAAGGAAAAAAAAAAAAAAGAAAAAGGCTGTGGTAGAAAAAGCCCAGTCAATCAATTAGTCAGTCACTTCCAGTTCAAATATTTCCATAAGTGCTTGGCAGTGTTTTCTACGTAAGGGATGTCTACTGCTGGTGAAAGATTTCTTAGATGGCAGAGAATTCCCCTTGATGACAAACTCTCCTCAGACAAGCTCCAGTCTGGGCAATTTCCCTTTGGAAGCCCTCACAACTTGTTAATTTGTTCGAGCATTTTGAGTCTTCTTAAAAGAAAAGCCAGTTGGCTATCAATTGCATTTCCAAGCCTGATACAAACCTGACACACTGAGAGAGACGGTGCTGAAATGTAGGAAAATTCCTAAATTTAAGACACCAGGAGCATATTCTGTACCTGACCTGAATACTCTACCTTCACCAAAAACATTTACACAAGTCCTAGATGTGTCCCAAACAGGTCTGTGTTTCAGAATCATTTTGTCTGTTACTGAAATTCAGCCTCATCTGAATTATAACCTGGCAGCTGAAAGCTGGCAGTTCTTACATAGAAAAGTATATAGCCAAAAGCAAAGAGAAACACTGCAATCTTTTATATTCTGATAACCTAAACTCCCACTAAAGTTCTAAAATCTAAATAATCTGACATTTGGCTGTGGTTTTGAATTTAGGCATCTTTTCTTACAAAAAAATATTGTGGGTTTTTAGACAGCCCCATGAGCTCAGCAGAGATTTACACGATAAGGAGTTCACAATCTGGCTCTGCAAGCAGGCAGCAGTATGTTCCACTTCTGAACTTATTAAAGCATCTATGAACATCACGGCTGTTCTGCCGTCTTCCGCTCTGCTGCTGAAGGGCTATATCCTTTGAGATCACCTTCTGTGCTTTCCGCGTTAATCAAATCGATCATGCAGGTTTGCTGAAAAACTAGAAGGCTTTGCCAAGAAGCTAGAAGCTGTTCTCTCCCATCCACGTTTTCCCTCCAATTCCTCATCACAGCCAGCCAGCTGCCTTACACGTCAAGCGATGTGCATATGAGCACAACACGCCCGAGTCCAAACTGGAGAGCAGGGCACGGCCAAACTCTCATTATAAATCCCAGATCAGGCCATACTCCCAGGAAGGGATGTACAGGCCAGCCAGCAGGCAAGAAGGATTATGAACACTAATGACACAAATTTTAATTATGGTACATAAGTGTTTCCATTGGGCAACAATATCTAAAAATATCTACTCATTTATTCCCAAACTTCAAAAAGTGGTTGCAATGCCAGTAACACAGGATCTGCAATCACAGCATTAGGTGGCTTTGTCTTATTTTCCTTTATTGGTTATGCCAGCAAATCACATATGAGGATAGATGATAAATATTCCTCATACTGGAGAATGCTCTAATGCTTTCTTATAAAGAGATCTAAATGATGCAGTTTCTTTTTTTTTTTTTTGGTTGTTGTTGAGGATTTTTTAGCTTTGAAATGGGAAGTGAAGTGCTCACCAGCTGCAAAGTGTTACTTTAATATCACCCATGCAACAATTACCTCTGCAATAACCTTCATTACTTTAAATAACATGTTATCCTCCCTCAGCTCAGTGTGAAGACTAGCTGGAGAATAAAACAAGAAAAAAATCCAACCCACTGAAAAGCCATTGTACATTACTGTGCCTACACAACAAAGGTGAAGGTACTTCCTGCAGGGAAACTATCACTTGAGAACTGCCTGCCTTTGTTTGAAGTCTTAAATAAAACCTAAGTGAAGTCCCCTCACCTATTCTGATATTCATTTCACCGTATTGATGTGGTGCTATTGCTGAAAATGCGTATCTATGACTGCATAACTCAAGAGTGGTGCAATATGTAGTCATAAGGAGTTAAATAGTGAAGATGATTTTGCTTTCAGTGTTTTCCTAATTTTTAATAATTCTCTTAGCAACCCCAATAGGTCTCTTTCAGTACAGAGCAGAGATATACATATATTCCATTACTTTCTCTGAATAACCAGTACAAGTTTGTTTCTTTCTATTCCATTCTAAAGATATGTCTGTCTGTACTTGCTGGCTTTTAACAAACAGAATCACAGAATCACAGAATGGATTTACCTATTAAAACACATTTATAAAACATATTTACCTATTAAAACATATTTACCTATTAAAATTCTGAGGTTTTTAAAGGTAATTTTTTTCTGAAAAGTGGCTTATCGAAATGACATTAAAATTCTGCACCTTGTGGCTTCCAGACAAAATTAATTCCATTTACAAAAACTAAACATTTTTGGTGGTGTCTTTTCTTAACTCTCAGCCTTATTCACTGCCCAGGAGCTGAAAGCTCAGCTGCATTCTTTTTGATTCTGCCATTAATGCTGGTAGTAACAACTGCGCAGGACAAGACGAGAGAATGTGTCAGAATGCAATAACTCAGGAAAAGATTTAATTCAATTCAGTGACATCGAATAGAAAGCAGTTCATAGTTATGCAAAAAAATCAGTATTCTAAAAAAAAGGAAACAAAAAAGGAACTAGTGAGTTTCAGGACATTGTGGGCAAGGCACATTCCTCATTGATGAACAACCTCGTAGCAAGGCCATGAGAAACCGCAGCACCATGAGTGGAGGTAGAGTGAGACTGCACAACAGAGGTGGACTCTGATCATAGACTCATAGAATCTGTTGGGTTGGAAGGGACCTTTAAAGGTCATCTAGTACAACCGCCCTGCAGCAAGCAGGGACATCTTCAACTAGATCAGATTGCTCAGAGCCTCATCAAGCCTGGCCTTGAACGTCTCCAGGCATGGGGCCTCCACCCTGGATGGAGCTGAATGGAAAGATGAAGTGTTCTGCTCCAGGATCTGCAGCCCCAGAGCAAAGTCTGAATATCGAATGACAAATCTTGTCCATGTCCTTGGACAGAAAAGGTCAGTGGAAGGCAGATTCCTCAGGGCCCTCTCCATGGCACCGTTCTGCCCCACGCCGGGCTCTGCGCTGCCGGAGCCTTGGGCTCGGATCATCTATCTGGTCATAACTCTGTGACGTCCTGGCTAAGCTGGACCAGTAATAATGATCATGTGTATAACCAATATGTTCGCTGGAAAGAACTTGGAACTGCGTATGCTCTTTGACATATGTTTATGCTGTGAAGCAATCACCACCTGCTGAAGTCTCAATGGAGACAGGGTATTGCCAGCTCTATCCCAGCCAGTCTGGATCTCTGAAAGTGGTCATGGCTTATTCTCTCCAGCCTTTAGAAACCTTGTTGGAAATTGGAGGAACTGGTTGAGAAAGAAAAAGAGACCACAAGCAACAAGACAATGATCAGTGTCCCTGAACTCATGCTCCTGAAATTCAAGTGTTGCTATTGTTAACACCTTTGGCAGCAAAGAGATCCATCACAGGAAGCCCCACTGATGTTTATCAGCTCTCTATCAGCTTCTCATGAAACTGCCCTCCTACTCAGCAAGTTCACAAGTTTATTTTTCCCTCCTGAAAGTGAAGAGCTCACAGAGGTACTCCATACTGCAAGCATTGTTTTGGGAGTTTGAGAACTCCTCCATTTCCAGAGAAACAATGAATGGGCATCTACTTGATTTTCTTGTCAAGCATCACAGAGATAATGTCCATCAGGGTCTGCACTGTGGATTTTTGACAAAAGTGAGAGAATACAGTACCATATTCATGGTTCAGAGTTCCAAAGCATTCATAGGATGTGATGTCTTCTAAATACCATGCCTGAAACTACATATTCATGTAGGCTCCCCAAATTATTATGGAAACATCAATAATCAAATCCTCTACTGGGGACTGGTAAGCTAAGACGGAAAACCTGCTGTGGGAGTTTAACTTATCTGTCAGCTGGGGAGACATGAACCAGCATGAAAACTTTTCTGTATATTAGCTGTTAAAATAAGGAACAGGTGCACCAAAGTTAGAGCTTTAGGACACACAGGTAATGTCCAGCAAGCAGCAGCACATTCATGAACATCAAGGTATCTTACAGCACAACAAAGCATATCTAGATTGTCACAACTGGATTTTATTTCAGGTCATGTAGCACTAAAAGCAGCAATCATTAACAAGAATAATTTTAATCTTTGTGTTTACCGTAGCTCCTATAAAATTTGTCATTGTTGGTTGCATCAGAGATGACATTACTGCATTTTTTTAAGACCCAGCACAAAACCCAAGAGAACGTGTTCTAGGCTGTTTGCAGTTTGTTTTCTTTCTCTTGGGCAGAATTTCCAACTATCACATTACAAGACAGTAGGAATTTAATTGTTATTACATTTGAAGCTATGTTGAGGAATCATACATGAAAGTGTACTATGGAAAAATTGATTAGTACTTTCATTTATTTATTTGCAACATACAAAAATAAGCAGAGGAAAGGAGAAAGGAGGATAATCTTTATTCACCAAACAAATCTAGAAAGGACAAATTTGAAGTCTGATAAAAATACCCGGTTGGATGCATTTCATGGTCCGTCTCAGGACTACAGAAAGAAAAAGGGAGCTGTAATAGGATCACATTTGCTTTATTCTTTCACATCCTCATTGGAAAGACAAGCAGACACACAGAACATGAGTGACCCTGACAAACAATACCCTTAAAAAAACCTTTCCCAAGCTGACACACACCTATTGCAGGATGGGACGTTGACACATACTTAAAGAAGAAACAGTTTGGCCTCTGGCTTCTAAAGGAGCACCCATTAGGCACTGAACCTATCTTTATGCAATCCACATAGGACTGATGCTAACTGCCCTTAACACACATCAAGCTTGCCAGTGACTGGCACGTACAAATGCACCGTGGGCGAAATCTTGGCGTAACTGAAGGATAGAATAATTCAGACTGGAAGGGACCTCAGAAAATCTCCAGTCCAACCTCCCACTCAAAGCAGGATTAGCTGTGAGATCAGATGAGGGCTTTATCCAGGTGAGGCTTGAAAACCTCCAAGGACAGAGACCACACAGCCTCTCTGGGCAACCACTGCCTGACCGTCCCAGTGGAGAAAAAGTATCTCCCTACATCCAGTTTGAATCCCTCTTGTTTCAACTTATGCCTGTTGACTCTTACCCTACCACCGTGCATTGGTGTGAACAGCCTGGTTCCCTCTCCTCGATTACTCCCACGTAAGCAGTGAGGGGCAGCTACGAGGTCCCTCTGAAGCCATCTTCCCTCCAGCTTGAACCAGCCGTGGTCCCTCAGCCTCTCCTTACACGTCAGGTGCTCCTGCCCCCAACCATCCTGATGGGCCTTCACTGAACTCATTCCAGTTTATCAATGTCTTTCCTGTGCTCAGGGGACCAAAACGAGCCACGATATCTGTATGTGCCCTCATGAGTGCTGAAGGAGGTAATCACTTCCCTCAATCTACTGTCTCAGCTTCTCTTGAAAGAGGCCAGGATGCTGTTGGCCCTCTTTGCTGCCAGGGGACAGCGCTGGCTCATGTTTGCTTGCTGTCTATTACATCCCTACATTTGCTTTCAGCACAGTTGCTCCCCACAGTCAGCCCCCAGCCTGTGTTGCTTCTTTCCTGGGTGCAGGACTTGATGTTTGTCCCTATTGAATTTCCTAAGGTTCCTGTTGGCCCCCTTCTCCAGCCCGCCTAGGTCCCTCTGAATGGCAACCTTGTGCTTTAGCATACCGGCTGGTTCCCCCAGTTTGATGTCATCTGTGGGCCTGGTGAATGTGCACTTGGTTTCCTCCCCCAGGTCACTGATGTCAAACAAGGCATGTCCCAGAACAGACCCTGTGCTAGTCCACTTGTCACAGGCCTCCAGGTTGAGTATGACGCATTAACTACTAAAAGAGTCTTTCCAACCTCATACCACCACAGAACAACAAGAGATTGCATCACCTGTGTAAAAATTAGTATTTTCGCAACAGCAATATCACAAACTGCTTTGTGGGCTACAGTGAGTTTCAAAAGATCATAAAAACGTATGTTCTCATTTTATTTGCAACTGAGTCTGTGAACACTAAAAAGCCACCATCTGTGCAGAGAATATATAATCTTCTTGAGAAGATTATTTGTGCTCATACTTTCCATTTGGTAATGATTTTTTATATTTAGTATCTATCACCATGTCAGCAACGCTCACTGAAAACAAAGGAACAGAAAGACAGATGCAAGCCACCCTTGAGCACAGGTGCTTACCATACATACCTTAACAGGCTGCGTATAACTAAAAAGCAGGAAGGAAAAAATTAGCTTTTTTCCTCACTCTACAATTTGCCAAACTCATAGACACAGGATGTTTTGGAGGCTGAAGTATAACTGGGTTCAAAACAGATTAGATAAATCCAGAGGATAAACAGTCTTCAGTGACTACAAAACACAGTGATTCAAATGCAGCCTTTGGACACGTTCAGGCCCTATACTTCACCACCATCTCCCACCAGCCTCTTTCAAAGAAGCAACACTGCGCCAGGTAGGCTCTTTTTCCAAGCCAGTCCACAGCTTTTCTCAGGCCTCTCTAACAGAGAGAAATGCTTAAAAATAGGGCCTCCCATAAAAAAACAAACTTCCCATCGACTGCCTCAGAGGTTCATCTTAAGTTCTAGCAGAAGGATCCTACCATTTTCTCTCAGCATCACAGAATCACGGTACTCCAGGCTAGTGCTAAATACCCCTATGGAGCTATCATGTGATATTAGGCACCATGATGCAAGAAACAAATCAATCCAGAGGTCCAAGTCCAGATCATCTGAATACCCGGAGTAATTATAAGAATGCTTGCAGAACTTCTAGAAATGGGTATCTCTGTTAACAGGTTACATCAGCATCTTCTAACAGACAGCATCCATTCCTAAAGTAGCCGGCTAATCTGGAGGGAAAATCTGTCATTTGCTCCAGATAAGCTTCTTGCAACTCTTTCTCCAAAATTCTCCTTTGCTATGCTGCCTGCAAAACTTCAGCAATATTCAGAGCACAGAGACGCTGAGTTCAGTGCATACCATCTTGCTGACAAATATCACTTTATAATGCACCGTGGAGCATGGTGACATGTTTGTTTGTTTGCTAAGTAATTGCAGTGGTGTAAATAAAGGTTGGGATTTCTGAGAGGCCCAGGAGATTAAGATCTCTGTTGGCTGGCCTAAAAGTCAAATAATTTCTTTTTCCATAACACAGAAGAAGGAACTGTTTCCTGCTAATTAGGTAAGAGGCAATGAAATGTGTTATGTGCTAATTGGGTAGCTTGGAATGCATTGAGAAGGTGGGGAAGATGATGTGATATAGGATGGGGAAGATGATGTGATATAGGATGATGAGAGCATTTGGGTATGACATTATGAGATAAAAAGTTTGCATAAGATATTTGTAAGGTCACTGTGACACTGATTATATTCAAAATTCAAAAGCAGGGTGTCGCGGGCGGAGTACATTACCCACACAGGGTAAATGTAATAAAAGCAGAGTTCCTATAATAAAAATCAAATCTGATAGTTTGATTTATATGGTTTATAAAAGGCCGTGTATGTGGAGCTTCCTCCAAAATAGTGACTCTACCTCTTTATCTCAACAGAACAAGATGACCAAAATATAAGTATGAAAATTATCTCAAACCTCTGGTGGAGTTATGAATTTTAAGAGTACCTCTTTGATTTTAGTAACAATGAATGTTTCTGCTTACACAAACTAATAACTTTCCTTTAAGTATCAAATGATTTATTCTGTGCTATAACAATTTATGTCAAGAATGACTTAAAGCAGGAGATATCTGCAAAATGAAGATGACACTTCGCATTTGCATAATAGCCCCTGGTTAGTCCCTAAGCCCGTAATAAAATGAATATAAGAAAAATAACAACAAAACCACACAACTTAAAGTAATGTTTCACAGTCAAAAAACATATCTCACAACAAATACCAATTTCCCAACAATGTATTACTCCCTGTCATCTTCCCAGCCCTACACAGAAGGATGAGAGCTGTTCCTGTGTTCTGAACACAAGTTCCTGGGATTTATAATTGATGGATTTCTGAAATGCACTATAAATGCTGTTTTTATTTTTAGGCCAGTTATTTGAATAAACAGCTTTTCTCATAGGTGGAGTTTCTATAGGTGGGTCAGATAACAACAGGTGATCTGCTTGGAGATTCATGTCTGAGATTTCTAGAGAAGACTAGTGGAGTTCAGTGGGAGCTAAACCCCAATGCACTGACATGTTTTTGGAAGAATCTCAGACTTGGCTCACAACGGTCTGTTACTTCTGATCCGTGGGACTATGGTCACAATTCAGTACGATGTCCAACACTGTCACTGCCACAGTGATTTCAGTGGGAGGATCACAAGCGGTGACAGACCTATGACCTAGCTACAGCAGTCTCAGTGTACTTTCTGCTGTCCTAAGAAGAGAATTTTGCTAAATGATATGGGTTTCTTAATTGCTCCCCACATTATTAATTCATAGCTGACTCATCTTCAAGGCCTTACACACGCCCAGGATTACAAGAAAAAACCAACACATTGTAATTGTTGCACCTCCCATCGGAGGATCAGAGGGTACCCTATCCACACAGCTACGCCTTTGTGAATTAGCCAAATGTTTTCTCCATTTTATAAATGGACACGTTGACCTACAGTACTTTCGCTCCTTGCCCATCCTTGCCTTGCATCTATTTTTCTAGAAAAGTCTGACCAAGTTCAACAGAAGTTATGAGGTTCACGGAAGGATTACTGTGCAGAGTATGTGAGCTATAACGTGGGAGGGCAGGCTAAACAGCACCTTACAACTCCCCACTTCCCCCGCCTAGCCCAGCCTTAAAATTGCATTGACAGGATCCTTATCTTCTATGTTTCCTTCCTAGGTCTTAATTGCAGGACCATCTTCTATCTCTTAAGGGGAGTTATGGGGTTCCTCAGCTCCATTCCTGTATGGTTACACTTTCCTGGGGCAGTTGCTACTCCCACATTTTCCAGTCTTTGAATTTTGAGTGTGGGTAGACCACCTCGTCTTTCTAAATGATTGTATCCACATCTGCCCTCTTCAATCTTTTCTGCATATCTAATCCCAGACTTTTAAGCAGACGTTTTACAAGTGTGGCACTAGCTGAATTTCAAGGGCTGGAGTGAGGTACAACTAGGCTCCTGCATGCTCTTGACTGTCCTCAGACAGAGACCTGTGTGTCTTAGCAGAAGTAGCTACTGGCCACACTTTTCCCAGAGGCATGCTAGTTTTCACTCCATCTCATGATGGATGAGTCCTACAGCAACAGAGGGGGTCGGGCTGGATGAGGGGCCATGTATGACCCAGAGTTAGATGCTGAACCTCCCCGCTCTTGTCTAACCTTTTGCATTATCACAAACCATTTTATTTCAGATTGTTGCTCTTGCACTAAGTTCAGCTGTGTTTGAATACAGGGCAAATTTATGTTTGGCTACAGCACATCTTCCGGAAAATTTTCTAGTCTTCAGTAGCAGATATCAAGAAATATTTAATTTGTCGACCAGCATTTTACTCCAAAGGTTAGCCACCTCCCTTATTAAAAATATGAACCCTGCTTCTAATTTGAAATTTTCTGGCCTCAGCTTTCAGCCACTGATTCCTGTTATGCCTTCTGCTCCTGTTCAAGTGACCTTTAGTAACCCACTATTTTAGCATCCCATATTTTCTCCCCATGAAAGTACTTAGGCATTACAAATGACCCAATGCTCTATTTTCATTTTAACAAAAGAACTCAAATTGATAAGTTTAACTCTCTCCTTAAGTAATTGGAGGTCATATAAAAAAATTCCTTGTTTTCCCTCATTTCTTCATTCTCTTAATTAGAGACAAATGTTAGAAATATCCTTAGAAAGACAGAAATAGGCAAGACATCCCTGCTTGGCCTAGTTACACAGCATGACTCAACAGTGGCCACAGAGTTGCAACACATTAAAACGTTAAGAAGAAAAAAAAAAAAGAAAAAGCACTACTTATGTAGGCAGTGAGCCAAAGTTACTCCCTGTAAATCTAGTATAGTATTGAACACTTATAAATGATTAACTAGCACAGAAGTTAGAAAGTTAAACTACAGCAAGAGATAAAAAAAGACCCCAACTGGAATAGCAAAACAGTACACAAAATCGCAAAGTCCAGATTTCACTCTGATATAGTTTACAGTATGAACAAATTTAGCCACACTTGAAAAGCCGTAAGATTGCGGTGTTATGTGGCCTTCTTCCCTCTGATACCTAAAGAGCTCATAAATTATTGTTGCTAACCTGCGTGATCCAAATTTCAAGAATAATTTTTTGCACTGATTTTATGTCCTTTTTTTTGCAACTAGAATTATAAAAAAAAAAACCAGCTTGAAAAGTTTTACTAATTATTTGTTAAATTAAATTAAAATACATTTTTCGATCTTAAAAGTAGCTGGCTTCAGGCTTAAAATCGCATCTGAGTTTCACAGTCCACTGAGATGCTAGCTAGCAAATCCACTGTCTGAGAAAGTAATGCAACAGTGTTTTAGCTGCTGCTTTTTTCCTTGGTCCTTTCATGGCAACCCGATAGCCCAACCTGATAGCCTTCTATGATAAAATGACTGCTCAGTGACCAGGGGAGAGTAGCACGTGTTGTTTATCTCAACTTCAGTCATGCCTTTGACACTGTCTCCCATAAGATCCTAGCAGACCAGCGATGGGGTTCAGTCTAGTTAGGTGGACAGTGAGATAGACCAAAAAGGGAATGAGCTGGTGGGCTTCGAGGGTTGCACAAAGTCCAGCTAGAGGCAAGTCACTAGCGGCGTGCCCGAGGGGAAGATAGTGGGGCCAAAACTATTTAATCTCCTCATGAATGATCTGGATGATGGGACAAAGGGCACTCTCAGCAAGTCTGCAGACGATACAAAACTGGGAGCAGTGTCTGACACACCAGAGGGTTGTGCTGCCTTCCAGAGGGACCTGGACAGGCTGGAGAAATGGGCCAACAGGAACCTCATGCAGTTCAACAAAGGGAAATGCCAAGTCCTGCACCTGGGCAGGAACGACGCCAGGCAACAGTACAGGTTGGGAAGCAGCTTCTCAGAAGGACCTTGATGAACCAGTTGACCATGAGCCAGCAATGTGCCCTTGCAGCAAAGCAGGCCAACAGCCTCTGAGGCTGCATTCGGCAGAGCATCGCCAGCAGGCCAAGGGAGGTGATCCTTCTCCTCTCCTCAGCCCTGCTGAGACACAGCTGGAGGGCTGGGTCCAGCGCTGAGCTCCCAAGAAAAAGACAGACATAGACACTGTGGAGAGTCCACCAAAGGGTCAGGAAGAGGATGAAAAGGCTTGGAGCATTTGACATACAAGGAGAGGCTGAAAGAACTGGGAGCGTTCAGCCTGGAAAAGGGAAGCTCAGAGGGATCCTATCCATGTGCGTAAACAACTGATGGGGGGAAGTAAAAAAGATGGAGCCAGGCTCTTCTCAGTGGTGCCCAGCAACAGGATGACAGGCAATGAGTGCAAATTCAAATATAGGAAACTCAAACACAAGAAAATTTTTTACTGAGTGATCAAACAAACAATGGAACAGGTTCCCCAGAGAGGCTGTGGAGTCTCCATCCTTGGAGATGCTCAAAATCTGACAGGTCACAGTCCTGAGCAACCTGCCCTGGCTCACCCTGCTGTCAGCAGGAGGGTTGGACTAGATGCTGTCCAAGGGTCCCTGCCAGCCTCAACCATTCCGTGATGTCGTGACTGTGCCTATGAAAGTAGTAATTCTTTTCATTAGGGACATCGTTTTGCCACTCTGAGAAGTCACTTGCCCCTTGCTGCAAACTAATGTGTTTTGAAACTTCCATGCTCTGTAGAATTTTGTTTTCTTGGTCTTTTTGATAAACATTTCTTTTTCCGTGCCTCATCCACTCTGTTAAGAGGAATGAAATCCTTCCAGTCTGAAAAAGCCTAGTGTGTTTTGGGGGTGAAAAAGCAGGAAGAGGAAGATAATCCAGGATGAAGGGTCAAATATCACTTCTTACGCTAGCAGAAAATACTATATTTAGAGAAGTCAGAAAATGGACTCTTGGAGACAGCTTTGTCAACACCCATGATAAGTGGGACTATCCCTATGCTTGAAGTTAGGCTTGTGATTAAGAACTCCATTGAATAAAGGCCAGAGTATCAAACGAGGAAGCCCCATGCTCAGCATATGGACAAAGCTTAGAGCTTTCATCCAGACAAGCCAGACTAACTCAAATGCAGCTGTATCACTTGCTGGCTTTTCACTAACCATTCCTAGTAATGAGGATATACCCATTAGCCCTTGAAGTTACATCCAATTTACTTATGCAGTTTCCATGCCACTGATACCAATTCACAATCGGTTTGTTCTATATTCATAAAGCTGCTAAGAAATTATTTCCGTTTCAAACGCAAGCCATTAGAAAGGGACACTAAGGTTCCTGGACAAACCCAGCTAGAGACAAAATGGCAAAATAGCTTTGCTACCAGGAAACTGAGGTCATTCTCAAACACACACACACACGCCTTACAGTGCAAATCATCCTGAGATATCCACTGATGTGCACCACAGCCATATGACAGAACAGGCCATATATGCACAACATGTACAACATGCCAACATACAGTTATACTCATTACAGTGACATTTTAGCAGAAACAGGGCACCAGGGATCACAAACATGAAATACTCTAATCTCCATTCTGCTTTAACATAAAAATGGTCCTTAAGGTCAAGAGGACTGAGGGAAGAAGGACAGGGCAGTTTTAGCCAGTTTTGCTATTACTCACTAATAAATTAGCTTGGCAACTTGTCCTCATTTTAATTTAGATATTCTGGAGGGAAATTGGGGATAGATAATTTCAGAATAGGTAGCTGTGTTGCTAGGGAGTCCCACTCTGGCTGCAGTTTGGTTTGGAGAGTTGGTTGTTTTGGGTTTGTTGGGTTGTTTTGTGTGTGCACGTTGCTCTTCTTGTAACTTTGAGAAGTACCTGAGAGCTGTGTGGTTTTATGCTGCACAGAAGATACCACTTCCTACAGGGCTGGTGAACAAATACACGCTAACCACACTCAGAGAGATCCTCTTTTATTATCACCTTGAACTACATTTGAAGAGCTGTTTTTTTATCATTAGCTTGAATAAAAGAAATACGTGAGGAATCGGTTTCTCCCTTGCTTGTTTTCTCCCCTTCACATTAAAAAAAAATAAGACCGCCCCAAGATTAATTTTATCATTTAACACTCAAATTCAAAAGTGTAGCTCAGGTTCCTTATCAAATGCCAGTAAATTTTCTAAAGAAAGGACTGATCAGCCTCCCCCACCTTCCACAGGCATCCAAGGGCCCCAAGGGGCCTCCAGTCCCCTCTAGTAAAAGCAAACCCCAGTTCAGAGAGGAAAAAGAGAGATATTCAGTATTTTGGCCTTGATACACAGATTCTATTAAAATGAGCAAACAAACCTCAGGGAGAAAAGAGTAACAGGAATGGGGGGCATGCTCTGAACACTGACGCCACCTGCTCTAGTCTCACTAACCTCACTGACTGCACCTAAGTTTCAAGGTTTTCTTTACTTATGCTGGCTTTAGAAAGCTCTGATTTACCACAGACAAAAAGTACTTCAAGTCACTTCAAAAGCCTAACAGCCTAATAGAAATAAAAAGCAAAGCAGCAACTTCAGCTGACAGTCCCTGGTTTCTGCGAGGACCTCTGCTATTTGTATCACTCCACCAAGCAAAGCTCACACCAAATGGATGTTCTGGCAGAGGTCCCAGAGACACATGCCACCAAGTCACACCACTCTTACTAATGAGAAGGAGCAAGCTACAGCAGCAGTTCTTCAACATCTTTTCCTCTCTGCTCTCCTGGGATACATTCCTTATGCCCTCTCCTGCCTTCCCCAGCCAGATGGAGAACTGCTGAGACCCTGGGAGAAACAAGGAAAGGAGAGATGGGGAACTGCAGCCTGTGTCCTATGAGAAAGAGGCTGCTCTTCCAAGGAAAACCATGGGGAGGGCAGCTAGCAGTGATGACTGGGCAGGGGTGGCAGGAGGTAGGCACCCAGAACTGACCACAGCTAGAGGAGGATAGGCTGGCAGCCTCCATGACTAAAGACTGATGCTGCGCCAGCCACTAGTTACCATGTGCTCCGGCTTCTCCTGCTTGCTGTGTTCTCCTGCTCCTCCTTCATCTTCCCAAAAAACTCCCCCAGCCCTGTACCAGCCACTTCTTTCCAGGTACTCCCTTTGCTCCACTCCCTGAAGCACACCACGGTGCAACCCGCCCTGGCCCCCCCAAGTATATTCCACATTCCCCGTCAGACAGAGGTGTGTCCCAGCTTGGCAAGCCACCGTGCTGCATCGCTGGGAAAAGAGAACAGCAAAACATTATACGGTGTGAAAAACTGCTTGGATGGGAGGGTAGGCAGCTGGTATGTGAGAGGAGGAAGATTCAGAGGGAAAAGTTGCAGAGCAAAGCCAAGCCCAGATGAGACACTGAGCGGTAGACACAGTAACAGCAGGAGCGAGAAAAAGTAAAGACAAAGATCTTCCTTCAAAAGAGCTGGAAAGGCTTATGTAGGATTGTGACCACATCTTTCCTCAACCATCCAGACCCGCCTTCCAGCTAAGCAGAAAAAAGGAGAGCTCATTTTTCATTATGCACAAGGAAGCTCTGGGAAGTTTCTTTTGAGATGAGTGGCTATTCCTCATTCAGGGAACAAGAAACAGATTTTCCTTTTGCAGATTGCTTCAAGCACTGAGATAATCCAGGTGGTGGTTTCTTCCTGAAGCCTGGGAGCCCTAAGCGTGTACAAAACATTCATGAGCAGAATAGCTAGCTCATTCCAGAAAGCAATGGGAAGGAAGAGCAAACAGATCCACCAGACTGTGACAGCATCTGTGCGTGCTGGAAGTGAAGTGGGACACTTTTGGGAGCAGCCAGAAAGGGGGATGGGTGAGGGCAGAGGCCTTGGCCACAATCAAGGCCCAGAGGTCTAATAGAAGGGACTGAGGGTTTGGAAACCAGGGAGTGGAAGCATGAGCAGCTTGAGGATTCTAAGGAGGAAATCACAAAGAGAGTCATGACTGGGGGAAAATGGAGAGAGCTCTCTAAGGAAGGAACTGAAACTTATATATATATCTCCATTACATCATTGTCTTCCCCTCTAGGGAATTAGCATCTCTTCTCAGTGCTCCATGCTGGTCACCCGGGTGGGGTTGGGGAGACACCGTATCACCAAGAGGGGGGAGACCCTGCTGCTGAGTATGCAGGATCCAGCACAGGTCTCATTATCCACTAGAAGACACCAGAGCCCTGAAGCCAGATTTATCATTCTGCTAAATCAATGCAATTTACCCTATGTACAAGGCAAAGTCAACGGAGGAAGAAGGCGGTTTCTCAATGCTGTTTTGGGGTGCGACATGAGCCACACCATCTAGCCTTGAATCAGTCTCTTTCCTTCTGCAGGAAAGAGGTCCCTCTTCCCACAGGCCCACTAGTGGGAAGGACTGGCAGATGAACCTGCTGGCACAGTCTCAAGGGGAGGGTGGCAGCCATTCAGAGGATAGGCAGCATGAAAAATCACTGTGCATCTCTGGGTTACGAGATTTTGGATGGTTTATCTTACCCACTTCTGTGGTCAACGTTGCTGAATGGCAGAAAAAGTTGTGATGTGTTCCAAGAGAAAGAAGGCTTCAGCAGGAGAAGGGGATCACAAGCTTGAGACCGACCTAGTAGGTGCCAGTAGAGACACTGTCTGCACAGGGACATCGCGAGGGTGGTGATTTGCTGCCTTTTCCTGTCAGGTGTGCGAGTCCAGCAGGGCTGTGGCGACGGCAGCCAGCACCGAGTCCTGTATGAGGCGCTTGGGAGTGGTACATCTTCAAGGATCCAGCACGCCCTTCCCTTGAAAGGTGTTGTACAGATTACGTCACATTTAAAACACACTTCATCACCAGGGCATACACTCTCCTTTCTTCTTTCCACTTATCTACCAATAAGTCATTCAAATGAAAAATTACTCTCCAAGACAGCACAGGAATTTACCACACCCAATTTCAACACCTGCTCCCAGCAGCACAAGCACAGAGACATTTTATGGAGGGATCTTCTTTTTTTTTTTTTTTTTTTTTTCTTCCCTTGTTATTTTTACACGTTTCAGCTAGCCAGAGACTTCTGACCAACAGAATCACGATATGTGAGAAAACACTTCAGGTTTAAATAATTAATCTTAAATATTGGAAGTTCAGTACTCAAAGGGAACCTGATGGGAAAAGCAAAGACACAACTGATACCAGCATTAGAAGTAAGTCTGCACTAAAAGGCCAACTCTGCTGCTCCTTGGCAGGGAGAAAATTGCAGGTTAGGAAGAAGATATGTCTTTCAAATACAGAGCTTCACTCAAGTGACCTGCTACAATGAAGTGAGAAAATGGATGTTGCTCCTGTCACCTGTAACTGCTACAGGGTGGACTCAAGCCAGTCTCTACACACAACTACAGGTGCCAACATGTCAAGCAAAAGCATGCATATCAACAGGAATGTCGTTTCTTCTGCATTGAGAGAACTATAATTTAATTTACTATGGTTGACATAAAGCAAACACCAGCTATCGGAAAGGAGATTGCCTGTATCATTAGAATCTACCAAAGAAATTCAGCTGGAGAAAGGAAAAGCTTTTACCCGGGAAAGTGCAAGTGATGAAAAAGAAGAGCAAGGCAATATTCAAGATGCCATTAAGATCAATTATCTGGCCCACCAATCCAAAAGAGCAGCATTAAATCTTGAAATGGGTAATCATGTATCTGGTTCTGAAGGCACGCTGCGGAACCTCAAAGAAATGCAGATATTACATACTGCTTACTTAGGATTTGCTTGGCTAACAGCACACAGCCAGTATATACTATAGTATTGGCCTTCAAATGGGACAAGTGTGGAATGCATCCCAGGACGTGCGCCAGGACAAGGAGTAGGAAGGTATTGCTTTGGGAGGCAGCGAGTCTTAGCTTTTTGAGGGCCATGTTAGGAAGGTGAGATAACGGGCTCTAATGAGGGGCCCGTTCCTGCTGGAGGAGAAGCTGCTGAGACCCAGGTCTGATGCGAACGGAAATGGTCAGCCCCCTCCGGAGCTGTGGAAGAGCCAACTTCGCTACCAGTTGTTGTCTGTTTCAGACCTGCTTTCCCCTTACAGACTATCTCCTCTTTGCACACATCAATAATTCTTACTCATAAAATAAACCTGGGCTGTGACAAATGAAGTATTTGTCACCGTGCACTGACTGACTCCTGGGAGAGCACTTGTACTCTTGACTGACAACTCTTTTAGGCTGGGCTCAGAGTCTTCCACCAAAGCCATTATTCACTTTTCTTGGATGGCAGAAACGGGTGTAATCCCAAACAGGATTAGCAGAGCTATATCATTTTACATCATGTGGGAACCAGCCTGTTTACCTTAAACTGCATTTAACTTCATAGGCTACTTATTTCATCTTTTCCCAGGAGTGATTACTGTGATCCTGAAAAGAGAAGGAGGAGAACCACACTGGGTATTAAAATCCAACAAGATAGGTCTGGCAGCTGAGAGGTACATTCTGAGATAATAGGACAAGTGAATTTCAGTTCCTAAAACCAAGCTTGAATTCTGCTGATGTGATAACCTACTTGTGTTTCACATTTACTAGCCCGGTGCTTCCTTCCCTCTCCTCTCTTTTTTTTTTTTTTTAAATTTAAAATAATAATAAAAAAAAAGTAGGCATTAATAATAGATTTCTGCTTGCAGCCCCCGGTGCTGGTGACTGAGGGAGGGATGTCTTCTACTCTTCCTCACTAAAAACAGGATGGGATCTGAAAGCCTAAGGAAAACACTGCCGTGGTTTCCTCTGAATACTGAGCATCATTGGACTTGGGCCCTGAGAAAAGAAGAATGAGGGTGGAGAAAATATGAAAAAGGCAGAAAAGGACTAACTTCTGAGGAAACAGCTGGAAAAAGAAAAGAATCAAATGAGAGAAAGGTCAAGTTTTGGCAAGTTTAACGTGAAAAACAAATTAATAGGAAAATTATAGGAAAGAAGGAACTTCCTACTTTCACAGAAGCCAGTGAGAATAAAAAGCAGATATGTTTCATTCAAGTGCAGAGGAGAATGGCAACAAGCTATTACATAATTTCCGTATTTTAAAAAATGTGATTTTTATTATTTAGTTAGTTACCCCTTCCTTTTTTTTTTTTTTTTTTTGTTATTAAAATCACTCTCTTTTGGAGGGCAACATTTGTTTGTTTAATGTAGCAAGAATGCATCTGCAATTACTGCTTGTGGTTATTTGCTTGGTAAAGTGCAATTAAAGTATATTAAACAAGTTTACAAGATAGCACATAGACTAACAAATTAGAAACCTCTATTTCACTACTTTCCAAACTTAAAAACAAACTCACTGAACCGAAGGCTTTATGTTTTCAAATTCTAAGTAGAACATTTCTTAGTTCCAGAATTCCTGGAAAACAGTAAGAGTAACTGAGAAAAAAAGATAGGAACAGCAAAAGCAAAAGCTCAAAAAATAGCAACCGTAACTTAATTAAAATTTACCTAATTTCATGCTCAGCTGCAGGAGACATCTGCAATTGTAACAGAAATTTTGGTCTCTTATTCAACTATCAGACTGAACTAATTCATCAATATTGTATACTTCAATAGGTTTTGCTGGAGAGGGAGGAAAAATCCACTAATTTTTCACAAGCTTTAAACTATGCTGTTCTATAGAAAAAAAAATTTCGTCAGTCTTGAGAAAGAATAAGAATGTAAACCTCTGACTGCGACTCCACCAACAAACAAGCTTAAATAATTTCCCAATTACTGTAACAGATTTCTGTGAATGATAAGAAATTATTCTGAACGTTGCCTGCATTCTTTTCAGGCTCAAACATACAATGAGAATTTATCTTATTAGAATCAGCCACATTAAAGAAATATGCTGCTTTTGTCTATTACTTAGACTTTTCCACAGCTTCAAAGAGAAACGCTTAATTTATAGAAGCATCTTCATTTTTCAGGAAAAGAAAACATTCTTTGAAATTGCAGCTTTAAAGTATCTCTGTCAATACGTACAGTCAAATAGTAAAATGCTTTCCCACAATGCTGCTACGCTGGGTTTTTTGGTATGCATTGTAGTCAGAGGTTCCTTTAATACAATAACAAGCAATATTAAATTCATCAACTTTTACTACGCTGCGTGCAATTCCTCAATGTAAGTCTTTCTATTAAGCAATTCACCAACTGATTACGGTATGTATTTTCTCGAGAAAGAAGCCAGTAACCGTGGACCAGATCCAGCAGCCTTGGAGCCAGCAGCGGAGAGAAGGAAAGAGGGCAGGCTGTTCAGGAGCTTGGAAGGGGAAGGCTTTTCTCATTGGTTTTGTTGTTACAAGTTCAGGGCAAGGATGAGAAAACGACGACAGTGACTACGGCAGCAGTGGGGCAGACCCGAATAATTACAAAGAGGGATGACTGGATATAGAAAGTGAGGCGTCCCACATCCTTGACGGTGTATTTGACAGATGCTTTTTTTACACAGGGAGACAACCAGTACAGCTCAATACCGTGGCAGGGACTTGGCACAGATTTGCCAAAATAAAACAAACCAAAAATCCCCTAGATAAGGGTGATTGTGTAAGCAGAGAATGAGACCTATGAGCAGTGGAGGGAAAGAGAACATGAGGGAAATAGCATTACAAGAAAGAAAAGAACTGAAACATGGAGGGACTGGATCCTGACTGTTCTGGAGACTGCAGCTAACACAGCAAACAGGATGCTCCACCGACAGGAGAAAGGATGGAAGAGAAAGGAGTCAGTGTCCCCCCCACAATGGGGGACTGTCCTTAACACGAGCTGGAAACCTGTCATCTAACCGGATCTATAGATAAGAATTGTGTATTGAATGGATATAGGATATCGAGTTAGGCTTAAAAACGATCCTGAAAAATCATGCACTTAAAAGATATGGCAATGGGCAAAGGAACGTCAGTGAGTAAAAAATGAGAAAGAAAACAGATTCAACACTGCCGAGTACAGTGATTGAGAGGAAACACAGGATTATGCCTAATCCAGCAAGGGAAATGGATGCGGTTAGTGAGAAACAAGTAAAATGTTTGTGTACTAATACTTAGGCCACTGACCAAAGAAAAAGGGGAAATTTAATCGCTGGTGCAAAATGTGAAGCAATACGTTGCAGGAAAAAAAGAAAATGCAATCAGGACTAGAACACGACTGTGTTTTCTTAAGGTAAAAACAGAAGTAAAAATGATACACAAGAACTGAGCATGAATAATATCAATGGCAATGTGATAAGAAGGAATAGCATCGATAATACAAAACCCATTTAGGAGAAATGCTCTGCAGTAGGCTCTCATTTCCTTTGCAGAAGATTTCTTCCATTTTCCCCAAAGAAATTTATACCTGCCACTCAAAAGACACAATTCCTACTAGAAAACAGGATTTTAAATTATGAGGTACAGACAGCAGAACAGCAGGGGCCCAGTTATTTCTGGATGTGAGATCCTGTGTATTCCTTTACCAAACACTGGTTAAACAAGAGGGTCTGTGGACAGTCTTAGGGTTGATTTTTGGAGTAGCAAAGATATCTGTAATACAACTGTATTAAGAAAATAATCATGAGTTGAAAGATCTTTACTTGCTTTTGTTTAAACTAAACAGAGATAAGCAAAATGCCTGTAATAAAAGTTCAGGACTTCAAAGGGGCAAGTTTCATAAACTAAAAGAAACCAGTTTATTAAATAATCACCTGGCCTGAGGAGATATCAAATAGGAAGAACTATCTGAGCTGGTGAAGCATTGCTTTAGAAATGCAACTGAAAAAGCAAGATCACGAACAAAAGGATTGAAAGCAAAATTTCTGCTATAAACTGGAAACTCATCAGCTAGAAATGTCAAAGAAGACAAACCCATAAAATCGCACAGAGAGTCACCCTGATATAAGAGACAAAGACACTGCTAAAGTGTATCAGATGTGATTCTGCTAGATAAAGATCGCTGCAAGAGCTCAACTGGAGCACTGAGCAAAGGCTTTCATTACCCATGTTGAAGGAAACTGGTCCCCAAACTGGTGCACAGCAGGGTTATTGGGGTGGTCAAGGGAGCAGACAAGCTTCTCCTAGACGAGAAGAGGACCTGAGGAGCTTGGCTCGGTTAGCCTCGGAAGACGTAGGTTGAGAGGGCTACAAGATTTGTTTCTATAAATATATTGCAGAGGAAGTAACAGAGCTATTTAAGCAAAATGACAATGTTCACTCAAGAACAAGTGGATATAAACAGGCCACAATGAAATTTAGGCTGAAGTTAGAAGACGGCTTCTAGCCTGACCGCACTGAGGTTTTGGAACATATTTTTAATGACAGTAGTGAAGACAAAGAACTTAACGGGATTTTGATCAGTTTGCAAATGGCATAGCAGGAGGAGGTTGCCTGGAACAGTAAGAGAACGAATGCTAGGTTCAGGAAATCTTTTCCATTCCTAATTTAAATAAAAATTTGTTCACTGAAACTTGGCAGAAGTTATTCAATGCTGTCTTTTAATGGCTGTCTTTGTTACTTCATGAAATGTACTTAAAAGGATTGTTAAAAGGAAAACCTTTCTGTTGAAAGATAGCATGGTGTTTTTATGATGTACAAACAATAAGTATCCTGGAATCCTAACAAGCACTCCGAAAGCCTCTAAAATAAGCTGCAGCAAATTCATTAGGAACAGTGATAACTATAAAAATGAGGAATTATTGAAACAGCTTAAACTTCGTGCATTCTGGAGTTATGTATTTTGGTAAGATTCCCCAAATCCAATTCCAGATTCCAAGTGAAAATTCTACGCAAATAATTTGATACCTATTCTTCATGCCCATTGGAATCTTATGTTCAGACATGTACAACTGTACTGCAAAAGAATTTCTCTTTTTTTAACACATTCATCTCCGTGCCGCCTAATTCCCGGAGCAGGAGTAAGCCCCTGGATTTACAAGAAAGGGAGTAAGAACGATAGGAAAAAAGATATTTAGAGCTAATATAGGGTTCCAATCTTTCAGGAATTTAAAGAATTATTTTACCAGGTTTCCTAGAAAACATACACACTGATGGTTTTGAAATACTACCTCAAGAAATTCTCTACAGAGGAAACAGCAATTTCTGTCTTCTCTTGGGACCATGGAAGAATTCAGAAGTGAGCTAGTAGGAGACTTCAACCTCAGAAGTTAAATTCCGGCAAATTTTGAAGTAAAATAGATACCAGACATTAAAACACTCACAGGTTAAGATGGACCAGTGCCGTCAGCTCTGAGGTATCCCTGAAAAACAGCCTTGAAAGCTTTTCATTTAATTGATGATAAGAAAAACTGTCTGTGGTTAGGACAGTGGACTGGGACTTAATACTTCAGTTCCTGAATGCGCCATGAACTTTGGGGAAACTATTCATTCTGCTGCTCAATTTGTTAGCTGCAAAAGCAAAATAAACATCTGTTTTTCCCTTGCCTTACGTATTGAGGTCTCCACACCTGGAGACGGTGACTGCTGAGAACAATGGAGCCGGTTCTCATTTTACATTTCTCCTGTTACCGCGACCAGCGAGTTGATCCCGCAGGATGACTTTGGCTCCGTTGGCTTATTCCCACTGTGCCGACTTCTAGCAACTGATAGGGCTAAGCTTTTACACGTAAAATTGCACAACGACCTGGAACCCAACCATGGCAGAAGTTGACATATCAACCATATAAGGTCTGTATCAACTGGGAAGATCAAAGCTCTGGCTTGGAAATGAATTATACATAAGTGAAAGGCAATGTGATTATAATCACACTTCACAGGGTCAGTCACAAACCTTCATATTAATAGCCCCTAGTCTTCGAGTTCAAAGGTCAAACTCAGTCATACTGTTAATATTTAAGTAAAAATAAAATGTACATTTTAACTTCATCTTTAATATCTTTTTTCTTCACAGAATATACCCTAAATTTTAAGGCATCTCTCTGAAAATGCTAGTTTCATTCAACTTCAGTACCTTCACAACAATGTAACAAAAGGAAATGGGACAAAACACAAGGATCTCAGTGTGAGCAGAGACCTGCTGCATGTCTGAAGAAGTTTTCGTGAAAACAAGGATTACCACATTTGAATAAAAGTTGACTTGTTTTAATCCATATTTTGTAATGGGAGGCCTTTCATAATTTTCTTGCTGGTTATTATTATTCTTACAACCTATAGGGCAACATGGAAACCCATTCTACCCCCTGTGAATTAAACACCCACAAACTTTCATCTTCATTTAAAAGCACCCCAAGCGGCTATGAATTAATAAGCACTACTTAATAGGACATAGGACAAATTCTATCTGTCTGGTATGCAGAGAGCACCGTTTTATTATCTTCCTTATGACTGTCAAGAAATCCATCGAAGAGAGGAAGTGGCAGAGCAGATGGAGTGGCTCTTTCGATAGACATGGAAGACTGCCTGCGTTAAGCAACTTCCACAACACAGCACATACAATTTCGCATTACTGCTGAACGACTACGCAAATGGCATTGATTAATCCTATGCAGAAAAGAGATCATCAATGCTGCAAGTTTCAAGCTTTGTTTATATGTGTCCAAATTTATCGATGGACCTTTTACAGTAGTATCTTGCTTACAGGACTTCAGAGTCCTTCATTACCAGTTATCTACAAATCACATTCACTTAGCGACATGGTTTAGTGGTGGTTTTGGCGGCGTTAGGTTGATGGTTGGACTTGATGATCTGAAAGGTCCCTTCCAACCTGGGCAATTCTATAATTCTATGATCCTAAGATGTGCCAGCCAGAATGCAGCCACTTATAGTAACGCTGCTGGGGAACTACTTTATACAGGGGAGACAGACAGACAGACAGACATTGCCCTTCCACATGTGAAGCTGGTTTGTCATGCATCGCACAGTGACAAAAGGAAATGCTTCAAGTCTTCATGCGAGGCTTTCTGTAAGTAACACCAAACTGATACCTTTGGGCAGTTGGGTGCCATTATTCTTTATCAGAAGCATTTGTCAGACTAAAGCAGTCTCACTACATAACTCTACAGAGCCAATCCTAAAGAAAAAAGGCTCACTTTGGTCTCCTGAGCCGAGCAAGACCCCTGGTGAAGGAAGAGGAGAGGAAGGTCAAAGAGAAAGGGCCTTCCTGCATGCATCTCTTTGTACAACTGGACCTTGCCTTTGTGCTTGAAGGTAGATGATTTATTACATAGTCATCACAGGCTACATCCTTAGTGAGAGTATACTGCTCGCTCTCCTTCAAGCCAACCACGCTTGGGGAACAGAATGGGAGAGTAGGTCAAAAGTCGAATCCGTCACAATCTCCCAGCACCAGATTTCAACAGGCACATTCTCTAATTCAGGGAGAGAAAAATCCACGGAGTACTGTACAACACTGAGATACAAACTGCAGCTCATGACGCCTCCAAGCCCCAGCCTGAAGGAAGAGCAAGGCAGGTACCCACTGCTACAGGCAGATCCTGTTCTTGCTGCTTTCCCTCAGCCACGGGGCTACTGATCTTAATCAGAAACAGGTTGCTGAGACAGATGGACCTTGGTCTGGCTTCATATGGCCATCCTTAGCTTATTTTTATGTTCAGTTTTCTCAAAGTCTGTTCCCAATACGCACACAATATGTCATTTCAAAGAGTTAACACATGGGTTAGAAGAAATCAGTGGTAACTTTGTACAACACTGCCAACCCTGAGCGGCTTACGCACCAGCACAACAAAATAAAAGAAAAATCTGGAAATGGCAGGGACGGGAGAGGAAGTTTAGTTTGCAAATTTTGACAGAGTAGCCAATTTGTTTTTTATAGTTTGTTTCCTTAATTGGTAGGGGCAACATTTTGACATTATCAAGAATTCTTTGCAGGATTCAAGTACCTTTGCAAAGGGAACATGAAACAAGAAGCTCTAAAATTGCTACAGATCTGAGCAGCACAGTATTCAGCACGTTAATACCCTCTAAAATCAGAACTGCCTTGTTCTTTTTCTCTCCCAGCGCTCCTCAATATTAGCTCATCTGGCGCACATTGCAAGCAAAAACTGAACCTGCTGATGAAATGGATGCAGAGGTCTCCCTCCTATATAAAACCAAAGAAAGAAGGTTTAGGAAGAAAGTCAGGGCGGCACTTTATCTACTGCAGCATGAGATTTGTCTCCCTCTGCTTATGTGGGAGGAACAGCTGTCCCTGAAGAAGATTCCCAAGATATTTCCTTGATCTTGGGAGCGCCACGACATCCCACTCTGGCGTCAATCCCATGAAGGACCAATTTCAGAGCCATAAGCCTAAACCATGAGGGTGACTCCAGGGGAGCTGCACCTGCCCTGGCCTGGCAGCAAGATTCTCGATGGCACACCTACAGCTCTTTGCTAAATTTTCTTTCCTAAGCTATATGGCACCAGGGCTGGGACCAAGCATGTATGATAAAGGGCAATGCTCTTTCCTTCTGCCAAATCTCTGCTCCTGCCACGTGAATCTGAGATCCTTTTGGCCTACCCAAGGAGTAGGAGAGGAGATGGCTCAGCCTTTGATATTGTCCCTGCCTTTACATAGTAATGAAAAAAAATCAATGACCAGAGGAAAAGTATCAGTCCATCAGGATGTTCTGTATCACAACAAGAACAAAGTTACTGAAAATTTCCTCCCGTGCCAGGCAAACTACAGCCAAAGACAGAAGAGCCTGCTGGTTATAAAGCATGCTGTTAATTTTTGCTTTTCCCTTCCTCTTGCAGGCAAACCAGTCTCAACTCTGGGAATTTTACTTAATTCACTTAATTAACACAAAGTTTTAATTACTGATTCAGATGTTGAGGTGGGGGAAAAAAAAAAAAAGATGATATGAACTTCTCCCCCTTCCTAGCCTCAATTTCCCTGGTTTTCCCCAGGTGCCAGGCTCGTTCTGCGGGCTGGGATCCAGTCCGGCAGCTGCTCCTTCCTGCTGCGCCTCCATCGTTCCTTCTCCTCCCCACATCTCGTTCTCCCCCGGCCCCTCCGAGGGCCAGGAGTGGGTCCCCAGCCATGTCCCCAGCGATGGTCCCCTTCCAGATGTCTCCTCCCGGTGGCTGCTCGTCCCCCAGCACGTGTGGGCCAGGCGGCGGGAGCTGCTCAGGGACACCCCCCTACCATGGGGCACCCCACGGTCCCCTCCACCCAAACCCCACAACTTACACCCCCAAACCCTCACTGCCACCAAAACCCCAGAAGTCAGGGCTGTTGCAATTTCAGAAATCAAACTGTGAAGCCTTTTTTTTTTTTTTTTTTAACCAGCAAAACAAGGAAAAGAAACAGCGAGAGGCCAAACCACGCATTGCCCAGGCATCTCCTAAAGCTGCAGCGGCAGGGCTGCTCACAGGCTGCGTTTTTGCTAGCTACTCGTTCTATAATTCTTTTTTCCAGGCAAAATCAGTTTTAGCCGCAAAATCCAGTTGTCCAGGTGGGTGTCTCTGGTCTGGGGGGAGGGAGGGGGGTGTTTCGAGCATGGGGAAAATGCACGGGCAGGGTTTGGGAAGGGGCAGGCGTGTGAATTTTGTGCCAGCAAAACTTTCAGCGTAATGCTCCAGAAGTAACAGCTGTAAATATTTATCTTTTATGCTTAAAAAACTTGACTGCACAGAACGGGTAGATGCTGGTGCGTGCACTGGGGGACAGGAGAAGGGGAGGAGAGTCGAGGCCCTGAAGGTTGCCCGCTAAGCTCCTTCTAAGGTAAATTTTCTGTAGCCTGTTTGCAAGAAATCATCCGCTTTAGAGAGAAGCATGCATTGGCGTGTTTTGTTTTCTCAGAGAAGTGTGGAATTTGAAGCCAGGTCCTTTGGCTTATCTGTTGTAAACCATGACTGCTTCTCAGTGCCACACCACTCAGTATTTCCTAGAGAAGGGATTCTGAGAAAAAAGAAAGAGCCCCAGTTCCCTAGAAGCATTAAATTAACACAAGGGATCTGTAAACGAAACAGCAGAGGTTTGAAAGCCTTACCCTTTACTGTTTCCTGCTTTCTTGGAAAAATCTCAGTATTAAAACAGATTGGATTACATTACAGGACTAGTTGCTGCTGAAGAATTTTATTTTGGGTTATAAAACACAATGTTTGCTGTTTTTCTAATTCAATTTGCTTTTACCTTCGTTATGTCACACTGTTACTAGGGTTCCTGTGAGAAAATGCAGGTTGTTATTGCCTGCAAACTACCCCAATTATCATCTGCTCTCACTTTGCAAAGTAATCGTGGGTAGAAACTACGTAGTGAGTATAATCCTGACCTAAAGAAATATGTCATAATTTCGAATCTATTTACAGCTTTTACTTTGGGCATATAGAAGAATTACATTAAGAACCTTTCTTCAAAAAAACCACCAAACCCTCCAAAGGTTAACACATTTCCAAATTAAAACAAACACTGACCATAACACTACCAAACAGTTTACATCTCTGAATTATAAAATGTAAACAAGTGATCTTGTAAACTTTATTTTCAAGGGCTTGTGCCTTTGTAGAGAAGTTTTCAGCTAGAATAACAACACCAGCAACCTTGCGTGGGCTCAGAATAATTTCACCACGAAGGGCTGACTGTAACTCCAGCCCTACTCCTGCAGTCCTGACACAAGGAAAACTCGCATTTAATAGAGTGGGAATTTTTGCCAGGTGATAGCCACAGGATCAAGCTTCCTGGGCAGGATAAAAATCTAAAGCAAATTTTTATATTCACTTTTAAATGTTTTAAGTAGGTGAAGTGAAAATTCTTGGCACTCCCAAATTACATCAAAGATTGAGGGAGGAAAAAACCAGAAGATTCTTGGTAGCAATATATTTAGCACCTTTCTTGGAATGTAATTGTTACTGGAAAGTTTGGGGGTGTATCCATGTGCGTTAACCACTCTTGTACAGTAAAGTCCAGTCTCTGAACTCATAAAAGTATTACACAATATTCTAACTACCTCGAGAGGCCTGATAATGATCATAAAATCATAGCGCTGCACCATAATCCTAAAGATAAAGGGAATAATTAATTTGCAGCTGGAAAAAATATGCTACTGCATGTGTTACCGCAATTACAATTTCTCTGCATACTGCAGTGATGCTTCTCACATAGCAAGAAAGAACAGAGTTAAAAATATAAAAGTGGCAGGCCCAGACAAGAAATTGACTCTGCCAAATTTATAGATGCATGTTAAAAATTTGATTTAACAATTTTTTTTTTCAAGTATTCACGAGCGATGTGAAAAATGGGGGATCAGGGGGAAGTTGCAGTGAAAACAAGCGATGCAGGTCAGGATCAGATTGTTTTTCCTGTCGTCTTTTAGTAATATTATTCATCTGCTTGGCTTAATCTTCCTACTGCCACCTGTATGCTAAAACAGTGAAGTTTTAGTGAAGAACATTTAATGATACTATCATGATTGTAACCAATATTCCTTCTTGAAATGGCACAGCACAGCACTATCAGATTTGAAAAAGAGGGAATTGTGTGAGTGAAAATCTCTAGCCACTGCCCAGTCTGTGAGCTTGCTCTTGAGTGTTTGTAAGCAGTTTTGTTTAAAGGTAAGAGAACAACAGGACAGGCCATCAAAATCCCCTGTGCATTCCTCTTGGCAAATATTTCGCCACCACCACCTTTATATTTAGACAAGACATACACCAATCCAAAACCAGACTGTAGAGCCATTTTTAAGCTAGACATGAAGAAAATATAAATGACATGAACTAACTAATGAAAATGACAGGAGAGCCCTGCAGATTTTTAAATTATTTAATTCTTGTTCCCTTGTACATACTAATGTATTTTCATATGCCACAAGAAGAAAATATAGACATCCAAACATACAGTTATTACAATATTAAACACATACCTAGAGAGTAAAAAATTCTGCATTTGAAACTGAAATACCGAGATTTTTTTCAAAAAGCTAAACACAAAAATTATGGCTCAGACCTGCCTACAATTTGCAGGTGACCTAAAATTACTTGAAAAATAAATTAAGATACTATTCACCCAAATGAATTCCTAACTGAGTATTCAGACCAAACAGCAACAAGGACAGTAGCTTATATCATCTTTAGGATGTACTTTTTAAAACTCAGCCATGGAATTATAGCAGTTTTGACAGCACAAGGAATATAATTATGGTTCATACAGAAGCCTTTCTGTCTACCAGCTTCACATGTATCTACTAAGTTATAATAAGATAAAAAGGTACTTGCTGAAGGAAAAAAATTATTTTAATTTTTGTTGTTCCATACAGAATATTCCTGTTCAGCTCTCGATATTTTCAGAATTATTTTCTTTTACCTCATCTCCTTCAGAGTACGTTTATCACTGACCATGAGATTTTTCTAAGTGCTGCCACTGTCTGCCTCAGGACATGAGGGGTGCTCCTTATTTTAACAATTAAGCCCCAACTACATTAAAAAAGCATGGAAAACATTAGTGGACTGAAAATTATTCTAGGCTGTCACAACCAATAAATATCCACGTCTGAATGTTTTTAAAGGAAGTTAATGTTAAATCTAGGTACTCTATTTGAGTTACAAACATACCCAATATAGTGCAAGTCAAGTAGAAAGGAAACAGTCCGAATTCTTCCCTCTCTTCTACAACGCAGTCCCTACCAACTTCGGGGAAACTTCGTATTTCAGGAAAATCAGACCAATGTTACATGAGAACACAGAATTTAGGGAAATAAAACATTTAAACTCCTTGTAAGGTTCTACACCCATGTCTTATTTTTTTATATATATATATACACACACACACATATATATGGGTGGGTGTGTATACACATCTATTTTAGACATCTGCATACATCTGACTTCTTCAAAAAACTTAAATATTGATCACATATTGTGTGATAACCATGAAGTGCTAAGCTACCCACAGCCAACAACAATAACAAAGCTATTCTCAGAAGAGATTTTTCTTAGGCTCTTGTAATATTTGCAGAAAACAGTTCTGCATGGTTAATATTTACAACTAAAAATTATTCCACTAGCAGATTTGTGTGAAAAATACAGACATACTTAATATTTGGTATAAATCTTCAGAATAAATATAATTATTGAATATGGTATAGTATCAGTTATTTTATATAAACATTCAGATTTTGAGAGTATGACACACTTTTTTTTCAAGAGGCTCTTCTAGCAAACAGGTTTTAAGAAATTACTGAACATATAAAATATATTTATCATGAAAATTATATGCTTGGAGGAATACAATCCTGATTTAAATGTGGATGATATGACAAAATATTTGCTTCGAGGACGGGGAGGGACAGAATTAGAAGAGCAAACTCGTTCTGTCTGAAATATTTAAACAATTTATCGAACTTCCTACTCTAAATCCTACTCACGATATTCAATAGGAAACCAAGTCAATATAGCTTGATAATAAAACCAGAGGTAGTGCTGTAGCTGGGAGCCTTGGGTGCAAAGGAGTAAGTTGCTCAAATGCAGAACGTGGGGCAGGTTCTCCGTTGACAGTCCACTGGTTTAGCTGCTTTCAGTGGGACTATGACAATTTAAACCAGCTGAAGGGCTACCCCACCATTTTGTTGTTCCAACAATTCAATATGACCCCTGCTTCAGGGAGAAAAGGAGGGCAAGATTTCTAATAAAATGAATACCACCACCTGATTTTGTGTTTTCTTTATTTTTAAAATAGGCAGAGCCCTAAAAGTCAATAATAATATCACATTGTAGATGCAGGACCGAAGTCAATAAGACACAGTAAATTCAGTTATGGGAAACAGCTCTGAATGGTTTTAATTATATTTTCCTAGAAAGGCTTATAGAATGTTATTGATATTTGACCTGGATAATTCTGTTTTCTATTACAAAGTACATAATATCAATACAGCACCATATATGTCTGCATTCAGCAGTCCTTAACCCTTTGTAGGCCCCAAATGAAAGGAGAGGCAGGTGGATACATTTACTTTTTTTTTTCATCTGAGAAAAGCAGATGCCATCAAACCTCTCACCTGTCATAAAGCATTAAACCTCAGCTGAAGTAAAGAAGTAATGAGGTCTGAAACACCATCACATTCTAGCATGACAAAGAGAGCAGACTAGTCATTTTGTGTAAGGTATTTGTATGTTAACTGCATTAGACATCTTTTATTTTACCGTTGCCTCATTCTTTCTCTCTCTTAAAGCCGGCTCATGCGCCCAGCCTCCCCTGGGAGCCTCTGCTGTCTGTCACTTTGCAATGTGCACACTCCAGCTGATCGAATCCTTTATTAAATTAGATACCCCCATACTGAAAAAAAAAAAAAAAAGGAAAAAAAAAAGAAAGAAAAAAAACCCCATACAGTATGAACAAAGGAATCCAGTTTCTCAGAACTATAAATTTCAAATCCATCTGGCCTGGGAGGGGGACAATAAAAATATAGAGAAAGTGATTAAGAAGTACTCCATTGATACCCACTGCAGCTAGTTACTGCAGGTCCTGTGGGTCCATCCACCCTGTGCATTCATACCGCAGCTGAGCAGCTCCAGGAGATGCATAAATGAATATCATTGCCTCCAGTGAACGTAAGGGAAAGCAGACCAGCAGTCACTTGCCCAAGGCCACGCTTTAAATCAGCGCTAGAACTGGGAATAAAATTCCCAAATCATTCTGTTTTCCTGGTTCAGGCGCCATTCAGTGGATTGCAGCACAAAAAAACCAAACAAGCACACAGACAAAATTAACAGTTTGATGTAAAGGGAAAATTCTTTCAAGATCGGAGCATTGTGGCAAGGCTGACGGCAGCTGAACACCACACATTTGGGCTCAATCAGAGCACCCACCTGAAACGGGAGTGCTGATAAGCCTCAAAGAAAAGTGGGCAATTTTAGGAGGCCTGGGCATTATCAGCACACCGGTTCAGGAAAAAAGCAGGATTTTTACACGCTGCGGCCAACAGTAACCACCCCACTACTTACAGTATATATACTGTATATATACTTGTGTGTGTGTACATATATGTCCACATAGACACAGAAGACAGCTTGCCATGCTGATTCAGTAAAGTTAGAAGTGAAAAGGAGGTGCACAGCACGCAACGTGATGACAGAAGCAAGCAGAGACAGCAGGGTTCGGATCCATGCCCCTGTCAGACATCGGCAAGACACAGAAAATCAGAGCTACAAGTTTGACAGCAAATATAGGTTAGAAATACACGGGAGTGACTGGTGGAATAGGCCAGGGGAGTTGTTTCAACACCCTGGCGCGCTGCTCACAATGATCTTTAAAATCCATTAAAAAGAGAATATGCAGTGAGAGTGAAAAGGCAGCAAATGTAAAAGATTAAAGAAAACAGCCTCCTGCCCAGTTAAGGCTGTGCTAGGCTGTGTCCTGCTCCGACACAGCATCAAACTGAAACCAAGGGGGCACCAACACACACAGCAACTTTTCTTCCCGGTTTTCCTTTTTGTTTCAAATACCAAAACAAGCTTCCTTCTGCTCCACCGCTTAAATGCAACTGTTAACCCTAAGAAGGCAGGGAAGCAATTTTTCATGGAAGAAGTTATATCCGTAACTTAATAATATGGGGATTCTTGAATATTTCTGAAGAAGCTCTAAAACTAACCAGCCCGGTATTATTTGGAGGGATGGCACATCTGGGAGTAGTTTGAAGAAGCCATCTTCTGAAAAGGTAAGCAAAAGGCTCTTAGGGTAGTTTTTTGATGCTTGAGGAGGAAGTCTTCGGAGGGACCATTTACAGTGATTTTAAGGGCAGGGAGTAAATTCAGTAATCTTAAAGGAGGAAGGGAACTGCCCTCAAACTATGACAGGATCACTCTTTTGGAGTGTAAGACATATGGCACTCGGATAAGTACACCAGATCGGGCCAAAACGCAAAACAGAACATAGATGAGACCACACGGTGGGTTGAGAGGCGGCTCGACAACAGCACGTCAGGAGACGGTTTGTGACCTGCGAGACGGGACGTAAAAAGGCACAGTTAAGCTCGGGTGAGTGAGCCAAGAATGACGAATGCAGGAGAGCTACCAAAGTGCCCTTTAATAAATAAAAATCCGGCTCACTACTGCAAATAAACGGAGATCTGCACGTCAAGGAAGGCGCGAGTTGAAGAGGCCGTCTGAGGAGTGAGGCTGCTGTCTGAAGCAGGACGTAGCAGCCTGGTCTCCATGTCTTAAGGCCGTGGTGTCCACATGCCACCCTTGCCTTCCCTACTGACCCAGGACCGGCAGCAATTTCTCCACAGGACCAACACCCTTTGCTCTTTTGCCTAAATGCCCAGCTCCTGCCATCATTTTGACAAACCCACTGCCCTTGGTTTTCATGAAGAAAAAGACCCCTCCATTCTTCATGATGAAGGGAGGGAGTGAAGACTTGAAAACTTTCACCTCAAGAGTCAGAAATGAAAGCCATGCATTGCCCCCTTTGCCATGCCCTTGGCTGGGGGTCACAGGCTCCAGCTACCCCCCAAGACACCCCAGAGAAGAGGCAAGTGATCTCACAATGGCCTCAGGAGACAGCAGATTTCTGGGATCTCGGTTTGGCATCCAGACAAAGTTTAGTCATGGTCCAGATCGAGACCAGAGTCCCTTGTTTAAATATCTCTTCTGCAGGCACAACTGTCATGTAAGCAATCATCTAAAACCCATTTTCTTTGGTAACATCTTTTAGGAGGAGAACAATAAGATGGCACGTCTGACTGTAGCCCATCTCAGCCACCCATGGCAGTGGAGCAGACAGTCTACATTAATTTTTTTACATCATTTTTTGCTATTGAGTTGAAAGGGGAAATTTCTTTTCCAAACAATTTTTATGGGTAGTCAGCGTGTCCTGGACAAAGATCCATGTAGAGTAAATTACAGAATAGTTTGGGAAGTTCAAGTGCTGTAAATCACTCGCATCAGAAATTCTGAAAAAATAGCATAAAGCAGCAATGACCCTTGCTGGTAGAGCAAACTGAACCCTTTAAAAGAGCAACTATTCCTGAAAAGTCGATTATGCAGTGCCATTTTTAAAAGTAGTCAAGTCAAGGCAGAACACGACAATTAACACACCAGACATTACCAGCAGCAAACCTTATCTCAGTCCAGGGGAACGGAGCAAGACAAAAACATGACAAACACGTAATATCATACAGTCAAATCAAAACAGATTGGGTAAAGGAAAATTGAGGTTTGCACAGCTACTGAAACCATGAGCTCAGTCGAATGACAACGTGTACTTTAGACCAGTTTCCTCTTCTCTTCCAAATGCAATACAAGGTGCTGATCACAATCTGAAACCCTAAAAAAACTGTACTACAGTTAACAAAGATGTCTCCCATGGCAAGTTACGAATACCTGGCACTTCCCGGCTTCACCCCTGGTGTTAAACTCCCCTCCAGCAGCGAGAGGTGCCTTGCAAGAAAAGTTCAAATCTTTGCAAAGTGCACCCTCTTGAAACACCATGCTACAGGGCCCCTGGGCCTAAGGATCTTCTGTATTATACCAGTCAGCTGTATGTTCTTTTATGAGTTTTAAATATGAACCACTGTAAAAGCTTCAGGGCCTAAGAGTAAAGTGCCTATGCAAGATCAAGGCTTTCAAGATTTTTTTTATGTGCTTCTTAATTAAAAAAAATTAAATAAATCTTTGCTAGCCTTTAAGAAGCCTGGGAGCTTTGTCCCTCTTAACAAGAGCTTTCTCACTAATCCCAGTGTCTGGTGGGAATATGAGATGTTTATACTCTGAGATGTTACCTAACACTAACTCGGTTTGAAGTTCAGGTTTCTCCTGCATATTCCTTAGGGGAGGTCACAGAGTAGACTTGAAATCCAGCACTTTCAGCTTGAGATGTATGTAATAAAAGTCAGCAGGTGATGCTGTGACTTCTGCTCCACAGGCAAGGTTCTTTATAGAAATTTCAATAAATTGTTATCAAATTAAATGATTTTTTATGTCACTGTCTAAAGGTCCTGCTATGGATTTTTCTTTACAGATTACAATCCGACTGTTCAACCGCAGTAAGAACAAAAAACAAAAAAAACACATATCATGGAAAGACAAAGGAGCGACAAAAGACAGCCTTGCCTAGTTCCCAGAAATGTGTTGGTTTACCAAAAACTTTGATAAAATAGCATGTTCTACCTGTGGTTCACGTTTCTCATGGTCTGCAAGAAAACAAGAACTACTAAGAAACATGATGAGAAAACAGATGGACAGAACTTCATACATCAAAATCACCTTTTCCTTAATCTTTCCTGATATTAGAAGAGTTCATTTGTGTTCAGAACAAAACCAACCAAAACTTGAATCTTCACCTTGTAACAGAGAGAGTTATGACTGGGTTTACCTCCAGACAGGAATGACTCTTTAAAATTCCATTTCAAGACTTCGTAACAAAATTAGACCAATTACTAGGCTTTGAACATTAACTGAAACTCTACAAAACAGCTGTAGACAAAAGGCAAACTTCAGCTTCTCCTCTGGCTTTAGTCACAAAGAAAACTACCCTGAAATTAAGTTTTGGTGTATTTTACAGTATAAATGTAACACACACAGTACTTTTGGTACTGGGGCAAAGCTCCGGCTGCTACGTACTGCTTGTTCAAGGTGCAAGACACTTTTCTGAGAAGACTCAGCTCAGCTGGGTGCTGCCTGGAGCGTAACACACCCAACTTGTACAGACGGAAAAAAGAAAGTGATAAAAAACCATTCTAAAGACAAGCCATTTAGCTTTCTTCTGTACAAAACATAATTCAGTCATGCAGATTTCCCCATGAGAAAACATCAAGAACAGCAAGAGATTCAGCTGTTTTTCCTCCCAAGGCCAAAGGTTCACCAGCCAGCCTGGGTACATCACAAGCGAAGAGAATTGTGGTCTGCCAGAAGCAGCAGTTCTCTTGAACAACCTACTTTCAGCTACTTAAACATACATTTCCCGTTGGAAATAAACTACTTAGGTATGTATATGTATTCTGAATTCACGCTACCAAAACCAGGGTGACCCACTCAAAGCTGAGAACAGCTCTCAACACTTTCTCATAACCTGTAGGCAAAAACAAGCGTAGAATTGGTTGTAGTTCTGTCAAAATAGCTACATCCTCTTTGGCATCCCTAAAGCACCAACCACATTTGTGTGCAGGCGCCAATACTTATTTTATAAACCTGGAACGGTGGAGGAAGATTATCTAATAGCGCATTCCCCATATCTTGATCCTAAATCGTACCTTGTTTTGAGTGATTGCCTTCTGCCTGTATGTCTGAAGTAATTCGTTTTGGTGTTCCAGACATGGCATATGCGCTTTCTTCAGGTATGTGTTGTATTATCACTTTGCATGAAAATAATGATGACTGTGGTGTTAAAAGACAGAACTTTGATTAGCTGCCTCCAGTGAAATTAAAAAAAAAGTCAAACTGAGTACTAAAACCTATGCCTAAAAAGGCAGTCACTGAAAACCCTGGAATTAAATGCTCACTCTCAGCTTATTTCCTACACCACTATCCTGACTGACTTTCCTACCTCGGACAAGCAACAGATGGCTAGATGTAGGGGAAACAAGAAAATGACCGCGTGTGATTATCAAGAAAAAAGGAGAGAGGCTTGAGGGTCATGGAGTTCAAAAAATGTAAGAATAGGGGGCCAAAGGGGAGCTTCAAATAAGGCATCCCTGACACCATTTCCCAAAGACACATAAGAAACTATCAGGTGCCACCTGGCACCTCTCTGTCTGGAGACAGGACAGCAAAAGGGAGTGGAAAGAGGTCCTACCCCACTGCTGGCATTTCCCCAGTCAAGCTTCCTTCTCGTGGTGGTGTGCATGTCTGGCTTGACAGAGCCTGGCAAAGGTTAATGGTGAGCTCCTTGGCACGGTGGACATATTGAGCAAAACAGACCCAGCATGACTGCCCTTTCATCATCTCTCATCCCAGTGGCTATATTACAAAAATGCTGAACAAAACCTCAAGCATCTCTCCTTTTACAGCTAAGACTTCACGGGTAAGGAAGTTTTCTGAGCACCTGCGAGACTACTACAGGAGAAGTAATATTACTAACAACATAATGGATTCCACAGGCGGAAAAAAACCCATCAAAGCCTATATGCTCCTACAAGGCCCCAAAAGGCAAGGCAAAGAACACTGGTAAGTTTGTAATGTAGGCTATGCAAGGATAGGATAGGTTAATGATTACGTCTTGAGAAAGACCCTTTTTCAAAAACAAGGTGAGGAAATCTATAAAACATAGTACGAGGAGTAAGCCCATCAGCTGTGGTCAGGAATCAGTGAGTGTCTGCTACACAGCTGCAATGATTCAAGGACAAAGCAGTAATCACAACTGTACATTAGAATTTATAACAGATATATTACAAACTGGAAAAGACGAAAGACCATGATGGCAAACATGAATGTTACCACTGCAAAAGAAAGATGAACAGCTTTTGTAGAAGGAAGATACTTCAGGGTCATTTTGGTGTTGACAATTTTTAACACAAGGAAGAAATTATATCCAAAAACCCAAATGCAATATCCATTTGCAGTGTCATGCAGAAAATAAGCACATAGATAACTCACAGCAGTTCCCTATGGTGAGGCAAAGCAGTCAATTCTTCATACTTTATACATTCTATGTGCCAATGACATTTGTTTTGGCCTTGTAATACCACTGGACTCAGAGGCCGGTAAGAAAGGACATGAAATAATAACATGACCGCTCCAAACATCCTGACAAAGGGACAACATGCAATCCTAGAGAAAGGCCCAAGTAATAACTTTGCTTTTAGGTCTTTAAAGAAGATGCAATACAACGATGTTTGGTTTCTTCACAGAAATGCTATTAAACTCTTCTCTGGAATGTATGACCAACGTGCTTTGCGTCTCAGAATTAAATCAGATATGTTATAATGTTAACTGATCTGTGAAAGGGTTATGTATATGGAAATAGTAAACTGAGAAGGAAAAAGCCGTCCAGAATGGAGAAAGGCTCAATAGTTGTGGCTCGGAGATGACTGAAACCAGATAAGGAGAAAGGGAGCCATTTAGAACTGGGTGTACATGGAAGGCAAAAATTTCTATACGTACAATAATGGTAAGAAGACGACTAGGGAGGGTGTGGGCCCCCTCAGAAAGGAAACGGGATAACTGGTGACAAGTGATATGGAGAAAGCCAAGGTTCTCAACGACTTCTTTTCCTCGGTCTTCACTGGCAAGGGCTCCAGCCACACTCCTGGAGTCACAGAAGACAACAGCAGGGGTTGGACAGAACTGCCCATCATAAGTGAAGATCAGGTTCATGACCATCTGATGAACCTGAAAGTGAACAAGTCCATGGGACCTGATGGGATACACCCACGGGTACTGAAGGAACTGGCAGATGAGGTTGCTAAACCGCTCTCTATTGTATTCCACAAGTCATGGCAGTCTGGTGAGGTCCCCACTGACTGGAAAAGGGGAAACATAATCCCCATTTTTGAAAAGGGAAAGAAGGAGGAACCAGGGACCTATAGGCCAGTCAGTCTCACCTCCGTGCCCGGTAAGATTATGGAGCAGATCCTCCTGGAGGCACTGCTGAGGCAGAAGAATAACGAAGAGGTGATTGGGTACAATCAACACGGCTTCACCAAGGGCAAATCGTGCCTGACAAGCCTGGTGGCCTTCTATGAGGAGGTCACAACATCGATAGACAAGGGGAGAGCAACTGACATCATTTACCTGGACCTGAGCAAAGCCTTTGACACTGTCCCGCATGACATCCTGGTCTCCAAGCTGATAAAATATGGGTTTGATGGATGGACAATTCAGTGGATAAAGAACTGGCTTGATGGCCACACCCAAAGGGTGGCTGTCAATGGGTCCAGGTCCAAGTGGAGGCCAGTGACAAGTGGAGTCCCTCAAGGATCAGCACTGGGACTGGTCTTGTTTAACATCTTTGTCAGCGACACGGACAGTGGCACAGAGTGCACCTTCAGCAAGTTTGCTGACGACGCCAAGCTGTGTGGGGCGGCTGACATGCTGGAGGGAAGGGATGCCATCCAGAGGGACCTTGACAAGCTGGAGAAGTGGGCCCATGCCAACCTCATGAAGTTCAACAAGACCAAGTGCAAGGTCCTCCATCTGGGTCAGGGCAATCCCAAGCACCGATACAGGCTGGGCAGTGACTGCCTTGAGAGAAGCCCTGAAGAAAAGGACCTGGGGGTGCTGGTAGATGAGAGGCTCAACATGAGCTGTCAGTGTGCACCAGCGGCCCAGAAAGCCAATCGTATCCTGGGCTGCATCAGGAGAAGCGTGGCCAGCAGGTCGAGGGAGGTGATTCTCCCCCTCTGCTCCACTCTCGTGAGACCCCACCTGGAGTATTGCATCCAATTCTTGAGCCCCTACTACAAGAAAGATATGGACGTGCTAGAACGTGTCCAGAGAAGGGCCACGAGGATGATCAGAGGGCTGGAGCACCTCTCCTATGAGGACAGACTGAGAGAGTTGGGGTTGTTCAGTCTGGAGAAAAGAAGGCTCCGAGGAGACCTTATTGTGGCCTTCCAGTATCTTAAGGGGGCCTACAAGAAAGCTGGTGAGGGACTTTTTAGGATGTCAGGTAATGGTAGGACTAGAGGGAATGAATTAAAACTAGAGATGGGTCGATTCAGACTGGACGTTAGGAAGAAGTTCTTCACCATGAGGGTGGTGACACACTGGAACAGGTTGCCCAGAGAAGTCGTGGAGGCCCCATCCCTGGAATTTTTTAAGGCCAGGCTGGACGGGGCTCTGAGCAACCTGATCTAGTGGGAGATGTCCCTGTCCATGGCAGGGGGGTTGGAACTAGATGATCTTTAAAGTCCCTTCCAACCCAAGCCATTCTATGATTCTTTGATTCTATGACAAGTGGCTTTCCAGGGGATATTATACCCTGCTCCTGTACTAGCTTACTCAATAAATCAAAGGATTTAATCTATTCAGAGGGTAGCTCTTCACTAATAATATGACAATATGAATGCTTTTCTTGATGTGTAAGATTAAATTAGCAGTCTGAGTAACTAAACGGTGGTAGCTCTATGGGAGGAAAAAGGGCTACAACTTATACAGTCAATAGGAACTGCACAGTCAAAAAAAAACCAAAAGGCCACACTTATGGCATAAAATCGGAGAAAAGGATTTTGTTTGTCAGTGCAAACCCCAGAGGTGTACAAATGTTAGCTGGTGCCAAATCAGAAGGCTAATTAACGCCTGGCAGCACAGAATCTCTTACCACCTCCCTCTCCCCACCAGGAATAGGCATGCTTTGGGACTGTGTGCCCGCTCTGATGCTCCAGGATTAACAGTTATTGGATCCCCAATTCCAGGACTTCTGTTATTCTCCAGCCTCGTGTGGAAGAGTTCATAATTACCGCAGGCAGTAATGCAAGAGAGCAATGAAGTCTGAACAGCTCCAAACTTGTCTGGATATGTCTGTCTCAGACAATGCTGCTGACATGATGACAGTTTCCCAGAAAGATCCTACAAGGTAAGGACAGCACATAGAAAAAATAGTGTCCGTCTGTACATAAGACTGGAGAGGTTTTAACTGGACAGCATATTATTTAGTACAAGAAAAACTAATAATGCTGTATCCTGCATAAGTAATTCATAACCCTTCCTCGATTCACACCAGGAGTAATCAGTAGGCATGAAAGCTGTATCAAGATGCGGACATCCTGTATATTTCCTTAACTTAGACCTCTGAAGCTTTATGGACAAAATATTATCCAATTTTTGATAATACTCAACAAAAGGATGCTGAAGTTGAAAGACCAAGATGAAGGAACGTACAATGGTGAACTGCACCTTGGGGCACGCTATCAGGAGGTCTACAGGAGGAATTTTAACAAGTGCATGAGCTACTGAGCAGTGGAAGGGAAAGCTGTTAAATTTATGGTTTCACTCGATGATCTTAAAGGTCTTTTCCAACCTGAGTCTATGACTCTGTGATTCTAAATCATAAATTCATGGCTGAAAATCACACTTCCCTTCTTATCTGGCTTCATAAAACAAATGGGGAGAAATCTTCTAAACCAGAGCCTGGTATGCCAAGAATTTTGTAAAAGGGTGCACGTACACTCTGCAGTGGACATATAATCACACTAGGAATGCCTCTGATCAGCATTAGCCAGGAAAACACCTTGTCATGCAGCAGGCTAGAGCATGAAACTCAAGTGAACAGCAAGGTTTACACTCCAATTCTTCCTGATATTAGTGTGAATGGAAAGGCACCACACTACACAGTTGCACAAACAAACGTTTGCAGGTTGAGTTTGACAATAAAAATATACTAGCTCAGGCCTTTTAACTAGCTATTCCAATTAAACAAACTTTAGCAACGCACGTTTCCACTAATTGAAAATGGACACCATGTAAGATGACCATTGCCTTCTGAAGACTGAGGAGCTCCTTTCAGGCCTTCGTCTTGTGCAAGACATCAGATCAATGCAGTGCCACGACAGCAGCTGGCCAACTTAATTTTATCTAAACAGAAGTATGGTAACACACTTCTAATTAAAGGGTAGAAATTTGGGCTGAGCATGTATTATACATTTCTTTCTTACCTATATTCTACAGATTGATCATACTGGAAGCTGAAAAATCCCTAACATAGATAACAACTTCAAATAGACAGGAGAAGTGTATGTATTTATAGTTTGCATAGGAGAAGAAAGATCACATACTCAACTGAACAATTTAAAGATACAATAGAATCATAGAATGGTTTGGGTTAAAAGGGACCTTAAAGATCATCTAGTTCCAACCCCCCCTGCCATGGGCAGGGACACCTCCCACTAGACCAAGTTGCTCAAAGCCCCATCCAGCCTGGCCTTGAACACTTCCAGGGATGGAAGCATTGCTATATATGAGAACTAGGATCAATGAATTATATAAACAAATAGTGATCAATGAAAACAAGACTCTCTGTAACAGGGTCAATTCTCCTGGATCCAGATGCAAGGAAGAGACACGGGTTTATCATCAAAGCCCTTCCCCCAGAACAGGTCTGAATTATTTCTCTCAAATCCATGCACAATTTCTGGGGAAAGTTAGGGGCATTAAGAAGGGGATTCACAAAGGCCAGCACACCGACTTAGAAGCTGCCTCAATTAGCCCAGACGAAACAAGGAGGAGAGGAAGTCAAGCCCTACCTTATCTCTTTCTGGAACTTACACTCATTTCTTTCAACTACTAGGAAGGACTTTATTCTAGTCAAAATTCAAGATTTCACAGAATCATAGAATGGTTTGGGTTAGAAGGGACTTTAAAGATCGTCTAGTTCCAACCCCCCTGCCATGGGCAGGGACACCTCCCACTAGACCAGGTTGCTCAAAGCCCCATCCAGCCTGGCCTTGAACACTTCCAGGGGTGGGGCATCCACAACTTCTCTGGGAAACCTGTTCCAGTGTCTCTCTCTTTGAGCTCTCTCTTGGAGCTACCCCTCCACCAAAGATTTATAAAACACAGCTGAGGGGGCACCGCTCATATAAACCATAGATCCGCTTACTTGGGGAGTGCCTAAGAGGTCAAGTCACAAGGTGGTATCCTACCCATTACACTGTGGGGTCCTATTAATATTAAACTAATCCATGCAAAGAGCTGCACCTCGCTGCCAGCTGCTGGCAGGGATGCAGCCCCATCTGACAGCTGTGTGCTGCCACCGCCCATGGGATTTGGTCCTGCGGGCAAGATTGCTGGAAAAAGGCCTGGCTGCGTGTCCTGACACTGGCCCTGAGCGAGGCACGGTGCTGCTCAGCACTGTCGAGGGGGCAGGCAGCCTGGGACCTGCCCAGAGCAGGCTTTGAAGTGCCCGGGGAGCTCCCGCACCAAAAGCTGCGGTGCCCAGGGACCTGGCTGTGAGCACAGCCAGCAGCTGGGTGGGAAAAGATTTAAGGCTTCCCCTTTTTGGATGTGGGTGCCCGCAAAAGGAACGCTCCAAGAATCCCGAGTTAATTTCTACTGCAAACAGCCGGCTAGCATTTATAGTGATAACCTGATCCTGCTTTTAAAACGAGCATTTTGTAGGTGAACTCCCCTGATCCAGCATGAGGACACGAGCCACGGGGATGATGCAAGCATTTTGCAACCCTAACTGCAGCAATCGCTGTTCAAGGGTACGAAGATGAAACCAATCTTATGTGGGATGTGGCAGAGCTGGATCACAGAGAAATACATGATGCTTTAATTAAACAGAAGAGGAGTAAGAATAAAGAAAATGTCTTCTCGCTTTGAAAAGCTGAGCAAACACAGCCATTGCCTACAGTAAATAAAAACATATTTATATAAATACTTTCTTCACATAAAAATACTAGAAAGTACTGGTTTTCCTTTTTGCTCCAGCTTTCCTTTCTCAACAGTTATTCTGGTGAGGATTCCTATGCCCCTGCTTAAATGCAGCTTCCCGTGGAGGAAACCCACCTCCCACCAGAGCCAGCCAGAGACACCCAGGGCCGGCAAGGGGCTCAGTCAAGCCGTTACCTGTGTAAAGTCCTTTCACTCAACCGTAGCACATGTTTTATTAGAAAGATCCAAAGACTGAAACAGGCCGTTCGTTAAAGAGCTCAACATATTATTAACTGCAAATGAAAGGTAAGACTTTCAAAAGCATCAGCACAGGACTAAAATTGCCTTCTTTAAAGCCAAGGGGAGCTTACCCTTGACCTTGACGGGAGGAGGGTTGGGTGAGCTTGGGTTAACTATGAGTCCTTTTGAAAATCCCAGGCAAGGTGGTGAAACACGAAGATTAAGAAGGCTGCCAGAAGACGTGGTGCACTAATGGCAATTTATTCCCCTTGACCCGATGCATTAATGCTTATTTCCTGCACACACAAACTGTATCATATAAATCAAATCGGCCCCTTCTCTAAATGCAGATTGGAAGAAACACCAAAGCTTCCCTTCAGTTCGCAGCAGAGGTGTTTGTTAAAACAGCTGTACAACTCCTTGCCAATACATCGATATACGAGGGAACACAAATCTATTCACAGACAAAGCAAGAGCAGGAAGAAAACTTACAAAGAAAATCTGGCATTATACTGGAACAATGGTCCAATGGCTAAAAGAAGCAACAAGATTGGTTTTCTGTTTACACGGACAATTGCCAAATAGATAAAAATTGGCTTTAAAAGCCTTGTATACAGACGCGTAAATCTTCTAACAAGATAAACTGCAGCTACATCACTCTGAGGTAACAATGAGTGATACTTGGCTGCTCTAGTTCTCATTCATATAAACATATATATGACCGTAAACAAATCTGGAAGGAGAGCTTAGTTGCATATGGCAATGCAGGGAGGGTTTCAAGATATAATAACCATGCATAATTAACTGGATCCTAGAGGACCTTCCTGACCTTTTCCATGCAAGTGACATTTCCCAGTGAGAAGTAAGTCACATCACTGCTGATATTCTCAGTCAACAGGCAAAAAAAGTGCAAAGTCTGAACTAGTAACAGCTTTTCAGCCGCAGAAATTATTTTTCTTTGAAGGTCAAGGCATGCTTCCACATCAGTGTAGGGAAGACAGCACAGCACCCATTCCTTCACCAGAGAGAACATTTCAGTCACCAGTGGCGAGACCTTTGCCCTGCTCCGGTCAACAGGACTTCACAGGAGTCAGACTTTCACTGTGAAACATGGGTTAACATTTTTGCTGACACTGGATGGCTACGCAGCCTCCACAACACACGGAAACTAAGGTGAACGTGTTTGCTGCTTGGTTGTTGTTTTTTTTTTTTTTTAAAAACAGCATTCATAGACTTAATTTATGAAAGACAATAGATTTTCCCCACAATGGGAATATAAAAATTAAACAAACATTTTCAGATGGAGCTCCAAGACAATTCTGGAGGTGCTAAAAGAAGAGCCGGCCAGCTCTGAAGGAAAATATTAATGAAGAAAAATTTCATTAAAAGAAGTCTACAAAGTCTTAAGTATGCAATTCTCTCAACTGCTCTGGAGCATATATTAGTGTGTATCAATGGGCCACAAAGGCCATTAATTAGTATCAATTGAATGCCTATACTGATGACGTAATGCAAAAATAACAACTGCATCTTGCTTTTTCATGTTTACAAGTAGCTTTATCAAGCTGCAGGATCAGGTCCTTACAAGAAAGTTTCCAGTCTATTCTAGAAAACTATCATTGTCTGTACAAAGCTTTTTCAACGGTTCCTTTGCCACATCCTGAGACAAGACCAACAGTGGGAATCTGGCAACAATTAACAAAAGATCTCAAGGATCAGAGAGGACTGCAACTATGCATGTTTTTTTGGAAATACAAGACGCGGGCATGATTTTATCACACTGTGATGTAAGTTGAGGAGGAAAATGGACACACAAGATTATTTTGTCTAATGGAAAACTAGAGGTAGGGAACTCTGTAAGCCATTTAGAATGGACATACCCCAAGATGAGAAACAGTACTATAAACTCTGGGAAACAGAGATGCTTAAATAATTAAAGAAAAGAAATGCATTTATTTGCATGCAGTAGCATCCCTGATGCGATGCACATCTACATCTATGTGTAGGTATGAACACAGAATTTTGGGAAGAAAGGATTCCAAGACTGCAGGTGTTTGTGGACAAAACCATCACATTCACTGGACAGCAAAGGCTACGTCTATATTAGCAAGCAGTACAGATCAATCGAAGAGGACCTACAGACTGATACAGACTATACACAGCTGGAAGGTTTAATTTCTAACTGGCTCTAGTCTGGTCCTACGGACTCTGTGAACACCCAGAGTTCATTTTCCTTTTTAGACTCACCTGAGAGAAATCTAATTCAAACACTCCAATATACTTAAAAAGCACCTTCCTAATCTGAACTAGAAGTCATGCATACATATCCAAAGTATCCCACGTCAGCACCAGTTATATTTGGATTAAAATCCCACATACTGAGTACAAAGAGTGTGATGCCAAGTTTACAGAATCACAGAAAAATTTAGGTTGAGAGGGACCTTTGGAGGTCACCTAGTCCAATCTCCTGATCAAAGCAAGGCCAGATACAAAGTCTGGTCAGGTTGCTCAGGGTCTTCTACTGCTGAGTGTTGACTGTCTCCAAGGACAGAGATTCCACAGCCTCTTTGGGCAACGCTACTTGGGCTGCAGCCTCTGGTGTCCAGTGCTTAACCTGTCTTGTGAATTTTTTTTTCCTTATATCCAATTAGAACATCCCTTGCTACAACTTGTGGATGCCACTTCTTTTCCTTTGGCTGCATACCTGTAGGAAGAGTCTGATTGCACCTTTTCTGAGTCTACTTGGCCTTCTCTTCTCCGAGAACAAATTCACTTGTCTCAGCCTTTCCCTGTACTTCACGATAAACTAACCACTTTAGTGGTATTCCACAGGACTGTCTAGTTTGTCAGTCTCTCCCTTGCACTGGTGGCACAAAGCTAGACACAGTATTTTGAATACGGCCTCCTACTACCAAGTACAGGGGAATAACCGCTTTTTCAGCCCTCTGGCTTTGCTCTTGCTGATGCAGCTCTGTGTGCGGTTAGTCGTCTTCATCATACTTGCTGTCTATCATGACATCCAGCCTCTTTTCTGCAGACTTGCAACTGGCCAGTCAGTGCCCATCTTGTGTTATTTTGCATCCCAGGTGCAGGACTTTACGGTTACTTCTGCTGAACGTCATGAGATTCTTGCTGGCCCATTCATCCAGCTTGCTGGGATCCCCCTGAGAGGCAGTCCCACTCTTCTGCGTCAAGTGATCCACAAGCCCTGGAGTCATCCTGCCTCCCTCCTTTAGGCACAGTTCAGAAGATCCCAGAACACAAAACTGACAAGTGTGCCAACAAAGTTAATTCACCTACAAACTTCCTGAAGATACCATCCCTCCCATCACCCAGGTCACTGACAAATAGGTTAAGCAATTGGTCCTACTGTCAGCCCTGAGGAACGCGACTCGTAACTAGCCTCCAGTCAGACAGATATTGAACCACCGACCACCACTCTTTGAGCCTGGTGGTCAGGCCTTTTTTTCACCCACTGTGCAGTCCACCCATTCAGTCCATACCTCCCCAGTTAGCCACAAAGATGCTATGAGAATGTGCTGAAAGCCTTGATGAAGTCAATTAAACAAAATCTACTTCTGTCATGTACAGTGGCAGTCATTTTATCACAGAAGGCAAGAATCAAGTTGGTCAGGCTTGATTTACCTGTGGTAAACCCAAGCTGGCTGTTCCCAGTCACTTTATTGCACTTTGTGCATTTGGCTTTCTACAGCCTACCAAACATGACAGAAAACAGCTTCTCAAAAGTTGTCTCCCCAGCACTCTCAGACACATCCCATCCAGCTCTGTGGATTTGTGTATGTCCACTTTACTCAGGCAGTTCCTAACTCAATTCTCTTCTACTATAAACACCATCTCCCTCATCCAAATTCCACTACTAGGCACAGAGACCAGGGCCAACTGACAGCAGACTTTGCATATGAAGACCCAGCCTTTTCCGTGCCCTTCATCAGTTTTTGCCTTCCACTGCCAGTGTACCTGTAGAAGTCCATCTTGTTGTCCTTCACATCCTTGAATGGTTTCAAACTCAGATAAGCTTTGCCCTTCATAACTCTATCCCGAAAAGCCCACAGAATGCTTTTACATTGCTTCTGGGTAGCCTGTCCTCACTTCCACCTCCAAGACAATTCCTTTTTGAATTCGAGCTCAGCTGGAAGTTCCCCTTTCAGCCAAGCTGGCCTCCTGCCATGCCTGCTGCTTTTCCTGTATGTAGGAATGGACCGGTTTTGTGCTTTGAAGAGGTTTTCCTTGATCAGTCAGCTCTCCTGGGTGCTTTTGTCCTTCAGAACTGTCTCCTACAGTGTCCCATCCATCAGTTTCATGAACAAGCTAAAGTCCAGGACCTTTACTCTGCTACTTGCTTTCCTCTCTTCTCTCAGTATCTTAAACTTGAGCACTGCATGGTAACTGCAGCCAAGACTGACATGAACAAATACATCCCTAAACAATTGTTCCTTGTTTGTGAGTAGCAAGGCCAGTAGAGCACCTCCCTTAGTCTACCCCTCCAGGACATTCATCAAGATATTGTCCCTTCTGCATTCCAGAAGCCTCCTGGATCACTGTACTGTGTCACGTTCCCAGTAAACACCAGGGTTATTAAAGTTTCCCCAAGAACCAGGGCCTGCAATAGAAACACTCTTTTAAGAAGACTTCATTGTGGTCATAGAGTTCAAAGTGCTGCCATGACACCAGGTGCAGAGAGAGGTGAGAATATGCAGGATGCATCCACCCTTTCCCAGGTTTTTCCCCTTGAATGGCAGGATGGAGAACACTGCTTGGGCTCCATCCCTTCACATGGGATCACTGAGCCCCGTAGTCATCCTTAATCTGATGAAGTATTACTAGTGCCCACGTGAGAGACTAGCAAAGTCTGATGATTGGCCAGGCCTTGGCAACCTCTGTGATGTCCTGGATCCAGTCTCTGGGGAAGCAGCAAACTTTGGAAGTCGTCAGATGCGGTCAGCAGACGGGTGTCTCCGTTCCCTACACCAGGGAGTCTTCAATCCCAATTACCCGTTGCTTCCTCTTAGTGGCACTGGTTATGAGTAGCTGATCAGGCACAGCTGGCGCAAACACCTCTCTTGCCAGAACTCACTCCTCCTCTCCTGTTTCCAGGGACTATATGTTTAATTAAATCATTATTATTATTACCTTCACATATTTGTGTTACTGAGGATGACACCAAGTATGGTTATATATTTCCACTAACTTACCTGAAAAAAAGCTGTTTGAGACTGTTCAGAAAATATTATAGTTCATAACAGTGATGCCTAAGAGGTAGGCTTCAAAAAAGTGAAAAACATAGATGTAAGCAGCATAAACACAGCTGCTTATTAAAGGTCAAAAAAGCAAATATCCCTTAAACGGTTAAAAAAAAAAAAAAATAAAATCTTATGTTCATATACACATTACAACCAGAATACATACACAGAATGCTCTGTAGAACGAGGGACATTGATTACTTGTCCATGTCACGATGCATGCTGTTAATATTGAGTGTGTGCACAAACCTTTAATGCCAGACTTCACAGATCTCGCTGCGGTCAGGAACAAAGCCAAAGCTGTAAATGTAACACCCGATTTTCAGGAGGGATGGGAATGTGGAAAAGGGTTTGGGAAATTCTCCTACGAGGATGCCTTTGAATCTCTCCAGAGAACATTTTCTATAGCCTCCAGGCACTGGGATGTGGCACAAGGGCAATTCCTTCATCTCCAGGTCAATCCAGTGCAGCCAAGGCTGCTAAGCCCATCCCTTTCCTTCAGACATACATGGGAGGAAACTCCCCCTTCTGCCACTGGACTATACAAGAGAGGAGAGGGAAAGGGAAGAAAGAAAAAAAAAAAAAAAAAAAAAAAAAAAAAAAAAGCACCGTCTTCTATCCACCATTTTAGAGAGAGAAAAGGAATTCATCATCTGCTCTCCTATCTGACATCCAAATGGAAAAGGGCAAGAGACCTGGCTGTTTCCTTGCTGCATTAGACATGAGAGGAAGCAGGATAGGAAGAGGGCAGGAAGCAGCCAACAAAAGGTAAGAAGAGATGCTAAACTTCCCCGTGTCCTAATGCTGTTGCATTTGAATCTGAATTCTTAAAATCCTACAACCTGGCTGTGGAAAAAGGACTTTGGAAAAGCTGGGGGGCGGAGGGAAGGATGATTTTCTCAGCAAAAGTACATGTTTTGCTTTGTTTTGTATTTGCATGCTTCATCCAAAGGGTTACACAACATGAGCTTTATATAGCTATATGAGAACACACGCTCCCCACACATCCAGAGAAAAACCCCAACCACACCAAAATCTGTTCAAATGAACAAAAAACCTCACCCAAGACTAACAGGACCCTAACGCAGACTGCTCACTAGGTACCACAACAACAACAAAATCATGGATTCGAAAATATTCCTTGCTTAGTTGCGAGAGAACAGCCTTCCCAAGACGGTTCTGTGTAACTCCATGCCCCAAATTCACTAACATTTGCCAGAGAGCAACGGCTGCTGCAGGATTCCTTTGGCAAACACTGTATCTCAGACTTTTCCCTTTCTCAATATGCTGCGATTTCCTGTGGAATGGAGAAATCATCTATATTACAAAGAGGTGCAGTACTAACACTTTTGGAAGTAAATAATTTTATAGCAATATATAGTATAGAGAGAAATATAATACTTGGGCAGAAAAATTCCTGAGTGGAGAGAAATTAGAAAAACAGTCTGATAAACAAACGCTGTCAAAGCTTATATTTTTTTATTCAGTGCAAAAAATACTGAGTAACTGTTTGCTGTTCCTAGAAAGAATGGAATTCTGTTGCCAACAGCTGTAGTTTTCCATAGGAATTATAATACTATATTGAAGATTTATGTTTCTGACAAAGGCATAAAGTTATCCAAACTAGGGCAGAAAAAGCAGAATAGTCTTTTCCCAATGAAGCAGACCCACATTATTTTTGTTAACTCTTACTACGGCAGAAGTTTTGATCTTCAAAACCAGGAACTCATGCTGCAGTTCATGCTTATAATGATTAAGTCTTGCAATGCCACTCTGCACAGGGTGAACTGTTTTATCACAGGTTCTTACACAAGCGAGAAACACACCCTATCACCTTGAAATCAATTAAAGTCATAAACATTTACCTCCAAAAGCACATGACTTTATATTTACTTCTAGAGATTCTGGGGTTTTACAAGGATGCTTTCCCTACCTTAAGAAAAGTTTTCCCCAAAGCTGTGGCATTCTGCCAGACCCATACGAGAGAGGAGAGAGGTGACCCTCGGCAAAAGGCTGCCCTGTGCATAAACAAGCAAGGGGAAGGAATTTGGGGCGTCTCTGCTGCAATTACACAGATACAAGTGGCCCTACCTGCCTGCACATCACTCTCCTGATTCCCATGCAAAAACTATTCCTCGTGCTCTGCAGGATTAGGCTCTTCTGTGTTTCTTGGAACTACAGCAGATAACAGTATACAGAAATGTTATTTTTTAAGTCAACTGACATTCAGCAATAAAACTCAGGATATCGCAGGTTTTAAACTTCGTTTATTTGCAAGCAGCCAAACTGCGTACTCTGGGTTGAATCCTGGGCCAATTTACAGTTACACTCTATGCTGCTCCGTGAACATTACACCGAGTTACACAACTTGGGAATCAATAAATCCATTGCCTTGGAAGAATTTGCCCAAAGGCTCCCGATGAGTCAGTGGCAGTCAGTTTAGGTCTCAGACTTTAGCTTCCATTTTGTAGTTGCTCGGTCCACCAGATCGTATTTACACTACATCACCAAAAATGTTTTTATTTCTGTCCTTCTGAAATTGCTGTTTGTTTGGTTCAGTTGGTTTGTTGTTTTGGTTTGTTTTTTTTTTTTACTAGGGGAAGAAAATAAATTAAAAACTTCTTAATAATTACAGTTGTGATTTATTTTTTTTAACTGGGAACCAACAAACTATATTTCTCAGCCAAAGCAAAGATAGAAAGCCTGATCTCTTTGAACAAAATGCACAATAATCCAAAGGCCGACATAGAAAAATCACTGTGCATGTGCCACAGTTTTTACATTCAGATGGAGAAAACCTAATAGTCTACTTTTACTGACTTTAAAAATCCTACGTGCAGTCAGTGAGAGGTGAAAGACTATAGAATAAAACCTTCCTTCAAGGAACAACTTGCCACCAGTCCTTAGTCCTGCAAAAGATCTGCAAAAACTGAGGCTATTTTGCTTGAGTAAACAGAATTTTAATTGAGCATAAATAAGTGAACAGCAGGAATGTGATTTCCATAAGTATGCAGGATTCAAAGGAAAAAAAGATTTAAAAATCTGGGGTCATAAAACCAACTTCAATTTTAAAAGTTTTAAGGTCTAGAATAAGGTAGTGCGTATGTGGCAGGCTTTTTTCACTACAAATGGATTCTTTAAAAGAAATTGCCACTGACAAATCATCATTTATAAGGACTGTTTCCAATAAGGCAGAAGTTATCTAGCATGGCACTGAAGAACACATTTAATTTTAAGTATGCTTATAGTTTTATTAGAGCAAATGGCTTTTTCCATGCTTAAGGCCAAGCATATGCTCAAGCACTCTGCCGAGACAAAAGCTTACAAGTTTGTTGTTTAGAATGCAAAGCTAGGCTTTTTATCCCAAACCACATTTTCTTGCATGTAATCAGCACTGATGATGCCGCCATAGTTTCCAATTCATTCCAGGGTGCACTCAGCATTTATTAGGGCACAGATGGTGCTCTCTTTCTTTGGCTTCTAAAGAACATGCCTAAATATTAAAACAAACTTGGCTATCTGCCTCTTATCGTGTTCTTACACTCCGTATTGCCACAGTAAAAATAACAGTAACCTTTGATCTAATCTGGAAGCCTTTTCTAATTTACACACAAAATTTGGCAATAGGATTATCAAGTACAGTCAGCCCACTCGAAACCAGAGAACCTGATACGCATAAATCCAGCACATTAGTCACAATCGATCAAGAACAGGAACAAGCAATCCACAAAACAATCAAAAAAACCAAAAATCAGAAACGATTTTTCTGCTGACAAAGTACGCGATCCTGACTGTACTCGATGGCTATGTGTGCGTTTCTGGAACCGTAAGGATTATTTCACAGCTTAACCAGCAATTAGCAAAGGAACAGGCTGATTTGTAAGGCAAATAAAGAGCACTGGCGTGACAGGATTTGTCATAACAACGAGCAAGGTCTCTTCCATCACACTCAATGCTGCAAGTTTGCGTTGTGCTGAGAACTTGCAGTGTTTTCCCGGATGAGTAGCATGGGACATTTATTTCCCAAATTCTGAAAATTATTCACCCATTTCTGAACAAGCATAATGCAACCTCCACAGAGAGCCAGCAGAAAGACAAGCTGCCACAATATTCCGTTAAAAATGTCCTAAGGTAAGATAATGTCAGATTTGTCCAGCAGATCTTGACAAAATGTTCTTGAACGTGCAGCTAACTGGGATGCAGGTGCACATGGCGGTCAACGGGTCTTAGTCACCCATCTTCACAGGCTTTCAGTCTCAGGCAAAGCACATTGACACTGGAAAAATCACACGTCACGTGCATCAAAATACATACGACCAAACTCTAACAGGGTGGGGGGCTGGGGTTGGAGGGCTTGGAGAAAGGTTAATCAGACTGCTCGGAAACGATGTGCCCAAGTGAGGATTATTTCACTATCTCACTGGTAACATGAGGTTAGCAGCCAGCGCATGCTGCCAAAATCTAGGGCAAGAAACGTGCATTTTAAGCAGTCATCTTGACTTCAAAACAGCTCAACAACTGCGTGCACAGATTGGCAAAGAAATCACTTCTGAACAAACACCAAGTCTAGAAAACTAGTTCTAGAAGTACATTTAAATGTCAGAAAGCCAGAGATTTGACTAAATGAGATTATCTAACACCCACTAAATCAGTTAGCTCCTAAATTTGTTTTAAAATTAAGCAATGGCTAGTAATTTTGGAAGTAATGATCCTAGACATTGGTACTGCAGTAAACATAAGAAACTGAATAAATCTAAATTAGCACATGGTACTAAATCAAAATTACATTAAAATCATAATAAAAGTAAGCAAATAAAAATTCTGTCAGTATGTACAATACAGAAACAGACCACTGTAAAACACACATAAAACAAACAATAATCAGGTATGGATGGCAAAAAGACTGTTCTGTAGCTAGTCAAAACTACTTTTTATACCCTGTTCCCTTTGAGGTAATGGAGTCTGGGTCCTCCTACATCCTAGCCTCTCCCAAAGCAGCCTCTCCTGCCATCTCCCAGTCTCCTGAAACTCAGCCCTGCTCACTCCCCAAACTTTGCAATACTTCCTGGGGTTTGGCTGGTTTCCCCTTTTGTTGGCATCCTGCTCCATATCTATATGACGCATAACTTGAAATTACTGGTACATTCAATACTTTCAAAATTCCGGCTTGAGAACTAGCTTCGAAATATCAGTAACAACAATGCTGGCCTTACCTGCAGGATCTTGTACTGTCATTTCCTTACGCTTCATCATCAGCTTCTCTTTAACCCATGGGAACTCCTGCAAGGAATCCAGAAACGCATCAAAAGCCTTGGGTCCTCTGGTGGGGAGAATATCAAGGAGCATCATAGTTTTCCTCTGACTGGTGGTTTGGGACTTTATTTCTTGAACGTGACTGTCCGTGAGAATCCCTTCTTGGTAGAGATACTGAATAACAAGTCCATCCACCAGCACCTCTGTGCAGAGCTCCAGGCGCAGGGAGCGTAAAAGCTGCTTGTCTCTGGCATCCATCTGACAACCTAGAGCGTGAGAAAAGGAGTAGGGAAATGCGTGAAGGTTAAAATACTTCAACCTTTAACATCCAGAAGTGATGTTTGATACCCGGCAATCTTTAGAAAGAATGACAAACTCAGAATCACCAACCTTGGAAAACTATTAATGATCCCCACCATCTTCTTTCCGCTCAGATTTCACTGTCTCATGAGCTAAAATGCAACCATATCTGGGAAATATTAGACAGGAAGAGAACCTTTGGCATTGTGAAGACCAGTCCTTCGCTGGGATAAAAACCACGCCAAATAATCCCGCTCACTAACTGGTCAAGACCCATGCTAAAGGCAGCTGGCGCATTTGCCAGCCCTTAAGAGACTCTAGCCCCCAAAAGTCAGAGAAATGTCACACCTGACCTCTGTTACCGATGCCTGTGACGCTATTGCTGTTGCAGCACTTTTGCTGCAGCAGTGCAAAAGCAGCAGCCAGACTGGCAGAGGCAGCACAGACAGGCGGCAGCAGGGACAGAGTCAGCAGGTAGCTTTGGCCTACGTGATGCATTTTAATTTTGCAAGGGGTGGAAATGTACCTCAGGCACCAGGTCGTTCTTCCCCCTGACTCATCCTGGAAGGCTGCTCTGGAATTCCACTGATTTGATGATGAGAAACTTTCTTCGAATTTCCATCTCAAATTTATCCACCTTCTATTTATAGGCATTTGTTCTGCCAAAACTGTTCTTTAGCTTAAGTAGCTCTTCTCCCTCCCTGGTATTTACCCTTCTAATGTGTTCACAGGAAGCAATCGGATGCCCTCTGCCAGCTCTCATTTCACTTGACTAATACTCTGACTAGACAAAAGCTGGAAATGATGCATTTTATAGTCACTCTACAGAAGAGGAATCAAGGTCCAGAGAGACCAAACAACTCATCCAAGATCATACTGGGAGCCTGAGCCAGACCTATGAACTGAATCAAGATGTCTAGTCTAGACCTTAACGACAAACATATCCCTGGGCCTATTAATGGAACTTGAAAAGGAAAATGACAGAGTCATACAATTAAATCTCATGCCTAAATAATGAAGTCAAAAAACTGCAGCAGGTGTTGAGTGTAATTACCAAAAGAGTTTACGATAATTAATCTAGAAGCTGCCGTTTGAACAGCTAGACCTTGCAGAAACTGCACTTGATTCAGCTTGAGGATACAAGGAGAGGCAGAGGTTTTCAAAGCTTTTCTAAGAAACCTGCTCAAGTCTTTATATCATCAGAGCTGCCTACTGACTCCCAAGGCCCCATCAAAGGTTGGGTGGTTGGCCTGGTTGTTAAAATCCAGGGCAGGCAACCAACAGAACATATAGGCACATAAATGGCATCTTGGACAGAATGCAAGAGCATAGGACCACAAGAGAGAGACTGGAAAACCCTATCTGTGACCCTCTCTGATAAAGCCACTTTCCAAAAATGCTTCCCCCAAGTGCTGAAAGCATTGCTGGATGGCACCTTCCCAGGAGGACTCCATTCCATCTTCCCTGGGCTACCCAGTATGTTTCTTCTATACTGAAGTGAATTTTGAGGTGCCTACCTTCTGCCTAGCAGTCATTCGGGAATCAAACAGCTATCCTGGCACATGTCCTTAAAAAATGTGTTTGCTAAGCATAGCTCAAACATCAAACTCCACCACAGAGTGAGATGATAGTGCAAAAAAGGAGCTGGGAAAAGAGCAGGCAAGAGGGAGAACTGGATTTCCCCATTTGATGTTAGGATGCTCATCTTGGACAGGTGAAGCTGCAGATTCTGGTCCCTAGCACGCACTACCTTTACACTACTGGGAGCAATCACTGGACTACAGCAAAACCAGATAAAATTCAGGCAGCAGACTCCTGCCATTTCCCCCATCCAGGATTCCCTGACTGCCCCCGAGCTTATGAAATGCTCAGAGTCCAAGACAGGCACCCAGTGGCGGCTCTGAGGGCCTTACCTCAACCCAGGCGGAAAAACCCAGGCAGTTCCGGATGAGGAACATCGACTTCTCCAGCCACTCTACAGCACTTGATGAGCTCCCCTTCTTCATGACCAAAGCAGTCAACGCTTTTCAAAAATAAGGCCTTTTCAAACCATCTCAGTTTGCACCTTTGTGCACTGAAAAAATGCCTATCAAGCCACGAATCTGAAGGGGGAATTTCTGCTGAAAAAGGCCTTTGGCTCACTGACTGCAGAGTGAGCACAACTGAGGCTTTAAAGCCCTTAACACCAAGGCTGGTGGCCCAGTAAACTTCCAGGATGGGGTGTACTGATTTTTAAGGTCTTTTTAAAGATTAAGTATTTCTTTGTGTGTGTTTACTGTGAGAAGGAAATGTCCAAGTCAGTAGCTAAGCAGCCCAGATATGTAAATGTATCAGGATTTTGGTGTGTAACAGTGTAGGGACGGAGCTTAGTGCAATGTAGAATTAAATTAAAATTAATAATTTTAATCACAGCCTATATCTGGAGATCCAAAGTAAGCTCTAAAATAAATTTTCCTCTAGTAATGCTGGTGCTAGAGGGAATGTAAAAAGATGAGATGTCCGTTTACCCAAAAGATTACATGGCTCAGACCTTCCCCAGATGCTTCTAAAAATGCATCTTTTCTGTAATAGAGCCAAATTTTACGAAATCTACCCCCACGTCCTGCTGAATGAGCACAGTCCTTGACTTATCACCACACCAAAATGGGCACATTTGCATTTTTCTGGATCCAATGCAGAATCTGTCTGTGAACGGGGATAAAACTCCTGAAAGCCTCGACCCTAAAAAGACCCCTTCTGATCCTAAAAAGAGTACTCAGTTCTTGCCTGGAAACACCTTGGCACTTTCCCAAGCACCACCTGCACCGGCTGCCCGTGGCTCCCGGTACGTTCCCACGTGCTAAGGATAAGGTCCACCCTGCCTAATTAATCCATGAGTGATTTCGGCTACTGGCTACACGCCTACGGGTTAAAAATCGCACCCCCACCTCAAAAAAAAAAAAAAAAAAAAAAAAAAGTTTAGCTTTCAACTCCTCCCCCGTAACACAGGTCGGGAAGCCGCCGCTCCTGCCGCCGCCAGGGTCCGGCTGCCCGACCTGCCGCCACCCGGGCCCCCAGCCTCCCGCCACGGCCTCCCTCCTCTCCGCCTCCCTTCGCTCCCTCTCGCCGCGGCTGCCGCAGCGGAGGCGGGCGCTGCCGCCGTCCCGCGGCCCCCGCCGCCCCGGCCCGGCCCGCCCCGCGGAAGCCCGTCCCCTGCCCCAGCGTCCGCAGCGCCGCCGGGGGCCGCCGCCGAACGGCCCCGCTAGGGCTGACACCGTTACTCCCGCCTCCCCCTCAGGGCGGCGGGAGCCGGGAGCGGGGCGAGAGAGCGGCGGGGGCGGCGAGCGCCGTGAGGAGAGAGCCCCCTCCGCCCTCGCCCCGTACTTACACCAGGGAAGTGGGGAACTACACGGGGCGCCCCGGCGCCCGCCGAGCCTGCGCGGGGACCACCATCTTTGTTGAAGGCAAGAGGGCTTCGCCGGAAGCCGCCGCTGCCGCCGCCCTGCCGCGGGCAGGCTGAGGGAAGGCCGCCGCTGCCGGCTCCGCTGAGGGCGGGAGTGTGGGGGCCGCCATGTCAGCTGTGGGCAGCGGTGGGCTGGGCGGCCCCCGCCGGTCGGGAGGCACTGCCGCGTCCCGGCCGCCTCCCCGCCGGGAAGGTGGGCCTCGGGGCGGGGGAGGCGTGCGGCGGGGAGGGGGTCTGCTGCCGTGTTTGAGGGACGGGGGACTGGGGGGGTGGCAGCGGGGAGCCGGCCCACGTCCACTTCGCGAGCGGGCAAGGGGGAGCAGCCCCCGGCCCCACGCCGGCTCGGGAACGGGCCCCGCCGGTTGCCGGTGCCGAGGGGGGGCCGGGGATACTGGGGTGAGTGGTGGCGTGGGGGGACCCCGCGAAGGAGGCTCCGCGCCGGGAGTTTGGAGGGAGCTGCTGCGCTCTCAGCCGCTGGGTGGTTTATTTAGAACGTGGAGGAGTTGTATCTAAAATTAAATGAGAAACTACAAAACTCGCAGTTTTCGGGGCATTAGAAACAGCTGATCTCATTGCTGTCTAGGGATACTGGTTCCTATTTGCAGGCATACGCGAAGCCAAGCTTCGTGCGGGTGCTGGTATCAAACATACAGCGATGTTGTGTGGAACACTATATATATTTAGCTTGATTACTTTCATCCGAACAGCCTAAAAATGAAGAAGCTTTCACAGATGAAAACCGCTGAGTAAGATCCAGCCGGTGTCTACCACATTTCAAGTGCTGTGGATGTTCTCATAGTGTTCTTCATCCATTACTGAATACCAAAACATCTCTTTCACATAATTTTATGTGAATATTTGAAACCCAAGTACAGTAGAAGAGGGGAAAACTGTGATTCATAGGGCTATAAAAACGAGGCGGTGTCATTTCCTATCGCATCTCATTGAAGAACTTTTTCCCATATTTACGTAGGAGTCAGGTGTCACACGGGCTTCAGCAGTGTCAGCCCTTTTCTTTCATGCCGGGACCGCAATAGCGATGAAAGAAAAGAAAAGGGAAAAAAAAAAAAAAAAAAAAAAAAGAAGATCCTGCAGAGCTGGAACGCGCTACCTTGAAGCTGCCGGCAACCGCGGCGAGCTGACTGTGGTCTGCTGGGCTTGCGAATGCCTACCCTCTGGAAAAGCAGGGAAGGTAGTTGCTGCAGCTGCTGCTAGAAATGCTGCCACTGTGTGAATCCCGTTTGTACATTCAGTGTAGACTAATCATACAGATTTAAGGGTATTTGTGGGATTTAAGGGTATTTGGAAATTAGTTATGGAAACCTTTACATGCCTTTCCATGATGTTGTACCCAGGAAATATTTGCCATGGAAAAATATAGCTGAAAGTATTATTGGTAGAGCTCGTGTGCTGCGTATGCTCAAGATGATATTTATCTACAAGGTTTTGCATACAGATACACACCTTAGGCATGCTCAGAAAGCTTAGATCCTTTTCCTTCGATTTTCCTGTGGCTGACAACAAAGTTGAGAATTTATGTGGACGCAGAATGTAAATCATAGTCTTAAAGGCAAAGTTTGTACGCTGGATTCGAGAAATGCTTAAAAAATTATATACGTTTATTATGTGTCCAGCTTCTGCAGAGATGCCAGTTATTTGGCAATTTTTAAGCAATATTTTTGGTTTAATTGACATAGGGCTTTTATCTAGGATCATTTCCAGACAATAAATTTGATACAAGGGCGTTAAATTGCTTTTAAATAATTGATAAATAATACCTTGTTCCAATACACCTGTTAAACCAAGGTAAATGGTTTTTTGTCTCAGGCACATGTGTTAGTCTTCTAGAAACACAGATATCAAAAATTTAAATACTCCTATGGGTTGTTTCAGAGTGATGCATTAACGTATTTACTATGACCTGACAACACTGGAAACCACACAAGTCGTTATCGGTAACTCTAAGACAAGAAGTATGCTGCTGTTGTAGCCAAAGGACAGCAGAGGTGGTTTTACATTTTCATGTCATGGATAGTTTGTAATACCGGTTGTGAGAAAAATACATTTGTAAACAACACAAACGGGCACCAGGGAGCAGAGAACAGCACAAACCATCTATATGATCATTCCTCCGCACAGCGCTCTACAGCTGCTGAAAGTTTCCTTTCTTAGCTTCTTGTATTTCTGATTGCCAGCTTTTTTTCTTTTTTTTTTTTTTTTTCAGTTACGATCTAAGGAACTGTATTATATCTGGAACTGGAGTGACCAAACTTGGAGACTTAAAATATCACATCATTGTGATCCTGACAGCTGCATTTAATTGCAGATAATGTGCACATTAAAATAGAAAATGAAGACAAGCAGTTACATCACTTGCATTACTGTATCTTTTTGCCAGATGAGGCAATTAGGATTATTTATTTTATACTGTCCAAGAATATCTTAGAAAGTTAGTAAAACATATGGATAGGCACAGAGCAACCCCGGTTCCCGCTCAAGTAAATGGTAGCAGTCGTACAGCCAGCATTTAGTCACGTCTTTGCCTACAGCCTAAACAGAGATGCAAGGAAGGAAACCAGTGAAAGGAAACAGATAAGCCTGGGAAGGAAGGGGATGACAGCAGATGTCCAAGTCTAATTAAAGGAAAAATCTGGCGTTTCCTTTTCCTTCCACGAGTTTATACCTAGTGCTGTGAATTCACTAGCGGATACTGTAAATGCGCTACTGGTGTTCCATCTTTAGCAATGCCCCCCAGGCTCACTGATTATACTCTGCAGCTACAGAGTAAGGATGCGGCACCGGTAATACTTGAAGTTCAAGGAGAGAAGCCCTTAAACTTTTCATTTCAGTTCTGTTTGGGTTCAGCCGTGACAAGTTCTTCCAGTTCAGTTCCGGTCCAAGTTCAACAAAACTTCAGAAGGACAGTTCAGCTATATTCCTGTTTTAGGGAAAAAAAATAACAAATATATATATATGTATATATTTGAGACAGTTTGGGTTCAGCTCAGCTCCCCACTAACTCTGCTCAAATCTCAAAGCCATGTAAATTAAAAAAGTATTTCCTAAACTTTGTGGATCAACGAACCACAGTCAATCCTGCACATCAGTATCATTAGACTTTTAGACTTAAAACCTTGTTCTTTCTGGTTCTGTGGACTGGGGAATCGCCGGTGGTTGTCAGGCCATGCTTTTGAGGACTGCTGAATTTGGGGTAGCGAGTCTGAATCTGTAGGAACCAAGTGAAAACAGCATCTCTTCGGACAATGCTCTTCTATTTAATGTGGGTTATTCCAGGTCAGAGTACCAGAATTTTAAATATACCATACAGTTTTTTTAAAGCTTACTTAAAAGTCCCAAATCTTTTTAGAAACTGTACAAGTATAATGAGATTTGAAAAAAAAAAAAAAGCTTTTGAGAGGATCCTTTATGCTAATTAAAGTCAAGCTGTATCCTAGCATGTTCGTATTTTCTTTGTTTTCTACAGACTAATTTGTTTCTGCTGATAACGAGAGCCAAAATGTGTTTTTAAAACTGGTGCAAGCAGATGTAATCTATTAGGACTACGCTGTTTTCAATTGTCTGTAGGACAGCATTCCAACTTTAAGGACAAAAGAAAAGAAATATGAGCCTCTAGATTTGTTTATTAAAAACACATCTAATTGGTTAAACCTCTCACAAAACCTCTGAAATGAAAATGGAAAAAAAAAGAAACATGTATTATATGGTTGCCTGTCATTTTTAGAAAGAAGAACACAGAAAACATTTCTGAATGTAATGTATCTCAAAAACACTGCTAAAACACGAGTCGGGGTGGACCAAACTCAGTGGCCCGAAGACCAGATTGAGGGTCTTGCAAGCCATTGCCATCCCGGCAAGAATCCCTTCCTTTCCTCCCTCTCCTCTTCCTCCTCACCCTGGTCCCCGTTGCGCTCCCCTTTGCAAGGGTGGCCCTCCCTAATGCACGAGCCACCGAAAACCAGGCTGATGCCAAGGAAGGGAAGGTTTTTGGTATGGGAAGAGTGTCCAACTTGTAGACGGAGCTTAGGTGCGCTGTGCTGGGTGCCGGCAGGGCCTGAGGGCACTGGGCTGTGGGTTGGGAGGGGGTGTCACTCTTCAGGTGGCATTTGCTACTCCAAAAGTGATTCCGCATCGCTCCTGGGAAAAGGTGACGGGCAGGACTGAAGGGGATCAGCCCCTGAGCTGCAGCTTACATTATTCTGACACTTCGTTAGTTTCCATCCATTTAAATAATACAGGCTTTAAATTAAACACAGTTCAAAGAGAGCAATGGCTACAAAATGAAGGTGACACATCATGAACTTCCTTAAAAGTAGTATTGTATTAAAAGGCATGTCCAGCATGTAGGTAAAGTTTCAAAACACAGAAAGTTTCAAAACATTTTAAACCATGGGGTTTGAAGTGACCGTGTAGTGTCTATATATTTACATTTGTTTCAATACTAAACATGTTTATTAGCCGTACTGCAATGACTTAATTCTTAATGCTGTTTATTTTGATACAAATAATCTCTAGGCAAAAGTTGAATGCAGAATAGTTATACGAAAAGAAGCAGGCATCCAGTGTGAAACTTTTGTATTCATTTCAGAAAAAAATATAATAAATCTCTGCAATGAATTGTAATAAAAAACCCGCAACTAATATTTGCAAAATGTGACTCAGTATTTCTCAGAATTTTTAGTCCATTTTCTTTAAATATATGAATAATGTAGTTCTCTGGTTTTGAAGTTTAATTTAAAGATGCTTTGAGGAGAGAAATGAAATAGTGCAACCCTCTAAATATTTATTCCAGACTTACGAAACTGGTTTTTAAATGTAAAACAACCATTTTAATAATGAGAACAAACAACGAAAATTCAGAAATGAGCCTGAAAATCAAACATTGACAAATAAGTAAAAGGAATTTAAGATTCAAGTCTGAAACCTTTTCCCAAACCCAACTTCTTTTATTTGCAGATTACAGCATATGGAGTGGTGATCTAGCATTTTAGATAAAAGACTGGAAGGTTGGTTTTACTTAGGAGGAGAATAACTACTGCTTTTTGTCATCTTCTGTTTCTTTCCTAGCCTTTGAAGTGGACAAACTCATAAACAGTACTTACATTTTTAAAGGGTCTTACTTTAAGATTAAACTTTTCAGGAGCTAGTAAGGAATCATGGAAAGATTTTACAGGTAGCCTAGCAAGAGATTTGCCACTGCTTATACTTCTTCCCTAACGTCCCATTTTCAAACAAAAAATACCCTTGGATTAAAAATTCGCTTACGCAGTTTTCTTCCCTTTCAAAAAGAAATCTGTCTGCAGGCGTGGTTACGGTGGGCGAGTTAAGCAGCCAGCAGTAGGTACTGCATCCTCCGTCAGGGGAGTTAAACAGATGAATTTCCAGAAAAGAGTTCTCTTGCAGGCAGTTTCCCTCGCAGACAACACGCCCCTGAAGCGCTTCAGCTCACCAAGGAGCTGCGATGCCACTTCCACTGCAATCGAGTGAGACAAGAAACTCACTTTCCTAACATATTTTCTTCCCGCTTCCGAGCAATGCAGCCATTCAAAGACATAACCATCACTGCAGCTGAAGTTCCTATCAATGTTAATAGAAATATACGCGACTTTTCACCCCACACTGATAAATTACAAAATGTTAAGCCTACTTTGCAGGCAGGTAAATTGTAGCTAACGTAGGCTCAGTCTTATTTAATATTGCTCTTCCTAAAAGAAAGCGAAACAGCTAAAAATGCCATAAGCAGTTAACAGTTGATCCACAACTTATTCCACCCTCCAGACTGCATCAAGGAGCAGCGCGCTAGGTAAAAAAAAGCAAATGCATGATATGCGTAAACTAGGTGTCCAGAGCAACCCCTCAGATTCGGGGATTCCCCCTGGGACAAACTGAGTGTGGGTTCAGAGATTAAGCTGAACAGATCCTATTTCAGGGCTGCAACCTAAAGAGATACAATGAAATTGTAACAAAGCATTTTGAAAAGTGATTTTACAGCCTTCAGATATCAGCCTTGCAACTGTTTCTTATATAATTCTTGTTATCAAGCCTGATCCAAATAACCTCAATAAAGGCAAAAGAAGAATTTGCGCTGGGCTTTGAACCTTTTCCCACGTTTACCGTAACCTCCGCATTTACTATTTTTTAACCAACAGTGCACAAATTGCAATCCTCAGCTATGAAACATCAATTATGGAACAATTTGACTGTAAACAAAAGGGTTTACTTATATAAACCCTGCCTGACAGCGAAAGAAAACTTATGGCAGGCACATTGAATTTGGGGTTTTTTTTTTAATGTATTTTGTTCTTTGCAGCACTCGGCACTAACTTTTCTTGGGTATTATCTGTCTGAACTTCTTCCTAATAAATGTCAGCTTGTTTCTTATGCTAACATAAATAGCTTTTGCTCCTGCATTTTTTTACTCCTAATATCATAGAAAGTAATTATATTATTTTGGTGTTTCAGTTCCTGGAGAGTTAATGGCTCCAACTCTGAATGAAAAAAAAAAACCAACAAAACACAAAAACAAAAAACCACAAACCAAAACACAGGTGCAATCATTTTTTTTTTTTTAAATAGGATTTAAGTAGAATAAAATCACAATTTATCAGGGAGATTAAACACCATAATTATGGTGATATGTTTTTACATTTCCCTAGACTTTCTCATAGGCACTGGCTACTTCAAAGCCCTGTAGATAACCCAATTAATAAACACAGTTAATCCCTCCTGCCCTTGGCAACCCTGTGACCAGGACAGACTGATTTTGATATAAGCTTCCTTTTTTCCCTAAAGTTCAGTTATCTAGCCAGACTTTGTTTCTATGTGGTTTTAACTCGTGTTGATCCTAGTTACTCCCCCGGAGCTTTCAGCACAGCACTAGTCCCGATGGTTAGTTATTTGATACACCGTGTGAGAAGCGCCACCTCTCACAGGAGCTGCTGCCTTTTCCACGTTCTTTCCTTTCGGTCCCTTCTCAGCCACCCAATAATGACCAGCGATGTCCGGCACCGATGCCTTTCACAGCCCTGGGCACCGACGACTCTGTCTCCCAGTTTCATGGACGGATCTTCAGCCCCTTGTAGAAATTACCCCATTTCGGTAACACCGTGGCGAAGCGCCATGTTGTTGTAAAGCGAGCTCAGACCTTGGTGATCTGAAGTTACGTGTCAGTGGAATGTTGTTTCCAGGCATTTTCAGTCATGCTAAGGGCTTAGCAAAATACGGAGAGCTGCTGAAGTCAACACTAATAAAGAAGCGGTTTTCAGGAGCTCGGCTGAGATACCAGAGTAACTTGTCATCCCCATTTCCTTTGTGTATACAGCGCTAACTAGCTCAGACCTTTCAAGTAATTTCTGGTTATTCTATTTGGAAATTTTATGGCTTATGTACTAAACGTTTCCCTTATTTCTATAGTTTTTTTAAAATAAAATTTCTCCTTTCGACAGAAAAGCTTCTTGTAATTATTGAGAATCAGTAATACAACCGTTAGAATCCCTCAAGCCATTACTTCCTCTAGCAGTCAATATGATACTTAGATTTATTTTAATGACAGCAAAGTTAGCAGAAGTTTTACTTTACTTTATCTTAAATAACTGTTAGACACGACACCCACGTCTAAAGGCATCTTTTCCCATTTCCATCATCTGTTTTGGCTTTAAAAGAACAAAGCCCTGACACCTCTCAACTTACTTTCTGCTAGATCCTAAGCTTATAGACAAAGGAAAAATCCATAGGAATTTTATCAGAGATACAGGGAAAAGCTCTTGAATAGCACATATAAGTAAATAAAGCTTTTCTATGATCTTTAACAAGGTAATTCACACACAGAAACACTTTGCTAAGGCACGAGAGGTGGCTAAAATACAGGAATTCATCCAACTGTAGAATCCTGTCCTTCCTATCATATGTAGATTCTGTTTTCTTAAGGTAATGAGACTTAGTAAGAGTCTCAGATTCTAAAGCTCCACAGTCTTTAGTAGGCAGTAAATTCTGGATTGTTTTAAGGTGTAAAAACTCCTCTCCCCCCATATTCTAGTGAACAATTTTTCCTTCTTGCTAATAATTGTATATTGTTTATCTAGAATGTGGTTACATAAAACCTAATTAGGACAATACTGAAGAGATCAGATTAAAATAAAATTAATTACAATGCAATGGGCGCAGCTGCTTGGTTACATTCCCACTCTACCCACCCGGCTTGTACTTGAACCATTTTCTGTCTCTGCTGATAGCACTAACAGCAGGGAAATACCCATACAGCTAAATTGGAGCCACAGTTCACACTTCTGCTAGGTTTAGTGCTAAACCAAATACAGTAACCAATTCCATTTCCATCATTCATCTTGCAATTATATTTTTTATTATTTTATTCAAGCATCACTTTTAGGATTGTGGGATTCTCGGCTTCCTTTAATTAAAATGAAGAGGTTTTCAGCAACTAACATTATAAACTGGAAAATCTCAAACCTCAAGCCTCAAAAATGAAAAACCAAACCAAAACATGGGATGAAACAAAAAGGCTTAGGATTAAAATCCTTATCACGATTTTCAGTTGACTCATGGGCATCAAACCTGTGAAACTGGCTTCACTGTACACTCTACTAGCAACTCAAGATGACATATATCAGTTAGAACTCATTTTTGGAATCTGAAGAGCCAGCAATTTAAAAGATAGTGCTGTGAACAAGCCACAGCAACTTCCATAAAGTAAAAAGAAAAAAGCACTGGAAGTTTGAAAAAAATGTTTGGAAAACATGATCGTGCCTGAAAATTCATGGGGTCTACATGAAAGATTTTTGCATCACTGTAATCTAATAAAGTGCTATCCTTGGATTTTTTGTACCAGAAGAAGTTATTCCTCTGTGCTGTGTTAGAATGAAGCCGAGCTTGCAGCAAGCCATAGTGTGGTTTAGTTTTACTTGTGCAGTGCATCAGCCCCAGGGCTGGCATCCTAATGAGGACAAGAACTATGCTTTCATACAAAGAGGACTAGTTCCCCCTCCAGTCTGTTCAAAAAATTGTTCCCTGCTACGCGCACACCATAGCTACAGACCCTACTTATTCCTCGCAGTAACCAGTACAAGTGATAGGAGGTGTAAGTCGGTATGCTCAACGTTCGGTGACTTGATTCCACATCACAGTAACTACTCTTGATTATTTACAAGAATCGCCACCTTTCAGTTTACTAGCGCTCCCTGCCTTCAGCCTGCCGTTGCCTTTGTGCTTTGGAGAACCGCTAACAAAAAGCCCAGCGACCTGCCCTGCATCTGCCCCGTGTCATTCCTCAGAGCTCGGCTCTGCTGTGGGGTACACCCGGGGCCTGTGTCTGCTTACAGCAGGCTGCCGGCAACGAGCCATACATCATTTCTTATATGTACAACACGACTGTCTCAGTGCACCCCAAAGCTTTTGTCTTCTCAGTCTGCTTGTTCCAGCATTGGTGTCCGGGATTTTAAATCCCCAGGCCAGGGGCTAGCCTGGAGGGAAATTATTTCAAAGGACCCACGTATAAGTGTTCGCCACTGAGACCCCAAGCATATCACAGCTAGGTATTGCCTTGGCTAAAAATGCCCAGTAGTAGAAGGTTGACATAGCAGCGGTTAGCGCGTTTCCTTACTGTAACAGGAGTTGTTCCATATAACAGCTATCTCGGCTCAAGGTAGAGCTAGACAAGGACTGTAAGAAAACAGATTCATCTGCATGAAAAGGGTTCCCAGGAATACGGCTCTCTCATGGGCACTGCTTGCAGGAAAAGCTCCTCAGCTTCAGGGTGGCAGTCCCTAGCAAGACAGATGACAAGCAGAGAAGAACCATGTGATTATGACGCACACCTGGAATACAAGAGCTCTTCTGGGCTGTGTTACATGAAAAACTTCCAACAATCTACATTTTGGCAGGGCATGGGGAAAAAAATTGACATAACAAAAGCTTTTGTTTTGTTTTTTTCGGGAGAAAACTCACCCCATTTCTACACTAAAGCTTCCATTACAAACGGGGAGAGAGAATTGAAGTCGTGGAGAAGAAGGGAGAAAAGGCAGGTGGCTTTTCCACAGGGAGAACAACAACGTATCAAACATTTGCCATACTGAGGGACCATCCCCTCTGCCTTGGGTTCTTGGCGTCTTCCTGGTCTCAACGGACCCGCTACTCATTTCTGCCAGCATGTTAATGACAAAACTGTGTGCATGACACTGGGAGTTTAGATGCAACAAAATAAGCTGGTCAGTGCCCCAGAGTTTATGAGAAGGGACAGAGCATCTTGACTGTACTACAGAGCAGTTAAATCACAAGGAAAACAAGATTATTATATGTTGTTTCTATTTCAGCCTGGGCAGGGCTAGATTACAGCAAGTCTTGACAACCCTCCTTGTTCAAACACAGGTCTATTTGCTTTAATTAAAACATAGGCTAGGGAAAGAGTTAAAACTATGAAATTGTTGGCTGAGGATGAATCTATGTCCTTGTTTCTCTCTTTACTGCTCTCCTATTACTCTCATCCTGGATAATTGTTCTATTAAATACTTTACATTTAGACTGAGGAGCGGGTACTGAGGGTCTTAGTCCGTTCTTCCCATTTGGAAGACTGCTGTGACAGAAAAAGGGATGTCCTACGCTAATACCTAACTACAGGAATTCAGCAGGCACCCTCTAAGCCGCTAATCTGAACATAATCCGGCTATACCTTGGAGCAGCACCACAAAGGCAAAGCAGGAGTATTCATCCTCACCAATACATGTGCATTTATTTGAGTATTAGCTGGGAAATTATATAGGTTCATAAAATCACTGTTTCCTGAATAGCAGCAAATCCACACATACAAAGATCGGGAGACTGTTGTGCAATTTGATTTACTTTATTGAGTAATAGTCTGATAGCTACAATGGTGAATTAGAAGAAAAGGGGGAAAAAAAAAAAAAGAAAAAAAGAGAAAAACCAAAACCAATCCCCTCTAAAACCAACCCCAAATCCGTATTTCCCCACATTTTGGGAAACAAGCTGAAGAAAACATTCTACACTGTAGAAGACAGCTGTAACTGCTGATATCCATGTTTTGGATTGGAACTCAGCAACTGCAAGTCTGCAGCATACAGTCCTAAAGCCTCAACCAAAAGAGGCTTAATAGTAATAACATGGATATATCACCACTGGGAAGATGTTAACATGTTAACAAACATTCTGGGATACCAATCTGGTATAATCAGCAACATACTGGGTTCCTATGAAAGATGTGGCATTTCTCCTTAAGGTCAGCTTTTAGAGAACTTTGAAAAACAATGTTTTAAACTGATTACTTACAGTACTCCTTTGCTTGCAGAAAAGCACAAGAATTATAGTTCAATAAAAACTGAATAGATGATCACTTTTTTGACTGGATTTGATTAGTTGCATAACTTTGGCAGATTATCACAGTGTGATCCAGTTAAACTTTCAGGATTATACGAACACCAGCACCAAATTAATCTTGGAATCAGACAACTGAGATACTTATGGACTCTCATACATCTGACCACTTCTGTAGTCTCTTCCAGTCTCACTGCTTCAGTTAGCATTTGATAGTGCAGTATTTTATGCCATTGACAAAGCAACACAATCTGGACAGATTCCTGGCTTCTCTCTCCTCGCAAGAATAGCGTGCCACCTTGTCGAACTCCCGAGGATGCAATCTGGGATCATTCCACATAAAGTCACCCTTTGTGGCATCTGAAATAAAAACCTTTCCCCCAGAACTGCCACTGTTTTGATAGGGAATTCCATGCCGAGTTGTACAACTGGTTACTCAGTTCTTTGGCTGATTTTAAGAATTGCATTTAAAAGTTACTCTACATTAGAGGCATTTAGAAGAGATATTTATACCTGGTATTGGTACTCTTTCAAGTACTCTTTTAGTCTTGTTGGTAAAGGCAGCTCCCAGATCTGATTTGTACATTTGTTTATAGTTATTCTGCAGCGGTGTTGCAGAGATGGAGCAGACATATAGAGAGGTTTGTTCAAGTAAAGATGAACAGTTCCGTTTGAAGGCGTTTCGGTTCTGTCCTTGCACATAAGAACATAGTACTCAATCAAATGCACAACACTGTTGAACTGTTTAAGTCTAGACCTGACACAAGTGATAGAGTCCAGTCTAAACTTGCCATCTTGGTATTCTATACGTAAATTGGTCGGTCCTGCTGATGTTTTTACCGAAATAGTCAGTAGATACTCTGAATGTGAACTATCCCTAACCAAGAAGGTCCCTTCGGGGGCATCCTGTAATCTCTCCTTGGCTTCAGCAACAGTCATGTTGCCCCAGTACCACCCTGTTAAAAGAGGACACAAAGAAGGGTTTTGTTTATTCCTGTTTGCTTAAAAAGCTGTTCTTTGGCTGATACGCTTGTAATAACCCGTTTCCTTTATTGTTTGAAAGCTACAGTCCTGCAGGCATAGTAAGTTTTTATTTGCTATTTAAATTAATTTGCTTTACAATGCGTCTCGTTTTGACGGAGCCTTTCAGGTCACTGTTTATTTTCATATCTGCCCATACACACGCACAAACTTTCCTGCAGCTTCCTGCGAGGCTAATGCCGAAGCCGCCGACCCCACGGACCGCCCGTGAGGTAACGGGGACGCGCCCCGCGGCTCCGCGCTGCGCACACGCCGGGGCGAGCGCTGCGCCCGCATGGCACACGCTGGCAGCCCGCAAAAAGCCCGCTTTTGGTAACTCTAGGTAGGCTGTTGTTGAAATGAGCTTCGTTTAACAATCGTAAGCAGAGAAGGGTAAGAAAACAACTTCGGCGGTGTGGATGCGGTCCTAGCGGGAAGACGATGAAGAAAAAAGCCCTTCCCTCCGCCCGCGGACAAGCCCCGCGTCCTGCGGGGCCGGGCGAGCCGCCGCCACGCCGGCGAGAGAAGCGCAGGTACGCAGGGCCGAGGGGATGCGGCGGCGGCGGCGCCGCCCGCTCCCCGTGCCGCGGCCGCTCCAGCCGGCAGCAGCGCCCGGTCCTTGCCCGGCCGGCGATCCAGGGCTGCCGCCGGGGCGCGGCGCTGCCGCTGCGGGCGCTGCTTTCGCTTCGGCCGCCACAGCCCGCGGAAGGTCGGAGCCGCCGCTGCCCCTCGCCGCCGCGGGGCCGCGACCCCGCAGCGCCCGGCGGCGACGGCCAGCGTCACCCCGCCGCCTACTCCCCCCTCCCGGCCCGGCGGGGCTGCCCGCCGCCCCGCTCCGCCTCCCCCGGGACCGCGGCGCGGCGGCAAGCCGGACACTTCGGCGAGCGCCGCCGCCCTGGGCGCTCCCCCCTTCCCCACCGGCCGCCCGGGCTTACCTGCCCGCCGCAGCTCCTCCATAGCCGTGGCCAGCTGCGCCGCCTCACGGGACTCCTCGGCAACGGGCGCCGCCGCCGCGGGCTGCCCCCAGCGCGCCCGGGAGCCCTCGGCGCTCTCCAGGGACCCGGTGGAGCGCAGGGTCATGGGGGGCGGCGGCGGCGGGCGCGGCCCCGCTCGCACGCAGGTCGGGGGCTGCCCGTGGGGAGAGGGCTCCGCTTGGCCGCCGCGGTCCTCAGCGCCGCGCCGGGTGCATGGCCCCGGTCCCCGGCCCGGGCGCCGCCTGCGAGCGGAGAGAGAGCGTGGTTAGCAGCGAGCCCCGCGAGAGGAGCTCCCGACGCAGCCCGTGCGTTTCTGGCGCTCCCGCTTCGGAACTTCCCAGCATCCAGAGGAGGGACCCGAGGCAAGAGATCACCTCCCGGCGGAGCGGGGGAGGGACATCTCCTCCCCACCCCCCGCCGCCCAGCCTGCCCCCGGCTCCCCTCCGCCGGGGACGAGGCGGAGGCAGCGGCCCGCGAAGGTGGGCTCGCTTTAACGCAAGGGCAAACCCGCTGATGCGGCGCTCCCTCGGACGCGGTAGGCGAGCCCGGCCGGCAGCGCTGGGGAAGGGGCGTCTGGGGAGGGACGAGGTCGCGGGGCAGAACCGAGCAAGTAAAGGTGCGAGTGGGGAGGGGTAACCGAGGAGCAGGGCAGGTCCCAGCGCCGGAGCGCAGGAACGGCACGGCACCGGGACGCCTTTCAGTAAGGTCATACGCTAAGTCGTACCTCTAGGAACGGGACCCCGGCGTCGGCCGCGCTCCCGGGGTGGGAGCGAGCCTCTCCCGGGCAGCGGCGGGCCCGGGGGCTGCAGGGGGGGTGCGCGGACAACGCCGGCTACCGGGGCTCGGTGGCCGGTTGGGCAAGGGAAGGGGTAGCGCAGCGGAGGCCGCGATATATTTAGCGCAGGGCAGGAAACGTGCTTTTCCCGTTCCATTAAATGCTGATACTATAAAAAAAATTACCTTTCCGCTCGGCTGGATAGGGACGGGAGGGACAAAAACAGCCTCTCGTTCTCCCACCGTCACACCGTCACGCGAAGCCGGGCAGCGCCAGCGAGGGGGAGCCGAGCCGGCTTGGCCGGGGAAGGGGCTCACGGGGAAGACCGGGACCCCCGCCGGTGCTTGCAAAGCGGGCAGAGTTTCTACCCCCAGGTAAGCAGCAGCCGCAGGTGAGGGGTTATGCCGAGGTGGCTCCTCCCGTCACAAGTTCCGCGGCGGCGCTCAGAAAACTTTTCCAAATTAAACTTTATTGGCAGCCGATAGGTTGCTCTGCCGGGTTTCTATCGCAACGTATGCCAGCACACACACGGCAACCCCCCGACAAAGCCCATCCCAGTCCCCATCTCCCCCGCGCTGGACCTGCCGCCGCCGTCTCGGGGACCGGGCGCAGGTGCGTCTGTCACCGGAGCGGCGGCGGGCGCGGGGCCGCCGGTCGCAAGAGCCCCGGCGCAGGTGGAAGCAGCCTTGCCGGGGATGCCCGGGCGCGACCCGTTGTGAAAGGAGCTTGGCGGGGACAGAGGGTTTGCGAGGCGGTGGCAGCTAGCTGCGGCGGGGCGTCCCCCAGAAGGGACGACGAGCGCCGGAGCAGCTTCCCTCCGGCGTCGGGGGAACCACCATCCCGCCTGCCGGCAGCTCCGTCCCGGAGGCAGGGCGGCGGGCTCCCCACTCTCGAGGAGCGGCGGGGCACCGGGCGCAGGGGGACGGCGACGACGGGACTCACCCGGGCTCGGCGGTACGGCGTTTGGGGCCGCCGCTGCCGCCGCCTGGAGGTGTGGGGGGAGTCAGGTTGTTCTCGCTCCCGGCGGCGTTAAGGGGTTGGGGGGGCGAAGCGGGGCGGGCGGGGAAGAAGCGTTGGGGCTGCGCTCGGGCAGACAGACAGGCTGCCGCTGCCCGAGGAGGATGGTGCTCCTGGGGAAACAACACCCTCCTCTCCCCCACTCCTCCTCTCCCCGGCGCGGGCGGTCTGTTCGCCTTTGATTGCGAGGCGAGGGCATCCTCCCCCCGCCGCTTCCCCCCCCCCCCCCCCCCCCCCCGCCCCCCTCTTCCCCTCCGCCTTTCCCGGGATGGCTACATACAAAGGCTGCTTTCCAGGAACTTTCCAGGAACCGCATCATGTGACAGGACCCGCTCCGGCGCCTCCACCGCGATCGCGGCCAGCCCGCCGGCCGACGCACCGAGCCACCGCCCCTGTCACGCCGGGGCAGCGCTCGCCTAACCCTCCCCCCAACCCCGGAGCTTCCCCCCACCCCCTCCTTCCCTGCCGCCGCCGCGCCCCCCCCCCCCCCCTTCACCTCCGCCCGCGGAGCCGCGGCAGCGAACAGGTCAGTGGCCGGGACCGCTGAGGTACCGGCGCGCGGGCGGCCGTTGGAACCCGCCGGCGGGGCCGTGCCTCGCGGGGTGGCGCACGCCACCCCGCGAGGCACGGCCCCGCCGGCGGGCTCCAACGGCCGCCCGCGCGCGGGCCGCGCGGCACCTCCTGAGGTAACCGGGCGAGCGCGGGAACGCCATTCCCCCCCTCTGCGCCTCGGTCTATGGCGGGGTGAGGGCGAGAGGTTGCCGGCCGGCGCTTTGTAGCCGCGGACTGAGGTCGAGGGGCTGGACGGCCTGCCCCGGTAGCGGCGGGCACCTGAGCACGGTGGTGGTGGTGGGGCCCGCCCTCAGGGCCGAGGAGCCCGTCAAGGGCCGGTGCCAGGAGCTGCGTGCCAGGGACTTGCGGCGGCCGAAGCTCCTGGGACACCCCACCCTGGTCTCCACCCCCCTTCACCCTCCGGCGCTAAATACCTCGTTGCTACAAACAGCCATTACCCGCCGATGCGCGCGCCGCTCCTTCCCCCCCCCACTTCCCCTCCGCGATTTTTTTTTTTAATTATTTTTATTTCTTTTTTTTTTTTTTTAATAAACCCGAAGCTGTGTTTCGGCGCAGAGATGATTGATTGCACCGCGGGTGCTGCTCGGTAAACCAGCCGCCTTCCGCCGCTGCCCGGGCGGCCTCGAGGAGCCGACTTTAGGAAGAGGGGGAGAACAAACAAAAAAAAAAAAAAAAAAAAAAAAAAAAAAGGGGAAAAAAAAAAAGAGGGGAAACAAAGCAAGAGTAGCCGCATTAGTCTCACCCCTGCCCCTGGCAGCAGGTCAAGGCTCCCTGCAAATTGCACGGGGGCGTTTGGGAGGGAGTATTTTTCGGGTTTGACGAGAGAAGGATTAAGGAGTAGCTTTTTAAAGTCCTCGGGAAACAAAAAAGAATATAAAATGATACAAAAGAATCTCTGTAAAAATCCGGGGGGGTGGAGGGGAGCCTTTGTTATCATAGAGATAAATGAATATGTATTAGGCTGGACGGTCTGGCTGAGGAGCGGGGCAGCACCGGCACGCCGGCTCACCTGCACCGCAGGGAGAGCTCCCAGAGGTACATCCCTGTCTGGGGTCGTAGTCCCCAGTAACTCCTGGAAATCAACGTTTCTTTCCCCCTCCCAAAAAAAAAAAAAAAAAAAAAAAAAAAGGACCGTGGAGGACAGTTCCTGAAGGCTTTTGTAATAGATATTATCTAGAATTTTCAAACATAAAGAACATTTAGAGTTAATAGTTCTAAAAAATAAGTGCTGTATTTAGTAATTAAGCAGATTCATCTGAGGGGAAAAAAATAATCTACTTTGTTCAAAGTGAATTGGTCAGTATGGTTTCATCTGTTTGTAATGCCTGGGTGCTTTTGAATTTAATTTATTCGGTTTATGAAAAAAGGTGGTTTTAATCACTGACAGTATGGCAGATTTAAAATGAGGTTTGAGAAACAAACGTGGGCTTTCTTACTTAAGCATTCTCAGAAATGGTTTAAAACAATTTAGGTCTTGAAGGTCATTCTTGTTCCTGTTTTCATCCGTGCAGTTTGGATAGCCTCAGATTCAGCCTCCAGTGACTTTCGTGGAATCCCCACAAACTTTTAATTGGATAGATGTGAAGATGGGAGAGAATAAGTCTGCGTCCTTTGAAATGTAGTTGACAGTTCTGCTACCTATGACATGAGAGATTGCATAAAATCTGATTTACTTTTTCAGAATTGCACTGGCTTCACTATGCTCAGAAGAGCAAAAAAAAAAGGAATACAGAGCTACTTTTATTACTAAAATAATTCCCTATATGTGTACACAGACAGAGCTTTTGCTCAAAAATATGTTATTTTGATAAATAGTGTTCAGATTAGGGCTGTCCCTTCAAAGTTCAGTAATTCATCTTGGAGAAATGGAATGCATCTTGTCTAGATACAGAGCTGCTATTTTACAGCTTTGCTGTAGTTCCTCTTCCCCTGTGTTATTTATTAATGGCATTTTTATGTGGATAGTATCTCAAGACTTCCTTTGCTTCTGCTGTTTATTCGTCACTTGAAGTCATAATAATTTGTTTCTAAAACCACAGCTGGCTGCTATAAAGGCAGAGAGAGGAAGACCATGATTTATGTGGTGAATGAGAAACAAGAACAGAAGAATGTAATAAATATTTGTTACTTAAAACTTCAGGTATTGTTATGAAAAAGGCAGAATAAAAATTAAATAGGCAGTATATCAGCAGGATCTTTCCTAAACAGAGTTCTGTAAATTTATTTTCATGAGAAGTTAATGTCTTTTAAAAATAGTACTAAAGATCTGATAAATTTACAAGAGTAATGAAATTCAAACTTAAAAACTGCGAATCGATTTGCAGTTTTTAAATGACACTTTTGGCACCTCATAAGAGTACTTTGGTTCACAGTTACCTTTATTCTGTGGTATGAGACTTCCCTAAGTACTATAGGCTCGGTGGAATAAGTATTTCACTATTTCTTTCAACAATGTTAGTTAGTTGGTTTTCTCCTCTGTCTGTGTGAGTCTCTCGCACAGTCACAGGGGAGAAAAAAAATAATTTTTAAGTGTAAGAAAAGGTGATTAAATTAAATTACTTTTGGGATTATGGGCCACATGTGGTGAATTAAACTACTTTAAGCTACTTTTTAGCTTCTTTGGCATTAGGATGTTTAATACATACTTGGTCTGCCTTAAGTGTTTTACTGTATAAAAAATTAGAATGGAGTAGGAGAAAGATGTGAAATGGAGAAAGAGAAAATAAGCATCACGGAGATGTCAGACTGTGAAAACTTAGCTCTCCATCATGTAAACAAAACAAGGTTTTTTCATTTGCCATATAACAAACAGTAATTCTTCTACACAGAGTCACTGATATGAAGAGAAAATTAGTATATACAAATCAGGATGTAAAATTTCTAAGTACAGTTCAAGACAAGTTCTTTATTTATTTTTAGTCTGTATGTTTCGGGGTAGCAATTCTAGGACAAATAATGCCTGTATGTATACAGTTATGAATTTTTCTGAGCCAGTTTTAGAGGCGTATCATCCAACTGGAGATGAAAGGCACAAACTTAAGGAATCTCTGATTTCTTTTCCAGATACTTTCTACTGTGCCTGAATGTTTTGGTTTGGGCAGTATATCATCTATATATTAGATATTTTTAATCGAGATTTATACTAGTAGTGAAAACATGAACATTAAGAGTTCTTGAAAATGACAAGCAGAATTTATTATGTTTCTGACTTGTTTTCAAACGTGTGTGCTCAAAAAGAGAAGGGGAGGGACAAGTGGATTTATTTTTTATTTTTCTTTTAGGCAAAAATCCCTTTCACGACCAAGGAAGGAGGCAGCAACATTTTTACAATTGCCTGAAGTGCCTGTTGCTAGAAATGCTTTTCACTTTGTTCCTGAAAAGTATGCCAAATTTACTGGAGAGCTAGCACACTGATTTATTTATATAATATGCCGTGAGTGGAGGAGGGGGTATTGCATTTTTGCCTCAGCTGCTTTTGCTAAATTTGCTTTGATTTGCTGAAAAGGTTTACTGATTTATTTATCTAGATTTATCTAGCTACCTGAAGGAAAACAAGGGGCCTTTCCTTGCTCTCTGCATCCTCACTGATGCAGAGAGCAAGGAAATGCAAGATGCAGCACAGAGTATCCATTATCCATACCATTTGGTCAGATAAAATCCGCTTTAGTTAAAAGACCAGCTATTGCTTATCACATATGTCTATTTATTGACCATATTTTGACAACTGTTTACCTGAACTGATCCAAATAACAATGTATTACTGCCACGGTTCCTCCCTCTCCTGTGATTACAGTGGCCAGGCAGCATGTCTGGTTGTTGAGCAAAGAAATATGAATATTGAGTTTTTATCTCAAGCAAATTAGAACAAGTTAATTGTAGCTCTGCACCACAAACAAGGTCCACAGTGCGAGCCCTTAGAGAATTTTTCACTCAGCAGTCAGGAGGAAGGTTTGCTTATTTCACAGAGTTCCTAAAACATAATACAGCAGAGAGAAGACAAGTATTTTCGTAAATGGGATCACTTGGCTCTTTCCAGCTCCCCAAAGAACAGAATGTTTTGATTAAATAAATTATGATGTATACCAAACAATTTTACTCTTAACCAGCTGCCACCTTATTTCCTGCCATTTTTATCTATTCAGATGTGAATGCTTTGTCTTTCCTGAGAAAATACATTTGGTAAAAGAAAATAATCAAAAATTCAGTGAATAATTTCTATGAATCAGTGGTGTTCTAAAAGAAAACCAGCACTTGTAATTTAAAAGCAAACCATCAAGCGATAGCACTCTGAGAGCAGTACTTTGAAATAACATCCAGATTATTTTCTTTCAGGGACGGTCGAGAAAAAGAAGGACCATTTGGTTTAGTTCAATGGATAAGGTAGATGGATAATCACTGGCAAGCATGCAACTCTGACCATAGAAAGGTGGCATTTAAGTCCCGCTCTCATCTCGTCATGTGCTTTATACTATTTAAAATTTACGGTAACATCTGAAGGCCTCAACCGCATTGAATAAGAGGTTATCTAGCCACACTTAACATCTTTAATTAAAAACATTAAATGTAGTGCTTTTATAATTTCCCTGATTATTTACAATTTAAAGAAAAAAAAATAATTTGGCTGGACTTGTTAAGGAAAAGTGGAATGTGGCAACACAGATTATGAAGTATAAAAAAGATAATTTACACAGCAGTTTTCACCTTATACTATGTTAGGCTTCTTTATAAACAGTGAGCAGAGTTCTGTTCTGTCACTGTTATTCTGTGAACTATGCAGTTTCACTCTGACTACAACTAGCTAAATATTGCTGAAAGTTACCCCAGGATCATTTGTAAACATACATGCTTTGACAGCATTTTCTTCCATATCATGCTTCCTTTTTATGAGCACGATAGAAAAAAAGACTACGTGCAAGAACCATTTTGATAGCAGTCATTTAAAAAAACTTCTAGGAGAATATTTGCTATGGATTTTAATATTCAGATTATAGTATAAGATGCCGTGACTGTAATATTTATTTACCTTGTTTTTTTGGCTGAGAAAGTGTCTATATGCCTGAGAAAGAGTGTATAGATGCATATATACACATACACCTATATGTACACATGTCCAAAACCACCCTCTTTGAAGTTCTGGATTTTTGGAGAAATGTACACTCTGGTCTTTGTTTTAGAAAAATCCTAGAGATAGCACAGCTGAAAGCACTCTGAAATCTTGCATTCTCGTCCTAGGTGCTGCCAGAAAAAACAAGCCTTTTATGCCTGAGGAGGCTTGAGATGTTTTCTTGCCAGTTGCGAGTCCTACTTCTCAAAGTCAAAGAGAGCAAGTAATGTCTGTGAAAAACGTTTTGCTGAGACGGCATGCAGGCAGCAATCCTGTGCTCTGCCAGTCCATAAGTAATTAAAGTTCCTTTGTTGCTGAAGAGTCAGTTCTGAAACTAACATGGAAAATTAAAACAGGTGATGCAGCGGCTATCTCCAAAGGAGAGTTTTGAGTGCAAAGTTAAATGAAGATGAAACTGTGTTATATGTCTCTGAATAAATGGTCTCTCATCAGAAAAAGATTAATTTTAAATCACTGTTCTAGTTCTATTATTAAAGATGGTTTAATTCACCCAGAGCTATTTGGCCTTGAGGATGAATTCCTACAATTAAGTGTTTATGATTGAAAGTGCTGCCATGGAAAGCAGACAGATGAATATCATTTCAGGAGTACTGTGAATCATTAAATGAGTTGTAGAACCTTTTCCTGGGCATGAGCCACTTTTAAATTTCAGACTAAGGCTATAATAGACTTGAGCATAAGGCCTGGCGTGTTGCTGTGTTTAGGAGTTTGAATAACAGGATAATCAACATGTACTAATGTGTTTATGTAATTTTAAACTTCTTATAGTTAATAGAAAATATGCTGCCCATGGTATGTCTATATGCTGCTCGGATCAAATAAATTTTTCAGATTAGCACATTAAGTGTTAGTGTCAGGCAATGAACTTAACCTGACTCTGACGCGTTGGCTTCTTTTGGCTCAAGACAGGCATGGCTGCTTTCCCTGCTGCAGCATGAAGAGAGGCTGGACATGGAACGTCATACAAACCTGAACAGATGACAAGAAAACACTGCTAGCTGCCAACTACCTTCTCTCTCTTTATTTATCACGATTGGTGCTTGTTTCTTGTCAGGAAGGCTCAAGGCACCATCCTAGAACTGATTGGCATGTTGGGAGGACGTAAACTGAAATACAGGCCCGACAGACAGACTGGCATTTTTGGGGCTCAACAGAGGAAACAGACACAGGGCTACTCTTCCTGGTTAAGGAAAGAGCATTGGTCCACAGCCTGCCTTTTCTTGGCACTGCCTGCCCATTCCCAGGATTGCTCGCCCTTCCTGTAAGCAGTTTTGCCAGGTAAGTGCAAATTAAAGCTCAAAGAGTACTAGATAAAACTGAATAGACAGTAGTATCTCCCCTTATACTGTACCCGAACCATCCTTCCTGTGGCTCTGACAGAGTGCTGCCTGCAGCAGGGACGAGAAATTAACTCGCGCATCTCCTGCTAAACAACTCCAGCTTTCAGGCTGGCATGTTAAGATCAATCCCAGTTTCAGTGTGGCTCAGAACTGCAGTCATTCAGGAGCGGCTTCATGAGCTGTTTGGTCGTGAGGTGGCAAATTCTGTCACGGGGTGGGGTGAATGGTTGAGGATGAGAGTAGTAACTCCTTCAGCCATCTGATTTTAATCCCTTACCATATGTGACTTGAAGTCCTTAGATGCCCTCTACTGCCATATACCAGAATTAACAGATGGCTCTATGTAACCGAATTCAGATTTGCTGAAGTTTGTTATTATCTCTCTGTCTTCGTAAATGAATGGGGGAGGGGAAATAATAGCCCTAATTATTACAAAATACACAAAGCCTTTTTATAAAGTGTGAGTTTGGGCTAGACATCTTTTCTGACTTTCAGTGCCATTGCCCTGTATTTCAAAATTTTAACACTATTTTTAGCATTCTCATCAGAGCTCACTTCTCTGATAAATTATCCCTCAGGGAATAAATTTGATCCAGAAAGATGCCTGAGGCACAGCAGAATTTCCTCCCCGGCATTTCAGGCTGCATCATGCTAGACAGAAGGAAGCTGCAAAACCTGCTGCTGTAGATCAGTCTCTGTTCTGGGAAGGAACTAAAGGATGCAATTAGCCATTGGATGTGTCGTTTGCATAAGACAGAACAGCAGGCGGGAGTCTGTATCTAAAATGGAACAAAAATGAAATTCCTGTCCCGTGTTTGCCTGTGTTATGGACAGGTTTTGTGTGCTGGCAGACACAAAGCAATCCCAGGTCAAACAGAACTAATCCTGGAGGGAATCACTCTACAGGCTCTAAGAATCAAGTGTTTCTGCGGTGCTTGAACTTTAGCTGTGTTGATTGTATCAGCTCCTTTTCCCCTCTGTAAGGAAAACCCAGCAAAACAATCCCACCTTTAATTCCCCATCCCACATTCCTAATGCTGATGTGACTGAATGGGTTTGGTCCAAATAAAATTAGCAGCTATGTTTTGTGTACATTTTTAAACACGCCTAACCTTTTCTGAGGACAGTCTATCGCTGTTCGTTTTACTCTAGGTGGTTGCCAGTGATGTTACAGATAGAAGCAGCCACGGCGGGAGGGAGCGTGAGCTTTCCAGGGGAACACGTGGCAGCGGGGATCTGCTGCAGGTAAGCGAAGGGGGACGTGTACAGGGGACATGCAGAAGGGCCTCTGCCAGGCGAATACAAAGATAAAGCCTAGGTTCATTGAAGGAGTGAGCTTTCACACTGTGCTTTCTTTTCCCTCCAGCACAGTCCTCCACTTTCAGGCACACTCATCTAGAATATGCTACTTACATTTTTCAGGAGCTTTTGTAATTTTTCCAGAACCTAATCTCCAACTAACGGAGGTCCATAGCAAAATCTTGTTGTGAAAGGCGGCTTTGTTCTGTGAGACTATTTCTGAAAACGCCTGACGCTCTGTGAACCATTGCATAAAAGGCTGAAGCATGAATTTGTTCATACGCTTTTGTTTTCAGCGTGTTCATTCCTTCAACTCCCCGCCTTTCTTCAAGAAACAACGTGAAGCTCTTCAAATCCTTCTGGCAGGTGGGCTATATATTGTTACGGTGGTAAATCTGTGAAGCTATACCGATTTATACCATTCGGCAATGTGGTCCATTGCATATATTTTTACTAGATCCATATTTTTCCAATTTCTTCATGTTCTTTCAGTGGCATTTATTTTTCTGTCCATCAGGGAGTGGAATCCTGTACCCAGAGAATGTAAATAACAGCTGTTTCCACTCAATTTGCATTTAAATACTTAACACTTCAAAATAGATTATTTCTAGAAGCTTTCACAATCTAGTCAAAATTCCTACTTAGTCAGAGGTACTAGTGAGATGTTAATGAAATCCCTTTGGACTGGTTGATGGAAAAGATGCAGCAACAACAATGAAATTCCCCAAACGACTGATCAGTTATGCTTCTGACAGTTAATCTTCAACAATCAATTGAAGCTTGTCTTTTAATCTCCTCGGGTATTTTCAGGATCAGTTCCTTGGGCTGTTCTAAGGGGGCGAGAATATGCCAGGTAAGGAGATGAATTGTTAAAAAAACTATGCTGAACGGGTAGTGTATTTCTAGCAAAATTAATTTATCGTATGAGTACAGCTGAAAAGCAAAAAAACCCCCAACACCAGGCAAGCTATTTAAAGTGAACAGCTTATTTGCCAGTGTTAGAGATTTTTAAATAAATAAATCCCTCTGTCCTGAGAATAACAGAAAAACAGCTTTGGTTTTTATACCACTGTTTTCTTTTGTTGACATTTCACTAGCCCTGAAATGGAAACACAACATTTTTATTTAGTAATGCCTAAGTGAAGATTTTAAGAATTGTGTCCAATTACTGCTTTTTTTCCTCCAGAAAACTTTGAAAGCCTTTCACCTCATTATTTTGCCAAATGCCTCAACTTGAACTATTTCTTTAGATTTCTTTGATCCTCTGAAGGCTGAGAATTACAGAACATTGACATTTAGTGACCTTTGGTATGGTTCATTTACTCCAACGTGGACTGTTCAAGAAGATGCTTGCTCCTAAATCCAGATTTTGTTTGAAGTTATAGAAATGCATTTTCTTCTCTGCATGTTTAATTTTGTTTATTCAGAAGAAAAATCCTTTTGTTTTTACAGGAGTCTCAACTGGAGCACCTCTGAACTGGATTGGACAATCTTGATGACTCAAGTTGCTTAGAGAGAACAGTAATTATGTGTGTGTTGCTGGTTTTGCATATCTCGATAAGCCTGTACCAGACTCATTCAGATTTAGTAGCCTCAACGAGGACAATCTGAGCTCAGGTTATCTGTAAAAATGATGTGGGTCCCAACTACCTGATTTCAGAGGGCATACTTGTGTTTCTAAATAAAAAAAAAAGTCCCCGAGGCCAAGGCTCGGCTTGTATTCACACTAACTGGAGCTAGTTCCCTCAGGAGCAGACTCCTGTATTTGGATCCCACAGTTCTCATTGGACTCTTCCCGGTGCCCAACATGTAATTCTAATTTTTTGTGTATCTTTTTCAGTTTGAAGTATCTGAAATTATGTGAAACTGCACTGCAGCCCGTGAGAACGGTGCTTTCCTAGCATGAGGGTGTGGGTACGTATTACATGTTTTGGAACGTGTTACTGTTTGAGGGCACACAGTCAGCTTGAGCAGTTTAGAAGAGCACATGGGGTAAAATCAAACAAGATGTGATCTTGGGAGCAGTGCTTGGTGTGAACTCTCCCTGCAGCACTGTGCAGCCATTGCTTTAAAGAGGGATAGGCGGAACAGAGGGAAGGAAGAGGTGTGGGGATCAGCAGCCGGAGCCTGAGGTTGCTCCCCAGCCTCCAGCAGTAGGGATGTACTCAGAGGGACCCCGAGTATCACTCTGCTGCTGGAGACCACCTGCCTGAGGTAAAGCGTAGACACAGGTATTTTGACTGCGGGATAAACGCTTCACTCTTACAGAAATTTAGGTCTTCTCATGTATCATCTCCACAAAGTCATGAGTTAAAATCTTGGTCATACCGAAGCAGAACACTCACCCAGTTCCAGCGATCCACAGTTTTGCCCTCGGTCTGGACAAGGGCTGGCTAAGCACTGTGTAGGTACTAACCACAGCTGCTCTCCATCAGGACTGCCACTGCTCTTCTCTTCACAGACCATTGTGTCACCTTTCAGCCGTGCCAGTGGCCTCTTTGGGCTCATTTCAAGTATTTTTCTTCAACAAATATGGCCATATAAAGTCAATGAATTGTAACCCATGCAGCCAACATACGGCGTGTTTATTTTAGATTCGAACATACAAATACACGCTCCAGAAAGAGTATTTCTCTGCCATTTTTCTTATCTCTGCTTATGCTGCAGTTACCATGAATTTTGTTCGCACTGTGCCTTTACTCTGGATAGGAAATCCTTTTTCTTAATCCAATTCTAAAATTTGTAGAAGATGCTGCCACCCTCAGTTTCCTCATCACTAATGCCAGGATTTTAACTGTATGAAAAACAGCACAGGGGAAAGATATGAGGTGTCCTTGCAAAATAACAAGTGAACCCATATTTAAACCAGACAGGATTAAAAATTACAAAATAACAAAAAATACAAAGAGGGATGTGAAGCCTTATGCGACTGTATACCGACCGATTGTTAACTAATGAGGGAGGGGTCAAGGAAAATTTTTTCCTGGCATTAGTTTATTATTCAGTTGAAATCCTCAGTGTGTCTTAACTAAAGCAGAAGGTGAAGAGGATGAAGCTCTGATCCAGTGTAACTCCTACAGATGCTGACTTCAGAAAAATGCTACTGGCTTATTATTTGTTTAAACAAATGCAACATAAATTTGAATAACGAGAAAGACTAGCGGTATTTAAGAAACACTAATCTTTACAGGAAATGTATTATGAATTTACATGAATTGTTAGCAACAGCTCACTTATTAGCATCAGTGAGTATGAAAATATATGTTTGTACAGTAGGCTCATGCTTTAATAGCTTTATCTTTTGCTTGGGTTAAATTTTTATTCTACACGATAATGGCTTAATGCAGTAGCCTAATTTAACAGTCACTTTTCACTGTTCATTTATGTTTTCTGTGATACATGGTTAAACTTTCATTAGCTTTGGCAGAAGAGATGTTAGAAAACAGCTCTTCCAGATTTTTTTATTTCTATGCTATCTCATATTTTGCTGGTAGGGAGATTCTTTTGATGAGGAATTGTAAACTTTGGTAGCAGTCAGAGCTGGTCTTAAAATGGTAAACTGCCTCTGACCCAAGACTGTTTTTCATCTTGACAAGCAGTAAAGCTGAATATAAGCACAACTGCCTTCTGTATTTAATACTTATTTAATATTTCAGAAAGACTAGTTGGCAACGTTTCTCGGTTTTATTGGCCATTCCAACCTCCTGTGGTGCCTCTAGGTGATGAGCAGCTGTGTGATACATTGATTATCATTTCTCACCTACATCATGACACCGAATAAAGTGGTACTCCAGGCCATAAACTTCTGCTTCTCCAGGAGCCATCCACTGCACCGTTGCTGACCAAACACCCTCTTTGGCTCATGCAGCTTCCACACAGCTCCCGCCTTCTGACATGCAGTGTCGTAACTGCTGTAGTTAAATACAGTGGAGTTAAAGCTGTAGTTAAATGCAGTGGGACTAACACTCTGTGTAAGTTGTATTTAAATTTTCAAATAATTCTGTGCAGATTACCCAGTAAATTATCATTTATTGTGTTCATCTTTCTAGAAGTACGTAGAGGTAACAGTTGGGATCATGAGCTCATTAAGAGGTGCTACAAAGATACATAAAATAAGTAACTACCTTATTTCTCCTGTGACTACACAGTGAATGAAACAAAAAAAAGTCATGCTTGAGTATTATCTTTTAGCATTGGAGGGTTGATTACATAAAAGGTGAGATTAAAATCCTATACATGGTTTATTCAAAATTACAAATTAAATGTGTGTGAATGAATCTCCACAGAAAACAAAGAGTTCCTATATATAGACTACCTCCTATTGCAGGCTAGCAGAAACAGCAGCTATGTTTTTATCTTAAGTATTTTACATATATGCTTTCTTAAATTAAAAAAAAACCCACAAAACAAAAACCAAAAAACAAATTGTAAGACTGCTTTCATTTACTCTGATACAGGCATCTGAATCTCAACTAAACTTCATCCTCCCTTCATAAAAGGAAAGGGAAGGAAAGAGCACCTCCAGAGAACAATGTGCACGACACATTCTAGAAAATAAAATCTTAAAATAAAATCAACAGCCTTGTGTAGGTACTTTTTTGTGTCAGTTAACTGAAGGGAGCCTACGAAGATTAACGCAGCCTTAGCTGTCTCAATCTTATCAATGAATTCAACTTTTATGTATTGTAGGTACACAATTTGCCTGACGTTTATTCTAACGACTGGTGGGCTTTCAGTCAATTTTGTTATATTGTAGCATTAAAACAAAATATACATCCCCATTACAGCAGAGGAATGGCGTCTACATCTATTTGATGTCTTCATTATAGAACTTTGTACTCATTTTGAGGCTGGAATGAGCATGTGAGAAATTACAGCGGAGCAGCTGCTGAAATTCATAAAGATGGGAGTAACTGAGAAAAGCCGTGTTGGCTTTAAATAGCCATCATTACTGTGACTTAGAGTGGAGCTGCAGCAATGATTTCTTCTGGTACAGCAGAATTTAGACGCAGCAGCTGAAATTCAGACCTATTACAACAGTAAATGGACAAGGAGGGAACTTTCCTCAAAGGCTGGATAACTGGAGGGCCATGAAGGGATGGATGGATGGATGGATGGATGGATGGATAGTTGCTCCTTCCGTAACAGTCATGAGGAACTGAGGCATGAAGACATGGCGCTTGTCACCCAGGTGTATTTGGCAGTCATGTCCCATTACTGCTCCACTGCTGGCTCACTTTTTTCAAAACTGTGAGGATGAGGCTTTTTTTGTTTAAGCCAACATCCATCTCTGCTACACGTTACAAAAATCAATCAGTTAAAGCAAACAGGCAAGTCCTGCGAAAGAACCTCTGACCCTTTGAATTCAACCAGTTCCAGACCTGCTAGGGAGTTCATTTTACAAATTTAATCAAAAAACAGCTAATGCATGTCTCTCGTAGCGTTAAATTTGATGAGATAGCGAAATCCTCTACAGTTTCAGCAAAATCCAGTTGAGTTATTGTGCAAGATTGCCTCCTGGTGGTAGCACCAAGACGCCGCAGAACAACATAATTTGCACATAGAAAAGGCAAAAACCTGTTTTTAAAAGCACAATTCCTTTTTAAATTCAGGTCTAACTAGGAGTGAAAGAACTTTCCTTTCGCTAGAACATCAAGATAAACTGAACTGCCATGAATTGACGACAAAGTTTTCTAATGGCACACTAGCAAACAAAGCCCAAGACGACTTTTAGCCAGACATTTTAAAAAAGAAAAAAAAAATCAGTAAGATGCACCCAACTGTATATTATCCGCAGTAATGAGCCTAATAAGGTCCAAAACACTTAACTACTGGACACAAAGCAAATGGCCAAGTGCCTAAAATTGGATACAAAGACACCAGAGCAGACCTAACGTTGTGAATTTTATGCAACTAAAGTTTTCAATTACAAAGAACAAGAGTGACAGGCAACAGAAATCCCCCAAATTCACTTTCCTGCATAAAAGCTGGACAAGAATCAAATCGATGGATTTCTAGTTCCAAGTTTTCAAGTGAAGAGAAACAGATAAAGGCAGCTTTATGTAGTTGTTCAAGACCTAGAAAATCAGGAGGGCAGCTTGGAATTACTGCGAGAGGAGGATTTTAATTAGGTCATGCTTCAGATGACCCAGGAGAAAGATTTAGTAGAACAGAACATTGAAAGATTGAGAGTGGCAGCACAATGCAGGGAAAGATTTTAAAATACCAGTTTTATGAATTAACGTAATAACAAAATGGCAGAGGGTACATGTAGTGAACACGTGTTTTAAGCTCAGTTTCCAGTGACTGGTCAGAAGAGGAAGTACTCTGAAGATAGCAGTCCAGCACATCATAGATTTTTAGCCCTCAAAATGCCTGAAAAGCATCCAAAAATGTTTGGGAAAACATTGAGAAATCCAATATTTCTACAGTGACTGTGGATGTTTGATCATAAACAGGGTCAGACAGGCAAGAACAGACAACTGTGATAACAGAAGGTTTCTGTAAAGCAAAATGCCTTAATAGTATTAGGCAGCAATAAGTGAAAGTATCGGAGAGAAGGAGGGGGGAAAAGGAAATGAAAGTTTAAACTAATCCAAGGATACCTTTTCTTACACTGGAGTAAAGTCAAACAGTGACAAATTAGGTCTCAGCTTTCCAAAAACAAAAGGGGCTTGATTTTATGCAGTGGAACATAACAAAACACTGAACGTGAGCTGTAAGCTTCTCACGGACCAGTGTCAGTACCAGGCACCATGAATTGATGAAAATACTAAAATTTGTTGTATTACAAATTACTAGAAACTATTTTAAAAGGCAGATTCTAGGCAGAAAAAAACCCAACAGTTATTTTCATGCAACTGAACTTGCAGCGTAAGCAGCGATCCTTTTCACAGACACAATAGACATTCCTTCCCGATGGCATGTTTGTTGTCACACAAGCAACACATCATATAATAAGGAGCCAAAAATCACTTGGCTGATGTGGGCTTAAATATGGACTGGACTGTCTTACAAGCAGAACAGAGAGAAAAGGCAAAACGATGTCATGCTCTGCCATGACAAACCGTTGTCAGCTAACTGGCATTCGGATTCAAAAATGCATTTTTCAAAATACTACCAACATAAATACTTAGACTAGCTTTATGTAAAATTTTCCAGAAATATTTAAAGGCAGTCTTTTTACATACATGCAATATTATTTTGTCACAATTGAAGGAAATTTGAGGAAAAAAGTTTATTTAGTAATAACTTTAGAAAAGTAAGTGTCCTTTATACTAACAATGACCAGGATTAGAGACCTTATATGGTACTCCACTTCTTGCAAAATGTGTGGATAACACATGCTGGCAAAATGACATTAGGCTAACACAAGAAACAAGAACCTGCCTGTCTTATCCAAGCTGCTTTGGATAGGAAATGCAATCAACATGTGTGACACATACAGGATAATTATTTTCTGATTATTTATTAGGATCTGTTAAGAAGGCTTAATGAAGTCACTGGGATCTCCGCAGAGGCACAGTGTTCCAAGCTAGCCCTTTCTATCAGATGGCTGATGCCTAAAGCTGTAGACTGGAGTAACGAATCTCCTTTTCCTGAGAAAAAATGCTAGATGACATCGAATATTTTAATAGCAGAAGCATTTAAGCACTACAAAACGCTATAGCTATGAAGTAGAATCCAGCCACATTAATTTAAAGTATTTTATATAATAAAGGGCCAATCCCTCCCCTTACGTAAGCTAGAAAGAGCTGGGAGTCTTCATGGATTACCGTGCTGAGGCCAAGAACTCTTCCTCCCCTGAGCTACAGCTATTCTGATTTATATATGAACATACCATCCTCACTGAATGGTAGTTGGGGTGGGGTTAAAAAAAACAGAACAACAAAAAAAACCAAACAAACCCACAAACCACAACTGCACACAGAAGTTATCTCAGATATTTGGGAATGCTGGGTGATTTAGAAGGGTGAGTTAATTATTATGCCTTGGAAGCTATAACTTAACCAAGTTGGCCAGTTTTCAGTACGTGACGATAGGCTTAAATACAATCACTCGGCTGATGTAGGCTTAAACATGGAATCAAATATTTCACAAGTGTAATAGAAGAAGCAAAACTATTTTGTTTTCATGAATACCTCATATTATTTTTCATAAATACTATTTCATTAATACCTCAGTATTCTAGCTCACCAGCATTTCAGTTACTACATTTCTAAAAAAAAAAAATAAATAAAAAATTACCCCCCAAAACAACACCAAACCCTAACGTGTCCAGTTCTTGACTTCCCATTTTGAAATAAGACTTCTATGCATTCACTCTACCAATGGCAAGCCTCTGACCGAGTTTAACCGGAGCAGGCCATCACCCAGTTCTAACACCAGCACCTTCCCTGACCGTGCATGTGCAACAGCCTTCGCTGGATTCTTGTTTCATTAGTGCAGTTTTGTTGTTTTTCTGTTAACTAGTTGAAGTAGAAAATAACAGTGAAATTTACTCAAGCATGTTATAGTTATAGCACTCACACAGAATTGCCAAACATCTCACTTTCTGTAATTTTTATTTCCAATGAAGATTAATAGCAAAGTGATGATGAACAAGAAGTTATCTTAATTATCGGTCTTTAGGAGGATTAGGATTCTTGCGTCTTCTATGATACCTAGAATTAAAAAAGGCTGCAGTGAATGCAAGCTTTGGACAGTCTTTGACTCTCCTGACATTCCCCCCCCCGCCCCGCCCCGGTGAGAGGTCTGGAGGTTACACAAATAAGCAAAAGACAAGATGCACAAGCAGAACCCATCACCGCTCGTTAGATGTCATCTCTGTTGTTCACAGAGTTACATAACGCTACTCATTTCTACCGCTACATCTGCTACAAGCACGCAATAATCCAATCCGTTCTACAGCTGAGTAGGTACAACGGCTGCTGTTTATTCTTAATCCTTTGTGTGAAGTTAATTTTATTACGTGGTCAGCTTTTTCTTCAGCTAAAATGATTGCTACAGAACAAAGAGGCTTGATGTTTAAAGGAGTTATGCCAGACTGTACGTTAAATAGTGTAATATTTTGCAGGCAAACTGAAAAACAAATTCTTCACACCAAAAGTGATCCCTACTTTCCTCTTAATTACCCACCCTGAAACAAGGAGGATCCTGTTTGGTGCTCATTAGAACAACAGCTACCCTTTGGCCACAGAAAGTTCTACCATTTCACTCCTTTTATCTACTCCTAAAACACAGTAACTAAAATGTTGCCTGTGGACAAAAAAAAATTAAATAATTCTGCCTGTATCAAGTCTCCATAGCTATAAATTAGCAGCTACCAAAAGGTGGAGTAACACAGATTGGAAAGGAGTAAGACAAATTTGAATGCCATGTGTTTCCAGTGGTGTATCTGAATGTATATAGTTCCTCTTCAAGCTCAGTCATGCACATTTGTATCTCTCCTTCTCGCTTTCAGAGTACAAGGTGCACCAAGGTGCACTTTTCACCATTTCAAATGAAAAACCTCTACTATTCTTAAGTCTGAGAATCATCCTCAAGTTTTTTTCTGAAAAGTTGTTCAGGAATAGACAATGCATGTTTCCAGGCTCTATTTGGTTATATCCGTTGAGGGTATTTTACATACTAGATTCTCTTATGCCGATTTATGTAACTTTAATAAATCACCTGAACCAGTAGCTAACTAGATGCTATGACAAATTTCTACTCTGTGACATATTTTACCAAAAAAAAAGTTGCAAAGTCTACCAAGGGGACAGTGTTAAAAAAAAACCTTACGAAATACAGACGTCCATTTACACAACACTGCATTTAAGATTTTATTTAGTAGCCCATGGGCTAAGAGTATCTTGCGTCATGTGACTTCTCCTAGGTTGAATCTAGTCAATACATTATTCCTGTACCTCCTTTTACATCCCAAAGGAACAAACATTGAAAAGACAATACTTACTGTCCCACCGGATACCAGCGATGTTTTGTTGTGTAAAACATTTTGCTGAGCTCCTCAATTGTAGGACCTCTATTGTTCTTCAGCTCTTTTTCATTCAATCTGGATTTCAGAACTTGATCAAGGTTTTCTTCTTTATTATTCACTGGATCTGGCCGTGGTATGGGCTATAAAAACAATAGTGTATATATTTCCTTTTTCTCCCCTTTTTTTTATTTTGGAGAAAAATCAAGAAGCCAAGCTACATAGATAGCATTACAATTTACTCTTGACAGATAAAACCGAAAGCACACAGAAGAATGCCTGTTTAACACACACACCTCCCCAGCCCACCCTGAACAAAACCACAGCACTGTGCAGCACATGTCTGGAAACCTCTACCTACCTCAGGTACTACAGCTGATTACCCTACCCCTAAAATCAGCACTGCTGTCATCATTATTGCTGATCTCATCCTTACAATTCACTAGCTGAATCGTAAGCTTCAATCCTACTCGTACAAAAGTACTCATGCTATTCCTACTTAGAAATTTATTCATAGTGACAATCATCGTTGCTAAAAAAGCTTTTAGATAATTTGTACCCTGGAGAAGAATGTCACTTCCTAATTGTTTGTGCATCTGCTTAGACCAAGACGTTTGCACTAAACCTGAAACCTACTAGCACAGTTACAAATATTTTTCCTTGTTTTAGTCTTTTACACCTGTTTTTCCTGAGACACACAACTGAAAAATTTAAAAATATTGATAAGTAGCTTGCAGACAAAGAGTGCTAAACCGTTTTCACTTTTCAACAGAGAATTTTCACATTGGGTTCTTCAGCAACCTAGCTACCATTTGCAGTATTTTACTAGCATGTGAGAACTGGAAATTGAAACAAAAAATGTACGCTAGAAAAGTCTATCATCAGTGTACAGAACACACTGAAATTACTACTGATAGATAGAAATTCAATATTTAAATTTTTTTGTGGCATTTATGAACCCAGAGTGCTGAATGGAATGTAAAGCTCCAGTTGAAAACAGCAGCACTTCTTTATATCCTCTTGCCCAAACTGCTGCATCTGTACGCAGTAGGACGTGTGAACTATAACCTGCATTTCAAACATCCTCTTTGCGAATAATGCTCATAGACAGACACTAATTTTATTTATAATGCACAAGTATTTGAGTGCCTCATTTAATTCTATTTGAGTTACTATATGCTGTGACATCTGGGTATTTCTTACTCTGCAACTTTCCCTGAATTCAGCTAAGAATAAAGTCCCTCTCATGGCAGCAGCTATATTCATCATTCAGTCACTTCACAGATACGCTGATCACAGACTAAAAAGCACCTCGGTATTTCAAATTAAAAAAACATGCCCTAAAGACTCAAAATTACAAACTACTCATGCCTTTACAAGAGTAAGAAATATAAATGTGTACATTTGGACATACTTTTGTATGCTCGTATGGAATCTCAAGTGAAGGGTGGTAGCAGACGATGGTCTTCAAATCTGATGTCACTGCAAGTTCCACTTTGCTATAAAAATAAAAACTTACACTCTTAAATATATCCCTTACAATTTTCAGAAATGCTGAGCAACTGAGCAGCCCGAGTCCCAGAGAAAACCAGATTTGACCCTGCATTTATGAATCCTTAAGAATCTTCTATAAAATAAACCCTTGTAAAATAAAGGTCACAAATACTTGATCTGAACTAACTTCCTTCTCTTTTTTTTCCAGCCATCTTCATGTTTCTTTTTTGGATGGAGAGGAAAAAAGGGCTAAAATGAAGTACTGAAGATAGCTGGGAATATGGGTTGAAAAAAATTTTAACACTTTGAATAATTGTATATAAAACTGTAGCGACAGATGGGGATAATGATCTCTAGGACAACATGCCTTTAGAAGAAGTAAGCACGGCACCTACAAAAGAAAGAATAGGAAACAAACTCTGTTTGGGGTTCCAACTTTTATATTTGGTAAGAGACGATGATCACGACGAACAAGAAGTCCTATGGAAAAGTTCCTTGAGGGAATATGACTTTTCTCACCTTCATCCCCCTTCCCACAACACATAAGCTTCCTAAAACCTTGTATGACACGGATCCTGTGCTTCCGGTATATTTGTATCGTCTTTTCTGGTTTCTACACAAGTTTCCCATGCAGCAGCACAAAAATCCCTGGACTTCGTCTTAACAACAAGCATCAGTGAAAATGCTTGCTCTTAGCTACTTTTGCTGTTCCACAAACAAAACTGCAGGGGTACTGGGGTCATCACCATGTTTAGAGTGAGTCCTGCGTGATTTTTCATTACGTTTGTTTTTCGAAACATTAACTTCACAATCATGATGACAGGAACCAGTACTTTAGTTAAAATTATTACATATATCCAAAACTGGGAGAAGATGTATTTGATACCATTATATGACAACTTCACAACAGAGAAAGCAGCCCTGGAATAAACATCACATGAAAAGGACACACGTCAAAGCACGTTTAAGTACCAATTGTAGTCTTCCGGGAGAACTGAGTACGTAGATTTATGGCAAGCAAGATACACAGCTCCATCTGCAAAAAAAAAAGAAAAAAAACCAAAACCAAGAACACTTGTGAAAACAAGCAGAGCTGTGCCAAATTTAAGAATGTTTACATTTTCATTCTGTTTTAAGTCTTAATCGGAGATTGTGATCATACTCAGATTAACAAAACACAAACACTGTCTAAATGGAAGTTCACTTTACTACACAGATTTCTAGTGCAATCAAAAAATACAGTATCTAGGTAGCTATGGCCTACGTTTACCTTTCCAATTGTATTGTTTTCATAAGAGAAAAAAAAAGTCACAGTATTAACAAAATACCTACAGATTTCACCATTAGAGCACATTCTTTATATATGCAAAGAATATTACTTTATGACTTACAGGGAAGATCATAATTTCATCCGTAGCAATATTTATTATAAAAATCAAATTTGTACTTCGCTGGCAACTGCTATATATGCTATACAAAACACAAAACTATAATGTCCTGGCTGCTGTAACACTGGAGAACTTTACCCCTTTCCCCAGGTTCCTGTTGCTCCAAGGAAAGCAATCACAAGAATTACAAGTAGTAAAGAAGGCCTGCTGGCATCTGGGACTGTACTAAGTGGAGTGAGGAAAGGGTGTATCTCCCTCTACTCAACACCTGTTAGACCACATAGATATAGCCGTAGATACTATGGCGAATTTGGGGCCCTTTAATAAAAGATAACCTTGAATGAGTTCAGCGAAGGCCCACCAAGACGGTTGGGGGCTGCAGAACCTGCCCTGTGGGGAGAGGCTGAGGGACAGGAGCTGGCTCAGCCCGGAGCAGAGAGAGTTTTGGGGAGACCTAACAGCAGCCACCAGTGATGACAATGTATGAGGATTCGGGTTATTGAGGAGAGGGATCCAGTCTTCACAGTGGTGCACAGTGGGAGGACATGAAACAACACCCATGAATTGAAACGAGAGGCTCTCACTGGAAATTCAAAGAAACATTTTCCTCATGAGGACTGGCAACCAGTGGGACTGGGGCCCAGGCAGGTCTGTGCAGTCCCTGTCCTTGGAGATTTCAAAGACCCAGCTGGACAAAGCCCTGAGCGAGCTGGCATGATTGCAAAGCAGAGCCTGCTCTGAGCAGGAGGTTGGACTACAGACCACCCGAAGGCCGTTCCAACCGAGTTTTCCCATGATCCCATTCCCATTTTTTCATAGAATCATTTAGGTTGGAAAAGACCTTTAAGATCATTGAGTCCAACCACAAACCTAACGTAAGATGTTAAATAGTCACAGTCCCTTATATAGGAACCATTCTGTAGGCGTTTTGCCTTTCACAACCGTGTGGGTATGTTGCCTAAGATGGGCCTGGGAGGTGTCTGGACTTGACCTGTACTGGCAAACCCCTTCCTTTGCTGCCGGAACCTGACACAAATCCACATGTAAGCTTCCGAGTCCAGTGATGCTGCTTCTACCACTACGCTTTAAGAACCGAATTATAACCATAAGGACTAAGTCTTAACGTATTCTGAGCCTTCTGTTTTCAAATAAGTCATAAAAAGTTTTCAACTTTTTTCTGACATGTTATTTTATGTAGACCATCTTTAGCTTTAATACAAAGAGAATTCTTCTTGGCTGTTCATAATGGAGGGGGAAAGCATTCAGTGTGTCAAAACTGTGAAAGCTGAAACAACAAAGAAGAAACTTTAGTGTAACTATTTTCCTCTCAGAAATATTTTAAGTGTAAAATTAGTTTAAGGTATAGCTAATATATTTAAGTATATATTTTAGATATCAAATTCTTTAATTTAGAATTTCTGTTAGCACTTCCCATGCTTCACTTCTTCCCATTAAACCAGTCTTAGTTATTAAGAAGTTGAGTTCTGGTAAAATATTACTGCAAATAGTTCATATTTCTTCCTAAGATTTCCTTCCCTTCCTTGCCCACTAACCTCTAAAACACAACATGTCCATTATATTTTTTGAATTCCTGTCTTTTCTACCACCTTTACTAGCTCCCCTACATCTTTCTATTGACATCTAAACATGGACACAAATCTAAGAAATAATATTGTCTATTTTCACTTGTTCTCTGTTTATGTTACGTAATGAGATTTTCCTGTAGCCTTTTCTCACCACAGTTCATAAGCCTGAAAAAATAAATTTAAATATTCAAATATAATCAGTGGTAAGAGGGGTTGTATTTACAAGCTAACTGATAAATTAGAGAGGAGCGTCATATGCAGACGATGGAAGCTTTAAAAGAAAAAAAGAAACAAATCAAGATATCCTTTAATTATTAGCAGAGAACACAGAATATCAGATTTGATTCTGTTCAAATAAAAATTCATTTTCGTGCTTCCATTACTTTAAGCAGTACAGGAAAGAGGCTCTCAAAGAACAAATTTTAATACAGGGCTTCTACAATTTCATCTCTACTTACTCTGCAGCGGGGCCTGCTTAAAGGATGCTACTGAACGCATCCGAAAGAAGCTGGAACACGCAGTTCTAAGAGATGTTGCCATGCTGACAGCAGAGAAGAAACCGGTCCTGGACAAGATGGAACTCAAACGGACACCATATCCTTTTTTGCTGCAGAACACCCTCTGAAAAAAACCAGTTTTGTAACTGTTCAAGGTACAAGAGACCAAGAATTTAATTTCTTGACTATCTTAAGGATAAATAAAATTTGTGAAATACATTCTTCATTACCTGTCAGTTGTTTAGAAGTCCTTATTATTTGAGACACTGGCACCTGCCTCCTTAGTAATTAAATGTGGTAAAAGACTTTACTGAGAGGTACTCTTTGAAGGTACGTCATTAACTTTAAAAAAAGTTTCCAAGCTTGGGTCTTCTCACAGTTTTTCTACTGGCACTCACCCACCTAAGTTTTGCATCCTTCCTTCTGCGAACTCCACAGAATTATTCCTGAAACATGCTTTTCTTCTTCATGATGTAAATATCTTTGCCCAGTATAAAAATGGAAGTACTTATAAATAGCACTTGCTGTGGTTAACAAACTGTCTAGACACAGTTGGTTTTATCCCTCTCAAAAGCAATACACCTAAAAGCTATGAAACACCGTATCTTAAATATTACCCCAAATTTCACAGTAGAAAGACAAATATAAACACCTTAAGTTTTTATTGTCTACAGGAAAAAAAATTGAAGAGAAACGTACAATAACGCTCAAAAAAGCATAATTGGAGACAGTTTAAAGACATACTCATAAAAAAATTTAAAATTAAAAAAACAAGACCTCTTCATATTTAGCGCTTCAGAACATCACCAGAAGTGTGCATTTACCAATTTTAACAAATAATTATTCATTATTTTCTCTAATTGTGACCAGTGCTGCTGAAGTCAGAGAACACTAACGCAGCATCTACAGAGCTGCTCATAACCTGCCTCGGAAAGCTCATTAACAAAAAAGGCGTGAGGAACACGGCGGATCTGGACCGCCTTGTGGAAGGACGGGGTTCGACCACCGGCCCATTCTCGGCCTCAGCTCAAGGACCACCACAGTTTAAACCGGCGCATCCCTGAGGCAGCACACAGGAAACTCTTAAAGGCCTGTCAGCAACAAGCAGGGATACGAAACCCCACGCATCTATTATTAAAGGAAAGGCGAAGCGGCGCAGCCCGGCCCGGCCCACGGACACGCAGAGCGCAACAGCCAGTCCCGACAACCACGGCCAGGCGGGAACTGACGCTGCTTGCCTGCCTGCCTGCCTGCCTGCCTGCTTCCGTCCGTCCGTCCGTCCGTCCGTCCGTCCGTGCCTGCCTGCCTGCCTCCGTCCGCAACATCACAGCCGTTACCTGTGCGGCCACCGCCGCGTCTCCTCAGGAGCCCGCCGACGGTCACAACACCGGAAGCGGCACCCAACACCCTTCCGCTTCCGGCGGCGTCTCGCCCCGCGGCACGCCGGGAAAGGTAGTGCGGGCGGGACGGCGGGTGGGGCCTACCCCGGGCGGAGTCGCCACCGCCTCTCTGCCTGCCCAGCGCCGCCCCGCGCCCGGCGGCAAACCCTGAGGCGCTTCGAAACGCGGTGTGCGGCGGTGGCGAGTCGCCCCGTTGGTCGGGGTGTGTGTGTGTGGACGAGCTCCTCGGTGCTCCCTGACCGTTCCTCTCCAGACTCCCGCTGTTCAGCCTGCCAAACCTTCGCAGAACCTGTAATACCTTTTCACAGGGAAGGCCTGGGTTTTATGTACGTGAAATAGCACATTTCGGATACTTGTGGTGTGCAGAAAACTCTTCCGGACTCCCCAGGCTCGCTGCTGTTCTGGAGCTACTTGCTTTGCTTCTTATGGAGACCGAGTCACAAAGCGTTTCAAAGATAACACTATGTTTACACAACATTAATAAAAGACAAGCAGTAGAGACAAAAATCAATGATCCCATCTGCTGCTCTTGTGCCTGAAATGGCTCCAGCACCGTGAGCTTTCACATGCCCATGAAGCACCCCTAAGTCATATCAGTCACTGCGGCTTGGTTCCTTTCACAGAACTACTCTTTCGGAGAGCCTTGGATAATGCCTCCTGAAAAGGCTGCAACCTCTTCCACATATATCTTCAAACCATTGCATCTTTTCTGGTCATCGGCAGTGGTACAGCAATTTCATGCAGTTGTCGGTGGAAGCCTCACAATTTCAGCAATGTCAAACGCTGTTCTGTAGCTGCAGAGTTGTAGTTACACTGATAACTTCCAGGAGTGGAGCAGAAGCGTAGGCAGAAATCATTAGTCAAGAGCTGATCGATCCCATTTGCGGTGGCAAAGGTTTCATTTTGAATGTTTTTCCTTACAGTGGAAGATGGCAGACATCCATTCTGGGCTTTCTTGCAATACTGAACTCAGTAAGTCATAGAGAGAGGGGGCAGAGATGGGCCAAAATATTTGACATACTACTTGGAGAGATACAACCAAGGCGGGAGACCACATCTCCACTACAAGACTCCTCCACGTTTGTGGAGATCAGCTCCCTCCATCATTCCCGTCAAGTTTCTACATGCAGCTACAGAGGGGTCTGATCTGGGGTCAGGCAACAAACAGAAGCAACACAGTTCTATGTATCTTCTGCTGCATGCCAGCTCATTATTCCCACAAGGAAATCCTTGTAGTAAGATGAGGGCAGCCCTTGGATGAAGAACAGACTTTTGAAGCTGAATACAAGCAAGATAGAGGTTATACTGATGAACAAAGAAAACACGTTGAGGATTTCAAGCTCAAGGAGAGTGCTGACAATAATAAATAAATGGTTATAAACGGTCTGAAACAAGTGCAGTCTGGAAATTAAAAGAAAGGCGTGAAACTGCATTTAAGGAGTGAGCTTCAAGAATATCTTGTCCATAGGCATAGTGGGGATAAACAGAGTTACTTCAAAGTTTATGGCCAGGAGCAGATCGTGACAATGGGAGAACTGCTGCTCAGGATTCTTGCATTTCTCCTGGATGGCTGCAGTGTAACACACCTGTATGTCACGCACCTTGCTACGGTCCCTTAGCACAAAACGCTGTGATGTGCACTATGTGTGTGTGTTTGTGTGTGAACCTGTGACACAAGCAGATTTGGTCTTGTTCTAGTTTCCTAGGAAATATTAAGTAAAATTAAGGCTTCTCTGACATACCTTGAAGGTGCTGACGACTTAGTTGTCATAGCTTCTTTAAAAGATTGCCTAAACTCAGTGATGATGATAACTGTGGTTGGCACCTCTGATTCTTAGATGCCTTCTCAAAAGGATATCGTTTACCCACGCAGGAGACACAAATCCTTTGCTGTCCAGTGGAAACCTTTAAATTAACTCCCTTCACGGCAGGAGACCACTGCAAATCGCACCTGCTTCTTGCTGGAGTGTAAGACACTTTTTTTTTTAACTTGACTTCTCTATATTGAGCAGCATCTGTTGGAAAAATTAGTTTTTAAAAACCTCTCACTAGCCCCTTAGAACATTGCCCTCTCCAGAAAAAATACTAGATCTTGATATGCTCAGATATATTAGTCATCATTGTAATATAAGCCTTCTGTGGTGCTACTACATTATAATTTCCTATATCAATTCATTTGCTTTTATCAGCACAATTTTTTTACTCTTCAGAGGAGAGCATACAGACATATACTCACAGGTATGTGCTCTCTCTCCCCTCAGACACAAGTTTGAGAAGGTAGGGTTTCTGATGTTACTGATGAATGTGAACAACAAGCCTTCTAACAGTGGGATTTTATAGGCTGGCGGTATTCAGTGCTTAACAGCTGAGGAGCTAATTCATCAACAAGATTGTAAAGAACAGCAAGAGATCTTGAATGTGAAGTTTCTTTTATTATCTTTTTTTTAAATAAATGTTGCACCACGTGCCAGTCTGTACTGTTTGCTTTCAATTATTGCATTTTATTTCCAGGTAGCAAATACTACGTAGTTCTCTGGGAGGAATTTCTGATTCCAGACAGGAGGGCAGCTACCAAGATGATTACTGGTATCTGTTGCCTAGTGATACCACATCTTCAGCCTTCTCTTTCACATCACCGCAATGGAATATCACTTGCAAGGTTCATCAGAAATTGTTAGCAATCTTCTGTCCCTTGTGTGAACTCATTGCAAACACTTGATAGCCCTCTGGAATCTTGATTCACGAAACAGCCTTTACTAGATTTTTCAGATTCCTTGCTTTTAAAGCCTCATTACATAATTAGTTTTAAATTGGAGATAATCTGTGGGTATTTCTGTAATTATTGTATTCTGGAAATGTGTACTTTAAAAACATCACTGTAATGGCAAATCTTGTAACTTAAATCCTGGTTCTAAAAGGTTACAACTGAAGATACTGCAGAACTTTATTTTTATTTTTTAAAAACTAAGCCACGTTCCCTGTTAAGCTTCCAGGCTATTTTTAGATGGTTTCTATAAAAAGATTCTTTAGGAGACGGTAGATGAGGTCTACCCCCTCCCTGACACATAATGCTCTGCGAGTCTATTCTTAGAACCGTGTTCTGACGGATTACAACTTTCGTGTAGGGAGATGGGAATTGCTTAAGGACAGCTCAGAAGCGTGACTACACACTTCTCCGGCATGTCTGGAGATGGGGTTATTAATAACTGCCAACAGCCTTGCTTGCTTCCGCAGGTTGTAGACAGCGAAGAGGGGAGCTGCTCACTCTGTATTGGCTCAACAGAAAGGAGATCGTTCTCTCCATTTACTGCGGGGATGCTGTGGAGGCACATGGTGATGAGTTGCAGACCTCTGGGACATCATGCCTTTGAAGACCTGGAAAGTTTTGTTTCTAGGTTGCTCTCTCACTGAAGAAAAAAATCATCATCTGTTCCTACTCAGTCAGTCAGTTACAAACTTCTCCAGGAAATATTCTAACTGATAAATCGGTTGCCCTATAGTTAGGCAACAAATGCTGTGTAGTAATGAGGGCAGGACTATGTTGGTTGGCTCTGCTTTAGAAGAACAAATTTGTAAATCAGAGCTGGTATCTGGATTGGTGTGGGTTTTGTGTAAGCAGTAGCACATCCACTGCCCACCCCCCCCTCCGCCCCCTTGTGGGAAATGGAAAATGAGGATTTGGCTGTTCTAGCTCTTTTGCTGCAGCGGCATATTTAGGAAATTGTTTCTTAATAAAATCATTCAGGCTGCTCATTAGCAAACTGAACATAATAAATATTTATTTTTTCATAGAAACCAATGTTTCAAAATCTTCCAGGAATAAGTATTTGGTTTCCGTTTTTTCCTTTATATCTGGAGTTGAAAAGATACTATACAAACATACCTAGAAGTAGAACTGAATTTGTGAATGGATGGGTTTGTTTTATTGCAAAGGTGGTGTCTTAACAATGGAGGTGGACGATTCCTCACTCCTGAAATAATGTATCTTAATCTTTCTGAGGTTATTCTATAGATTTAGAATAGCAATTTCTAATGAGACATGGTAGTTTAGTTATGGTCTTAATTCTCAAATTTTCCACCAATTATGCTGTAGCCAGACAGATTTCTATTTTTTAAGTCAATCTGTAAACACCAAGAGTAAAGGCCAACACTTATGTCAATAGGCCATCTTCAGTCTTTAGCAGATCTCACGCCATCTCATCACTGGTCCATCCGTCACTTACCATCCTGGTAAGGAGTCAAGCCATGACTGTAAATAACAGATGACAAAACTAAAGTGCCTGTAGTGGTCATATGCAGCCTAAATAATTCATGTTCATCTTGATTACTGTAGTTCAAGTAAGCAATATTATGCCTCTGGTCAAGCAGCCACTTAATGGAAAAAAATCAAAAGTTGTTTGCTACGGTGAAGGCTCCTACTCACAGCATGCCATTCTGATGTCCTAAGTTGGTAAAACATGCAATGGGTGGGTTTTTTCCTTCTCTCGGTACAGTTTCACCCAGTGCTGCCAGTTAAGATCATTCAGAAATTGTCCCGTGACTCTTACAATTAGTGCTAAGTGAAAAACACTGCACTTTCATGCCTCAGTTTCTCCATTTGTACATAAGAATCTTAATAACTCTTGCAAAATACTCTGTGATTTACTGAAGAACCTTTTTAATACGAAATCTAGATATTACTCTGATAATTCTGTGTGTGTACATCCATCTGTTTTTTGCTGTTGAACAGACTTCCTACAATATTTGAGAAAAATATAAAAATGCTTTTATGCAAAATAAAGAATCTGGGCTTTGAGATAGAGTTGTAATTGCAGTATGACTTTTATAAGATTGCAAAGAGAGGGTAGGAGGAAGAAGTAAGATTAGTCAGCCACAGGCTCAGCTGGCCTGGATGCACCCACTCAGTGAGTAACTCGATGACAGCAAAAGCTGTCATAGGAAGATGGTCAGCAGCTGTGTTGAATTGTTCTGGGAGTATTAATTGCATAGTTGCAATTACTTGTTTACCTTTTCTGCCTACAGTGACATTATAGAGCGCTTTGTTGGTGAATAAGGTGGTTGCCTAACTTTTTTTCTCAGAACTGCTGTAATCCCAGTGATAATCACAGATTTGTGGGAGGAGGATCGTGCTCTCCATCCTGGCCTTCGCATCGGTGTGGTGGGATGAGATTGGCTCAGCCAGTAGAACAGGTCACTGCTGCAGGAAGGGGGAAATCCTACATCTGCCACATCTCACTCTGTTTCCTGATGCTTCTCTTGTGACGGCTCTGATGTCTCAGTGACCTGGTCAGAAAGGTAACTCAGCCAAAAAAAAAATAATTCCTGCACCCCAATAGATAAGACCCAAACGAAGGAGGTGATCAGGGATACAGGGCAGAGTGCAGGGAAAGGGAGCAGGACCTCGGTGTTGCCTCCAGCTTCTCCAGAAGGATAAGAGGCATCCAAAATTGGGTTAGTAACTCCTGGATACTACAAGGGACAACTTCACTCTCACTTGTGTTACTTATCTTTTGTTGTCTCTGGTGCTTGCTAGACCCCACTGTAAGCCAGATCAATTCACCGATTTACCAGTCCAGCAGAAGACCAGACTAAGTGGCTGGTTTTCTGCCAAGTTAGTGCATTGAATCTGCTCAGCAGAATCTGACAAACCCCAGGAGTGAAGGGTGGGGGGAAACACTTTGCGTGAGGAAGGAGGGTAGAAGGAGTGAGATGGGAAGGGGAAGTGAGAAGTCCTCTTTTTGACAGATTGACTCAGCTGCCTGGTATAACTTGACCCCAAATATGTGGTTTCACACTATCCCTAATGCAGTGAACTACAGACAGTCCCCTTCTCACGCCCTCAAGTATGGATGGGTTCCTGTCCCCTTTCTCATGCCAGGCCTACACAGCTGCATGACTGCCTGTGGTTCACAACAGCTCACTGCTCACCCAGGAACTAGTCACGCTTTTGATCAGTTCATCTTCCATGAGACCATGATGTGAGCTGAGGGAGCAGCGGTGCGTGGCAGAGGAGGAGGGCAGGAGCCCTCTTTAGCAGCGATGCAAATACAAAGTGGTGTAACCCTGGCATGAAACTACACCCTAAGTAACCGCTGTGGAGGCAGGTCTTGGTGGAGCTGGGCTGTAGGAATGGACTCTGGTTTAAATGGGGACTGCAGGTGTCACCAGTCTTACTGAATACTGTACCTAAATTTCCTCTGAAATGCAAATATAAATGTTGCTTTATAAAAGCCAACCAAACATACATTTTCAGGCGCTCTGAACTCAGAAGCAAAGCATGAGGGTGCAGCAAGGGTGGCACAGCCCCCCCAAGGTGGGGGAGCCAAGTGATGACCCCACCACTGAGGTGCAGCCCCACCACGCCAGAGGCAGGTGAGCAGAGCAGGGTGGCTACTGCAACAGCGCCTGTTAGTGGCCTAGGGGTCATCAGGTGGGACACGATAACAGGCCAGATCCAAGGATGGTCCAGGAGGCCCCGACACCCAGGCGGGCGCAGTTGAGGTGCAGCTCAGGCAGGAATGAACACCCAAGCCTGTCAGAGGGTGAGGGTGGAGGCCCCCACTGAGGCCATCACAGCAATTAAGCTCTATTTGTGCACTCATCTCCCTGACACAAAGCTGTGGAGTCAAAATAGCATCTAATAAATCCTTTACCGATCTAAGAGTGGTACAACCATCCAGAGTCCTGTCTGATATATCCTTGAACTGTTTATCAGCATATATCTCACAAAATATAGGCATATAATATGCCCAGATTTCCTCACGTTCTGCCTGAGGTGCAGGGTTTATTTCAGGATATTAAGGGAGCAAACAGTTAGCAATTGACAGTGCTAAGAGAGCATCAGACAGAACTCCAGGCAATGAGTCTAATAAAAAATTCAATTTAATTTAAACAAAAATATAAATCTAAATGACTTCCAAACACATAGCATCTAATCTTTCAGCCTAGCAAAAGAAAAATACCAGGTTGAGTCAGGGAGGGCAGCTGTCTAAATGAGGATGCATGACTTCACTAATTACAATTCTTGGGATGAAAGCAGATTTTTTTTTCCATCAAACCTTGATTTAAAAAAAAAAAAAAAAGATTGCTGAAACACTCTGCGAGTTTTGACAAACTACACGTGTAGCACCGTGGAAAGCTAGTTTTTCAGATCTATTCTTTTTTCTCTCCTTTTCTCCTCTCTGTCCCCCCTCCCATGCCCTCCAAGAAACTTTTACATTTTTTTAGGTGGTTTTAATGGCATTGTCATATGTTCAATGGCATTGTCATATGTTTTGTGGTATACGTGGCACTAAAAAACTGTATGGATAAAGAATCCCTGTGACATACTGCTCAAAATAAATAATCTGTCAGAGAAGAATAAATATATTTTAGCAAGAACCTTGAACGCCAGAGCAGGAGTGCTAGAAGTACTATTCTATCCAGGGAAGCGGAAAGCAGAAGCATGCTAGGCTGGATCACCCGTGCTGCTTCTCCAAGGATAAGGATATCTTCCAAGACACATGCCAAATGGAGGATATGCACACAGTGTGGTGCAGGCTGTGGTCCAGAACCCAGTTACGGTAGCAATAATGGCTGAATGGAAAGTCCTGAAGGACAGGGGTGGACACTGGAAGGTCATTGGGTTGGGACAGCAAAAGGAAGATGCAAGAACTTCTATGGGGCGTGGCCGGCTTGAGGAGACAAATCTCCCCTGGCACTTATGTGGCTTGTTCCAGCTCTGATTCAGAGGATTAAGTTGCTTCCTTTGGAAATTTGAGAATGGTATAAAAGAAGGACAATTTTTACTATACCTTCTCCTGGATGATATCCCTTGGCACAGAAGGAGTGCAAAGAAGCAAAATCTAAAGCCAGATTTCTGGAGTAGCCAGATTGGATGGCTTTTCCAGCACCTGTATGGACACTCTGGGATCTCTTCAGCAGTCCTTGTAGGAGTTAGAATGACTTAACAGAACAACCTAAATCTTTGTAGATATGACAACAGAAAGCAATGGGTTTTGTTCACTGCCATCTCCTGAGCAAGTGGACTTCAAAAGCCCCTTCCTAAGAGTAGCCAGAAAGAGAGGTGTCATGAAAACTGCAACTTTCTCAGGATGTGGCAGGGCACTTGTCGAGCGACGAAAACTATCAAAACATAATAGCATGCCAGATTGACTTGCTGCAACTCCAGACTGAAGCAAGATCCCTGCACTGAATGCAACATTCATGAGCACATGTTTGAGCGAACTATGCTCCACTTTGTTGTTGCATCTCACAGACATAGGGCAAGGTTCACAGAGCAAAAGTTCCAGCACTTTCAAGAAACTGAGTGGCATTTTACTCACATTTAGAGCCTAAAAGCATCTTTGGCCCATGTTTTCTTCCACTTATGCTAGTCCTTTAATGGTGAGTATTCTGGGAGAAGGGTAAAAGGGGAAAGAAAAAAAAAAGAGTGGAGAAGGCAGAAATGAAGGAAATGAAGTAATTCTGCAAGCAGTGTAACAAAGTATATTGGCTTCCAATTACTTTAGTCTTGAGGATATGGCCCAGTGAAGACTCTTTGATGTCTAATAAAGTGTTGGAGCCATGGATTCTTTCTCCTAGTGGGATTACCAGCAACATTTTTGTTTTCTTGTGTCTTCCTACTTTCATAAACTTCACAAGGAATTGCTGTTTTTCACAAGGAATTGCTTCACCTCTCCAGCTGTATCTTCATGCTTGTTTGATGCTGGTAAGTGTAAACAAGGGTTACTAGCATAGGACAGAAGGGTGAAAAGGAATCATTTGTTTTAAGTACCATTTCTGGTCTTTGTCCCTAAGCTGCCTATTGTATTATGTGAAAATGACACAACACGGAGAGAACAATTTTAAAAATAACCTAAATATTTGCATTCTTTCTACATATGTCAGTACACCCGCTAACTCAAAATGAAGGCTCCTAGTTATAGCTGGGTGTCATAGCAACATGATTACAAACATTTTCAGTTATTCACAAAGTTTCAAGATTATATGAATGTTGATTTCCTCTTTTCACTAACCTTCTGTCCTCATTTTTTTCTCCTGACTCCCTCAGCAACGTTCATTGTATTTCCATTCCTCAAAAGCGATTCTCTACCCCATGCGCATGCTGCTCAGTGGTAAACAGTTATATGCAGGTCAGCACTGTATTGGGGTTGTCACTAGATGTTTTTAATTCATTTACACCAACCTCACAGCTCTCCCAAGTGACAGACAATTTGAGAAGGCATTACTGTATTTACGCCTTGTAAAATTTACTGCAAAGTAAGCCTTCATTTGTGGAGATTGGATTTCTAGAAACAGGCACTAAATAAAGCCTCAAAATTCTTCCAATCGAACAAGGTTTGCTCAAGAGGCATTCCTCAGGGGTCGGTACTGGGACTAGCGCTGTTTAACATCTTTGTTGGCGACATGGATGGTGGGATCAAGTGCACCCTCAGCGAGTTTGCCAATGACACCAAGCTGTGTGCCATGTGGCACTGTCAACACACTGGAGAGAAGGGATGCCATCCAGAGGGATCTGGACAGGCTTGAGAGGTGGGCCCATGCAAACTTCATGAACTTCCACAAGGCCAAGTGCAAGGTCCTGCACCTGGGCTGGGGCAATCCCAAGCACAAATATAGGCTGGGTGGAGAATGGATTGAGAGCACCCCTGAGGAAAAGGACTTGGGAGTGTTGGTTGTTGAGAAGCTCAACATGGGCCAGCAATGTGCGCACACAGCCCAGAAAGCCAACCGCATCCTGGGCTGCATCAAAAGAAGCGTCGCCAGCAGGTCGAGGAGCTAATTCTGCCCCTCTACTCTGCTCTCATGAGACCCCACCTGGAGTACTGCATCGAGCTCTGGAGCCCCCAAAATAAGGACATGGACCTGTTGGGGTGAGTCCAGAGGAGGGCCATGAAGATAATCAGAGAGCTGGAGCACCTCTCCTATGAGGACAGGCTGAGAGTTTTGGGGTTGTTCAGCCTGGAGAAGAGAAGGCTCCAGGGAGACCTTATAGCAGATTTCCAGTACCTAAAGGGGGCCTACAGGAAAGATGGGGAGGGACTCTTTATCAGGGAGTGGAGCGATAGGACAAGGGGTAATGGTTTTAAACTGAAAGAGGGGAGATTTAGATTAGATATTAGGGAGAAATTCTTTACTGTGAGGGTGGTGAGGCACTGGAACAGGCTGCCCAGAGAAGCTGTGGATGCCCCATCCCTGGAAGTGTTCAAGGCCAGGCTGGATGGGGCTTTGAGCAACCTGGTCTAGTGGGAGGTGTCCCTGCCCATGGCAGGGGGGTTGGAACTAGTTAATCTTTAAGGTCCCTTCCAACTCTAACCATTCTGTGATTCTGTGAGAGCAATTTTAGTACCACACAGGTTCTGAACCACTCCCCACCCCTCCACCTCCTCCCCCGGTATGATCCCAGGCCTGAGGTTTACTTTTGCCCATAAAAAGAACATTTTGAATACCATACTTTCCATATAGGCTATTTGTTTCTGCGAAGGGCTAGGAAGTTGTGCTATAGTCATTTGGAAGAGGTTTCACATCTCTGTGTGTGATCTCACCTATCTGAAAAAAAAAAAAACGCCCAAAACCCAAACCCAAAAGCAACCAAGTAGAAAAATCACCAAGGCTGGTGCCACCAAAATCAAACAATGTGCATCCTCAGGAGGAGAACTGTGTCAGTCCAGATTATAACTGTTTATTCTAAGGCACCAGATGTGCTATAGATACTTCAGTATCTGTGAAGCTAGGAAAAAAAACATGCTAACATCCAGCTGATAAAACACATTATCTTTACGAGTTTTTTTCTCTTCCTTACAGTTCTTTTTTTCTAGAGAACAGCATTTCACCTTTTTAGGCTAGATGGTAAGTACTGTGAAGGTGCTGAGTATACAAAAGTATCTATTCGGTCTAGTTTAGTAGTAGCAACAAGTTGTAATAATTAAGTAAAAAGAAAAATCTACAATTAAAGAATAGTTCCATGTGTAAGTAGAAAGACCAGATTTTGCTGAAGGACCACGCCTAAACATGTCCGTTTCACGTGCTAATGTATTCAAATGAACTGACCTGGGTCCACTGTAGACTGAGGGAGTGTTACTGATGAATGCTTTGTGCCCCAATTCCCCAAGCGTGTTCTCATGCGCTTCTCTTGCTGCATGTCACTTCATTGTTGATTTGACTGTAGAGGAAGTTACATCCAGAAAGTTAGGAGAGCAACTAAGTGCTTGAAGGGCTGAGGATGTGCACAAAAGTTCACATGGATTTACATGAAGTTTGGAATTACTGGTGTATTCAACAGCTGACGATATCAAATAGTGTAGAACAACTCTGACAACTCTGTACTTGTTAGTTGCCTTCTATAGTGCCAATGGCTTAGTGAGGAGGATAGAGAAGGAAAAATAGGTAAGTTTTTGGGAAGTGTTGTGGGGAAGGTGAAGGAAGGCAGCATACCACTCTTCTGACACATACTTTGTGTTATTGTAACCATCGTGTAATAATACAATAATGATACGGTGCAGATTTTCAGACGTAGAACATGTTTGTAGGATCTGTGATAGAAGCGTTTCAGCAATTACACAGTCCAGGTTTGCCACTGTTGGAGAACTTTCCATTCTACCAAAGTGTAAAGAAATGATGTAGATCATCTAGGTGTTCTGTTTTTAAACCAGAGGAAAACACTTGGCAGGGAATCATATCCACAAGGTCCTATTCCTGGCTGCACCACTAGCCTGCTTGGTAACCTGTTGCAAATTGCTTCATCTTTCTGTGCTTTTATTTCCCATCTCTACAGCAACAATGACGACTCACAGTCCTAGATCTTACTATTACTCTGTAGCTGTAGTAAGGTCATAGGATGCTCATGTGGTAATTACACTCTTAACTTCTACAACATTCTTCTGCTAAAAAAGAAGGAAGTTCACTAACGAGATGTTACTAAGATGAAGATGCTCTAAGATGTCTTTGTGACAAGTTCAGTGACACTCACACTGAATAAAATCAGGAAACGATACACCATTACAGTGCACAGGACACGCTGATGTAACCTTAATTCTGTCAGATGACCCCACACGCTTATTGCGAACGGGTTTCTCCCGCCGTGGCAGATGGCCGGTATGCACCGGGGAGGGGGTCAGTCACGGGGACCATAAGCCGCTCTGGCAGCGGGGCTCTGCCGGCTCGTACCGGGGTGCCCGAGGAGGCCGCTGCCCCCCGGGCGTTACCTGCTTCTCCTGCAGGTCCTGGAGAAGCGAAGGCCCCTCCTGGGCCCAACATATTTGAGCATGGGGCAGCCCGTCAGCCTGTGAGGAGAGGCAGCGGGCCTGTCCCGCCATCCACGGCCGGGGCGGCGCGGCCTGAGGCGGAGGGCGGTGCGGGCGGCGGCACGCCCCGGCCCTCCCACCGCCTCACGGCCCCTTACGCCGGCTCCTCCCCAACAGCGCTGTGCCGCATCCTACGGGTAGTGAAATCTCAGGGATCCCCTTTCAGCCCAGGGGTCCGCCGGGTCCCCGGGGCTGCCGGCAAGCTGCCGAACCGGCGGCGGAAGGAAAGGCCGCGGCCTACATTGCCCGGCGTGCCGCGCCGAGGGGCGGTGCCACCGGAAGCGCGGCGCGGGCTACTTCCGGCTGTGCGCGAGCCGCGAGCGGAGGCGAGCCCGCGAGCCTGCACCCCGACGAGACAAGATGGCCGGGCTGCCCCGCAGGATCATCAAGGTACCCCCCGCCTTACCCTCACCGTCCGCCGCCGCGCCGTGCTCCGCGGGGGGTTCAGGGGGTGGCCGGGCCGGGTCCCGCCTGCCCGGCGGGTAGGGCTGGGCTGGGCCGGGCCGGGCGCCGCTTCCGGTGCCCGGGAGCAGGGCCGCTCCCAGGCCTCCGCCTTCCCCCGCCGGGCGGGGGGCGACCCACCGAAGCGCCCGGCCGCCGCGGGAGCGAGCGGGGATGAGGGACTGCGCTAGGCATGGCCCGCCCCTGCCGTTTCCCGCCGCCGCTTGCGGGAGCTCCTGGGCCCAGCGGCGGCGTGCGCGGTCGGTCGGGAGCGGCCGGGCCCTTCTGGCGGGCTGGGGGCGGCGGGCGAGAGCGGGCCCGCGCCCATCTCGGTAACCACCTAGGTGACGGTGGCGGCGCCTCACGGCCCTCAGTGCTGCCGTCCGTCGGGTGCCTGCGCGCTCTTTGCCAGGCCTGGAGCTTGAGAGGCAGCGGGCGCGCCCCCCATCCCCTTCCGCCGGCGATGCGGATCCTCGCCGGGGCGGCCCGCAGGCGGGCAGCGCTGGGCCCCGGCTCCCCGGAGTAGCTCTCGCCGTGTTTGGGCCGGGGGAGCGCAGCCGAGGCGCGGTGCTCGGGTTCCTTCACCTGTGCGAGGAGGCACAGAACACAGCGAGTAGTTACACTGGGGCTTGAGCTGTAGATCGGGGGCATCCGTGCCGGTACAGGCTAGGCCAGCCTGGTTGCTGCTATGTGCGCTCCCAGCTGTCGACCCGTATGATATTTGTGTGTTTCTGCTGGCTGTTCAGTGTTTTGCTTCAGCTTCCATTTACCAAGCTCTGTAAGGGCTCTCAACTTTGAGGTACTTTCAACTGACCCTCTGAGTGCCATTTCAGCTTAAGGCTTGAATGGTTTAGAGTCACTCAGCAGAGATACAGGTAGCTGTGTTGCGGTACCCGTCTCTTTGATAGCTTGGTCCTGTAGCAGTCCAGCACAAACATCCACACTAGCCATCTCCCACTTGATTTGCAGTGATGTGAATTGAAGCCCTCAAATTGGCGATTGCTCCCTTTGCAGAAGTTACGAAGTGATTCCAGTAAGGTTTGTTAGCCCTCATGGGAAATAAGAGCACCCTTGTTAGCTGTTGAAGTGGATGAATGTCACAAATAATTTATAACACTCTGAAGCTCTCTTGGTTGAGCATGCGGTGTTGGCAACCATTGTAAAACACCTGAGTGTAGAATATGTTAAACAGTGGATGAAAAAATAAAACTGGATTTTCTCTAAAAAGTCAAGTTATCTTAATAGGTGATAAAGGAGATGAGGTAAAAATGAGGCAGGAGTAGCATTTATCTTGTGTGAAACAGACTAAACCGCGATTGTTGCTCAGAATTTTAAGCAGTAAAAATAACGAAGGCAAATCTTACAGAATGTGTTTGATACTGATCCAGCTGCTTTAGTGGACAGCATGCAAAGCTGCATATATTTCAGGTGTGAGAGGGAACACTGATTTGTAATACAGTGGAACTGGTATTCATCACAGAGATGTGGTGGGAGCTTAGTCTTGAGGCCGATGTCCATGCTAAATATTTTTAATAGCTCTTGACAATTCCCCTGAAAACAGCCAAGAAGCACGGTTACTTGTAAGCTGATACATAAATTTCCTTCTTGGCGCTTTTGGCTTTTTTCATGCTTTTCTAGATAAAACCTGGAGCGCTTCAGAGGACTCACTTCAAAGATGTGTGATGGCATAGGAATGTTTCTTCTCCTCCTGGAGAGGGGAGGTGGAAGGCAGCAGAAGAGAGACCTAGAAACTCCAGATTTCTTCTGGAGGATCCTCTTTAGAGTTTTCAGGATTATTATCTATTATAGCCATGTATGTGTTATAAGTTGTCTGCAGCCAATCTAGAGCATTTAAATCCTGAATTGGTTGTGTTAGATGACCAATTCTTTAGCTCCCATGCTGTGCATGTGTTAGGTTGCCAGATGTCTGTACGGTCCAGGACTTGAATCTTGACTACAGCTTCAAAAACGTGCAAAGTCATATTTTGCAATATTGCAGCTGCAGAGGTGCAGACCTAGAGATATGTCTGCTTGAGTCTTTAGGAGTCTTGAGTGAGACTTATTTTGACCTTTTCTAACCTGCCAATCTTGATGTTAAATTTCCTGTTGCTAGTTCGCTTAGATGGAGGGGAGTAAGCGGACTCTGCTGCTAGTGAGAGTTTGGAAGATCAAGAATGGAAATGTAAGAGAAAGAGAGATATTAGGAAAGAGCTGTAGAAAGGTGAAATAACTCCAGTAACAAGGTGATCTGACTTTCTTTATGCATGGTAGTAAATTTGATGATAAATAAATGGCTTAGGTTGCTGTTAGGAAAAGACCTTCTCCCTTTGATCCACGTGTACCCTTTGTGTTGCCATTGGAGGGAGGCTGTTGGTGGCTGATTTGGGATAGGAGTACATATTTGGACTGTAATGAAGTACAGAATCTAGCTAACTGCTCGAAATGCAGTTGGCGTTCCTCGTCTTGACCAACTGCTGGCAGATGGCCTGGCTCTCAGGTTGACTAGCAGCCCTGTACTCCTCAGCCTGCTTCTTTGCTATGTGCAGGCTGTCATCTAGCCCAGTAGGAGAGCAGTAGCTTTCCTTCTCTCAGCAGAGAGCTCCATCTATATTTCCAATACTTCCCCCAAATTCAATTAAAAGGTGACAGTATAGATGTTGCAAAGCAGTTGGTACAGAAGATACAGAATGTCTCCTGGTTTGCTGTCCTCAAATTACTTAGAAACACAAACTTTAAACAACTGGGGGAAGAATGACATGTTATCTCAAGAGTTTACTTGCTTGAGAGTTATTACTTAAGTGTTAGCACATCACAAATGATGAGTAGAAAATGATATCTTTTTGAATCTTTAAAGATATAATCTGAATTGGAAAACCTTCTGTCTTGTGAATAGAGAAGTATTTTTATTTTCTTCAATAGTCCAAAACCAGGGGTCCTCTGAGAATCACCTTGACAAAAAAAATCTGTTAATGTAAGAAAAAATAAAAATGTGGCACAGCACATTTACATAGATGTGTGTCTTTGAGGCTGTACAGTTGTTTTTCCTATTGCACAGTATTCAAGAGTGAGCCTTTGCAATATATATGAGAAATAAAGCCCAGCAATTTTTACTTTCAAGCACTTATTACACTGGTTCTCTCCAATGTTGCAAAGTCACGTAGTTCCAGTCGAGTAAGGAGTTGAATTGCATCTGATTTTTTTTTTTTTTTGGCTGACATTCAAACCACCTCATTGCCGTGTGAAGTGCAGTCGGTATATCTGAATGGGATGGGCAATGCTGCCTCCTGTCATCTTTTCAGATGTTTTTTCTGCTGTTTTCACTGCTGCAGTGATCTCGTCATTCATAATTTGATGTCCAGGTCTATGCGTTAACTGTGTAGCCAGTTGTTAGTAGTGCTTCTGTTACAATCACTGCAGCTGCTCCTATCATGAAGTAAACCATCTGAAGCAGCATCTGACACTCCTCCAATTTTTTTTTATTAACGTATTTATCAGGGTTAAATTGCTGAGGCTTTGATTTCCTCCCCTGCATGATACCGTGTTATTGTCTGAGATATTCCTTTCTTGCTGTTTACTGTGAGAAGCTATTTCTGCATCGCTGCCAGTGAGCTCCTGTTTGTAGTATTTTTTCAGAATCTGGGTAACGTTTTATCTTCTGAGTTATAAAATGCTGCCTCAAATTGTAAAAATTCTGGGAGGTTTTATGGAGATTCTCATGGTGTGTGTGGTGATAGGCACCTACAGTGTTCTGTATTAGAGGTCACTATAGTCAGCTTTATATGTTTGTTTTTTTAAATATCAATCAGGTATTTAGTCTGTAACTTATGAAACTTTCTAGAAGTTCTTATTGTATTGCTGACAGCCAACTTGAAGTTTCTCACTTTGTCTTGGAAGCTATGGGCTTCTGGGGTATGGACATCTGTCTCCACGTGAAAATTTAAGTCGCCATTACTTTTTGATTTCTCTGTTGCCAGACATTTCTTAATAAATAAAATTTTATTTAATAAATTAAAAAAAAAAAGACCGGAGGTAAACTTAATACCTTTGCGTGGTATTTTGCGTTTGTTTAGGTGATGGTTAGGCATAGAAAATATTACTTCTGGGCAGTGCTGTTCCTTGGTGTTTGTCAGAGAAGCTGTATATTTGGTCTTTGTAATGTCTTTTTGCCCGTTGTATGCTGTTTGAATCTTGTGGATAACTTAATTGACAGAAGGGTGAAAACTTACGGAATATTCAGAGGTTTTTTTGTACTGTTCTTCTTAAGACCATTTTCCCCGCAGCTCCCCAACAAATGTAGGAAGACAATACATGTCCTACTTTGAGACCTTCTTTGAGTCTTCTTGCCGGGCGACTAGTACAACATAGGCTGGCTGTGGTAGTGGGAGGGGTGTACAAGCATGTACTGGAAGCCTGAAGTTTGGCAGAACAGATCTTTTGTGGAGGTCCTTAGGCCCAGAAGGGCACTCAGACCCAGAGGATAAGAAAACTTTCAAGTTAGACCAAGGTACCAACTTTAAAAGGAAAACATGTAGTCGTAATAAAAGGTCTTAAAGACGACACTAGTAACTTTTCCATAGCCTTTTCCTTAAAGCTTTCAGTAGACACCAGAGAATAAAAACTGAGGAAAAAAACCAGCAAATAATCCAACTAGAGGCAAAAATCTTGTTTGGACCACCTTCTTGTATAACATCTGAGAAACTTTAGGTACAAGTCTATAGTACCTCAAGCTTTTTAAGTACTGATGCTAATGGGTTTTTATCGCTTTGCATGGAGTTGTTTTATACTGGACTTGTCTCTTATGTTTGGCTTTCAGTGTATCATCAAAATTTGTTTTGTGCAATAGTACAAACACATTTTCATAGTTACACGTGACTGATGGGTTAATAGTGAGAAGCAAGTGGCACATTTTGCCATAGATGTCATTTGGACAACAGCTCTGTATGAATTATTGTTTGCTTTAATCACACTTTGATAGTTGACTCCACACTGTATATTAATGCAATGGTCTAATGCAAATGTGCTCCATCAGTATAATCGCAGGAATGGTTTACACTATTAGCTTAGTGAATTTAGTCATGCCTCACTTTACTATAGCTGGAGATGGACCATGAAAAGCTTGATCTGTGCTGGTACATAGATAATCCTCTAGGAATTTGCATAGGATCTCAGCTTCATAGTTCCAAAATCCTGTAATCTACTGTGGAAGACTCAAGAACAAGGTCGTACTCAGGGGAGAGCGATGCTGACCTTAAAAATGCCCCTCTTCATGTCACTGTTGTTTGGCAACAACGTTGTCTTCCATGAGTGGAAGATGGGTGTTTTTTCTTTTTGGTTTTTTTTCCTTTTTTTTTTTTTTTTCTGGGAAGGTGTAGTTACCTGATGTATATTTGTCTTCATCTCACTGTGAGTGACTTTGCAGTGGTTAAAATTGTTTGTGTAATGATGGGAACTGGAGAACCAGAAGTGTGTGAGGGAAGATTGTGAGTGATCCAGAGTTCATGGTGCTTCCTTAGCAGAGTTGTAGTTTCAAATTGATGGACAATTCTCCATAGACTGAGCACTAGTTAAATCTACTGTACCACTGTTCAAGTCTTTCTTTTTCACAGCAGATGCATTTGACATTTTGACATTAGAATGTTTTTTTGTTTTTTTTTATTTGAGGGTGGGGTAGATACAGTCGGGGCTGGTGATGGGGTCTAGGAACCTGCAGGGTGGTGGAAGTGTTAGTGTACAGAGACGTTATCCTAGTAATGAGTCCAGGAAGTGGAGTCATGTGGGACACTGACGCTCGGGGATTATATGGCAAGGAAGAGAAGAATTCGTGTGGAGGCCAGCTACTGGAAGCCACAAGTGCAGCCTTCTATTTATGATGTTTGACCTTAGGTTTACAGTTTAGTGGGCTTTATTGCTAGTTCTTTTTTTCCTAAGACACAGACATTATTTTCAGAAGACTTTCTCCAATGTAGTTGTTTTACAGTGGTATAATTTTAATCTAAACATTCTGAAATCTCTCTGACAATATGACATCTGCTTAGGTAACCAATTTATTTTCAGTAATGCTGGTTATAGCCAGTTCTTTAGATAATTGTAGCTAACAAATTGATAGACCCTGTAAGAATTTGTGCCAAAATGTAATGTACTGTTATAAAAAAAAATCTTTTAATTAAGTCTTTGTGGTTTTCTGAGGTAGCTTTATCCTTATATGTAGAATATAGTTTTGACTGATATGTTTCACTTTCTCCTACTGCCTCCCCCTCAAAAATCAAAGCAAAAACATGCATGAGGTTTATCTTCTTGTGTGCAACTTATCAGTTCTTGGTGAAGGAGATCAGTATGATCTTCCCCCTTATCCCACTCTGACAAAATAGGAAAGAATTGCCATTTGGCAAGTAATTATAATTTGTCCATATGCCAATATGCTGCTTTAAGTTTCACCCTATGCAGCTAAAACCTTTAGTTTCCATTTCATACTCCAAATTAATCCAAACTATTAGATGTAGTTGGAAGATAACGGCACTGGCAGCTGGCGAGGGTTTCCTGCAATCAGAATAAAAATATTAAACAAATTTTTTGTTTGTCTGAATTGAAATGCTAAAATTGGTGGTGTACTGCTGTGGTTTTTGCAGAGAGCCAGCACAAGGTGGAAAAGTTACCACCTAGTTAAGTTAGATTAACCAGAAGTTCTCAAGGTGATTACCCTGTGGTTCATGTTGAGCAGCCTTGCTGCATAAACAGATTTAGCCTGGGCTGTGCTGGCACAGAAGTTTTTGTGCTGCTGCAGTAAACTTGAACTGAGGGACAGATTTGGCTCGGAACTCCGCAGTAAAGGTTATTTCTTAAGCCAAATCAGTTCTGTGATCTCATTTGTTGTTTGACTTTGTAAACGCTTGGGCTGATGAAAAGGGTGCATGGAATGGTGACTGTACGCTTTAGTGCTGCTGCTGAGAAGTTAGGGCTTCCTGCTCAGGCAAACCCAGGCATTTTGTGAGGAAAGGAAAAGGTGGAGTTAGTTACAGATGTGAGTGAAGTTGATCAGGAAGAACTGAGCATCAGGCTGAAATGGTGGGGAGAAAAGCAACTTGACTTGATTATAAACTCAACAGATGAAGCCAGTGAAGAATGAGATAAAGCACTTGCACTAATTTTTAGTCATTGATGGTGGAATCTAGGTGTAACTTCTTATTTTTTTTATATCTCTCTGCTTTTAGCTATTGGTAGTGACTTTTTATCTGCTTTAGGTATCTTCCTGGAGGACTTGGCAGCAAATGTCTGATCTCCCCCAGGAAGCAAATATTGAAGACACTGATGAGCAATCAGTTAAACTGAAAGACATCTCTCTTTCCTCATCACATACTCTCCCACATAAATTGGTATGTGTGGTACCCTCCAAGTGATAAGTGTTATCATTTCAACTATAGCAGAAAATGGAGCTAGTGGCTTTCATTTTAAGTCTGTCATCTCTTTTTGAAAAACTAATTTGCAATATCATCTGCAGAGTCTGAAACTGTCTACCACATCCTCTCTAAAAGTGCTTCTGGATACAACAGTTCAAACACATTTTGGTTTAAAAGTTAGTTTGTGATTTATGCTGTAGGAGGTTGGCCTTGACCAGCTGCCCACCCAGCCACTCTCACTGTCCCCACCTCAACCAGGCAGGGGGAGAAAATAAGATGGAAAAGCTCATGAATCGAGACAAAGACAGGGAGATCACTTATTGAATGCCATCACAGGCAAAACAGACTCGACGTGGGGAAAATTAATTAATTTATTTCCAAGTAAAATATAGTTGGATGGTGAGAAACAAAGACGAAATCAGAGCCTTTTGCCTCCCTTTACCTCCCCTGTCCCTGGTGGATGCAGGGGGATGGGGAGTGGGGTCTTCCTTCTGCTGGTCTTTCCTCATGCCTTTCGCCTGCTCCAGTGTGGTTGTCTCCATAGGCAGCAGTGCGGATGTTTGGTCCTCTGTGGGCTACAGAGAATCTCTGCTCCAGTGCCTGGAGCACCTCCTCACCCTCCTTCTCTGACCTTGATGTTCACACTAGTTTTCCTCACACTTCCCCCCCCCCCCCACTGTTTTCTCTGTGTGACGTTTTCTGTCCTTTCTTAAATACATTTTCCCAGATGTGCCACCAGCTTGGCTGACAGCCTCGGCCATGCCCTGCAGCAGGTCTGTTGAAGCTGGCTGTGTCTGGCACGGGGCTGCCCCTGGCCTCTTCCCACAGAGGTCACCCCTGGAGCCCCCCTGCTGCCAACACCTTGATGCCTACAACCTGTACATATGCCTAGATGGTTATGCAGTTAAATTAGGCAATACCAAATACAAGTTTTGTGTCCTGAAGAAGTGAAGCAAGCTGATGTGTATTTTTTTTTTTTTTTCAATCATGAGTACCTCTTTCATTTTACCAGCAATTTTAGTTTTTTAGGCCATCTTGGGACTATTCATGCAGTGTTGCATCTTACTGTTCCTTCTATAAACGGCCAAGGCTACCGAAGAAGTTTGTGTTGTAGCCAGCTGTTTGGAGACTCTTGCTTGTAGCACCTATGGAAGAAGTATATCGAGATGCCCAGATTTCATTCATCTGTACTGGTAGAAGATGTTTTACCTACAGCCAATGCCAACTGTTCATCAGTTTCTGTTGGAAGTTACTGTCCTCTGCTAGATGGCAGCAGAGTTTGTATGCTGTCAGTCAACATTTTTTGGGTTAAAGATCTAGTTAATAGAGCCCAGCTCACTCTTCCTGAGTTGAATTGGGAATGTTGGCAGGCTTTAGTTTCTCAGTAGATTTGCAGGATGGTGATTTCTGGCAAGGGGGCAGCAATAAGCACTGGGAGTTGAGCTGTAATTCCTATTGCAGATTAAGTTTTATTAAGACAAAGATACTAATTCATCATTGGTCTTCACTGATCTGTTCAGAATAAAGCCACCTAGGGTTAGTTGAACCTACAGGTAAAGGTGGATGGTACCTAAATTTTTTACTGTCTGAACTAGATTAGAGAGGGCTTGTACCTTGCCTTGGCCTGACAAAGTAGTAGGGGTGTAACTTCCATCTTAGTAGGTGATGCTGAAGGTAAATTACTTGAATATTGCATAGAGAATTGAGCTAGTAAATGTGCTGCTGAAAATACAAGGAAAGAATCATTCTCCTGAGACTTTGCATAAGGATGTGGTATTGTGCCATTTTAAATATTTAACAGCTCTGAGACCTGTGATATTTTCTCTCTGTGTAAGAGGCCTGATGAGTATTTTCTGTTTTGAAGTTTCAGAGTAATTTTATCACAGCTATGTTGACCTCTGAAAGTCTTAATGATGTTCTCTCCCTTTTTAAGGTACTAGCATAAAGCTGCTAGTCGTAAGGATGCTTTTCTGTAGTCTCAACACTATAGAAGGTTGCTAGATAACTGTTTATAACAAGTAAAAAGATATACAGAGTCTTGGTGTTTAAGACTTTTATAGATGGGTGAAGACTTTAATTTAGCAGTTTACCATCTGTTACTGAAATTAGCCCTGTTGGTAGTTAAGCCTCTTCCTTTGGAATGAGGAGGTAGCCTCTGCATTTCCTTTTAAGGTTGGTTACAGAATAGCAATGTTACGCTAGTATCGTGCTGTGATTAACACTGCAGCCTCAACTCTTTAAACCAGCCCTTTCAGCAAAAGGAGCAGTCTGTTCTCCCATCCTTCTGGCAGCATATGTTTGCACCCACCGTTTGGTTGGCACAGCTGTTTGTGTGGACATGTGGTGAACTGCATCAGGAACCTCTCTCTTGCATGATTTTTTTTTTATTTATTTTTTTTCTTCCGTATCAGCTACATGCTATGTTTTACCATGAGGTCAAGAGAGAGCTATACAGGAAAAAGTGAAGGTGCATAATAAGCTGAAGTGGAAAGGCGGCACAGCTCTTTTTCTTCCTTTCCCCTGTGGCTGCTCATTTATCAGCTTAAAATGTTCAGGCTTTAATCTTTTGATAGCAAATGAGACTTCTGAAGTAGCTTTTTGTTTTTCAAAAATGTAGTGCACAGAAATCTTTTTTTGGTTGTTTTGACTGAGGCCTTGGCAACTTGAGGCTTTTATAAACACTTCTGTAAGACTGGAAGTGATAAAAATAGTGGTATTTTTCTAATGGATTCTTTCTTTGTATGCTTGTTCATATCTCCATGTGCGCTAACAATTGATTTTCATGCGTGTCTGTATGGAAGCATCTTCTGGGTTGTTCAGTTTGCTTCTTTAAAGAAGGGCTCTGTCCTGGTCTAGGTGCGTGAACCAGGAGAATCGTGGTGATTATGTCTGCTTTTCAGTAACTTTTTCCTTCCACTGAAGGCAGGATAACTAAGCAAAAGCTCAAAGAACGAAACTCATCCCCGCCCCCCCCCCTGCAAATCAATCTCTCATTTTCGCGTGGCTTCTCTCAGTCTTGGCAACCTGAAAAACCCTCACCCCCACCTCTTGCTCTGCTGGTCTCTTCTAAAGGTCACAGCTTTCTCTCTTCCTGAGGCTTCTTGTCCTCACAGGTTACTGTAAAAACAGGTTGAGGGTTTCTCCCCCTTGGGTACAATTAGTCTTCAATTTAATGTCTTCATAGAAGAATAGCTGTGGAGAATGTCAGCTACACCATCTGTCCCATCCGTATCATCTGTCACTCCACTTCAGGCCACCTGTGTTAGTAAGAAAAGCTTTGCTTTTGCTTGTCAAAACACCTTCAACGCTTCTGTGTTTTTTAACCACTTAATTAAAAATAAGAAAGATAAAATTGTGGGTGGCATAACCAGTTGTGAATGACAGTGTTGTGGCTTGTGGCCTTTTTTTTTTTTTAAGTACTGACTGGCAGGTGTCTTCATTTTGTGTTTATTAATTTTCTTCAGTCAATGGAAATTATGACATTAGCTTGGAATTGGTAAAAGCAGGAGTGAGAAGACATCTCAATCCAAAAACATTGCAGAGTATGACAAATAAAAATAACTGCCTATAGCAGCATGGAATACTTCATTAAGTGCTTTAGAGCTCAAAATATGTCCTGAAATCTCTTCTGTGGAACTTGCGCATGCTAGAGGAGACTTAATAAGAAACACTATGAAGTGCTGTTCTGGAACACTTACTTGACGGAAATTTGTATGAAGACAAAATTAACTGCTGTATTGTAAAGACATTTATTGTGAGCAGCAGAACTGCAAAACCTAGTTTTCTATGAATTTGTCCTTTTTCCTCTTTAGCATGTTAACATTTGGGTGTCCAGCTCTTTATATTGTTATTGGCAGGATTTTTTCTTATGCTAGGCAAGCATAGTACATACTTGGTTCGAATGAACTGGCCAAACAACATGTAGTCAGAGTTCTTCATGTCTTTTTCTTTGATAGCACTGAGCTTGGCTTTTGTCTTAGCCACTGAAAGCTTACAAAATGTACAGAGATGCTGAAATTGGACAAAGGGTTCAAAGGCAGTTTTGGGGAGAAATAGGGAAGTAACATATTGCACAAAACTCACTTCCTCAGCTAAGAAAGTGTTAGAAAGATTTTGCCTAAAAAGATACTGGAAAGCATTGCATATACTTGATCTTCCTGATCAGTTAAAAAAGTGGGAAGATAAAAGTTTAATTAGAAGTGATTTATTTATTCATTTAACATGTTTGAGAGGCTGTTTTTCATTGGGTAACCATCCTCTGGGGAAGGTAATATAAAATTACAAAATAATATCAGCATGTAGTTAAACATTTCCTTGTTCGTAGATTGAGTCCACATCTTGTGACTCTCTTGTGGGTGACTGACAGGTTTGGTTTGGGTGTTTTTTTTTGTTTTTTGAGCTAATGTATACTTAAGAAGAAAATAATCTCTAAGCAGTTCAGTTTCCTGACCTGGTGCATAGTGTTGCCCTGTATACTGACAACTGTTTATCTCAAATCTGTCTTTTTACTCCAAGTCTTGTGGCAAATCAAATTGATTTTATTATCAGCATGTCTTTAACTGGCCATCTTACTGTAAAATGTGGAAGACCAGTCCCTGATACCACCTTAGAACTGGACCTACTTGCGTGTTTAAGCATTTTATACGCTTAGATGTTAAAATGTAACTTTGATTAATTTCTCCCTTTCTGTTCCTTTTCCATGGTTTCCCCCCCAAATATAGTGAAGATATTATAAATTTCTTCATAATTGAAGATCAAAAGCCTTATTTACTGTCAGAACTTAGCAGGTGGTGTTGATGTATTAAAGTAGAAACACTTCATGCTCTCTTAATAAATGGCATCTTCCTTGTGTTTTTCACAGTCTAACAAGCTTGACTGTGTGACTCTTAAAAAGATGCCTTTTCTCAATCGAAGATGCTTCTTGGCTTTTGCATAAAAACGGTAGTGATGTACGTTCACAGGAGTCAGGACCTATCGTTTTGTGTGTCAGACAAGTTTAGCCTGGTGCTTGCTCTCTCAGCATGATGGCTGCAGCGGAGCCTGGCAGGTATGAGAGATGAATGTCAACCCATTCCCTCACAGATTTCTTGCAAGTATTTCTTCTCGTCTCTGTTTGAAAACAGCTTCAATTATGCTGACAGTAGTGGAGCTCCGTGCGCAGCGCAGGAAGCCAGGCGTGCTTGCTTAAAGCATTTTTCATCTAATATTAATGTTCCACAGGGGAGGGGGCCTGAATGGTTTCTGAGTAGCCTCAGCACTAGCGTAGCTGTACGCAGCATAAACGCTTTTCTTTGCGCTCCCCTTTTCTGTGGTGGTTTATAGCAAGATAATCGCATAAGAGGCAAAAAGGGCTATCTGAATGTGATGACATACTAGCAGCGGTATAAACCCTTCAGTATAATGTGATACCTCGATTAAAAGAATCGTTCTACATGATGACATACTAGCAGTGGTATAGCCCCTTCAGTATAATGTGGTACCTCCATTAAAAGAATTGTTTTTCTCATATGTGGGCTCTCTTATTGTTTGTTGACAAATGGGTTTTAGTGGCAGAATGTGCAGCTCTCAGCCAGGCATTGCTCCCTCAGTGAGGCTGGCAGGTAGAAGTGCTGATGCTGCTGCCAGAGAACTGCTGATTCTGGGTTATTTTAAACCAGGATTGGCTGCCCAGTATGGTCACTGTCAGCGTACTGGCATAACTAGGGAAGCAGTCTGGGGACCAGAGTGACTGATGGGGGGCTAGGGACTGCCGAGATCAGCCCAGATATTAAAATGTGTTACCCTTAATATTTAAAATAATAACAAAAAAAAAGTCTTAAATTTGGGCATGCCCACAAGAGCCAAACCCACGATTTGCCTTCTTGTGTGTGTCTGGCAAAGTCCAGGTGGTAGCAGCTGTGAAGAAGTTTAAAAATTGGGTCTTTCCGTTTTCTTTGTTTTTAAATTTCAAGTTGGCTTGCTGTATTAGTTTGTGTTTGGCATAAGATGCTGTTCCCTCTGCCAAACCTGTCAAACTGTAATAAGTATATGATCCTTTACAGGTGGAAATCCAAATTGTCCCATTTACCTGTGGCAGCACTCATACTGAAAACTTGCTGAAAGAAATGGAGAACGTTTTATGCATTTACAGGAATAATCTGTAGTTTCTTACTCACTGACTTTTATACCACTCAACTAAAGCTTTAAGCATTTGTTTTTAACTGCTGTTCTACAGAATCACTGTACACGTAAATAGCCAGCAGAATATGAATTCTGAGTATGTGTATCATTTAAAATAAAATACACTTGCAGAAGTGAATGTAGATAGCTCTAAAAAGCTTGGAGGGCCTTCCAGTAAGTTGTATACCTGTCATTGGCAGCTAATACCTATGCAGATAAGTATGCAATATGTAGTCACAACATGGAATTAGACCAGATAAACTTATTTTTATGTTTGTGTATGTACACGGTAATAACTTCAGTATTATGATTTGTAGGACCTTGACAATTTTGAGATGAATAACTGGATTTTGGCATTAATTACTGTGACTTCACCTCTTTATATTCTATATTTTATTGTTTTTTGCTGAAGTGAGGTGTTATTTACCTGCATCAAGGTGGCCATTATCACTTAAATGCTGCATGAATTTATTTCTACAAAATGCCAGTATCGTAGCAGTGCAGTTAGATTTGAAGAATGTATTTAGCCAAGTAGAGGCAATCTGTCTATTTTGTACTTGTATTAGTGCTGTTGTAGACACGCAGAATAAATATGCTATAAAACTAGAAAAATAAATTAGTATTACATCTGCAAGTTACCATTTTTCTTCAGTAGAAATGGGATGATTTTTCTTTGTGAAAGCCAACACAGGTGGTGAAAAAATTAACTGTACCTAGTAAAAACAAGCCAGAGGAAAAGCAGGAAATGGGGCTAAAATTACCTGAGGAAATGAGGCTTCGGCAGGACTTCTTGTCCCTGCCTCATGTCCGGTTGCCCATATTGGCCTTGGGTTTCTTTTTTGTAAGAACGAGCAGAATGGTGCCTGTGCCAAGCAGAGGAGAGGGAAAGGTGCTGAGGACTTGGTTGGTCTGTCCACTCTGCGTTGGCGGGATGGATGGTCAGGACGTGGGCAGCTATTAGCTATAGCCACAGTGTGGTGCCTGGGGCTGTGGGCAGAAGAATTGAGCAACAAAGAACACAAATCTCTGTAGGAAACTAGGCTTCCCTAATTTTGCCACTTACTGAACAACTTGCCTGTTTCCTGCTGTTTGTTAGGTGACTTTAAATGTGGTTATATGGAGGCTGTAAGTGATCACACAAAGCTATTTATGCATATATATGTGTAAGTATATAAAACATCCTTAAAAACACCTTCAGTGTTGCAGCAGAGTACTTTAGATCTTCAAAGTTGGATCTGATTCCAGTACAAATGTTCATCTTAATAAACCCCTCTACTCCCGTTAGAGTAAACCTTGAACAACTCTCTAAGTGATTAACCCCTTTGGCTTTTCACTTATGGGATTTTCTATTTAAGGTAGAATGGGAAGTGCTTTTGGTCTTTTCATTGTGGTGTTCTTTAAAGTGCTTTTAAGCATATTCGGAAAAAAAACCCAACCAACCAGCTTGGCAGTAGTTTAATCAAAAGTTAAGAAATGTGACGACAGCTTAATTGTTATCTATTACCTTGCGCCATAGAAGGCACACACTATTACAGCAGTGGAGGGATCCGAAAGGAGATGCGTACCGGTTTACCACATCCTCATCTTCTTTCTGCAGATGTTCTTTGACTTTAAGGTATTTGTGTAACATTATTTCTGTGGATGTAGGCAATAGCAAATACCTTTTGTTTTTAAAATACAGGTCGTGTTTATTTTAAATGGGTTGTATTTGTTACATTGCTGCTTCTTCTTCTTCTTCTAGGAAACCCAGCGCTTGCTGGCAGAGCCAGTCCCTGGGATAAAAGCGGAGCCAGATGAAAGCAACGCACGTTATTTTCACGTGGTCATTGCAGGTCCACAGGATTCCCCCTTTGAGGGTGGGACATTTAAACTTGAACTATTCCTTCCAGAAGAATATCCAATGGCAGCTCCTAAAGTACGTTTCATGACCAAAATTTATCATCCTAATGTAGACAAGCTGGGAAGAATATGTTTAGATATTTTGAAAGGTAAGTGCTACCTTATTTTCTTTCTCTTGATCTTAATAAGCACAGAAACTTGTGAATTGACCCTCAAAAGAGATTTTATTTGTTTAAAAAATACCTTGCTTATTCTTTAATCTGTGAGAGGAAAATTTACTATTTCTGTAGCCTATAGTAAATGTGGTGTTTCTTACTGCTATAAATGTCTCTTCAGATAAATGGTCCCCAGCTTTGCAGATTCGTACAGTTCTGCTATCAATCCAGGCTTTGTTAAGCGCTCCCAATCCAGATGATCCACTAGCAAATGATGTAGCTGAGCAATGGAAGACCAATGAAGCCCAAGCCATAGAAACAGGTGATGTATCTTACACTTCTTTTCTTCCTAGCTTTAGGAAGCAGCTGATTACTAATTGGTTGGGGGATATAAATCCTGACCTCTTGTTTTATGTCTGCAACTTGCAAAATTAATTATTGCATGCAGTCGTAGTCTGATTACCCTGAATGTGCCTGCTGTGGTCTGTTTTCATGTCTGTGAGGCCTGCTGGAAGAAAAGCACTCTCGATCCGTTTTATCTTGAGTTTTCACGTTCCTAAGTTGCAAGCACGTTTAATTTGGACTCCTGGTAAAATAAAAATACACACCACTGCTTTTTCTGTAAAGCTGAGGGAACAGATTACCTAGTTTCAGAAAGTACATCCCTTCCATACCTGCTTCTGTTGGAATGGGAAGAATGATTATGTTACCCCTCTTCACTTTGGGATTCCCTGCAGTCAGGCCATTTCAGCAGCTGTCAGCTTTTTTTATAGGAGTTCAAAATTGCCCTTCATCTCAGAATGGATACATTTTGTATACTTGCAGCAGTGGTATAAAAGTGATCTTTAAAAATAAGTATTTAAAATGACTTTAATAAAGCCCAAAAAAGATATAATTTCTTAAATCTGTTTCTTTTTCTTTACAGCCAGAGCATGGACTAGGCTATATGCCATGAATAATATTTAAATGCGCTTTGAACATCAAGTGTGCATCACTTCTCCTGTTCTGCCAAGACCTCTTCCTTTTTTGTTTGCATTTAATGGACACAGTCTTAGAAACATTACAGAATAAAAGCCCAGACATCTTCAGTCCTTTGGTGATTAAATGCACATTAGCAAATCTGTGTCTTGTCCTAATTCACTATTGTACCGCATGAGCAGAGGCTAGAAGTATCATCTGGATCGTTGTGAAATTGTTTAAAAGCAGCAGCACATCTCTGCTTTTAATCATTTTTCCCATCATGGTTTAAGTATAAGCACTGTGAATGAAGGTAGGCAGGGTTAGCTGTGGGGCTTTTTGTTTTAATTTTGTGGGCTCCTTCTCCCTTTTTATGGTGATGCTAATTTCATTGGTAAAAGCAGCTAACCAGTTATACTTTAGAATATACCCTCTAGCCCAGTCTAACTTAGACGCTGTAGATGGACAAGCTTCATTGTTTGAACAAAAAATGGGAACATTAAACATCCATCACCTTCACTAATAATATTGTGATTCTGCTGTCAAGTGTAGAAAAAAAAATCCCTCCAAGAAAAAGCTTGTGACCATTTTGTATGGCTTGTCTGGAAAATCTCCTGTAAATCTTATGTTTTAGTAAAATATTTTTTGTTATTCTACTTTGCCTTTGTACAGTTTATTTTGCTGTGTTTTCATTTCTCTAATGTGACAATCGTATTTAAAAAAAAAAAAATTGAAACCAGAATTGACGGTTTGTCTTCACCAGTCTGACAGATTAAACAGTAAAGAGGTGGAATTCACGAATCTTTTTTTTTGCTTCTGTTTGCTGACTTTTTTTAATTAGCTTGTGTTATGTGGGTGACCTTACCTGGCCAATTTAATATGAAATCGCATTTGGAGTAACTTTTAGAAACAAGTCTCTGATGTAACCATTGTAACCGTAATTTTAGTAATGCATTGGTATGCGTTTTCCTGGAAAATAACCATACTCGAGTAGGAGGTTGAGAGCAAATGACAGCACTAATTGTGAGTATCTGCATAACTTCTCTTTGCTGATTATCATCAGATGTTAGGCTACACAGTTTTCTACTTTCTTCTTTAATGCCTGCCCTCTATTAACACGAAATCCCAGTGCGCAGAACCACTGTTACAGCCAGCTTGTGTATTGACTGATGTTCGCTTAACCACTTAGAGCTAGCGCCTCATACCACTGGTTTTCTCTACAAGCCTCATTAAGCTACTTGCTTGAGCAACTGGTCTGCTTAAATAGCAGCAAAGCTTCTTTATTGGAGGGAAGGAAAGCGATTTAAAAACTTCCTTCCTGTCCTTGTTTTTTGGGTATGCATCTTGTCTGGGAGTCCAGCATCTTTTCTGGGAACCCATTTTACTGCTTCCCTTAACTACTTGTATCCCTGTTCTCTTCCTTTCCCCAAGCCCTCTCCCTGACCAAAAAAAAAAAAAAAAAAAAAAAAAAGCGCAAGCTTAAAAGCTTTTGGCAAGGCCAGCCTGAAGTGTATAAGCGACAGCTTGCAGTGGTTGCAGTAGGGAGTGTTTTGTCATGCAGTTGAGGGGTATGGTTATGTAGCCCATTGGTATTCTCCCTCTTTCACCTCTTCTTACTCTGGTGTCATCTGAAATTTCTATAGAATGTGGTGTATTTATTGTGCTCTTATGTAAGATGAAGAATATCTATTAAAACTACGTTTTCCAACAGACAGCGCTTTCAGTGGTTGGTAACCGGCATTGTCCCTCAAAGTACTCCTTGGAACATGGTTGAAGCTTGGTTCAGAATTCAACTTTTTCACTGTTTGAGCTGTAAACCCCCCCGTTTTAAAAGTAATTTCTGTGTTGAATGTAAGCCAAAGTTGCATTTGGGGCTTGTAACAAATTGTTTGTTTGTTGGAGTGGGTAAGCACCATTAACCCTGCCTTCTCGTTGGAAAGGGGGGTGTGCCTGGGTTTAGCTGGGGGACATCCCCTACGGGCCAGTAACACGGGCAGCTCTCGCAGCAGGCAGCTGAGAATACGTGAGGCAGACTCTGGATTCACTTCACCTACCTCTTAAAGCTTTACCTTACACTACGTATACGGCTCTCCTGGCCTCTTTCTCTGGGCCAAGGATGTGTGTCACCCCCAGAGGACAGTCAGACCCTCCCCAAGCCCCCGCTTTGAAAGTGGCTCTCCCTCCCTTCCCTAGAGAAACAGGACCCGAACTGGCACTAAGACAATTTAACCCCAAACTAGGTGGGGACGAATCCAGACCCAAGGTCGTTTTGCAGCTGGCTGGGTGCTTGTATATTCAGGGTTTAAAATTCGGCTGGAGTTGGCAGCTAATCGGAGGATGTAATTGAAACAAAGTTCTTAATGGAATATTGTTAATGTCTTAAAAAAAAAAAAATCCTCTGCCTCCATTTGCTAGTGACTGACTAAGGTGGATTATAGAACTGTTTGAGTACACAGCAGCCAGTGTGTCCCTGGGTTCTTTTTTTTAACTATCTCAACAAACTTGAGATTTTATTAAAGAAGTCCATGCTGTCTTAAGTGTGAATGTGTGAGTCCATAGTGATGGTATGTTTGAAATTAATGGTGTAAAACAATAGGTAAAATACTGCATTTTAAAACACTTCAGAGGATTTTCAAATGATGGTTGTAATGAGAAAAAAATTAAATGGGCTTCCTAAAAACTAAAATGTGTTTGTTCTGGGGTCTGTTCAAGCATATTTTAATCATTTTACCATTGATTATATATATTAAATAATGCGTATTTAACTTTAAACCTGATCTAAGAGCCCTGTATAAAGCCAAGCTGGGAATTTCATTCTGTCTTATGTTGGGGAATGTGTGAAAAATTTAGTCCAAAATTCTTTGAAGCCGGTTAGGTAGAACTTTTTCCTGAGTTAAGCGGGTGTTTATTCACAGCTGTTACCTGAAACTCAAACTTACTGTTGTCACATCTGCCGTTCCAGCTGGTTAGCAAATGCAGCCATCTTTTAGGGAGCGTTAGTTTTAACTCCATTTTTAGTGGCTGGCCATTGGATAAATTTACAGTAAATTTATAATAAATGGGGTTTCCTCCAGCCGTGCTGGTGCTCTGTGTCAAAAGTCCGGAAGTCCTGAGCAAGGGTGGTGACATCTGCGTTTTGTATGTCAGTGTCTGGGTAGTGACGGTGTAGCTGGTTGTCACGTGGACTCTAAAACTACGCGTGCAAAATCCTTTTGCAGTAGTTTCCTTTAGAGGAAGAGGAGGATGCGGAAGGCTTTTATTTTTGCAGAACCATTCAATGGTGGTCTCTTAATCTCGTAGCCATGTTCTGTCACGGGTGTGAAGTGTATCATCCCGGGGAACTGATGGAACCGGTCTTTGGTACCTTAGCTGACTTGAGTCTGAACCACGTGAAACGTTGCTTCTGTAGCTTTCCAGAAGGTGTAATTCCAACACATTGAGATTATTGTGAAACATCTTAATGGACTAGTAACATCAAAAATTGTGACGTCTCGGATTTATGTACATTCCTTCTTGGGATTTTTTTTTTCTTTTTTGAGGGTTACTCTTAAAAGTAAAATGTCTGGTAGGTTTTGTCAATAACATGTCTTGACTGTGATGTAATATGACACTGAAATAAAAGGAAGAGTGATTATTCATTACGTAGACACGGAGCTTCATTTAACTGTAGTGGGCTGCCATCGCTGTGCAATACAGTTTCCTAATGTTCTTAACATCTGTTAAAATAAGGGAGGTAAACTGGTAACTTGTCTCAAAATTCACTTTCCAATTGCTGTACTTTTGTGTCCGTCCCCCGCCCTCCCCTTGTATGGGGAAAAAAGAGCGACACCTCTGTCCTAAAGCCATCAGAGGGGACTGCTCTGATGCACAAGCTCAGAGGGTATTTGTTTTGTTTTGGGGTTTTTTTTGCCTGCCTGTGTTTAAATCTACCTGTTTCGGTACCAGACTTCCCTACTTCAGCGTAGAGTTTGGACAATTTCTAATGCGATCAAATTGATAGATGTATTAAGCTATGCTGAACCATGTTACGTTATGAGCGTGGCACGAAGTTAATAACTACGTGTCTGCTATGATGGATTTTGTACAGTGCATTGCAGCCTCTCCTCCCAAAGCGTGGAGGAAGATTTTAAAGCAATTCTCTAATTGTTATGTTGCACTGAAGCACGTGAGGAGAGTGGCATCAAACAGCGTTAACTGCTTTTATCTGTGGGGTTTGCTTTCATAAACTCCCCTCACTCGAAGAGGGTAGGTGTGAGCAAGGAGCCTATTCTGTATTTGTCTGCAGAGCAGAATATTAAGGCTAAAATCTTTCTTTTGAAGGGTGGTGGTGGTGGGAGCTGTCAGCTGAACGCTACCCCCTGGATGACCTGTGTTAGGAAAGGGAATTATCCCCTACGATGCCTAATCGGTATAGCTCGGTTTGTTGCCAGGGAGTTGTCACCTTTGATCAGCCCATCACCGAGGCGCTGAATGCTCACGAATCCCCCTCGAGCTGGGGAGCACGGGGAGGTACGGTCCCTGCCGCTTCTGTGTGTCACACCGCGTGAGCCTTCGCGGGTAAAGACATCGATGCAAGTGTGGCGTGTCACAGATTTTTATTATAAGGAGAATATAAATTATTTCACATGGGAAGCTCATCTCCATCTGGGGTACTTGTTGCAGGATGGTGTTTGATATTCCGGCGTAGGCTGGGCTTTGCCTCCAGAGCTGCTGTGAAGGAGTGTTTCTGGTTCAGGGCTGATGTGCGCCTCCCTGCCCGACGGGTACCCAAGTTGAGATGTCCATGGTTTCTGTAGCCGGGCTTGCAAGCTCAGTTGCACATCTGAAAGATTTCACGTGCGACGTCCAGCTGTTGGTTGCTGTAGCGGGTGTGCTCATCTCAGCCCCGATCCCTGCTGTGCCTTCACAAGTACTGACCGCTGTGGTTTCCCCGTCAGCTACTCATCACTATTACAGGTAACACGGAAGGCTGAGGATGGTGCTGATAAATTTATGGAGGGGTGTCTATGGTCTTACGCCCCATGCACAGTTATTCAGGGCAGGCTAATCTCAGAGGAACACAACACAGTAAGGTGATCCTAATGGTATTTCTCCTTTCCTCAGTTGCTGTGGATGTTTGCCTGCCTTATTCAAAGCCAGGTTGTGCTAGCAGTGTCCTCAGAAAGCAGGAAAGAAGGAAGTGTTTAGGAGAATTAAGGCGAGTGGCAGCAAAAATTCCCTTAGGACAAGGGCCTTGTTACAAAGTCCGTCTGGATGTACCAGGCGCCAGGCCACAGGTGAGCCACCGCCAGGGTAAGTAAGTGCACAAGGATGGTCTTTGGCAGCAGCGTGCATTGCTGCGTGTGCTTCTTCATACCCTCCATCCATCGGAGGTGGTGGTAACAAATAATGAGGGAAAGCTACTGGGAACCAGCGCTACCACCGAGAGCCGCTCAAAGTTGTGTGCGGGCCATCAGGCAAATAGCAGCTGATCATCCAGAGGGCTCATTCAGTGGTCTCCAGCCTTCTCAAACCACCTGTTTGAACTGCATTTCCTGCTTATTTAGGGACAGCAAATTGAGAGCAGTGCTCTGGGTGGTACACGGCCCATTGCACTCAGATTGCCACAAGCAGGGACGTGCCTGCAAGCACTGAGTTTGCAGGTTACAACGTGATACCATGCCTTGTGTGGAGCACTGTCCTCCTAATGTGGACGCAGCGCTGGCTTCATCACCTCTCTCTCTCTCTCTCTCTACTTATGCTTGCAACTTCACATGATGCATGGGAGATACTCTGGTAAGGAGCCAGACAGAACTATGGTAAAACTCCCTTAAATGTCCACTTGTCAGAAGCCAAACAGAGCATCCGCTCACTGTCAGAGGAATGGAGAAGGATGCAGGTTGAAAAAAACAAGGCACGAGGAGGTGGGTCTGCAGCAGCAGGCTGGGCTCTGGCTGTGCTCTCCAAACTGGGGTGGGCACTAGAGATGTGTATGTTCTAAAAGGGGGTGCCTGGCATCATGTTCAAGGAAAAGAAATCCATTCCTCCTACCAGCACAAAGAAACTGTCTGGTGGGGAAGATCCTGAGCCACAGCTGGTGCTAGACGGGGTGCACTCGAGGCAAATACTGTCCTGTTGTTACTAATGCCTGCAAGGCACTGTTGAATGGGAGACACTGGACTAGACGGACCTTTGGTCTGACGCGATGCAGCTGCTCTCACTGTTACTGTACAGATAGTACATGCAGTTCTGCGCTGCAAGTGGCAGGTTATGATGACAGCAAAAGGAGGGAGAGAGTTAGAAATCTCCTTGGTGTGGGTAACAGTTCCATGGGAGAGCACTAGGACAGTCATGATGGAATGAGCTCTTCAGAGGGCTCTTCCAAGGGGCTGGATGAAGCTAGAGTGCAAGGATGAGGCAAGAAGTAGGAAATGTGAAATGTAACTAACTCTATTTTAGATGAGATTGAAGATTCCTGCAAACACACCACTTCTGCAGTATTTGCAATGGAATGACTGCATCATCCACAGGACTAATTTAGATTTTATTCTGGTATTTCTCAAATATAAAAAGTCAAAATTCTTACATCAATCTTTAAAGAAAATCCATGCAAGCAGGTCAAAATGTTTACAACTTAATTTGCACCGCGCCCACCCCCCCCCCCCCAACCCCTTCCCTTCAGTTTTCACTTCACAAACCCTGTTGGTAAGTAAACCAAGTGTTTGCCTCGGGTTTTTTTTCACAGCACATTGTTAACAGACCAATGCTAGGCTAAAGTCAGGGGTGCAGTAAGCACCAAAATAAGATTTTTCACTTTAACAGCCTCTCTGCAATACCTCAGCATTTCTTGTGGTGTTTAAAAGCACATCCCATTTAACTTAATACGGGCTCCACATGACTTTAAACTTTAAGGCTATTTCTGTTTGATACCATCATAATCTTGCTCACGATCATCTCAAAACCTAGCAGCTGGGAATAGCAGCAGTACAACAAACAGGACTTTTTGAAGAGACAACATGTTCTCTGGAGGAGAAAGGGAAGAGACCAAATCTGGATGTTTTGTACAGAATTTATGACGTGAGATAAAGTCCAAATCTGCTCTGTAGGAAATAGGTTTGGCCCATCTAAATAGAGATGCATGTAAAACCAAAAAAATGCTTCTGCATTTAAATTGATAGGTAGTAGAAAAAAAACTTTATAGCCTTCCTATTCTGGTTTTTACACAGATCCTTTAGTTTACTGTCAGGCTTCATTAGGACTGAAGCCATACTGCTGCCTGTTTACGACAGTTGTTCCCTGTACTGTAACTGCAGTATTTTCAATTTACCTTTACAATTCACAGAAAGTTTCTCTTTGAAAGGAGTAGAGTCAAACTAAGCAACTGAGCTTCATCCTGAAGGTTGCATAGAGACTGAGAGATTTATACAACAAATGCTGTTTAAAAACAAAATAATAAAATCTGTCTGGCACTACAGAACAGCTCAAACGTGTGTGACCAAAAAATAACCAAAATATTTATAGGCAATCAACTCTGAGTTTGTTAGCAACAGCAATACTGTACATTTTTACATTATTATCAAATACATAATTCAAGAGTTACAAAATAAGATCATGCATTACCACTAAATCTCATATAAGCTTGGATTGGTTTCATTCCAAGAGTCTGAAACTGAGACAGAAGCGTTTTTATGAATAAGAACTCAAACTCTGGATTCTTGTTTTAGCTTTCACAGATTCTATATGATCTTGTTACAAGAAAGCCTGGACAAGTTTGCTCAATTTAAAGTGTTAAAATGACTACTGAACAAAAAAGTGAGCATCGAAGTGATCAAAAAAAGGGAGCTAAACTATTCACTCTTTTAAAAGGCAGCTGTTGAGCCAGAGGTACCCTTACACACTGCGGATACGATTTTAACAAAGATTAGACGTTCTTCATGCATGCTCAACTCCACCTTCTTCTGGTTTGCCTGGCAAAACAGTGCTTTTGATAGACCATTCAATTTTAAGAAGTGAGCTGAGCAAATGGCGTCCCGGATCTGGATGAGGTGCAGTGTAGAGTACACTACCACTGCTCCTTCCCCAGCTTCGCCCCCCCAGGACTGGCAGGCAGGACAAGCTGTTGGCAATACTCCCACCTCTGGGTGCCCCTGAACAGAGCTCTGCCTTCCTTCCAGTTCCGGAAGGGACCCGCAACAGGAGACAGAGGGCTGGAAAAGCAGCATCCTACCCAACATTTCAGAAGTCTTCAGCTTTTGGCTCATGCCTCTTGTCAGTAGCATTTATGCCTCTTCAAAGAGAGCAGCAGTACGAGATCAGCTCCTCTGTCTCCCTAGTTTCAATGCATTTACATATGGCACAAGATCGGTTTTCTAAGGAGTAACTTGTGGCAACAACATTTTTTTTTCCTAAAAAAGTGTAACAGCACAAAAAAGTTTAATTTATAGCAGCATTTTACACAATTTGTGTTAAAAAAGTAGAAGTTAACCATTTGTGTATTGAGTAACAAAAGGTTTAAATTACATTTATTTTCCATTTTACACTCACTATTTACTAGTTGGACTATTTACAAAGGTTCAAACGCTGTGTAAGAGAATGAGCTTTACCCAGAATAAACTTCACATGTGAGGTAATGGTCTACCTCAACCTCTGTTTTGGCTGACTACAGAGGAGGTACAGTTGGGTTTAGATCCTAGAAAAAAATTCAGAATTAGGATGTTCATATGAATTAGACTGTGTTCTCGTAGAAGTGACCATACATACACACATATACAGGAGAGGGTAATCCCATGGTAAAAACATTAAGACCAACAGTGGATTTAGTTTTCATCTTTTTTGGCTGAAAAGAGAAGAAAATAATTAAGAACAGGGAAGTTGTCAACTGTACCTCATTTATTCCAACTAAGTTTTATCAAGAGGACAGCTTGTAATTCAAGAAGCTTAATCAATTGATATTAAAACAGTAGAACTGAAGCATTTAAGAATTAACTTAAAGCTAGGGCTTTCCGCACACCTTCTGACAAAGAATATTATTTCTCCGTTTGTCTAAGTAAGTATCAACCCACCTGTCTCCAAGCCCAGGAGGTACCACCACCAGCTCCTGTGGGCAAGACACCTCAACCCACGCTTGCTAACAGGCACCGCAATGTAAGGGTGTCCCTTGGGTAAGTCTTACTTTCCTCTATACATTTTTAAATTACTACAGACTGTGGGAACACTACAGTAAAGATGCTTCCCACTGAGGATTAGAAGTTTTTGGAACCTGCAGTGTAATTACACCATGAACAAAATGTATCAAAATGCTAAAAGAAAAAAAAAAAGTGGGGGAAGACAGATCTACAATGCTTTTCATGTTAAGTCTTCTGACAGTTCATCAGTTGGCCAAGTAACAAAGCAGCAGTATAGTGGGTAATTTTGGTAGCTGCAAGACAGAGTGATTGTTCTTGCTCTAGTTATACATTACATGAAGATTGCATAGGACAAGGCAACCTTTTGGGTGACTGAGGCAAGCAGTGCTTAGTGTCCTTTCTCTCATCCTTTGCTCTCGACGGACTGAAGGTGGTTTAGTGCTTTATCGTAGTCACACTTAACGCATGTCTGCCTTCAACACGCCCATTTACCCAAACAGTGCCATCTTAAGATCTTAGCGCTTCATCTGCGGATACCAAATAAGTTTAGTAGAAGACTATTTGCTCAAGCTTTCTTCTAAGCAAGTACTCTTGCGGAACTACTGACTAAAACTGACAAGTCTTAAATAAGCTGAACACCACTGAGATGCATATTTTATTTTAGCAGATATGGAAATTTATATACTCAGTTTTCTTTTTTTTTATTTTTTAAAAAAATGGCCTATTAAGGCATCTTAAAAAAATCCATATATGGCTTTGGTTTGCTGAAATACTATTTTACACTGTTAAAAAGGAAAAACATGTTAAAATAAATTTGACATTATGACACATTCACATATTTCACTTAGAATTGACAGTTATACAGATGCCTACATGTGATCACAGATGTCTCCCCTTGCGATGACACGAATAAAAAGGTAATCCAAATGTTTATCTCACAGTAGAGGGCAACCCAGAAGTCTGTGCAGAAGTGACATATAAGGAGTTATTATCTGGAAGAGGGGGAACCACAGAGTTTCCATTAGTGGGTGAACAGCTCAGTTTCAGTTTTTCCAAGTACTCTGCATGAACAGGCTTGTGACACTGAAGGACCTTGATTGCGTCTTCTACTTTAAACCATTCTCTTTTCCTTCCTGAATGAGTATAATCCACAAAGAAAGAGAGAGTTACAAATTTGTAACAGCACCATTTGTTGCTACCTGATCATGCACTTTTTCTTTCTTTTACTTCAGAAGTTCAAGTTGTCAGGCAAAAGATGCAGAGTGAAGAGACACTGAAAGAGCTGATGAAGGCAGGAGATCACTCAAGCTTACTGAAATGAATTCATAATAAAGCTTTTCAGATATCTCTCAGAAGATAACTCTCTTGAAGCAGATACTGGGCAGATCATATGACTGTTCATATGCTCCAAAAGTCCTTACAGAAAAGGATATTATAATTTAAATTACTTAACACTGCCTTTCTACATTGTCATGCCTAGCACAAAACCAATCTGAAGAAAGAAGATGCGTGCAGTTACAGAAGAATGGCTTGGCCTGACTTAGAAAGCAGCGTTCCATACTCAAAACGTCCATGTACGGAGTTACTCAGGTTAGCGTTAAGTTTTCAAAAATAATATACCTTATACCAGAGATATTTTTAAGTTCCAAGACTTGTCTTAGTAAGATAGTCCCAAGACCATCTTTGTTAGGCAAGTAAGTCCTTGTAGACTTGGTCAACAAGGTCAACAATAGTATTGTTAAAAGTAGGTGAAATTAAAAGGGTGTACTCCCCACAACTTGATACTTTTACAAACAAAACATGCTCCATCCACCTGAAAAATTGAGCACAGTTTTGAGAAAACCCTTTACAATCACATGACATTTGTTGAGAGATTAATAGTGCGAAGTTTGTGAATGTTAGAACTACTAAAGCACCACCTCCTGAAAGAGGCAAAGCATAACCAAAGTAGGATGTAATTTTCTATACCAATTCTTAGTTAACTCAGATTTCAGCTGGACAAACGCACTAAGTTTTGTTTGTTTGGTGTTTTTCTTTTTTTTTTTTCTTCCTTTAATTAAGGACAAAACCCAGTTAATATGTTTACTTAATTAAATTCAAAGTGTAAGACCCATACAACATCATGAAGTATTTTAGTCTAATTAAACTGCATGACATCAGCATCTGTATGACACAAATGTATATATAGGAAACTCTTAAGGTCAGCCCTGTCTGTACTGAAAAATAAGCCTAAGGTGAAAGTAAATACTAGTCTTTTCTTTTTTTTTTTCCTCCAGGAGAATCAAGGGAAACTTTCCGAAGTTTTTTTCCAAAGACACTTTCAAAAACACCCCAGAGTATTAGACAGCAAAACATTCTACTTTTAAAGCAAAAAATAATTAATCGGTACAATATTTGGCCTAAAACCAAGATTAAGAGCTGCACCAGCAACTAATAATGAAGTTTATTCCATATTAATACTTAGAATACCCTAATTAATATAATGTAAGAGTAACACAGTGTGTTGGAAACAACCCTAATTATGTGTACAAAAGCATCGAAGAACAGCGTCACTATTTCCAGTAACTTCAGTTTATAGAACTGAATTAGTATTTCCCCTAGAGTTATATCAATTGCTTCAGAAAATGAAAAAACGTTTGCTTAATAACATTTCAAATTTAGCACATGAAGACAGAGAATAGGTTTACCTATATTAACTGAATCCTCCCAGTCTTCCAGTATTTCCGTCACAGTAAGAACATAAACATATGTCCTATGCTTCCGATCCTGGTTCTGCTTGAATAGAAGTAGACATTTTAATTCTCAGCAAAAAGTAGCTTGCAGACTTACCACAACTATAAGATTAGAAATTACTTAACTCTGAAGGACACTTGCCAGCAAAACCTGGCTTTGATTTTCACTAAATAAAATCTGTACTGAGTAGGCCCAAAAGGATGGGAAAACTGAAGTTTTATTTGAGACAACAGCTGTTTTATTTTACAAGGCTAAAAAAACCCCAATCAAACAATCCACACAAATTTGAAGATTGTGAAGTCGGGACCAAACTATGTTCTTGGTCATCCAGTTAAATATTAGCAGCTGTCTACTAGTACTGCCCATTACTTATCTTTTACGTATGTCGTACGTTACCACAGTAGAAGGCATTTGCTAAAACTGTTTCTGCAACTCATGTTCCTAGATGAAAGGTTATTAAAAAAAAACTTTGTAAGATGGAACCACTGTATCATGTGGCCAGATCATCTACGCAATGCTGGCTATAAGGTTTCACTCAGTAAGTGAGGCAAATTAAATAACCTGTGTTTGCAATCATGACAAATGTGAAAATCGTTGCCATCTGTTCACTCGCCAGGTTAGCCATGTTAACAGCGCTAACCACCTAGTTAGAAAGCACACACTTTTCGGATGAGGCAAGTCAAATTCAGAGACTGACAGAGGTAGCCTGCTTAGGGGAAGGTGCATGTGCCGCAGCCAGGCCACACCAGGTCTGTGCAGACATTACTCCCTGCTGCCTCCACAGCACACTCTTAGAGGTGCTGCCCCACTAACCACACCATACCGCACCGCACCACCCCTTGGAAAAGAACTGGGCTCCTAGAAAACCTAGGACCATCTATAATTACAACTGTATTAAGAACCAAGAGATGTCATGCCCAAGCTCCCCTTACAGATGGTTTTATCCTCATGCCAATGAACATTCCTACTTCACTCTGTTTCACTACAAGCATAGTATAGTTTTAAACTGTTGTGCTTTACTAGGAAATAAAACTAGACCAAGAGAGTTGTTTGTCAATATCACTATTAAAGTGAGTAAATACATCTGTTAAAAAACCCCAGTATTTCTGGCTGTAGTTCCCAAACACAAGGACTCAGCAGCAGTATCAGTTCCATTTTCTCTTTACTTCCATCTCCAGTTTGCACCATGTGCCCCCCTGCAATGGTACTAACAACTGTTTGTGGGACCATATTGTGAAACTGAGTCAGGGCCTCAATTTCAGTTAGCAGTAACCTAGAGAAGTGCCACTCTGAACACTTATCTCCCCTGGTCTAGATGGTTGGTGGTAGATGGCTTCAGAAGAACAGACAGGTACATTACCAAAGAAACATCATCCCTTGCAGCCCCAGTTTTAAGGCAACAAGATGACACATATCCTGTCTTTTTTTTTTTTTTTTGATCTGAGCTAGAAAATATGGAATACTTCAGCAGCCTAACCAGCAGAGTTAAAAACAGACAAGTTTTTATTGCATAGGACCATCCAGGTATATTCATGAATCCAAAACAAATCAGAAAAAGGGAACAGGTAGAGTGAATGCTACTAATTACAAACATAAACTTCTCTTAATTTTGTCACGGTTTCCATACTTCACAATGGGAACACCTTTAGCATTGTATTGAGTAGTCATACGTTACCAAGTAATACTTCACACAGGAAATCCCTACCAGGAATACATTGCCTCCGAAAGTTGCTTTTATATAAACTGTGGAGATTCATACCTAACTACTAGACTAAGGGACTTCCACTCTCACCCGTCATACAGCACAACATAATGATGTTGGATGTATTATGATCTGAAGGCTCACACATACGTTTCTACAGTCTACTCCTATCCAGAAGCTGAGCAGAAGCGGGCAATGCCAACACCAAAATAGAGTTATATCTAGTACGCATCCCTGTGCTGTCAGTAGCTCAGAATCTGATGTTTATTATGAAATACAAGTTTTGAACTACATAGCATTGCAAAAAGGTTAGATTTACCTGTAATCCAAAGCATTAGCTTTTTTAGGGAATCAAAGCCATAATGAGATATCTCAGCAAAATCTAACCACAGAGGAAAAGTCAAAATATCACCCCCAAAAAGGCATGTGTGACATTTCAGAAATCCTACATCTATCAATGTTCATTTTTTTTTTTAAACCTTCTAGATGTTGTCCAAGTACTAACATCATCTTCCCAGGGAAGTTCGAAGTACATTGAAATCCGCCTATTCAAACCTTCCCATATCATGTAACGACTAACAGAAAACACCTGTCTAACACAGCATTTCCAGTAGCATTGCAAAATTAAAGGCAGATAATACTTAAGAACTTAAGTCTGATTCTGCTGTGCAGATGTTGAATTTCTGTAGTTTATCAGCTCTCAGAAAAAAAGAACATTGTTTTTAAAAGGTAAAAGAAATAGCTCACCTCAAATATCCCAAGCAGTCTCCCTAGCTTTCCCTTTACTCCAGCCTACAAAACAAACAGGAAAAAGTGTTAACATGTGCTTTTTAATTTAAAAAAAACCTAAAATATCAGTACCAGCCTCTTATGTCAGCATAAGTGAATTACTCCTCCTTGTGAGTGTTATTTAAACAAATGTTTTAACTTAAGTTTTAATTAGACAGTGCTGCATCGCTTCTGGAGTTTTAGTTTTAGAGTATTTAGAGCATCAGAACACAAAAGCCCGTCCTAATGAAGTGGATCAAAGAATGCATAAATCTTTCAAGTTTTCAGAACAAAATAGTGTTTTACTTACCATCATCTTTGTGTACTGTATTTTATTAGAGAGATAAATGACATTCAATACTGAAGTAATCCAGGGAAGTAGACAGGACAAGAGAGAATTTTAAGTAGTGTAGTAATAAATCTAGAGAAGGAATCATTAAAATCCCATTTCTATTTTACACAGAAACTTAAGTCCAAGTCTTCAAAATACAGCGACAAATTAAACTGAAGGTTATTGGGTGGATCTTAATGACTTAATGTATGCTAGTTTTCATATGGAAGTGTAGCTTTTGGCATGTAAGCTTAAAATCAAATTTATAACCCCAATTCTCTACAAACAGTTTTGAATTCTTCTAGTTAGTAACATTAGAAAAGGCTTTACATTTAGAGTTTTACTACAACTTTTTTTAACGACCCCTGCGTGTATCAGCCTGCACTCAGTAATTTTTATCAATACAGTTAAGGTGGTCATTATGTTCTAAGACTCTAGGGTTTGGTTTTCCATAAGTAATATATTATGCCTCTTCCAAAAGAGGTAGTTTGTGATAATCCATTTATTCTAAACAACTCTGAGTCCATACGCCTGAGACATAAAAGCATATGTAGTCTACTGGTAGACAAGGCCATATTTAGAATTTTTTGTCCTGTTGTATAACCGATATTTAAAATAGGGCTTCCTAGCGCTAAGATGACATTTTCCAGCCTTCAGTCTTTGTTTTCCAGCTTTAACCAAAGAAAGTTACTGATGTCTTATGTCTATATATAAAGGACCATATGGATCTTAATTACATTTTAATGAGTAACTCTTGACAGTCAACTGGGCAGGCTTTAGCAGTAAGCCTAATCAAGATCTTGCAAGTGAATGTTTTCTGCGTCTTTCTTTTTAAAGAAAGCAGATGGCTGGCGTTATTTATTAAGCAGTTTTGATGAGGGAAGTCTGATCACAGCCCCTGCAACTCAACAAGCATTTTGCTCATCTAGAGCAAGAGCCAGCCTAAAGTTAGTGCAAAACTACATACAGTATTCTTCTGGCTGTCTGCTGTGATGACAGAGGTATCTGTTAGAGCTCATGAAGCCGAAATATATAACTGGACCTGCCAGATAAGTGATTAGGCAGCGCATTAATTATGAAAGTGACAGACCATTACTTTGGTTGAAAGCGTCAGCTATGCCACAACAGGCGCTGAAGACTCCTTGTGCTTTACACTGGGCAATGAAAAAGCAATCATTAGCCTAAAGGAACACAGGCTGAAGAAATGTTTTACTGATCAGTCCTAATTTCCTCAACATTACAGTATCTTTTAAAAAGAAGAGACACAGAACCTAGAAGGCTACAAGCTTATGCTTCTGTCCCTGATTTTTGCCTTTCTTCTCAAGGAGCAATATCGAGGAATCACTATATCCTTTAAGATTTCTACTTTGTGTCAAACTAAACAACTAAAAAAACAATTATCCATCACCCTATTCCATCAAAAGTAACAACATGAATCTGCGGGATTAGTCTTTTTGCAATACTTGAGGTGTCCAAGTGTGCAGTTTTATCTGTGCAAGTTTTGTAATTTCTTCATTTTTTTTTTTTTCCCTAAAGTTGCAGCAAAAACCCAAGATTGTTTAATATCTTTATAGATATGGCAAGACACGGTTTAACAGCATGCCTCTGTGTAGCCCAGTATAGACTCTGCAGGTTTCTCAAACATTACGAAAAGCTTTTCCAAGTGCCAAGGAACTGCTCTGAAGGGGACTATGCTCTACCAGAGAGAGGGAAAAAATTACTTCCCCTCCCCTAAACCCAAAGCTTTTGTGCAACCAGATGTTGCTACGTAAATGTGATTGCTGTCACTGATGCCTAGTTATAGTTACTCTCTAGGCAGAGATATGTGCTTCTAAAACATCATCCCTGCAGACAGCAGTATCTTTTGAAACCTCTATACTCAAAAGTATAAAAAGGTGGTAACTAGAGTCCCATGATTTTTCTCTGAAAGTAGTTATTCAGCTCGTCTTCCTTAGTTTAATAAACTCATCTTCATAGTTCAAGAAGTCCCATTAAACTGACTGTGAATTTATTATTTTTTTTAAGTGCTTTTGCTAACAAAAGTATTTCCTTCAAAACATGTCAAAATTAAGTGCTAGGGGACCAAGAAATGCTGCAGCTTTTCCCCTGGGAAGTCAAACAAAGTTCCCACTTTCCTAATCGTAAGCTTCTAATCCAATACACTGGTTAATTTCTTAGACTTTGAACCATTTTGTCTCTAATAAAAATATCTTTCTTCCTTTGGCCATGATGTGCCTGTAGCTGTTAAAATACAGTTCTTTAAGTAAACAAAATCTGATAGGCTACAATAAGCAACTGAGACAGGCTAAACTTTGGGAGAAAAGCCTGAAAAAACAGCATTTCTTTTGGCAGACAAGCAGCTGAATTAAGTACTACACCTCCCCAGAAGGACTCCCTAAGGAAGTCTATTAGTACTACCTCAATAAGGTCTCAAATCTGAATTCATGCACGTATTTTAGTATTAGTCGAAATCCAACGCCAAGAGGAAAAACTGGCCACTTCATCTCATAATCTCTCTGGCCTGGAGGCCCTTCACTGTTGGCAGCTCTAGCCACGCTGCAGTCGCAGATGTGCAGTCAGACTTGCCTTTTGTTTCCTGTAGATGGAGCAAGAGTCATGCTGCCGTTTAATTTTTAGGCTGACAGTCTACCAGACTGAAAGCAGAAAGTTGCTTAAAATCTGAAAGATTTAAGAGTTATTTTTATCTGTGGGATCTGTTGGATAGTACTTTAACAGCTAGGCTCCTGAAGGCACAGTGCAAGACTATTCCTGCCCTTTCTTGAGTACGCTTATAAAACCCAAAGGGTTTCGTTGTACCTGCCACAATCTTTCAGCTGAAAGAAGGTTTTATTTGTTTATTTTTTAAATTATCTACCTAGTCCTAGCCTGTAACACCCAATGCTTTTTCAAATATTAGACACTCACTGGAGCAGATTCCTCTATTTCCTGCAAGAGGTCGTAGATAACATTACTGCCATTTTCACTGTTGGCAGCAGATTCACCTCCAGAATCAGCTCCAGAATCAGAAACCATGTTCACACAGGTCTGGGAGGACGGCGTGTTTTTTGGTAGGCCTTTCAATATACTACTAACTACAAACAAAGCAGGAGTCTCATTTTTTTTTGGTGAGAGGGAGGAAGAAAAGGGGGGGTGCTCCTTCCATTTAAGAGGCTGGACATGATCTGCTTGCCACCCTTATTATTTGTGTCGTATTTCTCTTCGAACACCACATGTGCAAACAGCTCTTATTTCCATCTTTCATGCTACCGATTAAAGACTAAGCTCCAAATTCATTAACAGAGTAGCTCCTCATTTAGATGAGGTTTAATATCTTTCTGGGATTCTTTATAGTTTAACTTCATTTTGGTATTTTACTTTCAGGTTTGTAAAAACTTACTGCACCTAAGGAACTTGACAGGTTATCTTAATTACTGTAACTCGTGAAGCGGCAGACAAACATACATGAAATTCATACTAAATATTTAGAAGTAAAAACCTAAGTCACTAACATGAACAGAATTTAAGGATAAAAAAAATTCTAGGGGCAGACAGACTATGGGACAACTGCAGTGCATACAGATTTGACTACAAAGATCTTTGCTTGGGTTTTAAACAGGAATTTTAAACATGCAACTACTGCTGGGAAAGTGAGGGATATTTAGAGCCAGTGGGCTCTCTTGTGAAGTATCAGCACTCCTACCACTAAGAAATGCCATTACAACTCTCACTATCAATTTCTCCATTTTAATAAATTAATGGAAACCAATGCTTAGTTTGTGCATGACCCAATACTGAAGAAATTCAGTTGAAACTAGTGGCACAGCGTGCCTCCTTTGAAGTTTATTCATTCACAAAACTCGTAACAGTTCAGTTCACTGTGCTGTAACCAGCCTGCCAGGTGACATTGACCTTAGTATAAAAATAGAAAGGACAGGCATCTCTAGAAAGGTTAGTATGAGTTTCCATGGCTCAAGTCAAAACCCTGAATACCATTCTGGCTTTTCTTTAAAAATGGCACTTTGCAGTCTCATGGCAGCACACAAGATTCATCCTGTAGCTTAAGAATATTTTACTTTAAGGTATGAGCTTTTAATGCTCATCAGCTACACAAGCTATCAAACCCCAGAAACTCTGAAGCTGTAGAACAAGTGCCACCAAATGATTTTTGCTTATTAAAACCCCTAGCCTTTGAAAAAAGTCTTTACATATTTGCAGTCACAGTTCAGAGCTGAACATGGCTGGCAGTTTGTGCCTTACTCGAGAACATTAAAAAAAAAAAAGCATAGCTGCTGGAGTAAAAGTGAATAAAAATTGGTTTAACTTTCGAGCAAAATGCCCCTGTGCTAGCACCACTCAAGAGCTTCGCATTTGCTGGGTTCTCTTCTTTACCTTTAGAAAGAGTTTCTCTTGTGGTGTACAAACACTGACAATGCTGGCATTTTTTGAGTCATTTACAACATGCAGCTTTTCTATCATAAAGCCTCTTACTGAAATTTTGATGACAACACGTATTTTCTAAGCAGCTACAGAGCAGCTTAACATACTGGCACGGTTTCAGCTGGGATGGAGTTAACTTTCTTCCTAGCAGCTGGTATAGTGCTACGTTTTGGATCTGGGATGAGAAAGTGTTGATGGCACACTGGTGTTTTTGGTTGTTGCTAAGCGCTCAAGGCCTTTTCTGCTCCCCACACCACCCTGCCAGCGAGCAGGCTGGGAGTACACAAAAAGTTGGGAGGGGACACAGCCAGGACAGCTGACCCCAACTGATCAAAGGGATATTCCATGCCACATGACATCATGCTCTGCATATAAAGCTGGGGGAAGAAGAAAGTGGGGGGGATGTTCAGAATTATGGCATTTGCCTTCCCAAGTAACTGTTGCACGTGATGGAGCCCTGCTTTCCTGGGGATGGCCAAACACCTGCCTGCCGATGGGAAGCAGTGAGTGAATGAATCCCTTGTTTTGCTTTGCTTGTGTGCACAGCTTTTACTCTACCTACTAAACTGTCTTTATCTCAACCCACAATTTTTTCCTCACTTTCACTCTTCTGATTCTCCCCCCATTGCAACTGGGGGCAGCGAGCAAGCGGCTGTGTAATCCCCGCTGCCAGCTGGGGTTAAACCACAGCACATACAATACACTGAAAGGTGATCAAAGCACCTGCCTAAGCCACATGTTTACATGTAGTTGGTTTTAAGACTTGCTATGTGCGATAGCACTTGAACAAAACACAGTCAAAAAAAGAGCTCTGTGTATGAGTGAAGGAGGCTTACTCTGTCTTCAGGATTCAAAACAGCCTAGGGTTGCTGAGTACTGCAATTCTTGACCAGAACCACCATGATGTATGGGAAAGTCTTTTGCTTTGCCCTCAGGAAGAAATGAGGGCAAGAACAAAACCGAGCTATGGATGAACTGCTTCACATCATAACAGCAGGTACTCCTATTTTTCCACTTTCTGATTTGCGCTCTTTTTTTTGGCCTGCTGGTGTGAAAGCACATGCAAAGGGAAAAATGTAATTCAGAAGTATCTAACACTTTGGTGTCTGTATGAACCAGAGAAGTTCACAGTGTCTGGGCAGCATGGACACTCTTGGGCTTTTACATTGAGAAATTTGTACAAGTTTACACTGTATGATGTATCATCCAGTAATATTCTATACCCATTCCTTAGCTATCCCAGCTTAACCCTCTCCAACACTCATGGGCCATCCACTGCACCACTGCAGAAATTTGCAAGCAGAGCACCAGCAAAGCCAGGACTTGGAAGCGTTCCTCAGAATAGTCTCAGGGCAGACCCAAGTGTAGCAGTTATCAGCCCCCAGGTCACAACTCTCACTGCTATACTACTTTGCTATGAAGTCAGGCTGAGAGCTTTGTGTGCAGCACTGCATTCCCTGCAAGCTGAGAAGGCAGACCATGCAGGCAGCTTTCAATAGTTGGTCAAACCCCCACGGCAACTTTGACGACATACTAACTGCAGACAGGTCTCTTCAAGGTGATCCATTCTTCACCACCAAAGAAAAAAAAGCAAACATGAGTATAGGTCAGTCAGCTCTAGTTTGACATGGAGATGAGACTTTACTGTCCCTCATCTTGGACTGTGCCTTACGTCATATCAGTGATTAAAACTACCAGTGTTCACAAGAAGCCACGATCCTGTGCCTTTTAATCCTACCCATCAACTTGTGATGGGGGAAGTGCCAGGCCTTTTCCCCAGAAGTGCTACTATTGCCTAGAAGCCTAAGTCTTTGCTGACTCACTCCTAGAATTCTAAATCTTTGCTCCTTTCAAATCAACTGCCTTGGGGCTATCTCCTTTACTTTCACAAATACACACGCACTTACCTGAGTATGTCTTGCACAGCTCAAAGTTAGCTCCCCCAGCAAAACTGGACACAGTCTGGAATAACTTTGTACCATGGAGACATATTTATGCTTGAACCTTGCTGCATTAAGGCTAAGAGCGCTGAATACTGAACTAGTCTGTTACCCACGTAAGAGGGGAGGAGGGTTGCTGAATCAGGGTTACTAAACCACAGTTCACAAAAGATCTCATTTTGACACTCAATAGCAGACAGAATTTGGTGCAAGTTGCACCTACATCAAGTTCACAAGGCTCTACAACCCAACAGAACCAGTCTTAAGGGTAAGCAAGCTAAACCACTAGATAGCATAGCTAATAAAAAAATCATTATACATACTAATTAGCAACAATATTAGTGTGTTTTGTGAATAGTAGTCAAACCAGCAGAAGTCCTGTAGTTCACTCACTTGCCAGAATACATCCACTTTCCGCAAAACTTTATGCCTTTTATTTAAGAAGTATGACAAAGAATTAAGAGTTGATATGTGGTCGCACTTCTGTGTTGCATAATTTCTAGCTAAATCAAGTGACTCTGATTTTTCTTGAAGTTTTATTTGGCTTATAGTCCTGGCTGTTAGATATTCAAGTAACGTTTAACATTTTTAAATAGTTTGCCTAGGAAAAATAGAGAGCAAGTTAAAGAGCAGAATTTTGAATTTGCAATTTAATTACTGTACTAGAGTAGGGAAATGGCATTAATTCATCAGGACTTAAAGCTCTGTTTTGCCTAGAGACAGGGGCAGAGAAAGAAAGGAGGACTATACTTGTGGTGCTTTTTTATAGACAAGCAGCCTTAAATGTACTTAACAAGGCCTTTTTATTGTTGAATTCTCAACTGCTCAGATATATCAGTTTCTAATCCGTTTAGTTTGGAATCTCCTCAACGGTTTGTTTATTTCTCTTTCTTTTGTGGCTACACATTAATGGTTAGTTCACCTTCAGTCTGTTCTAGAAGAGGTTCGAGTCAAACATTTTCTGCACAAACACAGAAATGCTACACTACTATAATATGTCATTTGGCATAAAGTCACAGTTTCCCTTCCATTAAGTATTTATAAAGGCAGACAGAAATTTAGCTATGAAATCAAAGCGTGCTGGGAAGCAAGCTAGTCAGTTTACCTCACCACTGTATATCCCAGTTCTAACACACAGAACTGCAGTTCTTTTGAATTTCACAACCATGGAAGTCTCAGTCAAATCCCAGACAAAGGAAGTAGAGTTCCCTCTTTCTTCTTGATTCCCATCTGAAGATAGCAGCAGCAGAAAGAAGCTGGATTTTTTTTTTTTTGCTTTGTTTTTGTTACCTCTTCATACACCTCTCTGACGGCTGCTCCCCCTGGCTCTTCTTCTGGTTCCATTCCTCCACCCGGTACAATCCACTGATCTGGGTATCGGCTACTGCTTACCAACAGCACCTATAAATAATTGCAAATGACTGTTAAATATAGCTCACAAATCAGGAATCTTGGTACTATCTACTTTTTCAGCAATGTACTCATCACCTAGCCAGATGGATTATAGACTTTAGAAGTGAAGCATAATAGGCAACCAGGATTTGTAAGAAGTAAAAAAAAAAAAAAGTGAAGTTATTAACATCCAGTCTTCTTAATACAACTAAGTCAAGACAATGTCACTGTAACCTCCTTGCACAAACACTTTCATACGATGCTTAGGCACAATGTGAAAAATACACAATTCAATTTGCACAAGAATGAAGATATACAACAAAATAATAACAATTCTCCAATACTGAGTAATCTTAGGGTCCTATAGACAGCAAAGCATGAAAATTAAGACATTTCCATCACACAAGTTAAAACTAATTCTTCTGAAATGGCATCTTTGGGCTAAAAAATTGGGCTTTTGAAAAATTTTCTTGTTTTCAGTCTTAGACAAGCTTCTTAGAAGAAGTGTTATGCTAGCATGACATGCTTACAATATTGCGTAACTAAATTATCAGGAGAGTACTTCACTGGCTCTTGTCCAATTTGGTTTCTTCTAACATTTCTTTAACAGGAAAAACTGCAATATATTGATTTTTAAATGTTTTCTAAATTTAATAACAATTTTTTTCCGAGACACTTTAATTTCACTTAATTTGACTCTGTTACCTGGTCATGTCATTGATAAATAATATTCAAAGCTGAGAAGATTTTAGCCACCTGTCTAAAAAACTAGGATACCTCGTATCTAGAGTAATTTGCAGTAGAAGACAATGAAAATAAGACCTTCAATTCAGGACCACACAGAAATAAACAGTTTAACTTGTATTCAAGTCATGTCCTGATTAGTAAGACATAATCACCTGTGTATTAACACACTTCATATGCTAGGCAAAACTTACATAAGCCCTACCCTGAAGTCAAAGGACAGCTCTGGGGAGCAAAGGGACAGGGTCAGTGCTCAAATCTTTAAAAGCAATTAAAAGACTAGCAGCAAGAACCTCAGTCTAAAGGTTAAAGTATTGACTGGGACCAGACGACTGAAGTGACAGTCCGGTCCTCACCAATTACCTTTATGGTCTTTAAACTCACCTCCTGTTGGATTAAACAGGGAAACAATTCCCTGATGAGGGCAACAGGGAAGTGCTTATCACTTATACTATGTCCCTGTGGTGCAGTGTAGGTTCACCTACAGAAACTGTAATTGGAGTGCAATTAAGGTGGCTGCATACCTTCATGAATGCAACAATGCGTGTGCATACCGAGGTGCACCTAGGAGAGCATTATCTGACAGGTATTTTCTTGTTGTAGTGTTTATTTTATTTGCAGTCAAGATTTGTCCTACTCTGAAGAATTCTCCACTGTACTGATTTCCTCCAAATTCTTCCTATGCTAAATAAGGAACACAGCAAAGACCTCATTTAGTACAGAATCATTCTTAGCAACTGATCTAAATGTTCACATTTTCAGTCAACTCAAATATTTTATTCAGCTATCTAAAATCCTAGAAATAGTCAGCAAAGGCAACAAGGTTAGACACAAACGTGTCTCAACTCAATCCTTACAAGCAAAGGTTTTAGCTTCCTAGTATCTTTTGATATTAACAAAAAATTCCCAGAGGGTACACAGCTCTAATAAACGTAGTTTTAGAAAAAGTTTTTGAACATGTAGGTGGAGCATCTGTATCACTACAAAGAACCACCACGTCGGCAATGCTTAAAGAGAAGTTTTAAAAATCAAGTTATGAATTCACTTGTGGGATCCCAGACATAAGCATTACACATTACTTTCCGCTGATGAAACTAGCACTCACTGCAGTCATGTGGAAGCTAGCAACAATGATGAACAAAAGGACGATTATATCGCATTAAATCATTCCCGGCTTGGTAGAATGGTTTTAATCAGCATTCATTTTTTAGTTAAGGCTAAACATAAAATTCTTAATTACTACTAAGAGGTAAATCAGGTTGCTGGTTTTGGCAGTGTAGCATAAAGCCAGGAATTTTTTATGCCTTTATGTATAATAGTTGACTACCGCTAACCTGATCAATAGTCTGTTGAGCTGGATTTGTGTATCTATTAATTTTAAATTACCCTTTTAAAAAGCAGAAACATACATCTAGCAAGCAATCAACATTAAAATATATAAACTCGGGTAGATTGGCTTTACAGCTATACATACAATAAACTCCTAAGTGTTACAGCTTGGGAGTTCATTTTGGCAACTATCCAAGTCTCCACTAACCTGGGAACTGAAGCAATTTCTCAAGCATCTTTCCCTCTATGCTTTATTCTCCTGTGATCCCACTGCCTTTACAGTCTGAATCCAGGGGACCACACTAAGGTATATTCCTGAGACCTTCAGATGCTCAATTTTTGCCTTCCAGTAACATTAACATTTGAAGCCACTAGGGCATTAGGAATCCATCCAACCTGGGGTACGCTAGCAAAAATGTATTCAGTGGCGATCAATTTCTACAAAAGCCAAGAGCTGACAGCTAGCAATTACAAGATTTTGTGCTAAGGCTGAAAAGCACTCCACGCAGATTTTTCTGTTAGGGTAGCAAGCAATCTTGCACTCACTTGCATGTTTTTTGTTTTGTTGTGTTTTTTTTATTTCATGTAGTAGATACAGTTTTCAGGTGTTTCCATCTGTAAATGGCCAGGAGACACATCCCACAGTACCTGAATGACTAGGCTATAAATGTACAGATCACTTAAAAATGAAGACACCGAAAAGCTGTGGTCGGTTTGACACAATGCACTTGTGTCAAAAGAGGTGCAAAATCAGCAGGGAAACGCCAGCAATTCATCTTCCCATAATGTACGATAAGCAAACCAGGAGAATAAGTGATCTAGGTTGCCTGGACATACAGTCTTTTTGGGGGAAGTTCATGTTCACACAGATTACAATCGTCTACCAAAAAATCAAGACTACAGAGTCTCACACACCTAAGTTTTTTTCCTGGCCTATGCACACCAAATTTTACATCATAACCTCATTAGGCTCAGAAGAAAACAATGGAACTATGCAGGGAAATCTGTATCACGTATCTCTGAATGCGGAGAAAGGAGTGAGATTTCTTGTATTGTATTACCTGCAAGTGATCACTGCCCTCCCCATGTCTCTGCAAAAGCCTTGCTACTGATGACTGACTCACTTCTTCAAAAGATTTCCAGAGTAATGGCATCAGATCTGTTTGACTAGTTATAATGTTAAGTTTATCCTATTCCAAAGACTAAGGTAAAGCTATTATTTTCCATAATACTGATGACTGAAGGAACAGATCTGCAGAATTCAGCTGAGAGGAGGAAAAATAAAATTCCTCCACTAAGTCTTACTAGCCAAGCTTTTACCTTGTTTTCAAAACCAAGAATAGCAATGACCTTTGAGTGCAGTGAGGAAGAGAAACTGCTAACCAGCCTACTTGTAATAAGCACCTATTGATATGCTTAACCAAGATATGGTTAACCAAAAACCCAAAGGTAATTACAGGGCATGCGGCATCATGGGACTTGCTCACTATAAATGCTAAGCCTGCAGACAAACAACCAAAAATTTCTACAGAAAGATGCCAAAGTTTTGGCCCGTTTACTGTTCTGAAGTCAAAAGCAACTTACGCAACAGTTCGCAGCCATGTATTCCAGAAGACTAAAATGGCAACAGCTCAGAGTAATACAAATTACAACAAAAAACTATTCCTCATTTTTTTTTTGTTTTCATATCAGGCACTCAAAGAGGTAGAAAATGACTTAAGATTATACAAAATACTATTGCTTTCTATCTTCCTTAACTGTGGGGCATTATAGCTTACAAAAATAATTGTATTACAATCAGTTACATTAAAAAAATAATCATGGTTAAAGTTGAAACTTGCTAGACAGAGCAACCCCCCACGGTTGGATTCTTTGACTTCAGAACAGAGTCATCCACAACTTGAAGTAATGAAGCAACAGCAGCAGAAGCCACCATGAACCAACTGTAGGATGGGTATTTTTCCATAGAGGATGTATTCCTTGCAAGGATAAACATATTTACAGTTGAACAGGTTCCACAGAAATTATTGATTTGGCATTAGATATCTTTGCAAGCTCTCTCCTCTCAGCCTGATCACATCTATTACTCTCTTACCCACTGCACACCCTATTTTCTACCTCTCATCACCCCCACTAATCCACTAGCTATGTTCAACTTGCTGTTTGAATTACCTGATGGAGATAGCTACGTTTGCCTTTTTTTTCTAGTAAAACTGGCAGTTAAAAGGAACTACTTTCAAGAGGAAGGGAATCCACTCCTTGCCCCCAAAAGACCACTGAGCACTTGCGGCTCAGCTGCAAAGAACGCCACGTTGCTCAGTGTACAACTAAACACTGTGCAGAGAAGGAAAAGAGAAGGCAGCTGCATGGAAGGTAAAGCATTTAGCTCCCAAGCCCTGTGAAACTGAGCACGTGTGAACAATCTCAGAATCTTTAAACTGGTCGAAGTACAGGAAAAATCTTAAGGGCAGCAGGAAGTACCTCTCAGGTACAAAAAGTGCCAAAATGCTACTACAGAACAGATGAACTGTATGCTCTCACAGGTGTCAGAAACATTAAGAGGCAAAAAAATACAAAAATACACCCTATTCTGAGATAAAAACAGGACCCGCTTTGATGGAAGTTAATATAATCTACCCTCGCTCACTCAACATGGAGAACTTCAATCTACATGGTTGGTCTGCCACCATTACAAGCACCTGAAAGAGTCATAAAGATAGTTTAACCCAAATACAACCAAAATGGTCAATCAAGCCCTACAGTTTGTTTGGAAACTGCCATAAGCAGATGTTCAGGGAAGAATATGAACAGGAAATATTTCACCGTTCCCTAATGCTTCCAACTTCCAGTTGTTTTCAGCTCAGGATCTTCCTTAAAAGTACTGGGAAACTACTTTCAATGCTACAGCACAGAAACATTACTAAGGAGCACAGAAAAGCACCTCTTACAAACCCTGGATCATATTTGCAGGATTCACCATATGAATTTTTAGGCAAAAGCACACATCTCAAGTTAGAAAGCACACGTCAACCTGCTACTGTAGTTAAGAGATTTCCTTTATTGAAGACTTTTTGCTATTTTAAGAATCCCTGCCTCATTTCAGTAGTTCTGAAACAGTTTCTCAGTTCCCTTATAGGTCACCGTGATATCCTTGCCCTAGAATGCCATCGTCTCTTTTTGGACTCCAGAAAGTTGAAAAACGCAAAGGAGTCTTACAACTTGCCTTAGCAATGCCACACAGATAGCGTTTAATAAGGAACATACTTCTGCCTTCCTGAAAATATTTGCAGTAGAGTGATTGCTTATGGTCCTCATCCTTTACTGCAATCATTTTCAGAATGACTTTTCTTGAACTGGAGATGTAATGTGCACAAAGTTTTGTAGAGTAGTAAAAAACCTTGGGCTCAGACTTGACAGCACTTTAAAAGCTACTTAAAGTCAAGGCTGCAACATCTTTACTTTCTCCTTTACACTGGCACAATGAGTTCAGGAAGCTGATCTAGCTGAAAACTAGCTGGTACCATTAAAGCTTCGTTTTCAGCCTGCAGACACTCAGCACTGTCAGTACACAGCCATACAAGGGTCATCACCACACAAACTGGGGCAAAAAGGCATGACTGCGGCTACCCAATTTCAGATCAGCCTAAGTCAGTTCAAGAGCCTCTAGCAAAGTACTTCACAGACAATAGACTCAAAAGCAGTCCCCAGCTATGACAGAAGTTAAAAAGAAGATTTAGTCTCAATGAACAAGGAACTAGCAGAGCAGCAGAGTAATGGCATAACAACTAGCAGTACATTAATCCTAACACTCATTAACTTGAGCACAGCATCTTGAAAGCAACCCAGAAAACTGAGTTCTGTCTATAAAACATATTAAATAAAGTGTGAAATATCCCCCAAACTTTAAGTAAAGATCACTTTTGGAAGTAGCAGCATGATGCTCGGACATCAGTCAGTGCAACTTTATTGTTAATCTTCAGAATGTCAGTAAAGAAATATAAGCATATATTTTTATAGTACTTCAAAAACAGATCTGCAAATGATTTTTCCTTGGAAATCTTGTGATTTTTAAGGTTATATGGCAATAGGGAGAAAAACATCAGCCACCTTCAGAAGCAGTTTTGCTTTCATTTTCAATTAAAATTCTATTCTAAAATTTTTATTTCGCATGAAATTCACATTTTCGTCTAACATGTTTTTATAGTGATTCAGAATTTGAGTACATTTCTCCACCTATTTAAAGTACTTTGTTTTGTTCTTTGGCTAAAGTGTTCATATCAGGAACAGACAGCACTATACTACTATGGTACATCGGTCAGAACACATTTCCTCACGTCAACAAGCACTCAAGTCACCTGTAACATTAGATCTCCCCCTAAGCTTTGGTATGCTTCGGAGAATCAGATGTGACAGGTCTCATGGTGCGATGAAGGGTGCGGATCTTGCACCCAGCCATACGACAGAAGGAGACTCCTGGCTGCAAAGAAAACCTGCAAACCAACAAAAAACCCACCACAGGTGCCTATAACAGAAGTTTTACTTCTCACACTGGGTCAGCTCCCCAATCCACTTTATGGTATGTCCTTCTTCCCTTATGCTTGCCAACACAGTCCAAGGGAGAAAATACATAAGGTAGTAGGGGAATAGCTAAAACTCACGTTGCTGCCCACTTCTTTGTAACTTGAAACCATGGCCTAATCTTGAGCAGGGGAACAGGGCTTTACCGGTTACTCAGCAACATAATCTGTTTGACTAAGGGATCAGCCTCCAAGCACTCGTCAGAAACAAGAGCTCCAAGTCTTTGAGAACCGTTCAGCTGCAGGTAAAGACATGACAAGGTTACTTGACAAATACCAGTTAACCTTTTAGCCTTTTTTTGGTCTTTGAGAGACTTGGAAAAAAACCATACCTCTTTGAAGGCAAAATTTGTTTTAAAATATTTACATTTATAGGACTGGTTCCACTGAAGTGCTTAAGCACTAAGTCAGATTGTAGTGTTTCATGAAATCAGTGGCTGGCCAAAGCCAAACACATCTTTCTTCAAGTTGAAATAACTGGTGAAAGCCATCTAATCAAAATAAGCTTTTTAAGCATTCTACAAACAAGACTGGAAAAAGAATACGCATCAACCTGTGGTCTGCAAACTTGCATATCTACAAAAGATGTTTTCTTACACATGGCTACAAATCCTAGCTAGAGATATATGTATATATACACACACGTATATATTTCTGAAAAAGTCTGCTACTTTGCTATTTTACAGAAACTGGTAACTTGGAAGTTTTGAGCACCACTAAGTTAACTGGGGCAATTCAAACAGAAACTTAGCCACCAGTTTAACTCCTCAAAGTAAACTTAGGATGGTGCAAGTAAACTATAAAGGATATTTTCTCAAGTATGCAAACAAAATATTACTAGTTCAAAAAGCACCTTCGAAACAGGGCAAAACACAAAACACATTTTGTTGCAGGACACCTTAGCCTGATGTTAGACAGGTACAGCCGTGTTCCCTTCTCCCATCCACCCATTTTTAGCGATTATCCAATCCGTTAAAAACACCTTCATATGGCATAGACAAGTAATACCATAGGTACTGGAAAACAATAATCAAGATTTCTCGATTATTTTGAGCTGCAACAAAAAGCAGCTCATGGTTGACTGATTTCACTACCTGAAGAGGCATGAGTAAAGACTGATGCTTCCTGACGTGGTGGACAGCTGAATTCCTACAGCTCCACTGAACTTTCAGGCTTCCACTGCTGGCATGCAGCTGCAGTTTGTCAAAAAAGATTCCAACATATAGTCAAGGTGGGTATGCAGTGCCTGCAGAAAGCTGTTTTTCTCTGGGAGGAGGGATAACAAGTGTTTTATAAATTGGTTACCTGATATAAATCCTGCCACAGCAATCTAGGATTCCATTATTTTTATTAACACAAGCTTAAACCACTGCGGAACCCCACGCAAACCTGTGGGGATACACCATAAGCACACGCTGCCTCTGTAGACACATAAAGAGACATTTTGGAAGCTATTTATAGGTCTTGATTCTCTTCTACACCCCTTCCTACACCACACAGATGATGTCTGAACATCAAGAAAATGCTGAGGAAAAACTAAGGCAGCAATCCTCCTATGTCAATGATTCCTTCTGTATGTTAGCAGGGCAGGGACATGAAACAAATGTAAAAACCACCGTGTGCCTGAAATGCATATTGAAATGTGTTATTCTCTGGTATTATAAAATATGCTTGATATTCTATTAGGCAATCACGGAGTAAGCTAGGCAACCTGTAGCAGTCCATACATTGCTTTGGAAAACACGCCAGACTTAAATATGGTGCCATGGTCATAGTCATACTCCAAGTTATATTTCAAAGCACACATTATCTGTATGTTTGCACCTGAGAGCTTACACTGAAGGATAAAGAAACCAAATGGCAAACTCTTGAGTCCAGTATGGAAGATCTTTCATCACTGTGCAAGTTTATTTACAGTAATTCCTAGAACATCCCATTTTGCCACGGTAGTCAGGTGACACTTCTGGGCCCTAGTTTTATAAATCAGGTTACATTACAACACGTCTTTCTGGTTTTCATATGATTTAGACCAATGCAAATAAAAATAACATTTTTACCTTTCCCTTTATTATCCTTTAATAAAACCATTGCTAATACGAAGCAACAGCTGTAGAAAACTGAAGAACACTACTATCTTTAAAAATAATAAAACAGCGTCCACCAGAACAAGGTGGATTAAACAAGGATTTCTTAAATCTCTACATTCTACAGCCGAAGAAATAAAATTCTCTAAATCAGACCAAAAAGGAGATACAGTGTTAGGAACCTATCATTTTTAACTCAAAATTAAGAGGCAATAATTGACATTCAAGTGTATGCTCTGCTACAGGAAAAAAAAGATAATATACATTTCCCGTAAGTGTGTGACAATACAGTTATCCTCACTACTGCCTCAACAGTAACAGGAAACCCTTCCCATCTATTTTCATCCCTTGTACAAGGCTAAACAACAAAAATGGCAAAATTAAAAACTAAAAAGCTTGAAGACTTTTTTTTTTTGTATATGAAAGTATTTTTTATATCTGCCACTAGCAACCACTGGCTAAACACTAGTGCTTTCAATACTATATTCAATTACATAAAGCCACTTTACAGACACCAAAATAATTAGAACGCACTCAAGTTTTATATTCAAGGTATTTAAAAATAACTGCTCATTTATTTGTATATGTAGTTGATGGGAGAAAAATTAAATTAGCTTTTAAAATCATTTTAAGTCATCAAAATTACTAGGAAAAATATGTTTATTACTATTTGTTCTTGCTGCTTTAAAGGCCTGCGTCGTTCTCTGCTTTTAGAGGTAAGAATTTCCTTGCCTACCCTCCGCCCAGACCCTAAAACAGCAGCATTTTATGTAAAAACAGTGTTTGCGGAGTACTGAATGCATAAGCAATTTCAGTCCGTGGAAGCGGTCGCTCCTCACAGTACTGAGAGGTTCTCCTGTAGGTTTATCCTAAAGCTGCCATCCACATCTCCTAGTTGCTCAAGAGACTGGCATTTCCACATACACAAATCTGCCAGCCCATCCCAGTCTGCTGAATTTTCGCACACACCTAACAGCTTCTTGCTTGTTCAAAGCAAAAAGCCTGCAGCCCCCACGCATTTCATGCCCACATAGCCTTCTTTCATTTTTCATGGGATTTCTCCTGCTTCATTTCCAGCGATTTTTTTCGTTCAAAGGGCAGACAGTGCCTGCCTGCTTTATTTCCATTAAGAACGATAGAAGGAGCCAGCACGTAAGCTCATATCTAGCCATCTTGCTCTCTCTTCAGCCAAAACAGCAGCATTGAGAGACCAAAACAGGCAACACTTTAATAACAGTGGTCTAAGAGATCTTCTTCTAAAACACTCAAAAAAATTCCAAAGCTATTGGCCACATTACTTGGCTATTTGGGCTTCCTCCAGGATTTTTTTTTCCCCCCTATCATACAATATCACAGCATGAAGGCTACAAAATCTAAACCAAGACGGGCTATATAGTAGTAAATTGGCATATGTTGGATCACTTGAAGATGAAGAAAGAAAGAGGAAGGGAGGATTTTTACAGTGGTGCATCTGGACAACCATCAGTCATCTCACAAGTACATGCTTTCAGCTGCAATGCCAGCTCTCCAGACAAAGCAGAGGAGTTTGACAGGTTGCAAGACTGGGGGCAAGTCCAGTTTCCAGCTCGTAACACCCAAGAAAACCAACTCAACCATTTTAAGTCTGGCAGACTGTTAGTAAGTGTAACTGGACAGGATGCTGTAAGCTGGAGGAGTTCAGCAGCTGTATTCCAAACTGCCTGCAGACTAAATTTTGCCTCAGAGGTAATCTAGCGCCCACCTATGTTTCAAATTAAAAAATAAAGAAGTGAACAGAAAATTAATGGAAATACAGTAGGTTTTTATCAAAAACATCCTTTGTTAACACAGTCTTTTTCAATTGACACGTTGCTTCATCATCCATAAAACTCAGCTGTAACACGGGCTTCACCAAGGCTACCAAGGTAGAATAAGTATAATACAGATATGGCTGCTTGGTCTTTTTCCTAATAAGCAAGTTTTGCTAGATGACGATTAACAACAGAGATATTAAATGGCCTAATTTTCATTAGTGATGATCACAAAAAGCCGTTACTGAAATTCATAAGCCTCCAAATAGAAAGGCAGTGTCCATAAGTCATGGTATCAACAGAGGATCTCACGCTGAAGTTGTCAGAGGGATCACATTTGTTAAGAACAATATGTTGTGAATCTAAGACACAGGACACTAAAATTTTCTGGCACAAGTTGAGAGTTCACAAGATGGGAACAAGTTAGAGACAGATACCACCACTAATCACAAGATGACTACAGGATAGCTTTACAATCATGACAAAGATGGGTCCTATCAGAATGCTTTTTTCTGGTGTAGCTAGAAAAGTATTAGTAACCTTTTACACAACACAGTGAGATTCCATCTAAAGTAACCACAACTGTCGCCCGCATTCAAAAAATATGGCTGTCAAACTGAGGGAGATGAAAAAGCTACCATGATGACTAGAAAAAGTGAAAAATGGTTTAGGAGACAAGGCTGTAAGACTTCAAGTCCATCAAAAAGGTCCTAAGAAAGGAATGAACTGCTGACTGCAGATATGTCAGAAAGCTAAGTGCAAGAAAGAAGGAAAAAAGCTAAAGCACAGGCACAACTGGATATGGACTGGACTTTCTCAGAGAGTCAGAATGGAAGTAGGAAGACAAGTTAATTCTAAGATTTGTATCAGAGGATGCAGATACTCCTTCCTCCAGATGAACGCAGATTTCCACCAGCTGAGAAGTGGAATGTGATGCGCTGACAGAGTCTTGCAGATGTTATCTCCAGTAAAAAAAAAACCAAACAAGTTAAGATTTTGATTTCTTGCTTTAAGACTCCTAAAAATAGAAGTATCGCTTAAGATCGCCTTCAGTTGTCTGTTCTATTGTCTTTCCTCCAATGTCTAGCAACTCTTTGCTTATGGGGTAGTAACCCTGCAGTTTAAAACAACTACAAAAACTAGCTGTTTTTTTTTCCCCAATAGCTTCTACAGAAGTCTGCCGCTGTTCTCTTCTCCCTCCAGTCACCCCGGGTACTGCCACTGTGCTCCTTCAAAGAAGAAGTTACCCTGAACTTAAAGATGCAGGTCAGCTGAAAATCGATGGTATGATCTCCAGAGAACTGGAAAGGAAACACTGAAGACATTTAGGTGGAGTCTGAAGTAGACCTACCCAGATACAAATTAAGACAACTGTGTTCAACAGCAGCGGAGGCAAGTCTCATCCAGCCAATCTGGGGAACGTGCCTGGTGATACAAGTTACACACTTAGTAGTCAGGCATCAAACTTCCAAGGAATGGTTTCTGTATTGATACAGATAGAGCTGGCACTTGGGAAATGGCTAAGCAAGTTCAAGATGTTGCCATTGCTTTTCTGGAAGTGACTTACCAGGAAATAATTTGAACTGTTTCCACACGCTTAATCTGTGCCTCAAATCTGACTTGGGTGTTATCCTATTCATTTTGTCCTCAAGTCGTGTCTACTTACACAATGCCAAATCCCAGCCTCATGCCAGCCGTACAGGTGCTCCACCTGCAACACCCCAAAGCGCTCCAGTGCAACAAGTGTCAGCATCCACCCTTCTCACACAGTCTAGCAAAGCTGCTGCTACTGTCCTTAGCCTTGGACAGTGTTCTTACACACAAATAATTTTGAAGCAGACAGTGGTCTCATTTGGATAAAAGATTGAAAGAAAATATAAACTGAAGCAGAAAGTTAAGAAAGAATGGAAGTTACTGACAAAGGTGACCCCAACCAGGCATTTCCAACTCCAGTTGGTGCAGGCAAGCTGTAAGAGGGGCTCAACTGTTTGGACTCCAAATGAGCCTGAGCTGGAGTAGCATCCAACAAAATTTCTGCTAGGCATCTTTGTCCTTTGTAATATGAGGAAAAACTGATCAGCATGATTCCCAAAGCTGTATTTACACCATGTAGGGAATGGCATATACCAGAACTTCATATAAATTTTTTCCCTAAATTCCAGGGTCAGTATTTTGAGATCACATCTCTCCCTACTGCATTATATCCCTTATTAGATGTTTAAAAATAAGGAAGAAGTTTGCCATATTGACAGTTTACGTAGGACACCAGCTTCTTCCAGCATATAGATAAAGGGGGGGGGGGGAACCACACCCAAGCCCTAACCTTTGTAGTTATTTTATAGCTATTAACCAACAAAATGAAAAGGAAAATCAGGGAAGGGTACGTTTCCAGCCACAGACAGCCTATAAACGCATTGTGCAACGAAACCATCAGCAAAGTTTCCAGATAACGGCCGGTGCAATTGACCTTGGCCAGGGATATAGGACAACTTTTGTTGCCACCTCCCGATTCTGCTGCAACATAAAACCCCGGCTGAGCGCGACCCGCTACATCCAACACCGCAGCACGCCCCCCTCCCGCCGGCAAAATATTTTTAAGCACCATTTTATTCTCTTTGGGGGAAAGGGGGGGAAATCCCCCAAGTTTTTCAAATGTAAGTTTTTGTGTGGTGTTTTGTTTGGTTTTTTTTTTTTTTTAATCCCACCAGGCATGGCAGGGGGCTCGTCCTAAAGGCCACACCAGCCCTGCCCTCAATGCGCCATTACGCGTTAACCGGTTTTCCGCGCGCCGCGGGCACACAAAGGATAACCCAGCAGTGGCGCCCGGGGTTCGATCCCGAATCCCGGACCCTTCCCCGGGCGCTGCCTTCCACCCCCCCCCCGACTCCGTCCCGCCGAGGGGCGCCGCCCGCGGCCGCGCACAAAGGCGCCGCGCACGTGGGCCCGCGCCCCGCCGCACCGCCCCAAGATGGTGGGCGAGAGGCGCGCCCCGCCGCGGAGCCTCCGCGCCCGCCGCCGACGCCCCCGGCGCAGGATCCGCACGGCTCCGCGCCCGTCGCTCCTTCCCCCTGGTTAGGGTGCCCCGGTACGACTCTGTGTGGTCCCCCGGGACGGGCCCACACCCCCCCCCCCCCCCCCGGCCAGACAAAGGGACGCGGCACCGGCGGCTAAGGGAACCCCGCCCGGGCCCGGCGCCCACCCCCGGCCCATGTGCGCGGCGGCTCGGCGGGCTCACCTCGTCCTCCCGCTCGCTGCGGAAGCAGAGGCACGCCGCCCGCTTCTTGTAGCCCTCCCGGTCGTACGTCCGCGTCTGGTTCGGCTTAAATTTCATCATAGAGGCGGTGACACGCCGGCTGCCCCCGGCCGCCGCCGCTGCTGCCACGGCTCCGCTCTCCGAGCGCCGCCGCGCCCCCCGGGACGCCGGCGCGGGGCCTCCCCCCGGGCTGGGGAGCGGGGTAGGAGGAAAGGCCAGTCCAGCTGCCAAGCTCCTGTCACAGCAGCGCCACGCCGCTGCCACCGCCCCAGCAACCGCGCCGCGCCATGGAGGCTCCCTCGCCGCTCCGCTCGGCTCGACCCGGCTTGGCCTGGTTCAGCCCTTGAGGAGACACCGGCACCGCCGCCGGCCCCGAACCGCCGCGGCGGCCGCCCCTGCGCCCACTATTTAACCGTAACGCACATTCCTGCGCCCGCGCGCGCCGCGCCGCACCGCGCACGCGCCGGGAGCGGCAACGGGCGGGCGGGGTGTGTGTGTGGGGAGGGGAGGAGAGGCGGGGCCGCGGCGGCGGGAGGGGACAACAGGTAAAGGGCCGGTCACGGCGCGGCGGCGGGCGTGCTTAGTCACCGGCGGGCCCCCCCCCGGTCCTGGGGGCTGCCCCTTCCCCTGAGGGGAACCGCGCTCCGTGTGAGACGGGGCCAGGCTGGTCTCGTCCCCTGCCCGCCCCTAACAGCGCCGCTGGCTGACAGGAACCGGGCCGCGGCTCGGGGTCCGCCGTCCCCCACAGTGTCCCACCGGCCGCCGTTGCCCCGGGGTTGGGGGCAGGGCTGCCCCACCAGCTTGTGCCACCTCCATCGGGAGGGAGGGGACCCTCTGGGCCACCGTTGGCGCCGCTCCAGCGGCGATGGGCCTCCGTCCAGCCTGGCTCGCCGGGCGGGGAAGGGACGCGGTCTCTGCCGGCAGCATCCGTGGCAGGGAGCCCGGTCTCGGTGTGCCAGGCGGGGCCGCTTCCCCGGCTGCGGGGCTCGGTAGGTGGAGGAGGCACATGGCTCAAGAACCGTAGTGAGAATGTAGATTTGCCCAACGTGAGTTGTTCCCGTTTTGGAATATCTTGTTTTTAGAAGATGCTGGTGTATGCAGGCTGGGAAAGCAGGCAGCTCACGCTATTTTTTTAGTTTTGCTTATGTAATAACATTATTTAGGAGGTAAAGATGGACAAACAGCCTTCCCAATACTGACGAGAGGCCAGAAAAAGCTGTTACCTGCATACCTTTGTTACGATCTGGTAGGGTGAAAGCCCTGGTGTTTTCATTATCATACAAAAAATCCCGCAAAACCCAACCCAAAAGCAAAACAAGGAAGTGCTACTCTCTTCAATGCCCCTGGGTTGCTCTTGATAGCAAGTAGCCATCAAAGCACTCGCTGCTTGTGCATGAAAGGTTGCTTAGCCATGTTGGCAGATGAAAGGTAGTGTGCACGTACATACTTGTACTCATAGAAATCACCCTTCCAAACCTTTTCATATGCTTTTTCCTTCACCTGAATCTTTCAGATGTTCAGTAGGCTTCTTTGTGCTTTTACAGTGGACCAACGTATTTTTAATGTCTATCCTACTTGTTTCTTGTTGTTGCAGAACACCTACTTTTTTCACACTAAGGTTTTTTTTTTAACAATTTTGTTAATCTGTAACAAATCAGACTCTTTATATGTTTTTTGTGGCATGCATTGAAAGGAGATTGGTTCAATCATCAGTGGTTACTCTGGTTCTTATTGAAATTTGGACCTTATGTTCTTCAGAGTGTGAACTGAGTGCAATGAGTCAGTGCAATATCACACTTGAAAACCATGGAAGCTAAAGGAGGGAAAGCACAGTTGTATTGAATTACATTATTTTGTTAAAGTTATAACAAGCTGTAGAGTCAAACACCCAAAGATTAAGAAACTCCAAATTTAATTTGCTTTTACACATTGATTACTTGCATAAGCATACTTTTCTTAAGAAGGCCCCTGCCACTTTTGCCACTTAGCAAATGGACCAGCAGATTAGATTTCTTCTTTTTCTCCTCATTCAGTGCAGATCCAGGTCTCATTTTAATTACTGTCACCAGTCAGGCCTCAGGCTACATGCAATTTTAGTAGGTATTTAATAGATACTTAGTCAGAATAAATTCTTTTTTTTTGTGAGGGAAAGACCAATATCCAATTAGTATCTGAAGTTTTTAGTTCAAAGGGTTGAGATCTGAAACCTTTGAGAGTGCTGAGGAATAAAAACATGCTTTTGGTGCTTGTATTCATAAACTTGTCCATGAGACAGAAAAGGCAGTGTGGTAATGAAACTTGAGGGCTACAAATTAAGATTGCACGCTTAGTCATTGCACCAACATTTCTTGGTTTTCACATGTTTGACCTTGCCACCTTTGCTGTATTCCTGTGTAGTTTTAAATGTAAATCACAGCATAGATGTGCATTTATATAATGCATACAGCGAAAAAAATCTTGCCATTGCTCTGCTTTTTATAATAGACCATTATGATAGAACTCATTTTGCTCTGGAGTGTTCCTTGAGCAGCTGTTTCAGGGTTTATCTTTTAAGACAAACATGTTTTAAATCTTCAATATGGCTCTTCCTGAATTATCTTTTTTTTTGTTTCATTTTTTTGTTTGGGAGGCTTCACCTCTCACGCAATTGGAGGAAGTTCAAAAGTAGGATTTATACTTAACGAGAACAGTGTCCAAAGATCAGATGAGCTTAGGCCAGCTTTTCCACTTTTGTACTACTCACCCCTCCCACCCCCCAAAACCAAACAAAACATTTGACTGCCAAATCAGAACATAACGCACAAATCCTATCTCTGTTGTGAAACTCGATGGTTTCTTTGTCACGTATCACAGAGGTAAGAGCCGGAAGAGAGAGCTCCGCAAATCAAGCCAGTCAGTAGGCTGGCTATAGTTATGTTTTCTAGTCCACGTATCCTCAAAAACAGTAACAGCTCCAACGATTTGTAAATTCATTGGGGCTGTCTTTGTTTTTGTGAAGGCCCCAGCTTCTGCCTGTATGTAATTAGGCTTTTATTTTACAAACTAGAAGGAACCCGACTTTGTGAATGTGGAAAAAATATTAAAAAATAATGACAGATGAATCCTAAAAAGTGGAGGCACATTTTGGTTTTTTTGACTTTTACCTTGAGGGATTTTCTTTTGAGAGGTGCTGGGTTTTTTGTTTTGTTTTGGTTTTGTTTTGGTTTTTTTTAGAAAGTTTGAGATTCATTGTGCTAGGAATTAATCTTAAATGCCTGAAATGATATTTTTTGTTTGGAGATGTGATTCTTAAATGGCCCTTGGTTTTTAGACCCATCAAGAGGCTTGAATCTTCAAAGTTTTTGTACTTTTTATTTAAAAAGTTTTTGATCTTGTAAGTCTGAGTTATGTGGTCTGTCTGTACACAGAAGTCAGCAACGACTGTATGTGAAACAGTCAAATATCATCAGTAAATAAATAACACTTACAATGCTACCCCATATTCACATTCACAGTAGTTCTGTAATGATGCATTGCTTCGTATTCTGTTAATGCAGTGTATGAATGCCAGATATCAAATTATGGTTGCATGGGATATAGTACTGAAAAGAACGGCTACAATATGGTACCAAAGTTCTGTTTTATTCAGAGGTAGGGTTTTTATTTGCTTTTGTGAAGAGCATCTCTGGATTTTGCACTACAGCAATAGTAATTGTGATTAACTGACGATACCTTGAGTACAAGTGTGAACCAGAGCTGTGTAAACAGTGCAGGATGCAAAGACACTTTAAAGGAAGTTCAAAAACCTCTACATTCAGACAAAAATAACTTTCCACCTAGCTGTAGTTACACTTTGAGTGAAGTCAGGTCTGCTTAAATGCAAGGGAACAATTTTCTTTTCCTTGAGAAGAAAGAAACAGGTTTAAAAATTTACAGAGTAATTAGATTTTCCAGTTCCCTTGACCTACATTTATTGTCAAGATTAGAAACTGCAGTGTTCAATAACTATGTTCTGGCAAGTTTTATGTAACTTTCTTTTCCACTCTTAGTTTATTATGGTTAATAAAAGTGAAATATTTGCTTTGGAGGTACTTTCAGTCCTCTACGTAACAATTTTCTGAAGAGTAACAGATACTTAGATTTTGTTATCACCTCTGCAAATAGCACAACAAATGAATTGCTTTGTATTAGGGGAACTAGTGTTTTTAGCTATCATCATTCTAGATGGTCATTTGTTCTCTCATGGTTATAACATTTCTTTAGTATTCAACAATTAAACCAGCACAAAAATCCAAAAGTTCAGGAGCAAACAGTGTATTGAGAATGCATCCCTCCAGTGCTGCATTGTGTCGGCTTTTGGAACAGTAAATCCTCCTTCAGCTGCACTGTAGCCCCATGAAAGGCCGCCTGCAGCTCAAGGCCCAGTCATCATTTTAGCAGAACTTAACGGTAACTGTACCGTTGAGGTTGGCAAGGTGAACCTGACAACCAAACTGGTTAGCACCTTTCCCAAGCCTAGAAAAAAAATCTTAAAATATATTTGTATATAAGAAGCTTTGGTGTATGGAAAGGGGAAGCATTCATCAAGTTAGTTCCTTTTTAAAGTGATTTACTCCCCCAAGATACAATAGGAGGGAGCAGTGATTCTTCTGAGATTTTCTACTACTTTGTGGTTAGCTATAAGGAAGCAAATGAGAACAGTGCCAAGTTAACTCCCTGCAAACTTAAAATTTCATCTTTCTAATGATTTAGCAGTTATGAAAATGCCAGCATTAGTCTTAAAATACTTTTAAGTGACAAAAAATATGCAAAAAGCTTGCCAAAGCATACACACACTCTCTTCTGGTAAACACTGAACAGAGAGAACTTTAAAAAATGGAACACTTATTTATTTCTAAATCATGCTGCTGCATAAAGCAGCTTTTATATTATAAGTCCCACATTGTCTTCTCCCTTAGAGCCAGATCTTCATCTGAATCTGTTGTAAAATGCACTTGAAAGAGAATACACGTACACGGTCTCTATGATAAGGGTTGCATTCCCCATCCACAGGGCTCCCTTATTTTCAGATGAATCTAGAGCACCGCTACAGCTGCCAATCAATATCTTTTCCTTCGTTTTTTTCACAACTTATGTGAACTGTATGCAATACACAATTACTGTCTGCCAATCCAGCTTTATAATCCTGCCTTTTATGAAAAAGTAGAGTTAGTGTTGCTTTGATGTCTGGTAAAAGTGTCCCTCCAAGTAAAGGCAGGGTTTTGCATTAAATGCTTCCAAATGGGCATAAATAATACTCGCCAGTGAATGAAAAGGGGGAGAGCAATTAAATACAGCTATGTTTATTTGAATGTAGACATCTGAGTGTGTTTATTTTTATGTATTAAGAGTATTATATACTTTTGTGTGCTTTTATGGATTCAGTGAATCATGGTTGGTTTGGAATTGCTTAAAATCGAACTTTTAGCAAAATAGAAAAAATAGTATTTTATAGAACTGCTTAGCATATTTTATTGAGCTTCTACAATAAAGCTAGATTGACAATACTCAATTTTGCTAAAAGTACCTGAAGAAGATTTTAACTGATGCAAAATTCCTTTGTTTTTATCATAGAGACAACATAAACCCCCAAGGATTTGGCCAGACTTCATGAAATAAGTAAGTATGAATTAAGATCATTGCTGTGTATTTCATATTCTCTGTGAGATTATGTAATCTTAAATTTTGGTATAAGCTCCTTAGCCTGTAGGGCTTTGTTAGTGGGATATCCTATTGTTTAGTTTTATGTTCATAAATATTCTTTCCATGAATAATGCATTTCACAATTGGGTCCTTAGTATTTTCTCCTCCTTAGTTATGAATTCATTGTCATAATACTCTTGTTTTTCAAGTTTTGAGTTAATTCTGGTAGAAGACTATTTTTGGTGTAAGTGAATGTAATTTGGAGAGACTGTATGAGTTACTAGGCTTGTTCAGTAACAAAGTTATGCCTTCCAGTGATTGCAGTGAAATCCTGCTTTACCCGTAAACATTTAAAATCATGTGCAGTGCCATGAAGACTGTTGTAGTATGAGTAGGCTCTTCATTGGTCCTCGCTCAGTTTCCTGAATAAAATAGGATAAAATATGTCTAGGTTTCAAGGAGTTTGGCTTCTTGGGAAAATAGGACTTCACTGACTCAAAGCTGAGAAAATACCTGAATTGTTTTGGAAGTCTACCTGTGGTTAACATGTTATCCCTCCCATAGCAGCAGCAGCAAGCCTGTACCAAATATCAACTGCCCCAGAGTCCTATTTTAATGTACAGAGGAAATGGGACTGTGAACTTGGTTGCCAAGAGACGGGCACATGTTCTGTTTGGCTAAATCTACTCTGCTTTCCAGCAATGGGGTGAGGTAAAGGGTTGGTAGTGGGATTACGTCAAAACCATGCAGTTCTTTCTGGCAGAGCCTGTCTCTTGGATGTAGGTAGTTGCATTGTATTATTAACAGATGCATCAAAATGGAAGCATAGATGGCCATTTAAGCAATCTTCTTTCCTAATCTAACGGAAGTCTGCTTGGCTAGACTTGGCACTCAAGTCCCACAGAACAGGTCACTTATTTATTATGTTTATTTTGGTATGTTTGTGTAGCCAGGTTACTGACTATTTGAGCCTGTCTATTTCTGATATGACACTATATAAATCCAGTAGAAGAGCTTGTCTGATAATGCACATCTTTTTTTATTGTGTAGAAAAGCATAGTAATTTGTGGCAGAAAAAAAACGGAGGCTTAGCCAAACTGTGCTTTCTGAGGAACTGGGCTACATAGGAGTGGAAGCTATTCTGTGTAGCTCTGAGTTCAAGAAATACTTGAGATAATTCCATGTGAGAAGTAAACAGTGATGAAATTTTACTCTTATATCTGGTTCAATGTCAAAGGTAAATCTTGGTAGTAGAGCATAGCAATTTCTTAAATATCTGAACAATATTTTGAGTGCTGTTCTGTTGCAGGATTCAATCAACTTACTGGAAAAAGTGATTACTGCAAAGGTGTGGTGGCAGAGAAAGCAATAAAAAGCCCTGTATGTTCCTCTCCTCTGTTTTCATCTGAAGGCTTCATTCCAAAATGTTGGCTTTTGACCCTTATGTGTTTAGTCAGGTTTAACCTTCCTTATATGAAGCAACCTTTAAAAAAAGATCAGATCTACAGGTCAATATGGGTGGAGTAGACTCATAATAGGTACCCCACCAATTTTTAATCGTAGTTAGTCATTATCATCTTTATGGGCTACTTGAAAACACCTAGACATGCAAGCTGATCATTGCTGTGTTTTTAAGAAGGGTATATGATGACTGAATGTGTTACCAGCTTTGGAGCCAAATTACAATGGGGCCTGGTATTATGACTTTTATTTCAGTGCTTTTGTTTCAGACCGTGGTCTAGCTACTGTTGCTAAATATATGCATCAGAGCTGTTTGCAGTTTAACAGTTGAACCTCTTAGTGTTAGGAGGGCCAGCAGAAGGTAGCATTTTAAGCTGTGCATAAGGGCTTTGCTGGGGTCAAAGGCACAGATGTGTACCTGTTTTGTTTTTGCATGTCGAGAATTGTGGGCAGTCAGAACATTTGCACGTAAATTTACATGTTGGTAGCAGTAGGAAGTCACTATGGTGAAAATGGCTCTGGATTTTAGCCTAGCAATTTCCATATGCATGGTGTTCTGTTGCTCAGCTTCTGAGCAGGTGGAGTATGTTTTCTGTGTATGGTTACAATAAAATGGCATTGATACGGAGGATGGAGAAAAAAAAAAATACGTTATTAGAGCTATCTAGGACTTCTTTTTTCCCTAGAAAAGAAAGTTTTACTGAGGAATTGTATTTATTTTGACAAACTGTCTCTGGAAAATTTTCCAGAAACAGAATTTGTACTTGAGAAAGATCATCAGAATGGAAAGGTGGTTGGAGCGTTGAGACCCAGTAAGCTTCAAATTAGGAACAGCCAAGAAGGGGACTTCTAGTTGTTTCTCTGACTGTTTTTCTTTATGGCACCATCCATATTTATTATTTATATTTAAATTATTTAAATTGCATGTTTTGATAAGTATCTGTTGAAACTTATTTGTTTATCATTTTGTACGGATTTGGTTTTTTTCCCTCATACAACTAGTATGAGGGGAGTGCAGTATATGGATGCAGGTAGTCTTGAGAATGCATTCACTAGCGCTATACATTTTCTTTATATATCTTAAAACATCTAATTTAAAACATTTAAAACATCCCAAGCTTTAGGAAGATAAATGGGAATTGAAGTTATACAGAATAAAACCAAGTTTTCCTCCTGGAGTTCCTCCCAAAGTTAGTAAATCGGATGTTAGTTACCACATTATCATAACTACTGCTCATTCCCAATAGAAGCTGAGTAAATGGTTACTGAACAATGTCCGGAGAGACAACAAATGCAGGCAGTTTGAAATCAAAGCCTGGGGGTGTTTGATTCTGAAGCGCAACTCCTTATTGAGATGTGTGTTAACATCTTTCAGTGTAATGAGGCTCTGGTTTTACTGTTTCTTGATGACAACTGGTAAAATGTTGATGGGAGTGATGTTTCGTGTAAGTATGCTGTAAATTAATACCTTTTGCATTGTTACTGCTTGTAAAGTTGAATCACAGTAAGAGTTAGTTTGTCCATTGTTTTATTAAAGTTTGCTATTTCCTGAATTTGGGAACACATCCAGCTCTTTCAAACTCCTCCACAGAAAAAAATGTTCTTTAGTGTGGTGATTAAGCCTTTTTCAGGAAGAAGAGGAAAGTCTTGTTATCATTTTAGGATTTTTCTGGTCTGTCTGTTGCTAGTATTGATAGACTGACTATGTCTCTTCAGCTTGTTGCTATTGTATTGTAATTGTCTTTTCGCTCATCTGATGGCTGCTTTTTTTTCATTTATTTACTTTTGCTATATTACTTAATTTGTTGTCTCATAAATTAAATAATTAATGCAACGAATTCCAAACCTCCACTGTGCTTGTGCAAGTTATATAACTTTACCTCACTGACCAAATTAGATACAACTGTTCATGTAATCTTAGTTGACTTATGTTATGACATTGTAGCTCTGTATTTATCATAAGTTTTCCTAAAATGTTGTTTTCAGCTTTATCTCAAGGCTTCCTTATTTGTGTGAGCATGTGTGTGAATTTTCAGGGATGCTGCTGAGTCTACCTGATTCTCAACAAATCAAGTGGGAGCGTAGAGAACTTACAAAGTTTCAACAGTGTTATGCATGTATATCAGTACTAAAATCATACTTTAAAAGCTTCATTTTCCATTTAATATAGATTTTAGTATTGCTTTTACTGGGATAAATGAGCAATAAATGAGTAACATTTCTTATTAAATGAAAATTGATTCTTCTGAATGAGTGCTTAATATTTTCACTCTGGGCAAAGTGTAGGTGAAAAAAAACCTGTAAAATTTCTTAAAAGACAGTGTATCTTAGTCCATAAGCTACATTTATGTAGATTATATACCAAAGTACAACTCTGGCATAAGAATTTAGAACACACCTTATTTCTTATGTTATTTTTGTAGCCAGTTTTAATATTTCTCACAGGACATAGGAGGCCAAAATTGTAAAAGGATGAGGTGGCTTCTGATTTTTATATTATCTCCTGAGCCTTACTATTACCATTTTTAGAGTTTAGATAAAGCATCTTTATATGTATATAAGAAAGACAATTCTGACAATAGCAATGCATCACCAGAAAGATAAACTGTGACACAAACAGCCTCTTTTTTTCTAATGGCAATTATGGACCTGATTTCTGTGATGCACTGTTTATCATGCCTCTCTTCTGCCTTAGCAGAGACTAAGGATCCCATGGATTGCTAGAATTAGCAGGAAACCTACAAGACCAACCCACCTAGGGCAGTGCTTTACTACAGATGTTGTCATTTTGAGTTTTAAAGAGATGAGGTTATTATGGTCTGAATTAAGTTTGGAATAGGGTTTAGAATTTGAGTGTGGATGTATCAAGTTTAGATGGTTAGAAGGCATAAGCTTCACAATTCATATCCTGATTATGTAGATGCTAAAAGATCAGTTGTATTTGCAACTGCAAATTTGTTGCTATTCAAAGTGGTGATGTCTTTTGAAATCATCTATTAGAGTCAAGATTCTTGCCTTGGAATGTGGTTGGAACCAGATTTTGCAACTGGATACTTGGACTCTGCAATCGGGTACTAGTTTTCCCCTGATAGTAGGACCAAAATTGTTGACATAAGTGCAGATAATTCCTAGAGAAGAATCGTAAGTGGCACCAGAGTTCAATAAAATAAATGAAAACTAACCAAATGAATTAAAATACTGTAATATAAATGCTAAGCATGTGCTTTTTAGCCTTTACCTCTCCTTCCTTTTATGATTTTCTCCAATTTTACCAATGATGTTTCCTTTTGTCTTTTATCTTTTTTTTTTTTTTTTCCCCCTTGGGAAGTGTCATCCCCTCTGTATCAGTTTTGTGTCATTCATATCTAGGCTGCTGCCCGATGGACTTTCACAAAGGTCTGTTAAAGTCTTTTGGGACTTCATGTATGTGAAAGTGACCTGAAAAAATTCAATGTAGAATTGGGATTATGCTTTGTAATAGTGCTGTGAGTTTGATCTGTAAGCATTACCCCAGTATTAGAGACGATAAGGCCATTTCATTCTGGAACACTGCAAAATGGCATACTAATTGTATTATGTGGACTCCAGTTGTACGCTTTCCTGGTTCAACAACAGCGGAGCAGTCCCATTTAACTATGAAGTAATGTCTGCTGCTCGATTTGTCCTCAGCTGAACTCAATGTACAGGCATCTTATGTAATAAGGTCTAAAATACAAAGAATGAACATGTAGTAAAAGTACTTTACTACACAAATTTAAAATTCATGCTGACACTACCCATCCTAAAGAGTTTTTAAATATAATGTGCATGCATTATACAGAAAAGTTTGTTTGAGGTAGGATTAGTTATTTTACCAAGTTCCCTGTTAATGATGATTTTGATTCATGCAGAGAAAGTGCTTCAGTAGACTCATTTCTAAAGGTATTGTAAAATTCGTGCTTATGTTAGGGACTATACTTCTACAGATGAAACCATAATATTGCTCTCTTGGCAGACGCTTTAAGAGATCTTTCATGTCTATAGCTATTTGACACCTTAGGCCTTAGGAGCTTTAACTTAATGCGCAGTGTGTTACCTCATTGTATTTCTGAATGAATGGACTTAAAATACTAAAGGCAATTTCAAATGTAAAATGATATAAAGAAACTGGCCTTTCAGGTATTTTCTTTTTGAGTAATGCTTTATGAAATAAGTATTTAGGAGAAAAGTGAATGGAAAGATATGATCCACAGCTGAAGTTCAGCATAAACTGACAATAGAAGTAAGATTTTGGTGTATATCAAGACAACTCACTAAGCTGGGAGCAAAATTTGCATTATGATCAGCAGTCTTCCCCTGCTGTACAGTCAGTGTGCTGTAAACTAAATTTGTAGTGCATCCTGAAAAAAAAAATAAGCCTGACATATCTACAAGTTCTCTTTTACATAACTAGGAAATAAACTAAACTCATTTCACTCGAAGATACAAACTGGATGGGAATCCAACTCCTTAGATAATGTTATTTCATTGTAAGAACACTGTGGAGCACCTGTTAAATGTGGATATAATATAAACTCAAAGAGGATGTTCTTCCATGTTCACTTTTCAAGTGAACCATTGGATGATTCTACTTCGTAGACCGCTCACTAATGCACGCTTCACTTTACCTTTTCTTTCTGTGGTTGCAAGATAACTTCTTAACACATTGAACTTCCGCATTTTTACTAGGTAACATTCATATCTAACAAAACTTTGAAACTCCAGCCTTGAGAGTAGCATATTTCTGCTTTTAAAAATTGAACAGTGCTATAGGAAGAAAAGGGTGTGATTGAGTGAATGTGGGGAAAAGAATGTGCTCAGAAACAGCACATGTAAGGCAATGTGGGTGTTAACCTGGGCGTGTAGGTATGTAGGGTTGTGCCAGGGAATGAGTGAGTCTTCCTGAGTATGCAAAAGTGGCAATAAATATTTGTTAGGGGCAAAGAGAGAGACACAGTTTAATGTTACTGCATAGGAATAACTAGCATTTGTGTGAATGAATTGTCACTGTGTAAGAGCACAAAAATAAGTTAAAAACTCAATTTGAGAAGGAGTAGTAGGTAGCTGGATTACCCTACAGAGTGCTAACAAAGAACAGGTCCTGACTGAGGCTCTAAGAATGAGAGAGAACTGCAGCTGGTAAAGAAAAGACTCATCCAAGGGCCAGAATCAAAGCAAAGAGTGCAATGAAGGTAATGACTGCTGAGGTGGATGGTTAACCCCTCAAAAGCTAAAATGAGGCACAACAGCTAGACAGAAAAGAGTAGTCAAGAATGGAGCAGACCTGTAGCAAGGTCTGCAAGCAAGAAGGGACTCCTGGGGAGCTGGGTGTTGTGGTGGCCTGATTCCTGTTGAAGTTTGGAACTTTATTTCTTAAAAGGAAGAAAAATTGCTACTTAATACAGAACATAAATATGTAAAAAGTTTAAGACTGGGAGAAAACATATAGAATATACATCAAATCACCTTGCTTTTAAAAAATTCTGTGTTCTCAATTTCCTTTCTGCTTTTCCTTTCTTCCCTTTATGCCTGCTTCTTTCTGTAGTGATCAGATTATCCTGGCAGTAAGGAAGTTATGAGCCATAACCATTCCTAATAGAAGGATAATGATCCCTGTTTCACCGTGCGGAAGGGCTGGTCTGTTCAAAGATTACTTTAACTTTTATCATAGTTGATTGTACTCCAACAGACAACAGTAACAAAAAAAAACAACCCAGGAAGCTGCTAATTAATGTATATTTTTAATGTTTCATTTGCATTTTATTTACATTTAATGTATTTAATGCTTCATTGCTCTTCTTCCAGTTCCAGACAGCTTCTCTGAATAGCCTGAATCAGTATTTATCCTTATGGTATACATCAAATACATGCATCTTTGAACACTTCCTATAAAAATGCATAGCTTGGAAAAGACACACAAGCTTTTTTTCCTTCACAGAGGCTCGAAGTCTTCAAACATGTTCATCAACTCTCTTGAAATATGATATGTCTCAGTTACTCTACTGTAGAAAAGCATACAGAATGGTACAGTGTCATCTATGAAAGTCACATCAATCCTACACTAATAACTACAGCTCATCCCCAGGGTGGGTGATCAGTGTTAATGCTGTCCATTCCCCATCAGGAGATCTTTCAGGACATATGTTTTTAGTCAATGGTATAAAGATGTTGCAGAGCTTGGGAGGGAAAATTGGAGGCTGAATTCTAGATGGAAAAAAGCAGAATTAGATTTTTTTTTCTTCTGTGGCTCATTTTGATGAGCTGTATAGCTTAGTCTGTTGCCTTAATCCTTCCTACTAAAAATTTTACCCAGGCTAATTATTGATTGTGTGTGCCGTTTAGAGATTGGAAGTAGGATCTACTTTCTGCCTTCATCTCTTATTATATGTATTGATGACCTTTATAATTTGATGACCATGCTGTCCTTGTCCCTTATTAGTGCTGGATAAAATATTTATTTGATAGGTTTGTGCTAATATGTGCATTAGTGTTTTCTGTATACATTTTTAAGGGAATAGAAGACTTCAAAATACAAAATTAAATGGATGTAGGTGGAAATGTTGTGTAAGCATAATTTGTGTCTTGCTGCACCTAAAAGTGTTCAATATGTGGTAACACTTTTCCCCTACCCACCTTCTGCTACAAAATAAATCAGTCCTGTTTCTGTATTTTTCATTGTCATCATTGAAAACCTGGAGAATTAGGCCCATGGTGATTTTCTCACATTTTGTACTGTTTTATATTACCCAAATTGTTTCTGTATCTGTATTTTGGAATAGCTTTTACTTAACAAAGTAAATGTGGGTATCTTATAAAAGTTCAAATAAAATTAAGCTTTCCATTCTCAACATTCTCTCATCTATCTTTGATAATATGTCTTGCTACATGGATATAGATGAAGAAACCAGGAATAACTGAAGTCAAGTCTGAGAATTCAATGTAAAAATAAAATCATTCCCTGTAACTAAAAAGAGAATTCCCATACAGACAGACGGTTATAGAACTTGTCATAGAATCATTGAATGGTTTAGGTTGGAAGGGACCTTAAGGATCATCATGTTCCAACCCCCCTGCCATGGGCAGGGACACCTTGCACTAGACCAGGTTGCTCAAAGCCCCATCCAGCCTGGCCTTGAACACTTCCAGGGATGGGACATCCACAACTTCTCTGGGCAACCTGTTCCAGTGCCTCACCCCCCTCACAGTAAAGATTTTCTTCCTAATATCGAATCTAAATCTCCCCTCTTTCAGCTTAAAACCTTTACCGCTCGTCCTATCACTACACTCCCTCATAAAGAGTCCCTTCCCATCTTTCCTGTAGGCTCCTTTAGGTACTGGAAGGACGCTATAAGGTCTCCTTGGAGCCTTCTCTTCTCCAGGCTGAACAACCTCAGCCTGTCTTCATAGGAGAGGTGCTCCAGCCTTCTGATCGTTTTCGTGGCCCTCCTCTGGACTCATTCCAACAGGTCCATGTCCTTCCTGTGTTGAGGACTGCAGAGCTGGACGCAGTACTCCAGGTGGGGTCTCATGAGAGCAGAACAGAGGGGCAGAATCACCTCCTTGACCTGCTGTCCACAGTTCTTTTGATGCAGCCCAGGATGTGGTTGGCTTTCTGGGCTGTGAGCGCACCTTGCTGGCTCATCATCCAACAACCATCCACCAACACAGCTTCTCATCAACCAACACCCCCAAATCCTTCTCCTCAGGGTTGTTCTCAATCCATTCTCTGCCCAGCCTGTATTTGTGCTTGAGATTGCCCTGACCCAGGTGCAGGACCTTGCACTTGTCCTTGTTGAACTTCATGAGATTTGCATGGGCCCACCTCTCAAGCCCATCCAGATCCCTTTGGATGGCATCCCTTTCCTGCTACATGTTGACTGCACCACAGCTTGGTGTTATCAGCAAACTTGCTGAGGGTGCACTCATTCCCACTGTCCATGTTGCCAACAAAGATATGAAGCAGTGCTGGTCCCTGAGGAATGCCACTCATCGCTGTTCGCCACTTGGACAAAGAGTTGAGCAGAACTCTTTGAGTGCAACCATCCAGCCAATTCATTAGCCACTGAGTGGTCCATCCATCAAATCCATATCTCTCCAATTTAGAGAGAAGATGTCATGCAGGACAGGACAGGGCTGTCACTTCAGGGCTTCTTATAACCTCCTTTGAAGGATTTTTTTACAAGTGCTCATGGAAACAACAGGATCACTGACTTATCTGTTAGCATTATTGCTATGACTTTAATGATAATCTTGTGCAGGAATGAGCTACAAAATGACTTAAGTAGATCATGTAGACTCACATTAGCCATGACACTGATTTTACCAGTAAGGAATATTTTCAAATAGTAATCCAGGCCAGACTGGCCTGTGTAAATCCTAAACAATTATTTTGCAATGGTAAAGTGAAATTAACCATTTTTACTGTGTTTTGAAATCGTATACAAAATTTTTCAACTTTCTTTTTAAAAGTGCCCCCCCTGCCCCAGCTCTTCCAGCAGTGGAAACATCTCAAATTGCCTGCTGCTGTGCAAAAGAGGACTGGAATAGTGGCAAGTTAACTCCCTCTCTCTTTTTTTTAATTTATTTTATTTTTTTAGCTGTTGCTCCTCAGCTGTTTTCTGGAACAAAATGGTTGTCCTTTGAGAATAAGTAGGCAGCGAGTTCACTGTTGATCTGAAAGTCAGGTGAAGTGGAAGTACAGAAAGAATTTCTGAAAACTAAAGTAACAAGAGTGAGCATCAAGAAAAAGAATGGAACAGAAAGAAAAGGCAGATATGAATGGGGAAAAAAAAAAAAAGAGAACAAAGATGCTTTATGGTGCATACTAGCTACAGCTAGTAAAAATGTTATTTCATTGGTCCATCTGAATTAAGATTTTGGTCGATGAAAGCATGTTTTCTCCTGCTGCCAGCTACCATTTTGGGAACCTCGTTGCATATGGTATTTGTGAGATTTCCTCCTTAACAAAGAGCCAACATTTTGTTCCTAGTGATGACTAAACAGGAGAATGTCTCTGAAAATGTGCTTAAGTTTAATTTTTTTACACTGGGTTTTTTGTTACGTAGAAGTAATCCGTAGAATTGCAGTAAGAAAATACAAATATCTTCAGAAGGGAAACAAGTTCATTCCACACACTGTACATAAATATGCTTAAAATCACATTGTCTTCAGGAGGAACACAAAGCATCCAATTACTTAAATGGCACTTCTGTCACCTGGTAGATTAAACAACATTGATTCCTGTTGTTCATTGGTGAGAAAGGAATATTTGTTTACCTGCGAGCTGGACACGTTGACTTATATGTCTAATGATACCTGTACTTTGGTACAACATTTGTAATAGATGCAGAAAATAAAGCAGGTATTTTTCTGTATTTTTTTATCAGACAATTGTTAGCTGTTCTGATGTGCTGACAGCATACCAAATTTTTGAAAGCCAGTGTAAAAGCCTGCAGACCTAGGCATTCCTGTATTCAGGAATTTTCATACTAAAAGCATCACTTTCAAGGCACAACACTACAGCTTACAATAACCTCCCACAGATCAAACCATGTAATTCAAGTGCAACTCCTAGAGTATCACTCTTCATATTTTTTCCATAATTAGTTTGCAGGGTGGAAACCTTGTCTGGGATCGGGGAGGTTTGGTTTCACTTGTATCTTCTAGTCATCAGATCCAGGCTATTCTAGATACAGACTCAAAAATGCCAAAATATAATTTAAACCCTAACAGTCCTGCCTTGAAGTAGAGGAAGAGGAATGGACCAGATGACATTTCAAGTCCTACTTTTTCAAGTCCTTGTTCTAGAAAGAAAGATTTTTTTCTGATTCTTTGCCCTTGGGAGCAGGCTAATCCAACCAGTAGCTATGTCTCATTTATACAAAAGGAGATAAATTGTCAGTCAGCTGTCACTGCTGAAGATCTGTGATGACACTGTGGCATGCAAAAATAAGCGATGTCTGTGGTGGTATGTCGATAAACCATTTAAGACTTTAAGCATTAAAAGTAACATAAGTACTGGTTATCATTTTGCATATTTCTCTCTGTTTCCGCATCAAGAAGAATTTCTACTTCAAATCAGGGTTTCTTAGGATAAAACCTGTTTTTGGAATGTATTTTCTGCTAATACGCTGGAGAGCAAGACTCAGCATGTGCCTGCATTCTCAATTTTCTTTGACATTCATGATTTCTAGCACAGTTGCTTTTTTTCTTTTCTTTTTCTTAATGGATATCAGATCTTCATAATGCCAGCAAGGATGTCCTGTTGCCAGGCAAAAAAAAAAATAAAAAAAAAATCTTGTGTGTCAGTAAATGGAATTGATGTATTTTTTTTTTTAACTCTTTTTACTCTTAAAGTAACTTGAGTAGCATGCAAGATTTCAGAACAAGATGCAGTATGTGTTTATTTTGGTAATAGCTGCCATGTGCTATTTTTCTTTTTTCTTCGATCATCTCCTCTCATAAGGGGGGTTGAACACTAACAGAACATAATTCTAAAGAGAGTCACCTTAAATACATTCCATTGTGTTATTATAAACTGATGCAATCAAACTGCTTGACAGCCAGGGTAACTATACCCAAATACATTTTGCGTATAAAATAGCTGTTAAACATAACACAAATGCAGGGCCTTACAGCTAGCTTTCAAAGATATCTGAAAGAAAGAGAAGGAGAATAGGGATTTCCTTAATATTGGTCTGTGCTGTCAGAGTTTCTGAAAGAGATAATATAGTAGCAACCAGACAGTGCTGTCACTTACTATTAAAAGCCATACATAATGATATACCTCGTGATATATCTTTTTGTCGTGGCTATGTGGTTATCTCCTTGCAAAACAAACATGAATCATGCCTAAGACATGCATGTATTTTTCTCCTTTTTTCCTCAAAAGGTATTGAGGCAGAAACAGTGTAGGACAAAAGCTTCTCTGCTGCTGGAGTGCAAAGGCAGTAAAGCTGAGACTGCCAAATGCATTTAGGAGCCTGATTCCCATTGAAATCAATAGGAATCGGATGCTTAAGGGCACTTGGAAATGTGAGTCTGACTTCTGGCAAGGCTGCATAACAATGTTATTGGGAGGAACCACGGATGGGATGGGATCAACCAGCACGTTTTGGGTTCCACTTCCATTCTCATGTTGGTCTCTCCCATTGTTTGAACAGTGCTAGTCAGCCCTTGGACCACCATCAACGATGAGATTGCTGACAGCTTGTTCTTTGTGACAGTCAAGTTGAGCTTTCCATTGACAGTAGCCCACAGCAGAGACTCCTTAGTTTCTGTGTGTCATCTTTCCTTATTTTGCTTCCTGCTTCAGCCACGGATGTCTCAGTGCATGATGTATGTTGTCTCTCACTTTTTAGCTTTAAAAGATAGCCCTTTCTGCAACCAGTAGCATGCATTTTGCATTTGTATTTAAGAAAGGGAAAGGTTTCATACTTTGGAAAGCTGTTTGTTTCTTGGGTTGTTTTGTTTATTCTCTATTTGTGTGCAATTAAATCTAAATGTCCCCTCCTCCCCTATTTAAAAAAAAAAAAAAAAAGAAGAAGAAAAGATTTTAATCCTGAATTTGTGTGGTAGCATGATTTGTAGCTATGTCATGAGAGGCTTTTGTATTCTTTTTAATCAGCTGTAACAAAGGTACTTGACCATTTTTATCCACTGCTTTTTCCAGATACGGCACAGTCACCTTGCTTGTAAAGGGGAATACAGTGTTACTATAACAATGTTTATTAGTCTTGTACCAGAGATGGGTGATGTTGGTCTAATCATTTAATCTTAGTTAGCATTAGCTCTACTAGTGATATGCTTGGGGGTTTTGTGATGTAAAAATTCCTACCAGTTTTATTGCAGGGCTACTGAGAACCACAGTTGTTGCAAAAGTGGGGTGACAGCACTGACTCTGGGTCTTCCACTCTGATATTTGTGTCCCATTTCCTGGATGCCCACAGTTCACATGCTCTGAAATTAAATTTAAACTGTGCTCAAATAGTGTTTATATCTACTGTCACTACATTGTGCAAACATAGCCATCAATGTCTTCTGAGCTGCAATGTGCCTTGAAGAATTTCTTGTGGTGCTGCCCACACAAGAGGTTTTGCAGATGGAAGTTGTAGCACAAGCTCCTAGCCTTTGCCTTCTATCCTGAGGTTGAAACTGAAGATAGAATTTGCTTATTGGCAGATAAAAGAACCATAATCATTTGGAACAACCTGGATATATATAAAACAAATTTGTATTATAACAGATGTGGATGTGTGCAAGGTGATATGGAGGCAGTAGCTCTTCCAGCAGCGCCATTCTGGACGGGATGTGTGCTTGGGCTTGGGCAATAGGAAGGTGGCTGTGCTATTTTGTAGCCTGTTCCATCTCCATGTGCAGCATGGCCTCTTGTTTGTTGCTTATAAAAGCATCAGAGCTGAAACTGAGTAGAGGATGAAAATCCCAGAAATTATAAGACATTTTTAAGTTTTAGCATTTTGTTAGCCTTGGTTCTCTCCTGGATGCTTGGATCACCAAAGTATTTTTTTGCAAACAATTTCTCAGTGGGGCTGCATGTGTGTAAAATATGTTCTAGTCTATCTTAAATATATACCTGCACTGCAAAGTAAAATTACACGTTGCTATGATGTAATATATTGCTTTCAGAAAAAGGGCAAGACTGTTGTGTGCATCAAAAGGGAAAATTTATCTTGGCAGACTAATAGAAGCTTCTCATGGCTTAACTGCTTCCCCTCAAATTTCAGTACAACTTGAGCTCATGAGAGCATTAGGTTAGACAATCAAAATGCGGTACAGAGAATGTCTAGCATCTCCTCATTTTGAAATAGCAGTCTTTAGTATGTCTTGGAAGTCTGGCAGTTTTCACTGAGATAGATTTAATTCCCAGTCTGCTTCTCTGCTTTGTCATGTCATTTACCCCATTGCAACGTCCTTCCAGCTGTGATCCGTAGTTTTGGATAAAACCTATCCTAGTCACAAAAATTTAGTGTCTCAAATAGTTGAGAAGGCAAATTGCCAATTTTGGTCTCTATGTGAGTTCAGAGCACTAATGAGCACTATCTGTGACTGTATCTACATTGCAGTTAAAGGTGTGACAGCGATGCATATAGATATTGCTTTGCACATACTGATCTAGCTAGCCTAGGCAACAGCGCTGAAGTTACAAGAGCCTTGAATTTGGCTTCAGCTGTACAAACCTGGGCAGTATCCTGGTACTATGTTGTAACTGAAGCCTCTGCAGTCCTATTTCGCTTGTAGCTGATGAGTTTTCCTGTAAGTCAGCTTCGGTCCTACCTTTGACTGCAACTTACAAGAAGCCTGAAACTCATTCTGAAGAAAGAGGAGATAGTAACAGTACTGAAAAGGATTAATTTGAAGAAAAAAACAGTCAAGATGGAAGAGGTGATGTTGCATCTTATGACTACTTGCTTGATTTTACAACTGCTTTCTTGATAGGGAAGCACTAATGTTGCAGCATCAGCAGCTAGACTATGTCTGTCTGGCTTTTGGTCTCAGCTTGACCAAGAAGCTGTGTTTATATGCAGTTCATATAGACCATCCAACTATTTTCTTAGTCTTTTTCATCTCCAGACTAAACTAATTTCAGCATGCTTTGTGTCAGTTTTTATTATTGCCATTATTGCACTTATTATTGTCATTAATGCCACATATGTGAATCAGATTCCAGGAGCTCATGCAATTTAGAAAAAATCCATGCACACGTGACTTCTGTTTGCTTCCCAAGGTTTTGACTCACTGGAGGTTCACATTTTTAAACTTTTCTTTAGAAGCATGAACTCCATTATAAATCCCTTTTAAAAAGCCCAATGCCCTCGTGCTTCCAAGAACAATGTAACAATCTGGGTTTGAATCCCCTCAGCTGAGTAGTCTCTTACCTCCCTGAGTATGCCAGCCTTTAGACAACCACGTAAAAGGTGGGGGATGCCACCTTCTGCTTTGGTAGCGTTTCTAAGTGAAAGCGTGTGTTATACCCAGTGTTATAATCTGGTCTTGGTGTGGCACTTGTACTACAAGCCTGTCTATTGGGTTGGTCAGCAGCTAAAGCACAGGCCTGACAGCTTGCGATCAGTAGGCATGAGATGGGCCCTTGAAATGCTCAGCTAAACCAAGATCTTGACATGCAGAGTAGTAGAACGTCTGGCACTCAGCTAACTCCACTGGGTGAGAGTTAAAGCACCAATGACTTCTCAGGTGCTAGAGCTTTGAAAGCAGATTTATATTTATAAATACGAATGTTACTCAGAGCAGAGCCATTTGGTATGAGGTAACAAATTACTGTGCCTCAATAGGTCTGTATGCTCTGTGCTCTTGATATGTGGCAGGCACAAGTGATTTCCGTGAGCGTACTCCATAGCGTAGGGAGCTGAGCTGCTGTGAGTTACATTGCACTTTTTTTGTTGACTTGCACAGCCAGTTACTGTAGGTCAGGTGAGGTGTGATACTTGATTAATTTCCAGTAATTAATTTGAACCTTTGAGCCTTCAGACAGCTAAAAATCTCTGTGGATGAGGCACTAATGATGTAGAAGCAACTTATCTGAAACTTCTTTCATCTACTAGTTGATCAGGGAAGACACTTAAGCTTACATTTGTATGAAAGGGGAGCAGCTGGCAGGGCATTTTTCCACACTGCTTTGGAACTCGCACTTCCCCCAATACCAAAATAGTTCTGGGACATGCTGCAGTGGCCCACTTGTTTTTCTTAGCAGTAAGGGCTTGGGAGGATTCTGGTGGAAGATTGTAAATATATCTTTTCAGCTGTTGAGCTATGTTTATTATCAAGTAAAAGGGAGGTACTGCTTTAGTATATCTTTATAACTGACACTCTAAAAATATAATCTCAAGCAAAGGGTAAGCGTCCCTTTCTTCAGAGTGACTGAATTTTTATGGAGTACCAATGAAAAATCATACATCAGAAAGGAGGCAAATCCATTTTGCTGAGAACTGGCAGAATGTGTAGCAGTATATATATATCAAGATACTGAGGATAAGATTTGCTAATGAATTGAGGGTAAGTTCTCAGTGAACCGATATTTACTCTGTAATTTTAGCTACAGTAAATCAACCTAATATTGGATTGCCGTTTGCTTCCTTCCTATGAACATACATAATCACTGTAAGTAGTGAAATATTTAAGGGTGGAATTGTGGTTACAAAAGACAGAAAATGGGTATTATTTTTTCAGCTTATTTTAGTTCTGTAGACTTTATTACTTTCAGTCAAAAAATATCACCTCCCACCACTCTGCACATCATATATTCGCTCCAATAAATGGAAGATAGGAGAAATGATAGTGACTTGAAAATAGGCATTCACATATTAATGGCTGTAATGGCACAATAAATGTCAGGACTGAAACAGTGTCTTACTGAAAACAATGTAACTGCAAATAGTAGTAAAGAGCACAAAACTGCCAGTGGATTGCTCAGTATATGAGAGTAATTTCTCCCACTTTGTTTTACAACTCTCTTACCTCACTCTCCTTCAAAATTTTAGGGAGGGTGGGCAGAAAAATGTAATATTACAAGGCTGTCCTAACTCTATATAGAAGATGATGAGCTTGTATCTCATGAACAAATATATCCCAAGCTTCAAGATGCCACAGGATCATATTTCATTTACATCATAAGTTATAAGTGATCTCTGCATTAGCTTTCCCCCTCCTTCCATCACCTTCTACCTTCCATAGTTCTTCTAAATAGATTACATCTCTTTAGAGTTATATTTGCTTTGCTAATGGTTATTTTTGGCTTATCAAATGGCCTGCTCTACTGCTGAAGCTCTGTTTCAGTGTCTTCTCTAATTTAGGAACTTACTTAGAATGGAAATATCAAAGCCCTGGTGTTCCATTTTCATAAGTGACTGATGAGCCTAAGTCACTTCTGCTACTTTTGAAAATTCTAACCCAGACTTTTTTTTTTTATTTACAGTGAACTAGGTACAAGCAGAGAACAAGTCTGAAAAAAATTTCTCATAGGCATGGTTTAAAATGCAGGTTTATGGTTTGTTTAGAGAAAGCCAAACTCACCTACTCTCTGCTGAGTAGTTTTGTATGTGCTGGACTAACTTGAATTAGATCCTCTAACGCCTAAGATCTTTCTACTTCTTAGGGCATCTTACAGAGGCTGCTGAAGATTTCCTGAGAAAAGCAGTCTGCAGCATCAAAGAATGCGCATGGGTGGAAATACAGTCATAATAAAAAGACTTCAATTGATTTTTGCCTGGAAGCAAAATCTTAATGAAATGGCTGTAGCCAGCATGACATAACCCTATTATTGTGATGAGGATGCACAAAGGTGCCTCACATCTGTTACCCACAATAGTATGGACTGTAAGCATAGTGCAGGTTAAACACGAGTCTCCTATTGTATTACTTTCTCCCATTTAGTCTGGCAGGAGTAATCAAGTGATCTGTTACCTACAGAGAATGAAGAAAATGTTTACAATAGACAGAAAAGAGAGGAAGGCATTAATATCATATTTTTTTTGGAGGAATAATGTGTACCATTCTGCTCTTCCATGTTCATGAAGGATGAATTAAAACTGGAAAAGGTGCAGGGAAAGTCTATGAGAGCGATCACAGGCATGGACAGCATATTATAAGAGCCCATAAAAGCTTTGTTTTCATGCGCTAAATAAGCCAACATCTCTATAAATATATGAGAGGGGAAAATATACTTAGAATGAAAAACAATGTGGGGATAAGAACATGTGGGTGTGAACTAGGCTAAAATAAATTCGAGTAAGGTTTTTAAAACCACCTAACCTTCAAGTAGGAGGTGTGAGAATGGGAGCCCTAACTTCATTTAGGACTGATTAGTTTAAGAAAGCAACACTTTAACATTGAGAATATGACAGCCTGGAGATTGGGGTGATTCTTTTCCACCCCATTCCCATGTAGCTTTTACAAGGAGAAACGGTAGCAAAAATGTTAGCAGTATCTCTGTTTTAGAATTCACAGAATGGTTGAAGTTGAAAGGAACCTCTGGGGATCACATAGTCCAACCCCTCCTCAAGCAGGGTCATCCAGAGCAGGTTGCTTAGGGCCGTGTCCAGATGTGTTTTGAATATGTCCAAGGATGGAGGCTCCACATCCTCTCTTGGCAACCTGGTCCATGGCTTGATCACCCTCACAGAGCAAAAAAAAAATGGTTTTGTGTTCAGATGGAATTTCATGTATTTTAATTTGTCCACATTGACCCTGTCACTGGGCACTACTGAGAAGAGTCTGGCTCCCTCTTCTTTGTTCCCTCCTATCCACTGTTTACACAGATGGATAGGATCCCCCTGAACCTTTTCTTCTCTGGGCTGAACACTTGCATCTCTCAGCCTCTCATGTCAGGTGCTCCAGCGCCTTAATCATCTAAGTTGCCCTTTGCTGGACTCAATCCAGTAAGTCTCTGTCTTGCACTGGGGAGCCTAGCAGTGGACCCAGGACTCCAGCTGTGTATCACCAGGGCTGAATAGGAGGGAAGGATCACTTACCTTGACCTGTTGGCAATGCTATTCCTAATATTGCTGTCTCATGGTCAACACATTGGTTGGAAAGAACCCAAGGTCCTTCTCTGCTGAGCTGCTTTCCAGATAGTCGTTTCCCAGCTTGTATTTGAGCCTGGGGTTATTCATGCCGAGGTGCAGGAGTTCGCATTTCGCTTTATTGAACTTCATGAGGTTTCTCTCTGCCCGTTTCTCCTTCCTGTTGAGGTGCCTCTTGGAAGCAGAGCACCCATCTGGTGTATTAGCCACTCCATCCATTTTTGTATGTTGTATCCATCTGTGAACTTGCTGAGGGTGCATTCTGTCCCTTCATACAAGTCATTAATGAGAGTGTTAGACAGTACTGGCCCCAGTATTGACGCCTGGAGTACACCACCAGTGACCTGCCTTCAGCTGGTCTTTGTGCCACTCACAACCCTCTTGGCCTGGCCTTTCTTGTTGTCAGTCCACCTCACTGTCCACTGATCTAACCTGTATATTGTCAGCTCGTCTATGAGGATGTTAAACAGAGACAGTGTCCCAGGCCTTACTAAAGTTAAGATTGCAAAGTTTCAGTAAGTTGCCAAGAAGTGACTGTTAATAGCACTTAGACAAAGTGGAATAGCATAAGGAAAGTAGTGAGGGTAAGAGAGATGTGGTGATGAGAAATAAAACCCTCGTAAGGATAAAAGTAAAGATCCTTATGTTTTTCAAAGCAAGAACTGAACAGACTGATTCCACAAATTATTTTGTGTACTTTGCACAACAGCTTGAACACCAACAGCTGTTGTCTTTAATGTTATTGATATAGAAATATACAGAATAGGATTCATTAATAAAAATATATATTACAGTTACAACAAATTAGTATGTACAAAAAGTTGATCGCTGTTATCGGTATTAGTCTGTTTCCAGTGGTTGAGCATGGTGAAAAATAAAAAAAATTAATGCCCTTTGCAATGCCATTTGCACCATAAAAGAATGCTCTATCTGTCCAGTGGATAAAGCTGACTTTTGGAAACAGGATTCCTTGATATTTAAATTACAGGAAGAGAAATCGCGTGATAAGAGGGAATGATTGTAGTGAGGTCAAAGGGAGTAGACCAATAATGCAGAGTTATATTTGATTCTGCAGGCAGTTCAAAAACAGCCTTAGGGTATGAGTGTCCTGTACTCCTGCATTAACTGTGATCTACTGATGACACTAAAGTCAGATTTCCAGGTTTAAGTGTTTAAGCATATATTTATGCCCATATGAAGAAGCAATAATGATGGTATTCTAAGAGAACATCAAAAAAGCAGTATCTTCGAGATAATGTAATTACTCTAAAAGAAGTATATTTCATCCTTTTCTGTCAGAAGTTATGTGGATCCAAAGTTTTTAAGCTTTACCAAAGCATTTTAATTAAAAAGCAAAAGCAGAGCTTGGCTTTTTAGAGAACCCAGTGCTGCCAGTTTCAAATGCCATGCTACAAGGCGTGAACAGGTGTTAACAACACTGTTCATCTTTCCATAGGAAAATTAAAGAAGCACAGCTGTATGCAGTATGCCATTTTAAAACAGGCTTTCTGTATAATTTGAACAATGTTTCAAGCTTACTCCATTATATTTTAAGAAGAACAGCTTCTTAAATGACTTTATAAGTGTGGTTTTTTTAACACACGCAGTTTTAGTGAAGTTTGCATAGATACTCTTTTCAAAGCCAGAAAACAATTTTGGTAGTTCTCAGGCATACAGGCTATTCTTTAGTAAAAATAGGTCCTTCCAGCTGAGGTACTTAATGCTGGAAGAAAAGCCAGTCTCAGACACTCCTTCTAAGAAGAGGAAAAAAATGCTTACAAATCCAGTTCAGGCTGTTCAGATGCTCAAATTATGTCATCCTGAGCTTGATGTCTTGAGGTCTAAACAGTCTTTTAGTTGACAGCAGTGCATATATGTATCATGACATGCCTGTTCCCTGAAAAGCTTAAAACAAGAAATGTAGAGATGCCTGTAGACTCAGAAAGCTTGCAGTCTACGCTCACAGAATAGCACATAAAGTATTCATTAAGCCAGAGTTAGCCCTTAGCTTGTCTCAGTCACCAGAGGCATAAATGAGAAGTGACAGCACACCATCACTATCCCAGAAATGCCCCTAATTAAGGAAAACAAAAAAAAAAACCAACCAAAAAAAGAAAAGGAGAGAATTACCCAAAAGATAAGCTTAACTTTGATTATCAAAGTTCATATAACAAGAGGTGTCTACTCAAGACAATGCTAATGGGACTTACAGTTTCTGCATATTCTATTCAGCAATGAAACATCCACCAAGATTTAGCCAAGCTATCACTATACTCCCACCCCCAGGCCAGAAAACATGCTGAAGGAATACCACACTAGTTGTCTCAATCTCATCCTAACCTGCACCTGCTCGATTTGTGCTTTAAATAGTATTTCAGTGGAGGTGGAGCTTTAAAGTAACATTAACCCCAAGAGGTCTCCAAAATATCTTTCTTGCATCCGTCCTACATTTCCTATTTGGAGTTTAGTAAGGCCATAATGGGAAAACTACTTCCTGCAGCCAAAAGAACAGTTACAGATTACCTTCAGTTTAACATACTAGTCATTTCTAACATTTGAGTGATAAAATGTTTATTTTTTGCGTGTTATGTACCACAGGAATACTTTTTTTTAATTGACCTGATTTAATTGTACTCTACTGAGTGATTCTGTTAATTCTTTAGTTTGAACCACTTGTTTTAAAGCAGTAAGCTCAATAAACAAAAATATGTGAATTCATAGCTGAACTTTTGTGTTACCCAGCTAGCTTATAGCTAGACCTGGATGGAGTGTGGTCTTAGGTCTGAGAAGGTGTCCTAGAAATACTGGTTAGAGTAGTGATTTTCAGAACTGACCTGTTGGTGAGGCATAGGTAAAAACATGAAGGTATTGCAAAAAGATTTGTCTATAACAATTATCTAAAAATGTCTTTTGGAGTATTGAGATTTAAATGGGCTGTAGACCAGATTCTCTCTGGCATAGGTGGATATCAGAAATATCTCCTCGCAACAGTGTTGAAGGGGGAAGAAGAAGTAGGTGGGGAGAATATCCATCTCTATTGAACTAACCAACACAAACCTTGAATAGCTGCATTTTTCAACCAGAACTGCACCAAAGTTTAAAGATCTGAGGATTCAGAGGGCTGGCTTACATTGTACTTACTTTGATGGTATTTTTATGTGCTCCATATGACTGTGTGGTAACTACTTTTTAAAGGAAAATTATTTCACTGAAGGTGCAAGTATTACTGAGTATGTGTGCATCTCTAACAGATCCCTTAACAGGTGGATTACTTAACTGATGTCAGGATGAGCCAATCCTGTAACCATTAAAGTCAAAAGCAAAACTCTCACTAACTTGTAAAATGAGGTGATTAAAGAGGATTTCTGAAAGGATTTAAATGAGAAACATAATTCAATTTACATTTTAAGTAAAGTATTTCCATAAACATATTTTCTAATTACCTCGGGCCTTTGCAAGTGTTTGCCTAATAATCTGTACAAACATTTAAAAGAAGGATATTGAATAATAGGAATGGAAAACTTTCTTCAAAATGCTAGTTTCTTACAACTTGAAACTTGGAGAGAAACTTAAAGTTTGTTTTCTTATGCTGATACCTCTCAAAGAACTAAGACCTGCAGAAAGCAAATGGTATTTGGTATATTTCCTTATTAAATTTGAATTATACCTTTAAAAAATAGAATAGATTTTCCAGGAATTACTTCATCTTTCAGGGCTACAGAGTATATTGTTACCTTGATATTTCAACCTACACATACTGAAATTCAGTATGTGTAAATGGTCTCTCTAGGCAGTTTGGTGATGGACACCTCACGTTTCCTCACCAGTTATTGAATGGCTTCAAGGCGATCATGAGGTTCACCCTAGTTTTTGACAAGCTTGCCACCCTAGGAAATCCATCTAATTTTTACCCTCAGCCAGTGCACCCTGGAAATATGTTCTTTCGGATTTTCTCCTAAAATTGGCAGAATTTATTTTGCCTCATTATGAAAATGGGTTCCTGAAACATCTTGCTGCCTTAGAGGTGGTAGACTGTAGTACCTCTAAGTCAGCAGCTGTTTTCATATCTCTTTTTTCTCCTAATGATCTTGATCAACTTGATTTAGTTACTGTTGGGATCTAAAGCAGAACAGATTTGGGAGACAAGAGCTTTCCTAGCTTTAGGATCCTGAACAGAGAACATCTAATTGGAGTTCATTGCAGTGGGGATCACTAACTGTAACTCATCTGGACGGAACCATTTTGCTATTGAATATGTCTGTCCAGTATAAATTTTACAGGACACCAGTAGTTCTGTAAATACTGTATAGTGTTTACCACAGAGAACAAATTATTAATTTTGCTCATGTGGCTTCCGAGGTCAACTTTTCTATAACACTGTTACAATAGTTCTGGTGGACATCATGGAAGTTTTTACATTTTTGCTTGTATCCTAGTATAGGCATAAGAAATGGGATCCATAATCAATTAGTTTCTTATTTCTGTTTGCATACAAACCCCATTGCTACCTTAAGGCGGGCATTGGCTCTTTTGTTATTTCAACAGAGCCCACATTTTAGTCTATATATATCATCATAATATTTGAGCGCTGTCCTGTAGTCCTTTGGGTGATCTGCCCACACATCTGTCCTCTATGTGATCTCTGTCATCCTCTCCCGAGGGGGTGAAGATGATCCGCTAGAGTGTTTAATTTGACAGAAGGTTTGGGTTGTTTGTTTGTTTTGCTGTAGATGTCTTGCTATGAATAAGTTAAAGAAGGCATTGCCAAAATTGTTATAGGTTCATCAATGTACTATAGTTTCTGTAGGGAGGATTCCAGGGTAACTGTAGCTTCCTCGTGCTAACTTTTTGATTTGTCAGCAATTACATCTTCTTCTCTTGCATACTTTTTCATTAATAAAGTCCCTCTTAATAAACCAAAAATGTAAAGTACTTTCTAATGTTTAGCTTTTCTCTTGAAGATAGAAGCAGCTGAAAACACAAAACATTTCTGATAAATTAAATGTTGTAAATTAAATGTATGGGAAAATGGCAAATCAGATGCCTCATCTGAATCTTTTATGTGGTTCAGCACCACATTGTCCTTAGGTTATTCTCTTTCTTTTTCTTTGGATAGACTTTTAAACCCTCCAAAAAAGTTAAATCAGAATCAGTATGTTCTCACAAAGTTCCTTAATCATTGAATTAGGAAACACCAACAACAACGTCTTTTCAGAGAACCTTCAAACACCCTGAATCAGCACTTAGTTTTCCAGCAAGGTAGTTTTATTGTTGGGACTGCAAAAGGCAAAATCCTAGTGTGAAACATAAACAATGATTTACCGGTTTTGGTATCATGTTACATCTGTCCTTTTGATTTGTACTAATGCACAGCCTGTAAAAGGATGGTGTCTGCTGGGTGACACGCTGTAGTAGTAAGCCTGTAATGTCTGTAGCAGCATATGAAACCTTGCAGACTTTTTAAGTAAGTCCACATTTATGGAGTTTAACGTCATCTCATTAGGCACTCCCAGATATTTGCAGCCTTGCATTTCCATGGTTCAGTACGGATGATGGTGTAAATTGACATGTTGACTAGTATTGACTAGTGACTAAAAACAGTTATGAAGATAACCAGTGTCACCTTGTTGGTCGCAAAATGTTAATCCATCCATTTAATACTGGAATCTGACAGAGAGTCTGAAAGACAGTGGAAATCCGCAGCCTTTTCTGCATGAGATCTATCTGGCAAACAGTCAGTTGGCAAAGTGCAGCTAGCAAGTTCTTTTGGCAGAATGCATTCACATTTGGCTGCTTCTGTTGGCAATATATTTCTTCATGGCTTCAGATTGTATTGGCAAAATATATGTAGCATGTAAAAGGATCTTGGTAACTGTCTGTAATGCTGTGCAGTACTCGTCTTGAAGCCGAATGTGCTAACTATTCATTCTGCACTTGTTAGGGTGTCATTATTGCTGAATCTCGGGATACATAAAAGCATCTGATTCTCCAGCAGGAAAAATATTGGGTAGTGCTGGAGTTTTAAAGCTGTTTCAAGAGTGTCCTTACTGCTATGTGGATAGGCTGTGTGCCTGTGTGCCTAATTCAGTTGTCTGTGCAGATAAGATGGTTCCTTGTCCTTAGGAAAGTTGTGTCATCGCTTTCTGTGAAGGGTGGTGGGGTTTGTGGACTATGTGTATAGCCAACTATATTAACATGCCGTTATCTGGTGTGCAACTAGGTGAGGCTACTTTTGAATATTGAATACTGAGTGAGTATCCTTCAAGAACGGAGGGAGCTGTGCGTTAAAGCCACAGAAACTGCTTCCTCAAGGCTGTATTTAGTATTCTCCACACCTGCTCCCATTCCCATCATAAAATCATAAAATTATTTAGGTTGGAAGGAATCTCTGGAAGGTCACCTAGTCCTTGCAGGTGATTCACCATCCCTTGCACAAAACAAGTTCAACAGAGTCAGGTTTCTCAGAGCCCTGCCTGCTTGAGTCTTGACCACCTTCAAGGACATAGATTCTATAACCTCTCTGGGCAAGCATTTTTTTGACTACTTTCTTATATCTACTTGGAATTGCCCCTTGTTCACATAGACATATGTTCAGCTTGTGTCTATTGCCTCTTGTTCTGTTGCTGTGCATTTCTGAGAAGAGTATGTCTCCATCTTCCTTGTGTCCTACAATGAGGTAGTTATAAGCAGCAATAAGGTCTCCTCTAAGTCTTCTCTTCTAAAGAATGGAGAAACACAGTTCTTCCATCCTCTCTATATACATCATGTGCTTTAGCTCCCGATCAACTTGGTAGCCTTCTGCTGGACTCACTCCAGCACATCAATGTCTTTCTTCTGATGGGGAGCCCCAAACTGAACACAGTACTCAAAGCCATCTATAAAATAGCAAAGCTGTACTGATAAGTGGAGTTATCCTTTCTGTTGTAGGATAGGCAAGACTTTGTTCTATAAGCAGAATCAAGATGCCCAGAATGAGTAAACACCAAAGAACAACAATGTCTAATGAGAAGTCTGGTATTCTACAGGTGAAATGGTTCTGATGGTGAATGCCACGTGTTGTATGCTACATAACTTCTGCAACTGTCATGTCCCTTGTGGGCATGTTCAGGTGGAGAAATAAGTTGTTTTTACTAACTGTTGAAGTCAGAGATGCCAGTTCTGTATGCCATATGTACCAATTGTTTGAGGGAGCGTAAAACAGAGTATTGTGATGGTATGCACTAACCAGACAGTGATTTTTTTTGTTATCACACATGCAGAAATTGTTTTATCAATTAATTTGGGGAAATTTCCATCTAATATGAAATAACATAAGGCAGCATTTTCAGAAAATAGACCTTTATCAAGCTCAACTTACAATATGGGCAGTGTAAAGTGCTGGCCTTGGCATCTATAGCTGCTTGTGAGTAGGAAGATTCATAGCAGATCTTCTCCTCCATTGGTCTTCAGTACTGCTATAAAACGTAGCGAGGAAGATGATGTAGCTCTCTGACTAAAGAGGATTATTTATCATGCTGTGTCATGGATTCTGTGTTGCTAGTATTTCAATTTTCTGATCAAGAATGCAGCTTAGTATGTATTTTTTTTTTTAATTTGAAAATTGTAGGATATATTCATGCACTTTCAGTCTTTCAGTTTTTGTTACAAGACTCAGCAATGGGAGGGAGTTATGTTCCCAATTTAGAAAAGAGAGCTTCTCTGATCTATTTCATTCCCATTCACCATGTAAAATATTCTACGTGTAGAGTATTCTACCTGGTAAGGTGTACCCTCCAGATCCTTGGCAGTCCACACAGTAGAATCTGATATCTTAGAAATCCTAGAATAGCTTTGAATGTCTGTGATTCCACTGTCCATCTAGAGCTCATCGTAGAGAGACTCGGGTTGCCCAGCAGTCTGGAAACGATGGAAAGTGTAACAGCTCTAACAAAAGGCCTCTGAGAGGAGTGAATGTATGCCACAGATTTACTGGGTGGGATTCATTTTACCAAACACAGATGATTCCTCGTCTGGACTTCATTTATTGTGTATGGAGGGAAACAGGCATTTCTAGGGCTTGGTTTTTTTCATTTTGCAGCACAATTTATCTTATCCCAATGTCACTGTCTAAAATAAGCCAGATGAATCACTCGTTAAATGCCTGTTTTCTCCATTGATTTCAAAGGAGGCCTGAGATGACTCTTTCAGCTCTGAAAGTCTGTGCCATAGCTGACTAAAGCTGGTGTAATAGGTTGCTTTTTATTGTAATAGCAACAGGCCAAGGGAGAACTTACGTTGCGTGGGGGAACTGGTTTAACTTTCCCAGCTTTTTGCCCCTGGTGTTCCCAGGGGGACTGGAAGTGGGTCAAGAATACACACAGACTTGCGCTGGCTGAAAGTTATTTTTCCTGGTTAAGAGTTCTTTATTGTCTGATGACTGTTCCAGAACAAAGTGTCAAATTCATCCATGCCTCAAGTTTTCAGTGTTTCAACCTGTCTTCCGGGGTTGATTTTTTCGAGCTTATTAGGAAAGTAGACTTCACACTGTCAGATGTTTAGACATTAACTATCACGTTTTCAGTGTACAGGACTTGGTCAAGAGTTTCATATCCTTGAGAACCAAGTAACGAGTGCAAAATCTCACTAGTACTTAGGATACTGGCTTTGCCACATACTTGTTTGAACTCCTCTATTCTGCCTGATGAAGGAATTTGATATGCTTCTGCTTGCTCTTCCTGGGTTCCTCCATCAACAGAATAGCATTGGATATACACATGAAAATGTATTTCCACTTATTTCTGTGAAGAAAGGACATTTCATGAGAGTACTGGGGAAAGACTGTGACCTTTTCAAAACTTAAATCTTGGAAAATTCAGATTTGTATTTGCTAGATTTGGCTAACCTACTGTTAAATCAAAACATTATATAATCTGACTTTCCGATCTTTTCCTGTCTGTTCTCTTTTACTTGCTTTTCCTTCTGTGTTCTGTTTGTGAACTTCCTGTTGAAATAGTTCTTTTTAATCAGTCCTTTAAAAATGTTTTCAGTTTTACTTTTCCATGGTTCCTTTTTCAAATATGGGGTTTTAGTATTTCAGCTAGGGTCTGATGACCGTGTTGGTGGTTGCGACTTTTTGAGCCAGTTGAAAGACTTGACAAAAAAATCAAGAAGCAAAAGAGCCTTAAAAATTGCATTTTTAATTGACTGTGTCTTCACAACTTTGTTGCCTTTGTTTTCTTTTTCAGTCCCCAGATTGAGCTGAATAACTAACCACTGTATATTGATGTTAACTGTATCAGAAGATTCTGTTTGGAAGTAAGAAATTCAGAGGACTTTACAACAGCAGCAGTATAACAGAGACCTCTTGTATATATTTAAACCTAGTGGTCAGCTATTGCTTAATGCCACCACTTTTTGATGCTGGAGATCTGATATCATCTTCCAAGTGACTTATACAATCAGCAGTGCAGATACATGAGGGAAGCTGTAATTGTCAGCAGACAGAAAAGATTAGTAAGTGTAACTTTTAGAAAAATAACTCTTCTACATACTGCTTCTCTTTCGTATCACTTAAAGTGAGTTGATAAGACAGTAAATATCTGTCATTAATACTATTGCCACCCTTGCTTCTGCTCACTTTTGAGTTGCTGTTATTGTTGTTTTTCAGACTGAGGAAATAGGATGGTGAATTTGGGAAGTGAAGTTGACAAGAAGCTGACAGGAAGTTAACACTGTGCTGATAAAGGAAAGGAAGGTATGTTGGGCTGTCTTAACCACAGATGCTGCTTCTGAAATATGCAGAGACTGAAGTTTAGAAATTATCTGTTTCTGTACCCATTCACTGTAGTTCATGCCAGGCAGTTTGTATCAGTAGGTGGATGCAATTTTTAGCAGGAAATTAAGGAAGCCACCTGGCTTCACTGTGTCCCCATTCTCTCATGACATTACCTTTCTTTAATTCTGGCAGCCACAAGAAGGTGCCATATCTTACTACAAAGATATTTACATAGCAATCACATTATGACTCCATCTTACATAGAAATACTTAAATTAGCTTTAAGTTAATTAACATCAGTCCAATACTACTATCAGTATAGGTTCAGCAGCAAAGAATTCAACACAGATTAACTTTCTGAATTTGCTTTTCAGGCAGGCACACAGGTAGTCTCTGTGTCAAATTCTGTAATTTCAGTGCTACGCTGCTTGCAGTCCACATGTTAAGTATATGAAGGATATGATACAGTCATGCCATGCTGGAAATGTAGGCATGCCCTATTAGACTGTATAGCACCAAGCAGAATGGGCTTCTCTCATCGTTACAGTCTTTTACTATAACTTTGAAATACTTAATATAGCTGATATATTTTGTGATTATTCGTGCCTGTAATTTTATGGAAGGAAGTCCAAGTTCCAATGGCATAAAATTAGATGAATGCTGAAATTAAGTTTTGAACGTATAAGCAAAGCAATACCACTAACATTAGTGATTAGAAACAGCAGGGTGGGCCAAAGTTTTGAGGTACACGTATAGAACCGGTGACTGCTGCAAAATATACAAGCTATTAACTATAAGACTGTGGCACTCATTGAATTTCTTGCCATTAGCAATGTACTTTCTAAAGAGATCTGGTTATAATATTTGTTGCCTTGGAATAGTGAAAATACTTGTGTTCAGGAAGGAAGCACTAAATGGACAGTATTGAAAAACTATCAACCAAAAGCTTAACAGCTGCTGAATGCGCATGACTAATAGTCTAAACTAACTGGCTAGGATGACCTTATGAAATTGGAAAGTCTCTTGCTGACTTCTACACTTAAACCAGTTTTCTGAACTGAGTGCTGTGAGATAACTGAGGAATACTTGAGAATATCCCTGGGCACTGTTGAGGCTTTCACACTGAACGCTCACAGATACAATGAACTAGAAATATCCACGTGTCATAATAAAGCATAACTTGCAAAAGCTGTTGTGTGCCGTGAGTTTTTGAGCCAGAACATTTAAAAGTTGCTGTTGCAAAGGAACCTAGTTGCAGCTTAACAGTATTAGAACTGGTTTTCTTAGATGGTGGTAATAACGGACTTATTTTCACAGCCTTTCTTGGATCCATGAGTTACTTGAATGTGAGAGTTAATGCGATTAGTCACAGCAACATTTGCTTAGAAAATATTTTCTAAAAGAAGTCTAAGGAAAAAGACCCTGGATCATCTGTGCTCTAAATGTAAAGGCTTAGGATGAGATACTTCTCTTATAATTTTAGCCAATTAAGAGTACAAAAGTTAGTGCCCCTTTTATAGCAGATATTGTAAAATAAATGGGCTGAATTGCCCTCCAGAGGTGTCATTCCTCTCAGACACCTATTTTAGGGTAGGGGGAATTATCTTATTGAACTCTCAGAACTTTTTCTCTTAGTACAGAGTGTCTGTACAGCTCGTGAGAATGGACATCTAACTTCCATCTAGCTAGACAGATTCATCTGGACAGATGGATCCCACCCATAGTAGTTAAAGTATTATTTTTTTTACACTAAGAAATCATAGAATCATAGAATCATAGAACCATAGGGTTGGAAGGGACCTCTGGAGATCATCTAGTCCAACCCCCCTGCCAGAGCAGGGTCACCTTAGAGCAGGTTGCACAGGAATGTGTCCAGGTGGGTTTTGAATGCCTCCAGAGATGGAGACTCCACCACCTCTCTGGGCAGTCTGCTCCAGTGCTCTGCCACCCTCAAAGTAAAGAAGTTCCTCCTCATGTTTAGGTGGAACTTCCTATGCTCAAGTTTGTGCCCTTTACCTCTTGCTGGGCACCACTGAAAAGAGCCTGGCCCCATCCTTCTGACACCCACCCTTTAAGTATTTATAAGTGCTGATAAGGTCCCCCCATAGCCATCTTTTTTCCAGACTGAAGAGACCCAAATCCCTCAGCCTTTCTTCCTAAGAGAGATGTTCCAGTCCCCTAATCATCTTTGTAGCTCTCTGCTGCACCCTCTCCAGCAGTTCCCTGTCTTTCTTGAACCGGGGAGCCCAGAACTGGACACAGTACTCCAGGTGTGGCCTCACCAGGGCAGAGTAGAGGGGGAGGATGACCTCCCTTGACCTGCTGGCCACACTCTTCTTGATGCACCCCAGGATGCCATGGGCCTTTTTGTCCACAAGGGCACATTGCTGGCTCATGGTCATCGTGTTGTCCACCAGGACTCCCAGGTCTCTTTCCACTGAGCTGCTCTCCAGCAGGTCAGCCCCCAGCCTGTACTGGTGCATGGGGTTACTCCTCCCCAGGTGAAGCACCCTACATTTGCCCTTGTTGAATTTCACAAGGTTCCTCTCTGCACAAATCTCCAACCTGTCCAGGTCTCTCTGTATGGTGGCACAGCCTTCTGGTGTGTCAGCCACCCCTCCCGGCTTTGTGTCATCAACAAACTTGCTGAGGGTGCACTCTATCCCCTTATCCAGGTCATTGATGAATATGTTGAAGAGGACTGGACCCAGTACTGACCCCTGGGGATCACCACTCGTCACTGACCTCCAACTAGACTGTGTGCCCCTAATCACAACCCTCTGAGCTCTGTCTTTCAACCACTTATCTATGCACCTTACTGTCCATTCATCTAACCCCCTCTTCCTAAGCTTCCCTATGAGGATGCTGTGGGAGACCGTGTCGAACGCCTTGCTTAAGTCAAGGTAGACCACATCTACTGCCCTCCCCTCATCTATCCATCCAGTCATGCCATCACAGAAGGCTATCAGATTAGTCAGACATGATTTCCCCTTAGTGAATCCATGTTGAGTACTTCTGATAGCTTTCTTTTCCTCCACATGCCTTGAGATGACGCTCAGAATGAGCTGTTCCGTCATCTTTCCATGATGGAAATCCTAAGTAGTAACCACTGTGTGCTCTCAAAAAAGGGAGAGATCCTATTTCTTAGGGCAACATTTTACTATTTGTTCAAATATAGTGTTTTGAATATATCTATAGGAAATATGCAGTGGGAAATGTAATCCTTTACATTAGGCATAACATGTGGAATATAGATGGAGAGGGGTCCAATTTTCCGTTCCCTGTAAGTTTCATCCAATTTAAAGGCTGCTCTGTATTCTGTCAGTCCCCTAGGGACATTTTCCTAAGGGAATGGGCCAGATTATTGAAGAAATATATACTTCGACTTCTACCCACTTCTGATCCCAATTTAATAATATATTCTCATTTGTTGGCCTGTCACCACTTAGGGGCTTCCATATGGATGGGAGGAATGATGACCACTATCTGTTTTATTAGTTTCACTGAGCAACTCAGAACCAAACATACACAGTTAAGTTTTTGTCCCACTGAGTGCATTAACAAAACTGCCATGGATTTTTAGTGGTATTAAGATTTCACCTCTGCTTTACGGCCACTCTGAACTTTGTTTTCTCTGCACTTCTGCCCTGCTGTGGTTCTTTTTGGAGAACAAGAGGAAGTGGCTACCCCTTTGTTTAAGCCAATAAATCTGAATAGGGTTTTGTTGTGACTGGAGTTAAAGCACTGCTTGAGGTTACTGCTGTAATATATAATAATATGGTGTAACAAGGTACCAGCCTTCGGTTATTTACTGTACCATGTTTCACACATGTGACAGGAATCTAGAGGCACCAGACAGTTGTTCTGACAGGTGATTTGACATCAAACTATTAAAACTGTCATTCAGGTCTTCCCAGACCACAGAACTTATTGAGCAGATGCTGTTTTACTTGCCATTAATTCACTAAAACTTTGAACACTGTTGGAAACTTGCCTGAAGTTTGGAGGACCATTGTCAACTTCGATTATGCTTCTGTCAGAGTATTTTATTTGCCACTGTAACTGAGTGGTGGTGGCTTTACTGGGAGAGTTAAAACAGCTGTAAATCCTACTCCCTGTCCCTGCCTTTAGCACGGCCCGGTGTGGTGCACACTCCTCATCTTATGGTGGGACACTCTCATGTGGCAGTGTGAAGCATATCAATATGTGAAGCACGTGTAATCCAGTGCTGGTTATGACTGAAAACTAGAATAATTGACTGAGCCTTTGGGGTTGGGGCATGTGGGCAAAGGTGAGGGGAGAAAGGAAAATAAACCCCAGTTCTTAAATTGTTTAGGCATTTAATAGTGTTTTCATTATAAACAGAAAAAGGTGAAGAATTAATTATACAAAATGAAGCCTCATGTTTGGAAGCTGTGCAGAGCTCTGTTGACTTAACCAGATGAAATTCCTGCAGAAAGCCTTCTCTTTTGCCAGCTGGGTAAGTCTAATAGCCTTTCAGGCTAAACCAAACATTTAAGGATTTGTAACAACAACTTGCCATGGTACTATAGAGACAACAACATGTGTATAAATTGAAACTAGTCATCTGACAGTGCCCACTTGTCTGACCTACTTTCTACTTGCACTCTGTAAGGAACCACAAGAAGCAAATTTGGGGATGACAGAAAAAGGGGTAGTCGGAGGGGCAGACGAGAGGCAGAAGGTTAAGTAACTTACACACACATTGTATCTCATCTTTAATAACCAAAAGAAAATGAGTGAGGGGGAATGATGAAAGCGTACTAGTGTCTTATGAAACATAAGACTAGAAGAGTGATTCCTTTCTCTTGGCTATCCAGTGGCTGATGTGGGGGTGGCTGTCTCTAGAGTCATTGTAAGAATCTCACTGCTTTTTATCTTCCTGAGATGGATGGAAAAAATAGTCTGTGTTGTGAGAAAAGCTTCTTTCTCAAGTGTTCATGTTCCCCTTGCCAAATGTTGCTATCCCAAAATCCAGGATGGCAGAATGTGTGTCAGCATGTCAGTCATCCCAGTCAACAGTCTGGTTCACAAGGTGGGTTTTGTTTATCTACCAGATGGTGAGGTGGAGCAGCTAAAGCATACTTTGCCACACTGCTGTATGCAGCTAAGTATTGCCTTTTTGGCCTCATTGAATCCGTAGCTGAAGGTTGAGCCTATGTAGTAGCTACTCAGCCACATTCTACACATAGCAGCAATAACAAAATCTTACTGGATGTTGGTTTGGAACGTTTGGCATATAAAACGTGCTGATCAGTGGATTCTTGAAATCCCTGCTCTTTATTACTAAGGCAGGATATCTGTTTTACTCAGAAGCTGAAAGCTAAAAGAAAGCACTGGTCGCTTTCTTTTTCTATTGAACTGAAAACTCAAGCCACTGTTTTCTTAATAATGGTGCTTTTTTCCTGTTCTTTGCAATTACTTATGGCAAATATCCATGGCTAGTTGTTAACCTGCTGCAAAAACTATTAAAAGTCTTACTGAGGAAAGGCAATTTACTATTAATACTAGAGCAGCCTAGATCGTAGCTCTGCTAACACAATGCACATCCTGATCTGCCCTGGCTTTTGACATTCAGGAAAATGATTAACTTGTAAACTTGTATGGTTTTCCTCATGAATGAATTCTGCAAGAGATACATGTGTAATTACAGCTTCAATGCGTAGACAAGGCAAATATGCGAACGTTCAAAAGCACCATTATGTTCTCCAGAATATTTACAGGGCAGGTAAATAAAGTTATGAAAAATGCAGATTCCAACAGACCTATGCGTGAAGGGAGCCCTTGAAGTCAGTGAGAGCTGTACGCTTGGACCTGGTGCAGTACATAGCAGTCGGTTATGAAATAATTGGGCAACAAGACACAGTGACCATGTGAACACAGTAATTAATACACTCAGCAGTGTTTATGTGATGACTGCCCTCTTGCCAGAGCTAAAAACAAGAGCTGTGCCAGTCAGCTAAGGAGCAGAAGTTCTAGAGTAGGGAGCAGGAATCACTCATGTTCTCTCTGGATTTCCAAAGGGGAAAAGGTGTTTCCACACTGGGAGGACTAGAGTGACACTCAGCTTCCCTTCCCCTGAGGGCTGCTGTGCGCTGTCCTGGCTCCACCATCCTTTCCTCTTCCTTCCTTACCTACTCAAGAGACACACTAACTGTTGGGGAACATGGAGGCACTGCTGTTCTCAGCAGCTGTTCCTAAAGTAATATAAAGTCTGTCTTATTCTAAGTCAAATTTTAAATGGACAACATTTTTGTTTAAAGCATTCTCTTGCTTTGCTATTTGCACTGCTATTGCATTTTAACTATATGAGGGATGCTAACCACAGCTGTGCTAGCTTCTGCGGCTTTGCCAGTGAAGTACGTGATACTATGGCAGCTTTCATTAAATCCTTAAAAACGTGTACTTGAGCCTAGGCTATATAAAGCCTAAAGAGGGAAGAAAGGGCTGTAGGGCAGGGCAAGCTGGGAGAGATGGAGACTTTCACCTTCTGGAACATCTAAGAGCTGAGATAATCTGAAGCCATTAGCATTTAACATTTTTTATAGGGCCTTTCTATAATTAGTTGTTGCTTTTATTCTAGCCTACAGCTGACATACTGTAAACAGGACCAATGGGCTAATTAGCAGTCTCAGAGGCCAAAGAATGTCTGGATGTGGGGTCAAACTCTTTCTCTAGTGACTAGAGGTTCTCCAGGGGTGGCAGCATGGCCTGGTTGAAACATCTGAGAAGAACAGGTCATGTCATATTCTATACTGTAGCTTTTCTACATGGGTCAAGATAGCTGCTTTCGTTAGATGGCATCTCTTTGTTTTCCTTTTCAGTTCAGGTTAGGCTGATGTGAAACATTGACTAATGTTTTACGTACTATTTGCACTTTTTTTTTTACACAGCTAATTGTAATACTAGCACATTTTCTTCTGCAGTGAGAAAAAAGGCAGAGCCAGGCAGAGAAGGAAGAGGTTGCTTCTACTTCTTTTGCATCTAGCAGTTAAATGTCTTTGCACAGCAGACACTTTACATCCTTTTGCATAAAGTTAACTCTGCACTGCACACATTGAATCTCTCTCATAAGTGACTGGGGAAATATCTCCAAGTCTGTCCTATTGATGCCTGAGTTAAAGAGCTGTAAATAAAGGTCTGATCCTGCCTCTTCACTTTTCCTAACTAGAACCATGGCAATCTATATCCACATTTTGCTGGTTTATATGATGAACAAAGTGTAAGAAACAGATGCATTAGATCTATAGCAATCTCGTGGCCCTGGACTTTTTTCATTTGCCTTAATTTTGTTATGCATTGAGGTCGTCCTAGTGCCTTGATTCAATCCAGTAAGCTCTTATTGGTATATTGTTGATTTCTGTACTGGCAGTATCACACTGACTGCAGAGTTTTATTAGCAAAAACAGAACACTGACAGATCAGGACCCTCCTTCTCTATCCCTAACAGAAAGCAGGTGCCTCTTTATTAATGTATGAAAAATGTCCTTTAAAAATGTAAAAAAAAAACACCAAAGAGACCAAGGACCTAGCTTTTGTCAGAAACAACCTGAAAAACAATGGAAAAGAGGAAGTCCCCTCCCATGCTAAAAGCATAGGGTCAGTCACTTACAGACAACTTTGTGGTGGTAATGAGAAGGCTTTATAGGCAGGAGCGGAAGTAGTGGGAGGCAGGCTGTGAAATTTCTGGGCATTGGTCTTTCCATTAACTGGTCATGTGTGAGAAACACTTGGCAAAATCCCAACAGGGAGAGCTCATAGCCTCTTTTCACTTATCCTTTTTTCTCCTTTCTTTATGTAGGATCAAATGGGGAAGATCCAATCTCTGATTCTGCCCTGCTGTTCCCTTGGTGAGAGGAAAGCAATCAACAGTAGCTTACTAAAGGAATTGTGTTTTATTATTCTTTTTAATCCAGGCTTGTGGATTAGTCTAACTCAAGCCACAGAAGAAAACAAAGATATACTGCCTGATATAAAATGACCAATATTGACTTCTATACATATCATACCTCTACAGCTATTTTTCTGTGTTTGATATCCATACAAATGCTACTCTGCAGCACGGAGTTTTCAAGCTATACCCCAAATGTGTTAACCAAGCTCGCAGCAGCTTGACAGCTAAACCCGCTGAAGTCTCGTGCTAATCAGCAGGGGTTGGCTGCTAACATGTCATTTGCACTGTTCCTTAGCAAAGGTACTGAAGGTCATAATTTTGTGCAAACCTTAGTGTTGACAGACAAACAAAATAATACTAAAAGCTGGCCTTGTCAAACTAAGATGGGCCTCCATCTTAGAAAGGCCTTTTTATAAGGACCATCTAATGTCTATGGACTCTCGGTCATCAGTGGGATATTCAGTATGAACGTTTTGATAAGGGTCTGGAAAAAAATCGTCTACGATGGACTCTTTTTTTTAAAGTGTATCTTTGGGCCCACAGGGAACCCAGCTGTTTATACTAGTGTCCAGAAACTGCTGCCAAGGTTTTGTTGGTCTAATCTAAGAAAAAGGAGCATTAGGTCAAATGCTCGTGTTACAGCACCGTAGAAAAAATATTTATGAAGGCCTTATGTAGGAGGTTTAATCCACAGTTGTTTGTTTTTTAAAATAGAACTTAAAATAATTCAAAACTTTTCTATAAATATTGTAAGAAAATATAGTATATAATTTAAAAAAAAAAAAGTACTTCACAGTGGTAGGAGAATATCTAGGCATGTGACGAGTTTTAATTTCAGAATCTGGCACTTTATGATGATCTTGATTCAGAAACTGTTTCTCAGCCATAGGGAACACTTGCTGACTGGGTGCAACCTAATGACACAGACTGTCCCTTCAAACTGGACTCCTGTTGCAGCAGATTCAGTCTTGTGCATCTTGACAGTGAGTGAGTGCCTGAATCTGCATCCGTTGAAATGATGCGCTGTATAAATTCTTCCACACTTAAACAGTCTTTCACCATATAAATTCTATACTGGCTCATATGTCAATAAGGTAAGCCACATGACGATTTAACCCCGCACTCTGCTAGTAGATCCTAAAGCAGGTTTAGAGCACAGATACTCACCATTGCACAACTAGCAGTGTTATGATTAAACTGGCTGTCTGCAATGTTGGTGGCTGGGGAAGGAGCAGCAAAAAGCCTGTCAGTAAACAAACTTTATTAATAGAAATCTTATCACAAATGTCAACATATAAAAGCAAACGTGACATTAAAATACAGATGTTAATTCACAAGGATTAATTAAAACTTTTTATAGTTCAAACATCAAATTTTGAGGAACAGCAACAAGCAATAACTCTGGCTGTCTTTTCCAACTACTTAATGCATGTTTCTGAAACAAAATTATTTCCATGGTACTGCACAGATTGAGTTTGGTGCATGAATGGCATGTACAAGCACCTGCACTATGCAGAAGTATCTCCTTGGATCGCGATGATCTCAGCTTTACTGGTCCCTTGTGAACGTGCAGCACTCCCAATGGCATCACTGGCAGTTCCACACGTTCAGGAGAAGGATGGAGTGGTCATGCAGAGGACTAATGTGAGGTGTAGCAGACCTGCTGCAGGTTTCCTTCTTTGATTCTGAGTGGTCATTTAAGCCACTGAACCTTCACTGACTGGGGCCAGTGTGGATTATGTCACTGACTGAAGCAGAGTGGGAAGTCCCCACGTTTGTGCCTATGCTGTGCCCAAGTGGGTTGGATTACTGAGAAACCTAATGCTGGTTTGATCTCTCACCCATTTCTATGAAGCCACATTGTTACCCGCTAGATGCCTTTTGATAAGTGGGTGTGGGTCTCCCAGGCTGTCTAAAACTCCTGTCAGCTGCCTTTGCAATGTGTGATGCCTGAACTCTCTTAAGAGGTGCTTAGCAGCTGTATTGCAAGAAGGACAGACAGACGGGATAAATGTTGATGGCCGGCTAAGTGCAGCCTGGTCACCCTGTCCATATGGTTTGCACACGTGTACACTTGGACCCATGTGAAGGGGAATGTAGGTCTGAGTTTTCTTCCCTCAGTCTTCCCTATATCTACCTCATGTATGTGACTGAATTTAAAAGTTAAACCAAAGCACAATTTTGAGCTCAAAAGATTGTGTAGGTGTAATGTCTGTACTTCAATTCCCCATCTCCAAAAATGGATGAAATAGGACATTGCTGCTGTTTCACTCTTAATGACAGTACCACTGCATATTAAAATGAAAAGCTGAAGTACTTGAGTACTACAGTGACTGGTGTCATAAAAGTACCATACATGACTATGTTGTAGTTATGCTTCTTGTTTCTATAGCAACATTCACCCAAGAATCTCAAGGCCCTTTACAAGTATTCATGAATTAAACCTATGAGGTAAGGGATGGTGATTGTTTTTATTTACAAATAAGGAAATGTAGAGGTTAAACTACTTGATCAAGGTCACACAACAAATCTGTAGCCAAGCCAAGAATAAAAGCTGACTCTGTGGTCTGCGCTTCAGTCACCAGGCTGATATTCTCTGTTGGAAGGCCTGCGCAGGGCTGAGAGGAAAGCCTCGTACAAAGTCTACAGATTTGTTCATTCAAAATGTACATTCCAGCTCAGATTGCCTCACTGAAGTGACCTTATATTTTTATCTCTTTGTCTATCTAAACTTTGCCCTTGTGAAAACATCATTATATCCAGTCAAAGCAGGAGTAACATGATTTATGATTTTGACGAGAGTTTTGCAAATCTCTGACAAAGCAAAACTGAAGTCTATGCTAAAAAAGTGTAACAATCTTTGCATGTATGGTTGCTAATCCTTCAATGGCAATTAGATAAACAGATCCAGTACATGCCTGGTTCATTTAGTGGCTACATAAACCAAAGTAAACAAACATATTTACACCAAGAACAGCTATAAATATTCTCTGAAGTTACCGCAGAGATATGGCATTATATGATGAATAAATGAGGCTTGTTGATAGGCAGCAGGAAAAAAAAGCGCCTACTCTCCTGGGTTTCTTCTTAAAACATAAGAAGGGAAAACCTCTAAACTTGTAAACCTTTTTGGTATCCTGCCTCTGTTCCTCCCTCTGTACGTATTCTTGCCAGCGCCAGAATATTGTAAATGGAGGTATTAGAGGATAACAACAGCCACACCTTTTTAACTCCGTCATCCCACTGGATGCTGTTAGTAGAATCTAAGAGAGGAAAATAGCAAGTATGCTCTTAGGGATGTTCTATTCTAGTCCGGGCTAAATAGTATAAAATGCTTTCTTGCTTCCTGATCTGTTAGGCATATAGATGACTGACCTAAGGCATGATTCTTTTCTTTCTTTCTTCTAGATACCATGCCTTACAGTTATTATGTGGATGTTGATCTACTTGTTAGCTTTATCCTTGCGGTCATGCTCTTTTTTTGTCTGGGTGTCTGTGACTGAAACTTTTACACTGCTTGGAGGAACAGTTTGCTGTTTTTTTCTCAAGATCCCTGGCTACTATGGCTGTATTACAGTTCTGCTGAAGAACAAATCAGCTGGGTGAATGGCAGTAATTTAGTGAGGAAAAGTCTTGTGAGAGCTGAGGATCATGTTTAGCAACGTTTGCAAGTCTGACTAAAAAGTTCACAGATGCGCTAAGCAGAAAGGAGGCTTATTGGACCGGTCTTATTGCTTAAAGGGGGAAAGTAGGGATGGGATAAGGACAGGAATGGGGAGGATCAGCACTGCCCCCCTGAAAAATAAAGCAGGCCTGGAAGCATATAGCCATATATATCCCAGTTTGAATCAATATCTGATAATTTTCTCAGCTTCTCAGAAATACCACATACATAAGCATTGAAATCAGTGAAACACTGAAAGGATAAAGTGTAAGTGTCACACAAGGTCAGGTAATTAATCTGCATTTTGATCACTGTGTTGAGTGACAGCTGCACCTCAGCTGCCACTGTGCCCTCTGAGCTGGGCAGTCAAAGATAGGGATGACTGGAGATCTTCCTCAGTCTCAGTGTAGTGCTACTTCTCAAATTTTTCAGTTTATTTCTCAAACTTTTTACTAGCGTTTTTCTGAAATTTTTGTAGCAGTCAGAGTTGCTTGAGAATTTGTATGCAGCCAAAACACTCAGTATTACCGGTCCTCAGCTTGCGTTACAAAGGATCGCTTCAATGTACAGTGTCTTTGTCAGATAGGTACGGGGCCAGACGTGTCAGCTGATTTAGACTAGCTGTGGATCCAAGTATACTTAAGTTTTACAGGTCAGAGAAAAATCAAATGGGAGAAATGTAGCAATAGAACCTACATGAAACTTTGACTCTCTGCTTGCCAATCTCAGGCTCAGGCCATTAAGTTCTTCTTTTCAAAAACTATATCCACATTAATCCCACATAGATCTTTACAGTTGTGGCAGTAAACATTTAAGTGGGAATACTTCAAAGAAATGAAATGACTGACTTTGTATTAAAAAGATCTAGAGATCTTTCAGTAAATTGAGATTTTTGAGAGACGATGGCTCCTTCTGTATGTATGTAGCTTTGCTCTGCATTCACAGATTGGAGATGAAGCAACCCACTGTAATGAGGTGTGTAGGGAAGCCCACCTTTTAGGTCTTTTGCCTGCTGTCCTGCTACTTATGAAGGAAGAAAATTCTGGTTGCCACTGCATCAGCATATTGCAGCTTGGTGGAAGATGGGCAGTTTAGGAAGTGCTGAGCGGAGGCATTTTGTTCTGCTGAACCCACCGGGTCCATGATCCTCAGGTTGGTTGGTTTCACTCCCTGGGAAATGCCAAGTGCCCAGTGTTTCCCAGACTAACGTGAAATTTCTCCTAACATTGGGCGAGGCTTATCGATGAAGTAAAATGCACCAAAGAAACTCTTGCTGCATTTGGAAACATGAATAATTGTCGATAGACAGGACTCTAATAGTTAACTACATGTCAGTGTAAAGTTATGATCTTCTTTGTCTAGTCAGCCCACAGCGTTGATAAATCTAGTGGAGAGAAAGGTTTCACAGAATGTACAGCTGGGGTCCTGATGGCTGGCATTTTCCTAAATGTTAGTTGAGTGGCTACCCAAACCCACCTGTATTGTGCCTGAAGCTTCCTCTTCTGAACTCTTGTAATCACAGAAGATCCTAGTCAGGGTAATGCACCCCTCTTATTTTTCTGCGGCATTGATGATCAAACAAATTACGGTATTAAACTTATTCTGCTACTTATGAAATTCAGTCTATTGCTATATAACTTTCTGATAGTTGGAAGTGCTTTTCTGAAATGCATCCCTGAAGTTAAGTAGCTCTTAAAGAAGTATAGGAGCCAGCTTATTGATAAATTAGGTCCTTTCTTGCTGTTCAGATTTTCCTTATTCTGGAATGATTTGTGAGATAAAGTCTGAATTGTCATAGCAGTTTAGTGCAAATCTTTTATATCTGTAGAGGGTAGTTGTGAAACTTTATTAGTGATAATAAGGAATGCAAGCTTATCTCTAGTTTATGTAGAGACTAAACCTGAAAAGTAAGAAGACGAACATGAGAATAGTGGTGTTTGTGGAATATACCACAGCTGCCCATCACATATGATGTTATTTTTCTTGTTCTGGTAGAGCAGAGAATGCAGTGGACTAACAGAACCTTGAAAAAGCTGAATGCACCAGATTCTCATCTTTCATGCCTGGTAACACCTCCACGCATGGTCTTATTTAAATGAACATAATAGTCATGTCTGAAGCGAAATACTGCTCAGACAACATGTGACCTTTAGAGAGAAACTAACTGAAGAAATTCTACACTCAGGCTGTCACTCACTCGGTTGTTGACACAACTGTTTGGGGATTGTGAACTGGATCAGGGAACCAGATAAGGTTAAAAATAATGCAAACAAGAAAGGGGCAGGAGAAGGTACCAGCTTACTTCTGTGGAAGGGGGGCCGTTTTGCATGTCTTCCCTGAGCTGAGCTGTGCTTTGTACTGGACTGGCTCTCTCCCCTTCCTGGACAACAGCTTCAATATTTGTCAGACCCTTCTGTGAGCTGATTTAGCTCGCTAGATAGAGCAGCAGAAAACTATCCAACCCTGTTTTTTATTCTGCCATTTTAGCACATTAAATTAGCTCAAAGGAGGGTCTGGTGAGTACCAGAGCTAGTAGGAGATAAATGGCAGAAGCGTGACCTCCTGCTCATAGTTTCAGGGAGCTATTAGTTTAGCTTAGTGCACCTCTGGAAACCCTGTGCAAATAATTGCGTCATTGCCTGTGGGGTAGGAGAGAGCGCCAGTGCTGAGCAAAACAAGTGACTGGCAGAGAGGGCAGAGAAGAATTCCATTGCCAAAACCTTCTGTATCATGAAACTGAGGTGTCAGCATGAGACAGAAGGGCAGCCCTTGTCTTTCTGTATCAGAATGTAAAAATCAGGAGATAAAGGGTTTGGAGAAGACTTAGGGCTTAGAACCTGAAGTGCAGTATTTGGAACTAGCTGTAGGACTTTGAAAGAAATGTAGAGCTGAGTATGAAATAACAAATGGAGATTGTAAAGTAAATGGAGATTTTTTCCCCTTTAAAACCAAAGATAATCAGTGGAAAGATAAAATTTAGATTTGCTTATAGAGTGATTCTCCAATTTATCATTGCCTAGAAAATAATTCATTTCTGATTTCAGTAGCAAATGCCAGATAGCATCACAGACTGGTGGCTAGACAGCCCTTGCTGGATTTCAACTATGCACATTCTGCATGTAGATGTTGTCCTTCTAGCTCTGATGATCTGTCTTCGCCCCCTAGGGACCATCACCAATGGACCAGCTGCATGATTTAAATTCGTAGTACTTCAGCAAACTTAATTTCTTTCCCTTTACAGTGATGGCTGTTTAATTAGAGGAAGCAAACTACCCACAGTACACTGAACTGAATAAGGAGTGTGCAAGTGTAACTAGGACTTATTCAGTCCTGGAGACATAGCAGATAGTCAGTAAGATGAAAGCATTAAACTCTGAGGTTAAAAAACACCAGACAAATAACTAAAGTGCCATGGCTAGCTTATGTCTGCTCAATGCTGCTCAAAGTAAACATGTAGCTTTAATCTGTTTCACAAGGACAGAGGCCAAATAAGATCATAACCACCTCTGACATTGCCACAGCCTATTTATGGTCAGTATTTGTATTGGTGATTTCATGAAGAAGCTAAAGACCGGACATGTCTATAGGAGACATTAAACTGTTTTGTGGATAGAGGACATGATTCCTCAGTTAGCTATGTTTACGGTAATATTCATTTCTGATTATTTGCAATGCATATTAAAGACAAACGCTGAAATGTGACCAGACATGGTTTGCATAAAAGCACATTGGTACACAGAAATTCACCATGAGGATATGGTTTGATACGACAGGGGTGTTGATGGAAACACGGCTTTGTGGGAGTGCCCAGCCTTCCTGAGGGACCTAAAACCCTTGCCAGAGTGAAGGTATTACTCCTAATGCGGATCACCTCTTTGATCTGCTCTCAGTGTAATCGCACAAAGAGTTTCACTGGCACAACAGAAGAGGGGCAGGAGGGAACCACTGTGTTTGCTCAGTTGTGCCACTGAATCTCTCTTGTCATTAGCCTACAGCCAGAGAACTAGAAAGGTAACTTCTTTATCCACCTTCAGCTCTGATCTAAATGGGGAACTGCCAGTTCCTGTTCTTGTGCTGTTGTTCACTCTTTTTTTCAATTGTGCTGTTGGAGTCTATGTGACACTGACTGTAAATTGATCAGTGAAATGGTTCAGGTTGAAAAGCCATTCCCATTCCTTAATTTAAGTTCTGACAGTTCAATTGATATTGTATTAAATGACAGTCCTACATAGGTAGTTGCACAGCACAAATAAGAAGAAAAACAGTTGGACAAGTGTAAAGGACATCATAAAACTCTTTCATTGGTTTGGTTGTGGGTGAAAATGTGAATAAAATTACATTTAAAGGAAAGGTGCAGTTTAAACCGGACTTAGTTTATTAAAACAGTACAGTTTTGTGGCAAGGCCAGTCTTGCGTTTTACATCTTCCTCTGTAAGGCAGGTTTGAATCACTCACTGATATTCATGGAGAGGCTTGCACCAGTTTGCTTATGTGGGTTTGAAACTGGCGCTCTAGTCATACCGATTGTTTAAATTCTTTTCTCCTTGCTTAGTTAAAAGCATTGATCATCTTGCTCTTAATTATCCTTTTATGGCCCAGAAGAGAACGCTGCTTTATGATTACCTTGTTGTTGATCAGGTTCTCTTTCCTTTTGAGTTTATAGAACTCTGATGGGGTGCACAATGTTCATTAATTAGATACAGGAAGAAGCAGCTGTGGGGATGTGATTTTAATTATTACCTAAGATCTGAATACAAGGCAAACTCAGTGTCACACATCCTTGGAAAGATTCCTAGTGAAAACTGTCCTGGAGTGAGCATATCCAGTGAACAAGATTACCCAGGGCAAGGCTTGTCAGTTACTGCAAACTGAGAAGAGGCAGCTTGGAAGAACAAATTGAACTTTGCTGTAGGAAGGAAATTGTGCCAGCGCGTTCTGTGAGAGACTGAGCACATGATGAGAGTGAGGACACCCTCAGAGATGCCCTCCCCAGTGACACTTGAATGGGTCACTGAGGACAGAAGAATTAAAAAAGTCATGATTAATATTCGGTGTCTGTGACATGTCTTGCAGCAATAGAACATTCAAATCCTTTGCAGTGCTCTCATTGTTAATTATAGGTCCTTTCAATCATTAACATCGGCTAGATCACAGAGTCCACATCTCCTTGCAATTTCAAGATATCTTCTTTACCTCAGGTTTTTTTTTTTCCATCTAGTCTAATTTTAAAAATCCAAGTTAACATGACAGTTGGTACCAACAGCATGCCAATTTCTGAACTTCCTGTAGTGTGAGAGGAAAAACCCACACCTTTCTTTTTGAGAGGATTTGAAACTTTTGTGGGCTGAGTATGGATGGGTGCAGCCTCCCCTTTTTCTGCCTAAAAATTACTCAGGCAAAATTACAAATCTTATACTTTTGTACAATGATTTAAATACAAATCCGTAGGGCAGCTGAAAAAATAGCCTAGATTAATTCTTTCTCACAAAACAGGTAAAAATACAGCCTCAAGTTGTAAGTTATGATATTTTTCTTAAAACTCACTGTTGTTTATGAGGTACTGAAGAGGCTTTTCTCCTTAATGATAACACACTGGGTTAACTTTAGCAAGGAACAAGAGCAGATACTAAGTAATGTTGACATTACTTTCCCATAGCTTGAGCACATGGGCTGGATTTTTGCAAGGGATAGCACTACTGCACCAAAACCACCAGCACTGTGGACATTATGCTGCAAAGCAATCCAAACTCCTTGACAGCAAAGCTGGAGGGTCTTCCCATAAACTTCTTTTTCCCAAAGAACAAGACAAACAATTTCAAGTTTGAGTTGACTTGAACAATACTCAAGTATGAGTACTCCCACACTATTTTATGCTATAATTTCATCGATTGCTGTGCTTGTATTAAATTTTTATTTAAGTGAAGAAGCTATGTAAAGCCTGGTTAGTAAAACTTTGCTAAAAGTTTCACTGAGCAATCCCTAATTCATTATTAGCTTTTAATAAAAGTCTAATACATAACATTTCTTAATAGCATATTCCTTCTTCACAAGTACTTCTTTTGGGCTACATGTGAAGAAATAATACACACATGGTGTTTTTTTCCTGCTATGCCAGATACTATGTTTGAGTGAAAAGTTAGGCAGCTGTTTGCATTTTTCTGAGTGCTAAGGTAGGCCTTGATGATCTTGTGTATGGGATGTTGGCTTATAGGCTGGCATCATTATGTTAGGGAGGTGGAAAGATGAGATAGCATGGCTGTAATTTTATCTAACTGTAAAAATTCTAAGTTTTTGAGAAGTGAACATTAATTTGAAATGTTCTATCTTCTGAAGAGATGTGATTTTTTTTAAAAAGTATATTGTAAACTAGCAATATATTGCATCTGCTTTTGTTGTTTGTTTGCTTTGGTGGTGGGATGGGAGGTTCACAGGAGAGAAGTTTAACTACAGAAGTACTTGGTATTTATGTTTTGTTAACATTTGCAAGGGTTTTATTTTGCATTGACCAAGTACAAGTTCATGTTGACAATACATCATTATTTTTCCAGCTGCTCCCCTTCGTGTTAACAAACTAAGATACTTCTTTGACCATCATATCACTTGGATTATTTTGTGCCTTATCCCAAATGTAATATCGAATGGATTTGGAAAATTACAGCTCATGGAGATATTTAAGTATGAAACCTCTTCAAGTATTTAGCTGTTGGACTGTCCATTTGCCTATTGGAAAGTCAACAATAGCCACCACAGGACTGTATTAAAATAATCAAAATCTCCTCTTTAGACATAATGAGTCACGTAAACAAACAGATTATGTATCTTGCAAACTATGTCATTAGTGTTTATTCTTAACATGGTTCTTAGATATTGAAAACACTGAACATATTGTCTGTTGTGCATAAACATTTGTGCAATTAGTACTGCAAACAAGCACAAGCAACATTCTTAACAAGGACTATTAAATTATTTCCACAGCATTCCATGAAAACCTACCTGAATTAGCCTAGCATACTAAAACAGTATATTTTTTCCAATACAAGAGATCCTCTGTGTATTTGAAAGACCAGCTCATATGAATTTGACATCCTGAACTGGAACCCATGTGTCGTCACGCCAGCAAGCCAGCACTGGCCTGGAATCTTGCTGAAGGCATCCTTACTTGATTTTCCTCCATGAAAATCTGCACTGAAGTTACTGTCCTTAATAAAGGACACAGATGAATGACAGTGGCCTCACCATTAGTCTCGCCCTATGGGCCTGTCTCTGGCTTGGTGTTTGGTTCTTGTAAGGAGTCAGAAACAGGAGGCCAGGCACAAGCTTCTCCAGGTCTGCTGAGAGGTGGTAATCACCGAAGTGCCCCTTTGTATCAACAAACACAAGGTAATTGACTAATTTTATCAGGCAGTGAATCATGTTGTTTTACCAAAGGCTAAGAATGTATTGGTTTTGTGGTTTAGCTGATAAACTCTTAAGTTGACTGATGTGTTTGGACCTTAATTAATTCCTTTCCAGTTATACTGGATTGCTTATCACACAATCACAATTCGAAAGAAAATCTTCTCAACCCACTCACTGCAAGACACCAAATAACTCCCATCTCACCCCAGCCTCACCAAACTCATCATCAGAAACAACGTTCCCACAAACCCCATGTATCACTAATGAAACCAAACCGTGTTAGAACAAATGCAAAACTAATGCACAGATCTCTACAGCCACCACAGTAAATGCTCCCTTCTTTGAACGGAAGCATCACTTGTCTTTCATCTCTCCCCACTTTGTCCTATGATCACTCCTCTCGCTATATTCCCCATCTAATCTGCTTGTTTCCATTACTCTTCCCTCTGATATTATCAAATAGGTTAGTGTAACTGAGAAAAATTTAGAGATACTGTCTCCAAAATGTAGTTAGCTTAAGTTTACAACTTCTGTTTTGGACCTGTAGAAGGATTTCTGTCCCTGAAAGCTTGTCTGCTTTCCTTGAGAGCAGCGCTTAGTCTAATGAAAGATCTTTTCTCTCCCCACCAAATGTCCTTCCCAGCTGAGGTGACATCTTCTTTAATTTGCTTGCTTTGGATTCAGGAAAATAAGGAAAATAGTTATTCTATATTTATATTCTTATATTCTATAAATAGAACTGTATCAGTTGAGTGATCCAGTTTACAGAACAGCCCCACAACAGTTGTATGGGTACAACTGATGGGACGTGAGCTATGGTGCAGAAGCAGCATTTGGTGGCTGGGAGAAAGAATGGGAACTTCTTAAGGCAGCTGCTCCGCCTCATTTAGCTGTATCTCTCGGTATTAACTGGGGAGCTTTGTTGCGCACCTAATGCCTTTAAATACAAGTGCTCTAATTTAATATGACAATTTTACTTTTGATCTAAATTATAGATTTCTTGTGATAGGCATGTTATGTGTTCCTTTTATTCCTTAGACTAGACCTTTGGGAAATTTATACTCTGTAGGACTTTTTGACAAAACTGAGGGCCGTTGTTAATTGATTCAAGTAGTGTCAGTTATTCTATTATATTTATTGCATTTCTTTAATATTCCCCTAGTTTCTTCTCTATGGCCCACATCTAAGATGAGTAGCTGGTTTGGTCTTTCTAGTTGAACTATTCTTATCCCCTTCATGGCACTGTTTTTTTTTTTTAATGATATGAACATCAGTTCATGCTGAAACAGTAGCTTTTCAGACTGGTTTCACACCATTGTGTCTGTTGAGATCAGTCCTTTTGATAGTGGTTTTCTGTGCAGTCAGTATGGACAAGAATGGAAGGGACCCTCTGAAGAGTATTATCATTCCCATCATGTATTTGGGAGAACTGAAACCTAGGCACACTGTGACTTCTTGAAGTCACCCAGAACTGAACCTTCTTCCCACTAGTATTGGCCTACACCTTTACATCAAGACTCAGAAAAGCTTTCGATGGGTGAAAAATCAGCCATAGAAATGTGTTTATACAGAACAGAATGAGCTCTGAAGAAAAGTGGAAAAATGTTTTTGTTCATAGCATTTAAAACTGGTTTATAAACATTTGTATTTGATTAACTTCACCCTCAATTATAGCTCTGACTAAGCTTGCAATCCATAATTCTGAGACCACAAAGAAGAATTTCAGCAAAAATACCTAACGTCAGAGTTGACGTTCTGGAAATGTGTAAAGGAAAGGATAAACAAATAAAACCAACCCCCATGTTTTGCGAAGGAACGTTCTGTGCGCTGGAAATACTGTTATCAAGTACAGTCACGGGAATCACATGCAATGGCAAGGAAGAGTAAGCAGTATGAATTACTGGATATACTTTTTGTTTTTTTAAAAATGTTGTATAATCTTTGTGCATGAAAAAAAGAATTAAGAGGATGTCTCTTGGAGGAAAAGTAAATGCCACATTTGAAGGAAGAAGTTAATGAAGATCATCAGTCAAACATCCGTATGTGATGCAATCTAACCCGAGGGCTGATAGAGCTCTGTTAAGCCAAACACAGTAGTCTCCCAAGGCTCTCTGCATTCACAGTTAATTCCACAATCAATACCTTCTTCCAAAATGTGACTAAATATTGCTAAGTTACGGCTCTAAATTGCCCCCAGAAGAGTTCTTCTTTTTCATCAGCTAGATATCAGAATATTACTGCCAGATAGTATAAACAATATATCTGCGTCTCTGCTTTCACCTCTGTAAAGCAGGAATGATAATTCTGGTGAAGCTCTTGGAGAACTAAGGACAAGCTACTGAATGACATATAGGTGTTGCTTTTATTAAAATTGCCCATATGCCAGCTTAGCTATATATGGTATTAAGAGTCTGTGTTATACTACAAAAAAAATTACAGGATGAATTCTCAAAAAGATTTAGGGACTTAAATCCGATTTCCAAGATTGATTTGAAGGAGGGATTTTTTTACTGAAGTGTTGATATCTAGAAATGAGCTACCTCTGAATTCAGGGAAAAGAAGTGGGAGCTTTGTAGGATGTTTCGTTTCATCCTAAAGGCGATGTCCAAAACAAGTCAAGTAAGTCATCGTTGACCAACTCAGGTCTTTTCTTCAGACATCTAATCCAGTGTGATGAATTCTACTTATGGCCATCTAGGGCTTTATTCAGAAGATCTAAGTTCTACCTACAACTGTCAATCAGTTACTTCTTTTGGCACCTCTGAAAGCCTAGATTTGTCAAGAAGGAAACTTCATGCGAAGGAGTTAGGAAATGTTTAAATAGTCTGGCCTGTAGCCTAAGGCCTAAATCTCCTTGACAGTCCAAAGGATTAGGGTCCTAAGTCACTCTGGCAGTTCCAAAATGTTTATTTTTAGTGCTGTTGGAAAAGATGCTGCTTTACATAATAAAACAGCGCTTCAGTTTTGTGAAATACAAGTCTTCATCACATTGACAGTGCACATTGCTGAGCTTTTGTCACATGATTCTGGGCCATCTTTTCACATCTGCTGATGAACCCTTAAGAAAAAATAAAAAGGACAAGAAGGGAAGAGAATTCAATTGTCTGCAGGATTCTCATCTCAATTTTTTTTTTTCATCAGCTGGAAAAGGTCAGTGGACTAACTCTTTTTTTGGTGATGGAGCTCAGAGGTCCAGAAGAATTTCTGCAAATAGAAAATGTAAACATAATCATAAATGTAAGTCAAAAGAACATCCTGTTCTCATTTATCTTGCAGATGAAACTAGAAATTCACAAACCTTTATGCACAGTTGAAAGAGGGTTTAGGACAATCTGTTGTCTGCCTATGATCTGAACAGCTGTTTGTAGGAAAATTTTCCACATAGGTCACTGCAGAAAAAAAGTAAGGTGTTGACAGCCTGATGGATGAGTTGGGCTGGCACGGTGCCCATCCAGTTATACGGCTAAGACTTTCATGTACAGTAAGTATTGCACACATTCGGATTGTCTGTAATATAGTAGCACATCTTCTAAAACTGTAAACTGAAAACAGAAGATCACTTGAGTTCCTGAAGAGCAAGCTACTCTTCTCCTAAATGCTCTGCCGATAAAAAGAGTAGTGAAAGTTCAGAAGATTAAACTTACGAAAAGCTCTTTATGTGAAAGATTGCAGCTGTTAATACGTGGAAAGGATCGTGCTGCTGTGTGCACAGAGTTAAAAGATAAGTAAAGGTCCCATTGCTATGTAAAACTGCTCCCTGTTTCCCAGCTGGGAGCAGCGCTTCTTGTCTTTCAGAATGTTGGTGGCCCTTACGTAGGGAAAATTTTGCTAAATGGTCAGCCAGACATGGACACGCACACAGAGTATCATCATTGTTTCAATTAGTTGTCATTGACTGGTATCTAAAAATCCAGAAATCTCATCCTTTTGCTTTGTGCATGGAACTTAGTATTGCTGCAATACAAGGCACACTTTTCCATAAAGGAAGAGAAAGACATTTTCTTCTTTAGTTTTCACTTCCCAAAAGACAAATATCTGTTTCTGCTAAACCTTTCCTTGATATTTCCTTTCAAAAGAGGAATGGATTACCGCTCCAACATGCTAGACACTTGATCTGTTGACCAGTCCTGGTTTTTTAGGGTATAGAACTGAAAATATGCATTTTATTTTAAGTTTTGCTACTAGGTGGCTCAGTGGCCATATGCAAGTCATCTAACTTCCATGAGGAACCCATGCATACCATGGCAGAGTATGCAGCTTGCTGGTTTAACCTTGGGCTGGAAGTGAATTTGGGAAGGCTTTGTTCTGTGTTTGTCTGCCAGCAACTTACAGCAAAACCAGAATTGAGTTCCTTAACTTTTCCATTCCCCTGTTGCCATATTTGTAAAGTTGCTGTTATATTTAATATTTACCTGCTGATGCAAACTATTGTGAGGCATCTGCAAGGTGAATATGCTACTGTACACAGTGCTCTCTTACTATGAGCTGAACAGCTAAAATGTGGCTGTCATCATCAGCCTGGTAAATACAAAAGCAGTATAAGAGATTTCTCCTCTCCTGTCCCTTCATCATATAGGACAGGATTCTTCATTATCCTAATTGTTTTTTAATAATGTATTATTTTATATATCTTTATACTTAATATATATTAAGCAAGCCTTTGGGATCTCTCTGGTGGGGAGTATTAATCTTAAAGAAGGAAAATGGGTTTTGTCCCTGCTTCTTAGCGCACGGAAAGGACAGCACATGGCACTTAATTTATCTCCACAGCAGAGGCAACTGGAGATGTTTAGCTGCCCTCCTTCCCTGGCTGGGGGAGCCTGCAGTGGTACGTGCAGGGTGAAAGGTTTTTGTAGGTGCTCCACCTTGTTCTGCCCCAGGCCCTTCTAGGACTCTTTCTACCCCCAAGAAAAGAGCCTGTTTGCTGTGTTACACTGGTAGAAGGTAAAGTAGTCTGGTGTCTGCTTAATCTCTGTAGCCATGTAAGGCAAAGGAGAGTGAGACCTGTCTTCATTTTACAGATGTGAAAACGGACAAGGATGTTGCCAAAGGCCTCAAGGAGTATCTGTGCTGGATCAACACTGAGTTACTTCTATCAGGCCTATTATTCTAGGTATGTTCTTGCAGCATTCCTGCCTGAAAGTACACAAAAAAGAGTAACATTTCTTTTGACATCAATACTTTTAATAAGAAGTTGACAGGAGTGATCCCTCCCATGTTGGAAGGTATGTCATGATTTAGTTACATGGCTCTGGCAAGCCTGATTTTATTTTTTTCTTCTTCCTTGTGTCACTTTTTCCTCCTTGGGTTTTTCTGGGAAACCCTTTCTTAATGCTTACTCTGCAGAGGCATCAATATTTTTCTACTTCTTTTGACTACTAGAAATTCCGTACTGTGCTGGCAATCTCACAGTCAGCTGGTATGTTGGCTACTATGTTAGGTAATTAGCTAATTAATTAGGGTGTTGTGGTAGGGGTACAGTAGGGAGTATGTATTTCTCTACAGGAGTTTCTAAGCTACTCATAGAATCATTAACTGTTTTATTTTAGTTCCAGATGCAGGAAAAGGAGCAGGAGAGATGTTAACATTTAGCTTTGTAACAGTGCTTTGTTTCACTGCCCTACTAATAAATAGCCAAAATTTAAAAACACAGCAGAAAGCCATCTTTCCTGCAGAAAGAAATGGAAAACGCTGACAGTACAGACTACAAAAATGATCGCATAGAAAGTGTGTCATGAAACTGGAGAAGAACTTCCCAAATGCTGATTTTTAATTACAGACCCTTCCTTCTGCAATATGCTGTGGCTCAGTGAATGCCCCAGAACCAAAGCCCTGGGCTTGCTAAAGTTTATGCTGTTTGAAACCTAGAATCATTCAGATCTGAAGAAGTCATTCTTGAGTCATCTATGCCCCACCAGATTTTTTACTGGCTTGACAAACTGTTCAAATTAAACTGATGCGGTGTTCTGTGTATAGACAAATCCCAAAGTTTAAGCCAAGGTTGCTAAATCTCACATGCAGTGAGCTGAAACAAAATGTAAACTCTGAGTCAATAGGGAACATTATGGGTTTTGAGCAAATGAGGTACGTTGCCACAATTGCCTTATTAATGTGTGTTACTCTAAACTTTACCAGTGCCTGTAAAAGCTGATCAAAAATGAATTAGGGCATCTGGTGCTTTCACTGTCTGCTAATTGGAAATAAGCATACTCTTGCAGGCTCCTCACCCGCCTCCTTGCTTGAATAAAATGTGTACAGCTTTTATCCCCAGTGGCATGGTTTTAAGTTGTTTCCAAAGCTGTCTTCCTCGGTGACTCTCACCTGCGGAGAGTAGGTTTAATCTTCTCTTTTGCACTGAATTACCACTTCAGGAAGGGTGCTGGGCAGAACTGCTTACTGGCGGATGTTTTTGGGGAGGGGGCACAGTCCTAAGTCATTCAGGTAAAACTAAATAGATTCACAAACAGTAACCTTAGTATCAGAACAGACTTATACAGTTAAAATGCAGTGGATATCGTATCAATTCCTTTTTATCAAGTCTTCCGTATATCAAAGGAAGAAAAAATACTATAAAGAACAGATTACTGTCCTTAACTACCTATATAGCTACATGCATAAGACATGTAAGACATTCAAAAAAAGAGAATGAAGCTTAAAGACTGCTGTCTACCAAAGCTCAGCAGTAATATTTTAACTTAACTTATGTTGATTGTACTTTTGGATTAGTTTGCAAATAAAACAACTGATATGAAAGTTTTGGTGTATAATATAAAGTAGGAGTATAGGACTATAGTATAAACTTGACAGGACTGAAGAAGTAGGTGAGGGTCCATAAATATGATATGCCCTGTAGTAGAGGTCACCTATTTTATGCATACTGAGTAAGACTACCAATCCTAAAACATGAGGAAACATCCAATTTAGATGATTTACCCCATAAGATGCCGTCACCTGTTAGGTCAGATCCTTTTGATAATGTTACAAGAACAGATCTATTTTTACCCAGCTCTGCAAGTGCTTTGGTCCAAAGCCTGAATGAACAGGTGTAAGAACATTATCTGACCAAATATGAACTCATGTATTTTATATATTGTACATGCTCACACTTTTATTTATAAAATGAGTTCACCATCCCTGGCATTTTACTTGCACTGTTTCTGTCTTGTCTGTTGAAATCTGAAATGAAAGAAAGCAGCACCAGAATCTTCTAAACTTTCATGAACTAGCAGAAGTAAAAATTAAGTGAAAGGTGAGAGGTTTTTCCCTCCCAGGTGATTTAGTAAAGGCATATAAAGTTCAGTTTAGTTTTCTATTACTTCAGGAATAAACAAAAATTTTTCATGAGTTGTTGGTTTTGTCTATGTTGCATCTTAGGATTTCTTTTTAAAAGTTTTTGCCTACCAAAACTACAGAGAGAGAGAAGAAAACTCTTTTAAATTCTCTGTAATGTACTTTTTAAAGAGAAAGTAGAATACAAGCAGAATTAACTTAATTTTCATGTTTTTAAGGACACTGTGTGGGAGTTTACATGTTTGTTTACTTTTCAACGAAGTTTTTGAAAGGAATTGCTTAGAACATTAGGGCTATGCAGTCTGTAAGGATCTTTGCAATTCATGTGCGGTCTTTCTTTAATGAAAGCCTGTGAATTTCACATACCTTTCATACCTGTATGCATACCTTTCTTTTTCTGCAAGGCTCAGGGTTCCTAAAGCAACCAACAATTAATTGAAGTTTCCTGGTAAGACACAAAGCAATTACATACAGACAAAATGGAAAAACAAGAAAGAAACAAGTATCATATTGGAAATGTCAGATCATCGAAATTCTAGAAAAACTAGGGTCAAATGTCTGTCTTTAAATCTGTACTTTTAAACGTTTTTTTACAAAGATTTGGTAGCAGATTGGCAGTACAACATTGGCAGGCAAGCTCTGCTGCTTGTTTGCAGGTGACACATAGCTACCACATGCATAAAAGTGGAATTATTTTCAAGCATTTTTAGCAAAGTCTGTGTGTTAAAAGCTGAAGCTGACCCCCCGTTTTATTTAACCAGGGCCAGTATTTTTCACTGAAGCAAAGTTAAAATTAATGGAACTAATGGATATTTACTCAAACCAATAATCTAAATAAAAGCACTACACCTGTATATAACTAAGGTTCCAGGAGAGGCAGGTATCACTGTGTGTTGTTGAGGCTGCACAGCATGTCCCGGTATGATTCTTTCTATTCAGTTGCTCATAACTTTGAGAAGTTTTAACAGTTTTGGCTGCACTTTTCAATAGCTGATGTCTGCTTGAGGTGGGAAACTTTGACAAATAGCAGCCACATGATCAAGCCATTTCTAAAAAAAAGGTTAAGGGGAGAATATGTTGCTTTATTCCTTTAAGAATATTCTTGAAAGGTTGTCTCTGCAGTGTTGTAGTTTGGCCTGGGAGCTGGGGAAAATGGGGAAAGGAATGGGAGGCAGCTGGATGACAAACAGGAGGGAGGCATGGAGATGGTGCAAGAGGAGGGAGAGAGTGAGGAGGGAAGCTGGGGCTGGAGCGGACAACAACTGAGAAGGTTATAGGCTAGGATTTAGCTGGGCAAAAAGGAGGACAGGTAACCACGGGGATGTAGAGGAGCATTCGCATGTCAAAGCCAAGGATGGAGACTGCTTGGGAGAAACACTGAAAGAGAGGCAGGTTGGGCAGGGTCACTGAAGACAAGGCAGGAAGGAGGGAACTGGTACACATCTGAGCAAAAAACTGGGAGGATATGTCAACCCGGGAGCTGCTGGGAGACTGATATTCAAGCCGTGACTTTGGAGGGAAAGGCAAAGGGAGAGAGCTGAGACTGGCTTAGCCAGAACAGCGGGACTCATATAAGAGGCTTGCTGGAGAAAGAGGACACAGATGGATAGGCAAAAGGTATGGGCTTCTGACCAGGAGCTGGTATTACAGAAACCTTTGGATAGGGACAGATATCCCATGGATAGGGACAGTTAGGAAGGGCTGGGCATTGTGAATAAAATCCAAGAAGAGTGGGTGAGAGTTTCACCTGTCAGAACATATTCTTCTTCTGTGATGGAACCTGGTATCCCTGAATTACCTTTCCCATAAGCCAGCAATGGTAGTAAATGTTCTCTGACAAAGTAAACGCCTTGCAACCTCTTCTGCTGGTTCACTGGCAGGAAGGTGGCTTGTCTGGCTCAGGGACACAGACCTGTGCTTTGGGTCCAGAAGCCTTGGCTTGTGGATGTGTGGCAGGCACCTGTAACAGGCACGCAGGAGTTGGTGTAGTGATTTAGTTTGGCATTTCTGTTCTTTTCAGGTTGTGATTTGAGAATAATCTAGGAAACTATACCCAAAATGGTACTTTTAAGACTGCAAAATCAAATGCCTCGAAGTTATTAAGCAGCTAAAAGAGCCTGCTCTGAAATCAGTGTGATTAATTTCCCAATGCGCTTTTTTCTCTTGTGCATTCCTATTGAATTTATTCACTAATACTCCTGTGACGTGATGGGGCTTTAGTACCCTCTCTTTGTTATCTGCACTCATTTATGACTGACATGCCCAGGAGCTGGTTATTTCAGAGTACTCCGTGTTTAGTACTGCAGATACTCAAAGTAAAGCATCCACATAAATCAACTGCAAGCTGACTCTTCAGCTCAGCTACAAATTAGAACCTACCATCTCAAGCCACATACGGGAAAATGGGGAATATGCAATTGCTAAAAAAGTGAAAAGTGTGATTTAAATCACACAGGCTTGGCTGGCACTGCAGAACTCGATGGCAAAAAGCCACATTCATTTGCTTTCGTTGTGATACCTTCTGTTTTCTTCAAGTTCACCTTTAATCACTTGCCAATTTTTGCAACAAATTATACAGAGGGTGTCCAGAAGGGGTAGCCTCCATCACTACATTGTCTGGATTTCGTCACAGAGGAAATGCATGTAGTAAACAAAGTAAGGCAAGGGCCCCCAAAAACTGGTATGTAATAATATATTTTAAGACCTTAATTCAGTGTACATAGGTAATCCTAAACACAGCATCATGTCACGCTCAGGTGCTTTTAGAGCTTGGCAAATACTTAAAAAAACAGGCTTAATGTTTTGGCTTCAGGGTTTTGTGATAACCAGGCCATGCCCTATAATGTGTGCTGTGATGCTACGGCTGCTGGAGGATTGGAACAAAAAATAATGACTTGAGTCTCTGCTTTTATTTGGCAAGTGTATTTTTAAATATAAATATATTCAGAAAAATGACTGCACCTGACATCAACTTTCTGCTTCTAATCCAACACATTCAAGCTGAGCCATACAAAATCAAGCAATATTCTGATAGGACCATTCCAAGGTGGGTTTTATAAGGGTGGACAAGTGCTGGTAGAGGAGTGTTAGCCTGAGTATCTGCTCCCATGTTCCTCTGGGGATCTGGATTGTCCACATGCTGTTGTTATCTGTGACTCTTTTGACCTGATGTGCCACACGTGGCTGGGTTGGTGCATAAGTAGGAATGGTAGTTCTGCTCAGCACCCGAAGAAAGCATGCTTTTCCTCAGCGCATTCCCAAGTCTCACTCCAGTAGGTAATGTACCCCTGCCTGTGGCGAGATACCGACTGTTGGCTTTGTCCTGTAACTTGATGCAGTGGGAGGATTGGCCACCTCTTCTAGCCTCTTCTTGTGGAGGTTAGGTCTAGCCTGGCTATTGTCAGAAACTGTAAGTCCTGCGGTCAGAATTGCGGCAGTTGGCCTGTTAGTGTAGGCAGAAGACTAGAAAAAAGTTTTCTTGCCTCCAGCTGATTCATCTCTGCCATTCCATCAAAAGCAACACTTTGCTAATGTCAATTAAGTTAGAAAATAACCCCTGAACACCCTGGAAGCAGACAAGAAGAGTAATCAGGTATGCATGCCATTTTATAGAGTCACTTCAGTGCCTATGATTGTGCTTTAGAAGAGAAACACCTGAGGGAAAGTCATTAAGAAATTAGTTATGTAGATAAACGTCATGCTTCATTTTTAAATGTAAAAGTGCAACACATAATAAAGATGTGCTAAATTGCTTTATTAGAATGACCAGCACTGTGTGTCTGCTCAGGGCAGGAAGGTACAGAGAATTGGTTCAGTAGTTAATTGGTAAAAGTTTTGTATTTTTAAAGGAGGGGGGAGGGATTTGAATGTAGAAAGGAATTATTTTTAAAACATCAGAGATGGGGGACTGAGACACAGGAGTAAGAGGTCTCAAGAGAGGAGGAGTGAGTATAAAAACCTCAGGAGAGAGAACAAGGGGAGAACTCGGATTTTACTCTTTTCTGGTTTATGGACACCCTGTCTTTTTCTCTCCTGGAGGTGTGGACCCCTGGTTGGTGTTTCTGAGACTATTAACAATAGCTTGTCTTTACAGCTTTCTCAGACTCTCCAGCAATGGTCCACAAACCTTCTGGGAACTGTAGCCCTCTTGCTGAAAATTACTGGCTTGCATAAAGAGGGTAAGTGTTTAATGTTAACAGCAGCACCTTGCTGTGGGTGGAGGAGCCTGAGCCAGGTATCAAAACAATATTCTGTCCCAAAGGAAAGAAACTGGCATTCACTTTTACCTCACCTGCCTGCAGGTACCGCATTTCAGGCTAGTGTTTGGATACAGCTTTGGGACGCATGAAACATATAGGTTAAAACATATTCCCAAAGCGTAGTTTTCCGTCATAAATACGAGAAAACTTAGAGCCAGAACTGCTTCAATAAATCAGTACCAAAGACAGAATGACCTCTGTTACCTTCCACTGAGGTGGAATCCACTGGGAGGGATTTGATCATTTGCCTAGAAATTGCTTCCTCTGTAATTGTTTTCCAACCATTGAACTTTTGGGTGGGAATTTACCCTATCAATGTGTTTTTGTGCCAGATGCCACATTACATTTGTAAAAGACAAACACCTGTATCCTTAACAGGCCTGGTTGCTGCTTCATTGCCCTTCCGGTCACTGATGTTTGATCCTTGCTGTTCCTGTGTCTTTCCATGGTTTAAGAAAGACCCCTCCCTTAAGAAAGACCATGAACAAAGACCCCACTTTAGAAAAGCAGGTAAACAAATAAACAAGTACTCAATGGAGGACAATGATATTTCTTTCTTTAGCTGTTATTTTAGTATTTTCTTCCTCATTGGCAATTTAACTCCATTGTCCTTTTATAAGCAGTTTGTAGGAGTGAACAGAGACTGAGGCTGTCCTGCAGGCATTCTGCCCGACTGTGTGAAGAATGTTCACTATCAGTCAAGTGGTTGAAAATAAAAGGAAACCTTGTACTGAACCTCATTATGTGTAATAAAATGGACTAGCTTGTTATCTTGGAGATACAGACCGCTCTACCCTGTAATAGTGAACTCCTGCAAAACAGAAAAGGAGAAAAATGATGTGCTTGTAGGAGCAGCAGTGTGTTCGCCATAACCAGAATTGCTCCGAGGCAGGGGTGCCTGTGCTTTCAGCCTGGGCAGTCACATAGCTTCTGATAGCTATGTGATAAGAAAAGGTGGGGCCCTTCCTTTGTTAGATAAGTGACCGTGTATATGTCATGTTCTCAAAATCTACCTGCCCTGTCGTTTAGCTGCCACATGTCCAGGTGTGTGTGAAATGAGTCATCTCACTGGAGACTGCGTGTATGTCCTGTTAAGTGGGTAATGCGGGCTTACTCTGTCCTGTGATCAGGGCACAGTGTGTCATATGGCCAGAGGTTGCATATCTATCCTGGCAGACATGCGTACACAGTCCCGCCTTGTGTCTTTCTTGTGGTGGGACGTGCCTTTAGGCTACAGACAAGACGAAAGCAAGTGGTGGAAGGACTGTGAGGCCTTTAGAAGAAATGGTTGGTGCAGCCTGCCCAAGTAATCGCCTGGTTTGTGGCTTGCTGCCTGTCCACATTTCAGGGAAGCTCTGGATGATGGTGTTAAGACTGGGCTGTGGCCTGGAGGAACTGCTTGGCGTGCTGTATTCAGCTCATGAGCTCACCACCCCTGCACTGAAAACACTCTGACTCACTAGGTAGAATTTCATCCATTAGTGTAATTAAAAAGTAAAAAGAAATGAAGCAAAGCTAATGAGCCTTCTTTAATAATCTCAGTGGATATCTCTGAAAGAGAAACATAGGAATAATTTCATTTTGGAATAATTAAACTTTAATTCATTGAAGTTTCAAGAGTGACTAGGTTTTGGAAATGTAACAACCTGGGTTTAACCAAATTCCAAATTCCAAAGCAGAGGTCACAACTTGTTATCAAACACATGAAGTCTCAACATTTTTTCTCATGTTAGGAGTGCAAACAGATGTTTTGAAGGAGTAATACATTCAAGTTGTTTTGTAAGCATGAGACTAGAAAGGGAATGCCTGTCTGGTTTTACCTTGTGTCTTCTGAGGAAGGAAGACAGGCCAGCAAAGGGAACAATGTTCAGATTTTCCTGAAACGAGAACCAACTGTGAGTAGGAAAATCAAAGTATATATGTTACTTGCCTACTTTCCTTTTCTCCTATGCTTTTTTGCAGGCTTCAGCTTGGTTACATAATTAACCTGCTTTTTACTGACCTAAATCTCAGATTTCACTTTGTTGTTATGCAAAAAGCCGTCAAGTATATCAAAACCTGAAAAGCATACAGCGTTTGTGCTGATGTGGTTTTGTGGTTTGTGCTGGACGCTCCTGATTTTATCTGAACCATGTTGGAAAACAAGGTATCAGAAACTGGGAAAGTCATATTTAGTACACTTTAGGATGAAACCTCGCCAGCAAACAGGTTCAGCTGGGAAACTGAGTATCACCCACAGTCAGGCATTGACCAGGAATTAGCACAGCCCCCTGACCTGTAGTCCTGGAAGAACTTCATTCAGGCTGTTGTCCCTTCCCCTAAACTGCGGGTCCCTGCAGTAGCTGAGGATGGCTTAGCTCTAGGACTGTGTCTACTGCAACAGTAACTGTAATAAGAATAAAGTGCTTGAACTGGTGGAAGTGCCTGCTTAAATGTGATGAGCTCTAGGAATGGTTGGATGGGTTTGCATGAAATAAAAATAGCAAAAAACTTTGTAAACAAGTCAGTTCCCTTTTTTATCTTATTACAAAGTGTATATCTTTGGACTTGCAATTCTGCTTGGGAGGATAGGCTGAAAGGCCAAGTGTTTTTTAGGCTGTCCAGTGCTACTGGAGTGGGATGACTTGGAGTGGGGATTAGCTGGCATACTGCTTCCAAAAGGGTCTGCTGATTTTCTCTCTCCTGCTCCTGGCTGCATGGTGCTGCTTCTTCCCTTGTGTCGACTCTTGTGCTTAGCTGCCTCTATGCTGATTCAACTCACTGAAGCAGCAGAAAAAAAATCTGCTTTTCTATTTTGTTTTTTACATTGGTTTTCTGCCTCTTTAGTAAGATGAATTGATTCATTGAAAGACAGCATAAGGTGAAAAAGAAGACCAGATGACTGAGAATGGTATGAGAAAGCTGGGACACCCCCTCCTCTGGTTGCTGTAAGGTGTTAGATATACTCAGGTTGCCTTGTCTTGGGAATTGCCCCCTAAGTATGATCTGCATGAGCATAAATACCTTGTATGCTGATGTAGAGAAGGTGGTTCTTACTGATTCTCCTGAAAACTGCCATGTGCCTAAATGCACATGTGGCTCTTCCCTCAGTCCCTTGGTTCTGTGAGGGCTACCCAGGTTAGCACAAATTCTTATGCCATGTTTGTGGGTGAAGAAGGGGGTGTGGGTTGAACAGGATTATTTTCACAGAATCACACAGAATCACAGAAACTTGAGAGTTGGAAGGGACCTCTAGAGATCATCTAGTCCAACTCCCCTGCTAAAGCAGGATTGCCTAGAGCACATTACTCAGGACTGCATCCAGGCGGGTCTTGAAAATCTCCAGAGAAGGGGACTCCACAACCTCCCTGGGCAGCCTGTTCCAGTGCTCTGTCACCCTCACTGTAAAGAAGTTTTTCCGTGTATTTGAACGGAACTTCCTATGTTCGAACTTGTGCCCATTGCCCCTCGTCCTGTCACTGGGAACCAATGAAAAGAGTCTGGCACCATCCTCCTTCAACCCACCGTTTAGATACTTGTATGCCATAATAAGGTCTCCCCTCAGCCTTCTCTTCTCCAGGCTAAAGAGTCCCAGCTCTCTCAGCCTTTCCTCATAAGGGAGGTGCTCCAGTCCCTCAGTCATCTTAGTTGCCCTACGCTGGACCCGCTCCAGTAGTTCCCTGTCCCTCTTGAACTGGGGAGCCCAAAACTGGACACAGTACTCCAGTTGTGGCCTCACCAGTGCAGAGTAGAGGGGGAGAATGACCTCCTTCGACCTACTGGCCACACTCTTCCCTATGCAGCCCAGGATTCCATTGGCCTTTTTGGTGACAAGGGCACACTGCTGGCTCATGGATAATTTGCTGTCTACCAGGACCCCCAGATCCTTCTCCTCAGAACTACTTCCCAGCAGGTCCACCCCTAACCTATACTGGTGCTTAGCATTCTTCCTCCCCAGGTGGAGGACCTTGCACTTGCTTTTGTTGAACCTCATTAGGTTCTTCTCTGCCCAGCTCTCCAGCCTGTCCAGGTCACGCTGGATGGCAGCACGGCCCTCTGGAGCATCAGCCACCCCTCCCAGTTTGGTATCATCAGCGAACTTGCTGAGGATACACTCTGTCCCATCATCCAAGTCATTAATGAATATACTGAACAAAATTTTGACAATTTTTGAATTTTTTGAACAAAATGATTTTGACAGATCTGAGTGCAGAGCATGTACAGATAAGCAGGCAGGAAGGAATGGAGGAATGGAAACCTCAACTGAGGGATAGAGAGGTGAGGGCAGGAACCTTTCAACTGGAGCATTAGCTTTGATCAGAGACCAAGCTTTTGTAGACAGACAAAGGTGATGTAATATTCCCAGGAGCTGGAAATTACTTCACCTTAAACACTCCTCTGAGTTTGACTCACAGAGAAAATGACTTTATGTGAAATATATGTTGAAAACATTAGGGGGAGGATTTGGATTTTATCACTTACTTAAAAGCCATAAATACAAAGCTTATTTCTGGCACTCCACAAAATCAGTTAGCTTCCATAATGTCACAGAAGTGGGGTAGGAGATTTCCTCTAGATATCTGTACAGTAGAAGTAAGCATTAACATTAAAGATTAAAAATCATGGTCTCTGTTCCTAAAAGGCCCATTTTAAGAGCTTTATAGGTATTGCTATGTGATTGCTTCAAGGGACTGCCATCATAAAAGACAAGGAATCCTTGTATCAGCTGAACCTGGGGATGGAGGGCTGACCCGACAGGCTAGGTGCTCAGTGCTCTCTCTTGCTGAGAAACAGGTACAAGAAGTGCTGCAGAAGCAGAGCAGTCTGTGGCAGTGTGCCTGGGCAGGCAGGTTGTGTCTTGTAAGGACACTGCTCCCTAACTCTACAGGATGGTGGCCATCAGTGGCTAATGCTGGACATTAAGTGGCAGAGAAACCTGGTATTTGTCTGAACTTTCACACAAAATGGGGGATAATAAGTGATTTATTTGTCTTTCTGCCCAATTAAAGTAGTGTGTAAGTATGGCGAAGAAGTTGAACTTTATCAGTAATCAACGCTCCTCTAGCACAGATACTTCTTCAGCTTTTTCTGTAGAAGTGGGAAGTCGGGCTGATGAGTGCAATCAGGGTTGAGGCAATAACTTTGAGCTGTGGAGTGTTTCAGAGGAAAGCAATGGAGCTGGCTGTAGCACTGACAAATTAATTTCCACCCTCTGGAAAGAATCACTGACTTCCCCTCTGTGTCTTTGGGCCAGGAAGAAGTACCCAGAACAATGAGATTAGAAACAGATGGAACCACCGTTATGTTAGGAGTTGGAAATCCCGTTTTTTGCGAAGTTTTAGGAAGAGGAATCAAAGATTTTTCAAGTTCATTTTACAAGTAAGGTTGCAGTGCTCTGTACAGCTGATGCACATAAGCTTTTCCCAAATACTATAGACATTAATTACAGCTTTTCAGTAACTGAAAGAGGATACGACTTTAGCAAGAATGTCAAGCATTTGTAGGAGCAAATAGTTTGAAAACACAACAGCTTGCCCTCGCCAGGTGGCTAAGTTTGCTTGATTGCGTTGACAGGAGAGTAAAGCAATACAACGCACTGCATAGTTTGTGCCGGTTACCAGATGAGACTGGCTGGTACTGGCTGAACAGTAACTGGCTGTTGCTGCAGCTTTCCTCTCACCAACTTTTATCTTCATCCATCCTATTTTTCCTTTCTTTACCAATTGCAAGAACAGCTCCCTTAAACAGCTCCTTTCTACCTCTAGCTTTGCTCTAAAACACTGTGACCTTGTAATGTCTACGAACCTACTGTATTACAGTGCAAGCACTAGCATCTGTTGATAAAATCAGAAGCGTGGAGCAGCAAGAACCCAACAGCAGGGACAGGACATGCAGGTGAGGCTTAGAAAAGCTGTCCAGCAGGAAGAGGAACAAGGGCTGTAAGTCTGAGAGCTCGAAGGGGAAGAGAAACAGGGCCATCTGACATAGGAGGCACTGCTAATTGCAGTGGAATCACTAACAGTGGAAACAGCCTCTGCACTTCGGTAGAGTCAGGAAGAAAAAGGTGTTGGGGAACAGGCAAGCAGGCAAGGGAGATGTGGCCACATCCCTGTCTGCACCTCACTTATCTCTTTTGGTCTGACTGTTGTGTACGCAGAAGTCTGCACAGCTTCCTTTTTTGAAGGTGTGTAGGAGAGCAATGGAGGGTCTGTGCCAATCTCTGAAATGCTCCATGTTATGTTCAGGATAGGAAGTTCAATTGCTTTTGGGGGGCAAAACCTTTCTTGCCATCATGCACATCAACCGGGCCCTTGTTCATCCTCTGTCTTTGCATAGTTCTTGAATGCTAGTACCAAGGCATGCAGGACACTGCTACCGAGACTGTGAACTCAGAGAGAGATCAGATGGGGAGATGAACTGAAACCGCAATTACTAGTGCACCAAAATAATCTCAGAAGAGTGGAGCAAGCATCGGTTAAGCTGATGGCGGAAGCATCCACTCATCACAGATGAACTAGAGAAGAGAGAGAGGAATGGCAGGAAAAGTGTGAGAAGCGCTCCTCCAAGGCAGTGGCTGCCAAAGTGGGTCCTGATGTCCAAATATTTTTCTGCGCCATATCTTCCACAGTGTAATACTGGCTGAGTGTCAGTGGGGAATAAGGTGTTAGTATTATGACTTCTTTTCAACTTCTGGTGATCTCAGTATCTTCTCTGTATTGGTAGGGTTTGCATGCATTGTCTAGCAGAGTGCTTAACAGCCAAGATCTTCCTTCATCTACACTAGATTTTTGCTAAGAAAAGGTGATGATCCCTTTATGGTGTGCCAACCTGTTGCTGACTGATGCCACTGAACTGGGCCTTTGGCAGTAAATATTTTATTGGTTTTGGAATTAATTGCAGAAAGTGCCTGCAGATTTGTCCTTGCACAGTCTGGGCACTCTGAATACAGTGAGCTGAGGCTCACTGGTAGCAGTGAGAAAGAAATCAAACCAGTTGTTTGTCTCTCTTGGGAGAAAGACAAAGAAGAGGAATATATGTGTGAGGGGAGAGGGATAATGAGGGGGAAGGGGACAAAACAACAGTTTAAGCAGTGTGTGCTGACTTAAAATTTTTGGAAACATTCTTCTCAGGTGGCATGTGCGTTTGATGAGGTCTGTGCTTGCAAATGCTGTAACTACCTGTGCATATCAACTCAGTGTGATCTTTTGTGGGGTTAATAGCAGTAAATGATCAACTTAGATTTTCCAGATTGTCTGGAAGTTAAATTTATTTAAATCCCTTTGGGTGGAGGTAAAGCAAGTGCATAGCTCAGGCTCTGTGCTGTGACCTGTAACAGGATCTTGCTGGAATACGCTAGCATGGGTGGCCTTCAGGAAGGCAGGCAGATGTTTATTGATATGAGGGGAGTGCAAGGGGGAGTAGAGGGAAGTTTAAAAATTAACAGAAAAAACTCAGCTTTATAATTCCAAATAAGACCTTTCAGCTGTGACTATCAGTAAGAAATTGAATAGCAGACCTGCCACAAACTGTGTGAAAAGCACATGAAGAGTAGCGACACTGGAGCATCCTGAAGTCTGAGCAAATCAAGTTTACATGCCCTAAATTGCATGTATGGTACACTTATATTACTAATATGCATGAGGTGGGTGTAGCACAACAGTTGTGCAACCCACCAACAATGGTGGGTGCTTGGAGGCACCTCCCAGGTGGGCACGGTGGTGGCCCTGGGAACAGTCTCTGGCAGTCACAGATGAGGCGTCAACTGGATACAGATAATCAGATGTTCCTTATTAAGTGCTGACAGAAGCTGAAGGAGTGGGGACAGAAGACTGCCAAGGGTGGATTAGCATTAGGGAAGTTTTGCTAAATGGAGGGTAACATTACCATGTAAGAAACTGGAGTACAGGCCTTGGAGCAGAAGAGGTGAGCAGGGCAGGACAGGCTGTGTAGAGCCCAGCAAGCTCACTCGCTGACAGGGACTCCCTCAGTCCCCTGCCTCCTCATGCCCCTTCGTTGTTGCAGCTGGTATCTCCATTTCACCCAGCACTGCGAGGTTTCTCCTGCTCCATGACTCTGTGCACTTTGTGTGTTCTTGCGGGCTCTATTTGCCACGTGGGTGTTGCAGAGGGAAAAGCCGGTGAGATACGCATCTCCAAGCCAGGGATTGTATGTTCTCCTTGTTCTCTCTGCACCCCCATCCCATATGCCAGTCTCCCATCCCACTGACTGGCCTTTCCCCCCACTGCTGTCAATACCCCACGTTCCTTCTCCCACAGGCCATGGCTCTGTGAGCTCCTCCAGCCCCCTTGGCTTCTCCAGCATTGATGCTGTACATCTCTTCTGCTGTCTTCTCCCTAAGCATTCTCTCCTTTCTTTTCTCCCAACCTTCAGTACAAGTTGTCTCTTCAAGGATGTGCAAGACTTGCAAAGCTGAGCTACCAAGACAGGGTGAGATGGAGATGGCATTAAGGATAGGGTGTGTTCATGGCTCCCTTGAAGACTCCTGGAAGTTCATGGTAACATGGAAGTGGTTGAAAAAAACAAGCTCAGGTCAGCAGAGGTAGCCTCTAGTTTTTTGCTTTCTTTTCAAATTTTCAGCTAGTAAGAATGAAATGTTCCTCTAAAATGTGAGGATTGATCAGAAACGATGTCCCAAAGTTGCAGCTTTATATACAGACAATCAGAGAATTGCTGTTGAGCAGAGTACTAGGTCATGCTTTCCTTGCCTAAGATGTTTTGGATTCTTTTTTATGTAGCTGGCAGATGCTCTTTACTTGCACTCAGCTCTTAAGTAAAACCGGCTCCTTTCCGTTTTGCACAGAACTATTATTAACAGGAATTTGGAAGCAGAACAAATTTGATACACCATGAGAAGTTGTGCAAATCTCTTTTTTTCTGTGTAGGGAAGCTGAGGCACAGACAATCTCAGTGCTAAATGTTGCACAGTGAATCATGTAGCCGAACTAAAATTGAATGTGAATTTCTGATTTCAGGTTTTCTGCTTGCCTTTTAGCTTATACTGCTGTTTTGCAATGCTGATAACACCAGTGTGATGTTTTTGGCTGGTTAGAGCTGAGGTATATGTATTTTCTGTGCTTACTTCAACCTGGTATATTTACCAAAGCTGAGTTTCTTAGTTCTTGGTTTATTCATATCTTCTGCAGAGGTCGATGTAAGATTAATATGGTTACTAACCTTGTAGGGAGCTTGTGTCCTTGTGCACTGAATTTTACAGGATGCTTTTTAGTCATTTGCAGGCTACAGGCTTTTTTTTTTTTCAATATATGGTAAACCTCGTAAATAAAAAGATCTTCTGCACCTAAGAGCATCAGAAGGAAACAGTGTTCTTAGCGGAAAAGAGAGATTGTCCAAAATAATTATGTCAATCTAGGAGGAATAAGACTTGGAGAATCTTATTTAAAATAATTTGTCATGTAAATCAAACCTACTGGATATGCATATACCTGCTGGATCCCTAGATTTCAGTCAGATGGAATGTTGACAAAAATAATCATTGTGATGAAGTTTCTTGTGCACTGTGTGTCCTTAATTTCAAATAGTTTTAATCGTTGTATTTCTTTCTGGAATGGAGCTTTCATATAGTGTCTGTGCTACTGTTTGCAATCAAGTCCTGCAATTGTGATAACAATCTTGATAATATCTATCAATCTCAGATTACATTATCTGAGAATTATTAAATCTGTATGTAAGTGTCCTGTACTTGATTTTAGTGAGGCTTCAGGACAGTACTTAGGCACATGTGTAAGCACTTTAAAATACTATTTAGTCATCACAGTCAATGTGGTGTTACATACACTTTTTTGGAATGTATGTTGGTTTCTTTATCAGGCGTTCCGTGTGATGCATCCGCCCTGTGTGTCTAGTAAGAGAGAGCATCTAAGAAAATAAATTTGTCTTCCTTAACACAATGAGAATAGCGTCTGGTGGGTATTAAAGAAGCTGTCTTCTAGTTCACAGAAATTCAAGATAAGAATGAACAATTAGTTATTTCTGACAAAAGAAGTTTGGCCTATAATGCATTTTCAAAATTCGGGACAGAATTCAAGTGGCAATACTACGTATTTAGCAGAAGCTTCTTGGGGATTATTTTTTTTCCTCAAAATTCACAGTTTTCTCATTATTTTAAGTAACTACATAATTGTCATGTACAATGCATGGGATCTCAGAGCTGTCTCACGGGGACTAAATCCAAGTTCTCCAAGCATACAATGCTAGTGTGATGTCTGAGCTATGGGACCGCTGTGGTGTCCTTCAGAGAGCATGTTTTAAGTGTAGTTAAGCCAACTTGGGTGTCAATTCATGTTGCATTCTACATTATGCAAAAGGGTGATTTTACAGAGTGGGGAAGCCAGATGTTGAAATCTCATTGACTTTTGGAAAAAAGTTGTGAACATAAATTCCCTTTGTGCTTTTTTTCAAAACTAAGCATGGAGTTCATGTAGTTTTGCTTTCTTTCCCCCTTGCTCATATGATCTCTTTCTGGTGTTAATCAGAACTATTGTTCTCACATGGGCTGGTCCTACAGGGTGGCGAGTTGTTAATCGAATGGTGCATGTCATCTGCTTTAAACCATGTACAATATTCCAGGGGTAACCAGGGATAAGCGCTCTGAAGTTGGTTTCCTGTTATCATCTCTCTTTTATGAAATGGGCAGCCTCCTAAGCCTGTCCAAATAAACAGAATTGAAAAATACTTGTTTTGAAGGCTGGGTGTTGGAGATGTATGTACCAGTGCTTGTTTTTCTTTCCCTGGGCATGATGAAATGGTACATCATAGCCACCTTATTTTGCTTGGCCATGCTCCTTAGTTTCTCTTATGTGGATGCAAAATAATATAAAAGAACTTAGGCCAGATCATATTTGGGAGCTTTTCATTTAAAACATGTCCCTTTGCACAGATTTGCACCACACGGTAGAAAATGTGAACAACAACTATTTTATCTGTTTTGATATAAGATTCTATAGGAAATACTCTCACACTGAGGTTTCCTTGAGGTCTTGCATACCTTTTTGGCTTCCTTTTCTTTTAAGTGTTTTTTTTACTCCAGTTGTTTTTGTTAAACCGATTTTCAGTTCAACATAGAAACAGTTTTATCAGCACGCTTGAGGGACGGGCAAAGAAGCCGCAGGAGGGACAGGGACTTCCTGAGTTGGCTTCGCTGCTGGATGTGATGTGTTGTAAGACTGGGATTGAGGTCACAGTACCTGTGTTTGTGCGGCAGTGTCAGGCTTTCTTATCCTTGTGGTATTTTAAGTGTCATTCTGTGTATTTCTTAAATGCCACTGTCAACTTAATCAACTGCTCCCAGCTTCCTATTCATGTCCATGAAGTGCTTCTTCCACTGTGCTGTCAGATCTGTTTGGGCACTTGCATGCTTAACAGGACTGGGAATGGATCCATCTGAAAACAGCCATTTATTTTGCTGGGTTCTTTTACAGATGGATCAGCTCTCTGATCAAGTTCATTGCGTGGTTGCTCAAACAGCTAGGCTGGCAGAGCAGAGCGCGAGCTTCAAACTGGCTGAAATAGTGCTGTTGACAGACGTGAAACCCATCTCTTATTGCACTGCTATGAACTGCTTGTTTTATACCCTGTGCATCTGATGGAGCAAAGTCATATCTTCCTGTCCTTTTGCCTACATCATTCAGTCTTGCATAATGTTGAAAGAGGAAGAAAATCCTGGTGTATGTTTTTAAGAACCCCGTTATTTCATCTGCTCCTACGAAGAACCTTGAGGACTTTTTCATAGTTCCCTTAAATGAAAGGTGAAGCCATATCCAAGAGATTCACTGCACTCGCTGTTAGCAGTAGAATCCAGCCACAAGTGATGAAGCAGCATTATTGGCAGAGGAGCTACTGGGTGATATTGATGAATCTGCTTGGATGCAGTTTCTGAATTTTGTGGCAAGTGACAACATGCTGAATGGCCATATCCTCCGTTATTCTTTGGTTTCTCTTGTCCTGCTGTTTTTTTTTTTCACAGTAGGCAGAACTGAAGGCACTTCAATAATAGCTTTATGGCACTGGAGGATATTTAAAACTGCAGGCTTGCTTTCCCTCTGACACATAATCATTATTGGAATTGAAGAAGGTAGTAGATAGAGTGTATCATCTTCTAACATCAGAAATATGTTTAATCATTCTGGTCTGTGGTAAGGAGTTTAAAGATATGATTGCCATCAGAAACTACAGAAATTAAGTTATGCTAAGGGGAAAGAATAAAAGATACATTTTAGTAGCTTACAATAGATGGAATAGAAAAGATGGAAGATTGTTTCAGATTTGATTCCCTTCATTGCTCATCAAATAAGGTACAAGTATTTGGATTAATTTAAATAACATTTTCTTCATTTTGTCTTAAGTGAACACTTCTGAAACTAATATATCCATCTGCGCAAACTTCATGTGAAGATCTTCTTTTCTCTTGTCATCCTGATCTCTGTGGAAATTTAGACTTCAAATATGACAAGTAAAACAATCATCCTTGAAGTTGCTTCCAGGGGTAAGAGACTATGCCAATGCTGGAAAAGCATTATTTTTCATACATTGTATGAATATATTGATATACAAAACTCTTGGATTTTTTTTACTTGAATAGTTTTAGACACAATTATGTTTGATTTACTAAGAAAAAATACCTAGGCAGGTAACACTGCCCTCTGACTATTGGTAGTCAATTAAATGAGGCATTTGTATGGAATTTTAAACAGCTGACATCACAGCTGTTTAAAGTCCTTAAGTGACTTCACAAGGATGTGTACTTAACACTGGATAACTTTGCAGTTGCATCCACTACATCTGTTTATACTGTTATTGCACGAATGTGAGTCTCATATTCTTGGAAGAGTTTGGCATTTGCACTATGAGGGTCCTGTGCTCTCAAGTTCTCAATACAATGCATTGGCTTCTCAGAAATAAGCTGATGAGCTGAAAAGGGAGAAAAGTGGTTCATGCACAAGCTGGCAGGTGTAATTTTGCTCCTATTAACCCTGAAATGACACCTTATCTTTATAATTGATTTTTTTTAAGGAATAAGTGAAATATAATAAGGATTTTTTTTAAGGAAAAAGTGGACTTCAGTTTCTTGTTCCAAGTTACCTGAACTATTGCAGGTCTATATGGAAGTCTGTGTCAACATGCAGTTTTAAGAAAAAAGGTGGCTGCCTAAGATTATCCACACGAAACAGTTCTAGGGTTCTTCATATCATGGCAATTCTGTTCTGTTTGTGGTTTCCTATACTCCAACCTTTTGTTCTTCAGAATTTCTGCCCACTATATATTTGTGCAATTAATGCTCCCTGAGCATAGTCCTTTGAACTTATCATTTCTGAATTGCATCCTACCTGTCCTGCATTTTTTCAAGGCCATTTTGAAGTCTGTTTCCACTGTGGTGCTTGCAATGCTTTGCAGCTTGTTATCATTTGAGAGCTGTCTTTCCTACCTTATCAGCCAAGACAGTAATGAGAACACACAATAAGACCAATAGACCTGTCTAACATGAAACTCTATGTAAGGTACTCTGAGTGTGAAATTACTTATAGTAATCTTATAGTGAAGATTTCTCTTTGAATACAGTTTTCCAACAAAATCCGTAACTTGACAATACTCCCATGTTTGATTGTGGGAACGTTGTGTGAGGCAGTATCAAAAGCCTTATTAAAGCAATAGCAATCTCTATGGTATCTCCTACAGCCACGGGGTATTTTTCCTTCTAACCACCCTAAGAAAGGCCTGTTTGCTATGTGCTTGTTGTTTAGTTCAGCAGGCTATTTATTGAAAATAGAAGTATTGACATAAGCAGGTTTTGCTAGAATGAACAAAATATAAGGATTCCTTCAAACGCACATTTTTATTCCCTTAAAAAAAAAAAAAGGAACCAGTCAAATAAAATTCTTCTGTGTAATATAGCCTGCCCTCAAAGCTCGTGGTGCTTTAAAATACAGATCTCTCCTGTGATTAAATACTTTGAACTTTGAGGTTTCTGAGAAGAGAATACTGTTTGTTTCCTACCAAACTGAAAGGAAGTTACAGTTTTAATGACTGTGTATGGATTACAGGATGTAACAAGAAAAGTCTAAGTAATTATAAATTCTCTGCTTCAGGGGCATCTTGGAAGATGTCTGAATAAACATGTAGTTCTCAGCAGCTGCCAGAATTGTATTTCTCCTGTTGTTTTGTGGGTTTTTTTGAATTTCAATTTGTAGAAGAAGTAGAGAGTGTGTCTGACTGTCAGGGTACCTATGTGAGGAGTTCTGTGTATATGCAGCTTCAAAACCAAATGTATGTTCCTATTAATTGAACCCAGTATATTCTGCAATACAGATTAAACCATGAAGTATCAGTAGCAATGCATTTTCCTCAGTAATATGAAATGTGTCTGCTGCTTTCCTGCTAGGTAGGTAGATCTAGTGACACCAATAAGCAACATGGTGAGAAATTGTCCGTTGTAAACAAGCAAAGACCCTGAGCAGTTCCTACCTCAGCACAAATGCACTGACTTTGCCATCTTAGAATCATAGAATTATAGAATAGTTTTGGTTGGAAGAGACCTTTAAGATCATCAAGTCCAACAGTTAACCTAGCACTGCCAAGTTACCACTAAACCATGTCCCTCAGCACTACATGCACACGTCTCTTAAATACCTCCAGGGACAGTGACTCAACCACTTCCTAGGGCAGCCCGTTCCAATGCTTAGTAACCCTTTCAGTGAAGAATTTTTTCCTAATGTCCAATCTAAACCTCCCCTGGTGAAACTTGAGGCCATTTCTTCTTGTCCTATCACCTGTTACTTGGGAGAAGAGACAAACCCCCACCTCTCTACAACCTCTTTTCAGGTAGTTGTAGAGAGCGATAAGGTCTCCCCTCAGCCTCCTTTTCTCCAGGCTAAACAACCCCAGTTCCCTCAACCACTCCTCCTAAAACTTGTTCTCCAGACCCCTCGCCAGCTTTGTTGCCCTTCTCTGAACACACTCCAGCACCTCAATGTCTTTCTTGTAGTGAGGGACCCAAAACTGAACGCAGTACTCAAGATGCAGCCTCACCAGTGCTGAGTACAGTGGGACAATCACTTCCCTAGTCCTGCCACACTACTTCTAATACAAACCAGGATGCTATTGGCCTTCTTGGCCACCTGGGCACACTGCTGGCTCATATTCAGCCAGCCGTCAACCGACACCCCCAGGACCTTTCCTCTGGGGCAGCTTTCCAGCCACTCTTCCCTAAGCTTGTATCTCTGCATGGGGTTGTTGTGACCCAAGTGCAGGATCTGGCACTTGGCCTTGTTGAACCTCATACCATTGGCCTCAGCCCATCGATCCGGCCTGTCCAGATCCCTCTGTAGAGCCTTCCTACCATCAAGCAGATCAACACTCCCACCCAACTTGGTGTCATCTGCGAACTTTCTGAGGGTGCACTTGATCCCCTTGTCCAGGACGTTGATAAGATATTAAACAGAAATCGCCCCAGTACCGAGCCCTGGGGAGCACCACTTGTGACTGGCTGCCAACTGGATTTAACTCCATTCACCACAACCTTATATCCTTTTATTTACTTTCTCTTTTAACACCTCTTCAGTCTCTTATGGTGATAGATTCACAGTTAGCTCTTCCTGACCTCATATTTTCATGGGTTAAAAGACATTTTGAACATTTTCATTTGCATTTAAAGCATTAGATCCCTGTATCTTTTTCTCTTCCACTGGAAGTCCTTTAGCAGAAAGCCTTGATCGATCTGGTGCTACAGCAGTGCAGGATCATGGAGTTGCTTTTACAAAATCCAGGAAGGTCTGTTTCACAGGTTAGTTTTGGTTTCTACAAAGCTTGTTTGGCAGTAAAATTAGAGGTCGCTTAAGGCTATTGCTGTATTGGTGCAGCACAGTGATATATCAGTAGCAATATTTCCTTAGACTAAGATTAATTTTTAGAACTGCAGTCAAGTTAAATGCAGTAAAAATGATCAAAAGTTTCAAAAGCACAATCTGTGAGGAAAGACTGAGAGGAACAGGTTTGTTTAGCTTGGAGAAGAGACTACTGAAGTATGGTAACAGTCTTCAAATACGTGAAAGGTCATTGCAAAGAGGAAGGGGATGAGCCTTTGCTTGTATCATACTTCTGGCTTTTGAACCCAGTCCAGCAAAGTCACTAGATCTATGATTTATACTATTACTAGTGCTGCTGTGAAGTTATTGTTACTGTTGTCAGTTCCTGAGCCAGTGGAGCAATTATTTTTTTTGCTGGCTAAAGCTGAAATACCATCTGCACACTGTTGCCTTCTGGGTGAGTGAATGCGGGAACCTCAGCCTGGTGCTTGGCTCGGCGGCTGAAGGCAGGGTCTGCTATCGCACTTGATTAATCTTTCCCTTTCACCTCTTTCTTCTCTTTCTGTGTTTTGGGAACCAGCTAGTGTTAGCTGCAATTGAGGTTTTTATTTCATGGTCAGTTGCCCACTAGAATTCAGGCTGTTCGTTCACAAAGACTAGTTAACTTTTTAGTGAAAAATGAGAGGAGAAAATAGTGTAGGAAAGTAGTGCTGCTGTGCCCGTAAGCTATAGGTTCAGGTGCAGTTGACAGTTACCAGCTTGTGCTAGAACTCATTTGATGGCTTTCTGTCCGGAGAGGTTGCAAAACTGCCTGTTTTGCACAGCTGATCAAAAGTAATCTTTTCTTTATTGCTAAAATAAAGAATGACACAGCAGAGGGGGGCTGATAACCTCTACTGTTGTGCACAGGTCAGGAAAAACCCTCCTGTTGGGGAGACACCCTCTAATACTTATTTTTCCTCAGGTTCCAGGAGGTAGAGGCATATGTGTCTACTAAAGCCTCCAGGCCCTCACTACAGTGACCTGGCAGGTTTTACTCTGGTGAAAATTCTGAGACAGTAGGTCAATTGTAGAGTCCTGTAGGACACCCTGGATCCCTGTTTACTGTTACTTCTTCTCACTAACTCTGTGGGGGTCCCAGAGTTCAGCAGCCAAATAGCTGCAAAGATATGTTTAAGGTTATTTATTTTTTAAATCTGATATTTTGAAAAAGATATTTTGAGTGTCCTGAGAGAGCTTGAGCAAATTTGTTTTTCCTTCCAGTGTCCTTTTGCAAAGTATCCGAACTCTGAAACCTGCAGTCACCATCAGGTTGCCCACGTATTTAACCTAGTGGGGCTTTTGACTGATTAGGCATTCGGTAGATCTCCTGCAGTATGCCAGAGTTTCAGATCAACAGAGGTTAGGACAGGAGAAGCCTGCCATTGTTAGATATATTTACAGAAAGAAGCAATCAACCTTTCTTAAAATCCCAAATAATTTCCTTGCAGTGGAAGAGTAAGTTGCAATTCTACTGTAAATCTTGTAGGCTATTTTTGGTGTTCAGACATCTTTCATAGATTCAGGTATGGTTTCACAGTGAGCTTAAGACCACACTGCTGTTGAAAATAGTGGTCCTGTCCTGCAAATATATTGATGAGTTTTCATGTGGATGATCCAGTTGTTCTGAGTTAGCCCCTGGCTGGATGAGTGCTGCGGCTGATGTAAGGGCAGGAGCAGACAGGGAGGGAAGGGCTGATGGCACCCGTGGAGAACACAATGCACAACTTGTCATGGTGGTGGAGTGTGAAACTTCAGGCTCAGGAGCAGGCTAAGGTCAGGCAGCAGGATCTGCGCCAGCACTGTGTGCTTTGTCCGGTTCCTGCCTTGCACTGGCAGTGCTGTTTGCCCCGTTTGCCCACCACGTTGTGAACTGTTTCTTTCATAAGATCATGGGAACTTGTCCCCCTCATATTTTCAAATTCCCATTACCTAGGCTAGATGAGTGAATAGCTTTACTGTCTCTCTTCTGTTTGCTTTTGGATTGACGACTCTGTCAGCCTTGAAGAATTATGTTGTTTTGCAGCAATGCATTCTCTTTGCCCTTGCTAATTCTCACTACTGTGACATGCCAGGTTGATTGAAGAGGTCTCATGAATGGTCTTCTCTATCAGCATCCTAGGAATTTGTTTCCTTACTCTCGCTGCTTCTGGTTTTTAGAGGGAGATCAGAGCATTAAAAACAGGCAGGAGTGGTGGGTCATGTTCTCTGGCTTCATGCAAATCGTGTCTCCTCATGGACGTTTCTAGAGCTGACTTGACTGGATTGTCTGATTGTCTCTGCTGACATGAATCATGTTAATTACAAGTGACTCTGAGCGATAAGGTTCCACAGGTATCTATTGTCAGACTGGGCCATCACATTAAGAAATCATGAAATTAACTGGAAGTGGCTGGAGTGAACATGAGAGGCAGTTTACTTATTTGTGGGTTGCTACTTCAATCCATTGCATTCTTGCTGTGTATACACTTACAATAAACAGGTGGCTGCATGTCTACAGCTAAGGAGAACAGCTTTACGGCCCGCAGGACTGTAATTGCATGGACACATAGACTAGCTAAGCCAGTCTCAGACGGAGTGAGTCCTGTGGTTCCTTGTCCCCAGGCACTGACTCGTGCCCTCGAGTTTGTACACGTGGGGTGAAATAGGTGGAAGATGCATCCCTTGAGAACTGACTTGAGCTAAACAAAGGCAAAATCTATTTTTCAGCTGAGTAAGTTCCCCAATCCTGTTTATTGTAAAACAGCAAAAAACATCTGTGTCTGCCAAAAGGAAATGGAGACATGGGATGTGAGAGAGCGGGTGGACCCATGAGGTAAGGGACTACTTATCTCAGAGGCAGAGCCAGCTGATGCTAAAACAAAGTGTTTGTTGAACAATGAATTAAGACAAGTAATGGCAAGTCTGTATAAGATGTTCTAAGCACCTTCTGGGCACCAGCCCCATCTTTCAGGTAGCTTATTCTAATTCCTAAATTTCCGTCTGCTGTTTGTGCAGTTGGGGAACTGACCCAGCTGAAAAAAAGCAGGATTTAGGTGGCGATGGGCGGTACAATCAATTTGAAAGCTGTTCACCCTGGGACCTCCCAAACATCTGCCCTTGTGAAGAAGAGAACAGGATCGAACTGCTGGTGGTGGGAAGAAGGTGGGAGTTGTTTAAGCAGGTATTGTCACTGAAGAAAGGGATCAGGAAACTGAAGGAGACATGCATTTGTTCATAAGAGAAGGGCAGTTGTTGTTGTTATAAATACTCTGGGTTTTTTTTTAACAATTGGCTTAAACTTCTGTATCTTGAAAAGGTTTGTCTTTTTCCAGTGTGAAAGCCAAAGCATTCATTCATGTGTGCTGAGAGTCTCTTTCATAACTCACATTTTCAGTCACTGGGCTTGTCTCTACTATTTTTAATTTTCTTCTATAGCTGCTGTGTTTCTTCTGACTCTCTCTACTTAGTCATGTATGAGTCTATTTTTTTCTACTTCTATTTTTTTCTACTTTGTTTCATTCACTGGAGTGCATGATCTGTTCTGTTTCGTCATTGCACTAAAATCATTGGATTCTGTTATTTTACAGGGTTAAAAAAGAAAAGGAACAAGAAAAAGGCGATGATTTGGAAAGTGAGGTTTGTGCTCTAATATTTGTCTCTTTACATGTGTGAAATTCTCTGTGCTAGTAATGGACCCATCATCGTATAGTGGAAGAAGCAGACTGAAATCAAGATCAGATGAAAGAATAGTTCACTAATTACTCTTCTCAATACTTCTCTGTAGTAGATAATCCAACTGTTTTCTTTTTCAGGAGGTTGAACTATCTTTGCTTTTCGTGAGGCATCGTGGTAATGGTAATGGCATGGTCATGAATTGCTAAATGACCTCTTGCCTTGCAGTGGTAGAAGAGGAAATAGGGTCCCCAGCCCTTGATTTAAACTTCTCCATCTTTAAGCATATTTCTAGGCTCTGTCTTGGGGTTATCTTGCTTACCTGTTGATGCAGCTGGTTAAAATGACAGAACATGAATGCTGGAAGCATGGGGGGTGTTTACAGTCCAATGAGATACATGTTAGTACCCTAATCAGTGCACTCGCTACCCACAAAGTAATTTTTCTTTCAACATCCTGTGTGAGGGATTGATTTACACATTCTACATAATTCTGGTCAGCTGAGCAGTTTCCTGTAACAGTGAAGAAGCCAAAATTGACACCATTCAATGTGGATCCATCATGTAACACACTTCTCTATCATGCGACCTATCTGTGCAAAGTAGATATCTGGTGTAACTGTATACTGATGTGAGCTGCGCAGAGCTGGTGTCACACTGAAGTCATCCATTATTTTCAGAAGGCTTTGCTTGTCTGTCTGCCTAGCATCTCAAAAATAGTTTTATATTAATAACTTTATGCTAGGCATTTTATGTTGAAATATGTTCCCACCATATTGGGATTTTTGTCCATCCACTAAATGTCCACCATGATAAGCAATAGAACACAGTGCTCACTAAATTTAGAGGAGAGATTCTTAGTCTTAAATTATTCACCAAAATCTTATTTATTTTTGTCCGTATCAGCTAGCTTTTAAGTAGTAAATGAATTGCTGAGTAGATCTAAAGAAGAGCCTGTCAAGTGATCGGTATTTGAATTCAATAGCTTCATCAAGAATGAGATTCCAGCAGAAATGAAGGAAGTCTTTCTTCGTTTGTCAGTCTTCATAATTGAGACTGAAGCAGAGTTATAAATTACCTCTTTCCTCTGGTGGGAGCTATTCATGGTGGAAAAGTGTTTGTTACACTATGGCGTTATCCCTGCTATTGATGTGTTTTCATGCTCACTTACTCAGACTTCCTGTGCTGCTGATTTTAATTCCATATGGAGGTACAATGGCATAAGAAGTCGTCTGTGCTGGCGCAATGAGCAATTTCTTATGAATGGATTATGACAAAGTTGTACTTTTATAGCAACTAGAGAAGCTATGAAATTAACAATTGATTGCCTGACTTTTCAATTAGTCTTTGCACTGTGACAGGAATATTATTGCTCTGCTTCTCTGCCTTGCTAATGAGGGAAGACACAGCTACTGGGAGAGATTCTAGCATCAGGTCCTATCTTCGTTATGCGCTAATTCTGTATTTAACCTGAGTTTCCCCCTGCAACATGGGATACATTGTTGAATCTAAAGCAACTGTCAGAGCCACACATGAAAGCACTGTCATAAACTATCTTGGTGGCTTTTTTATCAGCTTCCAGGCAGATTCACTGAATTTACTTTGTACTCATACAAAGAAGTAATCAGTCTTTTAACACCTACCCAAAAGCCGTCTGGGCACTCATTCCCATATAATACTTACCTGTGCTGGCTCTGTCTTTGCATCATTGGCCTGAAATGGGAGACATAAAACCTTTTCTTAGCAGCTATTATCTCAACCTCCCTACAATCTCTTGATTTTCATTCATCTCTACATTTTAAGCAGCAGAGCAGTGCACCCTCAGAAAGCCAAAAGTCTTTATACCAATGCTTGACTGCAGGAACACATCAGATGCCTGGTGTCAGTCTGAGCTGGAGAGCAAAACTTGCTACTTTAATAACCAAGGAGGAACACTGAACATCAAGCTGCTGCTGTTTGACCAGAGGGTTGAAGGATCTGAAGATCAGTGTAGAGAAGAGATAAAGAGCCTGAGGGGTAATGGCTGGAAATCCAGTAGTAAAAATTCCAGCAATTAAATGAGCTGTACACTGGCACCCCTGGGAGCATGGGGCAAGGGCAAAGGTATCCATGTCAAACATGGCATCTGCAAAGACCAGTCCACCCAGGCAGCCAGCAAAGGGACAGAGGGGAAAGAAAGGGGGAGGTAAGTGTCCTTACCCTGCCCTGGAAAAAAGGTCAGCTCTGATTTACAAGATGTATATCACACAAAGAATATGAGCAGTGCAGATTAGGACTCAGCATCTTGGGCCAGGAAGATGGAGGCAGTTGTCTTTATTCCTGTTTTAAAGGACAGTTTGAAACATAAGGAATGTGCTTCATCTTGAAAGCTCACCTTCAGCTTTCTGTTTGGAAATAGCACCATTGCTCATTTGCCAATGGATTTCCCACTTTCTTCTTCCTTCATCCTGATCACACTGTTCAAACTGTTTGGCCCAGGTACGAGGGGGCAGCAAAGGCAAGTGGGACTTTATTGTTGGGTAGGTTTTCCGTGTGACTACAGTTGTAGCTCTGAGTTGGTAGGGTGGCTCTGCTAGGGTTGTAAATGCTACTTCCCTCTACTAATTTCTGGGAACCCTTTTTCATTCATGCACTTCAAAATAGCTGGCAAACGGAGAAAAAAGAGGAAATCTAGCACTTCACAGCAGGTGAGTTAGTTGGCTTCTCAAAATGAGAAGCATTTATATACAGACTTAAAATGTTGTGCCCTCCTCGTGATCAAATCTGAACTGCGAGGTGTTTGCATGCTTCCCTACCTGTTCAAACCACTTGCCCATTTATACGACCTGTAGGTTATCACATACCAGATTATTGCCTAGCTGATTTAATTTCTTTCTGGAGAGGAGTAAGACAGAATTTTTGACTTGCTAAGACTTCTAGTCAGTAATTTTTTTGTAAGAAAAACATCTCTGTCTGCCTCTGTAGTTTGCAGTCCCTGGACCGTCACTTGATTACTTGAGCTCCTTCAGTGCAATATAGAGACAGGTTTCAGTGGTACAAATGGAAGGTATTGCCTCATACATTGTGAGTAAACTGGTTTTCTTCTTCCATTGTAGTATGTAAGGGTGAGGTCTCTTAGCATAGCACAGCAGACCTAAAGGTCTCTGTCATGTGAAAAAGCTAGTTTCTCTTGTTTCTCCCTCTCTTCCCCTCTTCCTCCTGTCACCAGCGGCACAGCTCTCCCCTTCTTTCCAGGCACTCCTCTTGCCCATGGTGGGCCAGTTCAGCTCACTGAACCCAGAAAAAACTAACTCAACACGAGCAAGTGAATATTCTTCTGAGGATTTAGTGAGCCACATCAGCTCAGTTGTGCTGCCAAGCCACGCAAGGGATAGAACAGGAATGCACAGAAAGGAATGGGAGAGGAGGCAGCCCACCCCTTGTAGCAGCAAGATTTGGCTCTTAGATCTAGCCAGCTGCAATGTGAAACTTTACCTGAATAGAAGCTTACAGGAGTCTGAAAAGGGCACAGCATAACCACCAGTGCTATTGTGTTTTCTGCTAACTGGTCTACCCACCTCCTTTACTTCAACAACTGTTTTGAATAATTAGAAGTTAAATTTAACTCCAAATTTCTTCCCGAGGGATAAGTCCTTCTAAGAATAATTCTCAACAGACAGAAGATTAATGGCAGAATGAGCAAACAACAGGAGCCAGTGGACCTCAAAAAGAACAAAGATGGGACTAATGTGTTTTCTAATGCCTGGGAGTGGGTCCTTGCCTCTATTACATTTGCACATACTTTGACCAAATTCGGGCAGCTGCTTTTTTAGCATCAAGGATTTTCAATGCACGTGGAAAATGAAGAATGATTATTTTTGTAACATGCACATAAGGATTGTATCTACATACAAAGCAACAATTCCAGTGCACCATACCACAGTCCAAACATACGACTTCATTCTATTTTCCATGCACTCTGAGTGTGTTAGAGAAATGGTGTTCCTCGCCATCTTTGCTCTGGCAGCTGTATTGCTTGCTGTGGCTATGTACAGCCTCAGGGAAGGCATGAAACATGACAGAAGTATGCTAACGTTGCAAGAGTGACCATACTGTAGCATGGTAGCCTACCACATATCGATAAGCTCTGATTAATTACCTCTGGGAACGGCAAAAGTTAAGAGGAGGGTTTTTGCTTTGTGCCTCATGCATTGCACAGCAGGTATGTTATTTCTCTGCCTGACAAGTGATGCTGGGAGGATAAATCATTTGTGTAGCACTGTATTGCTACACTTACTGTATCTTTAACTGATTAACTCACCAGGGTGAGCTACCAAAGGTGTGAGGATGGGCACAGTCACCTTTCCATACAGAGGTAGCTTTTCCAGCCTGGAAGTAGGGGAGGTGATGTGCAGGTTGAGAGTGTTTGTATTGTAATGCGTCCCTGCCACATTGCTGATGTCCTTGCTGTTTCTGTGAATAGACTTCATCACATCCTCTGTCAAAACAAAAAGTGCTCATTTAACAGTTAAAATCAACTGCATTTTATTATCTTGTGTAGTACTATTCTGCTTCCAGCCAGATGCCCTTGGAGGGTATTGCTTTAGGCGCATTTTAACTACAGGCATTTCTCCTCCGCTAGATTCTCAGCGGGCAGGGATTAGGATGCGGTACTTGGCTGAAGCTGTCCTGCTGACAGATCGCAGTGACCTTGCTGTGACTTCTGTTCTGATCTCACTGGCACTGCTGGAATTTGACACACTAGAACATGAGATACTGGCTCCATTATGCCACTAATTGGTATCCAGAGCATTGTGTTCCTGCCTCCTTCACCATCTGATGTAGGTGGCAGATAGTTCTAATTTATCTTTGCTATGTGATTTAGGAGGCTTAAGTCTCTATCATCAGCCAGTTGATGACCTTATCCTTTCATGTGGCTGTCTTTATCATATGCAGGTGTAGAGCTTGACACAGGCTTTTATTGTAAGTGTGGTTGGTCTCCTAACTTTATTGCTGGGTGCTTTTCTGAAATGGAAGGAAATTATTTGCTTACTGTACATGGGTAAAACACAGTAAATATTTTTCTCATGCATCTTTAGAGGAAGATCTTAAAATACTTTCTTCATTTGTCAAATGTACAGTAACATAATATTTTGTTTCTGCAAGGTTATTTAATTTTTGGACTGCATAGATTGGCTTTTACTTTTGTCTAGCAGTAGTGTGGAAGGTAGCACAGTAGGAAAAATTATATCCTTAACCAAAATACTTCAGAGTTTGCTCTGAATGACAGGTTTTGCTTTTATAATGATTTTTTTTTTTTTTTACCAGTAATCACAATAGTGGACAAAAAGATCAACAAACTGAAACAGAAAACAACTCCACATATGGGATGATGTCTATAGCACTTCCGCCCCCAGACACAAAATAAAGACAGTAGTTTTCCAAAGTCCAGTTTTGTCAGTCCTACATGTTGTAATTTCATGCCGTTAATTTAATCATTAGGGAAGTTTATGACCCTGAAGAATATGACTTGCAAATGCCTTGCTATCAAGAGGGAAAAAAAATAACAAATCTGGCCTGGAGGGAGCACAGGGTGTAGTTGTAAGCAGCAAACTACCTGACACAATTAACAGACAAATAAGTTGTGGATTTATTACTGCAGCTCTGACAGCTGAAAGCAATAGTTATTTATTTCTGGCACCAGTTAAACACCGATGCCTAAATCTACAGGGAGACTTCAGCATTGTCAAAGTTGCACTTACCTTGCAGGGTCCCGGCTCCCTGCATGGAATTCACAGCCTGCTGTTAGACGCCTTGGCACCAAGGCAATCCGTGGAAAGGCAGGTGTCTCAAAGTAAGATGCAAAGCAATCTGCAGCTACCTAAAATATCAAACATGAAGTGCTGCATTGCACAGCAGGTTTGAACCCCAGTCCTTTCTCCGGGCTCATCCTAGGCTGTAGGAATGTGCCTAGGCTAAACGAGAATCCATATCCTCTTTTCAGGTACCTAAGTCTGCCCCTTAAAAATGGGGTAGACGACCACTGGTGTGTAGAAGTTAAGAGTATGGATAGGGTGTGGATGGCTGGGGACAACTCACTGCTGGGGAGGTTCTTTCTCATCCTTGATTCGAGGACTGTTCATACCTTTTACGCTAGCCTGCCCACAAGACTCAGTCCTCCATCTGAATAATCCTATGCGGACGCAAGAATTTCCCAATCTCAGAAACGGGCTAAGGGTGACTGATAGGAGAGCTCTCAGGGCAAACCACAGAGCAATTGTCAGCATAGGTATGAATGCAACTCACATCCCTGAATTAGTTTATTATAATTGTGCCATGTTTCTCCTTTCTCTGAACAGGGAATAGTTGGCAAGCTATAGAAGAGAATTTCTGGTAATATTGACAAGGTGAATTAATGACTCATAAACCATACTAATGAGGCTATTCCAGAATGGAGTTCAAGCATGAATGTTCAAAAAGAGTTTAATGAACAGGACATGTTAAGGACCAACCTCTCTCTTTTACACTTTCATCTCACTGATTATTTTTTAATGGCCTACAAAACCTGACAGATCTGAACAAGCAGATACTCTCTATTGGGAAACACTGAAGACTGATTTCCCGATTTTATTGGCTCCCTTTTTGAGTACAGGGGCACACAACAAGGCGGATTTATTTCTTCAATAAAAATGTGGCAAAGAGAGACTACTAGCCCCAAAAGAAAAAGAAAATCTTCTCTTTTCCTTGACTTTAGTCACATGACGTAAATGGGGTTAGACAGTTGCACAGCGGAGGTTATCGTCTGCTGAGTACAGCAGTTACAGTTCACAATGCTTTTTTCTGTGATCATACAGCTGAATTTAAAGCTTTAGGCAACTATGTTGAATGATGATAAACTATTGCCCAGTAGTTTGGTGACTTAAGCATAGACAAACATGCAGTTTGCCTATTTGTTTTTCATAGATCATATTATGGTTGAAGAGTATGTTGGTCACTATGCTGGTTTCCTAGAAGAATAACTAGTTGCTTTATGACTGTTTGTTATTGTTACTTATTGAAACAAACTTACTTAAGTATTTTTGCGGTCTCCTTTTCCATTGTGTCCAAGCTCCACCTAAGTATCTGTTGATTTCTCCTCACAATTTCCTTGGCATTTCCCACATCATCATAAGTATTTGTGATATAGAGGAGAGGGAGCTCTTTTATTTTTTGCAAAGGAAGAGTCTTAATCAAGAGGCAGTTGCCAAAATCATTATAAAATGAAGGATTCTTTACCAGGCAACATGTACACAACAGCGTTTAGTAGTTCAGCAAGGTGCCAGATTCAGACCTGTGAAGACATTAGAAGATGGCCTGATTTTTTTCTTAGAGGTTGGTTAGGCTTTTTTTCAAGAGGTTAGACCTCTTAGAGGTTAGGACCTCCGGCTGTTGTTCCGTAGTATGAGGCATCTGGTGGCAGTGCCAGATAAAGGGGTTCCCGCTTCTTTCTCCTAGTACCTCCACATACTCTTTCCTTCCCCTGCACTGCAAGGAACTATCCCCTCAATCAGCCAATGCACAAGTCATGAACACATCAAGGAACTAATCCACATTAAAAAATAACTTTTGTTTTGTTTTTAACTCAGACTGGCTCCTTCGTGGACTTCATGGCAGGGTCTCAGAAGTGCTGGTGCAGGGGTGGTGTTTCACAATGCAGCTGTGAAGGACCTGCTTGGCCAATTGGGAGGTCAAGGTGGAGCTCCAGGACAGGATGTTTCTGCCAAAAAATTTGTTACTGTGGAACTATGGTCTCAGATTTTCCATCTTCCCTAGAAAGAGCAAAGCCTTTTTCTTGCCTCCTTACTGCCTCCTTGGCCTTACTTAAAAGGTACCTGAGACCTGCACAACTTCTATTTAACCATTTTTTTTTCAATATGGCCACTGGGGGAGCATTCTAGGTTCGCTCTGTGGGCAGATTAAAGTCTTTTATTCCACTATTGACCGCTTAGATGTTGAAAACGCAGATTATTCCCTACTTCCTATCTTCAGTTGTTGCTGAACCAGTCATTTTTATTGAATTGCTTAAGCACAGCATGGGCAAAGGTTGAGGAAGCTATAAAACCCCAGGTAGCTAAAAATTCTCCAATGTAAAGACATGTTTGAGGAGTGATAACCTATCATCAATAGCTTTGCAAGTGGAATGTCAGACTCTGTTAATCATTGTGAGTAGTCTGCTCTGAAGAGTTCAGATATTGTCACCAAGGAGTGGCCCAGTCCACCCCTCATTAGGGTGATGAAACTGCCCTACTTCAGAGGGATGAGGCCAAACCTTCAAGGTACAACCAGTTAGCCTGCATTGTGGGGGTGCAGGCCCTTCCCTGTGCCCTTGAGAGGAGAGCAAACCAAAGGTGATGCTGGCTAGAAAAGCAGAAGTTGCCCCACCAAACTGCAGTTTCCACAGACCCAGTCAGAATCCCATGATCCAGGGGAGAATCCCCTACTTCTGTATGGACTATGAATTCCCACAGGCCTTGGTACTATGACTGTTCCTGCCTGACATACCCCGCTCCTGGGTCACCCAGCGGTACAAACCTGAGCCAAATGATGGACGGGCACATCATCACATTTCTGTTGAAGGCATTCTGGTGTGGATATTGTCTTTCTGTGTTTATTCAGGCTTTACAGTGGCCATGCAAAGATGGGCAGTGCTTGATCTGGCATAAAATCTGCCAGTGCAAAATTAATCCATCAAAAATGCTTTATTGCATTTAAACTAGCAGAGTGAATTTATACTGGATGAGTGCCTAATGTCCCATGGCCATGGCACTTCTGGGTCTATTTCCTGTTACCTTAGAGGAGAGTTTACCATACTGTTGAAGATTTGTAGACCAGAAAATCTGGGACCGCATGCATTTAGGGCAAGAAGTACTGAGGATATTTCTCTGATAGGTGGAAAGGAGCTGGTTTTGGAGCTCGTAATAAAGGAGATTAATGAAAATTATGCTGTCAGGAAAGATATAGAGCAAGCTACCTCTGGATTCAAAAAGGCAGCTGTGGGAAGCCCTTTTATTAATGAATGAAAGCAGAAGGTGGGTCTGTCTTCTATTACAGAGTGAAGAGAGTTCTTCCCTGCTGTTGGACAGATACGTCCCAGAGTAATTCCTCTAAGGCATTCTGCTTAAAACACCCTACTTCATTGGTTTTATCAGGTCAGGGGTGATGTAGATGTAGCTCATTACTGTTACTTGAGTAAGGAGGTGTGTACATCTGTGTGTACAAACACAGGCACAGGCAAGACCACGTCATTGTCTGAGAAATTTAATATATAAGTCTAGACAGGCATGATCTATACTTCGAAGGTTCAAACTGGAAGCACTACTAACAAAAAGAGTTTAATTGCTATCCTTGGAGCCTGGTTCTCACCCAGCGCTGCCTGGTATCAACAGCTATCTTCCGTCTTCCATTCCCTGCTCTCTAAAAATAGACGGAGATAGAGGCCATATAAACTGAAGGCATAAAAAGGCTGGATTTTTTTTTTCAGGGGAAAAAGGCAAAGGCGTAGCTTAAAATGGAGACATAGGAGTGGAGAGTTCGGCATGTTACCTTTAGAGGAAAACATTACTAAACATTTACTCAAGGCCTAGAGATTCCTAGATAAGTTTATCTAGAAAAGTAAGATAAATTAAAACATAAAGTCAGGAATAACTGTTTCTAAGTAGGCTAAGTATCTCACAGAATGACTCAACCTGCCAGGAAAATGTTGCAATCTCCATTTGAGGCTGGCCTGCCTCTCCCTCCTCGCAGGTGAATGCTCTCGGGAGCAGTGATTTGACCAGCTCCTTTGCTGGGTAAGCAAGGAGCAGCTTGGCTGAGAAAATATTATTTCAAATGCTTTGTTTGTAACCTTGAGATCTCCATGGCAACAGAAGTTACTGAATAGAGTTGGTCATGTCATTTTGACGGAAGTTTTCCACTAGAAAATGCTGTTTTAATGCAAAAGTGTTGGGGAGAATGATTTGATGTTGACGATATTTTGGTATAAAAAAAATTGGGGAAAATCTGAAAAAAGTCTTGGAAGGAAGAGGTTTTTTCTTTTTTTAAGCCTGACGCCTTCCCTCCTGGGACCTTTCATGTCAGGGAACAAGACTACTATCTCTTCCTTTTCTATTTTGGGACTAGTGGTTGAATTCCCAGTTCATCTCCTCTTTTTGACTCTTTATTGTTGATGCCTTTATGAAAAGGCTCTAAACAAAACAGGAGATGAGAGAAGCTGTAAACCCTCAAATACCTAAAGTATTGCTTTTTTTTAAGTTTTGTTTTAGGAAAGAGAAATTCTGAAATAAAAGCAAAATAATACAGTGGAAGAGTGTACTGTAATTACTTGCCCATTCTGTTTTGAATAGTTGATTTTATACCATATGATTTAAAATCTCAGATTAAAACTCGGGTGTTTTGTCTTCTTTGCTCTTCATGAGTTATCTTCATCCCTTGTCTCCCTTCCTAGACCTGAACTGCTGGATGCAGTGACAGCCAGAGACATGTCATTGCGTATCATATCCTCTCACTAACATTATTTTCACTGAGGAAAAGTCTTGGGACCTGTAAGTACCAACCTAGTGATTTGTCTCTTTTCCCAGGGATGGTTCCATATAAAACCAGTGCAGAAAATGGTTCGGGTAATAAATGTTTTGTTAGAGGTAGTTTTCATAGTTCCGCTTCATGACGCCTTCCTTGCCCGTTCAGTATTAAGAATATGGATAAAAATTAAAGCATTTATTCTTTGCAGTCAGAAAAGATGGGGAAATACGGACCCGTCTTCCTCAGTGTCTTCAGCAAGAATGTTACATTTAAGAGCTTCCCATGGGGTTTTTGGAAATGGATTCGGCCACGCTTGCCAGATCTATTTGAGGATTGTCTTTTTCAGGGTTTTACAGGTGAACGTGGGACTATAGCTGCCCCATGCAGGGCCAAGTGATGCCGGCACTCCTGGGCTAGTGCTGGATGAGTTCGCTCTGGGCTCACAAGTCCGATGAGGTGACGCAGGGACAGACTGCTGTTGGAAACATGGCAGGTCGTCCTCCACAGCAGCGAACTGTTCTACAAACATGTACTGGTTCAGTCGTCTGTAGCAAGTGTCCCCAGACTGGAAGCTCGGAGCAGTACTGCAGCTACGCCAAAGTGGCACACACAACAAAATCCAACCTGCTGTCATTATCCTGGAGATGACGGGAAGCAGATATTTTGGCAGCTGTCAGACACCCAGATGCCTCCTCCTGCACCTGCCCGTTGGCCAGCACAGAGTCAGGAACCGCTGCTGCTGCTGCCAAGGAAGAACACAACTCCCTGTCCAGGAGCCAGCCACCACCAGCAATCTATGCACGTTTGCATGGTGTGGACTTGTCTTGTGTAAATTTGCTATGCAGGAATGTGCCAAGTCCCTGGAGGTGATCATACCATGTAAAAAATACTGGGAATGGTAGCAGGATTTGTCAAATAATGCTGGAGAAAGCGTTAAGTTTCTGACTGGAATAGCTAAGATGAACAAAAGTATGAAGGTGAGCAGAGAGAGAAATAGCTCAAGGTCATACAGCATGTTAGTAGCAGAGCTGGGTTGAGCATCCAGCATCCTAATTATCAGGCCATTTTCCTATCACCTAATCCGTAGGCTCATGCTTTAGGTTCAGCGGGCTTACGTCTGCTTTGGATACATTTTTCCTGGAAAACATCGTCTCTACTTACCTCAAACTACATCACGCCCCAGGGTTTGCGTTTGCTGGGGCTGCTCAGCATCTTGACTCTGGTGTTAAAACTGGCAAAGGGGCAGGTGATATCCCCTTTGTCAAGGCTGACTTGTGGAAAAAGGCACAAAGCCAACAGTAAATGCCAGCTCTGATAGGAGGCTGACGTAAAAGAGGCTGAGGAACCATATAGGACTGCTGCTCTGGTTGTATAACCCGGAATATTTTTTCTAAACGCTCAAACTGACGTGCATTGTGTTTTGGCATGTGTTTGTCAGTGCCCTTGTTTTCTATCCTTGCTGAAGACTCATTGACAGATGGCACTCAAGAAGTGCTTTTTATAGGTGCCAGTGTCCAACTCAGATACAGTTTCTGAAAGCAAAAGGTGTTTGGGGGCGGAGGGATCTGATGCACTGCCAAAGCATTTTGTAAAAGGTGCTTTAGTGGTACTTCATGCGCTTCAAAAAGGGGAGGTATGTGGGAGATGAATGAGGAACATCGACTCTCATGGATGTTGAGTCACCAGATTATTCTCGTAGAAGGTGAACAGCATTTATGAAATGGAAGAACAAGAAAACAGGAATTTAAAGAGCATATATCCTGTGTCCAGGGGAGGCAGGATTTGGTCAGTGCCTGTCTAACTTGGTATTCTGGAGAATGATTTCTTGTCACAACTTGACCCAGTTCTTACCTGGAGACTGTGTTATAACTGAACCCAAATGCAGGCTATCTATCTAGTGCTTCATAGCACCTTTCTCCTTTGTGGGACAGGGACCTTGGGGCTGACAGTCACCCCAGTGCAGGCTGTGCTCTAACCGATGGGATGCTCTCCCTTGGGGGCCAAACATGGTGGGTAGAGCCGGGTGCTGGTAACAGGCTCCATTGACAGCCCCAGGCTGGGGGAGTGATGACGCAGGTCCAGGATCCATTCAGGGTGTTCATCTGGGAACAAAAGGAGATGGGGCCAGAGACAGGGCTGGAGACAAGGCTGCAATGTGGATCTGAAGGCCGTGCAGGAGGCGGGGCTAGAGGCTGGGACTCCTGTGGCATTGCTAGTGCAGGGACTGATGGCTCTGGACTGAACTGAAATGGGGTCCTGGGCCATGGGCAGGGTGGCAGGAGAGGCCCCAGATGAGGTTCACCAACACCAGTAAAGCTTCTTGGTGAACTTAGGACTCTGACAAGTGTGATTTTGCTACAGGATGACTCCCTGTGCAGTGGCTGTCCAGTTTCACCAGAAGGAGGAAATAGAGGTGGTTTCAGCTGCAGGACATCCAAAGTGTACTTTGTCTCTACTTAATGGCTTTGCAGTTAGGTAGACTAAAGTAAACAATGCATTCCTTATTCCTCTGTCATTAAACACTTTATTAAGTAGAAGTGTCTGGATCTCAGCTACTGTTTCTAGCTCTGGGGCTGAAGGATTTGCAGGCTCTGACTCCTTCCCACATTTCTGAGAGCCAGGACACGGCAGTCTAGCCATCTCCAATTCCCAGTCGTCTTGTTGGCGCATGTTCTGGATAGTGGGGTTTCAGGTTTCCAGTTGAGGTGTTTGGGGACAAGGTGGCAGGCAGGCTGAAAAACAAGCATAGTCAAGGGATTTATTAACCACAAGCACTTTGCTCTTTATGTGTACTAGGGAGCTATGTGTATCCCTGAAACAACACAGGTCCATAAAGTACCTTTTGTGTAAGTCTGTGGCAGAGACAAATATAGAATCCGTTTATTCTTGGAAGTGTTCAGCTGTGGAATGATCCTTTCTCTTCTGGGAGATATAAATCTACTTTACCACACACTTTACAACTTCTGCAGCAAAAGAAGCAAGGCTGAAGAGCCAACAGTCTTCTCTGGAAGGCATCTCTGAGTAGGATCTTGGGTGCACTGAATGAGGTACAAGGTCTTTACAAACCAATGGTATGTATTCCTGCAGTGAAAGATTATATTGTAAAGCAAATATATTGTAGAGCAAGTATATTGTAGTGCAAGGAGATGAACACAAGGTAATGCAAGAAACTGTGCCATTTCCTAATTCTTTTCTGCAGCCTCAGATTTCTTTTTTTTTTTTTTTTCTGTGACAGGTTTGTTGTGTGCCACTTCACAGGGCTTAAAAGGCAAATAGAAAATGCTTCACAGTATGAGGCCTAATTTATTAGATTTTTAAACACTAAGAAGCGCCTTCACCAATGTGGCAATGATATTGATGCTCTGTGTAAGCCACTTGAAGCCCCAAGATTAACTGGAGTGTTCCCATCCTTCCTGTGTGCCCTCACCAGAGTGGAGGGGGTGAGTTTGCCCATGTCATGTTTGCTACAGCAGGAGAATGGTCAGATGCCTTCTCTGAAGGGGACCACGTCCTAGTGGGCTTCGATCCTTTTGCCTTGTGTAGACAGCTTTTTCCTGTTCACCCTAACCCTTTTTTCTTAGTTCCGAAATTCAATCCTTAAGATTCCTGTCCCAGGCTACCCTCCTCCCCATTTCCTCTCCTCTCACCTGAGGACATGAGAAAAAGGTCTTCTCTTGCACCAGGCTATTCCCTGCTAAGTTTCAAACTTGTGTCCCCAAATATGGAAATATAAAGGTTTCTAAAGAAAAGGTTTACCTGCATTTTTTAACATGAGTGAAACCTGAGCAAAGCTGGCTTTTATTTGGATTCATTCTTACACATTATTGCACCATTTTGACTGATACTTTCTCAAAGCAGATGTCCAGCTGGAAAATTTAAGCTATGGGGATGGAGATCTGGCAAAATATTCAGAACTAAAAAACTGCTATGGAATGGGAATTGTCAGACAATGCTAATTATAGGTGTGGCAAGCAGCTGTAACAACCAACAGGGCAATTTCTGCTGTCTCTCTCTGTTTTGCAGTTTAATGCTCTTACACTCCGTTGCCTAATTTTAGAGCAAATGCACACTAGCAGTTCACAACCAGGTAATGCTTGTAACCATCTGGAACAGAGATTATCCTAAAATGGGAAGTAGAGGAAACACTTTTCTATGTGGTTGTGACGCTGTCTGTTCCTGACCTCTCTAATGACTGGAATTTAGGGAAAGCAATCATTAGAGGGAGGAGAGGAAGGAAGCCCAGGGGGAGAAGGTGGAGCAGGACAGAATGCCAGAGCGTCAGAGCCAGCAGAGTCGGTAGGTGTACAGACAAAAGTAGAACCAAAGATTTGCATGGAGTGAGGAGCAGAGTCAGGGTGTGGATAACACCAGTATCATGGAGTGTAAGGAGCATTAGGAAGGGAGGAGAATGCAAAGGATTGCTTTGAAGAAGCAAGAATGACAAGAATGGGTAAGGGAGAATAAATAAGAACTGATTTGAGACTAATAAAAACCACCAACAAACATGCATGTTCACAGAATCTGTTGTCCACCCCTGAAGAAAGATCAGCTGCAACTTTTGAATTATAATAAATATTTTCTCTGAATAAAGGGCAGGTGGAGAAAGTCTTTCCACAAAGTATTGGACTGAAATCTATGCTTTTCATATGAAAAGAAGAAAAATAATTTGCATTTTTGTAGATTTTTTTTTGGTCCAGTAGTTTACACAGCCCATCTTACCTGCCTCTACTTTCTGCACATGAAATCCTTGAGGAGGTTCTGTAGAGTTTGTCGTAAAAAGAGTCTTCAGAGCTCAAAGACGCTTTGTGTAGCAGCTCATAAATGTGGCAACAGGTAGTAATTTAATATAACTTCATTGTTTTTAGTGTAGCCCCATAATCAGAGCAGTATTATCACACTGACCAGCATGAGTGATAAAGGCAGGCATAGTTTTGTGTCAAATGTCATTAACAGTTGTTCATTCACTTTAATGTTGACCCACTTACAGATACCATAAAAACAGGTTTCATTACATCTGGATGGAGTAAATAGCACGATAGAAATTTGTGTGGATATGTTGTGTGACAGTCACTCTCAAAACACTACCATAGTTCATCACAGTAGTAAGGTAAAGCAATAGCATGATTTGTAGTGGTTTGAGGAGAGGAGAGCAGAGCACAGAGGAAGGGGAAAGGGAGGGGGAAAGGAAAAGGAAGGGATATATTGTAATGATAGTTACATTCCCTTCAGAAGCTCCATTGAATTTTGTAGATAATGTTTCACCTGGCAAAAAATCACCAAATCTCTCTTGAATATAAAAACCATAGAAGTTCCTTTCAAAATGTTCATATTCACAGCAGAACTAGAAAAGAAGTTAGGGAGGACTGTGTGGGAACCCACCCAGGGTAACGGGCGCTGGTGGCCTTTGACAGTCTTTAGCTGCCTCAATAATGATGAGATTATGCCTATAACTAGAGAAAACACACAGTTTAGAACAGAAGTTTGTATCTCTCACTTCATTAGAAAAAGATAAATTTAATTGTGGTGGAGAACGATGCATTATAACACTGGTTTTGAAATATGTCAAAAAGGAATGTCTTGCAAATCTGAAAAAGTTCTGAACAGTGAAAATCTTGGAGATGACCAATACATTATGGGCTTGGCTGCAGTGTTTCAAGAGCCTTATGCTGGCTGGGGTCTAATTCTCCTGCTCTGAAGTTAAACTGTGTTTAATACCCTACTTGCTCACAGCATTGTTTTTCAGTCCCAGGAAAATCATTTAAATGAACTTTTATGATTCTGGAAAAAAAAATAAAATCTGCTATTTAGATTGGCTGAGCAAATGGAGATATTTTTGAACTGGCTTCAGTAACTTTCTGTAAGATAACAGTTGGCTTTCAACAGATAAAGCTGAGTAATTAGTCACTCATGACTGAAATCAGAACTATATAGCTGAAACCTGTTGTTTAATTAACATTCTCCCACATTTGGAACTATCATAAGACAGTAAATAGTTCTGAGTCTTCCTGAAAAAATAATGGCTGAATATCTATAAAATCTATTATGTAATTACAGAAGTGCTGCTAGCATTACATTAGCAAATTTGGAGAGCTGGCTTTGCCAGTCCTTTCTGGATTTTCTTGGGAACTTTTCATGTCGGGCATCTCAGGCATCTCCAGCTGTAAACTTTACTGATGATTTTGCTCCCACAGTATGTAGCTTTCATCTCAGTGGATTCACTGAAATGAATTAAGTGCCATTTTGAAGAGACAGGCCTTCTGTTCCTAAAATACTTGATTTTTGCAGAGTTTTGGACAGATTGTCTACTATGTTTAGGGAGTTCTGACCTTTTTTTCCCCACTTACTTATATCAGACTCTTATGTAAGGAGCTTGCATCGCTTCCTTCACAGTTTAAAATGCATCATGTAAGGCATTTCTCTGAAAGCAAAGCCAATGTCTTTTCTGTGGAGTGTGCTCCTGATTTAACGAAGAACAAAGTGTGCGTGGTGGCACACTTGCCACTTCGTCTTTCATGTCTTGAAATAAGGAGAGTATCTTTGGTTGTGAACTAACCAATTTTACGAATTAGCTAGAATGGCATTTCATAAATGCTTATGAAAACTTCATTTAGGATCATGCAGTTCTGAATAATATGTTGCTATGATAAGTCTAGATGATTTCCAAAATCAACGGATCTGTGTTGCTCATGGTTCCTCTTAGTGCAGTCTTGTTGCTGCTCCAAACACTAAAGCTGTTGTCTCAGAGCCACCGTCATACCTTTGTTTCTGATAGTTGCTCAGATGTGTGTTGCAGGCATAGAAGTTGTGATTTCTGTTACCTCATTTCAGGTAATTGGATTTGTGAGTTTGCTTTGGTCTCTTTTTTTTTAGTAATTTTGAAATTCAGAATTGTTTAATTGCTTGCAAATCAAATAAAAACCCACTCTGTTTTAGATACTTAAAATTAAGCATCCAAATCTAGACTGGGCTTCCTGGGCTTTCATTGCAGTCAGAAGAGAGAGTGTTTGTCCTCCAGGGAGCAACGGATCTGACAGCAGTCACAAGCTGGAGCAACATGTCTTGTCTGGAAGAGGTACTCAGTATATTCACTGAATATACATAGAGTCGGGAATGGCCACCCTACGCTTTGGCATCTGAGTTTTAAACTCCTAGATTAGAAGAAATGAATTCTATCCATTCTATCCTTCCTGTCACAAATATGTTTCTGTGATTTTTTTTTTGTTTTTGTGGTGATGTGAATATCTCAATGCTTCTTGTATTTGTTATTTTTCAGTGACAAAAATATATATTGCTTGGAAGTTCCAATTCTTGGTTATATTCAATACCTATATGTCAACTGTGTATCTGTATAACTGGAATATTCCATCATGCTCTTCAGACTAATCAAAACATGAAAAATCGTTCAAGTAGGATGAAAAGAAAGAGAGATCGTTTTTCACAAAGTTATGTGCTAAGAAAATATTAAGTTATGGTGGATAAAGCATCTCAGAAATGTGAATAAAGTGAGGTATTTGGTTTCTGGAGCAGGCAATGGAACAGAGAGTACAGTATGACAAACAGCAGAAGTTGATCTATTTGCTGATGGGAATGGAGAATTTTATTTCTTTAGTCAGCTGTTTGTTAATTGGTTTTAACACTTTAAAAGTGCAAGTTCTGGCTGTGTCTTGATGTGTGCTTAACTTTGAATGGCATGGGATTAGAGAGCTGAAACACCTGTAGGTCGCTGAGGCAAACATCTAGCTCACACGCTGGTCATTGCAGCCTTTGTGGAGCAGTCTAGAATTGGCAGGGTGAAGAGAGAACAACTCATACCAGAATTCTTATCACACTGGAAACCGTCTGCTTTTCTATTTAGTAACTGAAGACCATCAGTTCCTCTTTCCTCCAGGTCCCTGACAAATGAAATAAAAATCAAGGAGTAGCTGGAGGCCCACTGGCCTTGAGAAAGCTGGAAGTGCAAAAGGGCTGTTGAATCTCGGGTCAGTTTGTGCTCTTGTGGACATCGCTCACTGAGCTGGAATAATGGAAAAAGAGAAATGCTAGCAGGGAATGTGCCTAAGAGGAGCAGCTGGATCTGGATCTGCCCCAGATGGCAAGGTTCAGAGATGGTAATACTAGGGCAGGAATGGGAATGAGAAGCCTGTGTGAGAGAGGGAGGAACAAAGGACTCCTGGTGGAAAAAAAAAACAGTAGGAGACAACAAGAGGACTTCACACAGGAACACAGGTACCTCTTCACAAAATAAGGAGCCCCTTCACAGCGAGGGAAGAAAGGAGGTAGACCTTCCTGCAGAGGAATTCCTCAGCTTAGAGGCAGTTAACATTACTTGATCGTTCTTCATGGGGAAAGAGAAGGAGTTGAAACTGCTGAGACCTGAAAAAATGGGTATGTATAGACTGTGGCCAGAGGGGTGATGATGAGTCAGGTAGCCGTACCTGGGGGAGCTGTGCTCCAGCCATCTTATATGCAGTCACAGCAATGCAGCGATGGTAGGGGCTTCACTCCATGAACATGATGAGCTGGGCTGTAGCAATATCTTAGGAAGCCTCTGCCATAAGACTCTCACCATTGCTGGAGGGATGACGTTGACCACATCCTATCGCTGCAGTGGAGACATAAGTAAATTCCTACGCCAGCCCAGATATAACCACCAGCCCAGCTATAACAGGTAAACGGTGGACTATAACTATTGGCTTACTGCTTTTGAACCACATCACCCTTTCCTCTGAGCTAGTAAGTAAGTCTGTCTACACCCCCTGTCTTTACTTTCATAAAAAGAAAAAAGGCACTGTGATAAGATGAAGTGCTTGTAGAAAAGACTGAAGGATCCCAACAAAAAAATGTAGAAATATGGAGAAAGTGAGGAAAAGGATCTGGATCTAGGGAGTTGTCACAGTGAAAGATTGTGGTTTGATTTGGGTTTTTTTGTCTTCATTTTTTGTTACATGCAGGAGAAAATTTAACATGTGCAAGCTATCTGTGTTAGTGTAGGTCATGTAAATTCTTTCTTTCAAATAAATTATTCAAGATTGGGATTTGGAATGTCCTGGGTATGGTATTTGCCTCTTTCTCCAGTGGCAGAAGCCAGCTACAGGCACTTTAAAATACCACAGAATTTTTTTGCACTGGACATTTTTTTCAGAACAGTCTACTTCTAACCAGCCCAGATCCCAGTGGGATGCAGTTATACTTAAATGGGAATGCTTATACTGACATACCTTATTCTGGTTTGAGAAGAAAAGTAAACTCTCCCTGTATAAAGCCCTATGATGCTATACATGGGGTCCATCTTCCCAAATTTAGGCACATATAAATTTGTCAAGCGTCCTGGGCTTCCTTTTAGTCAATGTGAGAAATAATACCTTCAGTATACATAAGTGAAATATCTATAAGACAAATCAGAGAAATCACCCTGGAAGTGTCAGTCCCTCTCCATTGACTGTATAGGGTGCTTAACACAAATCAGATTTAGACGTACAACTTTCAAATGTCTACATTGGAATGAGATAAATCTGACCATATACATCTGCACTGGAACTTGAATCATTGCAGCCACACCAGTGCAAAATCATGAATTCAACCAGCAGAGTTGTATGGGCATCACTTTTCTCCCCCTAATGTAAACCAAAGCTTACACTTAAGGCACATGACAGAGCTTTTGTACACTGTAGGTAGGGGCTTTGCTACACTGCAGGAACAGCAGGCTGACTACTTACGTAGGTGGGTTTGCTAACTGTGTGGTAGAAATATTACTGTGATAACTATCTGGTCGCTTTTTAGTGCACATCCAAAATATAACAGCTGATAACGTGTTTTGAGCTAGTGGTATAGAATTAGAAGCTGCCGAGATAATTCTGCTGATAGTTGAGCTTGCCAAACACATACCTCTATAAAAGCAGCAGTGCGTTTCGTCCCAGTGTAAGTACAGTTGATTCTTGACTTGAGTGATAATAGCTCTGATTTTTATGGAATGCAGAACAGTGAATTTAGACAAAACTCATGGACTTTCCAAGAGAACCTCTCTTCACCTTCACCACCCCAAATAGCAAAGAGATGGTTTACAGGAACAGTGTTGATCATGGATTAACTTTCTGTGGCTTTGGGAAAAGCTTAGGCTTTGTTTTGGGGAGGTATGTCCATTCCTTGTGTTTGGGAGGGGCTTTCTTATAGAAAGCTGTTTGTAGTGCACTCAGGCTTTGGAGGTGGCCGTCACTTGGTGGAGAAAGAACAGTGTGTATCTCATGGATTTTGTCCACAGTGCAGGCAGTGCAGAGGACATTGGAGAGCTGTGTGTTGAGGCAGGTATATACAGCAGCGTTCACGTATGGCACAAGGTGCTCGCTGGGAGGAAGAGTCTTTCACGCTGCATCGAGAATGTACTGTACCGTTCTGAACTGGTGTCTGGGCAGGGACCCCATTGTGCCTGTACTTTATAAAGATGATCTAAGTGAATGGGCCCTTCACCTTTGATGGTAATAATTAGGAATACTGTTTGAGATACATCTTTAAATATGTTCTCAGAATTATTTCTTTATCAGTAATCTAAAATTATAAAATGAGCTCTACAACTTGGTGAAAACCAAAATGCAATTTTAATCCTGAAGTGAATGACATCATCCCAAAATCAGCAATGTGAACATCCTTGTAGCTGTGTATCAACCCTTTAGATCTTACTACCCTTAGTCCAGTTTATAAATGGTTACTTGCATGGCTCAATATGAACCTTATTTGCATCTGCAATCAGTTACTAAGGTTGGGTTATAGGGGCTTGAAAAGATGCCCCTGAGCTAGAAAAGTTCAGAAGAGCTTTACTAAGTGTTGGTTCTTGTCCAGGTGTGCAAACTTAGCCCACTGCAGTTGTAAGGCGGTGTGGGTTAGCTAAGCGTCCATGAAAGATATTTAAGTGAGCCATGTTAGCTCATGTTTGGGGTAGTCCGAGAGTAAGCCCATGGATAGCTGGTATGGTTAATCTGACAGGCTGTAACTTGTTAAGGTGCCATAATTTGTTCATATGACTGAGACCAAAATGTTTGGCCTGACATAGACCTAGGTTGAGACCCGGTAGGCTTTAAGATAGGGTCGGCATACTCTTGCTTGGAATGGCAGAGAAGATCCCTTCCCATGTGCATGTGCGGCTTTTCTGGCCCTCTTCATTTCTGGATGTGCGTATGTGGTCATCACTCACTGCCCTGTGCACGTCCATGCGATTGCATCCTAAGGGAGCTCTGCTCTCAGCCTGGACAACACGGAGAGTTTCCCAGGGAGCACTTGTACAAAACAGGTAGGCAGGAGGGAGTCCTGGCTGTGGCTGAGGTGGCAGAAAGTTGGCAGGTGGACAAAAAATTAATTATGTTGATGGCTGTAACTTTGTAGAGTGATTATTCCTTTAAAGACATGCAATAGCATGGATAAGCACCACTATGAAGGATGAATCTTATTATTTAATTTCTTTTAAGGTTTCTTGAAAGATCTAAATGGGAGCACCTACTAGACCACATTGTGATGCATCCCACTCTGTCTGCCTACATTTTCTTCTTATAGAAAATAGAGTTTATGGAAGAAAATGTATGAGAAAGCAATCTATACACTTTTCTTTCCTTGCAAGCTGGATGCCAACAAGTGGCCCTGAGTCTTGATACGCCCCAGGTCAAGACAAGACATGCCAGGTGTGCATACGCCTGAGATTTGCAAAACACTGCTGGTTCCCACAGTAAAGACACAGCTTGCGAGAATTCTCTGATCAGATTGCTGAGGTAGCACAAGGGCCAGAGGCAGCATATTTATCTGGACTGAATAGGAACCATCAAGGGCTGGGGAAATAAAAATTGTTTTATGGTGAGTGTATTGTAATAGCAGAAACTCCTTCAGTTCCTTCCTTTTATCCACTTGGATCAAGCTGTCTGGAAGTGTTTCATGTCTCTTGTTGCATCACATGAGAAAAAAGATGAAAAGAAGAGAAGAATGCTGTGCTTAACTCTTGCTCACCAGGTTTATGTTGAACTCACTGGGATCTGAAGCAGAACGCATTTTTTAAAGTATGCAGACCCTGAAATATAGTGGAAGCTATGCTTCTTAATTCTCAGCAAAGGATGGGCTTGTTTATGCCTTTTTCCAAGGTGCTGTGCAAATATACAAGTTTACTGACAATGATCATGGTTAGGTTTTTAATGAATGCTTAGTTCTTACTTGCCAAGAACAAAAAGACTTAAATATGTTTACAGATCAGGCTGCTGGTGACCTCTACTTTCCATTTTGTAATGTTTAGCATGCAGTTCCAATGGTTTGAATTTTTGCTTAGCAAGTTGAGAGCCGCACCATAACTTTTTTTAAAATAGTCTTCATAGCTTAAATGTTAATTGGAGTTTCTGTTGAGGAGGTTGAGATTTAAATGCTGCTGATATAGCTTTATGTGGAGTGAACTAAGAATTAGGACAATATGAAATATGTCCTGATGTTGCATGAAAATGAAAATATGGAGTGCTACCAAACCTAGGCTTGTGTGGGGCACCACAGAAGGGTATTGTGTAATATCCATGAAGTAAGATTGTTACCTTGCGAAGCAGAAGACAATTGAATAAACCCCACATCAACCCACATTAGCTATGTGCTGTTAGGAAACAATGGATATTGTTTTCTGTAGCCACACTTTATGAAGTGCATGTTATGATAATTGTCAAGCGCTGTGATACTTCTTCTTATTTGGTAAATCTTGTACATGTGGATGAGATATTATTTTTCCATGGATATGTTTATATGAATTGCAGCCAGTGCCTCTACCTAGAAAACTATGTCAATGTAATGCAATGTTATGTAAGCTCTGTTTTGATTCTTATATGCTGCACATCACAGGTTTGAATGTCTTCCAGAAGCCCATTAAGTGACAGTATTGTTATCTGCTACATATGGTTTTCTCTGTCTCATTCTTCCCAAAGGTGACTTTTCTGCTCTTTTTATTTTCTGTATCTTTTAAAATAGTTATTACATTATCTGTACATGGTTGTGTATGTATTTATGTGACTCACATTCAGAGTAGAAGATAGTGACCTTCGTGCTGGGGATAATTCCAGTGGGAACTCATCCAAAAGTCTGAGACGGGCCTGAGAAAGCTCTGTTTTCTGCAGAGCTTTTCTTTGGAGATGGATAATCCCACTGCACCTGCACGATGTCTATTTTTCCTCATCTTGTCTCTCTCTGTAGGTGACCTTTCACACAAACATCCAGGGTCCCAAACTTCTGAATCCCTTAGGAATAAGAAGGCAACACCGAAAGTAACACTGCAGATCAAGTACAGGTCTTAGACCTGCACCCATTCAGGGGTGGTTCTCAGAGCAGCTGTATCTCGTCCTTGCACATTTGCAGTGCTGTTTCTCTGTGACATACAGTGGTGAGGGGAATGGCAGGAGCCAGGCTAGAGTGTTCCCAGGGGGACCCCACACTGGAAGCAGTGTTGCTGTGGGAGATTCCTCCCTTCCTTTCTTTCATTCTTTCCAGCTTTTTCAGGCTGAAGTCTAACACTGAGTCTTCAAATTCGGGTGTTAAAGTTGAAGCAGTGGCTGATATGTAACACACAAATGATTATTAGAGTAGAACAAGCCCTTTTGACCAAGTGTTACTGCTGTGTAGTTTTTATGTTTTGGGGATTTTAACCCAGCTGGATATTGCTTTTGAACTGAAATGATCTGCATGTCTCGTAGGAGCTGAGCTGTCTGGAAAACATTTTGATCAAATTCCAACGCAGTTTTTCCAAGTGTGTTTCTTTTGCCTTTTGCTAGCTACTTCCTGATGCTGTTTATCCAAAACACCACCTGCTGTCAAGGGCAATGCTGGCCATTTGAAACGTCTCCATGTCCATGAAGCAGCTGTACCTATTAGGCTTGATTTCTGCAATGAATTACCAAGTGTGTGTAATTTAAAACCCACTCTTCTTTTCTCCCCTCCTACTACCACTACTCATCTCATTTCATCTGCAAGCAGTGATGGAATTAGGTTGCCAAGAACCTGGAAGATTTGCTTTCTCTATATCAAATTTAACAAATATATGTATGGCTTGTGCAAGGACAGTTTTTCTGCCATATCATATAACCCTGGAATCTGTTCTCTTCATGAATAGCAATGTTAACTATTAATTTCAGTGTATTTGGAGAAGAAAAGGAAAAAAACAAAAGGGGAATGAAGACTAAACTTGGGAGGTATGCAATAGGAAGATACAATTCTCTAATAAATATTCTAAAATTGCAAGAGTGTCTGAACTTGAGACTGATATGCAAGAAACCACAAAAGATTTACATAGGATGTGGATATCCAAGAAGTCTGAATCAAAGTGAAACTGAGAATATAGTTTTGCATTGTAGTGGTCTGTGCTATATTTGGATCAAGCAAAGAGGGAAGGAAAGAGAAACTGAATTATTTGAAAGTACAAGTGGACTCCAACATCATAATAATTCCTGAAATAATTACTTATTTTTCCTTTTTTGTTGTTCAGGAGATCCTCATGTACTGTGGAATAATGGAAGAGAGTCAACAGTGGATTTGAACATGAGCTGCTAGCAAGCTGGACAAATGGTGTGACTGTCACACCCACTGAATGTTCCAGAGCTTTCCTGTCAAGGTTTTAATTTTCTGCTGGTACAGACTGATTTTATTTTGAACTTTTTTGAGATATTAGAAAATTTTTAACGTCTGAGCTGTATCAGCAACTGAAAGGATCTGTGAGGACTAATGTGACTATTTGTTCCAAACATAGCTCTTTTTTTCTCCTTTTGGCAAGTATGAACACATTTAAGTTTTAGAAAGTCTTGCAGTAATCATTACAGCTCTATTTGACCAATGGATTGCATGGACTGCTGACCATCTGTAAGTGAAGAGAACTTTTCAGTACAGAGAGGCCAATCACTGTAAGGTTAACGTTTGACCCTCCAAAGAATCCTGATACTGATTTTAAAAAATCACAAGAATGGGAAATTTAGGGGACAGCATTTTAAAGTTGTATTTTATAAGTCATATTGCTACAGTCTTCTGATCAAATACACCCGTCTTTATAAACTAATTTTTCCCCTTCCATCCTTCTCTCCATGTTCTTATATATCTCATCAACCAACTTTGTGAAACTGCTCTTTGCAGAGTTCTTTTAGAACAGAGTGTTGGGTCTTGGAATATTTCTGAACAACTCATAATGTAGTGGTTAAGTGTTGAATTCAGTGAGGCAGTTTCAAGAAGGCTTTTACATTATTTGAACAGCTCCAAGACTTGCTTACTTGGCTCCCCTGCAACAAAACACTTGATTTTTAATATTTTCTGGGATTACCACTAGATATTACATTTGGCATCAAAGTCTGTGACACTTGCTTGGTTCTGTGGAAAATCTCTGAACCTCACTTAAATAAACACTTAACAAAAATATATATTGCATACTTGGCAGCGGAGAGATGACAGAGCCACCCTATGAAAAGGGACTCACCATGCATTCCCAAGGGACGCATCTTATTAAAATAAAATACAAGGAAAACAAGAACATATCAAGAATAGTGGTCTGTGTATTTCAAAGGCAACAAGGTATGCCAAGAAAAACATTGTAGTCATGCTTCCAGCTTAAAACAACATTTGAGAAGCATTTTAAAAAGCTTTCTACTTCAGCTTCAGTTTGGTACCAGTGTGGGTTTCCAGGCTTACGGGACTCTTTTTTTTTTTTTTTTTTAAAACAACTCTAGAGACAATATAGAAAATATGGAATTAAGGAAAAGCATGCCTAATATTGGAATCCATTTGTTATCTAGTCCAAAGAGACATAAAAAAAAAAAAAACCCAAAACAGAAAGGTTGTCCTGGAAGAGAGAGAAAGAAGAATGTCCTAGAAAATAGCTTAAAAACCCAGAACATCTAGGTTGGATGCGTTTATATGCAATAACAGATAATGTATTTATCAAACCGGTATTAGTTGAAAACCTAAAATAGAAATTAGTCTTTTTTTGCAACAACAATAGCTAAAGGGGAAGCTGGTGATGAAAACCCTTGTTTTAGTAACCTGAGATCAGGCATAACAGTCTTAGCTGCAGTGGAACATATACTGTCTCTTTAACAACATTACACAGCAGCTTCTGTTGGCTGCATACTATATAAAATCTGTTCTGCTGAATATTGTTTCTTGGAGCAATTATTAGCAGAATAGGAATGGCACAGAGTTTGAAAAAAAAGTCAAAATAAATACTTTTTCAGGCCACGTTGTTAGGGATTATCAGTGAAAACTCTATGAATGATAAGGGACTGGGTACAAAGAGTAAAAGGGACATGAGTAATGCTGTCTGGCTTAAGGTGACATCTGGCAAAAGGTGACATCCAGAAAATGTATCTGGTTTGGACAGGCATGAACTACAAACCAGCCAAACTGAGTAGTGCTCAGAAGGGAATATAAAGTCCTGTGTTGCCATCTGTCCCTGCTCTAAAGAGCATAGCAACCCTTAGTGCCTCGACTTGGTTGCCTGCTTAGGCTATTACCTGAGCATCTGTTTTGTTTTGCTGGATTTCTGTATTCCCACGAACGAGGGGGAGTACAGAATTCTAGGAAGTGGATCTGTATAAATTAAAAGAGTAGCCTAACCCAGCTGTGAAGCAGGAGGGGAGGGAGGGGTGCTGTGCTGTCACTGCTCTGTGCTATGTGCTGTCCACCCTGGCCCTCTTGACCTCTACAGTTTTCTTCTCTTTCCCCTTTGGATGCATTTATCTCGTGGCAGCACATTTTGTTTCTTTAACTGTCTTTGTGTTAGTTCAAGCTACAAAACTGGACATTATTCTGTGCAGTTGATTCCGTATATTTCCAAAGAGTAGAGAAACATGCTTCTGGGATAGCGACATTTGTGATGGGCTGGGAGACGTACGTTAGACCTGTGTGTTCAGCCCCAGTGGAGAAGGAAGCCTAGAATGCTCCAGACCAGACAGCTTCAATAGAATAAAACCAGTTTAGCCTATCATCTCCACCAGGGTTTTTCAACGTGGCAGATAAAACAACCAAACCAAAGCTTTGGAAGGGAGAGCAGAAAATGGAACTTCTGTAAGAAGTTCTATGACCAAACAAAAATTTGCTGAAAAATAAACGCATTTCTGGAAATCATTTAGGTCTTAAAAAAATTACATGACATTTTGTATTCCTTTCTCTGGAAAGTGTCTGAAGTTTCTTAAGCTGCCTGATGGGAGGCAGTGAAAACCTAAGATCCTGTAGGCTGCTATGTCAGGGAAGAATGTAACTACCCTTTAAAGACTTATTTCATCCTGCCTCATATTCCTAGGCTGTTTTCTCCGCTGCGTATTTGTAAGTTACATTGATCTTCAGAAAACAAAAATACCCAAACAGCCCCAAAGAAAACAGCTGAGTTAATTAAAAAACCTATTATTTGAGAAATAATGTGTGAATAATATAAAGACTGCAGTATCGGATAGGGGAAGGAAGGCACATTTCCCCAGCGTTAGATGCTTAAGATAGGCACTCATGATGTCTTAGCCAGCCCAGGCGTTGCATCCTGTGGCCTCAGGCTGCACAGGCTTCCTCTGTAGGTAGCAGAGAGTGGACTCCTAGATAAGGCAACTGAAAACATCTGAGTTAAGAGAGCCCTCATCAGCCAGTGAAGGAACCTCTCCCTCTCTGCTGGATGAGAATTGCTTGCTTGGGAGGTACCTAAGATTGGGTGGTGCCCATTATCCTTTCAATGTGCATTTTTAAACAACTAATAAATTGCCTCAAGTCTTCTCTGAAATATCATGGAGGCACTTTCTGTTGGTTTCATTTCCCAGGAGTATATTTTTATTTCTTTCATTCTCTTAAATTGCCCTTTCCTAGTTTTCACATCTCGTTATGTTATGATCATCGGAACAACACTTCATGATCTGGCCTTATCATAGGCGAATCGAAACTGATGTACAGTGGGAAGTAGTGCTTAATAAATTTAAACATCAAGGCGAACTGTTATTTACATGCAAGACAGCTTTATTGTTATGATCATTTATTTATTGCACTTCCAGTGTACTTGGAGCTTTGCAGCACATATTGCTAGGTGTGCGCTCTGCCCTTTGAATACTGATATTTTGGAATTCTCCTGAGAATGAAAAGTTGGTTGATCTACTCTTGAAGCTTGACAGATGACATTCTAATTTATCTTTTTTTAAATGAGAAAACAAAATGCAATCACCATTCTTTCTGAGCATCTGGAAAAATGTGTATAGAAGACGTGAGCAGTTGCAACTCCCTTCCTCTGTTAATCACGCTGGGTAGGAATATTTACAGGTTTTATGATCTGATTGCCTTCGTGCAATGTAATTCACCACCACAGCTGGGGATAAATACTGCAGGGAAGGTACTGTGAAAGGTAAAGTATACATTTTTCTTCAAGGTGGTGCATTTATCTGTTTAATAAACCTGGTTCACAGCTTCCAACAGCTATAGCCAGTCATTAATAATGTAATCTATGTCAGCCCATGGGGGCCTGGTAGCAGAGCAATTAGGACACCTGGCTGCAGAGCCAGAGTCATGAGCATGTGCTGTGTTCCATATGTGTGCTTACAGTGGTTCCCAAGGGATCCTGCTTTAAATGAAGGCTTAGTCACTCAGGCTGGCAAGTGGAAGGTGGGCAGGAGTGATGCCAACAGGCTCATGCCCATCCTTGCTGTTTTCTGCAAAAGTGGGCATGCTTTTAACTGTATTTACCCAGGTCTTATCCCAAGACAAAGGGGGATGGTGGATGTCACTGCCCTCTTACAGACAGAGTCAGCGATGATGGGGAATATATTCTCAGTCCCCCAAAGTGAGGTGCATGGCATGTTTCAGATTTAGAAAGCCTTTGTGCATCAAATGGTGGCAGCCTTAGCTTTTACAGCACTAAGATGTAAGACCAGTATGTGCTGCTGCTCTGCCTTTCTGGAAGGGGAACAAGCACACCAAGTCACACAACCGCTATACATCGATTATAACACATTGGTTATAATTTGGCAGAACGCTAGTCCAAAGCTAACAACAATTCTTGATGTGTCCCAGGATGTTTTGTTGGGCCCCACTGGAAGCAAGGGCATCCAGTCAACAAATAATCTTTACTGTGTTTTGCTGCATAGACCCAAAGCTTTGTCTTGATGATGATGACTGGTACCCTCTTATTCAGATGCACAGGCTGTTCCTGAAGCATGTTATGAAAGCAAAATAGATTAGGAAAATGGTATTATTTGCAAGCAAACTGAATAGCAGTATCAAATTTGGTGGGGTAGCGCTGTGCAGTCAATTGAAACCAAGACTTAATAACTTCTATGTTAAGGGAGAGAGAGTATGTATTCTTCTTAGCTGGCAGTAAACTTCACTGCCTATATTTTTTGGCTGCTACAGTTTCAGTCTTTTTTAAAAAAAAGTAATATCAAGCCCCAGCTCCATTGTACTGTTTGTGACCTCTTTGTCAATCTCTTGGAGTCTCTTGGAACTCTGGTGTCTGCTGGATCAAGTCTTGATCACCACTCCTTGCGATAAATGACTGCTGCTTTTCTCTGTACCTTTGCACTGCTACCTAAGGTGCCCATCAGTCAAGGGCAGTTGCATGCTATAGCTCCCAGTCTAGTGAATTACTGATGCTAAAAAGGGGAGATCCTGCTGCTCTCCCCCGTTCTTTTCCTCCCTCTTCAGGCTGCATAGTTCTATCTGTCCTCCCACTGTCTCTAGGACTCATCTAGCTGTACAGTGACCTGGCTCAAATTGGCAGCACTAAAATAACCCCAAAACAAAACCAAAGTATAGCTTTTTGCTGCTTAGTAAGTTGAATTGGCTTTATTGTACACACAGAGCATTGGAAGTTACACAAGAGAGGAGCTGAGGTTGTGTGGTTGGGAATCAGGACACAGGCAAGGAAGAGGGAGAAGGAAAGTGGAGGAGCAGGACCATTGCATCCTAAGGCAGCCAGCTGTTAAATCTTCTCTGCTACACATCTGGCTATACTCATAGCATCTCAGCACCTCTCTCTGTCGCTCACCAGGCTACCTTATGCTATGTTGGTGGAGTAATGGTGGTCTGTATTGCCATTTTGCCATTTTGGTAACATGAAAAAGTATTATACCTTTTGAAAGATCAAGCTAACATGCACCAAAGATTAGCTTGTTTCTACATAATAATCATGTGACACTTAAAAGTCACTGGGCAGACTGCACATGACACTCAGGGACACGTTTAAAAGCAGTGTAATCAGCTTTCAGTCTGGTCTTTCACTTTGCAGGCATTTAGAGTAAGTCAGACAGAAATATTCTACTTGCAGGTCTTGCTGAGATCTTTTTTAACTACCCACTTGTAAAATCTTTTAGTAGCATGGTAAACAGGCAGAAAACAGCTCATATAGCATCTTGAAAATAAAGCAGCGCACTGGAGGTGAACGCTTCTGAATGATGACATATTTCAGTGAACGTAACCTCTTCCACTTGTGGAATTCATGTGGACAGACTGCGCTTCCTTTGTTCATCTTCTGTGAGTACGTTTGCAGTATGGAATACTTGGTATCCACGATACAAGCTGCACTATTTAGCTGTGATTAGTTACTTAAGTCATTTGTTATTATTTCCATTACCTAACTGGGTGAGAAGAATTTATAATTACCAGGGTGAGTTTGGCTTTCTGAATAAGGCAGTAATTTGTGGGATGGGATTTAGCAGGGAAGTACAATTAGGACATTTTCTCTTTTCTTAATTATACAGGTCTTGTCTATAGAATCAGTCCTAGAAAATTAAGTTACTCCTAATACTTTAGGAAGGGAACATATTAATTTAAAATGCTGTATTCTATTTAAAAAGGAATTCAACTGTGCTCTTGATATTAAGTGTAAGAAATACTGTCAGTACAGAGTTTGCTTTATGTCAGTCTGTATACAGCATGTGTATTGTGCCTATTATGTACTTAGATATCTTTGATCTGTGGGCTGTGGCTCTCCTAGTCACCCTTCAGTTTGAACCTGTAATCAGTGATATAGCTGCAGGCAGAGGCTAAAGGTTTGGTACAGGGTTCTAGTTAACACCACTCTTTGCTGTTAAGGTAGCTTTTCTGTACTACTTCTGTGGTACGTGTGCTGAAATGAATTAGGAATTTTGACAGGAGCCAGGAGCTTATTCTTATTTACACATTTGGTAGGACTGGAAGTCTTTATAGGGATACACTTAGCATTAAAGTTAGGGTAACAATGAGAGTCAGGACTACTTGGAGACCTCAGCTTCTGAATCTATATGGGAATATTATACTCTGGTTAGGAGTATTGCCCTTAAATCTGGGCAGATTAGTGTCAATCATGTAGTTTTAAAAATAAGCTCAAGCTTCAATATTGTGTTGATTTTAGTAAGCATAGTATCTGGCAACTCAAGTTTTAGTTCAATCTGTATTTGGCTTTCAAATTGCATTTTGAACTCTGGCCAGTGGAAATGAGACCCTGAGATTGGACTCAAAAGTGACAGGGCAGTGGGTCTAGTCTTTCACTGATTGTTGATGAGCATGAGGGTTTGAGTAGTGCTTGCAGGGCAGTCTTGACCTCTGATGGACTTATACAGAAATGGTAAGTTAGATGACGGGATGAGTTATCTTCAGGGGGTGCTTGTTACTCTTCATGCACTACGCAGAGAGAGTAGTGTGATCCGGCTTCCAACTCAGACGTCTGCATTAAATACCTGCTGCTAGCTGGGATGAATCAGGTCTGTTTTGCATGTTGGCAGTAGCACTAATGAGGATCCAATTGCCTGACTTTTCAGCACATCAGTAGCAATCTAGTACTACCCTGGAATTTACCTAGATTATTTTGATCAGTGTTTGCTCTCCTTGTCAGTTATTTTGAATCCTTTTGACAAATAAGGAAATACTGTGAAAATGGGAAAGCTGGAGCCAAAGTAGGTGAGTTCATTCCAGCTTTGTTCAGGCTTGATCTAATTCTGAAGAAGGTGCCTTTCCACAAGATGTTGGGTGGAGACACCCCAGGTTCTGTAGCTCAGCCAGTCTGGCTATTTCAGTTGGAAAATTTTATTTCTTTTATAGTTCTGTTCAGGCCAACTTTATGGTTCCTTCCCCTTTCTAACAGATATACAGATTCACTTGATTCCTATACATTGGTAGAGTTTTCCCAGTAAGCGTGGGAAAATAGTCAATAAGCGATACCTGTTGTGCCTTTCATCTTTCATCTGCAAACTCTCTGTGGTCAGCCATCTCCCCCTTGTACAGAAGAGGAAATTGTAGTTGTGAAGGGGCTTGAACAGGAGTTGAATCTTGCTTCTCTGAGGGTTGGGCTTGGCACAGAATTCATTAATCTGCAGCTCTGGCTCAGGCAGGCATTTTCCTCACTCTTTCCTCCTCCATTCCCTTCCTCCTCTTGGCTGCTTGTCATTGTCTGGCTCTCCCTCCACCATGCTAGCACAGTTATGAGTAGGACTGCAGAATAAGTTGGACTGGGGAGCTGTTCCAGCTAAAAAAATCATTATTGTATTGGAGTACAGATTATATTTTAGCTGAATCACTTCCTTAGCAGACTACATAAATGTTTGTGCTGGGATGGCACTGTAAGAACCAGGATTGGAGGTGAAGTAGGAATGGCTTCAGCTGGCAAAAGCATCATGGCTGCCAAAGCCTCAGGCCCAGGAAAGTGCTCTGAGAGCAAGGGCAAACACGATCAAGTGACCTGATACGGTGTTGGCGATGGACTTGCTTTGAGCAGGGGATTGGACTAGGTGAGTTCCAGAGGTCCCTTTCAACCTCAGTTATTCTGTGGTTCTGTGATTCAAACTTAAATCCTGTTTCAGGCATCCTTTGACTCTGTCATGCTGTTGCACAGATTTCTTCAAGAGCACAAACCTAAGATCAATACTGTCCAACAGAGACAGAGGCCCTCTGACCATCTGCTATGCTCAACATACTGAAAGTCAGATCAAATCCACCCATTTTTTATTTAGTAAGAAGAACGCTATTGCAACTTTTCTTTATTTTTTTCTGCTTTGTTCTAAGTAAGAATTACAGATGTGGCACTGTGTAGAGACTGTTGTATTTTTGATTTGTTGCAGCTTAATTGTAAATGATGTGAAAGCTGAAAGGATGATGTCTAGGTAGAAACACTAGACAGCCCTGTACCTGCACCACTGTCAAACTCTCTGTGATGCCCACGCTATTGAGCCTGTTCCCACTCTAGCTGCAGTAACGTAGATATCGAAGAAAGAGCTGAAGTTCACAGTTCCCCTCTGTCTGAGGTGACTCCCCTGGTATTCCAGCTCTGTCAGCCCCTGCTACCTTCCAATGAGATCATATTAAAAAAGACCACAGGTTACTGCACAAAGAGATCCAAGACCAAAGAGGAGCACTGCGTCCAGCACTCAGGGTGATTTTCAGCAGCCTGCACAACTTCAATTAAAAAAAAATAATTATTTTTAGTATGCATGAAAGTATAGGTGGGAGACCTAATTCTACAGTTTTGCTATGTTTAAGTGAAAGTGAACTCCCACTATGCAAATGAAACTGTAATAAATCAGTTCTAAGCTGATATAAATGTATTCACGTGGGTATTTGTATGAAATGGTGCAAGCAAGTACAGCTCTATCTCCTGTCTAGAATGGGGTTCATTGATGGATTCAATGGTGAGGAAAAAATACTTTGTGATACATGAGTCATCCCCTTCTAAGGTAGATATATAAATTAATTCAGATAAGTTATACTCCAGAAGTGCTTCTCCACTACGATAAAAAGTTGTCTAGACAACTAGCTCAATTTTCCGTATTTACATTAAAGGCATCAAAAGTTTTAGTGAGATGAATCTCATCCCTGGTTTACTACAGGCCTCACTTGTGTCCAGCTTTAACATGGGGGTCTGAGAGCCTCATCCTGTTACTAACATGAACATGTTTAGCTCTATCTGGATCTGATCCGTACTCATCACTGTGGTGAAGAAGGGCAGAAGCATACCGACAGGCAGAGTCATGGCCAGAACCAGGCTAAGGGGGACATCAGACACAGAGGGACTTTGTGAAGGGTGTCACAGCTTGGGGAGCATACAGCCAGGGTAATGTTTAAGGGCATGCCAGTAGCTGTTGCTGCCCAGAAACACGGCCTGCAGGTCCCTGGTGGCAACTAGCATGATTGTGAAAGGCAGGAAGAAACACTACAGTAGGATGGTGTGGGAGAGGGATGCTCCCAAATCTTCTTGTGACAGTTCTGCTTGCGTTTCTTGCATGCCTGCAAGCATTGCATGTGACACAGGGAGAGGCACGTAAGTGCATTCCTTACAAGCTGACAGCAAATTATCTGCAGCGTGTGGGGGATATTTTAGAGAAACCGTAGAGAAGTACAGTGGAGGGTCAAGACTTCTTGGGCAGCTAAGGGATGTAGTCTCAAGGGGAATTCCCTGGTGGCACACCTGATCCCAGCTGAGATCTCAAGCCAGATGGCCCTTTTCTCTATGCCAACACAGCTGTTCATATCACCAGGTGAGAGGCCAGACTGGGAAACTGATGTCACTGAAATATAATGTGTTCTTTATTATTTTTCTGTGTGGTTTGCTGCCTTATGTGGCTCTGCTTCTGGATGTCCATGGTGAGGTTCACACAGCAACCCTGGCTCAGAGCTGCTTTTTAAAGCCTCAGCATAGTCTACTGCATAGTCTCTCAGATTTTTGTTTAAGTCTTGTCAAGAAGCTCTTGCTAGTGACACAAGTCTTTACACACGTCCCTGGCTACCTTTCGGACGGTCCTCAGAGAAGATCCTACGTAATGACCAACCTCTGTCTCCTTTGAGTGTGGCGAGCCAGGCTGTAGTCACAGCACCTTTACTTGTTGTCAGTGACCTCCCTGGTGAGACAAATCAATCCTGAAGGAGGACTTGCGCTTTTAAAGGAAGCTAGTGAACCTTTGCACATTACAGGTTGGCATGATACGTGTTGGTTATTTGAACTAGAGAGGGCAAAATCCCTTGGGCCTGTTGCCCAGGCTTTATGAGTTTATTTGGGGATGGCTGACAGCTTGCTGTCCCCAGCTCTGTGCCTCACCCTGGACGTGCAAGGTGCCTCTGAGTCAGCTGCTGCATCACCTCGGTTTACATCATGGTTATGGTCTGTAGTATAATAGGGCTGATTCATGTTGATTCATCGGCAGCTTTAATGTCTATACGGTCTGCGCTAGGCAGAAGGCTAGGGCATTATTTTTCTCCTTTTGTCCTATCTGTCTAAGGCATTCCTGCTCTTCACCACAGCCCTTAGCCAAGCTTGAATATGGGGAGATTCGCTGTTCTGCAGAACATTGCTAGAAATTCTTCCTTCTCCCCACAGCACCCTTCTTTCAGGGGCTTGCTTCGGTCTTCACATCAGTTGCAGAAACATAGTGTCTGATGGGTCCTCGCTGTGCTGCCAACCTGTGTGGGTCTGCAGGGTGCTGCCCCCTTCAGTTCTTCATGGGCCATTGAGGCAAATACTTGAGAATTTTCCTTCCCTTGCTTTCTTTTCCCCTCTCTCAACGGTATCCTAACCTGTTCTTGTCCCTTTTAACCACTCATGCAGAACAGGAGAACGCTATGACATGACAAGGCTAAAAACACTGCAAAATGTTCCTGCAGTTTCTACACAGCAGCTGTGGACAAAGCTCACAAAACGCCGTGTTATTATGTACCCCAGGGGAAAACACTGCCTGTTGTACGCTGGCTGCTTCCTTGCTACGGAGGAAGCTCCTCTCTGACCCACTGGCATTCTCCTTGGGGCACAGACACCCTTAGCGGTTCTCGGCCTCAACCTGCAGCTTTCCTCTTTCCCCCTACGCTCAGCCTTTCATTCCCATCCCCTGCTTCCCCGCTCTGCCTCTGTGACTGCGTGCCAGGCAGCCGATTGAACCCTATCACTGCAATGATCAAAGCTGAAAGGAGCTTGATTTCTCAGGGTTATTGGCGTGCCTGATGGCTGCAGCGATACAGTCAGCAGCACGGCCCCATCATGCCGTTAGCAGGCCGTGCCTGGTAGAGGAAGCGCTTCTGGCTGGACAGGAATGTCTCGGTGGCTTTGCCTTGTAGAAGACAAAGTTTTATGGAACTGCTCCTGCCTGACAGGGGCCTGTCAAAGGGTCTTCAGTGTAATGTGAGTGGGAGATCCAGAAGATCTGCTCAGTGAGGCCTTAAGGAGATGGTGGGGCAGGGTGAGAAGAATGGAAAGAAAGGTGGAAATGAATGTATGAAGATTCAGTGGGTCCAGACAAGACTGGGAGTGCTGACGGAATGGAGATGGGGTTAGAGGGAGCTTTACTGGGGGGAGAGAGAGCTGAGCGTCAGATTGAGGAGAGGAGTGTTTAATGGACGTGTCGTATCTTTTACTAGACAGATACAGCTAAAAAAAGCTCAGACATACTTCTAAGCACACTGACTTCTCACTGACATGGAGATGGGCTTGTGTACCTGAAAATCTCCCTGGTTTTGCCCCCCAAATACTTAATTTAATACAAACTGGGACCTGTCCCTACAAATATTGCCTTGGTTATGTCCTGAGATCACCACAGCTCCAATAGCTACACTATTACAGCCAGAAGTAGAGACAGAATGAAACTGGGGGAAACGGCAGTTGAATTAGATGAAAAAATCAAAGGCAGTTCTTCTTGCTGGTTTTACCAAGGATATGTTAAAAAGGGGTCTCAGACTTCCTTATGCAGTCTCTGCCCAGCAGTAGATTTTACTTTCTCTAGGGTCCCTAGAGTTCAAACCCTTTTAATGTCTAAAAATGCTCGCCTGTTTGTTGCATAGCCGAATCCCGCTCGGCTTTCTCCAAAATTAGCAGAGCTACCCAAACAGTAGGGATGACCAGGATCAATCCCTCCCTGTTATCTTTGTGCAGAATTTCCCCTGAACTTTACTGGATAAACTGCCTCAAGCTAAATGTGTCCATCAACGTACGTGTCAGAGCTCTGTCCCCAGGCTTGCCACAGCACAGACACTGCGTGAAGGAAGTCCCCTAACATATGATAACATACAGCCTTTGTGCTTCTGGTTTAGTGAAGGATAAGTGATGGTATATGATTTCAGGGAAGACTGCTGGTTTGCAATCTCTTCAGGAAATTGTAATGTTCACTTAGACTCTATCCTTAGTCTGAATACATTAAGCCCACTGGCGAAAAGATAGCCACAATTTAAGTTAATTGTACAGTTGCTGGAAATGATAAAAGAAGAGAAGAATTCTCTTTGTAGTCAGTCCTCCCACTCATGGGATCAGCTAGTTTCATATCCTCGCTATCTCATACCACAAACCAACGGGAGAAAACAGTAATTCTTGACTCTTTTTTTTTTTGAAGTGGAGGAGGCAAGGGAAGGACATTTTTGTATTCTGTACAGCTTTATTCAGCAGCAAGCTTGCATTTATCTGCAATTTTCAAGTGTCTCACAAAAGATTATCACACGTATCCTGAGAAATATTGGCAGTGGAACCGTCACTTTATTGTGAAGAAAGAAAATGAGAAAAAAAAGAAGTGAAATTGAAGGAATTAGTGTCAGGACTTTCTGGGTCCAGTTTTAGGCTTGGTTTATTAGAAACTGTTAAATGGGGACGTGAGCTGTTTTCAAAAGGTGTTTTGATAAAATGCAGTCAAATGGTCGTGCTTCCAGACTTTTCCCACCATTTACAATACAGGACTGTGGAACAGGTAGCCAGGCACTATTCTGTCTCATCAGTCCTCAAATCCAGAGAAGGTGAGAGGAGAAATAGGCTGTTTGCCTCTGAAGTGCTAGCAGTTGACTCCAAAGGATCCCTGAGCATGTCATTGATAGGAGAAAGCTCTTTTTCAGGTGTAAGGACACTGTGTTGGAGGCGATGGACTTGGCCTCAAATGCAAGCAAGAATTAGATACTGCCGTGCAAAGTACTTTTCTCTGGGCATTCAGGAGGAACCTTCAATAGCTCTGTGCCTATTTACGCCCCAAAACAGGGGTTTCTGTGTGTTTTCTGGGGATGAATGCTGGTGAAAGCAAATGCCAAACCATGGCACCACAATAAGGCCAGCAGAGCTGCTTAAAAAAGCAAACCTTTCCCCCTTCCTTCTCCCAGTCAGTCATTCCTGTCCTTACAGAAACCTTCTGACAATTGCAGCACAAGCATTTGTATGACCTTGTGGGAACTATATTGGAAAAATTGTGTATTTTTTTTTCCCAGGGACTGTTTTTCAGCTGGATTGGTTCTCTGATCTGGTTCACCATGTAGCCACACAAATATTTATGATGGCACAGTACAACAGATTATCTGGGAGAAGATGTGGGAGTGGGAGAAAGCGGGGACTGCTTCACTGGCAATAGTGTTCACTTATAAGAACACCAAACTGTAGTTTAAGAAGAAAGGAATAGCAGTGGGATGACACATCTGAGAAGGGAGTTGAGGCATGTGTGTTATTCCCCAGAAGTGAAAATACAGCTTCGAATGTCAAATGGTACAATTACAGGGGGGGAAGATCAGCTAACACAGCCATTTCCAAATGATGCAATCTCCAGGCACAGAGATTTTCAGTATTTTGGTCACTCTGAAACTTCACTTTGAGGGAGCTGGGAAGCAGAAGATGCAGATGGTGGATCCAAACAGCTGCAAAAGCAGTGGATCTGCATGTGGATGACCCTTCACCTCCATGTGATCTGCAAGATCTGAAGTGAAATCCTATGTGGGATTGTTCTGGGTAAATACATGTGTTTGTGTGCATGCATGGTACAGGCTGGGATTCTTATGTGGTTTTCTTCTCTTGAAGGTGCTTGTTGTGTGTTTCTTTTGAAAAAGGTTGTCACAGAAGGAGAATATAATGCACAGATTTATTTACCACTATTTTCTTACTGAGCTGTGCTACTTGCAGCAGCCTTCTGGGCCCTGCACACTGCAATGGCCCAATAGCCTGGCCAAGTCCTCACGGAAAGATGACATGGGGCTCCCTGTCCCCTGTTGCCAGTGTTCATCCTGACTTCTGTCACTTGGCACTTGGGCTTGCCTGGACTTGGGACAAGGGCCCTGTCTGTCCCTGACCATACCCCCCAAAACTGATTTTGCTGGGCCTTTAAGCCTCTGGCTTTTGCTTTAATATGTCTGGGTTTTATGCCAAAACATCCTAGTTCCAATGCTTCCAGGTGGAGAGGAGAGAAATTGAATAACCATTGTTTTCTGCTTCGTGAGGCTCTACTGCATTTTGTAAAACCCTTCAGAGATAATTCCAAGTCCAGAAGGGAGCTCACAACATGCTTCAGCGTTACTGGCTAATGCACTTGCCAAGTCTATTCAGAGCCTTACAGCTACACGGGTGCTGAAACGCTTTTCTGGACAGACGTCCAAAAACGCTGGGCTGCGTTTCTGCTGCAGTCTCAAGCAGCATTTTGTATCTGCTCTTTTTCTCCAGGACCCAAGATATAGCTTAGGCACATCAGAGCTAATTTGGAATGTGTTAGCTCAGCTGCCTGCAGCAGTCTAGCTAGGGGAGCAAGGAGTTCACCAAAAATTTCCTGTCAGAGAATTAGGGTAAAAAAAAAAAAATAAAATCAAGGTAAATCAGTGCTGAGCTCCATGGCGCTGCAGGTTTATGGCTGTCCCTGCCCCCAAAGACTAAATTTTGGGTCTTTTCACACAGTACAGTATTTTTGGGGCTGTCATATCATTACATTGTGATGGACTGTGCTCCTCGCATACTACTGAGATAGGTGACCCTTGTTTACACCTACCTTTTAAAAGATTTTCTCTCCCGCTATTGTATATAGTCTCATAGTTGTACATGAGGTAAGATAAGGATTTTTCTGCTCTGTAGTCAGTGTTGTGGGAGGATAGACTATGTGCAAGTACTTTGATTCTAGACTAAATGCCAAGTCTGATTTAGCGTGGCACTTCTTGTATTAGCGTTCCCAGGGATGCATGAAGCAGTTTCTTTCAGAAATGTTTTTTAATGAATGAAGTTCTGAATATCCAAGTGACTCTTCCTTATTCACTGGTACTTTATTTCAGTAGATACAGTTTCAGTCAGTATCTCCCCAGCTTTTAAGTCAATGATGTTATTATACCTCCGCTTCTTCAGAGCCTCTCAGGATCTGTGGTGAGATCAAAGATGTCAACCGCCCTGTGATCTTCATTAAACGGGAAAGACGACAGGGAGAGGGCTGGCTCAGGCAGTGAGAAGATCTTTTAAAAATCTTTATCTCTTCAGACCATAATAATGGAGCAATGATTCTCGCCTGGATGCAGGGTGAGAAGCAGAACAGTGCTGGAATCACACAATTTGGTAGTTTCCTTCTTTTGCACATGAGGAAGGTCCTTTCCAGAGCATTACAAATTCTTTGTTGCCCCTGCATTTAACAAGATTGTAGGAAACCTGATGGGAAGGAATGACCTTGGGAATGGGTTTACAGTTCCAGCTGCTGCAAATTTAAGGACAGGATTGCTGGGCTTATAAAGCTATGAGTGAAAAGGAAGCAAAAATTTTATCTTCATCAATTCCAGGAGCAGAAAGACCGAGAACTTTTTTCTTAGTAATTCTGCACCTCTGCATGACAGTGTCAGGGCCCTGAGGGTACCCCCAGCCCTGACTGACCCTGCCCAGTCCCCCGGGGGTCCCCCCACCCTGCCTACAGCCCAGGACCCCATTTCAGCCCCTGAGGATGTTGGTCCCTGCCCCAGTGATGCTGGAGCAGGGATGGTCTCCAGCTCCCCACAACCCTGCCTGGCCATGGGCCCCTGAGCTGGGCCCACCTCTGAGTCCATGTCCCCATCCCCAGGGAGGTGCCCAGTGCCCAGGGCTGGGGCCGCCTTGGGTGCCCTGGTGTCACCCTGGCAGCCCTGTTCTGGGCTCTGTCCTGCCACCTCCCACGGGGACTATTCAGCATCCCAGCCCCAGGGAGCTCCCGGCAGCCCCCGGCCCTTGCGGGGTGCTCTCGGTTGGGTTGCTTTGGCTGGAATTCAGCCAGCACCTTTCTGAGGGCTTTTTCCGTGTGCTTTCTCAGATACACGAATACATCTGAGCTGACTAAAAATATTCTTATCTATTATTCAATAATCTCTTCATCTTTCACCTTGCTGCTGGGTTGCTTTGTAAAACTTTAACAATAAGCTCACTTGATTGAAGTAGAGATAAGGAGTCAGCTCATATGTGTAGATTTTTTTCTGGAGAACAGTTTCTGAAACCCATGTGTATTTGGTCTGTCTGCTTGTTTCAAGACCTATAGACGCTACTGTAAGAAAAGGGTGTTTGTTTGTTTCCACAGACATTTTGAGTATGTAACATAAGACAAACATGTTCTTGAACCTTTATTTAAAAATATCTATTGCAAAAGCACTGAGCTCGACTCTAATACCCAGGAATAGCAAATGAGCTGTTCACTAATGTGAAGCGATGCTTGAAACAGAGTGTTTTCATTGCTGTATTTTTTTCATTTGAATGTTTCTTTTTCATCAGTCTCAGAATGTTCAGTGAATGCATTTGACAATTTTCCCTTAAAGAGATTATGACAGCCACGTGATTGAGGCTGGAAGAGGAGGAGGAAGGGGGGAGTTACCTAATGTGAGAAGAAAGAGCAGACCGCAACAACCCCCCGCCCTTTTTATCCCATTTTGGATATTACGACGCTGTTCTGGTTTTAGAAATATGCGATTTCTTTTTTTTTGCCCCTGGAAAAAAAAGGGAATGCATTTTTCAAGGTGATTGGGAAGAAGAACTGTCGTTCTCCAGCCTGGGCAACCTGTGTGTGCACTGCGCACAGGCAGCGTGAGAATGTCCTGCTCATGAAGATACTTGTTCTGGAGTGATAAGGGAAGCCTAACTCTAATCCAGGGCATGGTAGTTTGTATGCTCTCAAATGTGAGTCCTACCTACGGTAGGAAATTTTACTATGAAGTGTGAAATCTGAGTGGTTGCCCTTGTAGAGATAGGTGGGTACCTGTCACCTGCTGCTGCTTTTGCCATGGAGGTGGTAGGTGCGACAGCAGTGGCTCCTCCACGCTTGCCGAAGAATCTCTCACTTGAGATATCTCCCCAGGTTTCCTGTGTAAGCAGGACTGAAAAGTAAACCACCTATTTTCTCAGTACTTCCCTGAATCACAATCTTGAAGGAAGGGAAGGTTAAAAGCATTTTAAAAAAATTCTTGTTAATTAAAAATTAATCAAAAATATCTTGTTAAGTCTCTTTGGCCTTAACTATACTGAGAAAATATACTGATTTAGAATGTAACTTGCATAAAACACAGTTGTGTTTAATAACGTGGTAGCTTGTCGCAAATTTCTGCCCTTGCTCATTCCAAGGACAAAATGAAGTTTAACATTGGGACAGTTAGAAAACATTTTACCTCATACATTTTAACACTGCATTTTCCCTGTATGGTGTTGAGCTTAGTTATTCTAATTTTATCTTCAGTAATGGGTTCCTAATTTTATTGTCGTGGCTGTTGTTCCCTCAGGGCATTTGGAAATGAGATTTAGCATTAAAAAAACGCCTTAACTGTAACAGACTTTTAATAACGAAATCAATGAAAATGGTATTTCTGACCATAAATCTGGAATACTTTTACATGGATACATAAGAGCTGCTACTCAGTGCTGAGTTTTCCAGCCCTGTTTCATTCAACCACTTATTTGTTCCGGGGATATTCTGTGCAGGTCTGGAAATCTCCATTCAGAAGAGCCAGCAGATGACATGTTTTCCACCAAAACATGTCAGATGTGGTAGAGCCCATAAGAAACCTCTCGAAACATAAGAGGAGTGTGTAGCCGGTGCAGTGTTATGGCATTATGACCAAGAAGCTGTTTTAGCTTTGAGGCAACAGCAGATGTGTTCTCTGAGATTGAAATTGGTGCAATTTTTCTTTTGCTTGTATGGAAAAGTTGGCTACTCAGGATCTGGAAGGAGGCGTGGCTAGGTAGAACCCTGGGGGCTTCTGCTCATCTTCACCTGTGTAAAAGGTGATCAGTGTCTTGCTCTGCGTGCATTCCCAGGAGATGGGCTTTTCCCTTGGGGAAACTTCTCTGTGTCTCGTCACCGAGTGCAGCTTGTCTGCTCTGCCCTGTGCCCCCCCAGCATTTTGATCTGGACCATTCAGGGCATCTGGAGGTGAAAGGAAAGCCCGGGAGCCAAGTGCTTTGGGATGGCCAGGTGCTCACTTCCCCTGGTGCCCATAGCATCAGCAGAGAAGAATCAGGGAAGGTGTCAGCGGGGCCCACACTTGCAGACTTCTTGATTTACATGTCTGTAGATTACTCAAATAGGATAATGTGTTTTAAAAAAGGATTATCTTGCTGGGTCTTGTTTGCCAAATATCAGCCTGGAGCAAGTTTTTACAGCTGAGATACAATGAACATAGCTGAGATACAGCTGATAGCAATGTTTATGATAGAAATCCTGCCAGCTATTTAATGCTAGCAACACACTGGCCACTTACTCACTGGAAGACTTTGTTGTCAGAATGACTCTTTTCTTTTGCAAATGGGAGTATGTTTGGGGAATATTGCTTGGTGCTTCTAAGAGTAAAGGCTCCATGCTGGGTTAGTGGTTAGCCAAGCCCACAGGCGCTGCGTGCCAACATCCCCACGCAGCTCTGCCAGTAACAATGAGGGCTGGCGCTTACGCAGCACTTTTCATCTTCAGACTGGTTCGCAGGGCGGGTGGGACCCACTCCTCACAAGCTGCGGTTGCTGCCGGACGCTGAGCTGGGATGGCAGCTCTCCTGCGGCTCGGGGCTGGAAGGGTCGCGGCGGTCCGTGGGACACACGCTGCCGGGCACTCCCACACGTTGCTTGGAGGAAAAGCGGCCTGTGTCCTAAAGACAGGGCAGGCAGCGCATCCCAGCTCGGGCACTCATCGCTTGCCAGGGCTACCACATCGTGCCTGCCTGCAAATAGGACTCCTCTATCAGGCTAAATAGGCAAAGATCTCTTTATTAGGATATTTCTGCTGGGAAACATACCCATGAAGCACTAGGGCACTATGGCTTCCTCAACTCTTTTGACTACTCTGTGTGTCACTGGGAGGGGGAGGATTTTGTTCCTCTTAAGGCAAATGCTTTTTGATCCTGATCTCATCTCCCAGATTTGGAGCACTTCTGGGTGAAGAATACTAAATATGCAAAATCAGCTGGTGTTTCTACCGTGGTGTTACCAAGTACCATTCAATGCCCTTGGGCAAAAAAAGTTAGGACGGGGCAAGCTCATGACAGGGGGCTTTGCCCTCATGGAACTGCAGGATAACCTTTCTGCGAATATGCCCTTAGGGCATACTCAGAAACAGCAGTCTCACATGTTGGTATGGGCAAATGCTACCTAGAATTTTGATAAAAAGGAAAATGTATTTGCTGAGCCATTCTTGGTAACGCAACAGCTCCTACGGTGATGTATTTGTTGTCATTGGCCTGGTTTGAACAGCAGGGTATGTTCAGCTCGTATTCAATCATATGAAAAAACGTGAAAAATGACATTGTGATCTAAGGCCACTGAGCTTCAGCTCACATGGTACATCGCCTGCTTCCAGTTAAGCTCAATTCGAAGAAAATTATTGCCAGTTGTGTTTCATTAGTGCACCAAAAAAAGGGCTGCATTCATGTTTTCCAGAAAGTTGCTGAATCACATCACGATGCAGAATATATTCCTCAAATGGCCTCTCTCTAATGATACAAGAAAAAGAAAAAAAAGGCAAACCTGTATCAAAAGATGAAACATGTTATATGGGTTAACTGAGGAAAAGTAATATTATCTTTTTTTAATGCCTTATGCTGCAGTGCCTGGGAATCGAAGGGCATAGAGTGTTCCTTTTCTCTTTTACTGCTGCATGACCTGTGCTTAACTACTTCTGTTGCAATCCTAAAACCTGCTCTTGCTCCCCAGGAGACAAACGCTGAAGTATTATTAGACCTTAGAGCGTGAGGGGAAGAGCTCTTAGTGTAATTTTAATGTATAAATATTGTATGCTTTGTGCAAGTTCTTAGATTTTTACAGAAATCTAAGTCAGCTGGTGCACACTCTGGTGGCCAGTCTTTCTACAAAGAGAACTCATAGGTGCGTCATGGTAGATAAGGCGTGTGTATTTGCCATGTATTGTGCACCATTTTTTTCATTTGTAATTGTTATTTTTAAGTTGAGAACGCATATACTACTCAGCCAAGCATCTTACAAAAGTCATTGCCCCCAAACAGTTATTTATTAGTTGCTAGTCTTTTAATCTCAAAGGCTGATTCTGGGTTTCTTTGATAAGATCCAGTTTCTGTTAAACTTTTTTTGGTCACAGCTCCCTATCTGTTTCAAAAAGAAAAAGAATAAGGGAAAAAAATAATCTTGTCCTCTCTTTTGTTGGACTGTAATAAACACGGTAAAGCAAGGCTCTTGGTACACATTTGTGTCATGCTCAGCAAATGCAATTCTGACTACGCCAGGTTTTCTGGGCTGTGCAGTCCTACAAATAACTACTGGCTTCCTGGACTTACAGTGCAGGTATACATGGGTTAAAGATTTTTAGAAACTTTTGTGTATGCACGTGTAGATTGGAATAAACATAATGTTCAATTCAGGCACATAGCCTCTACTGACAATAACTAACTTTTTGATATTTCTGTATATTCTGTCTTCTGAATGCAGTTTTAGTATTGGTTCTGCTTAATACTCTTTCTCTTATGTTGTCTATGGCATACAGTTATACATTTCCGAGTTACTCTTTTTATTCGACGGGAAATGCCAGGCTTTCCTTAGTGCATTCTTCCCTTAGTTCTAGGCAGTGCTCTGTTACGTCGGCTGTAGGTGTTGGAAGATGAAACTCCGCTCAATTTCTCACCAAGGAAATCTCCATCCTGCAATGTGCTGAAGTGCCAGGACACCCCAGCGACTGCAGAAGGGGGAAAACACCGAGAGGTTCTTGCTGGCTTTGCGTGGCTCGGGTGTGAACCTGAAGAAGAGGGAGGGAGGATAAGAAGGTAGATGTGGATGTGCAGCGCTCCTGCCCCTGCCCGGAGAGGCCGGTGCTGCTGCTGCCCACCCTGTTTGCAGGGTAACTCGCTCTGGCCTTTGCTGCCTAAGACATTTTCATCCTCTACCTTTGTCTCTGCTTTCTCTCAGGGTCGTCCCTTAAGGCTGAAAACTCCTGTCACTCCGGAAAAGAAGGCGACCTGCTCCCTCTATAGGCTTTCCTGGGTGTTGCGTTCGTGAACCGGCCACACAGGGATTCAGAGCTGCATGCAGGCTTTGAAGGCTGGCAAAAACTCTGAAGTGAGACACATTTTGCATTTCTTTTTAATTTAGAGGTGATCTTTCTGTGTATGAATATGTATGTGTGTGTGTATGCGTGTGTGTGTGTATATGTATACACGTTCTCTGAGACCTATGTATTTGGATACTTTTTCTGCAGAAGTCATGTATGAAGCGATGTTTACTATGTAGTCTTAGTTTGTTTTAAACCAATGCATGATCCTTTTGTGTGTGAACATTCTGTTTGTTACTGGTTTATGATAATACCCCCCTGACTGCATTCTACCCTTATTAGTGGAAGAGACACCCCCTGAACAGACAGTTCCCCGAACCCAGGCACGTTTCCTCCCCAGCGCCTGCTGTCCCGACCGCTTTTCTCTCCTCCCTGTCCCAGGGCCCCGCTTCCTCCGTTGCACCAGCACTGCGATTTCTGGCATTGTTCCGGTAAGAAAAGCAACCTGTATTAAGAATAACCCTGTAAATAAAAAAGATTATTTGTATCTTGGATCAGCTCGGTGACCTGATTTACAGCACAGCCCCAACGACAGCTGCAGAGCAGCATGAGTGTGAAGAAGCAGCCGGAGGCAAGGCAGGGATGGGAGACAGACGTTCCCAAGCTGGCTTTGCAGCTGAAGTCCCCCTTTGTGAAACCGCAGCTGCCAGCGTACCTTTGCTGTGGCATAGGTATCAGAGCGAATTCCCCTGCAGTGCCTGAAATAACGCTTTAGGGAAGAACTGACACATCGGTGAGTTATATATTAACTGTTATAGATGACCTTTCAGAGAGTGGCAGAGTAACAATCTCATTGAATTACTGATAAAGAAAAATGGCAATTTTTCCATTATGCAGAGCACAGGTATTAACACCTAGGAAAAGACTGTCCAGCTCTTTCCACTAAATTATACTGTTTTCAGTTCTTCCGTACTTTCTTAAATGTGCATAAATTGTTCAGATGCTTTCAATGCTAAATAAATGCCTCCGTCTGTTTCTTGTGGGGAGCTGAGGCGGGAAGGCAGAAAATGTTTTAGCTAAAAAGATGCAGCCATTTCCAAAGAAGTGTCAGAAGAGCAACGTAACAGTTTGCTTGAGTTACAGAAAAAAATAATCTTAGCAGTCATTCAGCACTGTGCCCACTTTTCCTTCCCAAGGTCTGACCTTGCTCTGTGTTCAGCGTTATCAGAGACCTGCTGCAATGAAGTTTATGTACTTATGTCACTTAGGACACAAATGAATTGCTTTAACTTGAGCTTAAAAGTTAAAGCCTGCCAGAGATGACAATATGAGCACTATATGTCACCAGTTAAATGACTAATGATTTATTTGCCTTTGAATCTTCTGGTGAAAGCCGAAGCATAATGGTGAAAGAAAAAATAATGTAAGTTACATAACATCTCACATATGGAATTGATAATGTTCTGTTTTTATGTGGAATAAATGGCTCTTCAGTGGTTATATACATTGATATAATGAGGATGATTTCATTTGGTGTCCAATGTGTGCTGTGCATATATTTCAGGAGATTTGGGAGATTTAAACTTTTTAACTGAGGATGAGATTTTCACAGAAGATCCTTCTTTTGGTCAATACATTCCACTACTTAATGAAAAGAAACCCTTGCTGTGTTTCAATTCAATTGTTTGGTTTTCAAGAGACATTTTTTGACCTTCAAAACCACAAAAATCATCCTTGTTTAGACAAAAATATCATATTTTTGAATTGCAAAAAAAAAAAATCTGAATTTTTTTTTCAAAGAACTTCTTACTTTAATATATTTGTTTCAAATTGTATATTTGGAATTTTGTTGTATGGAATTTATGTAGCCACAGCTTTAAGTGCCCTTACATAATTAATAATAAAAACCAAAATCCCTGTGATCTTTCTATGAGGAACTCAGCTAGACACGCACCTACAGAGACTCTTTTCCACCCATCATTATGGGAAGCCTACTCTGCGCTTGACAAGGTGAAATAAGAAGGGATTCAGGTAACAAAAGGCTGGTAATAAATACCAACTGGCACAGGAGAGTTGAGGGTAGGGCCCATTCAGGGCGAGATATTGCCCAAATGTGTTTGGGGAGGGAAGGTCTGACAGGGGTTGTTTATCTGCCCCTTAGAGCTGCTACACTTCACATGGGTCAGGGTTGTCCTGGGATGCAGAGGCTGCATCTCCTTTCATCCCACCCAGACCTTTTCAAGAAATGAGAGGCATGAGTAAGAGAGAAGATGAATCATTTTGCTCAAATAGCTGATGCTGTGGCAGCCAAGGAGGCAACCTGTGACAGAGAAGGGAGGTGAAAGGCAAAAAGGGTTAGCCAGGATTAGGTCAAAAGGAAGACTAGGCAAAAGCAGAGAAACACTGAGACAAAGGCTTAACCCAGGGATGAGGGATGCAGAGTTTCTATGAAATTCATAGAATCCAGGATATAAGTATGCTTAGGAATAGTGCGGTGGTTATGTTTGGATGCAAGGGCATTGCATGTATACTAGTGTTGCAGATATTGAACATCCTTTAAGCTAATGCCAGAGGTCTGTCACATACGTGAATCCTGGAATTGCTTCCAGTTTGATGAGTACAGCGTGTCCAAGTGATTATTGCACGAGACTGCGGTTAGAAGCATGCAAAATGACTAGTTGCACATAGGTTATACTTGTATCTGATATTTGGGTTCAAAGAAAAGGGGAAGGAGATGTAAGTCAGTCTTGCATGTGACAGTTTTGACCAGTCTCTTCAGAAAAATAATTGCTTTGTACTTGTCCATAAATTAAACTTGCATTGTGATGAAAAGACAGCAACATCCATTTCCACTTGTTGGAAATGTTTTGTATGCAGGCTTTGGCAACATCATTTCTCCTCACAGGAAGAAGACTCTAAGAAATCCCAGCGTTACCTTTCGGATGGTTATGCCATCTCACTACTGTATTGCACCACCAGGGCATTGCAAAGAATGCCTTACAATGTGGAGCTACCCAAACCTAAAAACACTTGGGAACGGCACATTCTTTACTGTATGTGTGACCTCATCTTAAAAGGAAGATTATCGTTAGCAAAATTAAGATGATGGAAAGTTAGGAGGAGTTCTTATAAATTTCATTTCAGCAACAATATGGTTCAAATAAGAAAAAATACATTATTGTCATCGTCCTCTTTGCCAGTTCTACCTATAACTGTTCTTTTTTATTTCGGAAGAGGCAATTACCACAGAAATCATGTTGAACAAATTTCCCACGTATGTTCCAGGGCAACATCAGAAAGTGGTCTGCAGAGCAGCTGGTATCGCTATTTGGGCTGCTCGGCAGGGCCATGAGGATGGTGCTCCCGGCTGCACGCAGGCTCCTGTGACTGCAGGGCAGAGGAGGGAGCTGCCAGCAGCCAGCTCTGCTGTCAGACTTATGCGAAGTATGACTAAAACAATGTCACTGCTGAATGCAAAATTCCCCCATTTCTTTCTTGCTTTAATGAGAAGAGCACTACAGATGTGGGGATAGGGACAAAAGTAGCCAGTATTTCCTCTCCTCTCTTTCTACGTGCTAATCATCTGTGCGCATGGGGCAGCTAATCCCTCTGGCTTCTGAACCAAGAAAAGAAGATGCTTCTCTTTCAAGTTAAGTAATGAATCACCCCTCTTAGTACATAGCATGCATGACTGCATTGTTAAAAGCAGTCTTACTCACTCGCTGAGAAAAATTATATCGATCATTTCTCCCTTTTAGTTGTTAACTGGAAGCCTCGGGAGTTGTGACTCATAGCCTATGTGTTGTGGCAAGCCCAGAAAGACTAAAGATTTTCAGGCAGTTATAAGAGCCCCCTGCATCTTATTCCTCACATCTTCCTAGTATGGCTATAATTTGGAAAAATTATAAATTTCTTGGTTTTGTGCCTTTCTAGGAATCACTGTTCTGCAGATGGATTTGGCCTGAACTTTAAACCAAAGTTCAAAGAAGAGAAGCATTTTTGGTAGGCAACTGGCTTCTAGCAGGGAGTAGTGCAAAATAACTCCTGGGCTGGAGGAAACCCACCCTCCATTTTGCCTTTAGCTATGTGACGGTGTTGGACAAGCTGCATATACAGCAGTTCATCCTGGTTTACGAGGATAGGACTGTGTGTCAACAGGACAGTGGAATAAGGAAAAAGAAGTAATAAATCTGAAGGTTATTGCCAGCTTCTTGGAAAGAGGGTGAATTGGTCTGAGGTGAGAAATAAATTCTGTTGTTGACCAGGAGTTGCCAAAGGTAGAGCAAAGTGAATAGATAAAAGTGAAAACGTAAAAAGTTTTCAACGTGATGTAAGAAAAAATTGTAACTGTAGTTGTTTAAACGTAGACTGATATACTGATAGACGCGCTTGTGTATTCATTGCACAAAACAATACTAGACTGAAAAATTGTTACTGATGCTGAATGGTCAAGTTTTCAGCTGGTGGAGAATGCCAAAGTTAAGAGAGCCTATACCCCCTTAAATCAGTCCTTCTGTGTATGTATGTATATTATAAGAGTATAATAAGGCTGAAGTTTGTTATTACATCCAACTTATTTAATTGGATCAGGCTCTCAACTTGTTAATTTCTCCATAAATGCAAAAGAAGCTATGGAGCCTTCATGGAGGAGAATATGTAAGGACAGTTCTGTTAGTAAGTGACCGAAGCATGTTTGTTGTTATCAATGCTTTGTTATTTCCCCTAAATAGCCCTTCTTGTTCACTCTGTGCAGAGACCTTCACCACATGCTCCTCCAGTTCTGACAGTACATGACATGCTGCTGGTTAGCAGGTCCTCTGCTGTCCCACCACAGCCTTCCTTAGCTGCTGGAAAATGGGCTTAGCTTCTGCTGCAAGCAGATACTTAGGAGGCAGAGGAAGAGGGGAAAAAAGGCACCCAATGAACTAGCGATTGCTTGTGTAACGATTGTGTAATGATGCTAAAAACACACGCATTACAAGACTTCATCATGTCTGAATGTAGCTGGGAGCAATGGTGTTGTAAAACAACGCTGACATGCTGAGTGGTCAGGGTAGAAAGAGGAAAACTGTTTGCCAGGAGATGCCTGAATGCTGAACGTGATGCGTCCTCACCTACGCTGTCTGCTGAGCTGAGGTTGGTGACGTGACATCTCAGTGATTTGCTGGGTGCTGTTCAACCATCACAGCTTTTTGTAACAGAAGGCATAATACCCTCAGTCACCTGAAGTCCACAGTGAACAGGTCTCTTCAAAGAGACTGAGTTCATCCACAGTGGCTAATGACCTTTTCTTTCATCAGCAGGCCTTTCTGGCAGCTCAAGCTCCATTCCTGGAAGGGAAAGGACAGAAGAGAGGACTGGTTCAACATAGAGTTAGGATCCATTTGCGTGCTTCCGAGATGCAGTTAAGTAATTTTTATTTGCTGCTGTGAAACATCAGCCTTAAAAATACATGTAGACTACTAATTAAATGCAAATTGCTAAGGACAATAGGGATAAACAACAGAAAAATCTCCAGGTAAATGGTACATTAAAACATGCTTCAAAAAGGCACTAGCAATCATCATGTAATCTGCTCTTTGTGCTGGGCTGGTAGAGATGGAAGGGTGGGATGGCCCAGAGTTCCTCTGCTTTAGCAGGGACTGCTGGTACGGATTTGCTCCATCAGACAATAATAATTTTTTTTCAGCACCTTTGCCTGGCATTGGATGAATGGCTTTTTGCTTGTTGGGCTGCCATTGCTGCAAAATGTATTGCCGTCAGCTGTAGGTCTTAGAAATATCCTGTGGTATATGGAAAGGAAATGGGATTTATTTTGTGACAGAGTCTCACTCCCCTGGTAGGTTGGTTGATGGACGTGGTCACTTGATGGAGGCACGCTGTCGCGGGGGGACAGCCCCTGGGATCTGCTGCTGTGTCAGCTCAGCTCTCAGAGAAAGACATAAACTGCTGTGGAGGAAGCAGATGTTCCCAGTGGTATCACAAAGGAAGAACAGACAGGAACACATTTGGGAAGAACGGTATGCTAAAGATCCTAGCGAATCTGCATTCGGTGGGCTCAAGGCAGGGTTTGGTGAGAGCAGAGATGAAGAGGGAGTCTTGCTGGGGGGTAGCTCCGGAGCAAAGCAGAGAAGCACCAGAGGCACCACAGGCTGTCAGGAGGGGTTCAGATTTTGTGCGATGACCCTACGGAGGAGTGTAACTTGTAGACCTGCAAATCCCAGTCATCCTCTGCACTAAATGGTCAGTGAGAAATACCAAATAGTAACTGTACAAAGTTCTAGCCTTTACATAGTTTTGTCTCAGTAGGAAATAACCTGGCCCTTGGCAACTAAAAATGGACAGACCTGTTATAATCATCTGTAAATGTTTTCGTGATGCAGAGATAGTTAGAGTAGCCAGCTCTTGTCCTTTGTGAGTAGGGTAGCAGACATCAGGAAACCAACATCTTTAATAACAAGCTGCAATTTGAATTCCTGACTGCAACTTCAGTTTAAAATCTCTTTACTACTCTTAAAACATATTTCAGGTTAGCAACCCCATTCAGCATCAATTTCTGCCCGGATCTGAGAGTACCTTTTAGTATTTGCTGTTTGTTACACTCATAAAAATAGTATTTAAACATCAGTTGGTCCTTTATAAACATAAGACTCTTGGATCACTTCAGTAAATTACTTACTTGTTAAAACTAATTGCCCTTCACAAACCCCCCTTGTTTCAGGGCCTTTCCTTGCAAACCCCCAGTGACACTGAGATAGCTCCGTATCTAGTATCTCAATACTTAAAGTATAAGATTGTGACTCTCAATGATTTTTCTTTTTTTCTCCTAGATCCCATGTATGTCTATAAGCAGGCACAGGTCTCCCTGCGAGACCTCGGAGTGGAGCCCTTGCATTGTGCGGCCGAGGGACTTGCTCTGGTTCCCACATTCAACCAGGTCCTCTGCTGGAGCCTCACACACCTCCCTGACAGGTACATGTACATGTTACCCGCCTTTCCATGTCGACAGAGTCCCAAGCTGTGTTTCTGCCTAACAGGGACACCAGTCCTTAATGGGAATCAAAAGTCAGGATGACCAGAAAAGCCCTGCCCAGTCATGAACTGTGTGTAATGGTTCTTCTCTTTCCTTAGTGGAGACTGGAATATTTCAACGCCTCACTGAGGTCAGCAGTAAAACTCCCACTGTCTGCAAGTGAGCCAAGAGTCCAGCCTTCAATATCTGACACCTATTGGGAGATTTCTTTGAATGCCTTGAAATGAAATGCTGAATGCCTGCACATTTATTTTTCTGCCTTGGGCCAGGTTATAACATGAACGTCTTGTACAAACTGGCTGCAGACGTCACGTTGCCGGACAGCTGAGAAATGATGCAGCAGCAGATGACCCTCGCCTCCTTCCTAAAGACAAATGACATTTTTAACCTTATATTTTTGCAATTACACTGTCAGGGTCTGTGACTACCCAACACAGGCTTAAAAAGAAAGGAGTTTTATACAAACCAGTGTTGTCCAATTGCCTACCAAAAACGGCTTTATTATGCACTGTGGCAAATCTCTATGTTTGGCCAGAAATGTCTAATAGGATAAAATGTGCCAACTCCAAACAGTACACCTGATTTTCCATTTCTTGCTCATCCAAATCACCTGGCAAACTCATCAAGAGATTTTGGTGCACTAAACACATATTCTAGCCAGGTAGTTAAACCACCACTGAGACACTTTGCAGGTTGGATGGTTTTAATCAGTTTTGTAATCTTTGATCTTAAAAAGATCTTTTCTTTAGAACATGCTTTTTCTTGCTTATTTGGTTCAAAAACTTTTTGAGGCAGCAATTACCCGTACTATAGACTTCTACAATATATAATATCCAGTTTAGGAGGAGCCATTTCAGTATCATTATGATGCCAAGCAGGAAATAAAAAGTGAGCACTTATTTTCTGAGCATATGCGTCACTGGCATTGCTCTTACCATTACAGCTATCAACCGTCCAAGAAAAGACAGGTATAGAGGCCAGGTTGTGGGTACACGGCTTGGTAAATTTGGCTTCAGGGTACTTAACGGTGGATCAGAAAAGTTGCCAGCACAAATAGTAAAATTGTCAATTTATCTTACCTAATAAAATGTGTTAGCGTTGTTTTAAAGCAGTAACTTTCTTCTGGCCAGCTTTATAAATGGATTTGATGTTGGGTTTTTTTTGCTTGCAATCAACTTTTAGTCGACACAAAGTACAAAACTGCTTTAACACTGTATCCCACACTCTTGTTAGTTCAGAAGAAACAGAAATACAGTGGTGCACACACATCTGATCCAGATTAAAATTGTCTTGTCAGGTGACGCAGCAGTGCCTGTAGCTGGCGTTAACGAAAGGGAAGCCTCAGCTGTTGAAGGGTTGATTCTTGAGAACCATGTAACCATGTAGGATTTCGTCGTCCCACCACAGGAAATGCATTTGTTACTTTTTCCTTCCTTGACTCCCACTGCCTGTTTGCCCTAGACTTTGGTATACGCATTTTATTTTCCATTTATAAATTAGCCCCTTTTTTTGCTTGCAAACTTTTATCTAAGTGTTTTATGGAATTACAGATCTTACCTGCACTATACAAGGAAAAGAAGGTGACGAATGAATGGTCCCACTCATTATTCTTTTAGTGTGAACATTTTAACTTTAAAAAAAAAAAAAGCTTAACTGAAAGAGATTTGTAATCCTCCTTTGCTTATTCCCAAGATTCTTCCTCATGTCTAAATCACTGCTGCAATTGCTACATAGACAGGTTTGGCCAGTACTGCAAGAAAATCAAGGGTTGACCAGCAGGGCATTTAGGCAGTGCAATACTCTACAGCTTAAAAATAGCATTTTAGACTTTGAAAGGTTGAATTTGTAATAACAGATGTCATTAAGCATTGTGTGATTACTCTAAAGCTACAGGAGAATTTGTTTACTGTTTTAAGAAAGCCTGTCAACCTCCTTTTATAGTTGTCTTCTTTATTTAGCAGCCTCTATTCTGACCATTTAAAAATATTTAACTGAATTGCTGATGCAATGCATGTACACAGTGACTCCCAACAAAGCCAACATTTATTGCATCTGCTGACATACAAAGCCATGAACAAATAGCGCATTAATTTTCAGAGAGAGAGGACAGTGTTTGAATCAGTGCTGTATGGACATTCATATATTTAAAAAAAAAACCAAACCAACAAAGAGCCCCCATACAATTGGTGAGTTTTGTGTTTGAAAAAACCCCACAGACCTTCAGCTGTTTTGCAATTATTCAGAAGGGTGATTAAAACTATGCACACAACTCTATTATCACTAGATTTTCATACATGACATTGAAAATCCATCTTATGTTTCCACTGTAACTAAGAGAGTCCTGATGAGATTAATTTAAATGATCAGTACTACTGGCATTTCCTACAACCTGCATAACTAAGGGCTCCCCTGCTTATTTCATTTGGCACTTTAAGCATTTTGCTGAAAAATCTTTGAAATATCCTCAAACGTGCGTATGCGTAGACTGATGGAGATTAATAAGTTTGTGTCTGAGACCCAAAGAAAAAGAAGCTACGTGTGTGTATTACCACATACCAAAGTGAGCAGATAAGTAACCCCAAAGAATGTGTTTTTTAAAATATTTGAATTTTACTCTGCAGTGGAATTCCGCCAATCCCCTGTCTTCTTCCTATTTACCCATTTTCTGTGCCGTTTACTGGAAAGTGCCTAGGAAACTTGCCAGCAAGAGCTAACGTCTCTGAAGTAACGGGATCAGAATGACCGTGGTATCACCACAGCTTTTTAGGGTGGAATTTGAAAGCGTTTGTTTTGTGGCAGGCTTTCAACTTTATATGGAATAATTTCTTAACTGAGGGATTTGGCAAAGAGTGCTCTGCGTGACTCAGTGGCAGATCTTCTCCATCTCAGATTTTGGTTATATTAATATCAGGTTTATTTTTTACATGAACTCATACATATTTATGACTTAAGCTCTCTTGCGTGCTGCTGGGCTTTCTCTAGTTCCAGTGCCTGTCTCTCCAGCTACTCCAGCAAAGCTACATGGCATACTCCACACAGTGATTCAGTCCTTGGGGTGGGTGGAAAAAAAATAAATCAGTCACTGGAGCAATTTCTTGTTGTTAATAGAGGCAATTCTGTTACTTCTGTCTTTAGCTGGGGTTACCTCGGGGGGAGCTGTGCAAATCCTACCATGTTCAGGTTCTGTAGCACTAGATAGAAGTCATGACTTTGAGCTCTTGGATTTGGTATTAATGCTAACCATGCAACCTTTATTAGTACACACGCTCGTTACTCATGCAAATAATTGCACTGACTTAAAAGAGGCTTTCTGTAGCACAGGAGCTGGCCTCCAGTCATCAGCTCTTTGTTACAGACATCATCACAGAGCCAGCCTGGTTCTCACAGAGCTGAGAAAACGCACTCACCCTAACACACGCAGGGTGAAGTAGTGATGCTCTGGCCAGCCTCTTCAGTACCTCGAGTGAAGAACTGAAGAGCTGTTATTTTTCTCTATACTGAGAAAGGAATGGGTCAGGAAAGATGGGTGACTACTTCAAACATAGACTAAAACCACCCTATGGGTTTTGTCTTGCTCCTTAGGGAAGCAGAGGTGACCTCTTGTGTCTTTCAATGTTCTTCCCCTCTGCTTCCCGCAACATACCTTTTGAACCCATGGGGCAGTTTAAGTCTAAAAGGAAACAGGTGTAGATGTCTCAAAGGTTGTTACATTTCTTGCGTTTCTGACAAAATTGATGACTGGGTGGAGGTAAAAGGTCCACATTTATACTAATGGAAAGATCAGCGAGCCAAGCTGATGTACAGGAGCTGCTGTGCAGCTCTGGACTGACCACAGCACATACTGTCTCCTGTGTGGTGGGGCCCCGAGTGGCCTTGGAGAGGCAGAAGATGGAGTTTCTGTAAAGGTGAAGCTGTGGGATATGTTCTTCATGGGAAACTAGAACTAATTTCTTTTACTGCTCATAAATCGCTTGGTTATCACCAAATTGCCAATAAATTTACATTAGTAGTAATATTTGACTCTCCTATAAAGCTTTTCATCACAAGATTCCCATTTATTTTCACAATAGAGAGATATTGGTATTTTCTTTTTTATAGGTGGGGAGTGTTTCTCAGAGTTTCTCAGAGGTGGGCTGAGTACAAAATGATACGTAGTCTCCTAGAGTCTTAGACTAGTGCCCAACCCACTGGTTAATCTTGATTTACTAACACCAGTTTAAAAACACCCTAAATATTTTTCCAGGCTAAACGCATTTGTTTCTGCCAATAGAGCTGAGGGGGAGCCAAATGGTAGATAATGAAATACTGCGAGTTCAGTCTGAACTGTCACATTCTTTTGAAGGCAAGATAGATGCTGTCATTTTAATACTTAGCCGTTGTCCATTTTAAAGTATATTCCTACATAAATAGTAAGATCAGTAACAAATAGAGATTTTCATACTTTGAGAACTCTAAGAAGCCTTTTAGCTGTTCTTAAGTGGATATCTTAGTTCTCCTATGGCTATTGTGGAACAGATATGCCCTATATATACAGGTAGCAGGCAGGGAGGGACTGGCAGCTGCGTGCCTTAGCTCTGTCTGGCCAGGTCCATGTACCCCCATTGGATGGCAGTGGCCCATCTGTGGTGCTAAGCAGCCCTGCCTTCAGTTGAAAATGCATTTGTGCCCAAATCTGTACTTCATAAAGCTTCCCAATTTTGTCATACACTTTTACGACTTCATAAGTCTACAAAGATTGAACCAAAATGTGGAATTTCTGTAGTTTCCAATGTTTTTCACCTTTTTAACTTTTCGCCCTTACGTGACACTTCTAAAATTATTTTTCTTGATGTAGCGCATGTCTCACTGATGTCTTATCCCAACCATCTAACACTTATTTCTCCGTATCAGTAGTTTCACCAAGAACTTCTCTTTTATCAAGTGTTTTCTGCTGTTTGCCTCTTCAAGCTTATTGGTGCTGCCTGCAAGATCAACAAGTTTCAGTTGTAGTTTCTCAGCAAAATGAAGAAAATGTGAATTCGAACTGCACTCTGCGTATTTTGGTTGCAAATATTTTTGAGGGACAAGAGTATCAATAGCTGAAACATTCTTCTTCAAGGTAATTTTCCCTTCACAAATTTTCATTTGTCCAGCCATGTTCTCCTTAATTCCTAGTAGGCATTTTGATGAAATGCTCCTTTGATTTAGGAACACTCAAAGCCCTAATTTTCTGTGAAATACATGCTCATAAGCCACTCGGAGGAATTTGAAAATCCCAGATGTACGTCTTCTGTTGGTTTCAGCAATGTTGTAACTTACGCTGTACTACTTACTTATGAATTACAGTTTTGCACTTACAATAGCTTGCTTCTTTTTCTAGTCACAAATTTACTAACAATCGTTTATGAAATGTTATGTACTTTACCATCATTTTAGAATCCAAAGTCCAGGTGGCAGGTTTTCTAAATCATTGAGAGCTGAACAGGAGATGATGGCCATAATCTTTATCTCTATATTGAATCCTTGGCTGCACATACTGTGGTTGTAGGAATATTATAAACGTTTTCCAAGAGCTAACAAATCGGCTGTGCTTGTATGAAGTATTTTAAGACAAAATACTTCTTTTGATCAATAATTTCTATGTGGTAAATTGTATAATTTCTTGGGGGCTGGGGGAGGGTGTTCGTATTTAAATTGTGTGTAGAAGCCAGTTTTCTCCAATACCTCAAACACAGGTTTGCTGGAGGAGCTTGGCTGAGGAGATAAAGGGGAGTTTATGGAAAGTTTTAATCTCTGAAGACAGATGGTTGGCAATTTTTTAATACTTTTTAATCTTATTATTTCTCTTTGTTCCGTGTTTTGTGATGTGTATTTTTAACATTATATTACTTTTACCTGCTAGTTATTATGTTTTCTAACATACAAATCTTTTAAACAAACTGTGTTCAACTGAGTTTCTGTAAACTGTAAACTTAAAGGAGAGATTCTCAGAAAACCATGTGGTTAAATTTGAAATCTACTTGCTGAAACTGTATGAGCAGCGTATAGTGACAGTCAAACAATGTATAGTTAAAGAGCTAGGAAAAAAAACAAAACAAAAAAGCTGATGCCTTTTAAAAATATAATACTTAAAAGTAACATCTTGAAAAAATGGGATACTTTTCCAGTGCAGAACATCATGTACCCAAGGAGCTTGTGACCAAGAGATTTTGAGGTCAAGAACTTAACATGACTGAAAATAATCATCCATATAAACACTGAAAACATGTAGGACAGTAGCCCAGAATCTTTGCAAATTTATTGGCCCCAAGTCTAAGTGAGCATATGTGCTGTGGACATAGCATGCATAATTTTCCCTGCCATTTTGTACCAAGTGGTGGTGGTTCCTTGTGGCCCTCAGTCACGGCAGAAGATTGCATGGGCACCAATTCCTGTGAGCCACAGTCCAGGAATCATTGCTTTTATTTGGCTATATGCATAGCCACTTAAAAAAAAAAAAGAAAATAAGGCAATTATCTGCTGGAAAGTCTGAGAGTTGCTGGTGCATGCTGGGCCATCCTGAGTACTGTTTGTACAACCAAAAGACTGATTTCAGTTCCCTACTGAAATAAAGGCATGCTGGCTTCTGCAGGTATGTAAGAGGTTGATGTAGTTCAGACTTTCAGCCTTTGGCTTCTGTTTAGAGGATGAAATACCCGCTTCCAGCTGGATCTGGGAAGGTCTTTGCCATGATCGTGGTCTGAGACTTTCTGCCACCGATGGACTCCACAGAAAGGCTCTCCTTAACCCTCCTGTCGCCAAACCCCTCACAGAGTTTATGAGGTAGGATGAAATGAAAATTTACAACTCCCATGCCTGAGGGCTTCAACCGTGTTCTAACAGCCTGAGATTTCAATATTAGGGCAGCCCGTGATATGAATTCATAGGCATTACCATACACACAATAATTAAAACCAAGGACTTCCACTGGAAATGGGACCAATTTAATCTTTTTTTCCTAGATCTCTGCCTCAGGGGTGAATTTTTATGTGCATTCTCTGGTACTTAGTAAAGGCAGTCTCACTGCAGTCTTTCCTTTACAGACTGGTCCTCTCCCTGGCTGCCTATTTAAATTTGTAGGAACTTAATTATCTTTGAGCCTTATCTGGCTCTGTTGTATTTGATTGAAATTGGCTGATGGATTAATAAGTTACTGAGGAAATGACGGGTGGACAGGGAGACAGATACATATGTTCACACAAACATCCACACAAATAAAGGATCATGCATTTCCTTGCAAGACTTGTCTAAGAAAATCCTCCTCTGATGTAAGACTTTTAACTAGTGTCCTCAAATCTCTGTCATCTTCCTCTGAGCACTTAGGAATTGCTAACTTGGGAGAGTAAAAAACATGTTGCAAAGATGGGCAGCTTAACTTACCCGGGTATGGTAAATTGAGCACTCCAGCAGTTCATTGTCTAGTCTGTCAATTGCTCTTGTTGAAATATCTGGTAAAGGGAGTGAGGTATTAAAATTTGCAGTAATTTTTATCAGATTTAGAGTAAATGTTTACAGCCTGCCCTACATATTTAAGGAACTGTACAGCCATACAAGAATAATCCTTCTCCCATCGTTAATCCTATGTACAAAATTCAGAAACAAACCTCGTTACTGCCAAAACTACTCAAAGCCATTTCATACTATGGACACATAAATGAAAATGATCTAATGGACGTGACCAAAGACGTCACCGCTCGTCAGCTGAAGCCATTACCAGCTGCGTGTGTGCTCATAACCCGCCCCAGTTGTGGACTAAACGACATTAGCGCTGAACACACTGGAGCCCGTAGCCGGAGTAAACCGAGTCCAAACACATAACGCTGCTGTGCCTCCAGCCTTAAGCTGCTGCAGCCGAATCCTGCTGGTCATGCGCTTGTAACTCGCTCTAAGTCTGGGGATTTGAGAGGGCTTGGAAACGTCAGCCTTTGAGTGGAAAAACGTTTTCCATCTTTGCAGCACAACTGGTGCTCTGCTATGATGTTTGCTCTACTTGGCACAATTAGTCATTGAACAGGTTTATTATTTACTCATGACCCTTTGTCGTGCATCCAGTGTGTGAAAGTTGCAGCTTTAGAATAGAACAGGGAACTGTAGTGTGTTGAGCTACACCTTATAGAAGCTACTGGTATTCCAGCAGCTCGCCAGTGGGGTTTTGCCTCAGCATGTACAGAAATAGGCTCTTGGTTGAATGGATGTTTTTAGGCTGCACTTTTTTTGAAGGTAAGTGTGTGCTTGTGTGAGCAAAATTTTCTGGTACTTAGAAAACACCCAACGGGTCACAACGCAACGTTGCCTTTTCAGTTCAGGGCTTGAAGGAAGCAGCTGCTCCTTCAGAATTAAATTCCCAGTTAAATATCCAACCCGGAATGCCTTAACAACGCTCCTTTAATGCATTCCTCGGGACTTCCAACACCTCACGACTAAGGCAGTAACCGCGGAGCCGCCTCTGCGCTTTGCCGCATGCGGTGAGCCCCCGGCTGCAGGTTCAAACCGCGCCTTGTCCCTTCCCCTGCCCGGGACCCGCGCCCAGAGAGGTGACAGTGGCCAGGGGGTCCCGGCAGCTGCCAGGGGCCGGGGGCAGCCCCGGCGGGGAGGTGGACGGCCGCGCTGCCGGGGCTGGCGGCCCGACCGCGGGCACTGCCGGCCGGCTGGGACGGAGGACGAGGGCTGGGGGGGAGATACCGCCGTCCTCCCTTCTCCCCCGCCTCGGCAGCCCGGTTCCCCCGCCGCCGGCGCACCGAGAGCTGCCAAGCTGGGCCCGGCGCGGCGGGAAGGAGCCCGCCCCGGGCTCTCACGGAGGAGATGGGGTCGCGGACCCCTCACCGCCACAGCCGACCCGTCCCCCGGGGCAGCCCCCGCCGACCCGGCTCCTTCCCTCCGGCCTGTCTCCCCGCCGTTCCTCCCGGCTCCCCGCGGCCGGGCGGTGGCAGCCCCGTCCCTCCCCGGGGCGGTGCGGCGCGGTGCGGTCCCGCCCCGGCGCGGCGGCTGCCCCGCCTCCCCGGCCGCGGCGGCTGTCACGGGGCGAGCGGGCCGCGCCGGGCTCCTGCGGGGCGGGGGCGGCGCTGCGCGGGGCCCCGCGGCTTCCCCCTCGGCCTGGCAGCGGCCGCCCGGCGGCATCCGGGCCCCGCCACCATGTTCAGGCGGATTCTGCAGCGGGTAAGGCAGCGAGACCCGCTCCGGCGGCCAGGGCGGTGTGCCGTGCCATGCCATGGCGTGCCTTGCCTTGCCGTGGCGTGGCGGGGAGGTGCCGCTTCCTGGTGCCGGCCGGGCTCGGGGCTGGGCTCCCCGCGGCGGGGACGGAGACACCGGCCCAGCCCGGCCCGGCCCGTCCTGTCCTGTCCTGCGGCGCAGGGGAGGGGGTAGGCCCGTGGCGGCCGCCGAGGCCGTGAGCCCGTCCGCCGCCGCCGCCCCCTCGCCCGCCGCGGGGGCCGGCCCAAGCCCCGACGGGGCGGGACGGGGCGGCGGTCCCGGATGGGGGCGGTGGCAGCGGCGTCCCCCGGGCTGGGTGGGGGGGGTGCCGGCGGCGGGCGGGCCCCCGGCGGCCGGGCGAGAGGCCTGTCGGTGGGGCGTGGGGCCGGCCCTGCCCCGGCGTGGTTCCTTCTCGCAGCGCGGCAGCGTCTCCGCCCGCCGCCTTCGCTCCGCGCCGCGGCGGGGGCAGGTTGACGGGGATCCCGGCCCGGGCAGAGCCACCGCGGGGACCGGGGGTTGTTCCCTCGGGGCGAACAGGCTGCTAATGCTGAAAGCCAGCCCAGCGGCCAGCCGACTCCCCTTATTTTAGGAACCGGCTTTTCCGGCAGCTCTGCCTGGTTGGAAAAGCCAAGTTGTGACACTCGTTTATGAAACCCTTCCCGCCTCCCCAGATCCTGGCGTTGTTCCGTGGCAGGGCCAGCCGTGGCTGGGGTGTAAGGTGTCGGGGTGGCCCAGGGCCCCGGGGATTTGGTTCTTTATCGACAGCGCTTGACAGGCTGGAGGATGCACCGAAAAGGGTTGAGTCACGGCGGTGATGGAAAGGCAGAGCTCCATGTCCCGCTCCAGATCCCGCACCGCAGGAGAGCGGGGTCTGTGTCATGCAGAAGGCGCTCATGATTAGAGGGGAAACCGGCTGCCCTCAGTGGTTTATTTATCTGGTGTTCATCTGGAAGCATGCTGTCTGCATAACACCTCTGTGAAAGGGTGTTTCATTGGAAATGCTGGCATGCTTTCCTTATCTGCCATGCAAGGAAGCGTTGCTACATGAATGAGAGTTATCAGAGGGGAAGAGAGTACGTCGGTATGCATACCACCAACTTTTTCAGCGTAAAGCATGCCTCAAATTGTTTTTCGGTCATAGACCCTGCACAGGTGAAGATTGCTCTTGGTCTATTTGGAGCTTTGTGTTTACAAGGAAGAACTTCCTTCCTGTAGTTGGATGGGAAGCCCTGCTAACAAGCAGGGAAACTTAGTACGGATCTAATTAAATATTGGCAGCATTTAACTGGGTGTTTATTGATTCTGAGAAACAACAGGCCGTCAAGGAGAGCTTTTCCTACATCATGTAGGAAAAAGCTTGATATGGTGCCAAAGGAAATTTGCCCCCTAGTAATAAGTACAGCTAAACACTTCCTATAAAAATCTGAAGCCAGTGCAAAAGTTTTTGTGTGTTAGAAGTAGCCACCTTCTCTGAAAAGTTTGAACAAATAAATATTCCCCAGTGGTTCCCGATTACAGGATTACAGCACAGCTAATTGCCAACAAAGGTGAAACAGACATCTTCCTGCCCAAAAAATAAATAGAGAAATGCCAAGATTTTTAAAGGTGTTAATCTTTTAATTGGTGCAAATAACTATGCTTTTAAAAGTCTACCTTTTATTAAAAGGGCTTTGGGCCTTTTATAAAAGTAGTGATTGGACACACAACCCCATACGTACCTTTTTGATTTACAATCTGTGGTTGGCAAAGTATGCAGAAGACTTCTGATGTACTTTGGTGTTAAAAGTGAGCCATAGCTTGCTGTCATATTTGTTCATAAAGAGCATAAGTATTAAAATCTTCCACATCTCTGAGGCAGTAATTTGAAGATCAAGGACCCTTTTCTTGTGCACCTTTAATGTAGGTGGCAAAAAGCCTCCACCTTCCAGTCACTGAAACATAGTTTCTTGTATATGTATCGTGTTTATCGTTTGCTCATAGGTGATGCCATCCTTTCTAGCCAGATGGCTAGTCATTACTGGTGATATAATTTGAGTTATGAAAGTATGTTTAAAAAAAAAAGAGGAATTCTTTATTACATTCCTTTTTTTTTTGTATCTCAGCTGGCCATCAAGCTGCAAGGGAGGAAGACTAAAGCTATGAAGATACTGTTTATAGTTTTAGTCACTTACTTGAAATTCTGATTCCTGAACTTTTAAAACATCAGCTGTTTCTTTTTTATACTTCTTCTGTTCCCTAATCACCTTTTTATTTCTTCCACAGTTGTAATTTCCGTTTTTAAAAGCATCTTCACGGTGACTATGAATGATGTATTTTCAAAATAGGAAGTATTATATACTCATTACTATTGATCATTGCTCACTTAGTTTTTGAAGTTAGTATTTCCATGCTGTCTTCAACTATGTCCTTGTTTTAGGCCCTTTCCCTGCAAGCTGTTGCTAAATTTTATGTGTGTTTTCAGTGTGACATCTCGGGGATCCATCTGTTCTGTACGTTTGCACTGTAAAACCACCTTTCATTCATTCTTGCCACTTTTCAGTTTCATGCATTGTTCATTGTCCTGATCTAGGAAAAGGTAGTCCTTCCCAAAAGACATCTGTGTGGAATGTCTGAGACACAACTTTCCTGCCCGGATATTTTGATTTTTGTCAGCCCTACATATATGTATTCTTTAGAGATCTGTCGTTTCTTTATTCTGTTCAACTCTGAAGGCCCTTTGTGGCCATTATGTTGCCACTCTGTTGTTCATCTACTAGTAGGGCAGTGGCTGTTGCCTCTGGTCTACTAAAGCAGAGCTCACTTATATTTTCAAGATGCCAAAACTTGGTAAAAAAAAAACCCAAACAAACCACTTTTTGTAAGGAGGAGGCATTTATTTTCAGATGGTGGAAAACTGATTACTTTGACCTTCTTCTGAGCTGTCTTCCCATCACTCATATTTTGTAGTGAAGGACTCATCTGTTGGGCCAGTGTGACTACTGTTTGCATTAGTTTTTGTCTTCATTCTTTGCGTTTAACTGGCTGTCCACAACTGTTAACGATTGTGTTGTGTTTTGGGTGCTAAGATTCTATTGCTTTGTTTCTAAAAGTGCTTGAGTTCTGGTCTGGAGATCTTGGGGTCTAGTTGGAGAGCGGGGCTTTGTAGGCATTTCTGTAGCTTGGGTAGTACAGACGCCTTTTCTCTTACTCCAAGCTGAGGAGCAGAGATATTTACTTGTCTGGGATGCGATGCATCTCATGCCTTACCTATAATTTTCTTTTTACGTTTATAATTGCAGGGCTCGCTAGATAGCGTATTGGCTCGGATGAACGTTGAACTGCAGCTGTGCTCGTGCCCTCCCTGTGGGGTCGAAGGGAGCGCGTGTGCCTCTTCCTGGGCACAAAGTCTGCTTGTGTGGAACCCATGGCGCGAGGGGGAAGAAAGGTTTTACGCCCTATGAAGTCAGGAGTCATTTTGTTTTACAGAGTCACAAAATAGCATCACACTTCTTTAGAAGTAAATAGTATTACTCTTCTGTGTTGCACTGTACTCTGTAGCACTGAGAGTTGTTTGATAACAAGGGCTTTGGCCTTCTCCTGGTCTCATTCCTGCATCTTGTTTGTTGCTTCAGGTCCTTAATATGTTTGGACAATGGTACCCTTCTGTAGTATTTAAATCTGTGCCGGGAAAACTGTATAAAGCCATATTAGTTCAGACTTTCTGAAAGCTTAACATATTTTTTCAAAGGTTTAATTTATTCTGAATTTAAAAATGCTGAAAAGAGTATCGTAAGTGAATGGAGTGTAGCTAGACAGATAAATGACTATGCAAAAATGACACGGTAGCGATCCATATTTATGCTCCATCATTTTAATGCATTAGCTCAACTCATTCATTATATAATTTTCTATTCCTTTTCAGAAAGCAAGCTGCAATCGTTGTCGCCCTTTTTGTTGTTAATGATGTTTCTTTACATTAGCTTGCAGTTTTGAGATAACACAGAGAATAACATTATGAAGTTTAGCATATTACTTCTACAACTCTAGTGCTGGTAGTAAAAAACATACGCCTCTCCCCAAAGTAAACAAATATAACTCTGACAACTAGGAAAGAAATAGGCTGGGTGAGAGACTAATTTTGCGTGAGTCTTTCAACTCCAGGTATGCCTTCAAGGGTGACATGTTAATTTTGTAAAAATGTGTACAGGAGCCTGTGTGAAAATTTACTTTTCCCATGGGATTCATAAGTCATTCTTTTGCTTCCCTGTATAGTCCAACTGGAGCCAAAGAGCATCATTCTGAGTCTTTCCTTAATTCACAAAGTCTGAGTTGTTTTGAGATGTTGTGATTTTTTTTTTTTTTTTTTTAAACTTTTATTTTTAATGGAACATGATGTAACAGTGGTGTGGGAGCCTAGCTTAAACATGTGTGTGAACCTATTTGGTCATGCAGTGATCAATTAAAAAATATTCCCGATATTCCCCCATTCTTTATTTGGCTGGTGAAGGATGTTTAAATTATATTACAGCCTTGAAAGATAAGTTAATTGCATTTATGGTCTTGGTTTCCATAACATCCTTCCAAATTTGTATTAAATTTTTCTTGCTAGTCTGTATTACTTTGCAAATGGATGCTATGGGATGTTTCTCCTGATCTTGAGTTACTTAATGACCTCTTTCCTTCCAACCCTCTTCCCCGTGCATGCCACTCACCAGAAAATGCCATCTATTTGTACTAAGTTTTCTAAATCTAGCTTGGAATTATGCTTTGTCTTTTAAAGAGAGCATGTTGTTTTTTGAAAGGTTAAAAGGATTTTAGCAGGTACTGTTTAATAGTTTCTGTCTTGTATATTGCGTGTAATAAGACATGCCGTGCAGTGCCTTTTAGTGTGATTATGGCATGTCTGAAGTGTTTCATAAAGCAAATACCTTAATCAACCACGTAGTAATAACACTGTACTTTTAATATAAGAGCTTTCATCCTGGAGGTTATAATAATCTCCAATTTGTAATGCTAGAACTAGCAGAACTTAATATGCAAATCTCATTGTGAAATGCAGTCAACTCAGGGGTGAAATGTGGTGGGCGATTAACAATGTGCAGTAATGTCGTATAGGAAGTTAGGATATAAGGTGAAGAAAATATTGTGTTAATTGTCACGGAAGATTCTTGGGTTTGGGACGAAATGATTCATTAGGTATGCGGAAAGTATATGCTGAGGTATTGCAAAAGTGGAGGTGTGTGCTGCCTGTCTAAAGAGACGGTTGGACCATCGCTTATCGCCATTGCCCAGGCTGTCGAGTTCTGTTCAAGTTCTTCCTCTGCTCTGATGTCTTTCTGTCCAAGACTGCATGAAGGGACATTCTCCAGTTTTTGGAGCAGAAGAGTGGAACAAAAAGCTTCCATCTCTTCTAAAGCATTAGTAAAGAAGTGCATATCCATTAATGCTGACAGCTTCTTCATTTCAAAACATCCCATTTCTAGTTGTGGACGTAGATGCTGGGACAGATGAGGGTCCAAGTTCTCAGGCTTTCTGGAGCAGAGCAGCCACCATAGCTAACTGCTATACAAAAGCCTTTTTATCATGTTCAGATTTTTTTAACTGTGCAGGCTGTTTTAAAAATTCCTCTCAATAAGAAGTTGATTCTTGTATCATGAAAGTTCAGCTCCTTTGTGGAAGAAAGCTTTGACGCCTGACCTCTTCATCTTCCCTGATGTAGACATATGTGTATATATGTCTTCTGTGGATTCTTCGTTCTTGCACAAAATGGATTCACAAATGAGCCTTACCTTTGGGTTGCACGATTGTGGTTTATGGATTGCACGGAAAAGAACTTCTGAACTGTATAAACTGAAGAAAACTGTCTATAACATTAGATGCAATACTCTAATTTATCTGTCTTACTGAGAAACTTGTCTACGCTTTACTAATTGTTTTAGATATTACTCCTCTGACTGTCAGTGCACACAATCCACGTCTTCATGAATGGTGGTACTAAACATGCGTTTTGGGGCTCTCCTGCAGGACGTGTGTTTCCGCAGGGCAGCGCTTCAGAGACTGCAGAACAATTTGGGTGGGAGAGGAGCTCAGGAGCTCTCTAGCCTGAGCTCCTGCCGTGAGCAGGACCAGCTCGGGGGTCAGGAGCAGGCTGCTCAGGCCTGGCCTCACGATGGAGAAGCTTTTCCTTACGTCCGGTGGGAACCTCTCTTGTTTCAGTTTTTGTCTTTTTCTTCCCACTCTGCACTGCTGAGCCTGGCTGCCTCTTTCTGATGACCTCCTCGTAGGTGGCGGGGCTGCTGTTAGGCTGTCCCAAAGCGTCTCTGCTCCGGGCTGATGCAGCCCTGTTCCCTCAGCCTGTCCGCACAGCCCAGGCTGTCCTGGTGGGCTTTTGCTGAACTCACCCTGGTTTATCAATGTCTTCCCGGGACTGGGAGAGCCAAAACTGGATGCGGTATGTCGATGTGGTCTGGCTGGGTGCTGGCCAGTGGGGGATGATCACTTCCCTTGGTCGGTTGGCTGGGCTCCTGTTCATACAACCCAGGGTGCTGGTGGCCCTCTCTGCTGCCAGGGCATGCTGCTGGCTCCTGTCCAGTTTGCTGTGTGACACGAGCCCTGGGTCCTTTTCAGCAGGGAGTCCTGGGTTGTTGCCAGGGGTTTTTCTTCCCATGCACAGGACACCACATTTGTCCCTGTTGAATTGCATGATGTTCCTGTTGGCCTGTTCCTCCAGCCCCTCTAGGTCCCCCTGAATGGCAGCCCTGCCCTGCAGTGTATCAGCTGGTCCTCCCAGGTTGATGCAATGTGAAAACTTGAGCATGCAGCCATGGTCCGTGCTGGGATGTGCCTTGTTTACTGTCTGTATCAGTGACCTGGAGGAGAATGCCTTCACTTTGATGTGCTTTGCACATGCATCGTATTCTTTCTTACGCCCTTTTTTGCCTTTCCTATTATCAACATGGAGAGCTTGCGTCACCTTGCCTATTGCTTTTGTGTGCTGTACTAGAAGGAAACTATAATGTGTTCTTATTTTCTTTAGAAACATAAAACAGCTAAAAGAAAAAAGACACGGGAATAGGAAAACCAGAGTATGGTGATTCACTTAACGATCCCAGAGAAGGCTGGAATGAGGAGAGATGGTCTTCTCCTCCACTTACTGTTGCCAACCCCAATACCTTGCTGCTTCACTCCTCACTTCCATTTAGCCAGTCTTCGGTCTTTTTAAAGTTGAGCTGTGTCTCACTGGAAATTAAAAGTCTTTAATCAGTAAACTTGTTGTTTACCTATTTTTTTATTCGATTAGTAATAAAAAGCTGTTACCTTTATGAAAGTTGGGAACAGAGCATTCTTTACAAAACAAAGCAGGAAAATGTACTTAAGTTTCAAAGTATGGAAAAGCATGCATGATGCAGATATCTTATAAAAGGTTATGTAGCTGGCGTGTCTGGAAAAAAAAGAGGATATATTTGAGCAAGAAAATTCTAAACCAATACAATTTTGGAGTCACCAAGATCTAGAAACTAAAACTATATATCTATTTCTGTCCCTCTCTTTGTACGTTTCCATCTATATATTTAAAATTTGGTATCTTTAATCCCCAATATTAAATTAGAAAATCCTTTGTAACATTACAAGTATTTCCAGATGGGCTAAAATACAGCAGTAGCATTACTTCATCCCATTTGCGATTGTCATCATGGAATTGGATAATGAACTTTTATTTTTTGTTGAAACTAGCCTTGCATATCCATATTAAGATAATTTCTTTACTGATGTTTGCTTTGAGAATGCTAACTCCTGCCATTAATCAACCAGTGGCATTCTTGACATGAGTAAGAGAAGTTAAAACAAATTTAAATCAAAGTTATAGTTAAATAAGGATTATAAACTGTGATCCATCTATCCAGATTTTGAATTATGTAGTATTTCAAATTTATTTGCTTATTGTCTCCAAATCTGTAGTTTCAAATCAATATTGTTGTTTTGATTTTCAATGTATTCATAAGAGGGTTTTTTTATAGGTTGTCTTACTGATTAACATGTTTTAAATTTACCACAGGCTTGATTTTTATTTTTTCCAAATCAAGGCAGTGTACCTGTTTACGTGCTTATTGTATCAGCAGGGTCCTCTCTTTTTAGTTTTCTGTCTTTCAAATATTTAAAGACTTGTTCAGATTGTAGACAAGTTATCAAGAAAGCAGTATGATAATAGTTTACTACTTCTGAAACTGTTTAGATTGTAATTTCTAGTGTTTTCCTATTGGATACAGAGACATAATTTAACATCAGAGTGAGTGGTACAAGGGCAGAGTTTAGCCTAAATCTTTGTTTTGTGTTGAGCGTTCATGAGGGGAAGTAGTTTAAAATCCTGGCCTTTGCTTCTGGTGTCTCCTTGTTCTTTGATGCATGGAGAGTCTTGGATAAAAGCTTTTGTTGAAGTGTTGCACTGAAAATTATATAATTGCTTGTCAGGTTGTTCACTGCGTTGCTCTTGTAGAGGGAAAATACTTCTGTATTCCAGCAAGTAGAAGAGAGGCCTTTGCATGGGATACGTACCATGCTTTATTAAATACAGTCTGTAGATGCTCATTTTTCTCTCCCCCCTCTATTTCAGACTCCAGGTAGAGGTGGCTCTCAGAGCTCAGATTCGGATTCATCAGCCACACCAGGAAATGCCGTGGACGTGAACAACGAAGGCTCCTCCGAGGTACTGTACATGGGATTGGAGTCCTAAACCCTGGGGGCTGTTTCTCTGAGCCTTGAAGCTGTTGGAAGTAACTTTTGGTGCCCTAACTAAATAAACACTCAGAAGTATCATCTTCTAAGAATTGGTTGTTATTTAAATAGAAAAAGGAAGGCTAGGCCATATTTATATGTAACTGTTAGTTATGCTTGTCTGTCTAAATGGTCACAAGCAGTCCTTCCTGTAATCCTAGAGACGAATTATTAACATTAAAAGCAATCAGATATAAGCTCAAGGCTCCTCATTAATGAATCTTTTTATGAGAGTTCCAAAAAATGAGGCTTAACATTTTATCGCACTTATACTCCCTTTTCACCTTGTTTCTGCTAAGGTATAAAGTATACTGGAAACCTCCTCCTCCTCGTGAAATATCAAATGTGTTGGTTTTCATTTGGTGCTGGTGTACAAATCTACCACTTATAAATCCTATCCATTTTTTATGTGCCGTATGCCATACTTAACCAGCAGAATAAGTTGTTATTCTTGCTTCAATCCCATATTACAATGTCTTTGGATTTACAGTGTTGTCAAATATTAACTCTGGAAAATGCAAACTGACTTCACTGGCTGTTGAGTGAGTTTGTGCTAATGTTGCCTGATTACCTAGCTTGAAAATGTTTCAAGCTTAGCATACAAATGCAGTGCAAGGTTAATTACTCCTATTACAGCATTAAAGGGAGCAAAGTGCCCTTTCTTACACTGAATAAAGTGCATGATGGTTCAGATACTCCTATGTCTGCTATGATAAGAGAAACTTTCACTGTGCTGTTTAAAATCTTCATTGCCTTCCATCTGTGCATCTGCTTATTTCTTGAAGCCTTATCACAGTCAGTATAATCAGGCATTCCTTAATATTTTGCTGCATGTTATACATGTCACACGTTTGTGAGTCCAAATCTGTTTTGTATGCATATTTACACGGTCCCTGAAGCAAATAAATATTCTTAAACTGCAGACTAAAATCTCATTACTTTTGTAGTTAATTAAGGCCTAAAAATGTGCAATGAGATAATTGCTTTTTTCCAAAGTTTGGTTAAAATTGCACAATTCTGTTAACAGGGGTGCAGTATCACTGACTGTACAGCTGGTGGGTGTGACGAGGTGCCTCAATACTGATGTGGCAGTATTTTCTTCACATAGGATGGGCTTTCAAAGTGATGGTGTGCAGGCACTATTGCACTGTTGGCTTTTCTTGCTGCTGAGTGGGAACAGGGTCAGACCAAAGGCTGCTGTGTCGCTTTTGGTCGATACTGAAGAAGTATCTTTTAGTTGTCAATAATTCCACCATCTGTTGCATCACTTACAAGTGGTGTGTTCTCCTTAGCATATAATTTCAGCGTCTGTCTGAAACTGAGCTCCGAAGCTGGTGATGGGCTCTTACTCTCCCGAGATTCGCGCATTACAGCATGTGCAACTTGGGCCTTTCTGTTGGTCTTCCTTTTCCTGTGCAGCTGCCCTGAGGTGTTATCTCTTTGAGAACTTCTCTCTCTCCAGGAGCACCATAGCCAGACTTTGCAGACTGCTTTCTGTCCATTTTATCATTACGTTCCCACCTGGTTCTCCAGTATTATGTAAAATCAGAAACCCGGTTGACTTGTTTTCATTCCAGTTTCTTGGCTACGTTTTTCTAATTTTTATTGCTGCAAGATTCAAAAGGAGAATAATTATTAAATCTGTGCAGATTCTCATGTTTCCTACCTCCTCAAGCCTGGTTGAGATCAATCCCGATTTTTGAGAATTGTGCTATGAAACAAAAGGAGTGGGGAAGTCTGAATTCAAACTGTTCCTTGCTCAAGGAGAGGTGAGAATCTGTTTTAGCCCTGTCTGTGGCCATGTCAGCACTTCAGATCACACGTAGACCTGTAATCAAGTCCGGATACATCTTTTATTCACTGTGCAGTCTGCCCAAGGAGGAAACGTTTGAGCCTGTCCTACCTTTTTAGCTTAGGTCCCAGTGCAACTCCGTCTGCAGTACGGGGTTGCTTGCCATGAGTTCACCAGCACGCTTACGCTTTCATTAGCGTAATGTGGCTGCGTTAGCTAGACAGGTTTGCCACAGACATCCTTTTTGGAAGGGGCCTTCGCCTTCCCATGCGTGCACGGAGGGCTGTGTTCAGCCTGTTCTGCCGGCAGTGCTCGGCCAGGGAGGTGCGGGCATCCTCCAGGCAGCAGCATGGACGGAGGCCCACAGCACTTCACATCCACCTTTTTTCTAGGTGTTTAAGCATGTAGTGTGTGCCTAGAAGATGTGAAGCTGTTGTTCTTCAGAAACCAATTTAACTTTTTTTTTTTATTTAAATTCTACAGAGCAAGGTGTGTATTTTTCCCTACGCGAGCGTGCCAGCCAGGCGTGCAACTGCGCTGGCTTGTAGGGCTCTCTTGCTGCCACAAACTTGCTTATTAATTTACTGTATTATTTCTGCAATCTCACTGCACCACCCTTCTCTATTTCTGTGAAACATCTGAACACCTTTACGGGCAACTGTGTGGTGGATCTGACATGATGCCTCACAATGGTCCATTCACACTTTGTTAAGCAGCTTATTCCTCTGTCACATGAAGGGGGAACCAAGAGTGTCTGGAAAACACAGAGTAGTATGCAGCATGGTGCTAGCTTTTGAAGCGTGTTTTGGATTTGTATATTTTCGTGTTCTTAATGACTGTTCCTTCTTGCCTTCTTATGGTATTGATAGGTGGTTTGCAAAAACTATCTTTCCAAAAGGAAAGCAAACTTTGCTTTTGGTGATTGTAGAGAACTGTCAGCGTAAGAATTTGAACAGCATTTGAGTCCAAATCTTCTTTTTTATCTTTAATAGTCTCTTTAAAACAAATATACATTTCACAGGGCTTCATCTGTCCGCTATGTATGAAAGTGTGTGTAACTCCCACTGATCTGTCTGAACATTACCAGAATGAGCACACTGGGACAGAAAGAAGACAGGAGCTTCGTGACCTCCCAGCTGTTACTGTGGGTCTTGTTTATTTTGTTTCAATAGCTTTGGTAATGGGCCGCTTTAAATGAACATACATCTTTTCTCATGGCTTGGGTGTCAGCTTCTTAAATTGTTTCTTTTGATTCCTTGCAGAAGCATAATTTGATCTTTTATGCATGATTCCAAAGTATACATTCAGCAGAAGAGTTAATCTATGTCTAGCTTTCTGCTTTGCAGTTGTCTCTCACATGAAACATTTGTGGTATTGGGAGACTTGCGGTCGCTGATATATTCTTTTTGAACACCTTTCGCTTGATTTTCTTGTAAATAAGACTATTACATTATTTCATTTACTTCAGCCTCAGTGTAGTGATAAATACAGCATTGGATCTGGTACATCCTTTGTGAAAAGAAATATTTTGAGCTCCTGTCAGCTGATGATTTTTAAAGCAGATTTCTAGTGGGTAATAGGTACATTGGGTAGAAGATGGAACAGAGAACAGGAATATAAAAAATTTAGAAGCTTCACTTCTTGAACATGTTTAAGAGCCTTACGTATTGCAGCAACATTATAAAAATAATTATAAAAACATTTTTTAATATAAAACTTAATTGGATTTTTTTATGCCCCTAATAAAATGCAAAGGCTGTCTCAGTAGACGTTATAAATAGTACTGCAATTCTAAATTCTTCCAGTTGTGGAGTGTAAAACTGCACAGTTCAAACCACGTGTCCAGTTTTACTCTCCTCAATTGGAAGAATTTAGATTCCGTAAGGTAACAGCCTCCAGCTGCGCAAGGCTATCTGAATTTTTCCTGCTGTGAACCTTCAGAGGGTAGATTTGGCCTCTGGGGGCGGGCAGCTTGCCATGCACTAAATGGGTTTGGACGGAGGTGAAGTTTTGCATTCTTTCTGCCGACGTTACTTTTGTTGTGTTTTGGAATCAAAGTGTTTATTCTAGGCTGTGTGAGCGATGTGGTTTTATTGTGTGTATTTGCTGTATGCATTTGCTAAGTAGTGCTTTTTCCCTTCCCTACAAGTCAATGTGTTTTTACACTTTATTTCTGAAGGGAAAACTTACAATTGTGGGACATTATTCCCAAAGGTGATGAAAGCCATCAATACACTGTTTATCCTGGAGTTATTTGAGAACTCTTTTCAAGGCTCAAGTGTCACCTGTTAAAGTGTGCAGGATCTGTGGTAAAACTGGTCCATGCTGCCCTCCTGGGGTGCTGGGAGACCTCCTCAGAGACAGGACAACTGGAGACTGGCTTGTGATGGATTCCTTGTTGCCTCCTGTTGAAGCAGGGACCATCTGTAGAGCTCTGTTAGTGGTCAGTTCAGCTTTTCATTTTCTTCGTTATCTGGTCACAATGCTAGTGCCTTATTTGAATAAGCTGTGGCTTACCAGTGACAGATTGTAGCATTCCTGATGCGATGATATCAGTAGATTGTGGGCTGTGAGCCATCAGAGGTGGTTTGGTTACCTGAAGAAGTTACTCTTTTATTTACCTGGCTTGTGTTTAACATGGTTTCATAGAGTTGACTGCAGGTTCTTGCCCACTTTGAGTTTTTTGTTTTTCCACCATCAGTTACTTGTCAGTACTTTTTTACTTGTCAATAAAACTTGTGTATTGAGTGTAGCAAGTGAAATGCAAATTCAGTTGTTTCTAGCTGTTGCTGTTTTCTGCTCCTAAAGCTGTGTTTCTTGGTACAGTGATTCAGTTAATATCTGAAAGAGGTGAGAAACAAACAATGCTAATATATATAGTTTATTTTTTCCAGTTTGATCTTTTACTATATCAGTGTGCATAGAAGCATTGGGGAAATCCGTTGATCATTATCATCAATACTAATATGTAAAGTTTAAAACACGAGTGCTGAGAAGCTGATGGTTTGCATTTGTTGATGGAAAATGATAGTTTGCATTTGTAACAAGCACATTGTGATCCTGAGGCAGCAACACGACCAGTTTGTCGCGTTTCATTCCATCTTTGCTGTTCTTGAGTCAGCATTATAAGAAGAATATGATCTGTTATCAGTGTCATCTTATGTGGCAGACACGAACCATCGCTGAGTTTGGCTTACTTAGACTGGTGTTTGGCTTTCTGTTGCGTGTGGATACTCCTGTGAAAAGTTCAAACACAGTTTGTTGGAAAGAATGCTGAAGAAGCTCCCGAGTTCAGTTTTTCTGCCAGTTTTTTTTTTTTTTCTCCTCAAACATGGAGATAGGACTTGTTGCAAGGGCAGTGTTTGGTCACACTCTGTGAGACCTGAAAAATTGTCACTTGGGTTGACAAAAGCATTAGTACCTTGCTTTTAATTTTGCCTATAGCTTTCTTCACTAACCTGTTTTCCACTAATACACCCTCCCTGCTGAGGAAAATTTTAGCAAGTCAGGTCATTTGCCCCTCTGTTCTCCTTGCCCTTCCCTCCTTTCTGTCCTCCATGCAATGAGAGTTGGTCTTGTTCTTCAGTCACAGGCCTCCACTCCTGTGCTTTCCGAAGTTGTCTGATATCCTATTGAGGGAAAGGATCCTCAGCACTTGCCTACAGCCTTATATATGGTCTTCCTCTTAAACAGCTCTCCATGCAGCCCTTATTTTTCAAACTGGGGATTGCACCGTAGGGTAACTGGTGAAAATGACAGTGAAATACTTTCCCCTGCCCCCCAAACACTGATGAAGCCTTACTTTAAAAGACTGAGGCTTATTCAGCTTCAGGAACAACCACCAAAATGTTGGCAACTGTCTCTGTCCATATGTAGCCAACTCAACCAAACAAATGTCGTGTGGAAGTTGCACGTATCACCACGTTCCCAAACAAGAACATTGTTCCCCAACTTTGATGTGTACTGTGGTGTCACTAACAAAAGCTGCGTGGCTGCTTCCGTTTTGTTTTCTTTTTCCTAAAGGAATGATACATTTCTAAACTGTGTCCAGCATTTCCTGACTGTTTCTGTTGGACATCTAAAGAGTGAGTCAGTTGAAGAGGCTTAGTTTCAGACTTCCCTTCCTGGCTTCTCCTTGGGCATTCAGAAAAGCCTCTTGCAATGTTTAGAATGTAGTGGCCGTTAATAACTATTGTCTTATCTACAACTAGGCTAACTCTAAGACAATTTTTGAACAGTTCTTTTGGGTAGACTTTAGAACTTTCGACTCTGATGTTTTCTGAACAGACTTTTCATAGCAGGATTGCCTAGAGTGTAAATTGGCATATTAGTTGTGCAAAAATGTGGGGTCTTTTTGTCTTTCTTTGAAAATACCTCATTCTTTATGCGTCTTTTTTTCCTGCTTGGCTCTTATTGTAGGTGCAATCGATTGCATCTTCTGTTTTTATGGATGCCCTTGGAATGTTGTAGACTGCTTTTGCACAGAAGATCATGTCAATGTTTTAATGCTGATATTTTATACTCTTTGGCTGCTCTTTCGGTTGCTTCTCCAATTAGGTTGCAGTGGCTGTTTTCACCTCAGTGGTACTCGTCTGCTTTGTACAGGAAGAAAAATCATTGGTTGAGCTACATTAGTACATTAATTTGCTGCAACATCTGAACAATACTAAGAGAATGAAGAATTAGAGATACTGGTTTGATTTGGCTTGGCCATGTGATGTGACTTTTCTTTAAGAGAGAATCCACTGGATTAGAATTTCTAATTCGTGACAAAATTGTAGTCTTGTAGGTTGTGACAGAATTGTAGTCTTACTCATCAATAGTAATAAAATCAGAAGAGAACTGAACTAGAAATTATGTTGGTTCTATTCTTCTCAGGAAGAATCCATCTTCTTTTCTGGGAAGACACTGGGAAGAGTCTGCAGTCTGGTATAAAATAAACTGTAGCAAGACACTTTTTTTCTTTTTGTCTAGAAACTGAAATACTTACTTGTAAAATTGAAATGGGCGGCAGGTCTTAATTATATAAAACATGACCTTTTAACCTACTTTTGTAATGATTAAATAGATATGTTATCTGAGGAAGCCACTGTTGTCTTACTATTTATGTAAACACAGAGGAAAGAGCTTTTTATGGTGGAAAGCATGGAAAAAATGTCAACTGTGTTTTCCATTTAACAATGTATAAAGTGATCTAATTTATTTATTCTTTAACTTACTTAAAATATTTCATGACTATTTTTTAATAGTATGTAAGACTTCTGAAATAAATTATGAAACGTGGTCTTGCCCTTGCTGTCTAGGCAGACAGTTTAATCTGCCTCTGAGGACTTCTTGAGGATTCAGTTAATTGATTCGATATGTATTTGGGAAATAAAACCTAGAAACTACTTGATACATCTTTCAGCTTTGAAACATCAGTATGTTTCTGTCCTCTGGCCCTAAGTATATCTTCTGTCCTGTAAAGTGTTCCAGCCTTTAAATCACTGTGTAACTGGAGAATATATGAGTTTTAGCTTAGACTTGCTATTCAAATGCTGGTGAAGATGTGTATCTTGTATCAGGGAAGGTTGTGGAGGTTCACCTGCAGTGGAAAAACGTGAACAGTGAATTTAGAATTTTTCCAAATATTCACGACACACAAAACCTAAAATCAACTCCAGAAAAGTGTGTATGCCTTTGAGCGTGTGAACATGCCATACAGTTCTTGAACTTACTTTCATTTTTTTAAACACACTGGACTTTATTCACAGCATACAGCTTATTGTACCAATACCGTTGTGAAAGAGTTGTTACTCTAAGTCTGGATTCTGAGACATGGGCAAATGTAGGGCCTGTCTGGAAGGTGTTAGAGCTTTGGGACTGAATCACAGCTATTGCTTTTTGTTCATGTGGCTCACTGGAAACAGCCTGTAGGCTTGAGTGCTGGCCCAGTATTTCTGGAAGCCCATAAACTCAAATTTATTTAAACTTAAAGTCTGGTCATGTGAACTCCAAGCATGTTAAAGTGTATACTGGATTGGGCTAAGCTGTCCTATAGCATGTGTATGGTAGAGTAGTCACTCATCTTTTCCATATGGTAAAAGTATCAATTACACTGCAGTTCTGTGGGGTTTGGCGCTTTGGTTTTGGGTTTGGTTTTTTTCTTGGTGGTTTTTTTTTTTTTGTTCACCACAATACTTAAATATTTTCCCAGAAAGAGTGTTTGTGGAATAAAAGTGACTTGTCAGTGGAAAACAGCAAAGTTCCTTGGTTCTTTAAGCTTGACTCATGACATAATTGCTGGGATAAAAATTCAAGATGTTGCAGAAGCTCTGTTTGTGTTAGCAAATAGAGCTCTGTGCGTGCTATTCGTGCTGTATGGCTCTCTACCACATACAGCAGCCATCACAGCCGCATGGATGGGGCCACTTTGCAGTGTTAAAATAGGATTGGACAATAAATTAGATAGTCATCAGACATTTCAAGAAAACGCTGAGGAAGCTGGATAGCTATGGCTGTGACTTTCAAACTTCGATAGAGTACCTTTTTTCTTGGACTCCAACTAGATGAGCAAATCCGAATTCCCTCCTGTAAAAACCGTTTTGCCCATGGGACTGCCTTTCAAGAGGTGTCATCTTTCTGCCAGATAACTCCAGCTTTAATTTGTGAAAAAGGAGCTTTGAATAAAGTAAGCTGTGCTTTCACTCATTAATTACTTAAGTCAAGATTTCATATTAGCTCTACAAAGACCATTTCATTAAAGCTCTGGGGAAAAAAAGAGCAGCTGGCAGATGAAGACAGATCTAATGCATGTATATGTAGGTGTCTCAGGCTCCAGTTATTGAAGATGGAGCCCAGGGAGCTGTTATACTGACCCCACATATGTATACACATTTATTAGGTCAGCTGACTAGTTTCTTTGTCTGTTAACTGTGTTGAATAGCTCTCCATTGGTAGGGATTTGGGACTACACACCTACATGTAAATGTTTGGTTATTTTTTAAACCTCACGCAGGAGCCGTCAGCCTGTTGAGGGAATATATTTGAAGATCTTCAATTTTCTTTGCTAGTGAGCAAGAAAAATACTGCTTTTCAAACTGTCTCGTCACATTACACAACTTCATTAGATCAGGTTTGTGCAGAATGGTGAGGAAAAAAACATTACAAGTAAGACAATATTCTAAGAAGGCTGAAATTTTCGGAAACGTATTTTTACACCACAGCCACGCTCCCTCCCCAGTCCTACAGAGTAATATGAGGAGAAGCCAGAGAAACGGAATTTTTCTGTTACATAAACTATTTCTGAATCAGTTTTGAATTAGTTTGAGGATTAGGGGGGTTCTGTGGTAGCCTGCAGGCAGTCCACAGGTTGTGTTGTGTGCCTGTGGGTCCGTGCCCCTGCTCTCCCTGGGCAGTGTGTTTCGATGCGGGAGGACAAAGTTCTTCCAACAGTTAATGGCCCTGTAAATTATATTGGTACAATAAAATCAAACATGGTAGTTCTTGTGACAAGACTTTCCTTTCAGTGCTGTTTTTAGCATCCCGGTGTACTTCCCAAAGAATACAGTATTAATGATTTGTACAAATATTAATGTTACCCGAAAGGAATCATTTACCTTGTATGCCTTTTAGGAGAGAGAGCACTGAGAAGCTTAAGTTTTTCAGGCCTGAAAGTAAATCTTAACTATTAGAGGGGGAAAATAGCTACAAGTATTCTTCTTCAGGCTTATCTGTAAGTCTGTCTTGAGAAAGGCAAGTCAAGAAGCCTCTTGTGCTTCCATGGAGTCTGAGATCTTTGGTGAAATTTGGCATTATAACTCAAGCTGAGGCAAGACACTTTCCTACAGAACTTCTACGCAGCAATTTCTGTCCTGCTTGGAGTGAAACCGGTGTGTTTTGGAGTCTGCGGAAGGCCTGGCCCACCACGAACAGCGTGGTGCTGTGGAGGTGCTTGGTGCTCGGCATGGCTCACGGGCGTCCACCTGAAAGGGAAACGTTTCCCTCGGGATCAGAAAATGAGGATTTGAAGTTTAGCATCTCTCTCGCTCTCATTGGAATGCTGTGACCCCTGGGCCAGGGGCTGTTTTGAGCTGTAAATTGTGTGCTGACTCCTAGTGGCTTGTTTGTGCCTGTATGTGGGGTTTTGGTTTGGACTCCTTTCCTGTTTGACTGTTCTTGCTCTGTCTGGCTTCAGCAATTCTGTGGTGATCTTAAGAACTCTTTCCTGATAAAAACTTGTGCATGTGATGGTTGTGGTTTTCTTTTTGTTTTCCATTAACTGACAGACATCTGCAAAAAGCTTTGTATTCAATAAATTGTCATTTCCTGGTGAAAAGATTCTCTGTTTATAAAAACAAAACCCAACTAATCATCATTTAACTTCTTTTAGGCTCTTTTGTCCCTGTGTAAAGTGAAAGATAAAACCCAATTAGAAACATCAGTTAGGGAGTTACGACTTATGGTGCAGCGCTGCGGGGGCTATAAATGATGTCTTTGCTTTTATTAAATGAAGAATATGAGATGCCTTTCACTGCTCTGTGGCTGTGCTTTATGCACAGTAATTCCTAAATGCATTTTAAAATTAAACCTACCAAGTGTCTCTTGCAAATACAGCCTTTCGAAAAGTATAACTGCACGTGTTTTATGTGGTGGCTTCCTTCTTCAGGTACAAGAAGATTGCTCTCACACTTGCTGCTTCTGTAAAGGAGACTCTTAGTTAAGGGAGCCAAGTGCAGGCTTACTGGAGAGGACACCTCAGCTGCCCCAAGTTCTGGTGACCAGTGTTACATCTTATGGTTGTAACTGCACAGTCTCCTTTTCATCCAGGTCAGGCATGGTCCTGATATAGGAATGTCTTGCACTTGATAAAAATTCCTGCAAACTAACAAAAATGCTTACAAGATTTAAGCATCTCAGACCATGAGGTTTCTTCCCCTCTTCCTTCTTCTCACACATTTGTCTTCAGATTAGTAAAATATGCTTCTGCATATATTTTCAAAATTTATCTTAAGATGATGCTGAGAGATATTTTTACGGCTGTATATAAAAGATTTTTTTGAAAAAGAAGTGAAGCAAGAGACCCACCAACCCAAGTCCCCAAACAATGTTGTCACCGGGGGATAGTAGTTGCAGCCCCAGGAAACCTTTACACTTCTGTCTGTTACTGTCTGATGCCCAGGAAGACCCTGATGAATCCGATCTTCTTACTATAAAGAGAACTGAATTAACGCTGCTAACATCGGAGCCAACATCTGAGTATTATCAGCCTACAAGATGCAGCTGGGTCCCGGGTTCGTGCAGTTTAAGGCTCTGATGTGCGGGCGGTGATGCCTGCAGCTGTAGGAGCTGGCATTCCTGCCCACCCCAGGACAACCTTTTCCGTAACCCAGCACTGACTCCAGCAGTGCTACGTCGCCCAAAAGCAAGGCCGGCCGTGGTCACGGCAATGTTGGTGGAGAGGCTGGGGCTGGTGGGTGATGCGGTTTTTACCCCTGCCTGTGTGAGAGAAGGGGGATTTCTACTATAAAGAGGAGGTTTTGTCCGTGCTTCCCCACCCTGATGGTGGCAGCATGCTTGCCTCTTCAGAGCTCCCATCCACCCTGGAAGCTCTCGGCCGCAGCACGTTCCCTTGGCTTGGCAGCTCTGCTCTGCCTCTGGCTCCTCGTCCTTGCAGCTGCTGCTGCCTTCAGATCTGCCTGCCTGCCTGGGAAATCTCGGGCTGGCTTTGCCTAATAGTTGAGACAAATGATTGATTGCTGTCCCTTCAGGCTAATTGCGCATATAATCTATTCTTTCCTCTTTTCCAGGACTCTTATTTCCACAGAATAAAACCCAACCACAAAAAAAAAAAAAGTCAAGCAAAGAAACAGACTTTGCTGTTTAAATGGAAAGAAATAAAGGGCAAAAAGAAGGAGAGGTCAGAGCAATTTTCTACACTCGTTCTTTCCAGATGCACTTACTGGTGCTAGGAGGAATATTTGCTTTTCTCTGTGAACGGCAGACTTTCCCATCATTGGGAAACTAAACTAAATGTTGAGAACCGCTCGGTAGCATTTCATTCCAAAAGGGTGCTGTTGCAGCATCGCTGTTTGAGACTTACTGCTTTCAACTGCTAGGAAAAATAAATCCCTTGCTTTTTGACCCGTCCTGTAGTTCATTGCCTTTGCTATGTGCCAGGAATCTGCCTCTGGTTCTTTTTCTCAGAGTGATTGCTGCTGTATAATTATATGTTAATTGTATCAGATAAACATTACTGGGAATGTAGTAGTTTAACCAATTTTCTGTACCCATTTTGGCACGTATACATCCATGTGAGTTAACTTGGTTTAATCTGGAGTGAAACTGTGCTGATCAATTCTGGAAAGAAATGTGTTTGTTAAGGGTAAATGCTTAGGAAGGAATATACTGTTTTGTTTCATCTAGTTGTGCGAAAATTAATCTTCAGTATGATATGTGGTGGGTTTGACAAGCAGCTGTATTTAGTTATTTATTTCTGCAACACTAAACAAGTAGTAGCAGTTACGAAGTCCCTGTTCAATGCTCTGGAGCTCCAGGCATGCTTGAGTAGCTGAACGTGATGGTTCTCCTGGGTTAAATCCACGTAAGTGTTTGGTTGTTGAATTCTTAGTGACTAGTGAAACAAAGTACTACGAACGTCAAGTTAGAAAATGAGTGCTGTTGTGGTTATCCGTATACACATTCAGTATGTTCATTTTGTGCTAAGAAAGATTTAAATTTTTGTGGCTTGTCTCGTAGCATCCAAAGGCAAAGTTAGGAGAACAACAGGAGTCTCAAAACTCTTCATATGTTCTTCAGAAATCGTACAGGAGCATATGTTATGTCAAGTGTGATAATCCCACAGGGGTACTCTCATCTTGGATACTAGAGTGTGCTACAATTTGTACTAGCATAAGGGACTTAAGGGTAACATATAAAAATGCAAAAGAATATTTGAAATGAATTTAAGAAACAGGTGGCCCTTCGCCTCGCTTGCATGAGATTCTCTTTGCACAGCTTGGAATTACAGGGAGCCTTTAATGTGAGACTAAATTGTTTCCTCTGACTCTGAAATGTCTCTGTTTTCCACCATGGTGCATATGGGCTGTAGCGTAAATGGGAATTGAACTCAGAACGGGCACAACAACTGAGTGAGTGAAGAACCAATATAAAGTTCAGCCCTTAAAAGCAGATGTAATAGGTTGCTAGGTAAAATGAGATGGATGGTACTTTTGATAAGCGGCAGTTTGGACACTCCATGAATGTTTAAAGGTACATAACGTTTACTGTTTTCATCTGTCTGTGTGCTAATGGGTAGAATAAGGGCATTGCTCTGCTAAATTTTCACTCTGGTAAGCTTGCAGTAAAAATGCTACAATGAAAATGGATGCTTTCTGATTCTTTAGGCTGTAGAGATGTGATTTTCTTGATGTAGTATTTATCTGAATGGCATTTACTAATTAATTATATGCAAGGTAAAGAGTGGGGTCTTAATTTCCTGGCCCATATTAAAATCAGTAGCGTAAATATGGTGGTATTAGGTGTATGAATAGTTGTGCTTTAGAGTGGGTTTTTGTATCTCTTTTTAAGACCAAGCTCCAAACTCTACCTCCTCTTTGGAAGAGGAATCTGATTATATGAAAAGTTGTATGGAAAATTCTTCTCTTGGGAGGGGAAGAAATTGCAGAGCTGTCCTTCTGAAGTGACTTCTTATTTTTCTACATAAAGGTTTTGTTGCTAGTATGTAATGCTGTTAGGAAAAAAAAAGATCACTAAAAAAACGGAATAAGACTTTCGTAGGCATTTTCTAACTTTTTATTTGCCAAAACTGTTATCAGAGCATGAAATAATTAGTATGGATCTTAACAATTGTATCTGCTGCCTTTTAGATGCGCAAACAAAATTTAGAATTCTGTGGAAAAATAAGATGGAAAAAAATTTAAATTTTACTTCTCACTTCTTTTTCTCTTTTTTTTTTTTTTTTACAATAGGGCTTTATTTGTCCTCTGTGTATGAAGTCTCATGGATCAGCTGAGGAGCTGTTCAAGCACTATGAAGCAGTTCATAATTCTGGCATTGATTCAACTCATGGAGGGGAAAGTCATCTGTCACCGGAAAGGTGCAACAGTACTCATTTGTGCATGTGCTTTTGTGTCAGTGTTGAGCTGCTTCTAATTACACTGAAGGCTGTATTAATTTGAACACTTAATTATGTAGTCAGGTATTTAAATGTTCATGCCCCCTTTTCAACTACAGTTAAAAGGCAGCTTGAAACTTACATTGGCTGATATTGAGCTGACAATAAATGAAAATCAGATACACATGTTTATATTGTTAATTAAATCACCTGTTTCTTATGCAGCTGACAATGTAACATTACAGACTGGAATGATTTTTGTGAGTGTGGCAGAAAAAATGCAGGTTCCTCCTAATTTCTGGCATAGAGCTGAAATTTCATCTTTTGAGGGTGGGGGGGGACAACACTGAAGATAGAGAAGAAAACTGGTTTTGTCCCGGGGTAGTTACGGTACTTATCAGGTAATAATAACATCAGGATTTGCCTCAATAGGTTCCCATATTTACCTAGTTATTTGCAAATCTGAGAAGTTTCTGTTTGTGTCACTAATTCTCCTTCTACGTTGCAGAAACTCCATGCTGATCTTCAGAAATCTCTCTAATTTATTTTATTTAACTGTTCAGTCAAAACTGGGTTGTTAAACATATTTCTAGGAAATACACCAAGTTATTTTATTTTTGAGAGCAGCGGTGTGCAGCAGGAACTGATAATGTGAAACTTACTCTAGAAAAGTTTCACTGAGTAGTCTGCTTGTGTTGGAGTAATCCCTGGTGTTGGTTTGGGAAGCTTTTTCTTAAGGGTAAAATTTATGTAGGTTTCCTTTTGCTTCCTGCTAGTTCTGTCACTAGTTCTGTCACTAGTAGGGCTGTGACCCAAAATGATGAATAATTACGTTGAAAGAAATCCATGTATTTATGTAATACTTCAAGAGAGGGTGGTTCTTCGGTGAGAGAGGAGTGTGGAAGGTAACATATTTTAGTAGTTATCGGAATGAAGATTTGTATCTCCCCAGTAATGTGCAGAGCTGGCAAGCCCATAAGAGCCAGCATTAGCCATGCCTTCGTGCACAGACAGACCCTTCCTTGTGGATGGCTGCCTTCTCTCCTGGCTGCTGCAACAAAAAAAATCAAAATTAGGGCTTAAGATAGGAGAAAGTGATAGGGTGCTAATGGAGTTATATTGGGTTTCCTATGTGCACGTTTATTTGAGAATGTCTGTTTCTTCTCTGCCTGAATTAGGTCTTTTCGGGGTGATATAACTTAGACCTGAAATGATACTCTTAGTAGAATAATAGCATTCACATGGGGGAATTACTGGTCATAGCTGTATTGTTTATATAGTTTATGAAAGATTTATTTTTATGCCTGCAATTTTCCAATGTCAACCAGATGTTGGCTCGTGGAATTTATTTATTTTATTCCTGACTTTTGACAGTTTAAGGACAAGTGGTTTTGTTTTCTCTCATATAATTGAAAAAGCGGACAAGGTCAGGGAGCTTGGATGGAGTGAAGGGAGTCTGGTGAGAGCTGTTGTGTAACACATGAGCTATTTCTTCCTATTAGTGTGGCATTCTTCAGTGTTTCTCAGTTGCATGCTTGCTTGACAAAACTCTCATTCAACATAAATATGTTTTTCCAAGACTTGGCATACCACATTAAAGAAATATTGCAGCCTGCAGCAGGGAGCCACTCTGTTAGTGGTCTAGGAGTGAAGCTTACCTGTAATTCATAGGACCAAGACTGGGAGGTGAAGTTCCTTATTTAGTGAATAGAGAAAGCTAGGTACTATGAGTTACATTGTGTCCTCTCCCCCCCCCCAATAAACTAGCATAGTTAAGTGCCGAGGGTAAAGTGTGTAACTCTCCCCAGTGCCATTTATCGAGGCCGTTTGTACTCAGTGCTAGGATGGAGGCACTGTCCTTACAGGTGGGGAATGGAGTGGAGCATAAGGAAAAGGTGGTCAGGATTTGCCAGATGGTGAGGCTGAGAAGATGTGCTGAGAGGAGAAAGGGATCATAACAGCCCTAGCAGAAAGGGAGATTTGGTGAGGATTTGGATGGCAGTAAGAAAAACAAAGTTATGTGTCTGGAGTGATCCCTTACACTGTTTTTTTTTTCCCCCCATTCATTTTCCACTGGTCAGTTAAACTGAATTTATGTTTCGTCTTAAAACTGTCAAGGAAAACTGTGTTGGGAATATCAAGGCAGCTACTGTAGAAGGGTCTCCTTACATCACAACCTGTCTTTCCCTTCTCCTCCTCTCCTCCTTCCCCCTACTACAAACTTTCTATACAGCTCAAAACCTTTTATCCGCTGTGAAGACTGGAGCATCTTAAATGCTTTAGTATTGCAGATCTGTCTATGTTCAGGCACAACTTCAATATAGTTAACTGTTTCCCCTGCCTGAGATTACATTTATGATCTTAGGTGTGAATATTACCTGATTTACTTACTCATACCGGTGAGAAAGCTGCTCCCTCTTCTCCACCCACAACCAATATATGGGTTTTGGGTTACAGCTACACCTGTCTCAGTAAGGTTGTGTTTGCAAACCTCCAGTGAAGGTCTCACACAGGCAGAATAATGTGTAAATAGCAGAAAATCTTCCTCTGAAAAAAATTAGCCTTCCAATTTCCAATATTTATTTTGCCCTTAAAATTGGTCCACCTTGGAGTTCTTGTTTCACTGGTTCAAGTTCATGTGTTTCACTTGCTGCTTGATGACCCTGACCTGATGTTAATATGCTAATATAGTTGAATCTGTTCCTTCAATGTTTAGCTAAAGAAGAGCTTGCTTTGGTGTGGGGTTTTTTTTTTTTTGGCCTAAGTATGAAATAATTTAAAAGAACATCTGTGGAGGAAGGCATAATGCAGCACAGCAGCAATAAAATTGTGTGGAATAAAACAGAGAGAATTTGTTGGCATTGGCACCCACACATATATACTCTGTGTAGTCCTCAGTGTTGCCACTGTACGAACAATAAGAAAAGTGTAAGTTTGCATAATTTTAATGACCTCTGTGTTCTACATTTGGAGTGGCTGTATCTCAGTAATGCAATGGTATCCTTGTATGTGTAATTGTGCAATTCTGTAAGGAGACCTGTGATTTAGAAGCGTGCTGTCTAAATCAATTAGTGACAATTTTAGCCTTGGATCTTGTGTTCTTGCATGGCTGGAGGCTTGAGCACGAAATTTGAGAATTTAAAATCCCAAGGCTTTAAACATTCAGACCGTTAAGTGAGTGTATCTGTGGGGCATACCGAATTGCTGTGTGCATGAAAAATCATGTAACTGCTTATATCAGAAGGAGTAAGACAGCATGCTGCCTCCTAGCAGTGTTCCTTTACATGATAAGGGAAGTGAAGGAGAATAGAGCTGTCCTTTTCACAGAAAGGCGTGCAAACCAGTTAAACGCCCCAGTGCGCAGCTTTGCCGTTCTGAACCCATGTGGTTGAGCTGATGCACCGGTTTAGATTTACATTCTGTTTTGCATATCTATTTTTTTACTTATCCAATTAATGTTCAGCGTTTTTCCAGTGGTGTACAAAGTGAACTAATAAGTATCTATTAATCCAGTTTGTTCCAGGTTTCAAAAAACCTAAAAATAACTATTTATAATTATGTAAGTTATATTTATATAGTACATGGCTATCACTCCAGTTATTTAACACACGTTATAACCTGTATGTAATTGACAAAATATAACCACTGCATATTAATTTTCTTCACTCCGTGGATATATTTATTCAGAGATGAAGTATCACTGCTCCGACAAGAAGTCCAAGACTTGCAAGCTTCACTGAAGGTTGGAAATGTATTTTACTTTTCACTTGGTTCTTTGTTTGAAATTGCAGTGTTCCACTGTCTAAAGCAACCAAATTTACAGTTCTCTCTCCCCCATCTCCTTTTTTTTTTTTTATTTTTTTCTTTTTCCCCTAGGAGGAGAGGTGGTATTCAGAAGAGCTGAAGAAAGAACTAGAGAAATTGCAGGGGCAGCGGCAGCAAGTAATTGCTTTAAAATACTTGAAGCAGGTTTATCATCAGCATTGACATTGAAGATTAATACCTTTTTTGTAAGGCACGTGGCCTGATTTAGTTAGTTCCATAATTTGAATATTGACATGTTCTTGAAAACAAAGCTAGTTATCTCTCCACAATGTAACAGTATATATAAATCTGAAGAACAAAGTCAGAATAGATAATGATTCTTCCATACTACTCACTACAAGTTCAGTTCAGACTTTTCCTTCTGTTGGTCTTACTCAGAACTCAGTTTATTAAAGAAAACAAATCGAATGTAGTGTTCCATCTGTTATGCGAAAGGGCTATGGGGTTTTTCTTGTGAGAACTTTTGGAGAACAGAAGTGTGGTTTCACAGATGTCCAGATGAACAGAACAAACAAGGCAAGGCAAACTGTGGTGTGTTGTGCCCTGAGGAATCATAAAACCATAGAACAGTTTGGGTTGGAAGGGACCTTAAAGATCATCTAGTCCTAACACCCCTGCTCTCACTTCTTTTATTACTGTGAGCTACTTAGATACTGGATTGTTAAAAACCCCAGAAATTGCTGTCTGACAGAGTACCTTCTCAGAATGCATTTAATGATGGTCCGTAACCTCTGTTTTTAGGGCAGATTTCAATATGGAGGAAAGGGAGGGGGAGGGGATTGTTACTGGAGTCTTGCAAGTCTGGAAGCCTGGTAGCGTAGTGGTACATGAAACGGAAAATCATCTTGGCCTTTTCCAGTCTTCCAGATATGACTGTTTGAAATCAGGTATTTTTATACTGCTGTGCAGTATTTGAGCACAGAAGTCTTTATTTCCCTGTCTTTTCCAAAAATGGGATAAACTTTGGAAGTAGTAGTTTTTATTCCTGCTGTCTAATCATGCATTTATTCTGTTCTCTTAAGGATTGTAAATCTGATGGATTGACAACGGCTACATCTACAGGTGGCTAACATTTTACTATGTTAATTTCTTCACTGTTCTGGAGTTTCTGAATTTTTTTTTCATTGTAGCTTTTAGGTTTGTGAAAATGCACTTTTGCTAAGTTAAAGAGCTGGAAAGCTGGAATGGTGCAATTACTGGAAAAAAAAGTTCATTATAAGTGCTTGAGATAGGTAGATTTTGATAGCTATAGTCTGGGGAAATGTTCCAGAGGCTCAGGGTTTGTAATTTCTAGAAGTGAGACAGGCATTCTCCTGACTCTGAAAGCAGTTCTCATGAGTAGTTTTGAACATGTTTTTAATCATTTCATATGTTAAGCATTCAGTACAAGTCTTTTGCTGAGAAAGACAGTGATTGTTGATATTTAAATTATAGCATTTGTCAGTGCTGCTTTTATTTGGTGTTTTTCTGTATGCATTGCTAGCAAAGAAAACAATGAATTTTTGTGGGTTTTTTTTTTGTTGTTTTGCAGACCAATAATTTTTGCTCTCTGTTTTTCTCCGTGAGGCACTTATGGAATAAAATTTTCCTTATGTGTGCGTAAAGTATCTGACTGATCGTGATTGAAGAGTTCTTAATCGCAGTTCAGGGCTTGGAGTCAGCAGCATGTTGCAGTGATCTGAAGATCTATTTGTGACCAGTGAAAACCAATATGTACTTAATCCTGCAGAGTACTCAATTAGTGACAGGTTCCAGCATCATGCTTGTAGATATTTAACTTCAGTAAAGTTGTTCACTTTGCTAAGCTAATTGGATGTTAAGTGAACTTAGATTACTTTTTTACCTGCTGTGGTTCGTTATGGGTGTGAGTAACTGTATTGTCCTAGCTCTTCCAGAAAATAATACTGTTCTTTTTATGGAAATAGAATCATTAGAACGGCAGCTAGAAGAGATCCAAGTAGAAAATTTTAACATTAAGCAAATGAAAGACTTATTTGAGCAAAAAGCGGCACAACTGGCTACTGAAATTGTGGGTAAGTATGTTAACATCAGGTCTGATTCTGTTCTCTACTTTTGCAATTTGTGCAAGTGATCATTTATTCAGCTTCCTTCTTATTAGATCTTAAATCGAAGTATGATGAAGAAATTAGCCTTCGTGAAGGTGCAGAACAGAAAGTGACAAACCTGACACAAGAACTGCAGAAGGAGAGAAGTACAGTGGAAGACTTAAAGACAGAGCTGGTATTCACATCACACTAATGTTTTTGTTATTTTCAAGTCAAGGGAGGGATATAATTAAATGATTGCAAATGCAGTTTTGAAGCAGTCAAACCGTTGAACTTGGAGACATCTGCTTGTGGGCTGAAAATGTTCAGAACACCATTGTTTCTGATCTATTACACTGACCTACATTTTCAGTGTTTTTCCAGTGAGGAAATACATGTAGTTTCTGACATACTAAAATTTATCCTAGATTATATTTTAGTCTGCTTGTTTGATGCTCTACCCTTCAGCGATTTTGCAGGGGATTACACGTATAGATGTGCTGTGCAGGCCTCTACTTGGAGCATGCCATTGCTGACTTCCACAGCTGACTTTAGATCACCCTTTTTCCATGAGGTGTAACGCTCTGACTGTCCCTGGACAGCTGCATTCATAAGAGTTGCTCAGAGAGGTGTTTCGTGACATGGTGGCTGAAAGGCTGGCAGCTGTCATCACCATGCCTATGTTAATGTTGTCCCTCTTGCACTTGGCTGATAATACTGATGTGTGTGTATTCTGGGATTTTGGCTCCTGGTGACTTTTATATACAGCCATGGCTCCAGGGAGCAATCCCAGTGACTCAGCAGTCATGCCACTTCCAAAGCAATAGTGAAGGGACTTCCTAGCTTGTTTGTCTTCATTCCTCCACTCAACCACTGCTTAGACTCTGGAGGAAAGTAGGACTCGTTTATCCCACTTCTTCCCTGTAGTCTCATGAGTCCCTCTTGGCCCTGCGTAGTCACTGGACCCATCCATTCCTCCCTTTCTGTTTAGTTGTTTCTTGTCTTCCTTTTCCTGCCGCATTCTTACCCCTTTCCTGTACCTTTTCTCTTCTACATGACAGCACTTCCTTTTCTCTACTTTTTTCAGTGCCCAGTATTGCCTTTCCCCTCCCTTTTCCCTCCATAGCTTTTTGCTTTGAGGGCCATTATGATGCTTTAAATGTAATCCCCAACAGCTTTTATCTGTGGGTCTGGTAGGAGGCATGCCTGACAGTTCCTTCAAGAAGTTTCCTTCAGCTGCCCTTTTTTTGTCTGTTCTTGTGGTTTTCTGAAATAGTTCTTGAAGACAGAGGCAGTATGATTATAAAAGTGTGTGTAGTGCTGGATTGTTACCTATCTCAGTCCTGAGAGGCGCTTGTGAGTATTGCAGCAGTAAAATATATACAGTGTTCCCTTCTGTAGAGTTGTGTGGGCAATACAGCCTACTTCTCAGGGAATTGTGACTTCAGATAATTATCTTGCATGGATTCCCTGTCACTTTAGTGTTTTCTCCCAGGGAAGGTCTCCCTCCTGTACCTAGCGATCTACCTACGTGAAAATTACAGAAATGTAATGTTTGAGATCTTATCCCATTTGTCAGATTTGGTTGAAACCAATTAACAAGTTCAAAGTTTAGTAGGCAAGAACTGACAACCAGCCATTAAATCCTGTTTCCTTTGGGAATGATATGTACTTTTCTGTGGGTTTTTTTTTCTCTTCTCTTTTCTTTTTCCATAGCTAGTATATGTCACTTTTTTTTTTTTTTCACACACAAGGAATATGTCACCTTGTCTATAAATTGATGATTTGAAAGATTTTGAGAGATTACATTGACACTGGAAACATGTCTGCCAGCTGCGTGTTGCTCATTGCTACTCTCTTACTTTTCAGCTACAAAGGCCTGGTGTAGAAGATGTGGCTGTCCTGAAAAAGGAGCTGGTCCAAGTTCAGACGCTGATGGACAAAATGACACTGGAACGTGAGAGAGAATCTGAAAAGCTGAAAGATGAGTGCAAGCACTTGCAGGCAGAGCAGGCGAACTCGGAGGTAATAGTCATACCTAAAGACGTGTGTGTGAGCTTTGCCGTGATTTTCATCTGAAAATGGAAGATACTAATTCATCATAATGCAAAAGCCTCTTTCTTAACTGAATCTTCTAACTTATCTAATAGACATGTTTCTTCATTACGGTAAATTGTGTAATTTTGCCAATATCTGCCCTCCAAAAGCCCCCATGCTTTTTGTTGCAAAACCTTTCCTTGGCATAAAAAGTTACTACAAGAGCCCAATAGCAGAGGAAAATGAGACCTGACAGAGCTGTGCTCTTTCTGTTGGGAGAAAGAAACAGAGCAATATCTGTGTGATTGAAAGACTTGTTTCCCTTGTTGAGCTACATGTGGATAAAACCAGTTGTTACTGAAAATGATGGTTTTGGTTAATATTTGGGTTGGCGTGTCTGACGATGGATGCTAGAGTATTAAAATATATAAAAAGAAATTATTAATGCAAGGTAGACAATAATTTGACTATTCTTTTAGGACATTTCATTCTTGAACTTACACAAGATTAAAAAATCTTAATGAATATTGTAAACAGGTTTTCATTTTTGTTTTTTTTTCTAGTTTTTACTGTCAAATGGGAAGACTTTTTACACCTATTATTTATTGTAGGAATATTTTGTGTGTAAAGGACAAATCTGTTCTGCCCACATACCCTGCACCAATCCACTGCATAATGCCCTCCAAGGGTTGCCTGTTATCCAGTGGAGCATAAAGTGAGTGACTGCCAGGCCTCACCATATCTTAAGGTCAAGATGTCAGGATGATACCTGTAATCTGTTTTCAGGCAACAGCACCTTAGTTTTCCTCTCTTTGTTGTTGCAGTCTAAAGTAGAAAATAAAATCTATTGGTCTCATGTTAATTGCTTTTTTTTCTTTTTACATTTTTTTCTCCATCTTTTCCTGGATTTGAGCCTTTTAAATTCATCCTGTTTAAAAGAGACCTTGCTGTCTACTTGAGTTGCAGAATGTGCTGGTTTCTTCAGAAGTACTTTGTGAAGGCTTGCCTCGGCTTTGGCTGAGTCAGTGGAAGAGGTTTTAAATTGCTGATGGGAGCCTTGAAAATATACAGAATTGTTGATAACTCTGTGTTTAAGGAAGCAAAACTAACTGCCTTTCCCACAGCAGATACTTGGTTTTCTTGGTTTTGGTTCCTCTGCTTTTCTGCCAGTGAGCATGCAAGATGGAGAAAAAGGAATATAACCACTCTGACTTGGATCTTTAAGAGGGAATCTCACTCCACAGACTTTCTCAGATCCCTCCTGGCTAAAGCCTGTTTTATGTTGCTTACCAGACATCTAACAGAGATAATGGCAAGAGATTCTAATAAAAATACAGTAACACCAAAAAGGCTTTTGTCTAATGTATAATTTATTCTACTAAGGAGTTGGTAAATCCATACCTGCAGAAGAATTCTCTTGCTGGGTGTTGTCACATCTCACTAGTGGGTTGGTTGGTGTAGTTTTACTAATGAATGGCTTGACAGTGTAACAATCTTCAGTGAAGACTGTCAGCTGTGTTTGAGACATTTTAATTTTGCCCTCTCCCTTTTCTATTGTACCCCAGCAATGCAGCAATGCCAGCAAAACTTGTCAACGCAGGGCTGTGGTCCCTAGTGAAGGGTCCTTGCGGAGTTCCCCAGCTTACAGGAGGGAACGCCTGGAGTTTCTATAAGACTCCTGGTATCCTCTGTCCTGGTGAGATTTGTGGATGCGAAGGATTCCTGACATCTTGTTATTCTGGGGTTTCATGTGCCCTAGATTTCAGAACTGCAGTTTTAACTTTCTGTTTCTTCATTCGCGCTGCAGAGCTTTAGAGAAGCGTTGCCCAGCATTATTCTAAACCCCTTAGGGCTTTCCCTCCCGCCTTCCTCTCCCAACAGATATGTTGAGCTCCAGGAATTGTACAAGGGTACAGTATTGTACTAAACATGAATCTGCCATTGTTTTCAAGTTAAAATGAAGTATGCCAAGAGCTTCATCGGATGTGAAAAAAGGAATATCTCAGTTGGAGTTATGAATATAATGTGGTTATGTGGCCATGTAAGTTGTTACATAATTGTAATTTGGTTTTAACTGTGAGATCCCACAACTATGCAGCAGAATTTAAATTTCTTTTCAAAGCACTGTTGCTGTAGTCTTTTGTGGTTTGGGATATTTAGTTTTCATGTGAAGATAAAATGACATGGTGACATGGGTGTAACAAAAGTCTTTCAACTTAAAACATTCTCACAGAAGCATGAATTGCTCCTGTTCCCCCAAATTAAGTATCTTTAAGTTTTGACATAACTAGACATTTTAAAAATGTAGCTTTAAAGTGCAGCTTTTAACAGGAAAAAAACTCAAGTAAAGAAGGTTTTTTCCGTCCTCCTGGAAGTAATGGCAGATGGGGGAAAAGGCTGCATGATGCCCCTAGCTATTACTATGTGTTCATATAAGAAGTCTTAGACGTACGGAAAGATTATAAACTACATTGCAGCAACTATAATAACATCAGATGTCTGTGTAGTATCATCAGTATGTAGGCTGAACTAGAGAAGACCCATGTTGCGGCGTGGCAGAACGTGGTAAGCAGTGGCAGTCTGGTTCTTCTCAGAAATGTTATTGCCTTCTCTGCTTAATTCCAACATATGGCAACCATAGCCCAAGACATGTTTGAAATAAAAACTTTTCTGTCAAGGTAAAGTGACAGATCAGACTTTAAAAAAAAAGTAATAAAAAATTACTCAAAGTCATCGTGGTGAAAACTTCTCTACTTTTCTTAAAAAAACACAATTGTGAAAAGTGTTAGCCATAAGAGAATGAAACATTGAAGCCCTTCATTGGCAGAATAGGTGCAGTCCTGACTGTAAAATTTTGGCCATGTTCCACCTTGGCTTTGCTCTTTGAGACTACCTGAAGGGCTGAAAGAGTAAAGTGGCTCTTATGCCATCCATGGCTATTTTTGCCAAGCTGGCTGAGGATACATATATTAATATTGGTTTGCAAAGTGAGATGTCTTTAAAATATGTTAGATTTGTGGTGTGGGTGAAGAGAATAACAAAGATCATCACAATCCTATATGCCTGTCTTCAAATGCTGCCGGAGAGGGATGTGAAGAATAGAATAGCTCTACAATTGTTGCCTGAATGTATTCATTGTTGTCCTTTCTTTTTTTTTTTTTGTTTTGTTTGGTGTTTATGCTTTATTTCAGAGTTGCACCAGAAACTCTGGTGTCTAGATATCTCTGATAAGTGTTCATTCTGAGATACTGCTTCCAGGTTTAGTTTCTCACTGTAGTGACTCCCGCGTAGTAAACGCATTATGAAAACAGCTGCACTGCTGTGGAGCTAAGCATTTCTATGAGTCTCTGCAGATTGGGATTTGTTTCAGTATCTGATAAATCTTCATAAAATACAGGGCATAGACTTGATTGTCAAATTGAGTGCCTGCAGAATGAGATTAGTAGATTAAATTATAGGTAAATTTAATAAAGCCGGGACTGGTTTTTTTTCTTTCCCATTAAGCAAAGCCATTAAAAACACTGACATATTTGAAAACAAATTTGAGGAAGTGTGTCTGCTAACAGCTTTTGTGACTGCTTATTTCCGTCTTTCATCCATCCATTTTATTTTTTCTGCTTTCTAAAGGAGACACTTAAATTTGAGGTAAATCTTTGAAAGCTTTTTATTCTTATAGTAGATTACTGTTGTATCAAGATAATCTTGAGAGGTTGTTAAACAGATGCATTCCTGGTTGCTTACTGGTTCATTAATCATACAGACACATCAGCTAGACAATATGGGGAATGAATATTCATCCATGATATATTTCCATGTTAAGAATGAAATGTGGGACTGGCTTATTGAATTGTGAATGAGAGAAATGTATATTTATGCATATAAATTATGATTCTAGTTGGAAAGGCTGCAGTGGTGTCCTTAGCAATCTTCTGCACATTTTCTGCATTGTATTCGCTCAGTAGTGAAATATCTGTACTCTGTTTTCTGAGAACATCCTCGATTCTTTTTCTGTCCAGGACAGATCCCAGGATGTGTTTTAGTTTATGGCTCTGTAATGAAACAGCCTTGTAAAGGCTTACAGAAAGTCAGAGTTGCTAACTATATGTAGTCATATAGTTTTCTTTGGTCCATATGTTCTCTTTGGTCTTCCTTTTTCTGTAGGAAGGTTGTAAATAGTATGTTTATTGTCTGCTACTTCTCTTCTACTGCTTTAGTTCATTCTTGAATTCAGTATTTATACCTTTGTGCTGAAATCTGTGGTTATGAGAACAATAGGAAAGAAAACTTCTTTTAAAAGGTCACTATTATATAGTGTATTCAAAGTGAGCGCATTCATACACAGCATGCTTTAGGGCAGCCATTGTTACCCGTCTAAAGTGCTTTTCTTGTTTGCTTTCATTACTGTATTCAAATACTGCACAGTCATTGATATATTCAGTTTTGTACCAATCCTGTTTAATGGGGTAGTATTGTTACCCTGATTATGCTGACCTGCAGGGTTGATGTGCCCGAAAGTCACTCCCCAGGTTTGCACCAGATGCCAGACTCACTTCTAGTGCCTTTTCCAGTGCATTTCCCTTACCAGGGAGGCAAAGTTTTGGCTGTGTAACTGCAATGACTTGGGAGGGTTTCACCTTGAGCTAGAACTGTGATAATTATTATTGGATAATCTGTTGTGATTTTCATCAGTTGTGGGCTCAGCCTGGTATTTCCTATTGGACTGGGGCAAATTTATGTCTTCTGAAATAGGACATGAATGAATTTCAGCTGGGAAATTATGCTCAGGGTACTTCTGTAGCTGATGGACCTCTGAGATGAGTTTGCAGGTGATTTTTTTCTTAAGCTGTTTATTTGTATACAAGATGCTTTTTACTTTGCTACCAGACATCTTGCTTTTGTTTGGGTTATGCCTGCAAAGATTTGTTTTAAATGCGGATTTTTCTATTTGTCTGTTCAGGCTACCATTAACCAGTTAAGAGCTGAACTTGCCAAAGGACCTCAGGAGGTAGCTGTGTATGTTCAGGAGCTGCAAAAACTTCAAAGTTCAGTCAAAGAGCTAGAACAGAAAAACCAGGTGAGAATGCTGTTATTTCCTATGCTTATCAGCTCATGTTAAAATGGAAACACATCACACGTTGCCTTGGGAATTGCTGAAGACTGTGACAAAACACTTCTTGGTGTTGCAGAAGTTGAGAATTGCTTTACTGTTTTGCTTAACATGAGAGATACCATAATGTACAGGCAAACACTATATTTTAATGACCGGTATGTTACAGCTGAAATCCTTAAGGTTGTTGTTATTGCAGATTTCTAACAGCTGCAGTTTATGCTCGCCTATTATTCAGCAGTATTGCCATCTTAAACATGAAAAAAAAAGAAGCGTTACCTTTCGAAATAGTACGTTTTCCTAAAGATCATAATTCAGGAGACATTTTGAGCTCTCTTTATTGGTTTTCCAGATTCTTAGCTTTTAGATTGTACTTCTGTCATATTTTCTTGCTGTTTATTAGAGTCATGAATGGAAGAAAATTGAGATAAACTCCAGGAGCTTCTCAGCTTATAAGTATTCCTTGAGAGCTTTAATCAAAGCCCCTTGAGCTTGCTGCGCTTTGTATTTGCATTAAGAAAGCATGTGTTGTGGGGTAGTAAATGGAGGTAAGGGAGGAAAGGAGACAAGGAGAAAGATGCCTGCCGCATTTGTATATGCTGCTGTATGTGAACCGTACACATTACATATGTGTATTTACCAGCAATCTTGTCAGTCTTGGAAAATGGGAAAGGACAGGGACCAGTGTGTATTTAGTGTAATCAATATCGAAACTGAGATGGTGAGAATTGTCATGCTGTTCTTTTCCACAGACCAGCAACACTGAAACAAGCTTTTGGGAAAATTATTGCTATTCAGTATAGAGACATTGCCTGAATATATTGCTATTCCATTAACAACGTGGAGTGAAACTGATAGATACATAAGATAACCATAGTTTAGTAGAGTCCTCTGCTATGTCAGGTTAATGCCAAACACCACGTGAGGAACAGGGAGAAGTGAAGTGGCAGCGAGCTGCTTTTCCTCTTTGTTTCAGTGACTTAAGGCAGTTTACAGCCACCTCTTTATGCAGCTTTTTGAAAGGCGATATTCATAAAAATGGTATGCCAGACAAGGAATCTTGTCCCTGGAGGACTTGGACCTAGAATTGGACAAGGTAGGGCTAGCTTCCCAAATAACATAAATTGCTCCCATTTCGTACAGTTTGCCATCCTTGAAGAAGCTGTCAGGGAGGAGGGAGGAGCCATTAACGCAGGATAGAGTATATTGCATTTTGATATGTACATCCATTTATAATTCCATTCCAGTGCAGCAAGTTATTGCTGTGCATTGATGTAGAGTTTTTCAAGCTCATGTACAACCTCAGGCAAGCAAACTGTTTCTTATATTTTCAGGAACTATACTGAGAAGAGCAGATGACAAGTAGATAAGATCAGTTCTCTGAGACCAGCAGGAACTGCCTTTCCTTCATTTATAAAGCACTGTAATTATGGGGCTTGGCTTGGCTTGCAGAGGCCAGTAATGACCTGGAGCCCAGAAGAGACCTAATGTGCAAAACCAGCGTATTCCCTGAAGTATTAGACTTGCTCTAATCCTAAACCCGTTACCTGTGGGTTTTTTTTTTTTTTTGTTTTCTTTTTAGGAAAATTGTGATGCATTGTCTACAGGGAAAAATGCTTAGTTTTTAACCTTCTACTGACGTAACTGTTCTGAAATTCGATCAGTGACCACAGAGTTCATTCTTCAATGCCTGGCCACTGTCGCTACTAACATGCATTATGTGTATTTTTCCAAGGAGCAGTTATAAAAGAAGGGATCAGTGTGGTTTTCACCCTTGTATCTTGTGAGCTTTGAAGGCTCAAGGCTCTTCACTGAGTGCTGTAACATGCTCTCATTCCCTCTTTTCTGTGGAAATTGAGGCTTGGGGAAGAGAGGTGGCTCATATGTGCCCACATATCCCTTTACATATCTGGGATGCAGCTGGGACATGCATTCAGGTAGGAAACACTGCTGGGTCTGCTAGTGTAACCTGAATGACCGTAGCTCAGCAGCTCTGTGGCCTCAAGTTTGCTCGTGGGCTTAGCTCGCACAAGGAGGTAGCAGGCTGTCGGGCAAACTCAGCTCTTCTCCCATGAAAGCAACATTTTGTGGGTCTGTTTGGCCATTCGTGACTGCAGAGGGTGTTCAGCTGTCAGGGGTAGCGGCTTTAATCCATGGTGTTCATTGCTGTATTTATCATCAGACCAGGGAGGAAGAGAGAAGAGTAGTGCAGGATGTGGAGCAGCATCTCCAGCCGCATAGCTGCTGCTCTTGGCTGTCATCTGGATAGTTCATAAGGTGATGGTGAAGAGGCTTGGCTTCTTTTTTGTTTTACGTAGCATTCCTGAAAGCTTCCCAGAGTCTCGTTCTGCTTCAAGACACCAGTAACTCTTTCTTTCTTTCCCCTTTACTTGAAAATTTAAGTTAATGCCCTGCACTGACTCTTCATGAAGTAGCTCATAGCAGGTCTACATGTGACGTGTGGATCTAGTTATGGAGTAGTAGTAAGATTAATGCCTTAGCTCTAACTTGCCCAGCTATGATGAATAAGGTTCTGTGGTGTGTTGGTATTTCAGGAACGCTATTCAGTACAAATGTTAATGATCCTGCCTGGTCATTTCTCTTTAATGAAAAGGGAATTGCAGCTTTATTTTATATTCTGAGGTTGAAATATGTTCTAAAACCGGTGGGAGCCTTGTCACTGACGTCAGGAGGGTAAAGATGGCACCTGACGTCAGTATGTTCTTATGTGCTCTGTTCCTGCATTTTATATATGCATATATAAAAACTTTGGCGTACCTGTAACAGCAACAAATTGTTTTATTTTTCAAGGAACACTTCAAAATATACTACTTCAGGGCTATAATTTAATAGCCAAACTTTAGTCCTGAGCCAGAATTTTTGGCTAAGTTGCATGCTTTAGAAAGTATATATTCTTCTAAATGGACATGTAGGGCATTAATTCTATTTGTTCTCACATTGGCTCCTGGACTTCTAGAGTTGTCATTTGCAAGACTGCTTGCTTTCTAAATTGTCTTTTTTTTTATATAGATTCTTCTGTTTATTTTATCATGATTGTAAAATAAAAGAGTCTGTATATGGTTTGTAACAACCAGTATAGCCATCATTTGTTAAAAATCTGTAAAAACCAAAACTGTTCAACTTACTTGAACAGCTTTTTCTTCTGGCAAAACAGGTTTCATCCCTGAATACTGCGCAGAAGTACACTTTTAAGATGCCCAGCATAGCTGGAATTGCAGCACTAACTATCTTATCTTTGGAACTGTTATTCCAACTGTTATTGCAGAACCATCTGAAGTTTTGATATACAAGACTGACTTCAGTGTTGTCATTTTTTCAGGCTGACATGCTGGAAGTGTTCTGTATTTTTCTGTTTTAATTGAGAGCGTCACTAGGGAATATAGTAGTCACTGAAACTGCAGGAAGAACACAATCATTTAAAAGTTGCGCGCAGTAATGCTCCACTGAGATATCAGGAAGATGCTGCAATAAATGGAACGTGCTGGTACATTTCAAGAAGATGGAGTCAGTTACCTGGGGTGGATGATGACCAGGGCCTCCCTGCAACTATATTTCTGTGCTTCAAAAAGTGCCACTGGAAAATTGAAATGGTTCTCATGGCTTCTTTGTCCTGCTTGGAGATCTCAGAAATTCTAGTTAGTGTCTCAGGGAAAGCAAATTTTTCTTCAGGATACAGAAATAAAGTTTTTGTGGTGTCCTCAGTAAGAGGGAGTGAATTTATGTGAGAATATTAAAAACAGTATTTCTAGTTGAAACTGTGTGCTGTATGGGCTCCAGAATTAGCTTGTGTAATATGAAGTAGAAGTCAATATTTCCTTTAATAGTGTTTTTGAGCAAGTTTGTCACTGTTCATCATCAACACTTGAGAAGAAATTTGAATAATGCAATGAAGAGCTGTAAGCAGAACTGCAATTGAATTGCTGTGTAACTCTCTTCATAGAGTCTGACTGAGAAGCTACTGAAGAAAGAACAGGACTACACCCAGCTAGAAGAAAAACACAATGAAGTATCCGTGAGTAAGAAGAATGTGCAGGCAAGCTTTCACCAGAAAGACCTGGACTGCCAACAGCTTCAGGCAAAGCTGTCTGCGTCTGAAGCTTCCATACAGAGGTTACAAACAGAGCTGGGTGAGAAGGGGGAGGCAAGCCAGAAACTTAAAGAAGAGTTGTCCGAAGTAGAGACAAAGTACCAGCATCTCAAGGCGGAATGTAAACAGCTCCAGCAGCAGAGGGAGGAAAAAGAGCAGCATGGCCTGCAACTCCAAAGCGAACTCAGTCAGGTAAGGTTCCTTAAGCCTCCTAGACCATCCCATTGGGATGGTTTGTTAAACCATCCCATTAGGGTTTTTTAAACTGTGCATGCGTATTTTTTGTGCACACGCACTTGCATTTCCTTATTGAAGGGGAGTAACTAACCAGTACTTGTATTTGAATAAATATAAAGCTAGCTAGTATTTCAGTAAATATAAAGCGTTCTTCCTAACACTGCAGAGAATGAAATGCAATCACCTCTTCCCCTTAGAGAGGTAAAGAAAAGAACAGGCAAAAAGAAGAGGCTGTGGTAAGAGTGCAGAAATTCTTTGGTATTTCTTTGTTGTTACGCCTGAATCTTTTTAGTAGGTCCAAATTCTTGTCAGGGTCAAATGAGGATAGTTGTAGCCCATGTCACAATCAAACTTAGCAAGGTCTACAGTTATAACCACTTTTCCATATTTTTATTTATGGGAAGGTTATTGTAGTATCTGTCTATCTGTAAGTATAATTCCCCCTTTTCTGAAAGGGAAACATCTTACTAATTCTGTTCTATCTGGAACTCTTCTTAAAACTATATAACTTCAGATTTGAAGATTAAATTATAATCCCCTTTTTTTGTTGATGCATTCCCTGAAATAAGGGAAATATTGTCAGATGAGAGGACAACCCAGAATATTGAGTTTCCATGACAAATATGGTAATGGACAAATCCTAAGAGTCAGCAAGGTTATTTATTCTCATTCAGTAAGGTCACTGAAGCTATGATGAATTCAGGTTATGAGAAAAACAAATTCAGGTAGAGTATCAGAAGTAGTTTCACTTCTAGTAGTAATTTTACTACTCTATAGGAAGTTTGAGAAAAGTGAGTCTTTGTTTTACATTAGAACTGAACAATGCTTGATTTGCTTTAAAATTGAATAGTGAATAAAGTAGGGAATACTTCGTGTGAAAAGCAGCGATAATATGAAGTCTTAATATTACTTCTTTTGTGTCTCTTCACAAACACCTTCTCTTTTTGTTGTTGATAGCTATAAGAACACCCAGAGCATACATCTCCCCACTGTTTACTTGTTGTTCTGCTGAGTCCAATGAGTTATGGAAGCAGGACTTCTGTATAACATTGAGCATACTGACATTTGAGGATGGATGAACTCCGTTTTAGCTAGTGTTGTGGGGAGTAATGTATTAGGCTGGAGAAATATTTGTGCTTCAGGAATCCTGTCCAGTCCTAAGATGGAAAAATAATCTGGTTTTTTTTTTTTTTGTTAGTACGACGTACTTCATTTTAATCTCTTGCTAAAGGTTTATCATTTTAAAGTGAGTGTTTCTCAATTTTCAAGCCTTTGTCAAGTCTGAAATAGATTAAGTTGCAAGCTGCGTGCGTATAGTTTATCTTGGAAGAACTGTGGCTTGGCAAAGCTTCATTTATGTATGTATTACATCCCCAGAATGACTTTCCTTCTTCCATCGGATTGCGGGGAGGGGAGGTAATTATATTAATTACCCACTTAGGAATCCTCACTTGGTAAAATAGCCTCAGTCTGCCTGGGCAACATGTATGCAGGCTTCAGAAGCACAGCCAAGAGGTTGAGCTGAAATCTGGCTTCAGCCTGAGAGGGCATTTTCAGGAAGGATTTTTTGGAGTGGGAAAATAAAGGAGGAGGAAGGCGAATAATGCATTGCTGAATGGATTCCTATGAAAGGGAACGGAGGCATCGCTCACTCTCTGGTGATACCACTGGGAAGGAAGAGAGGCTAAGCAAGAAAACCTGAACAAGTTGCTGGATCTCAGGATGTGTTTTAGAATTCTATCGTAAAAGAATAGTGGAGGAAAAAAAGCCCTTCATACATGGTATAAAATAAAATTAAAGCTAAGCAAAAACTTCTCTTCCCCTCTCTCCCTCCAAACAAGAGTTTAGTTACTATTGTCATGAAAAGACTAAATTTCTCATATTTTTTCACTTAATACTTCAATGGCATTATCTTTTTATGCATGTAGTCCAATAACTTATGTTGACACAATGAATGCTGCTTATGAAGGTATGTATGTAATTGTTTAGTCCAACCACTTTTTCAAGGAATCCTTGCGGAAATTCATTTGAACAGATGCATGTCTGGTTAAGTTTGTATATTTTAGAATTTGGGTGATGTGAAGGAATTGATTTCACAATGGGTCGAAACTTCAATGATAATGTTGGTTCCAGCACAGCAATAGGAAGAGGGTAACACAAGAAAATATGGACGCCTTCAGTCTTGAAGAAATGTTAATTGCCAATAAATACTGTTGTTGTTGTTGAGAAAATTTGAATCTACTTGATTGTATCTTCGAAAGCGTAAATATTTTTGTAATGATTTTAGTGTTCTGTAACATAGGTTAATCCTGGATTTTATCGTTCTGTTTATTTAAAGTCAGTCTTAAAGTCCTTCAAAAATACTTAACTGCGCCTGTAATAGAAATGACTTTTGTATAATTTTGTTTGCTGACTTACCCCTTTCCAAATACTCTCTCCCAGTATCAACATAGCCATGAATAGTTATAATAGTTATCTTGTTGCACCCTTTCTTCATTAGATTTTTTCCCTCCAGCTCTTGTTCATATTTTTAGTGAGGAGGAAGTATTAATAATTTAGTGATTCCTACAGAAAGAGACAAATGTTCTTGATTACTGGAGGAGAGGTTATGGTTTCTTTCCTCACCCTGTCCTCCCTTTTCTCATATCTCTCTCTTAACTGTGCAGTCACAGGTAGCAGTCAGATTCTCGGCCACATGCTGAACAGCTTTTCATTCACAGGTTTTGTGGTTGTGGACATATAAACAAATAATTTAGTTTGGTTTCCTAAGAAAATGAGGCATATACACATTTGTTTCCCTGTCTCCATCCCCTGTAACTTTTGCATTGTTTGATAACTTCAGCCAAATTTTGACAGGTGGCCCGAAGGTCTTCAGCGTTAGATTCTTCAGTGGCAGCTGGGTAAAGGAGAGAGACGTATGTTCATGCCTCACCTCCTTGATGCCCAGGGGGAAGATTTAATGTTATCCAAACCATGTTCCTTTTTCTGTCGCACTAGGCAGCCAGCCGGTCAACAAGTGAAGGCTTGCAGTGAGCGACAAGATTGTGCTGCCTTTTGCCTAGGTATTAGGAGGAGTTTGAGGAAAGCCGTAGAAAGGTTTAGTGATGTTGAAGGGAGGACCTGGATTTAAAAGGTAAATGGTTCAAGGGTCTTGGACGTAAATTCATAGGGAAGCAAGCTTAATTTATCCTGATACCTGTAGAAAGTTCTTGCCTTTCTGCAAGGCCTGATCCATTCTCTGGTTTTGCATTGAGCTGAGTTCATTTACGTATCTGTGAACGTGTTCATGTAGAAGTAGGCAGGAGGTGACCCAGGATCTGTAGTGACAGTTTCAAATAGAAGAACAGCTGATTTTATGGAGAGAGCTTTTTATAACAGTGAATAGTAGAAGTCCATCCTTGCACTTTGAAGATGGTGCAGTACAGCTTTTGATGACTGAAAAAATTACGAGGCAGGCTTATGTCCAGCTGGAAGATCACATCCCCCTATTTAATTTCTGCTGCTGAGAGGTGCTGGACTATAAGTGACCAAAGTTACTGTGTAACCCTACATTGAAGGTTCATGTATCTCTTCTCTGCAGAGTATGAATGCCATTGACGTAACCAGGTCTAAAGCTAAAAATTACACTCTTACTTGTCTAGCAGTGCAGAACAGTATATTGTGGGAGCCAGGGGGGCAGGTAAAGGCACGGGGCTTCAGCCACAGGATTGATAGGAGTGAGGGAGTGCGCTGTGTAAAATGAGATTGCTGTAACCATCACTGTTTTACATGATAGTCCTCATGCCTTTGAAGGATTGCCCTCTTTGTGTTTCTCTTAAATCTCTGTAACTCATATTATAGGGCTTCTGTAGATAAATGAGGGTATTTCCAAGTCCATCCAACCTACTTTTTTGAATATGTATTCATGCTTCTGCAGCTGTTGCTGTTCTTCAACACGATTTGTGTTTCCGAGGTGTGTGATGTATATACATGACTTCAGGAGCTCATGTAGTTCTTTTACTCTGGGTTATGAAAGCTCAGGGTAAAAATAGCACAAATTGAGTCTAAAATACAGCGCCATTGACAAAAGAATGACTAAAAAAGTGGATTTTTTTTTTTTTTCCAGTTGCACAGTAAACTTCTAGAAACAGAGCGCCAGCTAGGGGAAGCGCACGGGCGGCTGAAGGAACAGAGGCAGCTGTCTAGTGAGAAACTGATGGACAAAGAGCAGCAGGTGGCTGATCTGCAATTAAAACTTTCTCGTGCTGAAGAGCAGGTAGGGGCTTTTATGGAGACTCTAGTTTGTTCTGCTTCTGGTAGTAGCCTGTATATACAGTTGCGGTGATGTTGCAGTTTGTAAAGTTTGTCCTTACGGGAATTTAATTTGACTAATTGTCAAAATCTGCCTAAATGCCACTTGCATTACAGATTTTTGTAAGGCTAAATGCGCATTGGATGCATGTATGTTCGTGGTGCTTCACAGATGAATGAAAGATGTGCTTTTTGCACTTAGATGCTTTGTCTAAGGGTCTTATGAAAAAAAGACTTAGGTACACCTAAGCCCACACGGGTAAAGTTTTGTGTGTAGATATTTTTGTGAGATAAAACCCTACATGAAGAAAAAGCGAACATGTCACAGCAAGTCATTGATAGTTAATAACCTGTGTGGGGTGGATGGGCAGAAAACGCTTGTTTTATTAATTTTTATTTGTTTTAATGAGCATCTTGTATATGTTGCTGATTTTCTGCTGCCTGTATGGGGATTGGCCAAATATCTGAGTGGTACGTTGTCAAAACTTTAAAGTTTTCCGTAGCTAATTTGCAAATCCTTGACCAGTATAGAAGTGGAGAGACTGCTAAACTGAAGTTGTTACTAAAACTGCTAATAGTAATAATAATAATAATAATAATATTGTTTTCCAGGTATCTGTATCATCAGTCATGTTACACCTTAATAACTGTTGGAAAAAAACATACTAAAAATTGCTTACGTTTTAGATTTTTGAGAGCTAAAATACATATATGTCTGATATTTATTTTATATTTCTCACTTGTGATATAAAATCTCACCTATTAATAGTAATGAATGCTTTAGTTAGATTTTGAGTCTTTAACTACCATTATGCACTTTTTATTTTTATACCAGTTTTCAAATATTCAAGTTTAGACTAAAATCTTTTGGCATTAGAATGAATGTGGAGCACTATTGGCATACTGAATGGTGCATGTTCACTCATTAGGCTGGTTTGTTTGTTTGCTTTTGTCAGCTAAAGGAAAAAGCAGCAAATTCCACAGAATTGCAACATCAATTAGAAAAGGCAAAACAGCAGCACCAGGAACAGCAGACGCTTCAGCAAAATACTACAGCAAAACTACGAGAAGCCCAGGTAACGTAGTTATGTATCCTCATGTGAAAGTGTGTTTCAGGGTGTCACTATGTTAAATATGATTTCTCTGTAAAAGTGACTTGCATGACTTATACTAGTTTCAATAAATTAACTTGTAAATCTAGAACAGAAGTGTGTAATAAATTTATCCAACATTTTATGCATTAGGAATAACTTCTAAGGTCCTTATAATTAAGGAAGCTATTATGCAATTTTCTAGAATGATTTGGAGCAAGTACTACGACAAATTGGAGATAAGGACCAAAAAATTCAAAATCTTGAGGCATTGCTTCAAAAAAGCAAGGAAAACATATCTCTGCTAGAAAAGGAACGAGAGGACTTATATGCAAAAATTCAAGCTGGTGAAGGAGAAACTGCAGTTCTTAATCAGCTGCAAGAGAAAAACCATGCATTGCAAATACAGGTAAGAACTCAGAGACTTGTTTCTTTTCTTTCATTCTCATTATTTAATCTTGTTAGCTTTTTTCCCATTTTTTCAGTTATGATATTAATCTTTTCTGTACTTGCTGTTTCTTTGATACTTAATTTAAAGATCTTACGGTGAATTTCACAGGACTTGTGTTTTGGTGACTTCCTTGCTTTCAGCATAAGGGAAGGGATTCCTAGATGTTTCCTTTGTACATATGCTGGTAATATTTGCATACATATGATTTTTGGATACATCTACATGTTTGTTTCTCTTACTTTAAATAGAGGTTTAATTCCTGCTTTCAGCATCAAAATTCAGTTTAGCCTGCATCTGTTGTCGCCTTAGTATTTTGTTTTTGTTACAGTAAGGCCAAATGGATGATTTCCTTTCGCTTCCATTTTCAGCTGGTAACCTATTTAAACTCCGGTATTGTGTACAATATAGCCTTACTGTAATAATTCAGAAAAATAAATGTGATAGTGTTGGGTCTCCTGAGCCGTGATAAGGCACGCTAAAATTCAGAAGATTTATGACTTCCTTGGACATGCTGTTCCAGCCTTCTCTTCTTACCTGCTTTTTTTTGGTTTGTTTTTTTTTTTTTTTTCACTGCAGGTAACTCAGCTGACAGAAAAGCTGAAGAATCAATCAGAAAGTCATAAACAAGCCCAAGAGAATTTGCATGAGCAAGTGCAGGAGCAAAAGGCACATCTAAGAGCTGCTCAAGACCGTGTGCTTTCCCTGGAAGCAAATATCACTGAACTAACCAGCCAGCTAAATGAAAGTAAAGAAAAAGTATCACAGCTTGATGTGCAGGTAATGGAACTCTGTACTGTCTGGTGATGATGAATCCTGCTTGTGATTTCTGTCTTCCCTCCAGAGAACGTACAAAGCAATTTGGAAAAAATTGCATGTTTTTACCAACAGACAAATGAAGTAGCATAAGGCAGAGAAAATTGACGAAAATGTAACTGTTTTCAGAATAACAATAGATGTCAAGTGTTGGTATTTTTTTGTTGGTTTTGTCTATATTGGTTTTGTTGTTTTGTTTTTTTTTTTTTTTTAATTAAAAAAAAAAAGTAGTTCATAGCTGAGTAGGAAAAATCCTCAAGCATCTCTTGTTGTATTTATAATGGTTAGGCATCCAGAACCCTGCTCTTACCGGTCCTGGATTCTGTGCGCCAGAGTGAAAGTCTGTCAAGTCACTATTGTCTAGAAATGTCCTATACTGGTGTCTTTTGTCAAAAACAAAACAAAAAAGCTGTGGGCCACCTTGTTGTCAATTTAATTCACTAAAGAAGGAGATTCCCCAGTATGGACTCAATGTGGACTCCCCTACTGTTAAAGTGCTGCTTAAGCTAAAAGCTGCTAATTAAATTCAGGTATCCCAAAGAATAAATAACGTTTGATCAGAAGTTCTTGCATCTGCACACTTGGAGCAGCTAGTACTGTTGTTGTTGGATTAATACACAGTGGTGTCTTTTGAATTAGTGTTACTCAGTTTCCAAACAGCTCTAGGAACTTCTGATGTAGCTTTGTGATGTTTTTACTCGGCTTTGCTACACTACCTGTTTTTTCACCAAGATATTAGAGCTAGAACTGAATACTCTATGGACTGTTGCAACTACTTTTTAAGGCAATATGTGAGCTTCCTTACAGTCTTCAGAGAAGTCGCATTTCTATTAGGGAGAAAAAGAGTGACCCTAAATATTGCCATTCTATTATTATTTCCATATAATAGACCCTAAATATTGCCACTCTACACCAATACCATTCATACCCATCTTCTAAATATTGTTTGCCGAGTGTTTTGGAAGGAAGGGAGGGAGGTTGCTCCCTAACAGGCAGGTAGTAGCAGAGGAAGATAATATGCATGTGGAAGCTTACTTTTGTTATTTCTTATTCTTTTTGCTTTTAAAAATTTTGGAGGCCCTCAAATGTACTTGTAGTCTGAGGTTATCAAGGTATGCATGCGTGTGAATGCACCAAGTCTCTCCCATTGTTCCTTGTTTGTAAGTAAAAATCTTTTCCTAGAATACAAGATGAGTGGGACTGGTGGCTTGGGTTTTTTAGTTTGTTTGTCTGTTTTTTCTAGCTCAAAGTAAGCACTAACTGGTGCTTAAAATCTTAGTATTTGTCTAAACTTCGAAAATCTTTCTTCCTTCCTTTTTTTTGAAGCAGCACATGAGAAATACCATTTTGCTATTAAACTTACTGATGAGTATAAAAAAAAACTTAAAATGAGCTGTGGTAGAACAAATGTTTTAATGAAATACAACTTGTCTTTCAGGTAAAAGCGAAGACTGAATTGCTGCTTTCAGCAGAAGCATCAAAAGCCGCTCAAAGAGCGGATCTTCAAAATCATCTGGACACTGCCCAGCATGCACTGCAAGATAAGCAGCAGGTTATAAGCAACATATAAGCATAAAGTTTTTACGTTACCTAGAAAACTACTTAAAAACCTAAGAACAGTCTATTTACAAACTAAATAAATGTATGGATATACATTTGGAAATAATCATTTAGGGTATTTTAACCATGTGATATGTATTCATTCTTTTTGCTGTAATCTGGACCAAATATATATTGCAGTCTAAAGAATTTACTTGGGAATCCACTCCTTGCTGTAGGATTATGGTTCAGAATATAAGCTGTCCTACTGGGATACAATTCAATTATCAGCTATATGTTACGAAGAAAAGATTGTAGAATAACTGGGTACAAGGAAAACTCTTAACTCTTATTGCGGATTCGGATAAATTCAGAATCAGATGCCTGTATTCAGAAATAATTATCTGTGTGCCAAGTGACACAAAAAACCCAAAAAGACTTTGTTAAAATTGCATGTTTTAATGTGTGTTAATCCTAGTGAAGCGTTCCACCGGCTGCTGAATCAAATACTTGATTTGTTAGAATTGGTGCTGCAGTGGGCTTCATGGAAACATCCAGCAGATGCTAACATAGCACCATTTTTAGCATGGGAATGTAATTAAGTGCTATAAACATAAGGCCTCTTTTCCAACTATCAAATAAGTAATTAATAATTAAATAAATCAGCTTGGTCGGAGAGCAATGAGCTTTGATGTAGCTGTCATCATAGTGGTTACTAGGTGAATGCATTCACCTAGACCTTAGGAAATTACTTTGTTTTATGTTGAACCAAATGGTTTGAAATCATCTCTGTTATGTGGAGAAATGACTGTTTCCATGGTATTGACTTTTCTCTTTGCTGGTGCTTGATTTCATGAAGAGAGCAAAAATTTTCTCTAACATTTTGTAGTGTTACTTTCTAGTTACTGTTGTACTAACTTCAGAATCTAGTGCCTTTATTACCTACAATTCCTCTTCCATTTATAAGTTAAAACACCTTTGTGAAGATTTAGCCCACAGCCTGTAAAGTTTGAGAGGAATATTAAGGCTTTAAAAAAAATTTTGTCAGCTTAACAGAGAGAGTTTGTGCATGTGTTTGTATTTCTGTTCTCAATTTCCTGCCCCTTAGAATAAAAATGAAACATTATTTTCCTTTTTAATTTAAACAGATTAGATCATTTAAAGCATATGTGACATTAGTCATTTTTGGAAGTCAGTTAAAAACTAATGACCCTTGTTTTTTTATTTTACCTCAGGAGTTAAATAAGGTCAGCGTTCAGTTGGATCAGGTTACGGCTAAGCTGAATGACAAGCAGGAATATTGTGCTCAGCTGGAAGCCAATCTTAAAGAGCACAAAGAGAAACGTCTTTATTTAGAACAGAAAACTGAAGAGCTAGAGGGACAGCTTAAGGTTTGTATTGAACACAGAATCTGAGCTTGCAGAAACTGATGTTCTCCGCTGTTTGGTAGTATGTGATAAAAGCAGTGCTCAAATTATGGGGGAAGGATTATATCAATACCACTTTTGTACGTTTTCTTTTTCACTAGCATTTCCCGATCCACTCTTTAATCCTGTTCCCCTCTTCTTCCATGCTAGCATATCAGACTAAGAAGATAGGTTTAGGACATTGCCACTATGCTGTCATTTTTCTGAATGTGTGCTTCTACAAACCGCCGTGCTACCTGGAAAGTGTTATGAGAGGGAACATGAATACATCCCGAAATTAGAGTCTTCGTGTTCAAGCCTGTACACTTTACAAGTGGTGTCAGGGCATATGTGTTAACATTGGTTAGCCCAAGTTCACACTACCTGTCTGGTTTAATTTATTTCAAAAGCCTTTCAGTAGGTTTCCACAAGGGGTTTTTATCAAGATTTTTTTTTTTTTTTTGGTCAATGTTTTTCCTCTAACTTGATCTTGAGTTTTCCATTCTATTTCTGGAATCAGTTTTTCTCTTAAAGTATATATAATTCTGGGAGAAGGTTTGCAGAACCTTTTGGTGTTTTGAGATACTAATATTTTCAGTTAAGGATATGAATGAGTCTGAATGCTTGAAAGCTTTTTAATTTGGGCTTTTTTCAATATTTGTTAAGCATTCTTGGTCGTCAAAATTCATGATGCATAAAACCATATGATACAGGGATCTTAGGAGCAATGCAGAATTGGCTTTGCAGCGTTCTCTGTCTATTTTGAGGGAGATTAGCAGTCTTTATGCTCAAGACTGAGTGGGGTGTTTTTTGTAGTTTATGTGCTCTATATAGAGAAGGAAGGTTGTTTTCCCCGAATGAAATTTTAAATCCAATGCTATTAAAGAATAAAGCAGTCATACATTTGCATTATTAGCATAATTGTTTTGTGTTTCCATTGCTTTCGTCTGTTGCAGGCTGGTTTTTTTCTCCCCGCTTTCATCTGTGTTTTTATTTTTCATCCTTTTGCTAAAGTTTCACAAATAACCAACAGACACAAATGCTTGGGAGGAGTACAGTGCTTGCTTGCACAAGATTTTACAAGGTTACTGGTAGCTGAAGTGTGAAACTGAGCAGGGTTGTTGATGCTGTCAACAGGAATGCAATTCTGTGTAAAATCTTGGTGTCATCACCATTCTTTGGGATTATTCCAGTTGAATGCGTGGTATTTAAAAAAAAAAAAATAAAAATTAGAAAATAGAAACAAAAAGCCCTCAGGAATTTTTTCGGAGAAACTTGTCCATTTTGTTTCATGGCCACTGCATGAAAGCAGAAGTGCCTGTAAAACAGCCAGCGTGTTGAAGAGCCTAAGCAGTGCCTGTTTGCTGAAGACTCCTGTGTTCTTTATACTCCATGTAAATGAACAAGTACCTTCTAAAAACAAAACAAGAAAAACCTCTTCCAGACGAGCCAGGGTTTCTTTACAGCTGTAGTTCGCGCCTTTGTTTTTTGTTATAAAGAAGGGCAGAGTTCTTGGGACGTGTAAATCAGCAGTCATTTGAAACTGCTGAGACTATTCCGTGGTGGCTGAGAACCTGGCCCCAAAGCTGGGCGCTGTGTATGGCCTTTTTTTGTATAGATGTTTTGGCTGGGTTTTTAAAAGATTTCTGCTTTTTATCTATTACTTTGCAGTAAAATGGCTGCTTGACATTTAATTTAAAGATGATTTCAGGATGTTTTACCAAAATAGTTCACTTCTGGGGGAGCAAGAGATTTGCAGGAACTAAATAATGAAAGATAAAAAGCAAACTAATGAGATGTGTGAGGATTGTGACTGCTTTCTACACTAAAGGCTTTCTACAGTAAATGCTACTCACGGACTAGATGACTTCTCCTTTTTATGGCTGTTTTTATTTTGCTCGTTGTGTTCTGATAGCTCTAACTTTTCGTTTTTCTATCTCAGAAACTTGAAGCTGACATTCTTGATGCTAAAGCAAGCAAAGAACAAGCTCTTCAGGAGTTACAGCAGCAGCGACAGCAATCTACAGAATTAGACCTCCGAACAGCAGAACTGAGTAAACAACTTGAAGCGGCAAGAGAAGCGTATGCATTTCCTGTGTTACAGTGCTTCACAGTACTTTTCAGACATAAAACTAGAGGGGTTTGGACTAGAGTTCAGATTTTGTTCTTCTCTCCTGTGATTTCCTAAAATCATGGATAAAAGCAGTGCGTTCCTTTGCTATGAGAACTGAGTTATATCCCACCTGTTTCATTTCACTCTATGCCCTGCAGAATCCATCTGCAGCGCTGTCTCGTGAATCGCTGACTGCTGTGATTCAATACACTTCTTCACTTTATTCACTGTGCTTGTTGTCAGCTAGATATCTGAACAGTTTGATATACTGAGGTCCATCTTTAAATATCCATGGCTCTGTAACTTTCAAAGACTGATTTGCAGTTTATGTGTAAGCAGCAAAGGGGTAGTTTCTGCTCGTAATTTTTGAGGAAGAAAAAGCCGTCTCAAGATAGTATTTAGAATTGCTGATATGTCTTCATTGGAGAGAAAAAATGCCCATGTTCTAGATGAAAAAGATATGATTTGAAGTAGTTCTGCAGTTAATATATAAATTGTAGAGGCATTTAATGATACAAATGATACAAAAGAACCTGTGAAGAAGAAGAGGAAAGAAACCCACAACACAGTTTATTTTTCTCTCTGTATTTGCAGGATGTCTAGTGCTAAATTGGATTTACAGAAGAAATCTGAGGCCCTTGAACAAGCGAAACAGCAAATTTCAAAGCAGGAGGAGGAAAAGGCCAGCCTCAAACAAAACCTTGAGAAATCAAATCAAGATGCAAGTAAACAACTCAAGGAATTGGATTGTAAAATGCAAGCAGCAACATCAGAGCTGCAACAGGTGAAATTAGAGAAGGATAATCTATTAAAGGACCTTACAGCTACCAAAGACAAGCTCTCAAAAAGTTCTGAATCCTTCAAAAAAAGAAAGGAAGAATTAGAAAAAGAAATACAAAAAGGAAAAGCAGCTGTGGCAGAAATGGTTAGTTGTTTTTTTCGTTTGATGTTGTTTGGTGTACTTACAGACTGATAAAATGACTTTGCTTTCTGTCTGAAAACAGTATACATACAGTGACAATGCATGGAAATTTAATTGCCTTAAGGAAAAACAAACTGTGATTTTTTAGTAGTTCATACATGTGTCCTACCTTAAATTTTTGTCTGGATGTTCACAGTAGTAAACATCAGTCATATCACACAACAAGATCCTTTTTTCTTGCTGAATGCCTTTAATATGGTGAAGAAACTAAATGGAGACAAGTGGTGAAACAATTTGATGGGAAATGTCCCCCTTCTTTAAAATTCATCGGCCTTGTTATAACAAAACCAAATTATAAACCCTTTGCTAAAGTGCCGGCATGTTGAAGACGGTGTTATTTTTCTGAGACCATTTTAGTTTCCTTTCTGGAGTCTTTGTATATAGAAACTTTCTGTGCACTTGTCTGGACACGCTGGAAGGCTGCGCACTGTAGGCAGAGTAACATCATCTGTCGCTTGGGGAGATGCTTAGCTCAAGGTATTGTCAGAGTACTAGAACTATAGAACTTTGAGTTTCAGAAGGGTCTCACAAGTGGCGGTATAATGACAAATGCTTGACCGCCAGAGCAACCTATTATGGTCAAGAAAGTGAACTCTCACTAGCCTTTTTCTTTCCTCTTTTGCTTTGTTGGTAGTATGAATTGGCACTATATGAATACATGTTTTATAGATTTTGTTACACATTTTTTCTGACACCCCTGCCTCAGACATGGCAGGGGTGTCTTTCTCATTCCCATCTTACATGACATCATTTCCCAGAACCCGTTCATAGCTGCTTTTATTCTGATCTAAAAAAAATTCTACTCCTAGTTAAAAATAACTTTTTTTCCTTTACTCTTTCACCTTTTTAAGATAAGCCTTTTTGTTTGCTTTACTTAGTTACTGCTGTTTCAATATTTGTTTCTCCTAAAAACTGGAAAGATTTTCTCCCCAATTTAGACTTAAAGATAGGAGTCCGATTCTGCTTCTAATTCTGTAGTTATTTGGAGGCTCGCCACTGTCTTAAGTGCATAGTATTTGGGCTTAAAATGTAGTTGTATTTGCATACAAGTCCTGAAAATGTACTTACTTGTGAGTTTTAGAACATTGGGAAATTTTGGATCCTGACAGGATTGATAAGCCTTCTGCTTCCCACAAGATACGGAGAAGAGCTGCCAACAGCAGCTTCAAAAGGGACACTGTCCCTGATCAGAAAAAAATCTTTGGCACATGGCTGCATTTGTTAGTACAGGGTATCATCTCTGTTCAGTTTAGATTTACCACTGTTAAAGTTTTGAGAAGTTTTGAGCTGAAAATATGTCTGCGGCTGAGAAGGAAAGCTTTTTAACTGAAAAGAAAAGCGTTGGTTTCCAAGGCTTTGTAAATCCTGCAAGAATACCTGGTACCCTGTCTTAGAAGCTTACAGGAATATTTCCTTGTTTTATGTTTTTTAGGAAAAATCTTGCCAAGAGGTAAAACACCAGCTCCAGGTACAAACAGAGACTGTAGCTAAAGAGAGGAATGAATTGAAAAACTCACTGGAAAAAAAAGAGGGGGTAAGCTGTCCGCTTAGTTTCAAAAATCTAGAAAACAGTAATAATAAATGTTTAAAAGATTCGTTTTCAGTCTCACATGCTGGGACTGATGAGAGATAAAGAGGTTGTAATTCTGTAACTGTAACCTACCTGGGGCACTGTAATAAAGCGATACTAAAAATTTCCTAGATGTTAACATGAAGTTTCAAAATACAGGTTTTACTCCTGCCTTTCTGTGCCCCACATACCCGAGTGGGTGATTTTAGCCCTTCAGTTTTTTTCATTAGTGAAACAGTTATTTTGTATTACCATGTCCTCATTATTTTTTTCATGCTTATGGTCTGTGTATGATAATAGTTGTTGTTTTGTATCCTTAGATCTGTTTTAGTCTCAGGCCTAATCAGTATGTTCTCTGTGTGGTTGACAGGACATTTTCAGGTGTCCTTGAAGGATTTAGTTGCTTTTGCAAACTTGCGTAAGTCACTTGCCTGTGACTGCATAAGGACCAAACGTACTACTTTTTTAAAGATGAGCATTCAGACTGCAAAACCCCATGTAGTCCAGCTGGCAGCCTGAAGGCCAAATCCGCTTTCATGGCTTTCTTTACTGAAGCTGTCACCTATTCCCAAAAGGAATCAGAAAAGATATGATCGGTGGACAGTTTGGTGGACTGTGATGGGCTCTTACTGCCTGAAAGAGCTTGTGGATGTGTAGGTGTGACGGTATTTGCTCTGTGACACTGCTGCTACTCCCCTGGCTCCCCTCTCATTCAGCAGAAGCTCTATGGTGCTCTGTGGCGAGTGCAGGAGGATGAGTTTGGTATCTGCTGCAGTTGGCAGCAGGAGAGCCCAGACCACTGCTGGCTTGAGAAGAGTTCCCTGTCCTTAATTTTGAATGATAAAAAAAGACTGCGGTTGCTCTAAGGGTAGGAAATTTGGAATAATGGATGATTTTATTGTGTTATGGTAGCTCTTGAAAAATCTACTTGCCGGTGCTGGAATACCTAGCTCTGAAGCAGAAGGCAGCAGCAGTGGCACTGTGGGATGGGCTGGTTCTGTGTGCAAGAAATAACGGTAGCATACTTGGAAACTGTTTGCTGAGAATGATCTGCAGCTCTTTGTGAAAACATAAGAGCGGGCATACTGGATCACAAGAAAGGGTACAGCTTGGTGTCTAGTCTCTGGCAGAGAAAAATAGCAGAAGCCTTGAGAGAAGGAGAGTAGGGCAAGCTTTTCAGATTCCTCTGGTCAGGGGATTCTCCACAACTAGCAGTCCTTTGGGAGCTAATTTCCTGAAGCTGTATCTTCAGCTTTAACAGCTTTTACCCAGTTTTTCATCTGTGAAATTATCTCTTTGGCTTTTTGTACTATGTAATTTGTCATCCACACAGTTCACCAGGCAGTTTCACATACTACAGCATGTGTACAAATAGCGATTTAAATTAAAATTATATACAGTTATTTAATATTTTTTGAATATAGATTTCTAAGCAGTTGTCGATAGAACTTGATTCAGCACGAGCGCAAGTACTGGAAATTCAGGGTCTTCTGAAAGAGAAAGAAAAAAACGAGCAACATCTCCAGGGAAAGCTGAGAGAGTTAAAGGAATCTTTTGAGCAGAAGAAAAAACATAGTGAGACACTGCAAGCTGAATTAAAAACTGCCCTTTTAGAAAAGGTAAGGCTGGCCTCTCTTACCCCTTAAAAAAAAATATGTAAATTTCTCTGATAAATGCTGCAGCTTTTATGTCAATATCTTTGTGATAAACAGCTGTTTGCTGTAGTCTTGTTGGAAGTCGTAAGGTCGGGATGTGGGAACAAGGTCTTGAGGTGCTGTTGGAGATTGAAACAATATCATCAACAACAACGACGATCATGTAAAAAGAACCAGTGCTGGAATATGGATTCTGTAGGAACTGACTTTCAATAAAGTGATAAAAATGGCTAGATTTAATGTGTTTATTTTGCTTCAGGAACATGCTATGAGGCAAGAGCTGCCATTTTCTTGTAAAGCAGTAGAGTTTTCTGAGAGTGGTTTAGACAATATCTAGTTTTGGAACGTCCATGCCCATTACAAACCAAGTCTTCTCTTATTATACCAAAAGAATTTATCTGAGCAACAGTATGAAACTCATAAACGATAACGGAAAGAGTTCAAATGTCTTACAACATTAGGGAATGTTGTGTTGTGTGCCATGCACTGTTAAATGTCACTATAGCTTTGGCTGTCCTATGCTACATGGTCGTATTTGTGCTTTAGTCAGCCTCTGGAAACCTTAGGACTTGGAAACATTATTTAGATTTTTTGATGTTTGGTGTGACATGAATTAAATGTTGTTGTTAAATTAGTTACTGTAAAATCACAAACATCAGATTACTGAACTGCTATTTCATAAGTGGAAAAAAATCTCGTCTTGCAGTAGAAATACAGTTTATTGAAATGACTAAGCTTACTTTACCGCCTGTAACTTTAATTGAAACTTCCTATGCTTATGTTTCAGGCAGAACTGGAGAATAAACTGCAACAGCAGTCTATTTTGTCAGCACAGGAGCTTAAAGCAGAGAAAGTCAAGCTAGCAGACTTACAGAAGACCCATGAAAAACATAAGGAAAACATGGAGAAGCTGCAGCTGGACCTTTATGGGAAAGAGTCTGAGCTGCTGGCAACCAGGCAAGACCTTAAGGTACTTACAGTCATTTTAGTGTCGTATGTGACTTCGTAGATCTCTTTATATACATTTTGAAGAACAAGAAACAGTGCAAGAACTGTATAGGAGGAAAAAAACTTTTCTGCTATATATAGAATTTAGTGCTGTTCAGTCACTTCCCCTGGGACAAATGACATCCTGAAATTAATTTAAAGCCAGGAGTATTTGCAAGCTTACCTGAACTACTCTTCCATTTGTGCAGCAGCAATCTGAGCTCTGTGAGCAAAGTGACAGATGATTTATTTCTGTATTCTTTCAAGAGTTAATTTTTTGTGTTGCTTTTTCTTGCAATATATTGTAGCTTTCAACTAATTTAAATAGCATAGCTAATTAGGGCAAAGTCTTTGCCGGCATGTGAGTAACCGCTATCTTCTAGATGATTTAACTAGAATTTTAGTTGTCAGTCTTTTTACATGTCCTTGACCCTTCTGCTTCTTCCTGGCTGATCATAGACTTTCAGAGACATCAAACTAATAGAAACAGTAGGTTTAGGAACCTGCCTGGAATATGGGTGCCTGAACTTGAAATTTTTGCTATTCCTAAACTGGATTTATCTGATTTGGTATTAGGGTGTAGTGCCTACAAAGAAGTATTGCTGGGAGTTGAGTCAGTCAGTAAAGGTGTTTTTTGTCCATTTTTCTGCCGCCTTCCTTCATGCCAGTGCTAAGCCGATGCTCCGGATAGTCCCAGGATGTGCTGTGCAGCAGAGACTGCCTGTCTACCGGCAAGATGTGCAGCTTTAGCACTTTTCTCTTCAGATGAATCCCACTCCAGCTTTCTCTGTGTCCGTCTGACACTGTTGTTTTAGGCTCTTCTGAAGTTTATGGAGAGAAATAGGCACATTGGGAGCACAGCTCATCTGATCTGCTTTAGAAGTCGGCTTCTGTTTGCTTTTTTATGTATAAAGGGAGCCATTGGTGACTGCTTAGATTTCAGAGCTCCCTTTCACCTGTCCCAGTGGAGGCCTTTCAGTCCCACCACTGAAATTGTTAACGGTCTTGTGGCAGTTTCAGATAGGTCCAAGTGAGCTGTGGACCCCTAGCCAAAATCCAGGTTTGCAGTTATTTTAAGAAAAAGAGAAATAGCTCCCTTAGATATAGGCCATTGGAGTTTTATTAATCATATTCCTCCCTTGTAGCATTAGATTTCTGCTGCATTTCCCTGCAGGTTACAGAAGCTTTGCTTCTAAGTGCTTCTTGATTGAATCACTATGTAAAAATGTGAAGAACTTTGGCATGGTTAACAAGCAAAGGTGGTTTAAACATAGTCTTTGTGACAGTTAGTTACTATAGCACACGTACCTCTGTGAGTTAATTTCCTGCGATGCATTTAGATCAACGCTTGGTAATACAATGACCTGTAAAAGCTCAGTGACTGGGTTTTTTGGTATATTTTTTATTTAAGTGTTGCTTGTTGCAAAAATAGCTCTGAGTAAGTATTATTAAAACAGCTTGATGACCTCTAGTTCTGGCAAGTATAAAATAGGACAGTAGGTGTCCCACATGCTTTTAAACCTGAATGGGGATGGTAGCAAGAAAGAGAGAACATTCATGCAAAAAGGTAAAGTAAGGTGATGGCAATGGGAAAACAAGGTTTCCAAGATGAGCAGTCATATAACTTGATTTACTTTGTAAGTCTCTGTGGAGCCTAGAGACCCTGAGGAAGATTGGGGTTCTCAGTACTGAAGTGATGTACCAACTTGGAGGCTGTTTGCTTGATTTAAAAAAAAATAAAATTAAAAACATATATTAATTAGCATTAGTGAGGTCTGCTTGCCACCACATTTTTTCTGTAAAACGTAGAAGAGGGAAAAGGTGGGGAACCGATCTTTAATCATGGATGTGCTGCCACGTTGCAATGTTGACCTGAAGAAGCAGTGATAGCTTGTCTTAGAAGACCATGAAGGCAAAAGCGCATTCAGAAAGCCTCAGCATGATAATCTTAGTTTTGAGAGCTGAATATCAAAGTATCACTCGAATCAGAAGAACTTTATGGTAGAGTTTCACAGTCCAATTCAAAGTCGGTTGTCTGGATTATGTTTTGCCTTGGGTAAATTACTTAATTAAGGTAGATAATTTGAGTCAGAGCTATGGATTTTGATTAAAGTTTGGAACTGAAGCTGATGGGTGGGCTGGGGTTCAGATTGGTCTTAATCTTCTTAGTAGGCAGTAGTAGAAGTTTTTAAAACTTCTATATAAGGTGATCTTGGGTGTCTTTCAGTGCGGGATTTTTAGGAACTCCCTGCACGGCTGTGTTGAGTCAGCACAGTTTGAAGCCCAGCATTGTCCAGGACAGGCACAGTGTCCTGGTTTGTGGTACCACAAACCTGTATTGTGAGATTTTAGCAATGCTAGGTTTTCTTCAGTTAAAAATACTAAATATTGTCATGTGGTGTAGCACCATGCTCTCAGTGAGGTGGAGGTTTCAGGTGTGAGGATAGATCATAAAAGGCCATGTGGCATATGGGTGACACCAGGAGGGTGGTAGATGTAGTTCCTGGGAGTGTATGGAAGGAGTTGGACTGTACACAGAGCACCATCTGCTGGCATCTCTTCGGAATATCACTGCTGGGATCATCGGCTCATCTCCGGCTGGGAGAGACTGAGGTGTGATTGCAAAGTGAAGTTTTGCAGTTGGAGATACAGCATGGCACGAGAGAGCGAGCTTCAGAGCGGGCAGCTGCCCGCTGGAGTGCCGTCAGCACGGCTGGATCCTGCTTTCTGGCTCAGGAGCGGAAGATCCTATGTAGCTGTAGCCAGATGGAAACTTCGAAGCCGTAAGTCTTGCAGAGGAAAAGTGAGAAGGGCTGTAACAAAATCGGAAGTGAGAACGTGGTTGTAATTTTATGGATACTATTTGCTGCAAATTTACTTTGGTTTAAAAATGCACTGTCTGTAACAGTAACTACACTCATACATTTTTGTCTCTCTGACTGGAAAAAGAAATTGTAAAAGCTATAGTTTTTGATAGAAAAGAATATCTATAAATCAGAAAAGACTCCCACTGAATATTTTTTTGTGTGTATACACACACACATATATACAAATGTATATGTGTGTATATATGTGTGTATATATAATCACAGAATGATTAATTTTAATTAATACTATATAAACATTTTTTGTATACACACACAAAATATTTTAATGGGGTTTTTTTTGGTGGAAAAGGCGTTTTTTATATAGAATGGTTAACAAAAATACAGAACTGTTATTTTTGCCTTGATTTTGAGTTTAGCGCAAACATACTTTGAGTGAATTCTGCTCTCCTGAGTTCTGCCAAGTATCCTTCAGTCTTGGCATTTGTGCTTTTTGTAGTCAGTCCTGGTTTCCTCTGTGTTCTCAAAAGAATGTTTCTTGCCTCCAATATTGGCATCGCCATCAGTGTATCTTTAGTGGATGTTCTGGGACAATATTCATGCTGCCAAACCTCAGGTCTATAAGTCAGGAGCCTAGTTGCCTCCAGTCAGCCTAACCCTTCTTCTTAGGAAGCGAAGAGAAATGAGGTTAGCATCTGTGAATAATTTCATGTCTCTCTTTGGGGACTGGGATCAGGGAGCACACAGACTAAACAGTTCATTTGTGCATCTCACTTTGTTTTATCGGATCCAGGTCTTACCACCCAGCTAGGACCAGTTCTGCTGTTGGCACCATTATTTGCACTACAGCAGCCCAAGTTGTAGTGCATCAGACTGTGATATCGTCTTATCTTTTTCGTTATTTATTTGAACTCTTACCAGTCATCCTAGCATCTGTTTTTATTTACAAAAAAAAAGTGCAGATTGGCATCTTTTTGTTCTGTACCTTTTCATTGCATTCAGTTTTGTCTGTCATCCTAAAGAGCAATCTCATGACTGAAGGTGTCTTGTTGGGAGAACACCGGTCATATTCTGGGAGCAATGGCAAAGTTGAATGGTAATTAAATAGGGTAAATGGTATCAGCAGTTTTGAGAGGTGATTTTATGTTAAAGATGAGAACTCCTCAGCAGTCCAAAAGAATCGGGATGAATTACAGTCTCGGTGGAGACTGGGCCAGGAGCAAGGGTAATAACTGAATGCTTAACCATGTGCCAGAAGATTTCTGCTCATTTTGAAAGGACGCTGTGAGGGACTTTTGAGCAAAGCAGAAAGAAAGGCATAAATAGATAGAAGGTTGATTTACTGTTAGAATTATGGTGAATGGTTTCACAGTTAAGGTAGGTAACATTGTTAATCACAGCAAATTAAAAGGCACTTGTAGATGTAAGCTATAGTGTGCTAAATTGTATGCAAAATTCCAAGTCTTTTATATTACAAACTATTGAATGATAGAAATGTTTCTGCATAATACACTGCAGAGTGGGCTGAATACTGGCTCCCCTAGGTGTAGACACAATCAGATAACCTGTCCAGTGTAGATACCTTGGGGGGGGCGTGTCTGTTGAGAGAGGAGTATCCCCCGGGTGAGGCTTTTAATTGGGTGTCACTATCCACTTCATCAAATTTCATCATCCTGTGCTAACGCATTGGATGTAACCACATTTCTTCTATTGGAAACAAATTTGAATAAAAGCTGTGGCTTCATTATGTTTCCTTCTAAAACTGCAGAGGCTATTGGGTTTTTCCTGTGAAGGTGTTGTGTGATGATGCTACACTTCCCATCCTTTGGTACTCCACTGTGCCCACAGTGGAGCAGAAAGGGACGATTTTGCTTTCTGAAAGACCTACCCTGCTGGGTCTTTCTTTTCACTTGAAATTGCGAAAGCACCTCCTATTTTGCTTAAAAAAATCTTCTGAGTTAACACCTTGTGAAGTGTTAAGTAGTAAACTCTAATAGCTCAGAAAGGAAATAAAATAATTTGTCTGCAAATTAGTTTTAAAAGTCAGTGTGAGCTTTTTAAGAGCCACTGGGGTTGTTGAAAATGCTATTGAATCAGCAGTGTTCCATCATCGGTGTTTCAAACTAAGTCTGACTCTACAGGCAAAATACTTTAGACATTGCAAGGGAGGGTTAGGAGGCAGCAGAAATAAATTTGCTTTTAAATCAACATGGGAGTGGCTAAAGCATACGCATAATTAAGTGAAGTCAAAGTGTGCTTATTGTTCCTTTTAAAGTCACTAACCTCCAACAAAAGGTTTGATTAGGATTTAAGTAAGAGCTTCAAAAGAGTTTAGTTTGTCTTGAAAGAATTTAAATCCTTACTGGTCCACTGAAGGTGATAAACTTATTACTAATAACAAATCTCCTCACCTCGCATTCTGTATCTGAGCATCAAAAATTTCCATAAATTACCAATATTTTGAAGGAGCGGAGTATGAATTTGGTATTTTTCTTTCTCATTGGTTCTTTGTGAAAGAACATGCTTCTGAGTGGAGCTAGTCCTTGCCTAAGCCGAAGGCTTTAAAAAAACCCAAACCTCCAGAATACTAACTCAAGAAGAACCCCAAAGTTTGACGTTGCTGTGAGCAAATAGAATGAGCCTTGGGTGCAAGTTTTATGTTATTTCTTGGGTTTTCGTGACCTGTTCTAGCGAGATAAAGCAAAGTTCTTTTTCTAGGTAATGGGGATAGTTGGAGGCAAATTAAAATATAATCTGTAGTAGATTTTGAATGGAAGTTTAAATTTTGTGTTGAAAATGCTGATGCAGCTGAGACTGTGAAACGTTTTGTCCTCATAATAGCATTTCATGTTGTATCTTTCACTTCAGCTTTTTCAAAAATTTTACAATTGTCCTAGCACTAGCTTCTTTAAGTCATCGGTAAAAAATAGCGTTGGATGGCTTTTGAAATCTTCACAGTATAGCTTCGCTGCCTCTTAAGTAACAGCTGTCTATAGAGTTATAGAGCAGTTGATTTGCCCAGAGAAGAAAATAAATTTGTGTGAGCAAATTCAAGTTGATTCTCTAGTCATCAGTCACCTTTCATTCTCTGCCCTTTTGTATGTTTACACCTTTTCTCTGTGGAAGGATGCAAACTGGAATACGTACAGTAAGGTATTGCTGCTGGAAGTGGTACTGAGGTAGTTTCTTTTCACTTAGGTTAACCTCATAACCTTGAATTTTCTGTAATTATGCTTTTTCAACATTTGAAGCTAATGTTGCATGCTAGATAACGATTTTTCCATGTGCAAAATGTTTAAGTGACTGTTGAGTATCTGAAACTCTTACACTGAGAGATAATTTGCAGAACTCTCTTTGTAATTAGTCCACAGAAGAGAAACTTGCTCTGGCTCAAGAAGAATTAGTTTCCAGCAGAAATCGAATTGCTAGCAATAATCAGCAGATTCAGGAACTGAAGAAGGTAAAGTCTACACTGGAGCAGGATGCATCAAAGAAGGAGCAGCAGCTAGGCGAGAAGACCAAAATGTTACAGGATCTTCAGAACGACAGGGTAAGTCTCTCTGTCTTTTGAAATCTTCACACATCCATCCTGCACAGGCACTCATTACTACTTTATGTTACATCTCTAAACAAGGGGTATTTTGAGGGCTTTGCACTGTTGTAGTGCATAGTAATGGCAGCTTTGCTGAGTCTGTGGTGCAAAGACTTTTAACAGACAATTGAAATTAATTTGGTTCCAAATAGGCTGTTAATTTGTTCTCAGTGGCTAGACAGGTGTAAAAATGTTATTGGTTTTAAATCTAAAACTGCAAACGTGCTGCTAATTGTTTGCACTACGAACTGTGGATAGAGATATGTGGCAGTTGTTTCCCCTTAATCACAAAGCCTCCAAGTAGGTTTTTGGCCCTGGATGGTTTTTATTTGGTTGGGTTTTTTATTTTGTGAACTTGGAAGAAGTAACTTTTCTAGCACTTTTTATTTCTCTTCAAGATTTTGAAAGAAAAAGACTTGGCTAATGAAAAATGTAAAACAACAGAGCTCCAGGAAATAAGGAGTAGACTTGAAAAAGAAAGTGCCAAGCTGGGTGAAGAGCTTAGAGCCTGCAAGCAAGAATTTGAGAAGGTATATTGAGACAAACTGAGTCTTCATGTAGTTGGTTATCTGATAAGAAATATGTGCCTACTCAGTAGATGTTATCTGGAATGGCTTTGCAAAGATGGTTGCTGTAAGTATCAGTATTACAGGTAAGGGAATCAAAGCACAGGTTTCGTTGAGGTTCCTGAGCAAGGCTGACTTGATTGGTGATAATCCTGGAGCACCGGTGCCCAGTGTTCTTGGCCAGGTGGACCACATAACTTAGGTTCAGGATGGGTTGTATGTCCTGGCTTTTCTTCTGTTCCACTGTAGATTCGCTGTGCGTACCCTTGCTTGACTATTCCGAAGCACAGAAAAGATATCTAAAAGTGTCAGAAATGTGAAGTTTCCCAGATATTCTAGGCACATCTGGTACTTCTCAAGGATGTGTGGTAGAGTTGAAACTCCCTTGATGTGCTGTGGTTTCTTAAAATGTCTGAAAAAGTCACAGTCGGGAAGAAGCAATGTCAGGAGCCTCATAAAATACTAACGCTCTTCCAAAATCATAACAATCAAATGAGCTCTCTAAAGAGTAAAAGTTTGGAGGCTTTAATGAAATAATTTTTAGTCTTCAGTAAAACAAACTATTTCTCGCCACATCCTATGTATTTCATTTTTTAGTCTCCGTAGAAACAAACACTCCTAAAAGGCCATAGTTTGTGTTTTCCACATTATGCTATTAGTAGTTATATTTGCATCTGTTAAGCACACAGCATTTAAGTTGCTGCACAAATATAAATGAAGGTACAGTCCCTATACGCTAATAAAAAGAAGTAACGTGATATTTTGAGTTTCAGATGTTCTTTTGTTCTCCAGTGTCTAGAAAATGGTCTCTTATTTTTAGATAGAAGCCTGTACTTTGTTTCTGTCAAGCAATGTATGCCTAGTACTTTCTTGCATTTTGGGGAAAAGTTATTATAATTCTTGTCGTTCCTGAAATCTCTATTCTAAAGAAGGAACTTTATGAACATGTATACAAAATGCGTGCACACCAATGGCAGCTTAATATTCAACTCTTGATCTCCCTACAAGCAAACAGACTGAACCAGAAATTGTCTCCTAAAGGCCTATACTCTGTTTCCCATCTCCTACTGTGGAATGGGTAGATAGGCATCTACAGGGCATCCCCTCTCCTCGGTATGTGTTCTCTCGCTGTCTTTGGTTTGGTTTTAATTTGTGATGCAAATAGGCAACTAATAGGCAACGCCTATTAGTTCCTGCATGCTTGACTATGTAATTTTAAGGAAAATGGTTACTATAAATTTAACTAACATTTCTACTTCGAGATTTTTTATGTTTTGTTACGAAGAACAAGTAAAACTGATTTTTAGAACCAAATGTATCATCCTACTTGCTTAAAACATAGGGTAATTATTTATACATTTAAGACTAATAGAAATTATCTTTCTTCTATTGGTGTTGGTTTTTACATTTTTGCTATGACGCTTTTAACCTCAGTATTGTAACCAGAGAAAAGTGTGAAGTAAATTTTAGAACAGACTCTAGAAGATGGTAATGGACCTATCTTTTCAAAGAACTGTAGAAAATAATCCAACAGAACTTACACTACTTTGCTAGAAACATATATTACATTTATTTTAAAAATCAAATGTTGTTCATAATATAGGTATAAGTTTAAAATCTTTGATTATGAAAATCACTGATACTTTGTGCTATAAAGTCATCCTTTCTTCTGGTGATAAAACTAAAAATTATTGCTGTCCTTTCCTTAGAAACAATTACAGTAGTTTTGAATTTAAATCATTTACACTTTCAATGTTGCTACTTTAACTTTGAGCTCTGTATCCTAACAGGAGGTGGCAAATCTCAAGGATGCAAAACAGCTATTGATTCAACAGAAATTAGAGCTGCAGGGCAAAATAGATAAGATAAATTCAGCTCTGGAACAGGAGAAGAAAAACCATCAAGCTGTCAAAGATCAGCTGAAAAAGAGAGAAGAGGAGCTGAAGAAAGAATGTGCTGAAATTGAGGCTAAACTGGTTAGTATGCTAGAGAGTATACTACTGTTATTTGTGAACATGCCTCTGGATTCTTTCAGAGACAGAGAGGAAGCAGAGTTGACTTCAGTTTCACATTACATTAATTTTTAAATGACAAAGTCAGAAATCTTTGAGGCATTTAATGGTGTAGGAAAATTCAGTAGGGAAATTCAGTGTCTAATATAGTTTGTTGATTAAAAGTGGTGATTCTAGTACAGTAAGATTCTTTGTCTCAATTACATGTAGGGAATAGGGAAAGAATACTTGGAAGGTTGTTTTTCATTGTTGCATTGTTTTCTTAGCACACAGAGAAAAAAGAGAAAGAAGAAGAAAACCGGAAGCACGAGGAGAAGGAGACCAAGCTCAACATGCAGGTCACAGCTCTGAATGAAAACCTGGCTACCATGAAGAAAGAGTGGCAAAGCAGTCAGAGGCGAGTGAGCGAGCTGGAGAAACAGACGGATGATTTACGTGGGGACATTGCCGTCTTGGAAGCAACAGTGCAGAATAATCAGGATGAGAGAAGAGCGTTGCTGGAGAGGTAAGCCGTGGTCATGACGATGTGGAAGTGTAGTTTGGGAAATAGCCTCACACTGAAAACTTGTTTCAGTTGATTCAGGATTCTCTATGCCTGCTTTGTTTAAATCCCTGTTTGTTGATAGTGCCTGGGCTGTGGGTGCAGTTTCCAGAGTGAAACCTTCTGTCATCCCTGCCAAAGCACAGCAAGGGGTGTTGAGAACAAACTGTGCTTTTTTGAGATGGGGGTGACCATTCTGTAGAAAATCAGGCAGGCTTATCAGGATGTCACTTATCACCAAAGCCACAGCTCTGCGCTTGTGCTCAAGGATTTATGCCCATCCATAAAAGCCTTCTAAATCCATTGGGTTTCTGTGAACTTTGAGGTGTGTAGGTTGTAGCTTCTCATGTGTTGTGTGAACCTTGCAAGGCCTGGCAGAGAGGGCTTCTCTTACCTGAGTTAACTATCCTTCTCCATCACTGTGAGGCTCCCCTGCCTTGACTCAAGCAGAGTGGATTCGCTAGTCTTCCAGAAGCCTGGAAGAGGCTCCTTGGTGCTTCCAATAACGTAGAATTTGCTTAGGGACTTCTGCGTATGCCCACTGTTCGGTGTTAGGAGATTGAATGCGTAATTGGGTTAGATAGGCTAAAGTTCACACAAGAGGCATTTTCTTCCTCCTGAAAACCTACAGTCTTCTTTTCTCCAGTCTCTACAATATATTTAAATCTTATCTAAGCAGAGCGCCTTTTCTTCGGGCAGCAGGAGGCATGCAAGGCAGTGGGAATTACCTGAGCACAGTGATTACAAGGGTAGAAGAAACACCTGTGAGACAGCAAACTTTCTTGGTCCTTATTTCCTGACATGTCTGGTAAAGGCAGAGTGGAAAACGTTTTTCGATACTGTCAAGCCTGCTGATTTGGTTTTTGAGCAGTAGACCTTGGCAAAGGATGGTGTCAGTTTAAGAGAGATCCTCTTTCTTTGGCAGTCCCTTGCCAAACTCATCCAGTAGCCATTTACAGCTTGGTAGAAAAACACCCTTTCAAATTTGGCTTTCAACAGTTAACTGAATTTCAGCTGATGGGAGGTGGCCTTGCTAAAAGAAAAAGGGTTCTTTTCTGCTCCATTGTGTGACCTGATCTGCTGCAACTGGTTTATGAGAGTGTCCTGTTGCACAGGGGTACTACTTATCGGGGCTTGCAGTTGATGGATGGCATTCAATACTGTCCCCGGTTTTGCGAGTAACTCCAGGTGTTAATAAGCTGCAGATATCTGGGGGCAGTGCCAGATAATCTTAAACTGATTGTTACAACAGAAAACTTTTTTCCAGTCAAGTCGTCCAAGAACTCTTCACAGCAAGGATATTTTGGGCTGGATTTTATGAGAGTAACTTCTCAGATATGACAGCCTGCCCAAAGGAGGCAGTGTACGTTGCCTTATATGCTTTGAGATGACTACTTGCCATTTTTTCTCAGGTGTATAAAAAGTGAAGGAGAAATTGAAAAGCTTCAAGCCAAACTTGTAGAAATGAAGAAAAAGCTGGACAACACTACTGCTGCGATGCAGGAACTTGGGCGAGAAAACCAGTCGTTACAGGTACAATTTGATTTGAAGCAATTAAACCTGTCGATTCTCTGTGTGGGAAACTTATTTCAAGTTTGTGTCAGAGCGGTGGTGGGTTGCTACCAATCCAGAGTGATTAAGATGTTATACTTGTGGTGTACGAGGGCCGTATTGCTGTCTGGGGGTTCTTAAATCTGCTCATAGTTTTGAAACTTGGAAGATTTTCTCTCTGAACAAATGTAAGCTCTCAGTATCATGGCAGAATTGGTGCTTTTATACTGCACTGGGTAGCACGTGCAGTGAAAATAGAGGAAATTAGTAGGAATTAGACATGCACTGAAATAAAAACCTGCTTTTTTTGTATCTTCTATATAGATCAAACAAACACAAGCTCTCAACAGGAAATGGGCAGAAGACAATGATGTACAGAATTGTATGGCCTGTGGAAAAGGCTTTTCGGTGACAGTGAGAAGGGTAGGTGTGTTTTACTGTGTGTCTGGGGGGATTTTCTTTTTCTGTTGTTTTCAAACTCTTAGATGGGATACAAACTTCAGAAAATGGCCTTAATAGTGCTGTGATACTCAGGACATCTCAGAATACAGTTGTTGCTTGCGGTGCCTTAAATATTAAAAATAAAGTTTATGGAGCTTACTATATTCATGATTCTTTCGCCATTGTAACAGCATCCATTTCTAAACAGTGTTAAAATAGTTCCATCCCCTAAGCGAGCAAGCAAAATTACACTGTTGTAAGTGTATTTGCAGTAAACTTATTTATAACCAGTCTGAACTGGATTTACAGGTATAAAAGGAATGTAATAGAAATTATGTGAATGTGAAGTATATGTGAAAATATGAGGCATCACCATGATCTGGTGCTTTGTGACTATATATTTCTAAATACTAACTAAACATGGAACAGAAGAAACAACTGGATGTGTTTTAGGTCTGTAGTCAGACCTTCTTTGTAAAAGCAGCTGTGGTCAGCCAAGACGTTAGCATCCCTCAACTTGGCAGGGTCTGCCCTTCATCCAGAGATTACCGTCCCTCCAACAAGTGACTTGGCAATGAAGTACTTGAGGGATATTCATGAATTTCATTCTGCAGTGCTTCCTGACTTGGTCTTCGGTGTCTCTCCCTGTCCTGCATTATTTCAGTGATGTTCTGTGGGTAGTCTTTGAACAAAGGCTGGTGGATCCTTTGATTCAATGATACTTCTCAATGTGAAATCAGGTAGTTACATGTAGAAAGAACATGTTTTATAAGACCAGAACAAGTTCAAGCGGAGAAATTCAAAAGGAGGATGAACTTGAACCAGTTCATTTCCAAAACTAGTATAGTCTTCCGACTCAGTGAAGCACTTCTGAGTATTTTACTCCTATATACACCCCTTTAGAAAGGATTTATTTCTATGTCCTTCTGTGTGCTATGTAACCACTAATTAAAAATTCAAACTTCTGAAACCTGAGAGTTGGCTTAACATGATAGTGATCTCTGTTAGTGATCGATGCCCTGTCATTGATGTTCAGCATAAATGTTTCTTCTCTTTCACAGCATCACTGTAGACAGTGTGGAAATATCTTTTGTGCCGAGTGCTCAGCAAAGAATGCCTTAACTCCTTCTTCTAAGAAGCCTGTCCGAGTCTGTGATACTTGCTTTAATGACTTGCAAGGATAACTGGCTATCGTGAGTGACAAAGAAATGTTACACTAAAACTTATAATTTCTGTTGATGCACTTCGTTCAGCACTCAGACTACTATTCAGTTTGGACAATGATTGTAACACTTGGCAAAATTTAGTATATTTTAAAATGTTTATTGATACCAAGTAAAACTATTGTATTTTTTGTGAGACATGGGCTCAGATCATCCATAGCTTATTGCCATTTATCCTGGAAAGAGCTTCTATGTCTAGTTTAGAAATACCCAGTTATTTGTAAATAAAGTTTAAACAGAGGAGTAACAATGTATTTTTTTATCTTTTATTTTTTTGTTCAAGAGAAACAGCGTTTATGTGATATTGCAGTTTATTCTTGTTTCCTTCAAAGAAAAAGGAAGATGCAAAAACTTGTGAGGATTTTATGTATCAAAAGTTGCTGTAAAACCATAACTAATTGTTGCATTTGATTGCATATCTGATGTTCTTTATAACGCCCTGTGATTTTGTTTTCTTTCTCTCTCTCTGGTTCTTGGACTTTTCTCTCTAAATTTCAAACTCCACAGTGAGGGTAATGGCTGGAGTCGACTCCAACTCGGTTCTATTTGCCCACTTAGAGCTTGTTGTAGTATCAGCACCCGAGTCCTTATCCAGCTACAGCACTTGGATACTGGAACATCTTTACACATACTGTATTGCATAGTTTGCGTGTGTGTATGTGTGTCTGAGAGAGAGCATGTGTGAACAAAGGTGAGACAAAGTTTAGCTGGCATTGTAGAAATATGACATGATACATTACAATATTCCATCCCATATTGATTTATTTCACTTTTACGTATTTGGTTGATGGATTTTAATATTCCAGAAACCCTTATATGTGGGTTTTAAAAAGCAAACAAACAATAGTGGTCGTAGCCTGTAGCACATGTCTCCACCTGCCCATACTCTGGAAGTCCTGAGAAGTCCTTATGGTTCTAAGGGACATCCAGACCTTCTACACTAGGTGTCCTACTAAGAAAAAGTCTTTTTTTGAGACTGCTGCAGTTTATCTATCTGACCTTTTCTTCTGTCCCTTCCCTCAGCTTTTGGTGGAAGAAGCTAAACTCCTGCTACACCTAAAAACCCTCAGTTTTCCATTGCTCCATCTGACCCTCGTTACTGGAGGGTGTTAAAAGTTACGTTAGTTATATGATTTAGTCTGCTCAGAACGGTGGTGTGAATCTCCTGCTACTGGATTAGTTATAAGCCAAACAGCTCTAAATAAGAGGCCAATACATATGTCTTCAGATATTTATTCATATTTTCTTTTCTGTACTTGCAACAGAGGTTTCTTGTAGAGTTCATGTAGGCTCCAAACTTCTTTTTTGTTGTGATTTTATTTATACCCATTTGTTCTTGGCTGCCTCTCTCTTACCTTTTCTTCCCTTTGTATCTGATGTCTCAAAACTGTTCAGGTTATTTCTTCTGAGTGGGGGTTATGCCTTCTGATATCTAGGGACCCTTTGTCTTAAACACCCTAATAAATTCCCCACGCCCCGAGCTCTTCTGCGTCTTACAAAATTTTGCCAGCTGTTCAGAGAAAAGGACTGTGTCCTGAATTCCTCTGCTTCTTGCCCGAGGTAAGGAATCAAATTCTGTCACAACGATGGAAGCTTAGCCATCATTACACAGGTTGGTTTGCTTTTATCTGTTGACAGCTCTATATGTGAATGAAGAAGAGTCTCTTTTATGAAAAATGTCTAGTCCTGATGAACTCTCAAGTGAAAAAACTTCTTAATCCTTCTTCTCCAGAAGCCGTGATCTATATGTTTCATATCCCTTCTTAGCTTACCTGTCTAGTTCTACATTTGCAGCCTCAAGGAGTCTTCCTCAAGGAGTTTCCTTAAAATTAAATTAAAAAAAAAAATTCTTATCTCCCAAAAGCCAGCTGAATTATGGAATTCATTCTCCTCGCTATGAAAGGGTTTGGGATGCAACCGTGCTTTGTGTGAAATACTGACCTGCTTTTCTGGTTCAAACTCAAGAGTTTCTTGCTCAAAAGAAACAATTGCTGCAACGGTTCCATATGAACAGAGCCTCTGGACTCGCTGTTTCTCCTTGTCAGTGTAACTGTTTGGCATAAGAATATTTTGAATAGAAAATACGAACAGAATCTCTGCCTCTGGGAATTATTTTTTTTTCCCTACTGATTTATTTATTGAGAGAATCTGAAGAGTTTGCTTTCGAGCCTTTCTTTCTTTGACATGTGGCTTCAGCAATGTGGGAAAGGTAAAGATGTGACAGTCCTGCTCCAGCCTTGATGTGCTCTGCCCTGTTGTGTGACACATGGAGCCTCGTGCTGCTCTTGGGGTGAAGGACGACCATGTGGAGAGAGGGAAGAGAGAAGCTTCCTGTGACTGCACAAGGACAAAACGCATGAGGCAGAGGAAGATGGAAATCTCTCAGGGGGAGCTAGGAAAATGGTTAAAAGACTCACTTGTGGTCAGGCATTTTGCTTTTGAATGGCAACGTGTGGAAGTTGAAGAGAGAGCTCTGCAGTAAAGAAGTGGTAGAATCACACAGAATCACAGAATGGTAGGGTTGGAAGGGACCTCTGGAGACTATCCAGTCCAACCCCCCTGCCAGAGCAGGGTCACCTAGAGCAGGTTGCACAGGAATGCGTCCAGGTGGGTTTTGAATGTCTCCAGAGATGGAGACTCCACCACCTCTCTGGGCAGCCTGCTCCAGTGCTCTGCCACCCTCAAAGTAAAGAAGTTCCTCCTCATGTTTAGGTGGAACTTCCTATGCTCAAGTTTGTGCCTGTTACCGCTTGTCCTGTCCCCAGGCACCACTGAAAAGAGCCTGGCCCCATCCTCCTGACACCCACCCTTTTAGTATTTATAAGCATTGATAAGATGCCCCCATAGCCATCTTTTTTCCAGACTGAAGAGACCCAAATCCCTCAGCCTTTGTTCATGAGAGAGCTATTCCAGTCCCCTAGTCATCTTCGTAGCCCTAGAAGCTCTAGTATGGTTCTTAATTGTTCTTAATTCAGCCTTTTGGGATGCCTTTTTGTAAAGATGAGCAGCGTCGCCTCACTCAGCTGGCTGCTGAAGCAGTGCGGTTGGTTGACCGCAGATCAGACCTTGCTCTGGAGCTCCTCGGCTTCAGGGGCAAAACCAGCTCTATTTCTGAAGACTGCTTTTTGCTGACCAGTTTATATGACCAACTTTTTGAGGGGATGGAAATGCTTTTCAAATGCGCATTTGTAGAAAGAGGGATTTTTAAAATCTGGAGGAACAGTGGTGTGGTAGAAGCTTTCATGCTTGAGCCTTGGGTTTGCAGCAATAGGTCAGGATTTCTACAGCTTTTCACTAAAGTAAATTTATTACTCCATTGCTAAATCTTATGCTCCTTCTTTTGTGCTTATGATTCTTGGTACTGGTCTGTATTTGTTGACGACTTGATGGTATAATAGACTGTATAATGCTCTTGGCCTCACTGCCAGGTTGGAAGTTGTGCTCAAGCTCAGTAAAATGAGCCATGAGATACATAATAAGGGAAACTGGAAGGTGAAAAGCTTTGTATTTCTAAATCTTGCAGAGTCTGACTGTTTTGATGGGCATGTTTCAGTAGGAATGTGGGATTTTTGTTGCACTGCTTTAAAATATAAATAATAGGAAAAACGTAGTAAAAAGCCTGGTAACTTCTACCACACTGAGTTAAAGGATTCCAGACAAAATAGTTTAATGCACTGATTTTTCAGACTGCAAACACAGGAACAGAGGGAAGAAGTAATAAAATGGCAAAAAAGACCAGAGCCTTGGAACCGGAGGACACACGGTGATGTGTTTTAGCAGCCTCTAGCAAGAACCAGATAGCTCTGATTCACTGAGGAGAGGCCATTATAGATCAAGAGGTGGAAATAACAGTAAAACCAGCTCTCGAACCAGTAGGTGTGTGAGATCCTCAAGCTGCCTTTGATTACTGGCCATTACCATGGCATCAGGAATGGGACAATGAACTGTGGGGTTTGTTCCTAAAACTGTCCCCTCTGCAGGATGCTCCATCCACGTTCAGAATTGCTTGGGGAGCAGAATATGAGAGACCAGCTGCTACATGGGTTGAAACAAGCTACGGAGGCAATCGGGGAAAGTGTAAAGGGGATAGTCTTGTTAAGGGTGGGGAGAGCTTCCTGGAGACCACCTCTCTTCCTAGTCAAAGAGCCACAATCCCTTGCGTTGTTGCCTCCAAAATGCCAAATCCTACCATTCTACTCCAGCCTCATGTCAGCGATAGATACTTCATACTTCGTCCCTGCAAGCCCTCTGGAGGCAGGTAGCGTTGCAGGGGTCAGTGGCAGGCTTTTTTGACCTTAGCTGGCTGTGCTTCGCTGTTATTTCTTCTCCCCATGTATTCCTTCCCTCCAGTTATCTTCCCCTTTCTGCAAAGGTTGAACAGAGAATAAAATTAATGAGTCACAGTAGGAAAAGCTGCTGTCTGCAGATGAAGAGACAAAAGGAATTTTCTGCTGCAGCTTCCAACAGAGGCAAGAGGTTTAGAGGGATCTTGTTTTTCAGCTGGCTTCATTCTCTGGCGCAAGAGTCCGAGGCTCTAGGGTATAGTGTGGGGTTTTTTTCCTCTGTTTTTGGAAGGTGTCAAGTAACCAAGTTGCCACGGAGTGTGGAGCACGAGGTGCACAAGAACAATGATTAACTATTTTTGTTGGTTTTGGGATGATTATTTGAGAATCCTCGCTGGAAAAGCTTTCTTGGTGAAGCAAGAAGGGATTTGGGAGCAGAAGCATGAAGTAACTAACCTTGCTGTGTTTGTATTACATTAGCAAGAACAATTGAGTCTCTCATGCTAGATGTTAAGAGAAGTGACATTCCTAAAGAAGGGACCTGGAAAACTCAAGTACTTTTCTGGATTATTAAATGTCAGTTAAATATGAAGTGGTTAACAAATGCTTTTTGCAAAACTTAAAAATTTATGACCAGTACTCAGCGGCAGACAGAAAACTGATGGAGCTTAAGTTCAAACAGAACATCAGCTATGCCAAGAAGAATGATACCATAGTTTGAGTATGTTGAAACTGATAAATCACTCCTCCAAGTGCCACCCCTCCCACTCTCATATTCTTGGAGGACTAGGAAACAACACTGTCATTTGCACTATGCACTTTTTGCTGTCTGACTGATATAATCTACAGTAAGTGGAACGGCATCGTTGGCATTGTATGTGTTAGCTGTAATCAATGGACAGAAGGTTTATCTTCAGCTGGACCTTTCACTGTATTACATTTGGCCCCTTGCTTAGTAAGGAGAACTGCACTCATAATTCCTTTGTACCAAAACGCAGACATTGTCTGAGAACACATGTAACAACAAAAACCATGTAGTCATGCACGTGATGTCTTTGTAGAGCTTCCTTTTAAGATCATAACATGAGAAAACATGATTTTTATGTATTTTGAAGGATCTTGCCAGTTGTCCAGTTCTTAATTTTTGAAGTCTTGACTTCAGCACCCCTTCTGGGATAAGTTTAAAATTGTTGTGCAACCACAGCCTCTCCAAAAGCACTATGTGGCTTACTTTTCAAAACCAGCAATAACTGGATAGTAAAGTCCCTCCACAGAAACTCAGTTTTGGGGGTATTTTTTTTTTTTTTTAAAGGGGCACTGAATAAAGAGGTTTGCATCTTTAGAGAGAACATTAGGTGCCACTTAAGATCACAATAATGAAGAGGATAGGTACTAGTTAATATAATAAACTCTGCCTTTTGTCTGTAGCTCACCGCAGACTATGCACTCACTGTGCAGCAGATACAGGAGTATCTGCTCATTTGAAGATTAGTGAAGCCCTGCTAACCCTTTTGGATCAATGTTACTATGAAAGCAGAAGCCTGGTAGGCGTGTTTTCCAATTTTTCCTTCCCCCTATGACCTAAACTAAAACCAAATTCATCTGTATTTCCTGCCTTTTTTGGGTAAAGAGGGCTGGGAAAGAGTGTTCGTTGTTATACGTCAACAGGCCAGTGCTGGCAGGTCCAGGCTCCTGCTGTTGGCTTTATGGCAAAGTTCTCCATTGTATCACGCTAAAGCTTGATTCCTGGCGCAAAAGGGATGTTTGAAAGAATATCTCGCTGGGTTAGCAAATACCAGAATTTTTTATAGTAATGTGTCCAAAATGCTGCTTGTACAGGATCTGTCACTTTTGTAACAAAAGAAAAAAAAAATCACAAAAAAATTAATTGTAAAACCCCACCATTTGATGCCATTACGTAAGATTTCATTTAAACTACCTCTCAGTGTGAAATTCAAATATTAGGTAAATTTAATAAGGTTTGCTCACTGTCATGTTATGTATAAGTTACAGTGAATGCCAAAATTGCGAAAGTTTATCACCAAAAAGGAAAAAGGTTAAGTCTTTTTTTTTTTTTTTTTAATGTGTTTGAAAGTATCCAATAGTTTCAAGTTATTGTAAACTCTGTTGTATTCTTTTAACTTCTGTAGTTTCAATCTTGAAAGTCTAGCTGCTGGACAGGAAATAAATCAGAACGAGAAGCTTTCATAATCACGGTCTGCTGAGTAAAAACAATTTTGTATGCAGCTTTGTCATTTGGCTACAGATAGCCTCATTCACCAAATGTACCATTAATTCAGTCGTCTTTCTTTTTCTTCAGTACTCGAGACGTGAACTGGATGAATGGTATTCTGTAACGGATGCGTGCCACAAATTACATTGTCTTTGCCTCTTTTCTGAATTTTAATGATGAGTTTATTATTGCAGATGTGAATATTGCTCATACAGCTTAATTTCTGTATAATTGTATAAAATATAAATGGAAAAAGTTTAAAGTTCTTACCCGGTATTTAGAGGTAATGTATTATAATAGCCTTATGTTGCAGTTTTACCTACAGAGTACTGCACTTCTGTTAAACTGGATCATATCATCTTGGTAGGTGTAGATAGATTTTTTGCATGAGTGTGTTTTGTTTTTGTTTCTTTTTAATTGAAGTTCGATTCTCTTAAGTTCTGTTTTCAGTGTTTGTGTTTACTACTTGTGATCACGTAGTTGTGCCTTACATTGTGAATGAATTTAGTCCAGCGTGCACTCTAATTCCTAAACTCCATGATTTGGAAGGCAGCTGTGGATTTGGGTGAGAAGATGACACCATGCATCAACCGGTTCTGTATAAACTATGATGAAATGTTATTGAAATGTCATTTTTGTTTTCTAACCTGCTAAAGGAATGATTAATGACAATAAAAAAAAAAATAATTAGACCTTTCTAATAGACCAGTTCTGTCATTCAAAACTACCTTGTCCCATTTCAGACAGCAAAGCTACTTTGAAATGGGGGATATATCGTTTTACAAATGAACCATTGGGAAGCCACACATCTAAGAACAAGCTAAACGCTCCAGTTTCTTAGATTTGTGGGGAGCTGCACCAAAAGCTTTCACATTCCCGAGAAGGCAGTGATAATGACTGTTTTCCAAACCTGTTTTTTCACAGGTTGAATTCAGAGTAGTTTTTCCATTCCCAATAACTGCACGAGGCTGCTGGGTGTCCTGCGTTCAATTAAAGTCCTCCTGTCACTGGTTGTGTTCAGGCATTGCATTCAACGCAGTCGGACAACTGGCTTAACTGGAAGACTCGGAAGTAGCACTTGTTTTAGTTCTTCAGACTAATGAAGGGCTTGCTTCTCAGATGGAAAACTTTCAGGCTGGAGCTGCATTGCAGAGAGAAGCCAGGTGATTAATGTGTGTGTGATCAGGCCCATGACAAAGCCACCGTTGAATTGTGGGGGCATTCACAAAAGAAGTGCCTAGCTATTGAAGCAGGTCCTCGTAGGGGCTCTGTGTAGACAGTGGAGAAAGATGGAAAGAAGAGGTCTCCTCTGAAAGGCAATTTGAGTTGGGAAGTTAGTTTCTTCCTTGACTGCTTTATGAGGCATCTTTCTTTCCAGACTGCAGAGAAGAGCTTGTTAAGTGTACGTCTCCATAAAGACAGCCTGCGTGTGAGTACTTACTTCCCCTGGGGTGTCCTCCTCAGAAGTGTGCTGGCCTCCAGGAAGTACTGAATCTCTGGGACTATTTAGTTGTTTTGGCAAAAATGCACAGAGATGCAAAATACCATCTCAGTTCTGTCAGCGTACAAAGCGCAGAGCTTAGTCTGTCAGGTGTGACTTCTCTGGGCTTGAAATATCTGTCCTCTCAGCGTTGGTTTCAAGACACTGTGAGGTTCTGGTGAGGCACCAGGGGTGGAAGGGGGAGGGTGTGACATGGTGTGCAGCTGGGCTTGGCGTCGGGGAGATTGAGCTCAGCTGTGTAAGCCAAGTTGTGGGTAAGTGGTTGCAGCTTGCGTGGTGTCCTGGACCAGATCTGCTGTCTCCACTCTGTTCTGCTCTCCTGCCTTACGTGTTCACCACTCGGCATGGAGCCTGAGTGGCTGATCCTTTCCCAGGAAGCTGTGACAGAAACTTGCCCATCACAGGCAGAGGGGGAAGAGCAGGAATGTGTACCGCAGAGGCCTAGGCTGCATCTGGAGGGTGCTGAACCAGGTAAGTACATAGATACATACAGCCTCCAGACCGAAGCTTGTATGTACAGGTGAACCAGCTCAAGTGGATAAAATGTACCACCACGTCCTCATGGCTGGAGCTGGGGAGCAGCGGGGTTAGGGGCAACGCTTGAACTCATGACTAGTTTGGTTGTGGAGTAGAGGTGAAAGTGAAGTGAATGCTGACTTCCCCGCAAATAAAGCAAACAACCGGAATGGCACTCCTGTGTTCTTCGGCATAGTCCTCATCCGTGTGGCTTCTCTGTTCAATGTCCCCTGAAGTAATTCCTGACGCTGAGGGGATATTCTAAGGGCTGAGGGAGACTAGCTGACTGGGGACAGAAAGCGGGAGAAGTGACCGAGTCACTGAGAGTGGCTTTAGGGAAGTCTCCCTTTCTCTCTAGGCTGTGGCTAACCTCAGGGGTGAGGTTGGTGAGAGCACCCTCCCTCCATGGCAAAACCTGCATGAATGTTGTGGCAAGCAGTTTTGGGCTGTTCTGTGGGTCTCTTCTACAAAAAGAGGGGAAAAATGAAGTGATTAATGGGCACGCTTCTGCTATGCTATCCCACAGGTCTGGAGTAGCAGTGAGGTGTAGAATGGTTTGGTGCAAAAGGAACACTCAAGTTTGTGAAGCAACCTTGGACTCTGAAAGCTTTAGCGGGCGTCAAAAAATGCATAATGACAGGTCTGCTGTTAATAAAGTGGTGAAAAACCCCAGGCTAAAAAAAACAACAATAAAGCAGGGTATTATCGTACTTTTGTTCTTTCTTTTTATATATTCTGTAGCATCTCTAGTTTAACTGAACGTTATGTGTAAATATGACCTTTTTCAAAGAAATTGAAATAATCTCATTTTAAAAATTAACACGCAGTCAACACAATAGATGCTTTTACTGATCTGCCTCCACAAGCTCAATGTTAATGCAAAAAGCATAGTGATACTATAGTTTAGTAAGTAGAGAGGCATAACTATCAGGAGCTATGGCTACACATTTTAATTTCATGAAATTTATTAATACAGTTTGAATGATCTTGGAATAACCCTTCTAGACTTTTCTGGTGAATGGGTTCTCCTCACCAACATAGGTTTCTTCCCCTGTCCCGCTTTCTAGGAAATGACAAGCTGTATTAAAGCTTCCCTGGCTGGCAAGAGCCTTCCCCTAGCTGAAGCAAAGGAGCATCCAAGAGTGATACGTTTATTGCGTGGCTCATGTTTCCCCCTCCAGTTTATTCCTACATCCCACGGTCAAAACTCCACGCTTCGGTCTAGTCAAGTCAAAAATCTGTTAGCTTCAGAAACTTAAGGCATGCTGGAAGAAATAGCTGTGATATCACCACAATAGTCTTCCACTGGATCTGTCGGTGCTGTGCTGACATTATTAAATTTCGGAGGATTCAGCTGGGAAGCAGAAAGCGGTGTTTTTCTTGGTTTCATGTTGCGTGGTGTAATTGGAGATTGCCTTTTCTATCTGTGACATCCATGTTTTCTGTAACATGAAAAAGTAATTTGTAAACCAAGACAACCTATGAAGGTTCCAGTAATTCAGACACCTAAACACCCAGAGCCTTTAGTTTTATTTAGCCTTTCTTCAGGCCCATGCTCATAATTCCTGAAGTGAACATGAATTATCACAGAACCGAGATTCTCCCAGTTGCTCAGGCCACTATGCACTGCTGGAGCCTGTGTCTGGGGCCAGTGATTTCGAGTGAAGGTTTCCTTTTTGGTTGGAAGGTAGGATTTTAAGGCTCTGATTGCTTGTATTGGTAAAGTTTGCTGCAGGCTATTTTAACCATTTTTGTGCTGTGTTTATTTATTTTAATGCTGTCCCTGCAGTTTGGGCTCCCTGTTCCTCTGATTAAGATGGCCCCAGTGCTATCAGTATCACAAGTTCTGTCCCCCTCTGAGATCTGTCATGTGCTGCCACATGAATTTCAGTTTCTAGCATCACGCTGACAGCATCCAGCCCTGTATCTGCTGGCATCCAGGTGTGAGGGCAGGGGGTGACGACTGGAGACATGGATTTAAAATACGTAACTTCCTTCTCTCTGTGCTAGTCCAGATGGTCTGGGTTGCAGAAGCTGAGTTGCCTCTGAGTTGCTATGATTAGACATTACAAATTAGTTGGCAGCAATATGAGCCTAAGGTCTAGCTGTGCTTCTCCCACCCCAGGGTTTTTATTTTGCCTGGTCAGGAGCTGCTCTCCCTGCTGTAATGCACGTAGAGGCACCGAGCTTTGATGCAAAGAGTAGAAATGCACGAGAAGGGGCAGCCTGTTCTACTTCATGCTACGCTGGGATTCATCATTTTTCTTATTGACCCATCTGGTTGTTTCCTCTGTGTGTTCACACTCCGAACGAGTTAAAAACTTTGCTTCAAAAACTAGAAAGCTGGAGAGATAAATTGGATGACCTCCAGGCCTAAGGAATCCCAGCAGGGGATGTGAGAAGAGGCCGCACGTGCCTGGCAGAGCCCAGAGACCGGCTTTGGCATGGGGTGGTTGCGCTGGATCCCCTGGAGCTGCCTGTGGAGGAGGTTCCAATGCAGAGGGTGGTGATGGTTACACAGGGGTTTGCCAGGCAGTCATGGGGCGGTAGTGGCAGGATGAAAGCTGTTGAGCTTTTCAAGGCTCAGGGAGGAGAGCAGGGGATCGAGGGGGGGAAAAGAACAAGAGGACAGGACAGTGGTATGGGTGGGATGAGCAATAGCAGCGTATTTCAGGTCTGTGTTTTCACGTGCCTGCTGAGTTTTGGGTCTCTGAGAGGTGGGAACGGGACAAGGGATTCGCTGCAGTGACATTCAGTGGATTGCATGCACTCCCCATGCAGTCAGTAGAACACAGTATGGCAGCGAGAGGCAGGTGGGCAGGATGAGGCTGGATCTCACAAGGGAGCCGGGAGCCGAGACAGGCACATCACAACCAGGAGGTCTACGAGGCAGCTCGCAATGTAATAGCCCTCTGCTTGGGATGAGTCAAGGGGAATATGACATGTACGGCGTCATTCAGTTTGCTGTCTCCCTTTTGATATAGCTTAGCTAGCTCAAGGCCCTGGTCTCGTCCTCACCAGTATCAATATTGTCCAGATCATCTTCCTTTCTGCCTTGCAGCATCACGTCAGCTAAACCCATGAGCTCATCTTGGCTAGTAAAGTGTCTTTAAAAAATATATGGATCATGCTGAGATTGGGTTTCCTGGGAGCTGAAATAAGGTGGTTGGCTTCATTCAACCGGTGATGGAAAGTCTACCTTTCCTAGGGCCCAGAGTGCCCAAAGTCAACAAAATGCAGTAATGCCACCACATCCAAGTGAAAAGAACCTTTCACTGTGGGGTTTTCTCCTTTGATAAACTGGACTTGGGAGACACTGAGAAGATGGTAGCCACGTGGTGTGAAGACAGCTTTGGAAGGCAAAGGTAATATTTCAAGAACAGGAGAAGGTAACAACTTCTTGAGTAGATACCTATTGTAGATACCTATTCCAAGTACCAACCACTGACTTAGAAATGGGAAGAATTCACTCATTGCTTTTCCCTGAAAAAGTCTATCTCCTGTGATTTACTTTTAAGAATTAGTGGTAGCTAAATTTCTGTGCATTAGGTATTAGAGAATGAAATTCGACTCACAGGAGGGAAAAAAAAAAAGAACTTCTGTGAAGTTCCTACCACACTTTCAGATGTTATATACAGTGCTGTTACTAGAAATGTGATGTGGTGTGAAAACGAGGGGTAAATTTATATAACGGTGGAATTATTCATACCATCTGTTCAGTCTGAAATTGCAAGATGCGTGTTGTGCATAGATGAGCATGATACAGGTCTCTGCTCTGAGTACTACTGCGTATCAGTTGGGTGTTTGGCGGGGGTTGCTTTGGTGTTGACTTCTCCAGAGGGGCTGACAGTCTTCATTTCGCTGACACAAGAGATGGCTTTTTTTTTTTTTCTTTTTTTTTTTAGCATGATACTCTTTTTCAACAAGAATACAACCTGCTACCAACCCTGGTATAAAATTGGTACATGTTCAACAGCAAATATTCTGTAACGAATGTGTGAGCCAGAGCACTGGGGTGTTATTTTGTTTTGGTTTGGTTTTGGTCAAATGTCACAACTGTAATAGATTCTTAGCATAGCACGGCTGCTTTTAGGCCAAGATCCCCCTTTAGGGAAAGTGTAGTTGTGTAATCAGAGAAGAAAAATAAAGGTGTGCTACTGCCCCTTACCTTGGCAGTCTCTGTCGGAGCTTGTAGCAAGAAGACGGCTATGCACTGACGATACCTATTTTCATGCTGTATTAGGAAAGCATTTCGGAGGCTGAAGCCTGGGGGGGAAAAATATGGAGAAATGATATATTATGTGGGAAGCTTTGTTATTTCAAAAAGTTAATTCTGCTGGCATTTGTTTTATTTTTGATTACTTTATCTTTGTGCAGCTAAGGTGCTTTTGAGTCTAGCTGAGGATCATTAAGAGAAGATTCCATTCAAAGTGGACTAAACCATAACTGAAGTTAGAGGGGAAAAAATATCAAAAATTAAAGAGAAAGGCCTCATCTTTTTTTTCTTTTAACTCAAACAGGTCTGTGTGATGGCTGCTATGTAGGGCTACACTCGGGCTGATAGAATCATAGAATCGCCTAGGTTGGAAGGGACCTTTCAGATCATCTGGTCCAACCATCAACCTAACTGACAAAAACCATCCCTAAACCATAATATGGTGGGTTTGGGCTCTCCCTGGGGCATGTGCATGACCCGGTGCCACCGGATGACTGCTGGCAGCAACATCTCACAGCACCGGGCTCTTCGGTTCCTGCCAAACTTCTGCAAAAGTTAATCGGTGACTCTGGGTGTGACAGCAGCATCTCTTGGGTCCTGCAGATGACTTTGGGCATTATGGGGCAGGTTTCCCTGCAAGGGGATGAATCAGCAGCAATGTCACATGTCTGGAGTGAAGGGGTGGCTTAAGTTTGCTACGAAGCAAGGTTGGGGGAAGGGGGGGGGGAAAGCATCTTCAGGTAGCCACAGTCCTGCGGCAGATGGCAGGCATGCTTGGGTGAGCTGGTTGTGGCAGGGAGGAGGGCACAGCAACCTGTTGTAATGCACTGGATTCACGTGTGGTTGGTTTTTTTTAGCTGGAGTTGACGTTGCTGTCAACAAAGCGAGGGTGAGCGAGGCGCAGGATTGCCTCCCTGCGAGCGGTGGCCCGCGGCGGACCCCTGCTCCTGAGCCCGCGCAGCCTGAGGGGAGCGCGAAGCTTGAGCTGCCAAGGCAAGGCAGCGCTTTTCGGAGCCCACTACAGTTGACATATCTTTTTGATGAACTTATCTAGTTCCCATCGTTTGCTCCGAATCCCTGTACTTGCTGCTGCATAATGCTTCTGGTCCAAGCATTTCCAAGCCCTCTACAGTCAGACGTCAATATGTCTCTGGAAGATAAAGTGTCCTGTAATCCTAGTTTTACAGAAAAGGAAGGTGGAGCACAGACTGGTTAAATCCCTGCAGCAAATCAGTTAGCAGCGGAAATTTGTAGCAACAGGGGGGGTACGTTTCAGAACTCATGCCTTCTGTCTGTCCGTGGTCAATGGGAAATACAACTTTACGGTTCCAAATATGAATTTTCTGGGCAATGCTCAGCATCAGGCTCTCAGTAATGTTTTCTAAAAGAAATTCTGTGGCTGTAGATATTATCAGTCTTTGATATAGCAACGCATCAGTGGGTCTGGCTCCTTCAGTCTTAAGGTAAAGCATTATTAGGGGAGCAATAATAAGTAATTGCAAAGATTAAATCCAGAGCAGAATGTTAAAAGGAAAGCGATTTCCTAATCAGAAAGTATGTTGCTGCTTATGATCTTCATAGATGGGTTCCTACTATTACAGTTACACGGTAAGTTACATCTCTTGTACAAGGTCCTGGCATTTACAGGTAGTTCTGCTTTTAGAGTAGCATATAATAATATAATGTAGACTATATATATATTATATAGCATAATATTGTGTTATGAGCACACCATTATATCTCTTATCCCTTCCCTGATAGGTAGCAGGCTAGAAGTATCCTGCTTAATTATCAGCCTCCTGCCTGCTGCCAAAGGAGTATTTCTATGATTTTGCTATTTTTTTTTTCTAGTCCTTGTTTTGTGGTATGTAATGGAGACTGCCAGAGCTAGAGCTGTGATAAAGCTGGTAGGAAAATATGGGGGAGAAGTCAGGCAATGAGGTCCAAAGTGCAGGGAAGGGCCATAACCAGTGGCCAGAGCCAGGGCTGGGATGCAGCAGGTAACTTTGCCTTTTCCTCTGGTTGCGGCTGGATCACGGATCACAGGGATAGAAGGACCCTGGTTAGAAATCTCTGAATGTAGGAAATGCAGGCTTGGCCAAAAACGCAACAAATCTTATTCCCATCTCTATGATGGCTTTTGTGCCCGATCTTGTATGGGCAAACCACCCTCTCCAGCTCCCAGAAGTTGTTGACCTTGCATCTAGACTGGGCTTAGGCAGGAACGTGGGGCTGCCCTCCCCCCGACCCTGCGGGGCGAGAGGTGTCTGCCTGTTTGGTTGGGAGGGAGACACGTTGGGCAGACAGACAGTGCCTGGAGCAAGTTTAAAAAAAGGTTATTCTTGTCTGTGTTCATCCCCTTATCTTCAGTCATTTGCCTTTTATTGCCTACCTTTAATTCCTGTCAGCATTGATGCTGAACGCTAACTGCTCTGGGTGAATGTATTTCAGAGTTATCATAAAATTTATGGGCTCTAGGTTTATTTCCCATATCTATTGATTTCCTACAGAGCACTCTAGCTTCCTGAGCTTCTCCTCATAGTCTTTAGGATTAGGATGGCCAACAGGCCATTTTTCTTGTATCTCTTTGATATAGGAGGCTCCTGGGTTCTGGGCAGCGTGAGACTGAGGTGTGTAAGGCCCTGAATGAACGTCTCAGACCAAGGGAAGGCCTGATTTTTTCATGCCTGCTCCCTGACCCAAGCTCTGATTTGATGATTCCAGGGACGTTGTTTTGGCAGGGTAAGGCTGGTCACTCTCTGTGGAGGTCAGTCCTCCTCTCCTCCTCCCCCAAGGATGCAGCAGCAGATGTTTTTGGGGCAGTTTCCCCTGGCGATGCATTTGTATGTCCGTGAACAAGGAAGCATTGACATATGGGGGTGGTTTCCATCCTCACAATAGCTGGTGGGGGGGTGAGTAGGAGCAGCAGCAGGAGGTACATCTCTCCATCGTCCTTGGGGATTGCTGCTGCGCAGGTGTGGGGACACCCAGGAGTGGAGTGCGCTGGGCTGCCGGGCAGTGGGACAACTGAAAAAGTGCTGCACAAACTACTACAGAGTTGAAAATGTACCTGGGAAAGAGGCCTGGGGTTTGGCAGAGTGTGTTAGGACGGTTAGGGCAAGGAAATACTTGGTTCGTGAGAAATAAGCCACTGGAGTCTTGATACCTCCTTGGGGGCGAATGGATAATATGACAGTCGCTGCTGTGTACGGGAAAGTCACTGTTAGAGGCAGGGGACATGGAGTGTCATGTCTGTGTTAGCAGGTGATGCCTCGCAGTAAGAGCAGAGCTGTGAAGCCAAACGGTGCCCAGGCACCGGCGCTTCCACTCCAGGCGTCTGGGGGTGGTTTGTGGGCAAACAGCGTCTGTATCCTTACGCTGCCACGTACGCAGTGCATTGAGGCGGTGTTTATGAAGACGTTGAAATGCACGTGGGCACGTACCTGTAACGTGGATGGGGTCAATGTTTCTCAGTGTCAGCCTGTCTAGCGGGATGGGCTGGTCTAGGACTGTGCAGAACCCACCCTCTCTTACGAAGGACTGCAGCTCAGGAGCGAGGGAAGGACAGACAGGGATTAAGCCAGTGTCTGAGCCCCCGTATTTCTGGGAATAGACAATGAAGTTGGTTAGCTGGTTGTCTGCTATCTGCTCATGAAGTATAGGCACTAAACAGCCTAAATTACATGTTTTCTTTTATCAATCAGACAGCATATTTGCCTGAGGAACCTCAGAAAAACTCATTGGTACCTGGAGTTCTCCTGCAAGGTCACATCTTGTACTAAAAAAACACAGTAGAAACACAATACAAGTCCACTGGCAGAAAACATTCAGTTTAAGGTGTTCAAAGGTCTTTCCCCTCGCCTCTTTCACGCTGCCCCTCCCCCCTTCTTTTAATAGCAGGACTTTTTCTCCGTTCCTTGGAGGTGCGTTTCCCCATCTCCCCTCACGTACATGCAGAGCACAATTGCTGGGCCTCTAGACGAGTTGCAGACCTTCACAGAAAGTTCATCAACTCATGCACATGGGGCAACCCTCAAAGAACCTTGCCTAAGGGCACCAGGTCCCCTTCAATCTCTGCTCCCTTCATCCCCCCCATTGCGAAGGGATGGTGCTGCTGGTCTAGAATCTCTCACTGCATGCCTTCTCTATCTCCTCCAAAAGCAGAACACCTGCTTCTTTAGAAAAAAGCCAATAAGTCTTTAAATCAGACAGGAACTTCTTGATATTTAGCAGAGGTCCACTTAGCCTTAATTTAGATCGGCTTTATAAACTTAATTAGCTAGATGCACTCCTACACTGAAGCTTTAGGAATTTCAGGTCATCTAGTGCCTTTTTTAGGTGGCTAAATACAGAGATTTATCAGCTATAGAACTATCTAGCATCTTTCATCAATAATAACTTTCTTAAGAGGAGTCATAATCTCCAGTTTAAACTAGGAGAAAACAAGACAAAGAGAGGCCACGTGCAACAGGCTGCGTTAGAACTGAGAATGAATCCAGCTTTCCATCTATTTTAGCATTTCCCTGTTTGGCTTTGTTTGTTTGTTTTGGTGGGGTTTTTTTTCCCCCTTTTTTACTTCTTTCCAACAGTTCTGGTATCTCTGGGATAAAAATTTCTTAGGTTGCTGGACTGAGTCATGAGGGGAGCATTAGAAAACTTCTTACATTCTTGAAACTTTTCTGATGTTTAGGACTCCTGCACATCAAAACAACACCAGGAAAATACTAAGTTAATATAATAACATTAATTCTGCCTGTCCTAGTGTTCTTTTAACATACTGAGCCTACAAACAGGGTTTTGAATCAGTGTTACGGTTTGCTATTAGCATAAGAAAGTACCACCCGTCCTTCATGCTGATTAGTCATGTATTTTTATCGTCAGATCAATCTTCCAAAGTACATTCAAAATATTTACTAAGGTAAAAAACATAATAACCACAACCATGTATATCTCTTATCTATTATTACCTTTTTGTTACGTTTGATTTTGGTAATTAATAAGAAATCATCGAATAGGAAGAGGTAGACATCAAGGAGTCTTGTGCTTTCTGAGGAGGAAAACAAAAAAGTCAACTTGGTGTGATTATTTTAAGGAATTGCTGCCTCTAAGATGAGGCACATCTATGAATCACTGCATCTCACAAAATGCTTTTAACAAAGAAGCATCGTTTCCAACATTTTACAGAATTACTCATCCCCTAGCCTGCACTTTCAAATGCAGCACTTAAAAAATTGTATGTCTCTTGATGATTTTGCCTACTAATACTAGTACTTTGTAGCAGCTGCCTCATTATGAAAAAACAACTGCTTGCCTGCCAGGAGAGGTCACCTGGATCATCTATGAAGACAACAATCAGCTAGCTATAAATTAGAAAATCCTACCTGGTAAAAGTGAACCTGCTGAAAATGGCGGAGATAAAGAAATAGGGAGGTGCCACCTTTTCCTGGGGTGGCATAACACTTTTAATAGTCTGCTGCCCTCTTCACAGGCTTTTGCAGTGATGAAATGTCAATTGATAGCATCACAAAAACCTTCCAAAAACTATGCAGAACGGTGTTGGCTTATCTTTTCTTCCTAGCTCAGAGGTCATGAGGATGTGAAGAATGTAACAACAAATGTCTGTGAGAGTGCTTCAAAGTCTTTCACGTTGATCTCCAAGCCATGTTGAAAACTCAGGTATTATTATAATAAATAATAGGAAGAAATTTAACAAAAGCAAGAGTAATTTTTTAAGCAACTTACTGCAGGAAAACTGGACTCTCTACTGGATTTGCAGAGTTTGCTCCTTTGACCTCTTCCTTGTTTATGGCACTTTCTATCCCTTTCTGTGAATCTTTCTTTCATTTCCCTTTTTTTTTCGTCCCAATTTGCACTTCCAGAATCACTTCCTTTCTCTGCTGCAGGCTTTATCCTATATAATCTGTCCTCTGGCTACTCTACCAATAGGGCATCTCTGGGCATGAAAAGTAGGCATGAAATGCCGAGCTACTCTTCACAGCAACAGGGGCTGGTCAGAGCTGTTGCTTCCAGGCAGTCTTGCAGGATCCTAAAATACTTTCTTGGGTGTTTAGTTCTGCAAGGTTTGGCTTGAAAGCTTTTCATTTAATTAACGTTGCACAAAGCAACATGAGTAACTACTGAAAATTAAAATTCTAACTAGGTCATGGATCAGCGAGCTGCATGGCGAATAAAGAAACTACCATGGGGACCATTTTATGTGTCAGTGGAGATTCAGAAGACTACAAACAAGCAAGTTAACATGTATTAGACATCTTTATAAAAACTACCCTTCTGTAAGTTTCTATGAAGTCAAAAACTTGCTAGAGGGTTCTCCACAGCATCTCTTGTACAGCAGTAGGCTTTTGTGGGCGCTATACAGGAAAGAATTATTTGTTGTAAACTGTGTCTGCTGCTGTGGACAAACTTTTTCTTTGATTTACGCTGCGTTCACAGCCTCATTGAATGGCATCAGTTGGAAGGAACCCCTGGAGGTCTCTGGTCCAACCCACGGCTCCAAGCAGGCCAAGCCGGAGCAGGTTGTTCAGTCAAGTTTCGAGTATGTCTGAGAAAGGAGACTCTGCATCCTCCCTGGTCCCTTGAACCAATATTTGACCACCCTAATTGTTAACAAGTTTTTCCAAATCTAATGGGGGAATACCCCATGCTGCAACTTGCATTATTATGTCTCATCCGTTAGCTCCATCTGCCTTAAACCAGCCATTAGGCAGTTGAAGACAACAATAATGTCTTCTCCCCTTCCTCTTCCTACATCTGAACACACTTTGCTCAGCTGCTCCTATTCTCAATTACAGGATTATCAAAAAAACATGCAATTGTGGTCTCTGTGACCTCAGTGTCATTCAAACAAGAACAGTTCACCTTAACACCAAACTTGTGAGAGTCTGGTCAGAGTTGTGACTTTAGGACATACTTCTTTCTGTTGTGCAGTGTTATATTTGACTTGTGATTTCATTTTTGTCTTGAAAGATATTTCATGCAGACAAGTGGCCAAATGCCAGGCACTTTTGTGTTGCAGATTGCAGGCTGTCGTGCTGGGTAAGAGTTATGCTCATACCTCCTTCTCCGTTTTCTAATTATGTATTGCAGAAAGAAATGTGGCCGCCCGATGGCCACCCTTACACTCCTCATTTGGGGCTGACGTCTCATCAAGAGAGCAATGAATGCAGAGGGAAGCAGTGGCAGGAGAGGACTCAGTGGCTTGCTTTCTTCTCTGCCCGCCACCCCCTAAACATCAGGAGCAACCTTTTCTTCTGCTCACCCTGGTGTTGTGCCGCCTCCTCTGCTACTATAATTGTCCTCTGCTGCTATAATTCTCTTCATGTGGGAAGAAAAGCGAAAAAACCTGAAAAATGGATGATGTCCCTTTTGCTGCTCCCTTTATAACAGTAAGAATGGTGGTGGGAGACAGAAAGTGTTAGGTCCTTACTCTCTTTGCCTCTGCTCCTGAGGAGGCGGTGAAGAAAATGGAAGGCAGGAGCTGTGTTCATTTCTGCCAAGCTGCTGCTACAGCCTTGCAGCCACCGTGGCAGGCAGCTTCCAGCATCCTTTCAGATGCTGGTCTTCTCCAGGCACAAAAAGCGATCAAACGGCACAGAAAGCGATCAAACCGCCCAGGCTCTGCTTCCTCCTTGGGCAAGGAGGGAATCCTCCTCTCCTGCACAGGCAGAGATTCGGCAGCAGCTCCCCAGCGAGCAACCCGTGCCCTGCTACGAAATGGTGCCCGTGTGTCTGGAGACGTGAGTCCCTGCTCTGCCCAGGTGACAGGCAGCTGCGAGCAGCGCTGTGGAAATCAACGTGCTCGCGTGGGACCACTGGGCTACCCGTGGAGTTAGTGGCATGTGGTGCGAGGGCTCTGTTTGTAAAAGGGAAGCCACCCAGCAGGGGAACACCTTCCTGTTCCAAGACATCCATCAGAACAGCGGTCTTAGCGGAGATGGAGTATGAAATTAAAAAGAGGAAAAACCTCTGGACTTTTCAGTAGTTTTCAATGAAGCACATAGCTGACATAGTGCCAGGGAGGTGAGGTAGGTTGACATAATTCCCCTGGGCATGTGGGGCACCTTGTGTGGGACAGCCTAAACTTCCTGTTTTCCTATCGCCAATTTCTTGAACGTGACAGTAAAATGCTCCCTTTGAGTGGCAGGTGTTGGCCAGACAAGCTGATTTCTTCAGCGCCTGGCAGGCTGCGTATCCAGATGTGACAAGGAACAATCTTGCAGATTACTCATCCGTTTTGCCACTCTGGCTGTTTTCTCAGTCTCGCTCTGACAAACTGTACATTTGCTTTTTCTTTCCCGCACCTGCCCAAATACTGTTGCAGAGGTTCATTCCAGACCTGCCGTAACGAAACATGATTCTGTTAGCTACCTCCTGTTGCCAGGACATTTAGGGACGTTACCTGCGAGCGTTAGCCTCCCTTCATGAAGGAGAAGTCTGTTCGCTGAAGACAAAATGTTTTCACTGCTGTTTTCTCTTAAGCTTTGCTTCAAATACTTGACCCAAAAAAGAGAGAGAGAGAGAGAAAGAATGGGGAATTTTGCACATCTGATGATGAACTGGGAGGCAACCAGCAGTTAAAGAAACTGAGCACACGTGTGCTCTTAACTCAGGCTAAATACATCACGCAGCTAATAACCGAGCACGGCTGTGTTTCTTCAGCACTGCTGTTGCTTAAATGCGTTTACGCTTTTGAAATGTTAAGCTGGGTTTTTCTTTTCCGGAGTGAGTTTAATGGTTTTTGCAGCTCTGCCTGTGAACAGACATAATCCTCGAGGTGAGACCCACTTGATGATATTAGCATAAAGCTGCTTAAGTCTGTCTGTCTGGGTAAGGGGGTAACCACAGCAGAAAGGTGCCCATGTTCCCAGGTATGCTGCGTAATTTTTTGTAGTGCTATTTAAATGTAAATAGAAATTTATTCGGGTCAGCTTGAGGAGAGAGGGGCAAGTAATTTCTACTTTGTACCTTATAAAAAGGTAGCAATACTTACATCTATCCCATTTCATTCTGCCCCCTAAAAGCAAACACTGGGGAGTCCTCCTGGATCATACGATCGTGCCTCCTGGATCATACGATCGTGCTCTCTTGGATGCCAGCTGAGAGCAGCCCATGCTGCCATCCAAGGCGTCGTGCACAGCCTGCGTGTTCAGCTACAGTGTCTGCAGTGCTCGGGCTGCAGCAGCTCCTCCTAGAGCAGAGCCCCCCCCAGTAACTAGAACGTAGACAGCCAGCCAACTTCAGACCACGCTATAAAGATGGATAGGAAACTAAACCTTCCTCAAGGGAAAATGCCCTTTAAAAAAAAAACCGCTTACCTCTGGGACAAAGAATCTCTTGTCACGATCCCAGACCTGAGGCCAAATTATGACCTCTTGCAGCTGTCTGAACTTCTGAAAGTTGTCCAACCACTTGACTTTACCTTCCAGATCCCCTAAGATATGTGAAACATCAGTTACTGCCAAGGCTGGCAAAAACAGTCCTGTTTCTAGATGATGAATACTGATTTTCTCCAGTGGAAGCCAAAGCGCTTCACATGTGAAACCCCGGATGAAATCTTGGCTTCATTGTAAATAATGCCTACGCTCTTCTTAGATCAGCAGAGCCAGAATTTCAAACCATGCATTCAAACATACTTAAATTCACTGCTAAATGAAAAGGCTGTGTTTACTAATCTGACTGGGGAACAGGGGGAATCATATAAAACTCAATTAAACTGCAATCTTAAACATTTCTTTAAAAAAAATCCTGCCTTTTAAAATTGTCTAGTCTAGTGAAAAAGAAACAATTGTCATTATATACAGCCTGATCAAAAGTCTGTTGAAATTAATGAGAAGTAATTTTGGGGAAGTGGTGCCAGAAGTGACTGAAGTGTTTAAGTGGGATGAGGGAGCCTCAGAATGTGAAAAATGGGATCTAAGTCTTTGCTGATTCAGGGCCATTGTGGGGAAAACTTTAATGGACCTGCAACTCAGATTCCAAGTTTTTATCTTGAGTGATATTGCAAATAATGGTTTCGGACACACACACGCATATACACCAGAAGGAGAATGCTGGGACTGCATCTGTTCCTTATGTCACTGGTTCACTGACCAAAAAATGAAGGCAGATCTTTGTCAGGTGTCTGTGAATAAAGAGGGGTCACGGCTCTATCTTTGGTTTCCTTGGCTCAGAGGTATCTAAACTCTGGAAGGACCAGTAATATCCCCTGTATATCCCATTGTCTTTTGGGGCCATACCTAAAACTGCTGCCCTCCCAGCAGAAGTCCCCATACTAGCGACAAAACCATCTTATTTTCCTATGGGACCCCTTCTGTGCCGAAAAGTGTGTTCCTTGCATGGCCATTAGGCTAGACTCCTCATAAGACTTGGCAAGAAGAGAAAGAACCCGAGTCTCTCTTTTAAGTGGTAATTCCATCATTGGAGTATTTACCCAAGAAGAAGGAGCCTTAGGTTTATCTGTCTCTAGAAGGCATTAACTGTCTCTCTGTCTCGTCTCCCAAGAAGATGTTTGAGCTCTCAGCCTCCAGGAGGGGGAGAAGGATGGTGGCAGAGAGGAAGCCACCACGCTGGGTGTCTCAGGGCCCTGGTGTGCTGCTGGTGAAGATGAAGTGCTGGCTAACACCTCTCCCTGCCAAGATTGGCAGAATAAGTGTTTTGCTGATGCTCTGTCTTGTCTTTGATTTCAGTGAGGGCTGCGTGAGGCCTTTGGGGAATAAAACTATCTGCTGCTGTACTACATGACCATAAGACACTTAGAGACGCATTTATAGGTTCCTGAACAAGACTGAAATAATAAATCATTTAGAATTAATAAATTATTTACTTAAAACAAAATGCAGGGGAAAAAAAAATTCCTGGACCGACCTCTTTTTTTTTCCACAATAGCTAGAGAAAATCTGTAGCTGAGATAACTCTTCAGCTGCTTTACATGCTAGGACCCTGTCATTTAGTAAAAGGTCACTGACATAATATTCCCCTTGTGAGTGCAATTTTATCCTATTAAGGATTAGCCCCAACAAATCCTCCCTAGACACAAATCCAACTCAAAGACTTCTTTGTTTGAAGATATTTCTTGATTTGTTCCAATTTGTGATCTGCTCTTAATTGTTTGCATGTCACTGCAGAGGATTCTGAGCAAATACAAGTGACTCACTGATTTGGGAGTCCCGTGACCTTGCTCAGAGAGGCTTTGACAGCACCAGGGTGGCACCAATCATTTCCTACAGAATGAGGAAGGGCTGAGGATTGTAAGAGAGGCATGCACATCCTCATTGCATCTCTGCAGGGAGACCGGACCCATTCACGCTCAAAGGACATGCACAAAACGGCCGCATAACTTGCTAATTGCTAATCGCACACTTGACTTTTAACCTTAGCTACTTACGTATGGACTTTTCCACCTTCTCTTTAAGTGACCAGATAAAGCCTTTCTCTGTTTCATCAGCGCTCCGCTTCCAGATGTTGTTAAGGAGGAGAGGATAACGTGTCAGTCGATGCAAAGGAGCCACCAGCAGCTCCGGCAGATGCAGCCTCTTGCACCGTTCGTTTTGTTCACACCACTGCTGAGGACAAGGACAAACTGCTTTAGGCCTCGGCTTCCTCTCTGCAAATCTTCCAGGCAAACAGTTTTCTGCATCGTCAAATGACTGTAGTTAAAGATGGGACTAATTGAAGGTGAACTTCTCACACGGTGAGAGCAAGGCCAGCGTAAAGGCTCTCTACAGGTGAAATCGCATCACTCCTCCGGATTCACTTTCTGCATTGCTGCTTCCCATTTTGGACGCTGTGGCCGTGCTAGCAGATCAAGGAGTGGTCTTATTTACCTGCCATTTTATTTTCATCAGGAAAACCTCAGTTATGTTTGAGGGCCACCTTACGTTTTAGGGTCACCTGCTACTTCCCTCTGGGGACCTTTTTCCCAGTCATGAGCGCTATGAAATCCTTGTCAGGGAGCAAGCGACGTCAAACTCCCAGGTCCTAAAAGCTGCAAAGTTTGGCTGCTACAAAGAGGTGTCCTCCCTGTTTTGGGCTCCCTGTGGTAAAAAAGCCCGCTTCTTCAGGTTTCTCTTTCTAAGCCTGTACTGTTGAAGGCCAGTCTTAAGTATTTGCAGGACACTCTGGTCTGCTAACGATAAGTCAGAAAGAGCAGAGCCCTCTTCCCGGGCTGCTCCGGCTGGAGTTGTCGCTTCAGGCAGTTATGGTGTTGGCAAAGATGGAGCCTGCCCTAGTGCTGTAGCTTTTCAAAGACATCATTGATTGATAGCTCTTTCCAGCCTTAGAGGGAGGTAAACACTCACTTACTGGTAGTGTTTAGATACCTGTCAGAGGAGCTGAAACGCTGCCATTGCAGAGGGGTTGCTTGCTGTTCTACCCAGGACGTTGCTTCCTCCCTGCGGGCACATGGGTCAGCAAATACCCGTGAGGAGGAAGGCAGCCCGGCTTTCTCACCAGGGCTCAGCTAAAACCCACCCCGCTCTCTCATCGCGGGCTCCCAAGACACATGAAAGCGGTGACATCCTCCTGGATTTTATTCCCCTTGTTTTGGCTTGTATCATATGTCCCTTTCCTTAAGCAGAAGGAAGCCATCGTACGCTTCTCCAGTTTCGAGGTTTGCGTACGTCGCAGCTGATGTGGCACAGCACGAGGGCTGGGGGCTGTTTCGTCCCCAGGGAATGTGCGCCCTGTCATCTGCTAAAGCATACAATACCCTATGTACTGTGGTCCCACCCAACATCTAAACCAAGCTGATAAGCAGGACATGTATCCAATTAAAATACTTGAGAGAGATTTTACAATGTGGCTTGATTTTTGTTTCTTTTTTTTTTTTTCTTTCTGTAACCATTTCACTTTGTTAAAGTGGAGATCACCAAATCAAGGGATTATGTGCAAAACATCTGGATGATAGAGGCTGGCAGTCCGTGTTTTCCGCCTGCAAAAATGCAGCCAGTTGTTCCCTTTTGACTTCCCCCTCTTGCCTGTTCTAAATTACAAGTAGGGACTTCCACACGTACACTCAGAAGGGTGACTTCGTATCTATGGTACCCTCTGCAGTTCAAAAAAATCCGTGTAAATGCTATCTACAGAGTTTTGCTTCCAATGAATTTTCCTAGTCTGCTGTTAAAAACCTGTCATAAGGCTGGAAGGCTGAAGACAATGACAACAACAACAACAAAGCCATCACTTTACTTTCAGGTAGATGCCAAAATCTTCTCTCTGTCTCAGGTTTTCCAAGTAGAAGACAGCGGAGGTATAATTAAGGCAATAAATCTGATGCGTCTGGCAGAGGTCACCCTGGAAAAACTGCAGAAAAGACTTAGAAACTTATCCAGAAATTAAAAAATGTCATGACAAAGGGAGGGACATCGCCTTTGTTTTTTTAATGTGCATTTTACCTGAGATTTCCTCAGACCTTGGAAAACAGAGGAAGAGGGAAAGGGGGAGTTTAAAAAGTAAAGAGCAAGTTAAAAAGTAGTAAAAGTGGTAAAGTCATAAAAAAACCGGGACAGCACTCAAGCAATGCAGGGGAGCACAATTCTAACGGCTCTGCAGAGGTGTGAAGCATTCTTAGACTTTGGTATCATTAGACATAAAGTACGTGAAGTTCACATAGAAGCTGAAGGAAACCACTGTCTATGCAACAGCTTTACATGGCCTCGTATAGCACGTCACTTTATATGCGAGTGTGTTAGATCGCTCTTAGAAATATTGAATGCCATCTGTGACAAAACTCAGTTTTGTCTGAGATTTTGTCTGTTTCTCACAAACATTATCGATAAGAACACCTTAAGTCAGAGGTAATGGGGGGGAGAAGCCCAGCTCTAGCCTCACTTTCCCTTTTTGAAATCCTAACCCCATTTTAGTGTTTTCCCAGAAGTTTTCTAATGGCCTCTGCTAGGGATAGTTCTGGTTCATGAATTGATTTTCTGTCTGTATTAATGATTCCGACTTTTCAGTCATTGGGAAGTTATGCAGGAAATACTATATATGTGGGAAAGCCCCTGGACAATGTCGTTTGGAGAACTGCCCTGTTTACCACGCAGACCGCCCCAAAGGGTTGCGGGGCAGTGCTCGGCAGCGGCAGGATAGCTGTGCCTGTGCCTCTCTGTCGCTTAGCAGACACAGGCTGAACCTGCAAGAGGTATTTCAGTCCCACTGAGCTCTTAATTAGGCACTTAAATATACTTGTGGATCTGGTCCATGGAGTAAAGGAAAGATCTATGCGATAATTAGGGGACTGGAACATCTCTCTAATGAAGAAAGGCTGAGGGACTTGGGTCTTTTCAGTCTGGAAAAAAGATGACTGAGAGGGGATCTTGTCAATGCTTATAAATACTTAAAGGGTGGGTGTCAGGAGGATGGGGCCAGGCTCTTTTCAGTGGTGCCCAGTGACAGGACAAGGGACAATGGGCACGAACTTGAACACAGGAAGTTCCATCTAAACAGAAGGAGGAACTTTACTTTGAGGGTGGCAGAGCACTGGAACAGGCTGCCCAGAGAGGTGGTGGAGTCTCCTCCTCTGGAGACATTCAAAACCCGCCTGGATGCGTTCCTGTGCAACCTGCTCTAGGTGACCCTGCTCTGGCAGGGGGGTTGGACTAGATGATCTCCAGAGGTCCCTTCCAACCCCTACACTTCTGTGATTCTGTGAGTGGAAGGAGGCAGGGAACATCCAGCAGTGGGGCTGGGGTCTGATCTCAGGGAAACATCTTCCATAGAGCGAGAAGCTCACCTCTGCTGGTGGCAAAGTCTCCTTGAGGTCTGGGCTACTGCTCCCCAGGAAGGGAAAGTCTTTCCACACTTTGTTCCACCTGCAGAGCACCTTTCCACTACTACCTCACATGTGCCAATGAATAAAAAGTAAAAACATCCTACTGACAGGAGGTGCTTGAGGCTGAGACCATGCCTGTGATGGGTGGTGTCTCTTTGACTGACTTGATTGCTCTGAAGCACCCGCATGCTACGATGAATGGTCTGCTGCAAGGACTTGCTGATATTAAGCAAGAATACTTTTAATTATGTCATTATGTTACCTTTCTGAGTATGGAGCTGAAGTCCATAGGAGAGTCTGACTTGCTGACATGCTCCTTCACAGTTTCAAAAAAACTTTTCAGAAAACCGAGACTTATCTAAGCAAGGGGAAAAAAAGAAAGAAACTAACATCAGTGATCTTCTGAAGTTAAGTTTAAAACAACTTTATTTCCCATCCCTGGTCTCTTCAAAGTCTACAAGCCTAATGGGGTGCCTATACTTGTCTTCCCGCGTTGCCAAAATTAGCTTCAGAATTACGCCCAGAATGCTTTAACTAGTCGGAACCTAAACCAAATCTATACAAATACCCACCTACGTTGTGAAAATGCCATATGACAAAAACTTTGACACAAGGTTAGTTATTCCATTTAAACGTATTTTAGGGTAGCAGCTGTTTTTGATATGAATTGACATGAAAAATTACAATGGATGTATGATATCGACTGGAAAACACTGATTGTGTATGGCAGAGCTGTGACAATTAAGGAAGTCTTCGTGGTCACTTGCAGAAGATACCATCTTTCACAGTTTGAATTTCTTGTTTCATGCTATTGAAGATGAGGGAAATTTATATAAAATGCTATTAAAAGTCACGTATTGCCTATAAGTTAACTTCTTGTGTTTGCACAGGAGTCAAGGGTGCCCACGGTGTCAGTCAGATGTGGGTGAAAGCCTGCTCCTAATCCCACACTTGCCTCCTAAAGGCATTATTTCAACACAGATTCATGACCAGGCTCAGCTTTAGGCCAAATTTTAGGCCAGAAAGGAACATCATCTTCTGTGATACTGGTACAAACTGCTGTTGTAGCTGCACACCCTGCTTTGTTTGGTGTACTTTTAGGGGCAGGGTTACTTTTAGAATGATGCTTAGTCTTTCATTTTGACAAGGGTGCATTTTACACCTTTTACAGTGTGCATTTTTCAAAGATTCATCCTGCTGTCAAGAAGAAATGCGTGCTGTAAAATGCATGAAAAAAGTCATAAAAGGCATTGAGAGCAGCTATTTTCTCCTACATTTTGTCAGTATACAAGTGATATGCCTATACAAGTAGGCATAATAGGTGATCATTTATCATTCTCGTTAATAAGGACAACACAATTAGAAAACAAAATAAAAAATGTGTTAAAGATAATTGTCTCAAGACATGACCAGGCTCCAGCCAAGCTCCAAGCTTTTGCAATTGCTAAATGGCACACAGCAATATACCCACTCCTTTCTTTGAACAAGAACGAAGGAATCAGCAGCCACACATCAACTGAACTCTAGCAGCTGGCTGCATGTAGGGTCTCAGCCCACAACAAGCACAAGGTGAAACACATCAGCTAAAAAAATCTCTTTCCTTGTATCTCCAAACCTGCTCAGGTGGTCCCTCACAGCAGCTCACCTGGTGGGTGGTCAGTCACTGAGCAGAGGTGACTTGCTTGTATGTTTGAGCTCTGGCCAATTGTCCCTACTCTGAAGAGTTTTCCTGCTTTTATTGTTTCGGCTAAGAAGAGAGATGTTAACTGTTAAGGCAAGGGAATTACAACAAGGGAAAGAACTTGAAGTAAGCAACTTCAGAAGTTCAGCGTACGTAGCTGAAGAGCCCCTTCCAAAATTCACTTTGCTATTAAGGATAAGGTGTCCTGTAAAAGAGCTCTCAAGCTAAGAGAAACTTCTGGTTTGCTTCTAAAGTTGTGTAAAAGCTATTTTGTGAACCTCAGCTGGAGAGGGGTGATCATAATTTTATTTCAACTTGCTCTACTGGACTGGCGTAATAGATAGCAAAGTCTTCATGCCCATCTGTTCGATAAAGAAAACTTGTTATTGTTATTGCAGTTATTTTGCCATTCTTACTGTTTTGCTGTCAGGATTCTGCAATCAGAATTTATCTTCACAAATCCTTTTAAAAGGATGCTGCTTACAAGAATTAGTCTCAAACCTGTGCTTACTTAGAAACAACTGCCAAACGAGCTTTCCTCTGTGTTCAAATGCCTGTTTATCTTTTGCTGGATGCACATGAGAATAATTTGCACTTGTGAAATTTGACCCCCACTGATACACCAACTAGAAATGAAGGAAAGACTAATTATTGGAACTAAGTTGCAAATGTAATCATTGAATCTGAATAGATGCTTTATGGATGGTTTCTTGTCTCCTTTTATAGGGCTGTTTGGTTTCTGATCTCAGTTAAGACTTTTATTTTTTTTTTACTCACCTTGTTTAACTCCTCCAAGTTTGCGAAAAGTCTCCACAAATCCACATCCAGGAGAAATTCATTACTTTGGAGGTATTTTAGAGTGTTCATAAATATCTTTAAAAACAGAACAAATCCATGTTATTTACTATTTGTGCCAATTCAAAATATATCTTTTTTTCTTCTTCTTCCTGAAAGTAGCATGTTTGCATTGTAATTCTCATGAAATGATAATTTGATTTGGGGAGGGCAGAAGACAACACTCTGAGAAATTTTTCCTGACCTGCCTGAAGGCTAAATATTGGGCTTTGTGTGAGGAGGAGGGTATGAGTGATGTCTCTGGGGTGTCTCTGCAGCTGCCACAGAAGCAGCTATGTCCCTGCTGTGGTCTCTAGCTGAACACGGGCAACTGAGCCCCATGCAGACCCATGTGAAGGAAATAATAACATCAGAGTCATAGTTACAGATTTCTATGACCTTTCTAAATGCTTTCCTTCTTACCCCATGCATCTGCTGCTATATAAGTTGTTTCAAGTTGCTATGGGAAAAAAAATGCTGGAATAGCGTAAGTAGAGGGCTCATGAAGACTTTTCGTCTCTTTGGATTGTTTTATTAACTTGTATTGAGTGAAAACTGCATGTGTATTTATTGGCTGTTTAAGTTTTTGTATTATTTAAGCCCTGACAGTGATGTTGGAGCTGTGTCGAATCTGACCTAAATCTGAAAAAGGCTTAAAAAATGTAGATAACCCAGTAGAATTTCTTGCATATGTGTGAAAAGCATTAATGAAAAAACCCCTCACCCAGGTGCCAAGACTGAAGAGCTAGTGAGAGTGTTTGCTTAGCCTTGCGTAATTCTGCAGTTGCCACGAACAGTTGACCTGAGAGCTTAAAGGGGATTTACAGTGGTCTTGAAGTTCCCTGTGGAGATTCATTTAAATCAGTGGAATGTTTCTATACTGGGAAGTACTTACAGTAGCAGGTATCTGTAAAACTGGCTATCCAAATTCAATGGGTTCTTTCTTTGGCAGGAGAGTTTGGGAAGCTGGCACGGGCTGAATAGTTTATCATTCATGGGTCACGCGGGGCTGGCTCAGGCTTGTCTGTGTGTTCCTACAACAGACTCACCACGGGGCCTGCATGTCTCCTGTTACCTCATCTGCTCAAGCGTTCATCTGTTTTAACTCTCAGATCTCAAAACAAAGCGTATAGAAGGAAGGATGCTTCCATCCTGGCTTGGACCAAGGGTCCTGTCATCCCCTTTCCTCTCCCTTTCTGTTCTGCCGCACTGTGGAGGAGTTCAGCCCACTCCTCTATTTATTCCCTTTATTTTGCAGTAATACTTCTTGTATTGCCTGGGCTAACTTTTCAGCAACATGGAAAAAACTTCACTGATCTTTTTCTTTTGACTAATAAGAAAACAGAAATCGTCTGTGCAGAATAAGAGAAAAACGATAAGACATTTAGGGAAGCTTCCATCCTTTTAGAGGGATACACTAACTTTTGAGCTGTGATGAACGTAAATAGTGCAGCTATTCTTGTAACTGTGTAATATTCCTGTCCATATTTCAAAGCTCTTAAAATTCACCATGATGGGGGCAATTTGGAGTTTTTGGGAGAGGAGTTGTCTCTTAGTTTGCTTGATTTCTTGTGGTATTAGAACTACAGGTCTGCTGAATTTTGAGGTTTTTGTGCTCTAGTCGGAGTAGCCTAAACAGCTCTATATGAAGTTAAACGAAGAGCATAACGGCTAGCGGTAGAGAAATATCCTGTATAGTCAATTGGAGAGTGGCTTCAGTTCAGTGTTAGCGAGGGGAATAGAGAGAGAATAATTCAGCTGAAATTGCCGGAAGGATCTGCAATTAGATGGTGTTTGCAAAGCACTAGAAAGTGATGTCCAGAAGAAGAGATGCCATCAAGAAGATAAAAACCAAAGGGAACTGTGGAAACAGGATGAGCGGGCAAGGTGGGAGAAAAAACAAGTGCTTAAGTCATTCCCCCATAGACACCCAATGCGAGGTTACAGGTGGCTTTATGTCTGCCATGCTGACAGCAGGGCAAATAATGTTTCATTATTTTTGGTAAATGAAATCTGAAGTTACCGTCTTGAGAACCAGCAAATGATCCAGAAAGTAAGTGCATTCACTTGTGAAAAGTTCCCACACTGCTGCTTCTTTTTTCACTTCTAACTGGCTGTCGACATCTTTCTGCTCACTCTGTTGCGTCTTTATAAATTCATGCCAAGATTTACTCTATTGATTGAAGAAGAAAGAAAACCACTGACTGTTGCATCAACTGCTTCAGACCTTATGAAAAGAATCTATGATCTCTTTGCCCATGTAAAGAGCCCGACTGCCAGTGTCAGTGATTCTTCTGAAAGCTTAAAGACTCCTTGAAAAAGATTAAAAAACCTGACATTTTCCTCCAAAATATTTATAATATAAACACATTGAATTTGCAAGTAACACAGTATGATAGTCTGTTTGTAGGATGCTGTATCAAAAAATAGTGGGCAGCTTGCAAATGCTAAGGAATTTAGTCTGTTTTGCTGCTGCTGGAAAGCAGGGATGGATGATAGCTTCCTCTTTTCCAGATGGTAAAATCAAGGTACCAAAGGACTAGGTCTTCGTAGGTACTTGGATATTGTTTTGTTTAGTCCTAAGGTGGCCATTATTACCTTACTGACCTGCTCCAAAGTCAGATGTTCACATATAAGTTAGGCACTGATGGGAGTTCTCAACAACCGAGTCTATGGGGAACTGCACATAACAGCCAGCGGTGAGAAGCAAAAGGTTTGCTTTGGAGAGCAGATGGTGTCAGGTGTGGGTTAGCTGAATATCACCCCAGTAGCCCAAACTTGGTATTTCTACGGCTAGGGGGCCCCGGAGGCCAGGAGCCTTGTTTATCTGGCAGACAGTCTTTGGTGGGATTTCTTCAGCTGAACCTCGGTGTTGGCACTGACCTCTCTGTGGCCGCCTCTGAATACACCCTGAAGGCAGCAGGGGGGGCGACCCTGCCATGTTTGGCATCTCTGTGATGCTGCAATTTCTTTCCCCAGATCTGCAGGTGCTGCTGGGAGGGTTGTCTTGATGCTTTTTATTTTTTTTTTTTTTTTTTTTGAAGATGGTACCTCCCTGATCTAGGGCAGTCTGGAAGCCTGGCAAAATCCAGGGTTTTACGAGGGCCGTTGCTAACCCTCTACAACACTCACAGTTTCCCCCTCACCCCTCCATTTCAAACAACAAAAATACACCTTATGCTTTATGCGTGAATTTTGCAGCGGTGCCTCATATCCAGATTAATGTAGAGAAAAATGGTAAATTGAAATGAACGCAAAACTTTTATCCCCATCTTTGAGTGTCCTTCGTACAGTATACTGTTTTGATACCTTAAAGCAGAAAAATTCATATGTGCTGCAGTCTATGATCTTAACGGTTGAAAGACAGTTTTCCAGATCAGATGCTTGCTTCTGTTTGTCTTTACCCTGTTGAATGACAAAAAAAGCGCCCCTGATTCACACAATGCTTTAAAGACCATTAAGAAGTTTACCCAGATCAGTAACCTTGCTCTCATCTGTAAGGAATTTGCCCTTAACTGAGTGATTTCCTTGTATTTCCAGGCTCTCCTACACAGAGATGAGGCAGTGATGGCAGGTTTATTTGTAGCTATGGGTGGGGTGTGTAGGTGGCTTAGGTGTGGATGTGTAAGATCTTATTTATGTAACGCAGAAGTCTTTGGCAGGGCAAATCATTGGTATGGCAACAGACAATGGGCTGTCCTCGGAAGACAGAACAAATAAAATATTTTCTTCCTTCATCACTGTAAAAAGTAGGGGACGACAAACTCAGAGTTGAAATCGTCCTCCTGCCATAGGTATACAAAGCTTGAGTGTTTGTTTGTTTATTTGTTTATTAATTTTTTTTATTTGAGATACGTATTGAAAAACCTCCTTTGGTCAGCTGCAGAGTAGAGTCTATAAAATGAGGTTTTAGAAAGCTTAAAGAGCAGGAGGAGTTTGTCTATGTGAGGGATCATGAAATAAAAACAATTGCTTTTGGTTTGACTTTGTTTTTCAGGCCGACAGTGCCATGTAAAAAGTATAACCAGTATTTATGAACTCTAATTTAGTGCTCTGAGCATAGACTTATAAGGTGTTTGCCTAAGTTTTGTCCGCTCTCTGGAACAGTATACTCGTACTTCATGGATTTCTATTGTCTGAAATTTAGGCACTGATCTCAAGGCAATTTTTAAATATGTGTTTGATTATAATATTAGAAGTCCAGAGTTTAAGCTCAACTCCTAATTTTGAAAGCTTGAAATGGAGCAGAAACAATAATGTAATTATATATGCCCCCACACTTAACAAGTGCACCAGCAAATGAATCTTCATAGATTAAATTTTATGGTATTTAATAGTCTCAGAAATCATTTTTTGCTAGATATCAAATACATTTTATTGCAAATTTCAAATATTTTGCTGAATTTAAAATTTCTCAGTTTTAGGCTGTGCTCCTTCAGATGCTATAGAAATGCTATCAAATGAAGTGGGAACTCTTGTACACGAGTAATTGCACTGGATTCACTTGCACAAACTCTTCTTTGATAGTTGAGATTTAGAAGATAAAATGCAAAAAATATTAGGAAGGGACTGTTCACAATTACATGTTTAGGGGTGCGAAGTTTTCGAGACACTTGTAAATGATTTTTTTGAATGATGAACAGTGCTCAGGAAGGAAATTTGGATACCATAGTAAGAGAAAATTCTCATAACTAGAAAAGACAAGGAAATATGTTAGACAAGCAAATTAACTGAAGTGTGTTGGTGTGTGTGCTTTTACTGGCAAGTGTGAGGGTGCCCGAGAGGACAGGAAAGGCCTCAGAAAGCATCTAAAAAGCTACTTTGATAGGTAAAGCCTAGATTCCTCTGTGTGAGTGGGAGTTAGGCAGATACTCTAGAGCCCTAAGGCACTAAGGGCTAGGTTGGCATGCAGAAAATGCAGGATACACTGTGGTCAAGGCAATGATGTGACTGACTTACCCACCTCATGCTCTCTTAGCCCGGGGAGCTGCATTTGACATGCTACCACCACTGAGGACCTTGAAGGAGAGCTCCTGCATTGCCCGCCCCGCTCTGCCCTCCTGGTGCCGAGGGCACCTCTCCTCTCACCATCCATGGGGACGGGGAGTGGCGGCGCTGGCTGTGTTTTCATGTGCATCACGTGCAGCGGCACTGGTGGCTGCACTGGAGCCACCCTGCCTTCATTGCAGATTAATGTCCAAGCAGTCCCAGGGTGGGCTGAGAGTTCAACCTCCGAGTTCAGCTCACCCTGCTGGCTGCCTTTCTCCAAGGGCAGTAAAGTAAAGAAACTCTTTTTACCCAGGTTAGTTGTGGGAGAAGGCAAGGTCAGTGCAAGAGAAAAAAACACGGTGAAATACTCACAACTCCTCTTTTGGCAAATGGCCACCTTGGCTTTTTGGACTCTAATGGGTAAAACAAATGTGTTATCAGTAAAGAAACAAATAGCTAAAAATAAAACTGTTATTTATCTATTCTTTAAATTTTTTTTATTAATTTTTTTAATACGAAGGCTGATATACTATACTTGGCTCAGACATAATACTTGTGTTTAGGCAGTTTGTGCACCAGACTTAAAACACATTAAGCCTGTTGGGTTCCTCCCAGCAAGAATTATGTCTATCTGTGATGGGATCTTGGATGATGCTAAACACTCCCACTTGCTGCAGATGATCAGTATGTGATTGCCAATACCTTACATGGGAAAACACATCATACCTCAAGCCAATTCTTGAAGATAATCATTGTTTTGAAGCAAGAATTAGGGTATGTCTGCTCATTAGTAATATCTTGGAGCTATGCAGGTATTTAAAACTCCTGTGAATAAACAATCCTACAAACCCTAAGCCCCAGAGCTGTCATGGGGCTGGCACAGTGGTGCAAGCTGTAACTCATGATCCTTAGTGAGGCACAGGGAAAGCTGGGGATCCAGATGTAGGAATGCACTGGTGAGAGGTGAGGAATGCCTGTGTTTGTTCAGCAAGAAATTGGAAAGAGTTTTCTACATGTGGCACCTGTGTGGAATCACAGTTGAAACTTTCTCCTTTCAGATTTCGAAGGCCTTGGTCATTCTTTCTGGGGATGGCTGGCTTGTTTGTTTTCATGAAACTGCTGGTTGTGACCTTGACTCACTTATTTTTTGAGAAAATTTTGGTCTCTGGTCGCCAGCATCTTCTGGTCTCTGGCAATCGCACTACACACTATAATATTCTAGCGGGAGGTGTTCCTGCCCAGGACAGGGGGGTTAGGACTAGAGGATCTTTAAGGTTCCTTCCAACCCGAACCATTCTATGATTATATTCCACAATAGATACTTGTGGAAATTACTAGCAGGTCTACGTTTCAGCATTGGAAGGTCTTGTGAGCTACCTCTAGCCATGAGTTGGGTCTGCTACCCTTGTGATTAGAGCACTACTGGAAAAGGTGGCATGGGCCACTCTCTTCCCTGTGCTTAAAGCTGCGCAGGTAGGAATTTGTAACTCAGCTGTTTGCAGATGGAGACCCTGACCTGGGCCCTGGTTGCTCCTGGCCTGGGCTCTGGTTGCCTGTGGAGGAGGGAGGTGATCCGTGTCCAGCCCGCCTCATCTACCTCTTACATTTTGCATTCAGCAGTATAATGCAGGCAAAAATATAAAAAACAAACAAACAAAACCCAACCAAAAACGAGGGGATTTTTAAAATTAGCGATGCAGTTGCTTTGGTGTGGGGTAACAGGATCCCCCATGGAGGCTGTGCTGCCTCGCCTGTTGTCATCGCACCGATCCTCCCTCCCCATCCCACACACGCACGTGCATGTTTTAGTCATGGCTTTTGCTGGGCTTAGCCGAGCAAACCCCACCCTGTGTCTGACCTGCGCTTAGCAGGAGGGCCGCGTGGGGCAGGTAGTCCATGGCACTGTCTGACACCAGGAGGTCTCCAGGGAACACCTCGAGTCCCGGCAGACTCACTACCAGGGAGCTACGCCTGCGCTCGGCCGATCTGTGAGATGCAACAACAACACACGTCATCTCTCTCCGCCCGTGGCTGCAGAGGAAACTTCTGAAGTGCTCCTTGCTGAGACAGGAGGAAATGAGCTAAAAAACCAAATCACAGCGGCTGTGACATGATGTGTTAAAGGAACAATGAGCAGAAAATTTCAGTGATAGACAGCAAACTTAGAATTATCTTTCCAACTGCACATTGTTGCTGAGATCATGACCATGGCTTACTTCAGATAATAGGTACTTAAAGAATTTAAATATTGGAAATTCCTGGGTTCTTGTGAGATTAGGTGAAAAGCGGAGATTTCAGAACCTATGTTTTGGCACTGGAGTCCAAAGGAGCACTTAAATATCATGTCCTTAGCTGATATGCGGGTTGTCATTACTTTGTTACTACTCCGTAGTAACTTGACAATGCTAGGTTAACAGTTGGACTTGATGGCCTTAAAGGTCTCTTCCAACCATAACAATTCTATGATTCTGTACTTTCAACCTTCATATAACTCAGTTGATTTCAAGAAAAGACAGCATACTAGTGAAACACTTAAAATGTTGTGGGTTTTTTTTTTTTTAATATTTAACTTTTTGGCTAGTTTGAGCTCTTTTCTTTCTAAATGTTTTTGGTGTTTTTACTGCTAATTCAAATATTTTGTATTTTGGATATAATATGATTTAGTGGCCCTGCTGGTTGAAAACAAATGGCTCTTTCCAACTATTGTTGTTACTAACAGAGGGCATTGTCCAGGATGTAGATCCATCAAGTGAAGTGACACAGGCGTTCTGTATCCAACAGCATGTTTGTGCCAGCAGCTGCTTGCATTCAAATACAGAAACTACTGGTGCACATCAAAAACCTTTTTGGATTTTGCTAATAACTCACACCGATACCAATTAATTGTGTTAGTATGCCGTTGCAAAGTGACTGGTGTCTACAGCTGCTGTTGTGCTGTCTTTGATTGACTGATGCATGAAAACGGCATTAGAGTTCAAAGGGTCAGTAATTAAGTAGCTGAGGGAGGAGATGTGAAATGTGTGTACATATATAAAAATTCTCTTTCTCAGTCACCATTTATTGTGTATGGTATTTTTTTGTCGGTTAAGTGTAATTCTTACTGGTTTGGGTTTTCTTTTTGCCTAGGCAGATACCTTACGGTGAATATCTAGCCATCTGCCAGCACCCGGCAGGTATATTTTTCCCTATAAGTGCGTGAACTCGACAACTTATCAACTGGCAGATGAGCTCTGAGGTAAAGAACTGGGATTTGATACGTATAACGGGACATGGAGATTATGCTTTTTGTTATGATCTGACAGTGACATTGTTTGCAATTGCCTTAGCTAAACCAATCGAATTATATAGATGGAAGGAAAAACTTCTCCTAATAATAGTGTGGGCTGTAGGCTATCAGGAGAGCCAGGTCTGGGACTTTAACACTTTGAATATGGACATATTAGGGCTTGAAAATCACGTGTTGAGGAGTTTGCAATGTACAAGTTCTCCAAAAGCTTTTCTTCTTCTGTTAGCCCTAACTGAATGGGGAACGTAGGATCTGTTTATTTAACTTTAGGGATTTACAATGAAACTCTGAGGTTTCTCATGAAACTGAACCTAACACATGGCTTGAGAGCTTTTATGGATGGGGTCTGTTTCTTGGTTGTCTGCAAGCCCATACCAGCGCAGGGAGACCGCTTGCTGATGAGGTGCGCTGAGTGCTACCCAGTGCAAATTTTCAGCATTGGTAACAATTGCATTAAGATGCTTCTGAAACCTACAGTGATTCCACGATGCAATCTCTTGGGCAGCCGGGTTATTATACAAGCCAGATGCTGCAATCTAATACAAGGCAAATTCTTAAAGTTGTCAGTCCTGCACTAGGAAATCCATGAGATTTATTTCAGGTTGGATTCACAGCTATATTTTGCCAATGTATTATTGATTTTTGAAGTATCTAGCCTACTTCAATTTTAGAATATATTTTGAAGTTGGAGGCCAGGGGCTTCTGAAGATTAGTAATGGGAAGCATAGTTTCATTGTAACTGAGTTAAATGGTGTTATTTCCCTAGATGAAAAAGGCTTTGAACTTTAGACACACACATGCCTAAACAAGCTCTTCACATAGGTCTGCAGCCCTGCGGTGTGTGGGAGCATGCCAAGGTCACGTGGGTGCGTATCTACGATATACCTTTGCAATCTGACGTGCCTGGGCTGATTAATGACTTACATGCCTAAATTATGTACTCATGCTTCACAGATGAAGGGACAGGTATCTGTGATCACCTGGCCTGATGCCTGTAGATTTATTAGGTATATTAGATGTTTTAGTTGGTTTTACTGGAGGAATTAAAGTACCAAAGTGCTGTGTAATTCAGTTTACCAGTTATGAGTCTGTATGCAATATTTTAGTGTCTTTCCATACCTAAAGACTCTGTAGCTTTGCCTTTTTCTTTAGTGTTTTTTTTTTTTTTTTTTTTTTTTTACTAGGGGCAGAGGACTGAAGTGTTTGAGTGAGAGAAATGCTTGTACTTTAGGGATGAACTCAAGTACCTGAGGAGATATCATCTGCAAAAATTCCTTCTTTAAATCTTCTTGCTTTGTGAAATGAGATAATATCACAAGTTTGCTTTACAAAGTTACGGAAAATTATTAAAGACACTGAAGCATGTAATTTATTTTTCTGTGGTCTGGAAAAATAAATATCCTGTCTATATAGTTTTTTCTAGGACATGGAGAGTTTCAGCTGATTGCTTTTTAGAGGTCTGTATCTTTATATGTCCATAATCTTAGCCTAACTAGCTGTCCCAGGGAACAGCCATCTATATAAATCACCTTACTTCAATAACAGATACATTATTTAAAGGAATACCCACAAGATGAGAATAAAAGCAACTGAAGAGGTTACAAATGCCAGCATTATAGGGTGGTCACAGTGCTGAGATTGCTGCCAGGTGGTGACACTGTTACCCAGGCCACTCAGGGAGGGTATTTGGACTCCCCGATTCAAAGAGTTAGCATGACAATTTACAGGCATATGAGACATTAAAAGAGGAAGAGGAGCACTTCAAGATAGATGAGCCCAGCTCCCTTGAGTCATTGAAAATGGGCTGCCATGGCCGTTACTGAGAAGACTCTTCATTAGTGGTTGTCTTTAGGAAATAGCGTAATCCAGTTTTCCACCCAATCTCTGATACGCTGAAAGGTGCAAGGAGAAAATGAACTCAGAGTAAACTAAAGGTTTTGTTTTATCAATGTTTTCTTCCACTTCAGTGTTGGCTTTAGCATCTCACCTTGTCTCCACCACACGCACCTCTCTCTGTGCTGCCCCTCTTATCCTTTTTGTTTATTTATTTTGGCTGATTATTTTTAATCAGTATCAGTTCAGCATGTTGCTATGCCGACAGGGGATGGACTGGCATTCCTGACTGAGGGCTGTGTGTGGGAAGGCTGTTTAAGATGAGCATTGCTGCTTTAAGAAAGACTTTTGAAAGTAAAGCCTGGGAGTGGGGAGAAGAGATGTTCATTAAAACTGAAGGATGGAGGTATGTGTTTACCCTGGACGATATATGTCAGTCTTGGAGGAGGTTTGCCAACTGTTCCAATGTGCTTCTAGATGGAGAGAATAATCTGACATTTCAGCAGTTTTCTCTGGCTGTGATAAGAAGGGATTAGATGAATACAGCCCTTGCCTAGACCTTGGACCAAACTCAACTTGATAAAAAGTGTTTAAAGCAGAAACTGGTGATTCGTGTATTATATTTCTGCCCATTCTAATATTGGTCAAGACAAAAAATGGAAATCATAATATGTCATCCAAATATCCTTTTGTCAATCTTTCCTGCTGACGGCTATGGAACAAATCTCACGTTGTTTCTTGTATGATTTTAAAATGTGTCTGGATAGAAGTACAGAGCCAGTATCCTAGCTGGCATATAGTGGTTTTCTTCTGAAGCTGCCAGGTTCGTGGCACCAAGAGAAGGTGTTTACGTTAAACGGTCAGTGTTCTCCTGTTTAGCCATTTGCATTCAGTATTCTTCAAAGTCTCCCCTGAAGTTTGCTACAGATCACATAAATCTTCACCCTGTCAGTGAGATACGCTTATGTATTTCAGTTTTGAGTTGGATCAGATCAGACTCTTGCCATAATAGGTACAGATCACATGTTTTCACAACGAGACACAAAGATCTCTCCCTCCCCTCCACTCTCCGTTGTAAATTCAAAATGCCAAAGAGTGGGTTGAAAATCGCAACAGTTCAGAAAATCTAGGAAGCCTCTTCTACAGTGCACATGTGACTTCAGATGCACACACACATCTGTTCAGACGTGTCTGGGGAATTGCATTGCGTAAAGACTCCCAGACTGTATCAACCTGCTCCAACCCACCCAGTCCCAAACATAAATGTATTTGAAACACAGACCTGTTTGTAAGCCGCAGGTTATAACAGAGCTTTTTACCTGAAAAATGAGTAAATATTGGGAAGAAGAGGAGACACAGGTCAACAAATGGTGTCTGCTGCCTTGATAAGTGAAACACGTTATGGCAGTCGCAGAAGCAGTGTATTGCTGTTTGTTGTGAGGCTACTTCTGTCTTTGCCAAGACTCGCTCACTAGTGTTGGTGCTTTTAATATACCTCACTCACCTGCATGCCCCACCTGAAATCTTCGAGGGGATCATGCAGTAAAGCGAGCACTGCCCCATCGGTGAGAGAGGGATGGTCATTAAGGGAGGTACTAGCTCCCACTTCCTTGTTGTCTGGGGAGAAAACAAACTTCAGTTCCCTTCTGTAAACATTTGAACATCTTCAGGAAACAAAAATGGCTGAACCAAACTCATTCCTAGTCAAGCTTTTGCTTTCTGATAATCGCTTGTAAGAGCTTGATGCAATTCACTGCACAGATCTATGGTACGCAGCACCTTATTTTGCCTGCGCTAATTTACAAAATCCAAGTATTTGTCTCAGTTTGTAGGATTAGCAATCCCCCTACCCAGTAGCAGCCTAGGTCTGCTTTGCTCATGTAGGAGAACAATATTGAGCTGTTCTCCTAGCTTCTTTGCTCCCTTCTCCCTCCCACAAAGTTTTGAAGAATGTCGCTCAAGATTATGAGATGTTTCGCATTCTTCAAGCTGAAATTTGACGCCGCTAATCCAAACAGCCAGACTTTTTGGCAGTTAGTTCCTAGGGCAGAGCTCTCCTATGGTCCAGCTGAAATATTGCGTGAAATATAGCTAAACGTGTTGGGGAGAGGGCCGCCTTTGAAAGAAAATCTCATTGAATAAGTTTAGTTTAACAAGCTGGTGACAGGCATTTCACAAAGCAAATCTACAAATTGAAGTTGAGTTACACATACGTGCCTTGTTCTTCGATTTTGTCTTAGAGTGAAGAGGATTCATTAAAATCGTAGAGAAGTAAAACTTAGAATTACATAAAATAGATACATGCATACCTTTGTATAGGAAATCCAATGTTCTGAAAGAAAGTGAGATATTCTTGTTACTTGGTCAGAAAGCAAGCAAGCAATCTGATTTTGTGAAAAAAGTACTCATTTGTTAACAGAAATGTCCTACGTAGATTTAGGCATTGGCTAATTATTTTCACTGTTATGGAGAAAGGAGGAGAGCTCATTTGATATCCAGAATGTTTCCTATATTTGAAGTGTGTGTGGGGAGAATAGCTTTTGGTCTGTGGCACAAAACTAACTGGTTAGTAAAGAGCTATACACCTATTTAACGCCATCCATGTTCAGTGACAGTGTAGGTCCTTTGAGTAAGGACAGAGCCAAGCATGTGCCTGAATTTAACTTCTTGTGCAAGAAATGCAAGGTCTTTGAGAGTAGATGTAGTAGCAGACCTGGGGTGAAGTTACTGGGGAGAGCTGCCAGGGAAGAACCCTGCTAAAGGACCCTGGAAAGAAAATAATCTTCTAAAACCCAAACCAGGACTGGATAAATTACTTAGTCTTGTTCTTTCATAGCCCCGCAAACAGGTATACTGGACCACCAGGGTGAAAGGACAGAGGTGGGAAAGAGTGGCCATGTGCAGAAGCGGACTAGACCAAGCTGGTCACCAAGAGACAAGGCTGGAACCGTTGCCTTTTGCTGATATGGAAGGAAAAATCGCCCTTCCTGATGAGCATAGAAGTTGGTCTGTTGTATCAGAGGAATGTGGGACAGGTTGTAGTTCAGGTTAAGAATTGTGGTTTTGTTTATGCACTGGGCCATGACAGATTAACACTGAATATGCAAGACTGAAAAGGAGGTTGCATCATCCTATTCCTCTTACCTGGACACCCTCCTGTGGTGTAGGACTGGGGCGGGGGAGTCTCCTAGGCAGAGTAGCAGAGTTGGCTCTCCAAGATTTTTGGAGTGTCTCATTGGGACTGCCAGGATCTTTTTGGCTCAGCAGCTTTGATCTGGGGCCAGCAGACTCGGGATCTGCTATAGCTGTCTCAGACTTGGCTTTGGAAGACAGTAGTTTTGCATGGACACAAGAAGGCAATGACAACGAGGAAGTTGTAGTGCACCGAGGTGGACTCTTACAAACGTGGTGGAGACAGCTGGTGTATTCCTTTTGATTCCCCAGCTGAGCTGTGTCAGAGCAGTCCTGAAATGACAGTGCTTGTGAGGCGGAGGCCATCCTTAGACGCCTTAAAGTTGGAGAAGTGGAAATTCTGGCCAGAGCATGCCGGTCAAACTGGAAAGGTGCATGGTGGCTCCCAATGCACTCCTCTGTGGGAAGCTTCAGAAGTGAAGACTCTGTATAACCTCGTCTTCGAATGTAGTCCCCTGGAGGCATGGTGGTGTCCATACAAACTGATACTGCCTGCTTTTCACAGGAACTGAAGACATCTTCTGGACTGTTGCTTCCAGACAAAGCAACATTTTCTTCATAAAGATCAGCTTCCCTGTTCTGTAGTTCCACACTGATGCAGGTTTCTTTGACCAGGTCTGAAGAATAATCAGAGTTCGGTTGTTGCATTCTTTATTTGCAGCATGAAGATTTATAGGTCTGTGTAGCTAGGAAACATGATCAGAAAAAGTTCTTAAAAAATCACCATATGTATTTTTGTACAGGAAAACATGCAAATAGAAAAATAATCTCAACAAAATAATGTAGATATGTGCACTAGTACAGAAACAATTCCCTGCGTTTTGAGTCCTGCTTTAAAGCACGTTGCAACAGTTTCAGGACCCAACTTCAGCATGTGGTTTAAGCAGCTGCTAATTTTGAGTGTGCAAGCAGTCTCAGCATCAGTCAGTAGAACTAATTAGGTGGTAAAGGATCTCTGCTCATCTGGTACTGCCGCCGCATAATTTCCTGTTGCCACTCCCCCATCAATAAGTGAGATTGTGGCGCTGCTGTACATGGGATAAAAATGAAGTCACTAGCTCTCAGGACTCCTTGTTGCAAAATCGCTTATGTACAAATACTAATTACTCGCTGAATGCTTAAGCAAATACTATTTAACATTTATTTAAGGTGAGTCTAATCACTCTTGCTTTTCTTTTCAGCAGGAGAATTATTTTGTAGTAAACATCATGTATGCATTGTAATCAAATAATGAAGACAACGATTTATCAAAGTAACTTATCTGTTGATTTATCAGTAAATAATCTTATGCTCTGTGATTTATGAAGCTCTATTTTAAGGTCTTTTGATGACTAATCTCTCTAAAACCGGACTGACATTTCAGGTTATAACTGAAGATTACTAATTCCATCTCTTCAACCTCTTCTTTAATTCACCTTCTTTGTTTGCTAAGAGGAATCTTGAATCTGTTCATGATTGCTGGCTTCTTTTGGACACTTTTATTTATGAGAATGAGTTTATTCCAACATATGTTGACTTTTTTCTTGAGCTATTTAGTATCACACATTGAATATGATTTTTGTCTAATTATATAGTTGCATCAGATTGATTTATAAAGTGATTAGAAACAAATGATTTCATCAAGTTTTCTAGTTCAAAGTATTGTTTTTTACAAACTCTTCAGCCATTAGGACAGTCATTCAGATGCTTACAGGAAGAAAAAGCATATCTTTATGATGGAAATGTCTTCTTTCACAAATGTAGTGAATAGCCACAAATATATTAGCGTCTATTCATTCCTCCTTAATAGATAAGGGCTAATTAACACATATTCTTATTAAAATGGTCAAACATTAAAAATCAAATTCGAGATATATCATGAATGACAGTAATGACAAATTATTACTATTTTCCACCTCAGAGCAAAGATATGATTGCATACCATTGCTCCGAGATTTGCTGTTATTGCTTTTCAATCTTTTAAGACTTTTATTTTGTGAAGTGCAATCACATCTAACTGATCATCGTTTGGCCAGGAATTCTCTTTGCTTTTTTATTTTTTAATTTTTTGTAATAATCACCTCTTCTCCATGCAGAATTTTGCAACTCAGCATGGAGCTTCCAGATATCCATGTGAACAGTGTTCTGTTGTAGAAGTAGAAAAGTTTAAAGACATTTTTTCATGGAAATCTTATATTAAAAATATGATTTATTATTTTTTGCTTTTAAGATTACCATGCCTTTCCTTTAACAAGTTGAATCTTACGAGTTTCTTTATGGGTACTTCTGGGTTACTTTTCTGAATAGAATCTGTCAGCAGCAAAATATTTGTAAAGAAAAATACATTGTTAAAAAAAAAGTGCAGAAACATGTCACGCACATGCAGAAAAATTAGTATATATGATTAAACTTACCAAGGTAGCCAGATGAAAGTCTACCAGCTTCCAGTATGTCACATCCTTTTCATGTGAAATTAAGTCAAATTTTCAACAAGTGCTTGATTAACTGACACTAGGCTTAGCAGCAGCGTTTTCTCTTTTAAAGCCTCCTTGCTGAATGCTGGTATAGGGAACTAGTGTTTCTTCTTGTAGGTTTGTTTCTAGGGGATTTGTTTATCAGGTCAGACGGAAGTGGCTTCAGGATCAATGCCCGTTTACAAAAGGTAACATGATACATACATTTTCTTAAACTTCATTCCTTCTATAATTTTTTTTTGTACTTTCCACATCGATAAAGTTTGGCAAGAGTGATCTGTCAAGTATATAATAAGTTGCAAGAGCAGACGAAATGCCTTCACCCCTCCAACAAACCGTTTTTTTTTTTTTTTTCATGCTGCTTGTCTTGATTCATTCGGCTGGATCTAACTATGCGTTGTTCATCCTTCATGGAAGAATAGTAGTGATATATCCCTAGGTTACATTATTTACAATTAGATTTTAATTTTAGCAAGCGTGCTAACTATCTGAGTAATTCTGAACAGACAGATTTTTAGTATAGGACTATTTGAGAATTCATCCAAACATCGATAATACACTATTTTGTTGTGTTGCAGAACTGATTGGAAACCACCAAAATTGGTTTAGACATTCTTTGGTTGGGTGAATTGAAAGTGAAACTTCAGAAAAGATGGTTTATTTGGTAGATAACTGGTGAGGAAGCACTAACCTTCGCAAATGTTGAAATCTATCATGCAATTAACAGAGGGCTGAGCAAACACTGTGATGCAGAAATTTGCGCTATAACACTTTCATTTTCTGCAAAGTGGTTTTTTTGTTTTGTCTTTTTTTTGTTGTTGTTGTGTGTTGTTTTGTGTTTTTTTTTTTTTCCAAAACTCATCTACAAACCAAAATATGATACCCCAAAACTGGTATGAGTAAGTGCCTTTGATTTTACTTAGCATTGGATGTGACTGTGGATTGAGGGAGGATTCTTTCAAGAGAATGACAGAAGAAAACAAACTCAAAAACTTTATTTGCAAGACTGTGACATTATTGTTTTCAGTAATCATTGAGTTTGGTTTCTAAGAGAAAGGGATAAGTTTAAAAAAAAAGTGATCACCCTGTCTGATAGCTGACAGTACAAGTGTATTTGCTTTAAGTAGGGGTTTTAGGAATGTACGAGTTTTTGGTGTTTTTTTTTGACTCTTTATGCTGCTCTCAAGGTGATATTAGGATCAGATGAAGTGGAACAGACCTTTCTGCCTGATAAAATATGCAAAAGTCTGGAGATTTTAGAGTGTTCAAAGCTATCTATCCTTTCCAAGTGCACAGTAGATACCTAGGTGCACTGCAGCTGGGCAAGTTGGGTTGGTGAGGCTCTCCGGGAAGAAGTAAAGAGGTGCATTCTTCTGTGGGAAGGGGACAGACAGTCAGCAAGTGAAGCCATAGCTTTCCTTGGGGTGGGTGGGGGGGAACCACCTCTGTGGCGGGGAGAGCTGAGAGCTGTGCCCTCTGCTCCTGGCACTCTACATTTTTATGTAGTGCATAAGCAGGCTCTTCTGCTTAATTGAAATCTTCTGGATGTGCTTTAAACCTGCTGCTATGATTTTACCTCCACAACTTCTTATATGAAAGTATCAAGGTGCCTCTTTGCAAGCACCAGTCCCCAGATTAGTACGGGGTCGACCAGACCAGACCTTACTGCTGCTCTTCAGCTAGTGGATGCCTCATCCTAAATCTAAATCTACCCCCAACTTTTGAATGTCTGAACATTCAAATACTGCTATTCTGTTTGCCTACGTGCCATTCAGAGGGTGACAGAGATGGCTGGGCTAGAAAGAAGGCTGTTGTACATCTCTTGGATACCAATACCCATACTTGGGCCTTGATAGCGGCCATGTGGGATCATTTTTGAAAGAGAAAGTTGGGTAAATATTAGTAAAAGAAAGAAGTTGAAGTGCTAGCCTGAGATCAGGGCTGCTGAGAACTGCCCTCTGACATGTCATGCTGGGACTGGTTTAGGTGGCTTTGGGCACAGCTAGACAGAAACTTTGTTTTAAGGCCATTTTGATCAATTGGTTCTGACTGAGACTTTTTTTTGGTTCATTTGGTTGGTTTTTTTCTGTGTTTTGTGTGTTGTTTTTTTTTTTTTTTTAATTCTAGCTGAGACTTATCCTTAGTGTGATCAGTATATTTACGTTAACCCAGTAGCAATTATATAAAAAGTTATTTTATTTTCTTCCCATTTGCTGGTGCCATAAATTGAAAACTACCTCTGATTTCCTTTGCCCAGAATTAAAAGCATTCTTAAAAGTTTAAGCATTTCTCTGGCTTAACTTGGGGGGCTATTTTTGAATGAAGGTGAAATCATAGTTGCCCTCATTTTGCCCAGAATTTGCTTGCACTGCCTGACTTGTCTTTTACTCCTAATTGTAATAAAGCAAGTACCCCTCTCAGCTGGGACTATGTATGTGTACTTAACTGGATCCTATCACCACCTCTTCCCAAGTTACATAAAATGCTACATTTCCAAACGAGCATCATCCTAGCTCCAGCTATAAACTGAATCCTAGACAAACCTTTGCCAAGCATTAATCCATGAACGGTAACTTTCATCCTCAGAAGCAAACGTAGCCAAGTCATTTAACTGACTAAGCTCCAGTTACCTTGCATGTGCTTTCTAAAAAAAAATAATTGCATTAGATGAATGGCCTCTTCTGGTCTAAATCCTAACATTCATGCTGAAATCTCAGCTTTCTCTCAGCTAACTTTAAAATACACCTCTGATCTGAAGCTGAAGTTAATCATTTATCTTTTATGCATCTTTTCCTGGTAGTCTCCTTTAAACGTAGCCAGTGACACAGCTCATTGGCCTTTGCTGACATGGGCTGTAATGCTGCCATCAGCCTTAGCCACGGTCTTTTAAAGAGCTGCTGGGTTTGCCAAGTGACCCCTCCCGGGGTTAATGCCAAGTGAGACCTGTGCCCCCTTACGGATCAAGACGATACTTCAGGTCAATGATCTCCTAACTTTGAATGTTACCATGTCTATCCTAAGCGTTTTCTCCAGCCCTGGTTGTTCCAGAAATACACACAGCCAGGTGTTCCTCACCGGCCTCTTCAGTCACCTTCTGAACTCGCATATTAATCATGCTACTAAGCCTCTGTATGCTGAACCTTACACTTCATGTTGCCTCAGCAATGTAGACCAATGGCTGCTCCAGCCAGCCCTCTCCCCTTTTCACCCAGCAAGTCACTTCTTAATGTAGGAGATCCACAAATTCTGACTGTACAACTCCTTATCCTCTCATTTAGTTTAGCTTTAGCATTAGGGTAGCCTCATTTGTTTGCCAGAGGACTAACTATAGCCAGGTGAACCAAACCCGTTTTCAGCTTTGCTGCCTTGCCTCTTAAGAGCTAAGCAATTCTTATAGCTTATAGTTTTCTACCTTACCTAAGGTAGGTTTTCTACCTTACCTACAGCCTGAGCTGTAGCCTTGAGGTTCGCCTTTCTAAAGAGGTCTCTAGAGCCCAAGTGAAGCTTAGCCTTAGGGCAGAGAAATGAATGAGTGCAGCATTGTCTAGAAGTGTCTCACAGCTCTGTCATGGGTCTCCTTCTAGCTGTAACACACCTAGCTGGCCTTTTGGCTACTGACAGTCTCTTTAAGGTGGAAGGTACAGAAATAAAATCATGTGGCCCAGGATTATGTACCTCCAGCGATGTCCCTGCAGGCCCTTCGGAAATATGTAGGTTATCAGAGCTGACTGGAAAAGTCCTCAACTTTCTTTCTGTGTTTTCAAGCATCATTTGTGTTGAATTTGTTCTTTTTTATGTTTCCCTGAGGTGTCTCTCTTGTTCTGTATCAGATCATGTGTCAGATGCAGCTTGTCTCCTGCTGCTGACAAGTGTAGAAGGTCTCTCACAATATTGGCAAAGACAAACAACATCTCATTTGTACCTGGCTGGCTAGGGGCCTGGATTGCATCCAGGTCATGGGATAGGCTCATACATGGATCTGTGTTCTGTTTTCCATGTACCAGAAAATGTCAGGTTGCTGATTATCTGTTACCTCTTGAAAGGTCTCTGTGCGTCAGCCAAAGGGGTCTTATATTACAATCATAGAATGGTTTGGGTTGGAAGGGACCTTAAAGATCATCTAGTTCCAAACCCCCTGCCATGGGCAGGGACACCTCCCACTAGACCAAAGCTCAAAGGCCCATCCAGCCTGGCCTTGAACACTTTTAGGGAAGTTTGCCCTCAAAATCTTGCATGTTCTTTACATTGAGGTAAAAAGCTTTCTCTGCTCCACTCTTCTTCCTCCAGTCCTCCATTGATAGAACTGTTTGGAAATGGGCTTTACTGTGTCCCGTTTTAAATAACCTCCAGAATTTTGTGCATCCTGAACATACTCATCTAGGTATTATGCTCTCTGAGCACTCCTCCCAGGTTAGTCCCTCAAATAGGTGCTTGCTTCTGAGTTCATATGACATGTTTACAGCTGCTTGACAGCCTTTCCAAAATAAGAGAAGCAAATGGCATGTCTTCATAGTCCTGATAATAGCCCTGTGGGATCTGTGGCAGCTTTGCAGTATGACCTGGCCTTAAAAAATCAGGCTGTGTGTCCTACCTCATCTGCTGCACTCTTCTAGGAACAAACCAAGCGCAGTGGGTTACCATACTGGGGTGTGGTGTGAGATTATGGGTTTTCAGCTGGAATGCAAGTCAGTGCCGAGAGCTGCAGGGCAAGCCAGGTAAGAGTTGGTCCTAAGGTCAGATAGTCTGCTCCGTGTGTATGTGGGGGCATCCTAATGAGGCCTTAAAGCTTCAGAACACGCTTGGAGTCTTATCTCTTGCTCTACCAGTGAGACTACTCTAGGAGCATTTCTGTGGTGAGAAAGTTGGCAGGTGTGGTCTCAGCATGGATGCTTTTCACAAGACAGGGTAGAGGTAGCCACACCAATTAAAAGAAACTTGGCAAAAAGAACTCATTCCTGCTGTCCAAATCAAAACATCTGAGATCCTGCTTTCCACATACTTTGCTCTGAACAGCTCTTAACAGGCCCAGAGCACAGACGCGATTGACATCAGCTGCAGCTGTAAGTGTTCAGCTCCCTTGGTAATCAGACCTCAGGTCTCAAGTCAAGTACTCAGAGAATAAAGAGCGTGCACTTAGTGTCCTTTGTGTAAAGTTCCGTTTAAATGGCTTGGGCAGCACCGCAAAAGAACTATGCAGTAGACGAAGAGATAAAATCTATTTTTCTGGGGAAATATTCACATGAGAATGCCCGTTTCTTTTCCTGTGAATGCCAGCCTCAGTCACCTTGTGCTTCTCAGCTTTTGAACAAATGAAGAGCAGTGGTCCAAAGACAGCAGTCTCCTACATGGCTTAGTGCTGATTCATTCCCAAAGCTAGGACGTCCTGTGCCCTGAGGAAGGGTCTCATCCAACGCACAGCATGAATGTGTGATTAGGACCCACCATAATGCCAGAACTGGATGAAATGGGGCAGGGGGCTGTGCAGGTTCTGCAACCATTGCTCCATCATCTGAACCTTCCCCAAAGAGATCAAAAAAGGCATCAAAGGGGATTTATGTTCTGGTACTTTCTCATTTCTGAGTGTGTAGCTTTGGAACCAAAATATCAGTCTTCTAAAAGCCTACAGCCTCCTTCTTCCATCCCTAATTAAAGAAAAAAAAAGAAAGGAAGCTTCCTGTTTTCAGTTAGAGAGGAAAGTCTTGGATTGTCCCAGAGCTGCAGCCACAGAGCATGCAAGTTCAACCGATCCTTTCAGTAAGTGTGGACAGAAACCTTATGAAATTTAGTCAGGCAGACATTGTCTGCCATTTTTCCAGGGCTTTACCTTAGACAAATTTTGGCAGATTTCACGGGACCAACATAAATTACACAAACCCCATTTTTCTATTTGCCAGCAATATTTCAAATGACTAATCCAAAACTAGACTTAACAAAATGGGAATTTCCTCTTTTAGATTATGGCACAAAGAGTACATTTTTATCCTCTAGATTTGCCCTCAAAAATACAGAACGTTTTGCCTGGGAAGTTTCAAAAACTTCAGTTAATGGCAGACACCTATTGTATGAAATCTCTGCCAAATGTTTAAAATCTGGCAAAGCAAAGGGTAATTTAGTAATAATGAGAGCAAGTATTCGATGATTTTAACATGCACTGCTAGTTCTGCCTTTAATAATCAGATTGTGGTGTTTTTTTAACATCAGTAGACAGTAATAGTTTTACAGAAGTTAGCAAGTGATGCAGCATGCATTCCCACTTTTACACAATTGTTTTACACAATTTATAAAGCATTTACTTTTGAACTTCCTCTGGAACAAATGAAAATATGTTTTATAGAAGAAAAACAAATCCAAAAATAAAAACCCAAACACAATTAACAGAAAAACTGTCTAAAATTCTGTGAAAAACAGAGACCTTTTCTGTTCTTCAAAACCAACTTCTATGAAACTTCAATGGTCATTTTTCTGTGTATCCCAAACTGTATGGAGAAAAGCCTCTTTCCATTCAGAAATCAGTGACATCCATAATATAACTTATATCCAAAGGGGTTAAAAGGCAGAGGAGGAACAGAGTTGTTATTTCCCAAATGTTTATCAATTTTTGTATGAAACTGTCTACTTGTTTTGCAATAATCTGTAGGTATTTGTATTGGGGTAATGATATATAAAATAATAATGAAGAAGCCGCTTTGTTTTGGACTGAAATAAGACAGAAATGACATGACTGTCTTGGCAAAACTTCCTTCTATCTAATTTTGCTCTGGGTCTCGTGAAGCGTGGTTTTGGGTAGGTAATACTTTTAACGTTAAAAACAGGTCACTTCACGAGTTAAAACCTTTCAATTTGAAGAGTGAATTTCAAAAATATATTTAGAAGAAAGCATTTTTTGAGTGTTATTACACATAATGTGAGTTACTTCCAAACTGCATAGTTCAAGAAATTTGCTCTTTTTAAGAAAACTTTATTCATCTTTATTTATACTCCCTTTCATGGTTCCTCTTCTCTTCTTAGAGTTTCTTTATGAATTCCTTGGGTGTAAGCTTGAACTTTAGCATCTCGGTTCACAACGTTGCTAGCTCTTAGCAATCTAGGTGATTGACTTTCCTGTCAGACGCTGCGCCTGGTTTTCGTCTCTCAGCACCTAATCTAAAAACGCGTGGCGTCATGCAAAACAGAATGCTGAGACAGAGTTAGGAGACAACAGCCAAGGGATCAGGTCTGAATCTCACCTGGCAGATCAGAGAGCTGCTGGCCTGCTTTCTCCAATTTCACTTCAAGTTATCTGGGAGAGAGATTCGTCTCATCCACGTTCAGACAGGCATGCATCTAAAGGAGGCATTCTCCAGTCCTTCTATAGTCGGTGATAAAGCCTATTATGCATGCAGGGTGCTTCAGGGCATAATTCATCTGATCTATATTAGGCACCCATTTTAGGATCCCCGGTCGATGTTACTATTTCTCCTTAGTGGCTTTAAGTGTGACTATTCCAGATTTGTCCGTCTGTTTTACATGAATCCTTCCCACGGTTTTCAAGCAGTCTGGCCCCCCGCTGCTAATGATCATGTTTACTGGCCTGAGTATTAAGGATGATGCTGTCGGACATGTGAAGTTTGCATAGAGGTTGCCTGACCTTGTGCGTTCAGTAAGGAGCGATAAACTTGTGCCTTATCTTGATTTTATGTTCTAATCCATGGGCGTGACTGATGGAGCCTCGTCCCTCTACTGCTGCCCTGCTGTCAGAAAACTCTGCAGTATGTGAGGGCTCTTGTCAGCAAAGAGAAGACCTACAAGAACTTGCCCTGGTTGAAAGTGGCACCAGGTAGGACAAGGGTATGCTGTGCTACATAGGTCAGCTGTAACATGGTACACACAACCAGTAATGTCCCCAAGGAGGGGGTAAGAGGTTACAGAGCTTGTTGGTGCACTTGGAGCACGTGACATGGTGAACATCCTTTATTTCTCAGAGCATTTCATGGGTCTTGCAAATTATATTACCTCATTGCACAAGTGACAAACTGAGAGAAAAAGAAAATAAATAAACCAGCAACAATTCAATGAGACTTTGTCAGGCATTTTCAATCCTGGATTCCAGACCTCCAAACCCGTGCCTTCTGTGCAGCTGCACTTGGTGTCAGATAGTGATATTCTCCTCTCTGCAAGTTAATTATTACAGGAATAGAGGTGTAATGAAGGAAAGAACTGTAGTTTTCCAGCTGAAAGCAAAGCAACTTTGAAATGGAGACAGGAATCGGCTGGCAAATCATCAGTCAGGACTACAGAGCTGAAATCCGCGTGCTTGAGAGTTGACAAATGAGACTGATTCTTTTACTTTAATGTGGTTCCCAGGACAGCTGTCATTAAATTGAAAGTTGCAGAGGCTTTCTCCCAAGGACCCTCATAACTATCTTTTTCACAGTTCGATGTAAGAGCTGTAGGCAGAAGAGTAACACTGAATCAGAAGAACCTGGTATCCTTGTCACCACGAGCACTATGCAAGGCTGTTATGGTGACAGATACTGGTTGGCCAGCTGTGGGACAAATCACAAGATAAAGTTCTAGGTGAAAAAAAATCATAGTTTTACATTAACTTTCTACTAACTAGCATCTATTCTCGCCTTAAGGATGTTTATTTTCTCCTGGCTGGCTCCGTATGGCATACCACCAGGTAACATGTAACATCGGGAAGAAAAAGTTTTGAATCCCGCCCAATGCTGTTATACTTTGGCACTAGTTTATCCAGACAGCTGGATTTAGTGGATACAGTAGTCCGGCCAAGACAAGACATGTTGTAAAGAATGATAGGTGTTCCTGTTTGCTCATCAGTGGCTTCCCATGTGATAATCATAGTAATGAAAATGACAGGATTTCCATCAAATATCTGCAGACACTTTTCCATTCTGCGTATGCTTTTTAGGGCCTAATGTGCTGTGAGAGGAGGTTACTTTAGAACAAAAACCCCCAGTATTTTGGAAATTTATGAACTCATATCTAGTGTCATCAAGTTCATTCCAATTTATTATCTAAATTCAATAAATTACATTTATTTTCCAACTGCAGAACATATCAGGACAATAGAAGGGCAAGTTCAAGGGAATTTTTGCTGCACACACTTACCTGGTTGCCAGATGTTGGTGTTAATATTAGCTGGGCAAAGAGCTTTTTGATTTTGGTAGCATATATCAGTTCACTGTTTGGATATGCAGACAACGCATTTTTTTTTTTTTTTTTTTTAATAGTGACATTTGAAGCCTTAAGAGGTGATGTTTGGATGTTAGCGAACAAATGCATGTGACATGCTATCTTATGATGGAAATAGGTATGAAGCTCACCATAAAGCCAGCACTGCTTCTTGTACCCCTCTAAGACTACGTGTTCAAGTGATCAGTTCAGCAAAATCACTTGAATTATGCTGAGTTGTCCTGGCTGAGAATTTGTCCTGTTTACCTGTCTGACTCAACCGTATATAGTGTTAGATCTAAGTATGATGTGACTGACCATCCCCGAACTGGGAAACATTGCTTTAGTTTTTAAATGAATTTAAATTGTTATTAACAACATTTTTTCAATGAAGGAAGCACAGATCACTTCTTCTTATGGATGTTCACGGGGATGACAGGAAATTTATCTCTACTGTGAACTGATTAGAGAATTCATCTACCATGAATTACCATGACTACACCCACTCCTATGGTCCATTTCTTTTAGTGTTAGCTTAAGGAGAAAAGATAATGAAAGAAAATAAGGATGGTATTCCGTATAATGAAAATAGAGGTAAACACAAAATGGTTGTGGTAGTTTGTCTTTCTGCTACATGGTAATTTTCTTACCATCCTCTTTGTAGCCACTTAAAAACGCCTGGGAAGTTATTAGAATACAACTGACTTTGGAGGTTGTTTTGGTGTTGACAGTCAGTAGGCAGCAATTAGACTATTAGTTCCTTAATGATTGCAACATAATACCAAGGCAAGCAAAAGAAGGCAGCTTCTTTGTTGCATTCATCCTCAGCATAAAGCAGAGCACCCTTTGACTAAGTCATTAAAAAAGGTGCTTCATTTACAACACGAACCGTGTGTGAACACCTCTAAAAATCTCTGGCCTGCCTCCATGTGTCCTGGAGAGCAAATCCAGAGGTGCTGCTGACTGGGTAAGAGCATCACAAAACCAGGCAGCAATTTCCCTAGGGCTGGAAGCAGCTTTCTTGTTTGTCTGCAGTGCTGTGCCTTTGATATTTAACAAATAGTTAATGATTGTCCACTACAGTGGAAAAATCCACAGATTCATCATCTCAACAGGATATTCATACATATTTCTATATTTTAGATTTTTTGACATCACACTATGCTAACATACAGTTATGGCTACAAACTACTATGAATAGCAGGCTCTGTGGACTTGGTGTCAGCTATTTTGGTAATCAGCACATCCAAGTGATTTATACAACCCTCTTAGGAATAAGGCTTGGAATTTTATCTGTGTTGCTTAGACCAGAATTGCACCCACCCCTGCAGACCCATGTTAATCTATAAGAAAGATTAATAGAGTCACAATATAAAGATTAGTGTAGACTCATGCTGAGAAAAAAACACTTGGTGAAAATGTCCAAAGAGATCAGCAGAAAACGAATACAGATACAGATAGATGGGTGTGCTCCCTGATGGAAGGTATCAGACAGTACTGAGGACAGTACTTTCAATAAGCAAGTTTACAAGGAATTATTGAAATGGCAAACAGAACTCAATTGATAAGATATCCGTACTTACAAAGTGTTTATCTTTAATATTGAATTACTATTTTTCAGAAGAATAATACCTCAAGAGAACAATTGTGATACTAAGAAAGAAATGTTACCTTCATTTCCAGTTGGAATTTTGTATATCTGCTCAGCGAAAAAACAGAACTCAGAATAAAGTGAAAAGTGGCAAGCTGCTGTATGTACATCTTTGTTAAAAAGAAGGATAAGAATTTTCCTCTTGTTCTTAAATTTGAAATATTCTGATAAATTAATCTGATAGTTACTGAGTTTTTCCTTTTTTATATTCATTAGCTACCAATTGTCTCATGGGCTGTTTTCACATCCCGTGTAATGACAAAACTGATTGATTCATTTCCACTGTGCAAAAGGGCTGCAGTCCTTGTTTCAGTGATGGTGGCAGTGGTTCTGTTATTAAAATCAGTGACCTCTGAGATTTTGGGTTCACAATTTGGGCTCACGCCTTACCGGTGTAACATAACTCTTATATATTCCCTCCCTTATTTAGCTATCCGCTAAATAAGACCTCTTTTGGGAACCCATCAGTCATTGCCTCCAAAAGGCACCTTGCTTTGTGCCAAGGCTGGAACACTGAATTTGGGGCAAATGAGAGACTACTGGCTGCTCATTTCTGTGATTTTTCTGCTCTTCCTCAGATGTGGCACCACACATTGGCTGTGTTTGTAGGATCCAAAAGAGTGTAGACCTTGTGCTTCATTTCTGCAGGAGAACGATCCCAGCTCTGCAGAGCTGCCAGGCTGGAGGCTCCCTAGCCCAGCTTATTGCTAATGTGCCGCTCACTAGAATTTCTTGTGACAGTGTCTGCAGATCATTTCATCCTTTGTCTTTCACATTTATTATACGTCACATTTATTTCATACTTTGCTCTTTCAGTATGTTAACTTTTGACATGTAAGGTGAACCAATAAAAATTTTGGCCGAAGGAAATGATTTTTCATGTTAAGACTGAAATTTGGAATTCTGATAAATGTCTTTAAGTGGCTAAAGTTTTCAGAGGCTAGAGCGATTTATTAAAAAGTCATGGAATATGTGAGTATTATTTTCACGGAATATTTCTGCATTGCTTGACAGTATGTCTTGTTAAACAGTTCTTCTTATATACTTCTCTATTTCTGTATTATAAGGAACATTTCAATATAGAAAACTGATGGATAAATCTCATGAGTGGGTCATTTCTGGAGAAATCAGTCTCTAAAAAGTTATGAAAAGCAACGAAATTCTTGTGCAATTTTCCTTCCAAAGAAAACCTTTCTTCTGCAGAAACCGTGAAGTTGAAGGTGTCAACACAACAGAGCCTTTAGTAACTTAATCCATGTCATATTTCTATCTTCTTTAATAGAAACATTTTTTGAAGTTGCCTTTTTACTTTCTTTAAATATTGCCTAAATGGTACTTGAAATTACCTCCATAAAATAGACTCAATAATTATCTAACAGTGTCTGAAAGTAGTTTGAAACACTGTTCAGTTCTAGCTCATCTCATGAATAAATTTTTCAGTCGGCAGATGATGCCATCTGCAGCATGCCAGCACCATTTTCATCCCTGTAAAAGAAAAACAAATCTATTTAAACTGCCAAAACAATCAGTTAATCTCATAATGGAAAGGATAATAAATAATATGGCATAACATTAAAATGCCTGTCTACTAGTGTACATACATATTACACTATCTTGTTTAGACAATCTGCTGCATTAAAACCATTGCATTTATTTAAAAGTGGTGAAATGGCATTGTGCTTGAAAGTTGGATGGAATCCTCGAAATCCACTGAATTAAAGGAAAAGCTGCTTTTAACCTAAACGGGGGCATAATATTAAGTTCCATTTATTTAGAGTTAAGTCCAGAGGAACACAAGCAGCCTTCTGGACCTTTGCAGGTATGCCAAGCCAGAAGACACATATCTCATACCGTAAAGAGAGGCTCATATTCAGGAAAGATCACATATGAAAGTAGCTCACAAATGGGAGAAAACATCACACTTCCAGGGGTCCCCAGGGTACCCATGGTGGTACCTGAAGTATAGCACGGTCTCAGGATGAGGTGTCAGTGTCAGCCTCACGTGCTTTTGCTGCTTTGCTTGCACTCACACATGGATATTTGGGTTATGGTTGTTGTGGGACATAGCCTCTATGTGGAAACAGCACTGGAACATCTGAGAAGTCAGTTCTGCTCTATTCTGGTTCAAAGCATTGATCAGAGCAGTAGTGGGACTTGCAAGATGTGGTGTAGTCAGTGGTTTGGATTGGAAATTGCTCGGTCAGAGTTTGCTTGAGTCTGTGCTGAATTTTCTTTGCGGTTTGGATGAGTCACTTGATCTGTACATCTCTCTAAAACAGACATCAATCCTGTCTTCCTTTGTGCTGTATCGTACTTTTTCCATTTAAAAACCAAAAAGGCCATCTACCTGCTTTGAGGAGTTTGCAGGAAGCTATCACTAACAGAGTAGCCTATTGTATAAAAGGATGGATTTTCTTGTACAACAAGCTGCTATTCTATGTGAAGAACGATGGAAGGATTTGTCCTGGAACATTTTACGTTTCTAGAAGAATAATTGAGGATGAAAGACACACTTGGAAGTCATCTGGTCAAAACCCTTGCTAAATGTTAAAATAAACAAATGTTAACTTAGATCAGGGAGTATTACATATCCCGTGCTTATTCTGCCTTGTGATATGGACAATTCAGTTCTTCACATTATACCCAGTAAAGGTCATGACCCCCTCAAAGTGTCTGTGCAGAGACTATGCATGCATTGCTAAGTATAGGCGAAATATATACGTTAATAAAAAAAACTTCATGGAATAACCACTCAAGGGTAGAAATAATGGGGTAAGTGCTGGGGGGGAGAGAGAGCAAAAGAAAGAACAATTCCTTCTTTTCTAACAGAGAAAACAGAGGGGAAAAAACTCCTTTTGAGAGAAAGGAGTGGCTAAAACACACAATCACAATAACTGCACTTTAAAATAAAAGAAGTTATGGAGTAATATGTAGATATGCTCTTTGAAACCTTCTTTTTAAAAAAAGGTATAGTGCAATCCAGTCTATTGAAACTGGTAGCTTTGACTACAGTGGACGAGGATTTTCCCTTTTTAGTTAAAATCCTTGATCCCTTTTATTCTCTTGTATTTATTTGCCCCAAAGCTCTTTCTCCATTTCCTATAATTTGGCTAGATAGGTAATTTTAGCGGTGGGCTTATAAAACAAGCAGGTGTGTTGACCTAAAAGCCAAATGGTCACAAGAGGTTCCAGTCTGCAGGATGCACCTATTTCATATATGCGTGACAGTGGAAATTTTGTGAGTGTTCCGGAGGCAAAACCCAGGTTAGCAATATCCATGTATACATCCACAGTTTTCTCCGTGTGTGTATTTGTGTGTATCTATGGATATGTACTGTAAGGACTAGGGACATCTTATGGCTGGAAATATATTGTTATCATTATAATAAGAGAGTAATTTTCAGTAATCAAACTGTATTCAGTGGTCCTAATTAGCTCTGTAACTGAGTATCCTTTCCAAGTTATGGGTCACCATTTCCAATGATTTTATGGTTAAGATTCAGCAACAATGTCTTGTAAAACGTAGTATTATGGAATATAAATAATGAAGGAGCTGGTTGTAGCTCCATAGTTAAAGAAGAGTTGAAGTTTTTATTTAAAGTAATGTTGGGGTTTTTTCCCCTAGTCCGTCGCACAAACTTACTCTTTATGTCATAGCTATGTGCCTTGGAGATGTTTCTTTCTGCAGTCCTTATAGAGAGATTAAAGTTTGTTTGGGGGATCATCCCTACAAACCTGCCCCACAATAAAAAGACTTTTCTGAGTCATGTAGCTGTTCAGATTGTAGACAATACTTTAATATTGTTAACTTGGCTTTCATACAGTGTTTACTGTTTTATAATATCTTTTCTCTTTGATGCATTTCTCCTAAAGAAATAATACTGTGCTTTGAGCTAAATTCTCTAGTTGGTCACTGACTAACTCAGTTTTTATTGCCAGGGAACAAGACAGTTGTCATGCTTTGGCTTAAACTGAGGCTTCTTAGCATCACAGTGAATTTTAGGATCTTCATTCCTAGCCTGAATGGAGAGGGACGTGAATTCTTGCCTGTGAAAACTGATGGCTAGAGATCATTCACTGGCCAGGAAGGAGGCCTAAACTTCTTTAGCCCCCAGACTATCAAAATAGTAAAAAAGAAAAAAATACACACTACTGCAGAACCCAAGCTGCAGCCTGGTTGAGACTGAACAGATCCTGAGTAAACTGTTCCAGCGCTTTAATGACTATACTACGTGACTGCTCTTCTTGGGATAGTGAAGTCAGTCTTTTTTCCCCATTCCCATGCATCTCTCGTGTCTGGGAGAGGTTCCCAAGTCCCATTTATCTCACCATCATACTCATTGCACAGTTTATAGAGCACGAAAACAACACATAGGAAAAGGAGGGCTATTTGCCTCGAGCCTTAAATTCTGAGATAGTAGACAGAAGCAACATTCCATATGTTGTAAATCATCCACATGTAAAGAAAGCTAGGGCTGTGCTTTTACCTTGGTTCACCGGTGAATCTGTCCCTGAGACATTTAGGTATGTGCAAGATAAAACCCAGTATTAGTCTGGCAGGCAGCAACAGAAAAAGTAATACAAACCAACACACGAATTATACACTTATAGGCTTCTATTTTTTTTTTTTTTTTTAATCAAGACCCCTCTTGCTCTTGCTTTTAGAGACCTCAGCATAGAGATAATAATTTTACAGCCTAATCCCCGCCCTGGAGTTTTCTATGAAAAGGCAATTGCCTTTGAAAGGTTTCAGAAACATTAATTCAGCTAGTGATACTGGATGGAGTGAAAACCACCACATATTTACAATGGAAAAGGTACTTTATTTTTAAGCATAACAAAAGCTAAAAATTAAGTACTGGAACTGATATGGAAATAGCCTTCCCTGGACTGTAAGGCACTGTATTTTTGCAAAGCAAATCAGGTTTTAATTGATTAAAATATGAGCATTTTGAAAGCATGTCACTAAAAAAAAAAAAAGTTGCTATTTTGAAAGAAGTAGTTTATGCTTGCATAGTATAAGCCAAGCTCCCTGAGCTCCAAAACAATTACAAACTAGATAGTACATAATTTAAAAAAAAAATAAAGCGAGTCCAGGGAGTAATGAGAGATGGTATTCACGATTCACTTATATATTACACTGAAGGCAGTTTGGTTACAGGGAAATAGAAGAAAATGACAGGGTTGGACTAGTGTTGAGCCAGACACCAATAACTTTTGCATCGTTGCTGTGTAATTATTGTCTAAGCAGCATAGCTTCGAAGCAGTAGGGATTAGCCTTTTGAAATGTTATCCTCAAAGGAAAATTGCAAACAAACAACAAATCCAAGGGGAATCAAATACAAAAGTTGACATTAACTCAAGAATACATTTACACAGTTAACCACTAAACGTCAGGAAATGCCACAGTTCAGTCCGGCTGTGTAATTGTGTTGCTGCTCTTTCATGTGCGTTATCTCACAGGCTGATTACACGGACGTCTGAAGTCCCTCAGGCAGAATCTAACAGATAAAATCGCCCCGCACAGATATAAACCTACGCATGTGTTCAGTATTCCTTAAAGATGTGTCAGTAGCCAGTGACAAACTTGTGGATATGAGGTGGGGAGAGGACTCAAACTCCAGTAAAATAAAAGTCAAAGCTCTGTCATCTCCAGTGCCATAAAGACCTCTTTAAGGGGACACCCAGATGAAATCTGGAATATAACCTGAATATTCCTGTGAAGGAGTATAAAAAAATATCTCTGGAGACTGCAAGTTAATGCATTGCTTTTCCTAGAAAATTGAAGTCAGAAATGAATGTGAGATGCAACTATGAGATCCTGCCTCAAACAGAGACCAGTAGTTGAGGTTTCAGAGGTGTCCTCCACCTTGAGACCACACGTGAGATTTACAGATAATGCTGACCTGTGACACAGATCTGTGTCTTGCAGCCATCATCACCACCTTCTGCTATGCCTGTTTATTGCTCTCACATTTGATTTTGGCTGGCTGCAGAACATCTACTGAGTGGAATCTCTCATCTTTCCTTTTTCTCTGATAAGCCCTCCTAAAACCTGAGCTACAAGACTCAGATGGCAAACTGTAGCAGAAACATTTTGCGTGTGTATGTGCATGTGTATGGAAAAATCCAAAAGAAAAAGAGAAAATGCCAGGAAAGGACAGCCCTCCTAGGAGAACACGGGATTATCTCAGGGATGTGGAAGGGGGAATGGAAAATGAAATTGGTAAACTTCCCAAGTCAAAAGGGACCAATGTCTTCTTCCCATGACTTTACAGGTAGAGTGACAGATATGCCCTCATTTCTAAAATAAGTTTTGGAGCTAAAGACACAGTTGTTCTTTGCTTGTTGCCTTGTACTGTTGCCTGACTAAAGAACAAAGCAAAATGGCTGCTGTGTTTTAATCAAACCTTATAGTGTCATGGTATGTGATGTAATTTCTAGCTATGCTTCCTATCTATACAGTCTAAATTCTTTTTGGATGCTAGAAACAGCTCATAGCACCATCCCTGTTGTGCTGTTTTCGTTTCTTCTCATTCTGCTCAAGTCAAAGTGGAAGGAGTTTTCAGGGATTGTCAGGTGGTTTGTGGGGTGTTGTGAGCCCTGGAACTGGGAAGGAGCTCCCCTAGTGTGTAGTGGTGCAAGTCACAGAATCACAGAATGGTTCGGGTTGGAAGGGACCTTAAAGATCATCTAGTTCCAACCCCCCTGCCATAGGCAGGGACACCTCCCACTAGACCAGGTTGCTCAAAGCCCCATCCAGCCTGGCCTTGAACACTTCCAGGGATGGGGCATCCACAGCTTCCCCGGGGGAACCTGTTCCAGTGCCTCACCACCCTCACAGTCAAGAATTTCTTCCTGATATCCAATCTAAATCTACCCTCGTTCAGATTGAAGCCGTTACCCCGTGTCCTATCATAACACTCCCTGATAAAGAGTCCCTCCCCATCCTTCCTGTAGGCCCCCTTTAGGTACTGGAAAGCTGCTATAAGGTCTCCTTGGAGCCTTCTCTTCTCCAGGCTGAACAACCTCAATCACAAGCTTTCTGCTCTCCTCAGCCTTGTTTCTCATAGCTGGGTCTGTAGTGAAGAGTGCCTGGGGAGCAGGGACAGCTGAGATGTATGTGCAATACCACCTGGGCGGTGGTGGAGGGAGGTAGCTGAGACATTTTGTAATTGTAGTGAGAAGGCAAGGAGATAATAGCAATAAATAGACTGGGAACTATGAGAAACAGGAACCAGTAGGAGCAGTAGCTGTGGTAATCATCCATGCTCTGGAGCAAGTGGTTGCAGAAAAATCCATCCTTCAGCCATGTACTCCTTCTTTTCTGAATTTCCTTATTGTCAGAGTGTCTTTGATAGAGAGAGGATTCGGTGGATATAGCAGCAGGCTTACAGGGCTGTGTAGAGAAATACTATCACCTTTCTCTTCCTCTGATGGTCCTCTTCCTCTGGAGTTCTGTGCAAACAGCAAAAAATTGCATAGCTTCATCCAGCACCCTGTGACTTCTCACCAGACACCTTGTCAAACTTAACATATTGTTTACCATCACTCTCTGTATATGGTACCACAGCCAGATTTTTCATTTGTGTGACTGATTTCAGTGTAAGCTAACGTGGATGAACAGCTGAACAAGACTTCCCAAAGCAGTGTAGAAGTACCTTACTGAAATCTGGATGGAAACTTTCCCTGTTCTTTCTGGCAGAATTCTTTCTGGCTTCCGGCTGCTGGCAGTACAAAGTTATTGGATTAAACACAGTTTGCCTGCCTGTGAGGTATTCTGGGTGCTCAGAATAAGAAGCTGGATGAGCAAATAAGCGATATGTCATGAGAAGGTACACAGGTGTTTGGTTCAATGGGAAACTTGTGAAGCACGTTAGGAGTAATGACAGGAATAACCGGAGCGTGGGCTCAGTTTCCCTCACCTCCCTTCCTTTCATCCTTTCACACTGCCATGCAGGACTCTATATTTTCCTAGAAGATTGGTTTTGATCGCAGTTACTTGGACTTCCAGCTGTATTCCCAACCCCCTCCTGTCAGACAGACCGATTTAACATGAAATCCACGTGTTTTAGAGAGGGTGGGTCATGCTCGATAAGACTCTCAGTAGAGACAATTGTGGAGGTCTGGTTGATGCAGGCAGTATAAAAATAAAGTCAGGGCTGGAAGCATTCACAGAGCGGCAGCTGCAGATGAGAAGTGTGCTCTCGTCATGGATAGAGGCAGCGTCCAGGGGGAATATCAGAGCCAGGAGGTACCAACCTCCTTTGCTGCAAAGCCTCATCACGGTATTTGGTGGTAAGAAGTACCCTCTCCAGCAGCTTTATTCTTGCTCCTGGACAGAGTTGGGGAATGGTCCTTCTCATAAGGCATAGGGCTTTTGAATACTTCACCAGATGCTTTTTTCAGCAAGTCAGGAGCTAGGAAATCTGGGGGCAAACAAATTGCCTGGGACGACAGGGGAATAAGCCATTTTTGGGAGCAGAGGAGGTACCAGGTCCAAGGGGACTGTTTATATCTTGTTTTATCTCAGTAAGCCAGAGGGAAATGCTCTTTCAAACATGTTAAAATTCATTAAAGCTTTAGAGAGGAAAGCAGGGCCTGGATAACCAGATGTTTGGATGGGGTAAACTTTGGCAGTTGCTAATTAGCTATTATAGAAGTTGGACAGGAACAGACAGCCTGGTCACAATAGAAATAATAATATGCTGATCTTTTCTGTTTTTCTGTGTCCCACCACCCCCATGGCTGCCTGCTTGTTCCTCAGAGATATCAAACCATTGGCCACAGTAGTTAGAAATGTGGTTTAAACAGCTGTCATTTTGCATCCTGCTGGCTGCTTAGCTCCCTTTTATCCTCTGTCCCAGATGCAGGGCTCTCTTTCCATCAATGATTTACTTGCATAGCTCCTCTGCTTGAAATACCAACTGTCCTTCCTGACCAAGTTTTCCTTGGTGTTATGTAAGACAAAAAAAAAAATAACACCACCTCCCCCCCCAAGTAATTAAATTTATTGTCAAACATTTTTATTTGTTGATGTTTGTTTATTGTTAAATACTGGCAGCTGAGCAGCCATTGTCCATGATGGTGTGGGTAAATCTACACAGCACAATGGGCTGCTGTGTGAACACACATTTTCTCTTGTGTTTTCCTTAGCATGGACAAGTTAAAACAATATGGAGCTATTTCAGTCACAAACCCTGAGCAAGGAATCAAGAATTTAACAAAGAAATCCTTCAAGCTCTTGTAAGAAAAAGCAGCTGAACATCGTTCTTGTAATGAAGTAAATGACTTCTAACCTTGTAGCTTTACAGACAGAAGTAGGAGAAAATATTAGTCTGCTAAAAGTCACAAATGGCTGCCATCAAACAAGTCTGATTCAAAGACCACCAAAGGCATAGTTCATGTTCTGGGACTTCCAGACAGGCTTTTCCAACCAAACACCTTCAAGGCTGTGACACAGTCAAGGGTTTACTGGGATCAGACGCCAGCAGATAGATTTCCTGTGGATTTATAATCCCAATCCATACTATGCAACCTTGATATCAATGAGTATTTCACCTGCGGATATGGGTGAGTTTTCTCCCTGCAATGTGGAAGAAAGGGACATCTTCAGTTTTAAACAAACATTTTTTAGTAGGTTTTACTTAGACGCACATCCTGCCAGAGGCAAGCATGGCATCTGGATGAGCGCCGGTAATATGACAATGCTGCAACAGAAAAGACCGCCTCAATTACTTCTCCTTTACTCTTACAGAGGTTTAAAGGCATGCATCTCTAATTACTTCCTGGTATTTGGCTTCGCAGATCTTTACAGGCAGGCACACTAACCACAAGTATGTTTTTTGCAGGATCTAGAATGAGATTGTGAGGCACTTCTGTGAATGTATACATGGAGTAGGTAATGCAGACTGGGAGACATTAATAGAAACAGTGCCATATTACATATTTAGGAGCCCTACAATTGACTGGGACTTAAAAGAGCAACAAAATGGAAGCTGTCTTGGGTAACAAAATCTGAGAAACTTCCCGTTACTCCTGTTCCTGTCATCTTTCTTGTTTATAGCCAGGAGGGGTCTCTGACTTGGGTGACCTTGAGCACTTCTGGGACTGAAAAAGGGGTATGTCTTGCTGCTTCTTTTTGTAACAAAAGAGTAAGGTAAATAGCAGAGGAGAAAGATGAGGAAAGGAAATGAAATGAAAGAAGGCAAGGCCAGTAACAAATACAGCAGTGGTAAGAGAAGAGCTGCCTTCTTACTTCTCCTTGACCAGCAGAACCGAGACAGGATGATATGACGGTGTCGCCAAAGCTTGAAGGACTCCTGAGGAAACAGAAGTGGCTAAGAAGAAAGGACAGTTTGGGGCAGTAGGAGCATTGCTGTGGAACTTAGTGGGAGCCCAATATGGGTACTTTAAGAGATTGCTCAAGACTATGAGTCCTAGGGTTTGAAAATTCCTCTCTTAGAAAAGTTCTTAAGAGGAAGGAGGATTTGAGGCACAAGTAATGTGTTTTCTGCCCCTTTTTTGATTATCTCATCTCTATCCCTGTCTTTGAGCTATCTTTATTTTTTAAAAAATCTTGTTTGTTCAGTGGTCACAGGCAGTGTGACTTGAGTTATTCACTTGGATGTGAAGCAATCCCCTGTTTTGGGCCTCTCAAGCTGTGCCATAACATCTTCTGCAACTCACTACATCTAGACCTTGTTAGTATGTTCCAATGACTGCCTAAAGCACAGATTTTCCTGGTTAGAAATAATAGTATCAGATAACAGTTTCTTATAATGAGCAAGGAGTTAATATGAGAGTCGGAAGACTTATTCTAGTTACAGATGTCAAAAACCAAGTAGTAATTCATATTATACATATTTGCTTATTATTGGTTTATTTTGATTTTTTTATTGCTGTAGAAGTACTCTCACCAACCCTGCAAATAATGCCTTGAGGACAGACTTTAGTGAGTGAAGTCAGTGAACCCTTGAGAGACAGCATTTTGCCTCCATCAAATACATTAAATAAGCCCATTTTTATGACTTGGGGTTAGCAACGGTCATAAATGTCTGAAAAGAGTCTTTATCATCCACACAAAATTAAGTAACTAGTTCATCCATTTATCATACTGCACGAAGCCATAGAACTTCTGTTCTTTTGTGCTGGGACTAATGGCATCACAGGCACTGACTTTCTGGGAGGTGGAACTTGCATAGCTTTAGTCCATTACCTTATGGTAATGCTCATATGAACCGTTTGACAATGATGGAGTTAGTGGAACCACTTCCCACTAATCAATATTACCACCCAAGATACTTTCTGATTTTATGAAGACTAGCCTAACAATCATGTCATCTACTGTACTAAAGAAATCCATGGCCATGGTAGCACAACAACCTTGAAAAACCTCAAGCAGTTTATAACCGGTGCTTGGTATCGTACTAAGCAGTAAAGCTGATAGTAACATTTTGCCAATTTCAACAAGTTTGAAGATAAAAGTATGTGGTGTCCTAAAGAAAATGTTCCAATTGTGAGTGGCCCCCAAAGTTTTGAGATCATGTCTGAGCTTTGATTCAGTGCTTTCCTACCTCTTTCTCTCTGTGGATCTTTAAACTTTGGCCAGTGGAGAATGGCCTTCTGAAAACTTTGCATATATAGTTAACTACAAAAGATATGTGCTGTTTTAAAAATGTGCTCTTTTTAAAAATCTGGTTTTGCAGGCACCTTAAAAATAGTCCACAGGACTTTGAGGGGTCTGCAAACTACAAGTTGAAAACAACTGATTTAAAGCATAAATGATGGTGTTCAGTGAGCCATCACGGCAGGGACAGCATTATCTGGCAATGATGGATAGAGAGCCAACCCGTAGTCATCGTAGCGTCTTTAATACATACTTGATTAACTATGTTCTTTTATCATCATTCTGCAAGGTCAAATGTTTGCTGTAGAAGAGTTTGCCATCTCTTGGCTTTGTCTGTGCGTGCTTGTGCGTGTGTGTATGTGTTGCCGTGCAGTGATTGCTTCACAAGGAAAACTAATCTCTGTGGAGCTACCAGAGGACAGATTTTCTTTAAGCAATGATTTTTTAAGTTGTTAAAGTGCAAGGACCAATCCTGTCATTGTGTATGATTTATATGGGGGGTGGGAAAGTTGTCTGCAGTGTGCGGATTTATTCCCAACTGTAAGAAGCTACAGCACTGTAGGAATTTTTCATTACTTGGATGTACCGATGTGTGAAAAGTGTTGTTTGCAATGTTAGAAAAATAGCCCAAGAGTGGGATAAAAATCTCTGTAGCATCACAAGAAATCCCATTATTCATGATGTAACTGTAAAAAAACCCTACACAGGGAATAAAATCATAAATGTCATTAGTTTTCCCTAGGAAAAAAATTTGCCCTTTTTTCAGCTTTATCAGCCAAAAGGCTCTTAACCATTAGTGGGCATTCATGACTTGCTTGTGAAGATAAGTTTGAAATGGGAATGAAGCATTTTCCTCTTTTTATGAACTCTTAAGCCATTTTTATAAAGTTATATATGTATTCACATATTCACACTTTTCTGAAAGTTTTCTTTCTTGCTTATTTTCTGAACAGCTTTTTTGTTGTTGTTGTTTTCTTTAAACGTTTGTGAAATATGAGCTATTCATATTTTTTGCTCAACACAAGGTGGCAGTAAGACATTGCCCGATGACATACAATAGCTTGGGCTGCTTGTTTTCCCTCATGTTTACTTAGCCTTCAGATAACAAAAGCCCTCCTGATGAATGAGCACTGAAAGAAAAAGAGTTTGTGATACAACCAGTTTAGAAAGATGCACAGATAAAGAATGTACTCCAGATAAGATCCCAAAAGCTTTTTTTTATTATTGTAAGCTATGTTGTATAATACTGTGGACAGTATCATAAAATGCTGTATTTTTCTCTCTTTTTTTCCTTGTGGTGTTATCGTTTCCTTAGGATTTGTACATTAAATAAAGGCTGCTCAGTGCAAAGGTGGAAATTTACCACTTTTTCAAGTTTTAATTTAGCAATATTTCCAATATTTGTTGAAATTCTGCATTTTGGAAAGGACAAAGCTTTCTACCTCAGTTCTTTGTTGTCTAGAAAACATTTTAGTGTCACTGCACAGAATAGCAGCTGCAGTGATAAACTCCTTTTCAAATGCAGCGGGAGGGAGGAATGAAGGGAGATGTGCCAGCGTATTCCACTGGCAATGTTAAGAGAGGTTTTTTTTCTTGTTCTGGGCAGATATAGATCATAGGTAACAATCCTGAGTGCAGACCAGCAAGTTGCAAATGTAGCTGCTGTTGCTTTTATTATTTATATTCATATTCCAGCAGCCCAAAGCTGATTGAAAGCATGGCTGGGCTACTGAACGTGCTAATATGATTAAAATTCATCCTCGTGGGACAATTTATGGTGTTTCAGGTCCATCTTACTCCCAGCATCCAAGAATACTATGCAGCATTTATGCATTATGTTTTTGGCTAGCTGTTCACCTGAAATGGAGTTTCAGTGGGGATGACTCTAACCTCCCAGGGGCCATTTGGTTTGTCTGTAGCCTTTCTACACGCTAACGTATTTGTTGAGTACCAAACAAAAATTATAGATGTTTCAGACAAGCTGATTTAACGGAAACTCTGCCTCCTTGTTTCACAAGTTATACACATGTGGTTTATTTTCCAAGAACTTGTTGGCAGAGATCACGTTATTTTGTTTTCCATCAGAATGATTTACTTATAGCTTCTAAAATCCAATACCACTGTTGATCCTGTGAACTCCTGTGCTTGTGAATCATACACACAACTTGGAATAAGCATCCCTTAGCATCTGTCAAAAATATAGTAGTTTTCTGATATCAAAATACTGTTAGACAACAACGTTGACCTACTTCTTCCCTTGCTTACTTCTTATAATTTTGCCCTTTAATACTTGCCACCTGGAGATGAATTATAGGCTTTGGGACTATGCAAAATAATACAGTTTTCAGAAAGCAAATTCCCAACTCTGTGATCTTGATTTTACACTAATGGCTTTTGTCATGAAGAATAGCTCCTACGGAGCACCTTTAAACTGGTATTCACACTATTCTCAATGTCTAATTCATGCATGAACATAGGGTTTGGAGTAAGAAAATGACATCCTGTAAAACTCATCAGCTTGATTGACTATGTGTGATTCCTTGAGGTAATAATACAAATGAGGGTCAGAAGGACTCTTCTGGGAATCTTCTTAGGATTCAGCTATTGTCCAAGAACTCTTTGCTAAATGTTTTTTGTCAATGTCATGATTTTGAGTGCATCGTAAAATCAGAAAAGCGTTGAAGTATTGTTACTATTAGAGCTGCTAAAATAACAAGTTGGATGTCTTCTTTTTACAGGACTAAAGATAACTAATTCTACATTACATTGCTGCTATATGATATTTATTCACAGAGAATCAAGGCTTCTGCTTTGATATATACCTGCAGTTGTCTTGGATGGAACACCAACAAATCTGAGACTGTTCAAAATTTGACTATTCTAAAAGTAAAATGGAGACTCTTCTATAAAGGAACCTTCTCCGAAAATCTCCATCAAATTGTGAGGTCTCCCTTTCTGAGAGAGTTTTACTATCTGGTAACATTCCTTTGAAGTTTTTACATTATCTTTATTTTAATCACATGCCACCAACGATGCCATTAATTTAAGTTTGTAAACCTGAAATAACATTACGTTTTTGACACCCTCATACTTGGAATGGCTGAAACACTAGTAAATAGAGCTATTCCATTGAATGCCCAAGGGAGGGAAGTGGGAAAAAAAACACCACCACGCGCTCCAAGAAAGAAATCTGAGGTCAAACAGTTTTCATGGGAGACAAACTACGTGGCTGGGATTATACTGGCCAGTTGTGGGTTACAAAATCTCTCTTGAGACTTTATCATGGCCAATTGCTGTATTAGTTTTCCACTTTTACATCTGTTTGTGGGTGTGGACAGCACTCAGAAGTGTTATTTTTTTTTAAGGCTTTTTTGTACAAGAAAGCATAGATGAGGTGCCAGGACAGGCTCTGTCTGAATGGACTTGCCATACTGCTGGTAGGCTTGCTTGCCATGTTCACACACACAGCAGACAGGTTCTCAGTCTTTAAGCTTCTCCACACAGCGGACAGTTCTTTGGCATGAACCGTGTTTTGTACGCACACGAGAAACAATGTGATCTCCACTGAGAAGCAGGTTAACCTCGGGGTTAAAGGTACTTTGAGGAATTTGAAAGCAAGTTAAGTTGTCTACATAAACAAGGCCATTTTGTCCATTCTGAAGTATTTCTTGCTTTCTACTTCTAATTAATACACCCGGTCACGTCTTTTTCATACAAACACTTGATTTCCAACTCTTTTCCCACCCCTATTAAAGCTGGTACAGCAACCACTAGTTACAGCTGAGTTCAGACTCGAGCATCTGTTGTTAAGAGTTGCTGTGCAGTTTAAGGCAAACCATTCTGAAAGGATCTCTGTCTTAAATACTAGCAATTTTTGGGACCATATAAAAAGTATGCCTCTTTCTTTTTCAAGTATCAAATTAAGTAACTTACTGTGTGGCACAAAGTCTGGACTAGAGTATGCCCGTTACATTTACCGTGACAATCTTGTACACAGAGGCAGGGCTTCTCTTTCAGAAGTCAGGATTGTGGACAACAGGAATCTGAATCGTGGGATGGCTGCACTTTTTGGCAAATAGTCACTACTGTATTTTATAATTCTGGAAAACAGAAAGGACCCAGGTGTTACAGATTCAAGATTTACTCACAAGTTCTCCATGCCTTCATGCATAGAAAAGCATTAAAATTTTAATTATATCTTACATGGAAGTTGGAGAGATTGTGATGAGTTTTTCTTCTTACAGTAGGTCATGAAGCTAAGTGTAACCCAAACAAGCAGAGAGAGACACAGACTTGGAGCAACACAGATCTTGGGATCTGTCATCCTAGGATAACAAAAGGGACTTTGCAAATGATTTATAAAAATTTAGCATACTATGAACTGTGTGCTCTCCTTACATCATGAGTTGTTCATAAGCTCATTTCTCAGCCTTCAAGTCTGGGCTCCTCATTTTTTTCTGCAGTGTTCATTCCATGTATTTTGAGAGCAGTCAAGTACAAGAAATGTATTCTTTCTGATTTCATAGCAGAAAACTCTTAGATTGGCACCGAGTGCCATTTCTATCTTGTCAATGATAATCATCTCGATTCCGGACACAAAGTTAGAGAATTTGGTTTCTATTTTTTTGTTTTTAAGAATTGTCGTGGGGACAAGAATAAACTATTTTAAGGTTAAATTATGTATTTTACCCTATGAAATGTTTGTTTTTATTCTTAACTGCATAAACATTCTTGTACAAGTTTGTTGGTAACACCATTAGCAAATACCCAGTTCAGAACCACAGAACAAGTTCTCAGAGTTTCACAAGTGTGGCTTGTGCAATGGTGACACTTCAACCATCTCTGTCCCTTGCTTGACCCCTGGACTGGCACTGACACCTCCAGCTTAGAAGCCAGTAATTGCTTTAAACAAAAGGGTAGATTCAGGTATTTCCAATCAGAGTTTGGAATGAGCATAGGAAATGAAGGAGAGCAAAGAAAAATGCTCTAAGTCACCGCAGGAAATACTGACATTAGAGGTGCTGGTATGCCTTGCCTTGCTAACAGATTTAGGTGCCTACCTGCACGGCCAGATTGATGCCTCTGTGAGGGAAGAACCAGAGTCGAAAGCTGCTCTGGGGCCACAGACACCTAACCCTGTCGCTCCTCTGTTATCGGGTTCCTAAGAGTGAGATTTCTTACAGCAGAAAAGGAGCGAGAAGAAAAAATGTGAATGATTTCAGACAGATGACTGGGGCGTTTTCCCAGATGTCAAGGGAATTTCTGGTTTTGGTCTGAATCATAAGCATGCTTCATTCTTCAGCATCTCTGTTTTGAAAAGCAATAAAGTGTCACTGAGTTCTGAGGAAAAAGGTTTGATATGTTTGTTTGCCTGAGAGCAAGGAATTGAAACTCTGCATTTCGTTTCACGTAATGATCAAGATTGAAAAGTAGCTTGACACAGAGGGCAGAAGAAATTTGAGATTTGGTTTGGTACCAAGCTAAAGAGATGATATTTTCTCAGCTTTTCCTGCCTTCAACTCTTTCATAGAGAATCAGATATATGAGGAGAAAAGTTTATTTGTGGCGGGGGAGGAAAATTAATACCAGTTATGACTGAGGTCACCATTGATATTTTATGTGGAGCCCGATATTTTATATGAGATACCCAAATCTGGGACTAAAATTTCTGTTCTACAGGACAAATCAGTCTATGATCTAGTTCATTAAGCATGTCATTACATGTTCAGGTCAGCTTTTTCCATATTTGGTTCTTTCACCAGAAATTAATGACTGCCATTAATTTGTTTTCTGTCCATGTGACTGCATATAATTTTTCAGTTGTATTTTTTTAGTAGGCAGGGGTCACGAAGTTTGCTTTTTACATCACACTATTGTTAAAGAGTTTTTGTTGGCTTTACATAAAGGCCATGACCACAAGTTGAAAGCTGTGGTTTCAAATAAAGCAAGAAAAAACAGAGAAAGAACTAAGGCTTCCTATAAAACCCAACCCACTCAACCTGTTAATTTTCCAGGTACACATGGATGTAACATCCATGACAGAGAACAAAGCATCATGGAGTTCTTGTCTCCCCTGGCAGCGATGCCCCAGAACTCTACGTTTAATTCTAGCTCATTTACAGTCATTAAAAAAAAAACACATTAAAAAGCTGTCCAAAGCAGAAACTTTAAGTTTTCTAAAAGCTTCAAAAATTATTTTTTTATATTATTGAGACTTCAGTAGTGGTAGCACACAGAATTTTGCAGTTATTATTGGCACTAGAGAGACCACAGAAACACCACGTGAGTCCGTGTGATTACTCTAGATGGGTCACTGCAACAAAACTTGCCTGTAGTAGGCTTCACTGAGTAATATGAATGTGTAGTTTTGTTGTCAGTACTCTGAATAGCTTGAAGCCCTGGTTCAAAAGTTCACTTTTTTCTTGGCTGGAAGGAATGTTAAAAGCTTTCTCTGGGGAAATGATACTACTAGGCAATGAGTTAAAAATACTGATTTATCACATTTGATACATTAAAAACAAACAGAGAAAAATGTATCTATGCCAGATTTAAAGTCCAGGTTTCAAAGTAATAAGGGATGTGATTTCAGAGGGACACCAGTACCTACCGTTTCCAGTTGCCTAGCTCTACATCTTTCACTACACAGAAAGGAGCCTCCTGGATCTCTAATCTATAATGGTCCCCATACTTTATACTGGGGACATGAACAGTAAACTGTGAGTTCCAGGTGCGCAGTGGGGACCCACTGTCTAAAACGTTGCTGTTGTAGTATCTAGCTTGTACATCTGAATTGACAGAATAGGTAAAGAGGTTTTTGTGTAGCTCCATGGGTGTCAAACAACCTGGTCAACCCTTCTGGTCTGGCTGCTGGTCACGCTGGGTGCTGGCCATCTGCAGGTCCTGGGATAATGGCCACTGTGTCTCCACAGCACTGAGGTGGTACCAACCCTCTAAAGAGGAAAGAAGAAAAATACAAATGCCTTAACTAAGAAGTGCCAGTTATGGAAACATTTTCTGCATCAAACTCTAACTCAAAAACAGAATTTGGAAGAAACGTGCAGTCTTATACTTTGCATTAATCAGGGTACTTCCCGAATCTCTTATGGCTGGATTTACAAAATGGAGGTTCTACTGGTAGGATGCTTCACTTTTTTTTTTTTCTGTTGAGGAGAAACTAAAACATGCTTACAATCAGATGAAACCCTTATAGCTCCAACTCCCTGTGCAGGGGCAAAAGCTAACACGCAAATGAACATTACTCTGGCAGGACTGGCTCTCTTGCTCCAAAATATGATTATGTTATATCACTACAGAAGTTGTGTGTCTCAAAATTTGCTTGTGTTATGCTATAAGATGTACAAAGGTACAGGGCAAAGATAACCCCATCTGCAGGGAGATCTTCAAGCCTCTGAGAGTGAGAACATCTTTTCCTTCCTGCAACTACAGTGTTGAAGGTCATCTCAAGCTCTTTGCATGTGAAGTGCTGTTGAGAACCACATGAAAGAGAGTTTTTTTGAAATGCTCTCTCTTATATGAGGCACTTCACAATATCAGCTCAAGTGTTTCTTGTTTTCTGATAAGACTAGTGAGCAATATGCAATACCGAAGAAACAGTGCCAGCAGTACAGTCCTTGAGTCAGGCTTTCATATTAAAATGGAAATAAAATGCAAATGTCTATCTTGCTGCTGTATAAATGCATTAAACCACAATGATAACACTGTTGAGCTGAATAGGAAAGCACTTTATGATGAATTGTATTAATGGAATATGGTACAGGTAGATCAGCCAGACTGATGATGTTTTTATGAAAACTTGTCAATTTTCTTGCCTTCCTTGGAAAATTGCGGGAGACTTTTAGCAGTATTTACGAAATACTTGTTGTAATCTGTTCATATTACATATTAACAAGATGATCAGTAGTAAAGCTGGGTGTTGTGGCGGATTGTAATGAATTAGGTTTCATGTCCCTGAGGTAAAAAGTGCCTTTTAAATGAAGAGATGATTGGACCCAGAATTGACCCCTGGGGTACACCGCTAGTTGCTAGTCTCCAACTAGACTTTCCATCACTGAACACCAGCCCCGGCCATTCAGACGGTTTTCAGTCCACCTCGCTGTCTGCTCATCCAGCCCATACTTCATCAGCTTGTCTCTGAGGATCTTATGGGAAACAGGGTTGAAAGTTGTACTTAACTACAAGGTAGACAATATCCACTGCTCTCCCCTCATCTACCAAGCCCTATGAAAGTGCCTCCAGCAGGTGTTACAGCTTTTAGGAGCCATGCCTCTGCCTCACCTTGAAATCCTCAGCTCTTCTCTCATCCCTCCCAATTTCCTTGTTTTCAGATAACTTCCTTCTCTCCCCCTTAAACCCTCATCTTCCTCCCTTGAGGCAGCACAACTTCCCTTTCTTTTGTCTTTCCCATTACAGTCACTAGCAGATAGGCAGCCTATGACAGATGTCCCTGACTTACCACACTGTAAGGAGCCCTTTATATGAAAGCAAACAACCAACCCCAAATCTTCTTTTACCCTGGCTCCCTCTCACTGTGGGGTGCTGTGGCCATTCTCTAGCTTTAGCTTCCAGCCACTGAATGTTGCTCCGTCACTGCAGGCACAAAGGTCAGTCTGTTGGAAATCTTTTTGCTATACAGTTACCCATGTATCATGGCAAGATCTCCTCTGACTTTTTCTTTAAAGAATTTCAGTCTCTTTTGCCTACCAGTCTCTCCATAAGACAGATTTTTCTTGAGATCACGCTGTTTTTGTAGCCCTTTTCTGAATTCAACATCTTAACAGTATCTGAAGGACTGAGCAGTTAAGGACATATTTAATTCAAATTTTCTGTTTGTGATTTGTATGTGTGAATCTTTGCAACATTAGAAGTTGTTGTAACCTAATAGCAGCTGGAATATGCCTCTATGTGTCCACTCTGGCATAGAAGCATTGGCCTGTATTTGCAAAAGCTGGTTAATGCTCAAAGGATGAGATTAAAATGCGTGTGAGGTCAGAACCTCAAGAGAATCTTGTAATAACAGTACATGAGGGATGTATCCACGTATAATGTAACAATAGCACTTTTTACTAAACAGTTTTATTTTCTTAAACAACTTTGTGCTCAAGCATGATTTGATTGAAAGGATTAAATAAAATCTCAGAGTCTGTGATTGAATTTTCTTTAGGCACCCTAAGTCACAGCAATGGCAGCATCAAACAAACAGATTGATTCAGGCCCTCTGAATCATGAGATTTAATAAAGAAATATCTATTAAATGCAATATTGCCTCCCTGAGAGCTTCTCCTTGACTTCAGGCTAACAACCATCAACCCTTCCTCCCCCAGTTTGGATGGGAATTCAGTACAGATCCAATGTGTAAACTTGCCTGACACTGCCTGAGGATGGGATGGCTGTGCTCAGGGTGAAGCTTCAGGAGGGAACTCAATCAACCTGAAGAGGCTGAGCTCAGGAAGGTGGCAGTCCTGCATCTACTGCCCTGAATGCTGTAAAGTCATCTTGCCCGATCTGAGGCCGGTGGTCCAGCCAGGGAACAGACTTAGCTGGGAGAAGAAGGAAGGAAGGAAGGGAGGGAGGCTGGCTGCTTGGCTGGCTGGCTGTTTTTCCTATGGTTTACTGAGCTGAACTGCCTCACTGAGAGTGCCAAGTGCCAGAGCAGGTGGAAAGGACGAAGAAGTGCTACCTGAAATGGAGGTCTGGGAAGCAGAACCACTCCTTTGGCAGCAGCAAGCTGTTAGGCTGGCACATTTCTTCTTCCATTTTTGACTCTCTGCTTCATCTCCTACCAGGCCACTTCCTTCCTTGTTGTACCCCATTCTCTCACATCTTGATTTGCCTTTTGCCTCCTGCCCTGTCCCCAGTCATGTTCCCTTACCTTCTCATCCTCCCTGCCAGTTCCTGTGGCCCATACAAGCCAACCCAGAAACCTGGTACCTTCAACTGATGGTGGTCTAGCTTCAGCTGCAGAGGAAATTATGAAAAATGGCAGAGGGTTTTGGCAAGGACATTGCTCTTCCAGTAACTCAAAGATGTTTCTCTGCTGTTACCTACAGTTGCTTGAACCTTAGCTGTGCTGCACCACTGTAGATCTAATTGCTAGAGACCTCTTGCTCCTGATGGATGTGGGTTTCAGTATTCATCTTCACGAGAAACTCTGCACCCAGATTCCTAGTGTTTGTGCAGCGTCCCTTGTCATGGCCACAGAATAATCACAGCTGTGCCCTGTCTCCTCCCCAGAGGAACTCTTTGCTATTAGGAGTGTCACCACTTTGACTTCTGCTGGCATGCTGCTGGCTCAGGTGTTTTGACACAAAGGTTGCAATGATCTGGCAGTCAGCTCGCAGGGGCTTCAAGGCTGAAGGTCCCCACCCTAGGCCATTGGTACGAATTCAGAATAAATGAGAAGCAAATAATGACTTCAGCTATAGTACTCTACATTAATCTCACAAAAGAGGATCAGCCAATACTTCAGCAAGCAAATAAAAACTAAATTTGACTTATCTCTACTTGTCCGTATCACATACATGTGTGTATTTATTCAGCATACACAGAAAAACAAGCAATGTTTCATGCTGCCAAATCTTTTTCTCTGCAAAATGCCTACTCAAAGAGAGAATCTCTGGTGAAGAACAAGAGCTGGTCAGTGGCAATAAATACACATTGTAGGAAGTGCCACATACGTACCCGGTTGTCAGTAGTCCTGACTTTCTCACTGACTACTCTGCGCCCTTCAGTGAGGCACCTAGCCTGTCTTCATCACAGTTCATCACATAATAAATGGAGACAATAACCCTTAGCCCCAGTGTAAATAGGTTGATGATTTGAGGATGAAAAATATATAAAATGACATTGTATTGCTTTTACTCTCAAGGATTACAAAGCATTCAGCACATTACAGTACAGTCAGCACTAAAAGCTTCAATTTCTAATGGCTCCATTTAAAAGCTTAAAGTACAACACTTGTCCAATACGTGACCTATTATTGCAGTCACTGACATTTGGGGGAGTTCTCCCTTCTTTTAATATATAGTTTTGGAACATTGCTTTCTCCAGCTGGAAAATGTCCTAATTAGAGAGTTTGTTTTTCCTTTAACAGTCCCCACAGCATTAAAAAAAAACCACAACCGGGGACCAAATACTCAGACTAGGTTCAAGATGCAAGCACATGTCAGAAGCAGAGGAGGTAATGGCACAGTGCCACCAGTAAGAGAACAGTACATCAGTTACAATGCAGGGAAAACAAGAAGAAAGCATGCCAACTTAGGAGAATTTCTTTGCTGTGCCTTCAGTTTCAGGGCCATACATACAAGTGTCTTGGCAATTATTCTGAAACTTCAGATATGCCTCTTCAAAGATCCTCTAAAAGTTCCCTCTTACCTAATAGTTCAGAATACATATTTTTTTGTGGTAAAAGATGCCACGTGTAACAAGCACTCCCTCCCTACCTGCTGAAAGGAAAGAGCCCTGTTGGATCAGTGGCCTTAGTCCAACACTGGGAAAAACGTTGCACCATTTCTTTCAGTTTATGAAATGCATCTGTTCAAAAGCCAGTTCAAGTTGTTTGAGACTGTCCTTTCCTACTTTTTCTCTAGTAAAAATGTGTGAGTTAGTTAGAAAAAACATTGAGTACAAGAGGTTACCTTTCCTTGGCCAGTATATTTTCCTGTGTTTCCATATGCCTACTTTTATATGATAAAGATTGTCAAGTTTTAGTAGCTGCCTCCTAACAAAAGAATTATTTACATGGGAGTGTACCAAAGCAATCATTGTTTTGTTTGCCATTGAGCCCATGCTGTTCTCTATAAAAGTGTAAACCAGGGTCAGAAACACCACCATATAATGAGGTGAAAAGGCACTCATTGCAAACAGAAAACCTTAAATAAATAGCTTGTTTTCAGCACACAGACTGACCTGTTTTAACAGGTCTTGTGACAACTACCTGCCAATAATAAGTTGTTATGTCCTTGTAGAAGCCTTACGACATGAAAAAAGGCAATATAAGTTTAATATTTTATTTTCAGTTATTGGTCATTATACCCCTAGGTCAGTATTGTGTCAGAGGCAGAAGACCAAAGAATGAAACCGCTCAGAACAAGGCTGATGAGTAAATGATATGTCCAGCTTTCCAACATACTGAGGAGTTGCTTTAGTGCGCTTTTCCAGGTGTTAGTCTCTTGATGAATCTGATCTCTTTATAAACTTGCTCGAGACCTCCTTATTGCTCTGTAAAAGTATAACCTTTCCTCTGCAATTAATCACACTGTTTCCCGGAGTTCTTCTGCAAATCAGGCTGTGGCATTGCCTGGTGGTGCCCTGTGTGCCCGGACACTCCTCGTGGGGAGCTGTTGGCATCTGTGAACCCTTTTGCTTGTGCTGCCACCTGTGCCTTTGAACTTGCCCTCTTCTGCCAAGTCGTAAGCATCCTTCATGCTTTTGTCTGTGCACCTTTGCTTCTTGCTTTTACTCTGCATCGGCCTTTCTCCAACTGTGGTCACAATCGGTAGGGAGTCGTGAAAAGATTCAGAAGAGACCACAAAATGCTGGAAGGCGTAGAGTTGGTTGGCAGCGGCTTGGTACTTCTCTGGGTGAGGAAATGAATGCTTATGCTTATGCATCCAGTAATGACAGCCTGTTCTTCCTTTCCCGACCTGGAGAAACTGAGCTTCTGCCAACTCAGGGGGAGCACAGGGACAAAAGGATGTTCACAGAAAGGCATCTGAGACAGAAAAAGAATTACCAAAAAGCAGGGTGGGGGTGGCCACTGTTTCAGAAAATTGGAGAAAAGCAGCTTGAAGTTTATAATGTTTTCATGTACCCCAAACTACTGAAAATTCCCTCTCTGCTTATCCCTTCCAAAACAGGGAAAACTCACAAATGGGAAACAACAATATTAACGAGAGAGAAATTAAGAGAAATTGTTTTCTATCTATCACCTGATTTCCTTAGTGTACCTTATAGCCTCTCTGCTTGATAAAATAAAGCTCTGCGTGGCAGGGTCCAGAGGCTGTAATCAAATAGCACTCATAAATCTAATAAATAGCATTAATAAAACAGATCTAAAAAATGGATCAATAAAGTACAAGTCATTGCAGTGCTCTTGAACTATAGGTTTATGACCTTATGATTTGAAAGCAGAACAGACATGCCATGTTCGCCAGTGGTCGCTCACAAATCCCTGACCATTTGGGGAGGTCTATAAATATAGCGATGGGCCAGTGACTATCTCTCACCCCTTGCATGGATCCATACAGTACTCACACAGAAGCAGAGGGAACGTAGAGCAGAGTCAAGTCCACCACCCCTGTTGCTGCCTACAGCAGGATTTCCAGAGCTTTATGTAGCCATGTTAAGGATCAGATTTCAAGGAAAGAAAAATCCTGAAATCTTCCTGTTAACTGTGCTATTTCGTTGTTTTTTCTTTAGATGCACTTCTTTCATTCACTTGGGCCTGTCCATTATTACCATTATTAACAGTAATAGTGTAAGCCATCTCAGTCCATTACAGAAACACAGATCCCAACATAGACTTTGAACCTTGAATATCACCAAAATGTATCATACGCTATTTTCTTTTCAAGTTTATCCACCCAGCTCACATTTATACTTCTAAGCTCTGCTGTCCTTTGATTAGTTTCAGGGTGTTTAACTATGGCAAGATCATATTGCATCCTTTTTCCCTCCCTTATCCTGGGGTGAACCACTTGTCAGGATATATTTTGTTGGCCAAGGAGCTGCTGAAGGGGAGTTGGTCTGTGAGCTGCTGGGGTAGAGCTCCAGCAGAGTTGAAGATGGGGCTGTTTGTGTAGGTGTGCCTGTGGTCCACCCCTATGCCCTGCACCACCTCAGCGTGGACGTCGATCCCTGGCCTGTGCCAGTGGGTGCATAAAAGGGCTGGGGAGCCCGTGGTGAGGAGGCTGAGCCCAAGCACTGAGCTCTGGTGCTGCTCCCGACAGCCTGCCTGACAGCGGCACTAAAATATTATCCTCTTCTCTGATCTGAGCTGCACAGACGTCCCTGGATTTCTCTACTCGGTTCTGCGATAAGCTATCTTACTGCCTTAAATTGAGGTAAGTGTAAGAAAGACAGAAAAGACAAGTGATTAAACTGATTTCCATCACAAGGAGTTGATAGGAAACTCATGCTGAATCCTTATTTCCGAGTCCTGCACCATACATAGTTTGGCTTACAGGTAGCATGTGGGTAAATATTTACATGGGCAACTGCAGTTATAAATGATGTTCACATCATTTTTTGACCATGATGGTACTTCTTCTCCCCTTCTTCTTCCTCCCATTCTCCACCCCAGGTATATTTGGAGAACCTATTTTTACTCTTCCCCGAGCTGTTACAAATACATATATGCCAGCCAGATAACACTCGATCATTATTAATAATGGAATTTGAACATGGGATACATTATGAATTAATAATTATTCTACTGGTGAAATGAGAAGATAAAATGGGGCAAAGATAAAAATACATTATAGTGATTGAGTGATGTATCAAAACAGCAGTTTCAAAACCACCATATTAATCGGAAATTAAATGTTAAATTGGATTATGGGTTGTGCAACACCAGAGCAGGAAACATTGAAAAAAAGAGAAAAAATCGTATGAATCATGAATTGGAATTGGGGCTAATATTTAAGGAATAATGATTCCTCTAAACTTGAAAGTCTGATTTTCAGAAGTGTGTAGGAAATGTTTGTCTCCATCCAACTGTTCTGAGCTCATACCTCCTAAAATGCAGATCCTCAGCTCAGCACTGAGAAGAATTCTCATTGTCCAAATTAAGGACCAAATGAAACAAAGCAAACATGCCAAAAATCAAGAAATGCTTATAACGCTAGCTCAGTATGCATTGTAAATCTAATGTATCTAATGTATCTAACTGTATGTAAAACCCTGGCTCTGGATAAACAAAAGAGAAACTTGAAGGTCATCTATTTCAGAAAGGAACAAAAATAAGCAATGTCCTTGTTCCTTCCTCATGTCCTTTTCAGCTATCTGGACTCTTTTATCATCGTTTGAGTTTGGGCTGAATGTTAACTTATACTGTTGATACCCAACTTACCCATATCCAAAATAATACAGTTCATTATAAATACTTGTGTACGCCTTCTTGGCTTTCTGCAAGTTTAGTAAGGCAATATTTCTTTTCAATAGAGTGAGTGCTTGAAGCTGTAATGAAGTTAAACAGAAATGCCACTCCTTTGTTAGAAATTAAAAGGAAGAGAGGTAGCTCTGGAAGATAAACTCTCATTTTTATTATATTGCCTTCTTCTGAAACTTATTAACTTAATAAATACTTGAGTGATGGGAGTAAATCTGTATTTCCACAGTATCTGCAGTTTATGAATCAGTGAGAACATTGCTTTCCCAGCTGTGATTTCATCAAAGGCAAAGCAGAGGTGAAAACACCTCACTGCAGCTCCCCTGCTGATCCATTAGCAGCAAAACTGCATTTACCTCACTTATGTCCAGCTATTACATCTTTCTCACCAGCAAGCCTTTGCGGTGTTTTTCCACTGCCTGCCGAATAGAAAGCAGGTATTGTGGCGGCGCAGGTTGGTGTCCGGCTCTCTCCCGAGGGGGACACCATGCCAGGATGGTGTTCTTGTCTTATGCCATGGGCGAGGCAAGACTGTTCTTGCTGTTCCGCCTGGCTGAGGTGTAAGTGTCTGGAGCACCTTGTTGCTCTGGGAAGTCTGCCTCCAGCGCTCTCCCAGGAGCCTGGCTCCACCCTGAAGCTGGATTCCGCCTTTTTGGGTTGTGGCCAGGGCAAGGAGGCAGAATGCGTGCCCAGCTACATGCGTGCACTAACACCCAGAGGTCCTGCGTGGGGATATGGTTCCTCTTGGGCAAGCATTGCAAAGGTGAGGACAGACGTCTCCAATGCAGATCAGGAGGCTTAGGCAAGCGTAAATCACCTGTACTCACCTGTTGGTATCCATACTGGCAAGTGGCAGCCGTAGAGCAGGAGCAGACCCAGCTCTTGCAGGGTTTCTGGATGATATGGGGCTGGGCCAGCATCCCCTTGCATCTCACACGGTGGGGTGGGCTCCATTTCTGTCTGTGCATTGCACACAGTAGCCCATAGTCCATTTAAAGCTGATGGCTATCAGAATTAGGCTCAGTAAAGCTAAATGCAGCAATGGATGAAGTCTTAGAAACAACAACAACGAAGGACAAAATAACAGAAAATGACCAGACCGCTGTTTTACCGACTATCTGCCAGGCAATAACAAGGAAGGATGTTGTTCATAACAAACTATAAGCTGGCTTTCTCTTTAGGCAGCTCTTTACAGAAATGCACCCCAAACTGGGAAACATCTCTCACATGAAACCCAGACATGCTCCTTTGAGGCCCTTTACAAGTCTTCCCTCCTTCAAACTTCACTTCCTCCGTCCCTGTCTATTGCCACAGCTGCAGGATCCTACTGTAAGGAGCGTGCTGAATCTTTTCCATTTGTCTTCCCCCATAGTTTCACGCTTGCTTCCTATCTTGGATCATTTTCATGTACAGAGTCTGTTTCATCTGAATGGGAGGCTACAAGCTAAAAAACCAAATTTGTAGTTTTATTTGTGGCATTAATTCTCTTGCAGTAATGCTTACAGAAATAGTTATGAGCGTGTATAAGTTGTACCAAGCCTTGAATAGATAGGAACAGAAAATTAAACCATATTGAATATATTCAATGAATGTGTTTAATTAAACATTTTAAATAAACATAGCTGGTCTTTTAACAATAGACAAATTAGGATGTTTTCTTTCCCTGAGAGAACCTTTCAGATAGTTTATTTTTCAAAACTAATGCTTTGTATTTGCAGTGCAGGAATAATTTTGGTTAATTTAATGAAGTTTTTGTCTAAGCCTGGAATTGTTTAAGGAGGTGCAATTAATTTTTTAAAAAGCAGGAAGCTTCTAGCCTTACCAAGAAGGGAGAGGATATTTTTCCTTGTTTAGTCCATTAAATTCCAGTGAAATCAATCCCT